>NC_136411.1:214133105-215614772 GCF_051521515.1 Lactuca serriola
GCCCTAGAGCTCCAATTTGAAGAGATAAAGAGATTGTCGCTTCAATTTGGAGGATTAAGGTAATAATTACTCCTCCTAACACATTAATTTCTGATTTAAGGCAAGATTTTAAGGATTTTGATGAAACTATAGGTGAAGGGTGTGGACTTGAATGATGAAAGTGAGTTAGTAGTTAATGTTATATAACTTGATTACAGTCTATTTCATGATTTTAAATATCATATGCGGAAAAGTAGAAATTAAAATGAAAGTTTAATTTGTAGGGTCAAGAACACATAGATAGAGAAATTGACTTGATGAATTAAGTCATTTGGTAGTAAAGGATGATGTATTCGGTGTTCGTAACTGATGAGAATAAACTTTTAAGAGGGTTAGACATTTAATTTATGTATGAGTTATTTAAGTTTGAGATGATGACATTGTTACCTAAAAGAGATGATATATGTATATGTATATATGAGGTAAGCAATTTAATTGACATAATCATTGATGAATATGAGCTAATTGAGTTTAGAGTCAAGGAAAAGCTATAGAAAAGGAGGTTAAAAGCTTGTAATATCATCCACATAGAACATGAACAAGGTGTGTAATTCTTGATTTAACTGAAGAAATTGATAAATAGAGATGAACTTGTTATTATAGATTGTGAAATCGTTAGATTGTAGTTAGATGACTTATATTGATTCATGAGGGAAACTTGATTGAGTGTACAAAATGTACATGGTCAACCCATGAGATATGAATGGGCTAGATTATGTATAAGATCATTTAAAAGATATATCTTGTTGAGATTATGATAAATCACATGATAGACTATGAGAAGTAAGTATATCATATCATGTGAATGTGTTATTCATCATGATTACCAAGATGAGAATATGAGATTTACATACGAATGAGAGATGATTGGGTTCATTGAGTAAGGAATCATCACAATGTTAAAAGATAACAATTAGTATTATAATATATTTTTAATAGACGAAATGAATTGATGATAAAAAAATTATTGAATTGACTATGTTATTCGAGTATGGTTAGATGATGAGTTTAACCACATGTTAATAAATTACTCACTAAGCATTTAAGCTTACTATGGTTGACATTTCATGATTATAGGTACAAGTCATGCGGATCGAGGGAAAGGTTTGGAGCAGTATCCATAATAGATATTTTGAAACTAAAACTTAATGTGAAATTTTGATAAATTATAAACTCGGCTCGATCATGTACTATTTCTTTTGGCATGTATGATAGATTAATGTAATGTAAAATCCTTATGCTTTTAAATAAAAAAAAATCGGGCGTACTTTATTTTAGTCGGGTGTTACATTAAGGGATCTCGAGGAAGAGTATGTTAGAGTATGCATGGAAACAGAGAAGATGATGACTAGTGGTTCACCACTCAGTATATGTGTTGATGCTTGGTTTCTCATGTGACAAGCTAGATATGTTATGTATAATTATGTTGTTTTATAATTATGTTATAACTTGTTTCCATGTGTTTAACAGGTTCTGCTGCAAGCAATAGAGAGTGTGGACTTAGAAGCATAAAGGACCATTCTATTATAATTTTGTTTCCTCATTTATCCTTGTTTGCTTAGTTATGGTTGTGATATGAATTCAGTAACACATGTTAATGTGTTGTTGGGAATACTTTTTGAAGTTTTGGAAACTCTGGTTTTTGGTAACACTGATGTAAACTCTAATATTAATCCTAATTTTTAAATATTAAATGTTTATGAAAAGTACATGTTGTTACAAGATGCAAGTTTTAAAAGTATGTTGTTATAATAGTAAAACTTAAAATCCCATGGTGCTTGTACACTTAGGTTTATTATTGAATGCTTTCGTTGCTATAACTAGTGTAAAGATGCTAAGAAAACCCACCAATAAGAAGATCATGAGAAGAAAAAGGTAGGGACCGGTGATACAACAAATTGCACAAAAGTCATTATATTTTAGTTTTTTTTTTCAAATTTCGACACCCATAATGTGATGTCACCAAAAGTGTCACGTCATAATGCAATGTTAGCATAACACGTCATCAAAACTGTCACGTCAACAGACAACTAGGTGGGTCGGTTAAGTGGTCCTAATTGTAACAAATTAGAAAACGTATTGTCCAATTTGAGATTAAAAAAAAAATAAAGCATTGTCAAAATCGAATTTTCATGTAAACTTAGTGATTTTTGTAGAATTTGTTTTTTTAGTGTTGATCCAATGAATATGCAATCCGATGATTTTGGCTATTAAACTAGAAATTGATGTGAAGATAAATTTCATCATTTGGAATTTAGTTGTTGATTGTGGACAAATTGGATGAATATGATTACTGGATTGACAATTTTGATAAATTAGTTTGGTGTGGTGATGATCGATCTTGAAGAATTGGTGGAATATCAGAAATGGATGATGAAGATTGTTGATTGTGTTGAAGTTTGATCCATGAAAGAATGATTTTTTCCCTAAATCCTGGTGATTATCTGGTATCAAGAGTGGTTAATGATTTCAACTCGATGATATTGCTTCGTATGAGGTTCGATTCTTCCTGTTGATTCAGATGACAAAAGAATATGACGGATGGTTTGTAATCGTTTCAAACATTTGGGGAGTCAAATCCACTAGAAGACGTATTTTAATGTTCTAATTAATTCAGAAGAAGTGATGATCTTCTGGTCAATATTCAAAGAATGAAGGTCCGATGCTTAGTGAAAATCTGTTGTTCCGATGGTTGCCGATGCTTTTGTATGCTTCGTTATATTGTTGTTCCGATGGACCAGGAAGAATTAAGAGTCAAAATTGATGGCCGCAATAGTCAATATGAAACCTACTTGAAAGTCCATTGAAAAGTCAAAAGAATAGTCAAAATTGGTTTAGATGGAGTGATTAGGTGATTAGTACTCACTGAAGCATATGTAGCAATTCAAACACAACTTGGGTTCCTTGGCCTATATTTTACCAACATCAGTTCGTACTCCATTTGAAATTAGCTCTTTTGATTGTGTTGCTTCGTGGATAAATGGTTAATATCTTCTTTTTATCTCTTCGGTATCAATTTCAATTCGGACTCAATTGAACTCAAAATTACTTCGTAATGCATTACTTCGGGCTGAATTTCACCAATTACCCTCCGTCAAGAATCAATTTCAAATACTTCGTAACAAATGCATTTGATTCTGACGAAGTGCACTGTTGCTTCTTAACGTGGTCGATATGGAAGAAACACACTAATTTACGTTTATGCTACATAATAAAAAATGTTTACCATAAATGCGGTTGGTGTTTGGGATGATCATATTCGGTGTTTTCACAATAATATTTTCTGAAAATAAAATATTTTTTTATTCTGATACAAGTCAAAAGCAATCCGAAAAATCAAAAATTCGTTGAATGTCATATTTTTTGACATTTTCGAATTTGAAGTTTCATTTTTAATTTCTTGTAAGGGGGAGTTTTGCATCGATACATCTTATTCGAGGACATTCTCATGTCTATTTTAAAGTTTTATACTCTTATTTTGATTACCAAAAAGGGGGAAGTTGAGATGGTCATTCAAAAATAATTGTTATTTCCCAAATCATGATTTTTGGTGTAGCTTGAGAAAGAATTATTAAAGTTGAAAATTATTTTAGTTTCGATGTGTTTTGAAAGTTTATTTTTTGCAATGACTTGTGGCGTTTATATCTCAACTGTGGTTTTTCAGTTGAGTTTGATTGAGCATCTACATCTTTATTTGTTACATGGTATTTTTGGGTGATTAAGGCATTAGCAAATGTTATTCATTATTGATTTTGAAGACCGATGTGACGTTGGTATGTTTGATACTTTTATGCTTTAAAGTCATATTTTTTTGGCTTACTTTTGATAGCCGGAGTTGTTTGTTTCCTTTGGAGATTTTGTCTACATCTTTATATATCCTAGAGCCAATCAACACTTATCTACTACTGAAGAGTTGGGTTTATGGATTTCTTTGTCATTGCTTCTCACTATGATGTCTTTTGATTTCTTATTCGCTAATAGATAATTTGGATTTTAGAGTCTCGTCATCTTGTACAAACTATTAGGGGACAACATATAGTGCAAAGTTCTACATGTAAGAAGCCAAAGGAAGATTTGAAAGAATCCTTGGTGCATGAATGAATATTCTTTATTTACCTACATGAGATTCCATTAATATATATATATATATATATATATATATATATATATATATATATATATATATATATATATATATATATATATATATATATATATATATATATATATATATATATATATATATATATGGTTAGGTTATTGTATTTTAACTAATTATTATATGGATCTAAGAATGAATGTGGGCCAATCATTTTACTTATTTTAAGAAATTGATTAATACATATTATTAAATTAAAGATAATTAAAAAAATATCATCTAATTTCATTCTAAGAGCATTTTAGTTAATTAGCATAAATTTAAAAAAAGGAAAATTACAGATTTTAAGGAATAATTAATTCTCTAAACTTTAAAAATCTATGTTTTTGGGTAATAAATATATTAATTCGGACATTCTAAAAGAACATATTTATGATTATCTTGAAAAAAACATTAAATTCTGTTAGAGTACTATAAACATATACTATCAAGATTAATATTTTTTAATGAATTCAGATTTTATATGAAAAGAATTTTAATATCTTAAAATCAGTAATTACATTAATTCTTAACAAATACAACTATAAACATGCATAAATGACATTCATTCTGAAAAGAATACAAATAATGGTTAACAATTACATTTATTCTTTAAGAATAAAATAGAGAATGGTTAAAAATCAAATAAAAACATTGAAACCTAAGTAAAACAGTAATACATTCTGATAGAATTTTGTTGCTAATCATTCTGACAGAAAAAAAAATGCTAATGCATTCTGAACGAATATTGTTGTCTTACTTTCCATTCTTCACCAGGCTTCAAACCGAGTTTTCATTCTTCACCAAACTTCTTTTTCTTTACTTGATTCCAACTATTCTTTTGAAAATTTGATGTATTACCATAAGAATGTAATTGTTTGAATATACATGTTATTGAACTCGATTCCAAGTTTTGCGCTTGTTTGTGTTTGTATGTTCTGTTAGTATTATAACTTAATGATTCTGTAAATATTGTGCAAAAATGATTTGTAAATATTCTCTCAGAATGGTTTTGAACATTCTTAGAGACTTTCTATTATCAATAAATTACACAAGGAACAAGACAAGTAAATTATCAATGCATGAAAAGAGCATGTTAACACAAAATGTGCCTACGAAAATAAAACAATTAGAATGTATAAACCATCTTCAACTGTTTTACTATGATGTTATATATCAATTTAATAAAATATAATCGGATTTTATAAATTGTCTTGAGAAAATAACTCACCATGTAATGAAATTTTCTTGGAAACAATAATTTGATTAAAAATTACATGGAATAAATGATAACATATGCAATTAAATACATTAAAATAAAGTGGATTCGGTGGTTGGTATAAGCTTGAAAGTAATTTGAGAATCAATTAAAAAGTAAATTGAAGTAATTTGAAATTGATTCTTAACATAATCAAAAGTCGACGTGGTGGTGGAATAGTAAAAAAAATAAAAATAATTGGTTTCTATTAATCTATAATTTGCGCATCAATGTCAGGTTCCAATATAATAATTGAAACACCATAAAATCAATTGCAAACTAAACTCATACAAACACATCTGAAACTAAGATTTTAATTGAAATCCAGAAAGAACTCGGACGGAACACTTACGGTATCCAATCAAAATCCAGACAGAAGCTGAACAATGCCAATATAAATTGATATTCCCTTCAGTAAACCCGGTAAATCCAATCAAAAGGGTCCAACATCGGAAAAATAGGAGGGATAGAAATTGTTGTTGTCACAACTAGCATTTTTGGCTAGGAAATTCTATCTTTGTATGATCAACTCTTGATGTATCTTGTAACTCTAAGATTGATGTTATACATGTTATTCATTTCAAAAACAACTATTCAAATCAAAACTTACTCGTGAAGCCTTAAATCTAGTTCAATGCACTATGTTCACTCTACTTTTGGTTGTAACCTTAATTTTCCCGGTTCAACCTCTTATTGGACCAGGATCCTTTTATTGGGCCTAATGGGGCAATAAACCCACAACCTAATTATTTTGGGTTAAGAATCCATATTTGGGCCCTAATTGGGCCGAAATTTATTAAACATTCATGTTTGGGCCATAAAGACTCCTCATGGGCCTCCATTGGGCCGAAAACCACTCATTTAATTACAATGGGCCGAAAACCCATATCTTTGCCCCTTTTGGGCAGTAAACACCTATGTGGGCCCACATGGATCAAAAATCCATAATGGGCCAATGCAAGAACAAGCCCAATATCCATATTTTCTCATTTCCTTCTCGTTCTTGGCTATATACATATGTATGTAAAAAAAAGAAATTGTTTGAATTAAAAAACTTGACACCTCATTATTATTCATTGGAAATCCATGCAAATGACCTCACATGTTTCTAAGATTAAGAACTCTAATCCCTCATGTAATAACCAACTAATTCTCTCTCTCTCTTCTCTCTTATTATCCTCGGCCGAATCCACCTCCCCGCCATCATTCTTCATTTCAAACTCAAGATTCTCTCATCCTTTCCTCTCTAGCACAAGTAATTCCTCCCTCATTCTTCCAAATTTACTTGTGTGTGTGTGTGTGTCTTCAAGAACACATCTGTAACATCCCGGTATAGCAAGAGTAAAGTTGAAAGGCTAAAAGAGTAAAATGGGAAGGAGCGACTCGGCGAGTCCACGAGTGGACTTGGCGAGTAGGGTCGCGACTCTAGTCGCGTGTTAAATGACCAACTCGGCGAGTAGCATGGGTGGACTCGGCGAGTTGGTGCTGAGTGGAGAAAACCCTAAATCCGGAGGTTGAGCCCTATATAAAGAACATTATGTCTTCTCCCCAGCCTCCTTATCACCCCCTTGAGTTCCAGAAGCCCTGATTTCGTGAGAAAACACCATTGTTGAGTGAATTGGAGCTTGGAGAAGTGGTTGTTGAAGAAACCTTGAAGGAGAAGAGACTTGGATCAAAGGGATTTGCAAGGATCCGGATTAATCTTCTTTTGGAGCTTCCTTTTGAGGTATTATTTCATTGTTTGAGCTGCTATTGTCTAGATTCATCATTTTGGGGGTGTTAGAGATCATATCTTTTGGTGTATTGGAATTTAGAGGTTAGATCTGAGGTTGCTACTTCAGATCTGGAATGAAGAAGGGATAGAGTGCATTAAAGTCCCTGTGGTTGAGTGCTTAGTGAAGCCATCATGTCCCAAACCCTAGCCCTAGAGTGTAAAAGGCCTAGATCTCTTTGGATTCACGTAAAGTTTGCCACTTTACGTGATGGATGGGTTGTAGGAGGCTAGATCTATGTTTTGGATCAATTGCATGGCCTGGAATGCTTCTGTATGGATTCAGACCGGTGGTACTCGACGAGTCACATGGGTAGACTCGACGAGTTGCTTGAAGATGAGCTGGAACTCAACGAGTTGGAAGAACAACTCAACAAGTTGGATGAAGATGGCCTGAAACTCGACGAGTTGGAAGAAAAACTCGGCGAGTAGGTTGAAGATAGCCTTAGACTCGACGAGTCTGTTCTTGGACTCGGCGAGTCTTGTCGAAGAGTCCCAATATCTTCTGGTTGAGTCGAGAATCGGTGAGTCAAGGGATGACTCGATGAGCTGTGTGCGAGTGACTCAGAGTTGTTGGACTCGGCGAGTCTCGGGGTGACTCGGCGAGTTAGGTCACAGATTGAGGGAAGTTCTGAGCTTGGGGACTCGGCGAGTCATCGGGTTGACTCGGCGAGTAGCGTCAGTCAGGGGTTGACTTTGACTTTGTCCAAGGGTTGAACAGTTGTCTTCCAGGGGTATTTTGGTAATTATAGGTATTTAATGAGTTCATTGCTTTGTTGTTGTTCAGTGGAGGAGTTCGTGTCGGAGTTTGGAGTAGCGGGATCTTATCCTTTCAGCTGGCAGTTTCGAGGTGAGTTATCCTCACTATATCAACAGGGTCTACGGCACCAAGGCCGGCCCTTATCGGATTGAGATCCGGGTAGTTGTTGTTATGTTATTGCTTTGATATGTTTGCATCCTGGTAGCTAGGATGGTATATGTTAGAGACCTGATTGAGATCGGTATCCTGAGAGATGGGGTGATGCTATGCTAGTGACCGGTTAGGTTGGTATCCTGGTTAGGATGATGATATGTTATGTGATCTGTTTGATCTGCTTGTTGACTGTGAATTGCTATATGATTGTATGTATATGTGCACATGGTTGTTTGGACTGGAGTTGGGTTGAGGCGGGTCCTGCTTTGTGCTGTAGGCCAAGATACCCAGGGCGGACCGGTTGTCCCGAAGGCCCAGCGAACGGTCCGGATAGGCTGTAGGCCCCAAGAGGGCGGACCAGACGTGCCGAGGCTCGGAGAGTGGACCAGGCCGACTGAAGGCCCTGTGCGGGCGAACCAGTCATACTGTAGACTCAGAGAGTGGACCAGGTGGATTGAAGGCCCGGTGCGGGCGGACCAATCACACTACAGACTCGATGTATGTGGTTAGATTCGGAGAGTGGACCAGGTGGATTGAAGGCCCGGTGCGGGCGGACCAATCACACTGTAGACTCGAGGTTTATGGCTAGACTTAGAGGGTGGACGAGGTGGACTGTTGGCCGGTGCGGCGGGCCAATCACACAGTAGACCCGAAGTGCATGGCTGTTCTGTGATCGGATATGTTATGACATGTTATGCGTGTATGGTATATGTGGTTGGTATTTTGGGGATATCTCACTAAGCATTCGGGCTTATAGTTGTGGTTTAATGTTTTTCAGGTTCTTCATGTGACTGTGGCAAGGCGAAGGAGTGATCGTACCGCTCCTCGTGTCTATGTTGTGATGAGATTCTGGGAATACTTAAAATAAATTGTATTGAAAACCTTTTCGTAATAACTTTAATGGAATCGGGTTGTTTTCGAAAATTTTAAATTGGTTGAAATTTTTGGTCATTACAACATCATCAAAGATTGTCCTTCTTGGTAAGCTACCTCCTAATCAAGGTGTTCAACTTCATTTTATGATAAGTCCTTCATTCATAAACACTCCATTTCATGAGCCATTCTTCTTAGAACTCCATAAGTTCGAAGATCTTCTCAAAGGAGCTTGCTAAGGCCGAAATCTCCTTCAATCTTCTCACAAAAACCGATCCATCAACCTAAGTGAGTTCATACCCCCTTGTTTTTGGTTTTTACTATGTTTTGGGGGAGGATACAAGTTGCTTTGTGTTAGATCTATGTATTTATGCATTTATATGTGTGTTTTCATGTTATATGTTGTGATTATGTTATGAAAACATGCTAGATCTTCACTAAACTCGAAATATTTACTAAACTTGGTGATGTTAGTAAACTAAACCATCTTATGTGACTTACTATCAAGTGGAAAGGATTAAGCATGCTAAGGATGTTTGAAAACTAAATAAAACCGTATAAATGGCCATATTTGACAAAATAAACAAAACAAGTGAGGTTCTTATGTTAACTCATGGTTTTGAGAGGACCAAAAGAGTCATTTTTAAATAAAAATGGGTCTTTATGATATTCATGGTTTTCAAAATGGCCAAAAGTGTTAATTTTCACAAATGGGCTTCTATTTGGGCCTTCACGATTTTTAATGGGCTAAATATGTCAATTTTCATAAAAATGGATCTTATTTAGCAACTCACGATTTCATCGGCCTAAAAAGGTAATTATTGACTTTTTATGGATTAAATTGTCATTTTAAAACAAACATGGGCCACAAATATAAATTTTCGGTTAAATGGGCTGAAAATGTCATTTCTATTATATTTGGGCCAAAAACGTTATTTCTATAAAAGTGGGTTGAAAATGTCGTTTTATACAAAATAATCCCTTAAAAGTAAACTTTCGATATTAATGAGCCTAAAGTGTCATTTTTTCCAAAAATATGCCTTAATTGTAAAATTTTCAGTTTATTGGGCCAAGAATGTCATTTTTACAAAAAGTGGGTCTTTTATGTCATTTTGGTAAATACTTGAGCTAAAACAAGCAATATAATAACAAACGGGCTAATTACGTCGTTCTCATTTTTATTGGGCCTTGTTTACTTATATTCATGTTATTGGGCCTTTGTGGTCCATTTACATGCTTATTGGGCCTGATACTTTCGTTATATGTTTGTTGGGCCTTAGTGACCCATTTACATGCTTATTAGCCCCGATACTTTCATTACTTGTTATTGGGCCTTAGTGACCCATTTACATGCTTGATAGGTCCTATATACTCCTTACATGTTTATTGGGCCTTGTTAACCCATCTACATGCTCGACGGACCTTGTATATTCATTTCATGTTCATTGAGTTTTTTTTGTAAAAGTAGGTTGGTTTTCAAAAGCTATTGTAGAAATAGGTTAGTTTTAGAATGTATTGTAGAAATTGGTTGGTTTGAATAAGGGGCCCACCATTCCAATTGATTCTTTCCGAAAAATAAATGTATATTTTCATTTTTAACCCTTTAACTTTAATATTATTTTTATTTATATTTTTTACAATTGAACAACTCATTTTTACCCTTGTTAAATATTATACATAGATTACTTTATTCTATAATATATGATTATATCTTATGTATTATTATTTACAAATTATACCTTTAAGTAGAGTTTATAAAGACCTTCAAATATATACCAATATTGAATATATTACAACAGTACGAAATTACAAGAACAATTAAAAACGATATTACAATACGAATTAAGCGTAAAATTACAATAGAAGTTAAACAGTAACTTAATCATTAATTGAAAATGTTACAAAGTTCACATCGCATTGAATCTTGGCTGGGAATTAGGACAATTTCTTCTATTATGACCAGTTTGATGACATAGTCTACATTTGTGAGGTTCATCGGGATGACGAATGTCCATCTCGTTATGAAATCGATTTGCACGCCTCCGGCCTCTATGCACAGAAATTTTCGAGTTATATGCTTTAATCTTCCAATCCGACTCTAACCAATAATCAACATGAGAAATTGGGACAAACGCCGACGTATATTGTTGTTTATACGTCATAGTAGTGTACACAGTATTAACAATAGAAATAGGGTTATCCCTTCTATAACCACAAACTACAATAGCATGCGAACATGGAAATCTTTCCATTTTCCACTTACCACATGTGCATGTTTGTTGATAATAATGGATAGTGTATGTATTTCCTCCTTTTCCATTTATCCGTAACTTTGTGAAAATTCTGTAGACACCTTCACTGTAGTCAAACTCGGTTAATGTATGGCTTTGTGCACAAGTTTCTCGTTTTCGAAAGAGACGCCACATACATGATGGTAGAGGTGTTTTGCAATTCATTTCAATATCACTGTGCTTTCTAAAAAGTTGTACAGTTCTATTGAATGTATGGTCAATACACGCCCTGATCAGTAACTGTCTTGCTCCACAAAGTGCATTGTTCAGACTCTCAGAGATATTTGTTGTCAAGAAACCCCATTGACGATTGCCATCATATAAAAAACACCATTGACTTCTTTTAATTTCCTTTAAATACTGCCAAGCTTCAAGATTGATATTTTTATTTCATTCACATACATAACAAACTTTCTTCTTTGTGTGGTGCTACCAATAGACCAACAAAGCTTTTTAAGACGCACATTCTTGTACCATTGCATGAAATTACTTTTAATATGTCGAAGACAAAAGCAATGGTATGCTAATGGCTCTTTCCATTCTGGCAGATTTTCCATTGCATGAATTATTCCTTTGTGCCTGTCTGAAACAACACATAATTGTCTGTTTTGAACAACAAAATGTCTGAGTTGGTAAAAAAACCAACCCCAGCTATGTGAACTCTCTTCATCAAGGATAACATACACAACATGCAATATACTATTGTTTGCATCTTTTGTGACAGCAACAAGCATTTTTCCTCTATATGATCCCTTCAAATAGCAGCCATCTACTGAAATAATAGGTCGACATAGACGAAACACATCAATGGCGGGTCCAAAAGCCCAAAAAACGTATTTGAATGTCGCTACATGTGATGATGAGCTATTTGGACAATGAAACCACTTCACAACTGTAACAAGATTTGAAGCCTACAATGCTGCAATGTACTTGGGCAACCCATCAAAGTTACTCTCCCAAGTTCCATAAATACTCTCTACGGCTTTTCGCCTACCATGTCATGCCTTATCATAAGAGACATCAACATTCAGACTACTTTTAATATCTAATTGTATATGTCTCACTGGATAAGCAACATCCTTTTCAATTGAATGGAGGATATACAAGGCAATAGTTGCAGAGTTTAGATTTTTGTTATTATTGCCAGTACATGATCCAAAACAATTGTATGCATCCACCCAACGTGTAATCTTCCACATGTTTTGATTTTTCTTCTTAACTACACGAACATACCATGCACAATGGGGCGTACAGTGCACACTACCAGAACTTTCTTCTTCATTTCCTAGAGTCCTACACTTTGCTACCCACAAGTTAGGCTTACTATAATACACTTTGAACTCTCTATTTTGGTTGATAGACCAAAGTGTCACTGTCTTTTTTACTTGCAACTTACTTTCAAATTCCATTCCTAACCTTATTTTATTTTCTGACTCCTTCCAAACATCTATGTGAATGCGGTCTTCCAAAACGGCTATGTCATTGTCTCCTATATCTCCAACATCACTCATAAAGTCCATAATTGGAGTTTTACAGACACCATCATCATCAGAATCTTCCCCAACACACAATGACTCACTACTAGTATCTTCACTATATAATGAGTTGGCTTCATCATAATCTCCCTCAAATGTACCACAATCAGGCAAAGGAAATGGTACATTTGATGGATTGGGCTCCAACACCTCAAAATTTTGAAGGAGATCTACAAAACTAGTACTTGTAGGCGACATAATTTTTTCAACTTCAATTAAAACTTGACCCCAATATTTTGCCACATTCTCAGCCAAATAATACATTACGTCTAGACTTGAATCACTTATGACCCGTGAAATAGTGGATTGCCCTCCAAATTGATAGCATAATGAGATATTCAACTTACGTGATGCTTTTTCAACTCTAACAAGTGCATAACATAAATCTTTAAATTCTTCATACCCCATTTTGTGCCTAACAATATTTGAAGTAGAAAAAGTTGAATGGTCTCCCTATACCATTCTCATATTTAATATTACCACCCCAATCTAAGTTAATCATAAACGGATGATCTAGAGTCATAATGATATATACCAAAATCTAACTACAAAATAAATCAGAATTAAAAAAGAGATTAATGAGTATGCTACACATGATATATACTACTACTAAGTATATGACATAAAGCCAATAATATGTACCTTGTTATGGATGAACGAATGTTGAAGAAAAAGAAGAAGGAAAGATTTAAGTTCAAGATTTGTGAGAGAAATTCATTAGGTTGGAACAGATGAAAAACTATCAATTATAAGAAAGAGAATTTATAATACAAAAAAAAGGTGAGATGATTTGACGATTCACTCATTACTTCTACTGAGTTTTCATCAACAGTTACATTTGAGTGTGCATAAGACTTTTGCTTTTGCAGTTGAGTAAAGACAAATAACATAATTATAGAGTTTTTACAAATAGTGACAACTGATGCTTTACATTTTAGGCATTGTGGACTAAGATTTTCTCATATTTACAAATAAACGATAATAAAAATAACATTACGAATATTATGATTTAGTGTTTAATTTAAATTCTAATTTACTGTATATTTTGAATGAAATATCGTTTATAGTTGATCTTTTAATTTTCAATGTAATATATTTAATATTAATATCTATTTGAAGATATTTGTATTATTCATTTAATGGTATAACTACTTAAGAATAATACATAAATTATAATTATATATTTTATAATAATTATTTATGTATAATATATAATGAATGTAAAATTTTGAGTTAATCAATGAAAGAAATAAATAATAGAAAAGTAGTGAAAGTTAAGGGGGTTACTTGAAAAAATATATATATCATTTGTCGGAATGAAGGACAAATAGTGGGCCTAACTAAAAAGAAGCATATTTCTCCAATGCATTCTAAAACTAACCTATTTCTACAATACTTTTTGAAAACTAACCTACTTTTAAAAATAATCCATGTTCATTGGGACTTATAACTTAAATACATACACGGAAATGTTATTTAAAACATTAAATAGTGTGTTACAATATTTGCGTAAACATAGTTAAGGTTCTTGTGAGACGTTCTTGATGGGTTTTGAGCAATACATCAATCCTATGGTGTACATGCAAACCCTAATAGCTTTTGGATCTAGTTTGTCTAATGAACATGCAATTGAATATCCAAAGCTATTGTGACAACCCGAAATTTATTCCGTCATTTTTAACCACATCTTCCGTTAATAAAACCTGCTTTATTGATTGTCTGTTAACCTTTTGGACTAGGTTAATTAAACTGGGACTTTTAATGACTTTGTAAGGGTTGGAACAAATTAGAAACACCCCCAATATTCCCTTGAAAAATTTTAGTTACAACCAAGTCAAATTACGACCATTTAATCGGGTGCGACCAAAAGCCCCGTTTAATGTCAGTATCGGGTAGATTTCCACCGAGCCACCAACTCAAACCCCTATATAAGGGTGAGTGAACCTCATTTACACCCTTTTCACTCTCTCTCTACACTCTCTCTCTCTACAAGTTGATTTCGATCCAAAAACCGCCCATTTCGACCCCTAAACTAGTAAGTAATCTACCCTAACTTTTTGTTTTGCTCATTTAACATGAAAATTCATGTTTAATACATCCAAAAGAGGCAAATTCATGTGTTTACGGCCCAAGAACACTCTTGGACCGTGAACACCCTTAAGTGGGGTTTTGAAGCCCCAAAACCCTTCCAAATCACTCCTAGGGCTTAGATATGACTTGTGGACTTACACCTCCGAGCTTAGAACACCAAAACCTTATCATATGAAGAGTAAACTTGAGTTTACGGCCCAAGAACACTCTTGGACCGTAAACCCCTCTTCAAGGGCCGTGAACACCTTTTAAGGTGTTAGAATTGCCCTCAAACACCTCCTATGGCTTGGGAAAATGTCTAGAATCAACCACAATCGAAGTAGGGGCTTTCAACATCAATTAAACCAAGGACTTAGGAGTTTACGGTCGTAAACCCCCCTAGGATTGGTCCATGGGCCGTAAACTCCATAGTATGGTCATATGATGCCCCTAACACCCCTTATAACTTGTATAATTGACTAGAAACAAGTAAGAACCATCAAAACACATAAGGAAGGGACTAGTAAGAGTTTACGGCCATAAAATCTATGTTGATTGTCGTAAACTCCCATGAATGGGCTATTTGAGGCCTTAAACCCTTCATAAGCCCTAGATTTGAGCCTAGCTTAATTCCACTAGTGAGATAAGACCTTAAAGCATACTAGAACACCCCTACCATGAGTTTACGGCCGTAAACTCATGGGGAGTTGGTCATTTGGGCCATAAACTCTATAAAGAGTTTACTCTTGAAGAATGAACTCCCTAACTAGGCCATACACTCCCTTATTTGCAACCCAATAGCCTCCTAGCACTTGACCAAAGTGTTTTCCGCTCATTAGGATGCGTATACATGTTTAATTAGTATTATAATTACTAATTGTATGTAAACATATGTCATCATATGTTAATAGGTCGCTAAGTGTGTTCAAGTCTTCACTTGACACCGAGCACCCAACCGGCACCTCCATCCGATCCACTTACAACAGGTAAGTTCATACCCCTGAATTAACCTTTTAAATGTTTTTACATGCTTTTATTGGGGGGGGGGGGGTAATACATGTTAAAACATGCTAGTTATCATATCAATAATATGTGATTAATAACCCGCATGCACAAGGATTTATCACACTTTCAGCTGTTTTACCAAGTATAATACCATAGATGGTTTTCCAAAACGTCTTTACTTGTTTAAATCTTTTCTCAAATTGTCTATCGTGCTGTATGTTTTACTTCTAAACCAGTTACAACAATGTTTTAAACAAAGGTTTTCTTTACTTATATTGTGTTATCAAATTATATTCAAAACGTGTTTATGAACGGTTTTCAAAGCTTGTTTTACAAAACGATATCAAGTCGTAAATTCTTATTTTTAAAGGTTTTTCCAAAGGTTTTACCAAAATTTTCTTCTATACTTCTAGGCTTCTACTTCGTTAAATGCATGCCTGTACTTGTATAGTTATATAAATAATGTTTAAAAGACTTAGGAAGGCTAGTTCGCCCTATTTCCTTTTCCTCGTTGGGATGTGGTCTGGTGGGTATTGGATATCCGTCCGAATGTCATTTAAAAATTAGTTATATATCATGTATACATATATGGACATAAAAGCTCTCTCTCTCTCTCTCTCTCTCTCTCTCTCTCTCTCGCGCGCGCGCGCGCGCGCTCTTAGCCAGTGCATCGCCTTGGGTAGTAAAGGCCTCCTTCTATTATTCATGTTTCTGGAACCCTAGTAACTATTATAGGAATAGTTAGGAGACTCTATCTCTATCTCTATCTCTATCTCTATCTCTATCTCTATCTCTATCTCTATCTCTACCTCTCTCTTTTACTTTAGAATGTGACACACTATTTTCCTCTACGACACTTCATTGCGCCAACGCCGTGTAACCAGAGTCTCCGGGAAGGAGAGCGAACATCATGTGTATAGATCTATACGGGACTGACACTCCCACACCCTGACTACTAGCTACAGTCCGCACCGGTAAGGCCCATGGGCGACATAATGCCACTACCTCTACTGCCACTACCTCTACTGCCACTACCTCTACCGCCACTACCTCTACTGCCACTACCTCTACGCGTGACCTGGAGGGTCATCGGATACTCTATCGTCGATCAGCATGGTTACATACGAGTTCACATTCACCCTTTGTTTTAGACCTTGCTAGTTGTATCGTTCATTTGATACTGTCTGGGGTCTGTGTTTCTTTGTTTTAGACCTTGCTAGCCGTATCAATCATTTGATAGCATCTGGGGTCTGTGTTTCCTTTTATTAGACTAAGCCAGGCGTATCATTCATTCGATACTCTCATGGAGTCTATGATTTCTTTTGCCTTAGTCAGCAGTATAACTGCTGAGGCATATGTTATTTTTCCCTTTAGTATCTTCACTTTTGATTTTCTCATTACTCTTTTAAAGTAAATTCTGTATTTGGTAATGATAGTAAATTAGGGAAAACTACTCCTTAATGCATAAATCAGTCGGGTCTTGGTAGAAGACTGTTTTTATTTAGAAAATATAGGATTTTCTGGAACGGACGCTAATACACCGTAGATTCTAAACTATTACGTTTCATAAAGTTATTTTGAATAAAATACTTACTTACACAAATGACACTAAATACTTATGAACTCACCAGCATTTATAAAAATGTTGATACTCGCTTTCAAAATAACTTGTATTCTCAAGTTAGAAATAGACAGGTACACCCGGGAGCTTTTGTGAAGCCAGCCTAGAACCGAGCTGCATCTATACAAGTTTCTATATTACTTTGATGTTTCTATAAAATGTAACTTATGTAAAACTATTACTATTAATGCAATGGTTGTTGTACTTTGATTACTATATTGCATATGTTGTGATACTTGACATGACGTCATCCACCCCAGAACGTTTTCGCCGTTCCGGTTTTGGGGTGTGATAGATTGGTATCAGAGCATTGTTTATAGTGAGCTAAGTATATCAATTCATAAAAGATATACAGCCTATAAATACATAGGGATAAAACACTCTGACCAAAAAAAATTATACTTTAAAATATAACCATATTTTACCAAAGCATAAGAACATCCAGAATCTAAACAATCGAACACAAGTATCACAAGAAGAACAAGAATAAAAGTCTTCGGATGTTGAGCATTACCGTCAAACCTGGGCAGTTATGTATCATAAGCTGGAATATATGTAACCTGATCAACTACGTTTATTCGAGATGCGATGAACGTGTGCTTAGGAGTGATAGTGGTGTTGCAACGAGTCTGAAACTTACCAACTAGGAATGCTAGAGCCAAACATAAAGTTTAAAATACTATGGGGGTATTTTGGAATACTAAAAGACTCACATTAATCCTAGAATCATATTCAGAAGTTAAGAAACAAACAAGAAATTAAAATACCATAGGGGTATTTTAGGATCCATAGATAACCTTGTGTGAAAAACTAAAAAGATCCTTATTGATATACCTACAATTACAGAGGGTGTACTCCCAAGGTTATATATAATAAGGATCCCATAGATTAAGAATGTGTGGTTTCGCTCTACTTCCTTTTCCTCGTTGGGATGTGGATATAGAGTAGTATCATATATTCGAAGGCCTATCGGATCTAAGTTATATATGATTTGTGTACCCTATGTAATTGTAGCAGGACTCGATATGGATCACCCAGTGAAATGTTAATAATCTCTTAGGATTCTTTAGACATTTTCATTCTCGCACGAACCCTGTAGAAAACCCTATCCATTTCAGTATTCGACAGAAGATTTGATTCAGACCCAGAAGAGGTTCATTGAGAAGATTTCCAGTTCGGAAATAAATGAACTAGGTCGAGACTATTGAAATCACCAAGTGCCTATACCTTTTAGGGATATCGGTGGGAAATTCGCCTAAACTTCCGAGATTTCCCGTCATCCATCATGAAGTGATGACACCCAGAGTCAGAATCGGAAGTAAGACGGAGTAGAAATTAAATATGTCTATATGAGAAAAGAACCCTAGGTAACTACCCGAAGGAAACCAACGCCGGTCCCAGTCAACGATACGACGTAGACAGAGGGAGCCAGTGCATGGAACCCAAGAAGTGTCTTTTCCTCGTGTCACTACAAACAAAATTACATTTAGTGGCACAAGTTTTTAGTGGCATAAGTTTTTTTGTGCCGCTATATTATGTTTTCAGTGGCACAAATTGTATTTATGCCACTATATACTGAAAATTCTAATTACATCTAATTTATGTTTAAATGAGAAAAAAAGAAAAATATGATATTATCATAGAGAAGCCCATCTTCAAATCTGAACCATGAAAAGAAACCCAACCCGTTTTTGTCGTTCTCTAACTACACTTTTGCCCTTGAAGAAAGAGAAACAGGTAGCGAAGAAGAACCTGATTTTTGTCTGCTTGGATCAATCGGGGAGATCTGTTCGATAAACATCTTTTCCAAGCAGATCTGTTCTAGTTTCTCATCAATTACGTTCTTCTTCCTTCATTTACTCGAGTGTTCATCGATCCATAGACAACAACAACGATGGATATATTCAGACTTGCAGGAGACATGACGCATCTTGCCAGCGTCCTCGTCTTGCTTCTAAAGATACACACCATCAAATCCTGCGCTGGTTTGCCCCCATTTTTACTTTATTTCTCTTCCGCTTTTGCAGATTTATACTGTTTGTAGGATATGAAATTTGGGAATTCTTAGCTCCATGACTTTCTAATTTACTCAAAATGTTGTTTTGGGTCAATTTGGAGCCGATTTGATGATGCCGTTAGTCGATTCGGAGAGATAGCTGTTTCTAGAGTGCTCGTTAATGGATTCTGAACTTGTTTTATCTTATCTGTTCGTGTAATTTTGATTTCTAAAAACATAAAGTTAATTTCTCAACAATATTGCTCGTGGTTTTGTTGTCCAAGCAGATTTTAGCTGTTTTTCAAGTGTAAATTACTCTGTGATCATCATCTTCTTCTGCATCCGGTGTAAATTACTCTGTAATTGATTTGCTAGATGTTTTGGAATTCGAAAGATTATTCTGCATAACTATTAGCCATAGGCATGGATTCCACAAGTGATTAATCCTTCTTCCTGATCAACATGACATGTTTCTTCTTTTTCACTTTCCTATTTACATTTCTCTAAGATATATAATCACAAATTGTTCATACTACATATCAATAACACCAATGTTTCATGCAGGGGTTTCTCTGAAGACTCAAGAGCTCTATGCATCGGTGTTTGCTACTCGTTACTTGGATATATATTCACAGACTTCATCTCATTATACAACACAATCATGAAATTAATATTTCTTGGAAGCTCTTTTTTTATAGTCTGGTATATAAGGCGCCACAAAATTGTTAGAAGATCCTATGATAAAGATCAAGACACATTTCGCCATTATTTTCTTGTGCTTCCTTGTTTGCTTTTAGCCCTAATTATTCATGAAAAGTTCACCTTCAAAGAGGTATGCATATGACATATGTTATGTTTCTTTATGAGCATTTTAATAACAACTGTATATATGTTAAATTATATATGTTTAATTGTAACTTTTTTAGTAGAAAATGTGGACATTTTCTTTATACTTAGAAGCTGTTGCAATACTTCCTCAATTGGTTTTGATTCAAAGAACAAGAAATATCGATAATTTGACTGGTCAATATGTATTTCTTCTAGGGTAATGCATTTCTCCTTTACACTTTTATTCATATTCATAATATAATGTGATGAAAAAATATTAAATAATAATTTAATGTCTTTAATTTTGTTGTGTAGAGCATATCGTGGATTGTACATTTTCAACTAGATCTATCATTACTTTACTGAGACTCATTATGTCCATTGGATCAGTATGTCTTTTTCCTATATTCTTAATGGAAAAATAACAAAGAAAAGAATTATAAATTATTTCTTATTCTTTTATGTTATATTAAAAAATAATCCAAATTTATTACCTATTTTGCAGCTTGAAATGTTAAACAGCGGTAATTTGATCTTAATATCAAAGGGCAATCATGTCATTTCACTTGTTAACGCCATTGATAACCTCCTGTGTGCAGTGGGAGTTTGAACAGGATTTAAATCCTAAACTTTTGAAGTTATCATTCTCTTGAAGGTTTTCAGAATTTATATCAAATTTTTAGTTTAAAAAGTTAATCATTTTGACTATCGAAAGTCAAACTTCTACTATGGTTATGGAACAAGATTTCTAAAATGTTCTTTGTGATTTTGTAACAGAAAAGTCGCAAATGCCCCTGAAAAGAGCAGTTGTTTATGCACAATCCTATGATCAAGGTGGCAATTTGATCAAGTTTATTACCTATTTTGCAACTTAGCTGTCACTGTTTAATGGTTTGGTTTGTTTGTGTGTTGATTTTTTTTTGACATTATTATATTTGTTTCTGGTTTTAAGGTTACAGAGGTGTACTCCAAAGAAATGAAAGGGGTCATATCAGCTCTAGCTTCAATTCAAGGCTATTTGTTAGTAGCTTCGGGCCCCAAAGTTATTCTACACAAATGGATAGGTTCTGAGTTGAGTGGGGTCGCTTTCTTTGATGCTCCACCACTCTATGTAGTCAGTTCAAATATTGTAAGTCATCTTCTACATCTTTCAATTTTTTTTGCCCGATTTGTCCGTTAACATTTCAACATTTTTTTTTTCACTTCAGGTGACTATTGGCGCTTTACAACCTGAAGTAAGTTTCTTATTTTGTACATCTCAAAACTCTCTCATAAAGTGGTTATAGTCCGGTATTTGATTTGATAAATAAATATGTTTTTCAATGAGGAATCTTTTAATATTTCATATTTGAGGCTATACAGTTAAGTTATTGTGTTAGGTGACATATTATGTTGTTGCACCACATGTGTTTGATGAAATGCCTACATGAAAGTAAAAGTACAAAATACCAATTCACTTTATTGTACATAGTTCCCGGAGATTAATATCATTATATTTGGCTTTCAGCTGACAAAGAATAACTTGTGGGATAAACGGATCTATCAACCCAAACATGACAGTTGGTATGTTTTAGCTTCCTTTCCATGATTCTTTTACCATGTTTAGCTTCTTCGCCATGATTCCTTTACCTTGTTTGGGGTTTCAACAATCATGTTGCAACATAAAAGCTTATTGGATACAATGATTTTTAAGTTTGGTGCGACTATCCATGCTCTTGAACATATACTGATGTTTCTTACATATTTCAAAAAACTAATTTGTTATGTTTTTTTTCCATCATTGCTTCTGATCCTATGCATAACTTACTCTCGTTTATTGATTAATATGTTACCATATTATAATAATGAGAATTGGGTCGAGTAAAAGTAAGATTTTTTTAATATTTTGTTTTGTATGAGCACACTTGTTATTATTAAGTTATGAATGAAATAATATTTACAAAATATAATTTTGTGCTAATTTACAGTTTAAAAATATTAAGGCCTTGTATGTACATACATTCTCACTCATTTTGGTGTTGCTTCTTAATTTTGTTTTTGTTTTGTGGCCTACAAGTATATCCTATTTTACATTTTTGTATTATTTCTTACTTTTATTGGTCTATGTTGTGGCAGGAACCAAATGTCAGTTCTGATGCATCCTAGTTGCTGCAGGTGATCTCTATCTCAAAATTTATTTATAGCCACTATATTAGAAATGAATAACAATTAATTTGAACACAAACAAAATGTTAATCATTTATCTTTTTCTTTTAAATTTATTTGTTTCCAGATGATGTTTGTGAGATGACTGCAAATAATAGAGATAATGGGTTCACTTTTCTTTTAGGAGTGGAGGAGGAAGAAGTTACACAAACAAAGAGAACAATTTTTTTTGAAGACTTTTTATTTTAAATATAGACAGTATTGTTGTTAAACAAGTTAAATTTGAATTCAAGTAATGATAATATGTTCTCCATTTATTATGTTAATTGTCTTTTTAAAGTTTTATATTAAAAAAAAACTAGACCTAATTTTTGAATATATTTGTTTTGTGGTGAAAAATGTGTCACAGCATAAAAATAATATTTATATTAGTATTAGTGGCATAAAAAAAATGCCACTAAAACCCAATAGTGTTGCAGTGGCATAAACAAAAGTGCCACTAAAACCTCATATCGCTGCAGCGACACAACTAAAAAGTGTCGCTAAAGGTCTTTAGTGGGAGCGTTTCTAGTGGCATTTTTTTTTTGTGTCGCTGATTGTTGAAAGTGTCTTTAGTGGCACTTTTTTGATTTTTAGTGACATTTTTTTTATGCCACTAAATGTCATTTTATTTGTAGTGTGTTCGTCACGCTAATACACCCATAAAATAATACAATTTGGTGAGTTAGTGATTACACTACTCACACTATGTGTTAGGTAAATCGCCTTTTCTCGTTGCAAGTAATACGATTAGAGCGGATCCCAACACCTCTATTGAGAGTGTTTAGCCATAAGTCTTCATGAGCCTCTCTTCCCGCGGTCTTCATTCCGAACTGTCCTCAGATCTTTCCAAGCCAGAGAGTGAACCTTTCCGAGTATAAAGATAACTTAGTAGGAACGAATCCCATCTTATGGCTTTTCTGATACCCATACTCCTACCTTGATACCCGGACTACATCATAGGGATGTAGGTCGACAGTCAGATAACCAATATCCAAGGCACGGGAAAAATTTATGCCTAATATAGTAAGGATAGATACGTCCAGGGTTAACCATCGTCTCTCATCAGCTTGTGTTCCTTTCCATATAGGAAAACCATGCCTCCGAAGAAGCGTAACCAATCCGCTGGCAAGAAACCGACTCTCCTATTCGATGAAGCTACGTTCCAAGTTACAGTATCGGCAGCCGTAGCAGCTGTCATGGCTCATCTGAATGCTAACAACGCCAATGTTAGCAAGAGCCCTATCGGGATTCCCGATCCTAGCAATGGACAGCGGCAACCAACACCTACATACCCAACCACCCAAGAACCTCAACCAAATCCACTGAAGAGAAAGTTCAAGAACGAGGAGGGAAGTACCTCGGCTCAAGGACCTTCCAAAGGGCAACGAGCTGAGGCAGTCAATACCCCTGCCAGCCCTTCCATCCTAACTTCAAGAAGACCATACCTAGGAAACCTTCCTCACTACAGCAAGTGTAGCTACCATCATCACGGTATCTGTCGAGAACTCTTTTGTGCTAGGTGCAACATGAAGGGGCATACCGCTCGCGTCTACAGAACCCCCGTTGAGTATATTACATCAACCACCAATGTAACGACCAATCCAGTATGCCATCTATGTGGTGAGATTGGGCACCTAAAGCGAGATTGCCCAATTGAAAGAAACGACAAGGACACAGGAGGAGTCTAACTCTAATGCTTAGGGAGAAGCATCGAGGAACCCGGTAGATTTTGGTACGTCTCTCAATCCTAGATAACTAACCCAAAAACATTAAAAGGCTAATTCTAAATGTGATTACTCTCCCGTTAAGGCGAAAGTCGCAGCACTGTTGTAAAAACTCAAAATTTCATTAGGTAGAGCTATAATGGCTCGATATATACATGACTAGTATATGTTAGGCGATTATAGAAAGGCCTCGTGAGAATCCATACAGGAAAATTACATTATTCAGAAACACATAGGACCCTCTACAGTTCCGCATCAACTCTATCGGTCCAAGTATCCGTGACAATGATACACGGGTCAAAACCCGAGATGCCAAGAACTTGTGTGCCCATTCGGCACATGGCCCTATCGATCCTCATTATATGTTATGTCGATGTATGCCAACTTCGACGCCCCTATGAATCATGGTTCGACTTCGTGCAACCATGTGTAAATCCTTAGTGTTGTGTAAAAAGAACTTTCACCGTAGCCAATTCAGCAAATAAAGGTTCTTCCGAACCTAAAAATAATAAAACCAAATGAGATCCGTCAGTAGTCCTTCTTATCTCAAACCTTCCGAAGTACCCAGGAGAAGGGTACCGCGCGCTGGTGAGCATATAGGGTTTTCAACCCACAATAAATTAATTATATTTAGTTTCACCAACCAATCACTATCCCGATTACCCATTCCCGTTATCCTCACTTTACGTCCCTAAAATAACATCTATCTCAAGGGACCTAATCTAGGATTTTCATCGGGACGGACATTACTGCTAAGGGGTTTCCTCAACAATAGATATCCTAAAGGCAACCATGAGGGGGATAGAGTACACCGGTGAACACATCGTTCACAACACCTACAGGTTATGAACCTGCTAGCGTTCCACTGGACTGTCTAGAAAGAATCCGTGGTCATTATCCATACTCCGCTGAATAACTAGATCAACAACAACAACAACATCGAGGCCTTTCATCTGTTTATTACACACCAACTATCTACCCATGTTCTACCCAACATATTAGTAGATAAAAATATATATTTTCATACATAGTTTAAAACCTGTATATCATTTTCATTCAATACATATTCCACATAATAGATGAGGCACACTCACACAACACGTATTTCATAGAAAGTAAATCAGATCTATGAGATAGAAGAGAATGAATATACATTCACGCACATAACAACAAAATTATACACATAACACGTATTTCGTATAAAATACTTCATAATTATGCGTTAGAAGAAAGTAACTACACACTCACACGTATAAACCACAATATACTTAATACACTCAAACCATACTTGTATTATTATCGTGTTTATGAAAGGTAGTATACACTCACTTGATTAGAAGATGATCGGACAACACTACAGCTTGTAGAAGTAGTATTCTTCGGCAGATCTGGAAGATCTTCACAAAAATCGAACTTCTCGCGGGCAGAGCTTCGGCTCGGGAATCACGCTCTTCGAGATTCTCGGGGCTTCGAATCTTGCTTTGGGACTCGGGAATGATACCGGGGCTTCGGGGTACTTCAGGCACACAAATCGATGCAAAACGGGAGAGAGAAGAGAGAAAAATAGCAATTGAGTCGGCTGCCCTAGCATCCTATTTATAGGAGGCTGGAGCCTCGGAGTACGCGGGGCGTACTGCTTCCGAAACGTCACTGCATGCATCATCCGAAGACTCGAGTGTGAATGTCAACATCCTCGGTGTACGCGGGGCGTACTTCGGATCGGATTGCTGACTCCCCTTCGGATAATGCCGGATTTTCCAATTAAAATTAAATACAAATTATTTAATAAACTTCGAAAATTCATATCTTCTTCATACAAACTCCGTTTTCGACGTTCTTTATATCCACGCGAAGGTGAGGCTAGGCTCTACAACTTTCGTTTAGACCCCGTCGGCTAATTTTAACTTTATTTTTATTATTTATTTTTAATAGGCCACGACAGAAAAACTTCGTTATAAATTCATAACTTCTTCGTTTGACGTCCGTTCTTGCCTAACTTTTTATCGCTTCGATACGAACAACGAGACCTTCGTTCCTCGTTTAGATTGCTTCGGCTAAAAACCGCTCGATCTCAAATCGAGTATTTCAGGCTGCATACTGCTAAGCCGAAACTTCGATAAATCGTAACTTCCATAAACGAAGTCAGATTTGGGCGTTCTATATATATTTGGAAACCTCGTTTCAACTACTACAACATTATCCAAAGATATCAAGTTTATTTTACACTTAAATTTCGACGCTTATTTTTATTCTTAATTAATCAAACCACATAATTAAGAAATTAAGCACAAAACACATAATACTCAAATAATATACTTCTATTATTTCAAAACGGGTTACAAAGGTTAAACTAGACTACTATATCAACATTAATGACAGGCCCAGAAACACAGGCGTAACAATTCTCTCCACCTTAGAATGATTCCGTCCCCGGAATCACACATCAACAAACAAATGCGGATAGCGACCCATCATGTCACTCTCCGTCTCCCAGGTGAGATTCGGCTCATTCGTGTGTTTCCATCGGACAAACACTAACTCGACCATCTTCCGTCGCAACTTCTTAGTCTTTCGGTCAACGATTGCCTCTGGTTCTTCAATCAACCTTTTGTTCTCATCAATTCTCAATTCAGAAATTGGAATTATATCAGGAACTTCTCCCGTGAACTTCCTCAAATAACACACATGAAAAGTGTTATGAATTCCATTCAGTTCTTCTGGTATTTCGAGCTTGTAAGCTTGGTTCCCAATCCTCTGAAGAACTTTAAACGGTCCAATAAACCTTGGACTCAACTTTCCCCTTTTACCAAATCTTATAAGTCCCTTCCACGGCGAGACTTTAAGCAAAACCGAATCTCCAACTTCAAAAGTCATCGGTCTTCGCTTTTTGTCAGCATAGCTCTTTGGACGATCCTGAGCTACTAACATTCTTTCCCTAATTATTTTCTACTGTTCAGCAGTTTGATGGACTATCTCCGGTCCCATAAACTGCTTTTCCCCAGCCTCAAGCCAACAAGATGGCGTACGACACTTATGTCCATACAAAGCTTGGTAAGGTGCCATCTTAATGCTCGAGTGGAAACTATTATTGTAGGAAAATTCTACCAATGGTAAATGTTCATCCCAATTACCTAGGAATTCCAAGGTACATGCTCTCAGCATATCTTCAAGTGTTTGTATCGTTCTTTCACTCTGACCATCAGTCTGCGGATGGTAAGCTGTACTTAAACACAACTTGGTACCCAATTCCTCTTGTAGACTTTTCCAAAACCTTGAGGTGAAACGGCTATCACGATCCGACACAATCATTAACGGAACACCGTGAAGCCTCACAATATCCTTCACGTAAGAATTTTCAAGCTTTTCCATAGACCATTTCTCCTTGGCTGCTATGAAATGCGCACTCTTAGTGAATCGATCAACGACCACCCAAATCATGTCGTGACCATTCTTTGTTCTGGGCAGTTTAGTGACAAAATCCATAGCAATGTCTTCCCACTTACCCATAGGCACAGGCAATGGTTCTAAACTCCCGTACGGTTTCTGATGTTGTGTCTTTACTCTCGCACAAGTCACACACTCAGCCACATACTTTGCAACATCAAGCTTCATCGTCGGCCACCAGTAGTAGGGTTTCAAGTCCCTATACATTTTAGTACTACCCGAATGAATCGAGTACATGATCTTGTGAGCTTCTTCCATCAGAAGATCTCTAATTCCTCCGGACTTAAGTACCCAAATCCGATTATGGAACACCTTCAGTCTGTGACTGTTTACACCGAATACCAACGTTTTGCCCAAACGTTCCTCCTTTCGGTCATTCTTTTCAGAAGCTTCCTCTTGAGCTTTCTTTATACTTTCCACAATGGTCGAGACAACTTCAATTCTCAACGCTCTTGGCCTTTTCCTTTCAAGATTGACTTTCCGACTGAGAGCATCAACAACAACATTAGCTTTACCGGGGTGGTAAAGTATCTCACAGTCGTAGTCTTTAAGTAATTCTAGCAAGCGTCGTTGCCTCATATTCAATTCCTTCTGATTAAAGAGATATTGGAGACTCTTATGATCAGTGAAAAGTTTGCACTTCGTGCCATAGAGGTAATGCCTCCATATTTTCAGAGCGAAAACTACCGCTGCCAACTCCAAATCATGAGTCGGGTAATTCTTTTCATGCTCCTTCAGCTGTCGAGACGCATATGTTATCACCTTTTCTCTTTGGGTCAGAACACAACCCAATCCAACCCCAGACGCATAGCTATAAACAGCGAAGTCTTCAACTCCATTGGGTAGAGAAAGTATCGGTGCCTCGCATAGCTTTTTCTTTAGCTTCTCGAATGCTTCTTTATGCTTATCACTCCAAGCATAAGTAGCTCCTTTGTGGGTCAAAGCTGTTAATGGAGTAGCGATCGAAGAAAAGCCTTGGATAAACCTTCGGTAATATCCGGCTAATCCCAAAAAGCTTCGGATCTCCGTGGGACTTTTCGGTTGTTCCCACTTCATTAGAGCTTCAATCTTTGCTGGATCAACCATTATCCCTTCTTGGTTGACCACGTGACCCAAGAATTGGACTTCACGAATCCAAAAATCACATTTGGAGAACTTTGCATATAGCTTCTCCTTCTTCAAGACTTCTAGCACTTCTCGCAAGTGTTTGTCATGCTCCTCTTGGCTTTTCGAATAAATCAGAATGTCATCTATGAACACTATCACAGATTTATCTAGGAACGGATTACAAACTATGTTCATTAAATCCATGAATGCTGCTAGAGCATTGGTTAGTCCAAACGACATAACCAAAAACTCGTAGTGTCCATATCGGGTTCTGAATGCAGTCTTCTCTATATCCTGCTTTCTTACTTTCAGCTGATGATATCCTGACCTTAGGTCGATCTTTGAAAAATAACTTGAACCTTGCAATTGATCAAACAGGTCCTCAATCCTTGGCAACAGATATCTATTCTTTATTGTTGCCTTATTCAGCTCTCGGTAATCAATGCACATTCTCATACTTCCATCTTTCTTCTTCACGAATAACACCGGAGCTCCCCAGGGCGATGAACTAGGTCTAATGAAACCTTTGTCCAATAACTCCTTAAGTTGCATCATCAGCTCCTTCATCTCCGTCCGTGCTAATCGATAAGGTGCTTTTGCAATTGGCGTTGTTCCGGGCAACAAGTCGATACGAAATTCTACTTGCCGATCAGGTGGTAATCCAGGAAGATCTTCGGGAAATACTTCCGGATATTCACACACAACAGGAATACTCTGCATCACCTTCTTTTCCTTCTTAGCATCGATCACGAATGCTAAGTATGATGTACACCCTTTGGTCAAACATTTTCTGGCTTTCATTAGGGAAATGATTGCAGAATTTACTCTGCGTTTGTCCCCATACACCATAAACGAATCTTTCCTAGGCGGGTTCACTTTAACTATCTTCTTCTTGCATAAAATTTCTGCATCATTGGCGCTAAGCCAATCCATTCCAAGCACGATGTCGAAACCATTAAGTTCGATAGGCAATAATTCCTCGTGGAACTTATTCCCATTCAGATCAATTAAGATATTTTTCATGTGATGGCTACCAGGTACAAACTTGCCACTAGCAACTTCGACTAATAAGGCATTATCTAGTCTAACAACAGGCAAAGCTAGCTTTCTACCAAATTCATGCGATATAAAGGAGTAGTTGGCTCCAGAATCAAATAAAATTTGGGCAGGCAATTCGTTAACGAGAAAGGTACCTGAAGCGACATCAGCTTCATCTTTAGCAGCTTCCAGTGTCATCTGAAATGCTCTCGCCTTTGGCTTTAGTGGAAAGCTGGGTCTAGCTGCCTCCTTCTTCTTCGGGCAGTCCCTCGACATGTGTCCCTCCTCACCACAACCATAGCAAACTTTCTTAGTGAGGGTACATTCATTGGCATAGTGCCCTGGCTTTCCATATTTGTAGCATGTGGCCACTACCTCACATTTCCCATGATGCTTCTTCTTACATTTGTCGCACCATTTCGCTTCACCTCCTCCTCCTCTCGAACTAGACTTCGAGAACTTGTTTTTCTTGTTGGACCCTGAAGTTCCATCGAACTTCCTCTTTTCCCCAACTTCTATCCTTTCCAGACCCTTTTCCTTCTGTTGGGCCTCCACATTCTTAGCTGCACGAACAACCATTTTTAGAGTAGTTGCCATCTTGACTGTTGGACCAAAGTCGGCAGGCAGTCCATTAGCAAACCTCTCAATCTTGGAGAGTTCCGTTGGTACTAGGTACGGAAATAACTTCATTTTCTCAGTAAATGCAGTAGCATAATCATCTATGCTCATCCTCCCCTTCTTCAAGTTTTGGAACTCATTGTTCAGATCAATCAGATCTATCTCTGAACAATATTGCACCCTTAACTGTTCCAAGAACTCCTCCCATGACATTTTCAGGGCTTCTCCTCGTGGCATAGTATCTGCCAACAACTTCCACCAACTCAAGACTCTTGTCTTCAGTTGTTTGACTGCAAAGACAGTCTTCTGTTTGTTGCTACAGTCGCAACTTTCAAATACCATCTCCATTTCGGAGATCCAATCCATTATCTCAACAGGCTTTGGGCTCCCAGAAAGACTTGGCGGCTTAGCGCCCAAGAAATTCTTGTACATTCGCCCATCCTTGTTGTTTCTTCTTTCCGGATCGTTCCCTCGTTCTCCTTGAGTCCCAACTTGACTCATCATGCGACTATTGTTCCCTTCCTCCAATTGCTCGGGAATCAATTCAGGTTCCTCGATAGGTATGATAGGTTCGTCCCTATTATCATGCAACATCTGTCGCATCTCATCCCTTTGTTCGGCTAGCATAGCCCGAATCATGGCTTGCACCCCAGCCATTGTTATTGGTTTTGGTGCTGCTACTACAATAGGTATTTGCTCAATCACTGGCGGTTGATTCCTGTTTTCATCTGTGTTTCCATCGCCACTCCTTGTTCTCACCATTTTTGATCTACACACCGAATAAGGTGAAATTTAGATCTTCATTCACGATAGATATTCAAATCATCCTTATTACTCCGAAACGTTTACATGCTAGTTCTAATAACGTAGGCATACACTTAGAATCCTACACACATAAGGTTTCCAGATCCGGTCGGCAACAGACCGTAGATCCGAACAATTAATATCATATATGGCAACATATAACATTTAGCACATAAAAGCATTTTAGGCAACTTTCCTAAAATAAACTAGTGCTCGTGTCTATAATATATCACACACACTTCTCACAATCTCCACTTAGCATTCTAAGTTTAAGTCTAGAAATCCTACAAATTCCTAGTTCGCTTAAACTAATGCTCTGATACCAACTGTGACATCCCCAAAATCACGGCCAGAAAAGACCGATTTCATTTATGCTTTTTAAAATAATTTCAGAGTAAATCCTTTTGATTTAAAAGTGTTGCGGAATTTGTTCCCAAAACAAAACATGATAAAATAATATTTATCAAAGCATTTCATCAAGAGATGCATTTTCATTATATAATCAAAACTCGAGATGTCATGTTCCGATACAGACCATAAAGCATAAACGATAACATTACAAGTCATTCAACAAATATATACATATACAGACTTGTAAACAAAACAACTCGATGATTCATCCATCGTACGCCCTTGAGCCACTTCCTGTAATACAAATAAAACTAAGTGGGTCAGGCTTGGGAGCCTGGTGAGCATATAGCGTTTTCAACCCACAATAAATTAATTATATTTAATTTCACCAACCAATCACTATCCCGATTACCCATTCCCGTTATCCTCACTTTACGTCCCTAAAATAACATCTATCTCAAGGGACCTAATCTAGGATTTTCATCGGGACGGACATTACTGCTAAGGGGTTTCCTCAACAATAGATATCCTAAAGGCAACCATGAGGGGGATAGAGTACACCGGTGAACACATCGTTCACAACACCTACAGGTTATGAACCTGCTAGCGTTCCACTAGACTGTCTAGAAAGAATCCGTGGTCGTTATCCATACTCCGCTGAATAACTAGATCAACAACAACAACAACATCGAGGCCTCTCATCTGTTTATTACACACCAACTATCTACCCATGTTCTACCCAACATATTAGTAGATAAAAATATATATTTTCATACATAGTTTAAAACCTGTATATCATTTTCATTCAATACATATTCCACATAATAGATGAGGCACACTCACACAGCACGTATTTCATAGAAAGTAAATCAGATCTATGAGATAGAAGAGAATGAATATACATTCACGCACATAACAACAAAATTATACACATAACACGTATTTCGTATAAAATACTTCATAATTATGCATTAGAAGAAAGTAACTACACACTCACACGTATAAACCACAATATACATAATACACTTAAACCATACTTGTATTATTATCGTGTTTATGAAAGGTAGTATACACTCACTTGATTAGAAGATGATCGGACAACACTACAGCTTGTAGAAGTAGTATTCTTCGGCAGATCTGGAAGATCTTCACAAAAATCGAACTTCTCGCGGGCAGAGCTTCGGCTCGGGAATCACGCTCTTCGAGATTCTCGGGGCTTCGAATCTTGCTTTGGGACTCGGGAATGATACCGGGGCTTCGGGGTACTTCTGGCACACAAATCGATGCAAAACGGGAGAGAGAAGAGAGAAAAATAGCAATTGAGTCGGCTGCCCTCGCATCCTATTTATAGGAGGCTGGAGCCTCGGAGTACGCGGGGCGTACTGCTTCCGAAACGTCACTACATGCGTCATCCGAAGACTCGAGTGCGAATGTCGACATCCTCAGTGTACGCGGGGCGTACACGAGTACGCGGGGAGTACTTCGGATCGGATTGCTGACTCCCCTTCGGATAATGCCGGATTTTCCAATTAAAATTAAATACAAATTATTTAATAAACTTCGGAAATTCATATCTTCTTCATACGAACTCCGTTTTCGGCGTTCTTTATATCCACGCGAAGGTGAGGCTACGCTCTACAACTTTCGTTTAGACCCCGTCGGCTAATTTTAAATTTATTTTTATTATTTATTTTTAATAGGCCGCGACAGAAAAACTTTGTTATAAATTCATAACTTCTTCGTTTGACGTCCGTTCTCGCTTAAATTTTTATCGCTTCGATACCAACAACGAGACCTTCGATCCTCGTTTAGATTGCTTCGGCTAAAAACCGCTCGATCTCAAATCGAGTATTTCAGGCTGCATACGCTAAGCCGAAACTTCGATAAATCATAACTTCGACATACGAAGTCAGATTTGGGCGTTCTATATATATTCGGAAACCTCGTTTCAACTACTACAACATTATCCAAAGATATCAAGTTTATTTTACACTTAAATTTCGACGTTTATTTTTATTCTTAATTAATCAAACCACATAATTAAGAAATTAAGCACAAAACACATAATACTCAAATAATATACTTCTATTATTTCAAAACGGGTTACAAAGGTTAACCAAGACTATTTTATCAACATTAATGACAGGCCCAGAAACACAGGCGTTACATGTTTAATTTATCAAATTGGACCTGGAACATGCGTTTACGGCCAAGGAGCATGCTTGGGCCGTAAACACATAAAAACATGGGTTTTTGAGCAATTTAACCCCTCCAAACCAATATTGGGACTTAGATACGACCTTATGGCTTACAAATCTGGACTTAGAACACCCTAAACATGAATTTTGAGGAGCAAATAAGGTATTTCGGGCAAGGAACATGCTTGGGCCGTAAACTCCTCATTCATGGGGAGTAAGCTCATTTAAACATGTCTAAAAGCCATATAACTTCACCAATAGCCTTGGAATAAATCCTAGAATCATCTAAAAATAGTTTGAGGACCTTAAACATGTCAAACACCTTCCATTTAGGAGTTTACGGCCAAAGCTTCCCAAGAAATAGTTCCAGGGCCGTAAACTCATAAAAACATGTTAAAAGGTGCCCTAAACTCATACCAAGGCTTGGAAAATTAGTTAGAATCACATGTGATTGTCCTAGCCTTCCAAAATAATTATTGTTTGAGCTTGGGGGAGTTTACGGCCGTAAACTCCAAGTTTACTGCCGTGAACTCCCATAAATAATATATATGCTAGTACAATCCATTCCAAGGCTTTAGAAAAATCCATTCCATCATTCCCCATGTTCATTTAAGCCATTTAGCACCCCAAATCAACCAATCATGAGTTCACGGCCGTGAACTCATGTATGTATGGGGTATATGGCCGAAAACTCCATAAGGAGTTTACTCTTAAAGAGTAAACTCAATTCCCAAGTCCCTCGCATCATTACACGTCCGTAGATGTCACCCGGGTCACTCCAAACACTCGTTTTGAAGTGTTTTAGCTCATTGGAGTGTAGTATCCTATCTAATTAGTATTTTTAAATCTAATTAGATATATTTGGATATTATTTCATATTACATAGGAACCTCGCGTGTAATCAAGCCCCGAACCAACGTTTAGTGTTCGAAACAGTTGCGTCTTCTCGTCTGGTGAGTTCATACCCCTACCCTTTTTCAATGGGTTTTCAGGGGGGAATACAAGCAAAGTACAAGGGATTACTTGTACTTAAAACTTGTTTTACATGTGTATGTTTCAAAACTTATATGCTTTTAATACTGATAATAACAACCGATAACCGTTTGAAACTTGCAGGGTAATCATATATATTATTTGTGAAATTAGTTATACGCTGTTATGTTTATTATTTCACAAATGGTTTCCACATTTTTTTTTATCAGTTAAAAAGCATAACTTTAGAACCTTTGAACATAAAACTTTATACACTGTTTTTTCCTCGGCAACACTCCACATAGATACGCGAGTGGAGGATTATCGTAATATTACTAGTAAATTTGTTAGTCCTATATAATTGGAGACACGTCCTCGGCGAACACTCCACAGAGATACGCGAGTGGAGGACCGCCCCCGTAACCAGAATCTCTTAGATAGGGAGCGTGAGTTGAGTGTATAGATCTATACGGGGCTGACTACCCCACACCTGGCTGCTAGCTACAGCCGAACCGAAATGGTTCAAGGGTGACGAAAGTCATAAGGTGATGTGGACTACTTATTGCCATATCTAGTCTATTGTATGGTTATGGAACTCGCAATTAGGATAACATAAATTTACTTAATATTAATAATGAATAAAGTAATCAACTTACTTAGTAAATATTAGTTTTATATATGTGTTAAAAACTAATACATTTCACAAGATAACCAGGTTTTCAGAATACAACTTTCTCATTTGGTAACCAACATTCAGGAAAATATGGGATTTTCCTGAGGAACATTGTACATAACCAGAAAAGTGCAACAAACCAGATAACATACATTAGTAAGGGTAAACATGTTTTCAGTGTAAAACTTTACATTATGTTTTGGGAATCAATAACCAACCTTTTAAGAAAATATCGGATTTTCTTGGTGTGTGTAACATTTTCAGAAAACGGAAAGGAAACTTGTACATTTTTCACAAAACAAAATCGCTTATGAACTCACCAGCGTTATGTTGATTTTCAAACCGCTTGTATTCTCAGGTCAGTGTTAGACAGGTACCCGAAGATCCTTTTGTTCGAAGACGGAGTGCTCAGAAGACCCGTTTCATTTTGTTCATATATACTATGTATCACATGTACAAGTTTACTTTTGAAACAATTGTAAAACATTTCTATACGTAATGTAATGGTTGTTTTACTTTACTTACTATGTGCATTGGATTTGATACTCAACGTGGAGTCAACATCGGAAATGTTTCCGCCTTCGGTTTTCGGGGTGTGACAAAGCTCTACCACAAACCTCATAGTAAAACCCTTCATCTTCTTCCATAGAATAGGAACGAGAGTCAAGAGAACCACTGCGGGTTGAGCTGCTATAATGACCACAAATCTGAAATTTGTTGTCATCCCGATTAAGCCAACATAGTAGCTAACACCCTCGGTTGGTAAAGAAATCTGAGTCGTAAGAGTCAAGGACATTGACTACGACCATCCATCCACTCTTAATCCCATGAATTAAGCATCTTAGGGAATATCCCGGAACCCTAGAAGTTGTGATAAGTTAAACTCTAAGAAGGGTGGATGAGAAGATTAGAAGTTCCGAGTAACGAAACCCTATACCTCTAGACTTAACCTAAATCAAGAAAACTCAGAACCCCCGGAAGAGTAGTTTCAGAAGATGCTCGCACTACTCAGGCACTTCGTCCACCCCGTTACCAATGAGTAGTGCCTAGGACACTCCGCCTCCCCCTCACGTGGAAGAAGTCACCGTCACCCTATAGACGATAGACTGCATTCTCCAAAGTGAACACTAGAATGCCAAGAACCACAGGATAACCTCCACATCCAAGAATACTTGGATCAAGTGCGAAAGTAGGTTGAGTTAAGCCTTATAACCCAGATCCCGAAGAGATTATAGACTTGACACCAGTCTAGGTGTTAGTCGATGGGTTATACAAGAGCACGCGCTTTCTGCAACTAAAATAAACTGACACCTTAGAGAATAGGGCATGTTTTAGAGATTCATTGGACTACTAGGTGTTCCAAGAATACTATCTCACACAGAAATAGTAGAACCACCTCCCGAGATAGTCCAACACTTTAGAAATTAACTCCACTGTAAAATTTATGGAATACATATACATTTCTACAATTACGATACTATACAAACACCATTTTACGGTCTTTAGGTTTAAGACCACAACACTTTTACAAGCAGAAAATATTGGATTTTATGGGAAAACTTACATTTTACATTACCTTCTACTTACAATAGAAAACATAGGATTTCTTGAAAACACTCTATACATTTTCAAAACAAAAACACACATGCTATAATACAAGAATTGATACAAAACTTTCAAACCATTTTTACAGAAAATATCGGATTTCCTGGTGTTTACTAAGTGATACAAAACTTTTCATGCAAACATGCTTATGAACTCACCAAATTTATATAAGTTGATGTTTTCAAAATAACTTGTATTCTCAGGAAATCATTAAGCGGGTTGGTCTTCAAGAACTCATGGATTTTGATGTATTTTTGGTATCATCATACACTTAAAATTTTGGGAATGTAATTTTTACTCTAACACACTGATGTAAACAATGCCGGTTTTATTATTGTATGTCTGATGATGATGTTGTCTTGATTCAATAATATACACTGTGACGATATTACAAGATGAAGTCACCCAAACCCCCGGACGTTTCCGCCATTCCGGTTCGGGGGTGTGACAGATTGGTATCGGAGCAATGTTTATAGTGAACCGGCATATCTACTCATACAAGATATGTAACTATAAATACATTGTGACTAAAATACTCTAAAAAAAAATACATACCAATGTGTGCATTATTAAAATAACAATAAAAGTCTTTGGAGGAACTGAACATCATGGTTAAACCCAGACAGTTATGTAGTCGTATCGGGGATAAATATAGCCTGATCAACTATATTTATTCAAAATACGACCAATATGTGTCTGGGAGTGATCATGGTAGGCAATGAATCTAGAAACTTACCAACCTTGTATCCAAAAAAATTTTAAGGAACTCAAACATAAACATTTAAAATAATATAGGAGTAATCTTGCATGCTATCCATTTTTCCCACATTCATATAGTTTTGTGCAGACTCTATAGCTAGATTTCATCACCCCGGAGATCCTTACTTTCCCAACCAGGGGAACGGAGGCTGGCTAGAGCCGGAACCAGAAGAGGAACCAAATGAGGAACCCCAGGAGGGACCAGCAGAACCAGTGGTGGACTCATAGGAGGAGGAGTCTGACGGTGACGATGCAGATGACTCTGACACGGATTCTAAAGTTATCAATCCACCATACGTAGCTAGGGTGCGCCCACACAAGATGGGTCCCAACGACCCTACGCCCCCATGGGCACATGAGATCTTGAGGTGGAGTTGATAACAGGGGTGCGTCCCCCATTCAGCATAAACCAGGACTATTATGACCTGAGTCACGATGGACCTGCAGATCGAGCCCTGCCAGTGATGATTAGGAGGACGCATGATATAGGTGAGCGGACACAAGCAACTGCTGGTCAGATGGTTGTTATGAGAGTTGCAGTCGAGCGCGTAGAGAGACTAACTCATGAGGTCATTACGGACTACCAGGCGATACAGGCACCGTTGGAGGCCCGGCTACGTGCCACCGAGCATCATCTGGCTAGACTTCACGGTGCATCCACCTCATCATAGGCACCACCAGACACTTCCCGCCGAGACTAGGATAAACTCCACTCACTACTACTATTGTTATGGTTCTCTTTTATATACTATTGTATGTAGGACCGACTTTATGATTAAGTGATTACACTACTCATAAAGCCGTTATGCTATCGGATCATATATGTCTCTATGTATTTTACGCCTTCCAAGGCGAATTTTCATGCATGGTACTACAATGTTTATCATTAATGAAATAGTTATGTTTTTTATTTGTGATGTTGGTATCTGTTATGTGTTCTATTTTCCTTGTTTCATGATATTGTATGAATTCACTTATATGCACAACCGAGCTACCAAAATTGCTATATGCCAAAGGAATTAGAAACCACGAACTACCATGTACTCACCATCTTTCTATTCCATTACAGAATAATGCCTAGGAGACCAATTCGCAAGAATAACAACACTGCACCACCACCACCACCGCCTCCGCCAGAGGTGAACTCTGTTGCTTTCCATGGAGCAGTCTCAGCTTTAGTCATAGTAGCCTTGGCACACATTTAAACTGGGAACAATGGTGGCAGTAACAGTCAAGGAACTAGGAGCTCGAACCAAGGAATGAACCAAGGTCCTATAAAAGCATGTACCTATAAAGACTTCTCAAATGCCAAACACCAAACATTCAATGGAACGGGAGGCGTGATAACTTTAAAGCGATGGATGGAAAAGATCGAGTCAGTCATTGAGATCTGCGGATGTCCTAAAGCATGCAAGGTAAAATTTGCAGCTTGCACGTTTGTCAACCAAGCACTTTTGTGGTGGAATGGTCATGTGGAGGCTATGACACTCCCAGTGGCAAATGCAATGTAATGAGAGGAGCTCAAGGAAATATTGATCGCAGAGTATTGTCCCCATGGGGAAGTATAGAAATTAGAACATGAGTTATGGAATCTCACAATACAAATTACAAAACAAAGACATCGAGGCTTACATCTCAAGATTCAGCGAACTAGCCCTTCTGTGCCCGGGTATGATCACATCAGAAGAGAAGAAGATTGAGCGGTTCATTTGGGGATTAAATTCTCCAATCCAAGGAAATGTGATTGTGGCAAACCCAGAGACTTTTGACAGTGAGAAAAGGCTAACTCAAAAGCTTTACGACCATGACAACAAAAAAGGAGCCAAAACTGTTGAGACTGAGACCAAGAAGGAAATGAATAACAAGAAAAATGGGGACAACAAACAAAAGGGGCAACAAAACCAGGGATCCTCCAAAAAGCAACAAACTGTAGCAGTTCACGTTGCTACCGCTCAAGTTACGCCAGCACCAGCTGCTCCAACCTCAACTGTGCAAACCACTACCATTCCATACTCAGGAACTTTACCAAAATGTAACAAATAAAACTACTACCACCATGGCGGGCGCAGAGAAATGAAATTTACCAAATGCAACCGCAAGGGGCACACCGCCTGGTACTGCAGATCTCAATCCCAATAGAATCAACAGCCAAAAAACAATAACAACAACAACAACAACAACAACAACAACAACAACAACAACAACAACATCGGGGCCGGTCACACTTGTTATGGATGTGGAGGAACTGGCTATTTTAGGCAAAATTTCCCCAAAGCCAACAACCAAGGAGCAGGAGGAACAGGCATGGTCCTGACATTGGATCAAGGAGAGGCAGTTCAAGACCCGATGGTTGTTACTGGCACGTTTCCTGTAACACCCAGATTTCCAAAAATAAAATTTTCATTTAAATTAATCAATCTAATATTAAAAACACTTGTTTTAAAATCTTGTTCCCATTCAAATTACAAAACGTAGTTTCATTTTCATTATAAAAGAAGACCAGGATCCTCCAAAACTCAACTCTTTCTTCGGTGTGTACAATCGAACCGTTGCCATCCCGCGTTACTGTAAGAACCTGAAACAACGTAACATAAACAACGTAAGCACGAAGCTTAGTGAGTTCCCCAATATACCTTACGCACATACGCCATCCAGCCTGGACCGTTCGGTCCACATAACATTGCCTTCCGGCCCGGATCTTTCGATCCACATAATATCGCCTTCCGGCCCGGATCTTTCGATCCACGTAATATCGCCTTCCGGCCCGGACCTTTCGATCCACATAACATTGCCTTCCGGCCCGGACCTTTCGGTCCACAAGATAATCGCCTTCCGGCCCGTACACATATATAACACATAATACAATACTCTAACACATAAGCACATATATCACATATCATACCTGACCTTTCAGTCACATAATACCTTGCCTTCCGGCCCATATATAAGCATGTATATCACACATAGCAGCTAACTTCCCATTCATAGCATATAACCATAACACATAACATACTTGACCTTCCGGTCACACAATCAAACCCTTCCGGGTGAGGTATAGTGAGAAGACTCACCTCGAAGTACGCAGGCTATAACCTCTTCGAGCTACTCGCACACAATCCGCTAGTTCCGCAGGTTCCCTATAATACCACAGCCTTAGTTAATGATCTTATCAAACAAGGCAACTGACCCCTCTAATATATATACAGGTCAACGGTCAATCCTGACTGGACTCGTCGAGTGCAAAGGGTAACTCGACGAGTATAAGCATCCTGACACCACTCGCCGAGTCTGAAGAACGACTCGACGAGTTCCAGTAGATCTTCATGCTACTCGCCGAGTCTGAAGAACAACTCGGCGAGTTCCAGTGAATCTTCAAGCTACTCGCCGAGTCCGATCATCCGACTCGGCGAGTCCACGCCATGCAGTCATCCAACTGCCTCCTGAGGTACGTTTTTCCCGAGATACACACTCATGGGGACTTCTGGACCTCTAATCATCCTATTACTAGGGTAGAAACCTTTGTATAACAACACAATACTCCATCAAATCTCCAAATGGGTTTCATAAACCCTAAATTCAAGTACACATCAAAATAACAGGAATGATCCGAAACCTTACCTGAAAACATACTCTCTGTGTCCCCAAACCTCAGAACTCGACCCCCTTGCTCTTCCTTTGGCCAAAATCCTCCCTCTTCTTGCACCACAATTCCTTCAAAGTCAATAATGGCCTTCAAGTTTTGCTCCAAATGCCACAGTCGTCTAGGGTTCTCCACAATCGGCCAAAAGACGTGAAATGACGACATGCAACCCTTAAATACGACCCAATACGAAACGGCTAGGGTTTTCTGCTGAACAGCGTCGACTCGCCGAGTCCATACCTGGACTCGTCGAGTCCAGTCGCGAACCCGCGACCAAATCTGCGACCCTACTCGGCGAGTCTGGCTCCAACTCGCCGAGTCCCTCCTTTAAAATACCCTAAAATGCAATTTAACAATACTTGAGATTTTGGGCTGTTACAATTCTCCCCCACTAGAATTAGACTTCGCCCTCGAAGTCTCGCTCTGAAAATAATTCTGGATGCTGCTCCCGCATCACACGTTTCGGCTTCCCTAGACACTTCCGATCTCTTCCGAGGCCGTTACTGAACCCAATACCAGAGGTACCTCCTTGTTCCTCAGAACCTTGATCTTCCGATCTCCGACGGCCACTGGCCTCTCAACGTAACACAGGCTCGCATTCACCTAACCGTTCTCTAGTAGAACCACTGCTGACTCATCCGCTATACACCCCTTCAATTGCGACACATACAAGTGTCATGGATCCGATCCAATCCCGTTGACAGCTCCAAACGGTAGGCCACCCTTCCTACCTTCGCACCTTCACGAAAAGTCCCAACATACCGGGGCCCCCCATTTACCCCTCATCCTAAATCGAAACATCCCGCCAGAAATACGAAATCGCCGACCGGAATCACATGCTCATAACGGCGTCTGCCTGCATAACTTTTCTGCTAACTCTAGACGATCACTAACTCTCTTTAACCTGCTGAGTCTGCCCTGTCAACTAAAGTACGAACTCTGAGCTGCTCATCACTCTCTGTAACCGAGAACCACCCAAGATGCAACTCTGCTCTTAAACCCCAACAATCACTCGAACAATGAGGGTTAGGAAGCCCTGAACCACCGGATCCCCGATCCAAAGCCCACTTTGTCCATCCCAGACCAACTGAGAGATCCATTCCCACTCCCAGAGTAACTCTCACAAATTCTTCTCTTGCCATCATATACACATGCTGAACTAGCTCCAACACTCGTAGGTTGGAAGACCCGATACACTGATGATATCTTCGAACATCTCCCAAGATGAACCACTACATCCACCCTACACTCTGATCAGATTCACACTGAAAATTTAAAATTTTCTCTCTCCATGCATCCCTTCTGAGCCTCAACAAACATCCCAACCGGATGGGTTCCTACTCCACTGCCGCGAACACGATGCTCAAAACCATACTCGAAATACCCTAACTATAACTCCGCTCTGCAGCTTTCACCTTCGTGAACCTGCACCCCTTCGGAGTTACACACCTTCCTCTTTTCCTTTTCCAAGGAACCCTCCTGGCCATAATGCCACTCCAATCGGTGCCACGGTGCTCGCCCCAAGCGACACCACCCTTTTTGCGTAACCACTATCCCCATGCTCTGGTTCTCATTGCAGGGGCTCTCAATCCCATGTACTCTCTCCACTCGTCAAAATCACAGCCTCAGCTAAACAAGACCGCTAACCTGGGCCAGACCTTCCAATGCAATCACACTGCAACGTACACAATCCCCAATCTCAAACTGATCCCGCAATACCAACAGAGTCTCCAGCATGACTGGACCGACCCTCATAACACATACTAGCCACTCGAGGCTATATCTCTGTGGGTCCGTACACCCAACTCTGCGAACCCTCAGGTTCTAACTCTGGAACCTTCCGGCTCCAGCTCTAGAAACATGCACAACATAATCCCGTGGAATTAATGCAGTACAACCCATCACGTACCTCAAACGTACCAATACTCTGATCGCAAAATTCCGATTACTTACTCAAGCTTGATTCCGGCCTCCTCCCAGGCCTCCACAATCGAATACCCTAGGTCTGTATCCCGCCCCGCATGCTCAACACCCGTTCTCGACGGCCTATACTTTGCGCTAACAAACACTGCTGAAACCCGGCAGCTAAGCACCCTCACATACTCATCGATCTCCCGGAGAATTTTACAATCCTCCCCCACTAAAGCACTGACTAACTGCCATCGATCGCCATTAACGACCTTTCAGAACCATCCTGCACAAAGAGAACATTTACCCACTGACTGCTTCCCACAAGCGTAAACAACCCTCAGCAAAACACATCTCCTCCCTGATCAATCCACTCAAAAGAATCTGATCCTTCAATTATCTACTCCACAACTGCAGATACTACCCGACAATCAACCCAGTGCCGCATCTCCCCTAACAACCCTCACGAACGATAACCAAGGGAATCCTCGACATCAACCCATAACCAAACTCACAATCTGCCCAAAGGATGAACATCACATCGAAAACCGCACAAGACTACAGACACTAAAATACCAATTACAACCATACCCAACCATCAGGGAATAACGAATGCCAAAGCGAAAACCTGAAGCACCAATCCATAACCATGCCCGACCCGCGAAACAACGAATACCGCATCGAAATCCATACAAGATACCAGCACAAACAATACGCCACATCCATGCAAGACAATTAAGACATCCCGAAAGCATCATACCTGCCGCTGCCTCCGGCACTGCTCCGTCTTCCTCTGTCGCACGCAGATAAACACGACCCTGAGCCCTCTGGGGCTCCGCTTCATTCTGTCCTCCTCAAATCCCGAATTGGCACTGACTGCCAACAGTCCCGCGCACAGTGCCCCTCCTTTCCACACTTGCGGCATGTACCACCGAACCCGCAAGCTCCGATGTAACCCCTTTTTACTCGATCATCGACACCTATGATCTCATGCTCTCCTACTGCATCTCTATACTCCACTTATTACTACTCCTGGCAATTCTTGCTTTCTTACATACTGCACCCGGTTCTCCCCCACTAGAGTTCGAACCAACACCAATTGGTATACAATCAACCCACGACTATCTTTCACCGGCGAAGTCGTACCTGCTCCAGAAAAGTGTTGTGCAACACCCGATAGTCCCTCCCCTTATGAAGTCAGTCCATCCCCTATACTCTGATCCTCCAGCTAACTCTCCAAGAACTTCTCATCACAGCTGCCTCTAATCGTTCCAAATCCCATTCTGATCTAATACTAAGCACCTGCACTGCTCGAGAACATATCTGGCTCGTAGACTGCACCGCAGCATCATCGTTCCTCTCATCTCAACTCATCAACCCGTATCCAACGCCGGATTTGTCCCAAGAACAGGGACTTACTCTCAATACAGACGATAACTCTCCGCACTGCAAAACTCGTCTGAACTCTTCACTGCTACCACTATAACCCAACCTGCTATTCAACGTCTACGGTCATGGACCGTTTCGGCGCCGACTGCGACTGCATCGGGGCCTGCCTCATCTCACGCTACTGCAACTCAACCTCTAGCCCACGCCACATGGCGGCCTCCTGCGATACCAACACGGTCCCGCGTCTCTGCGCAGACACGAACTGTCTGATACTCCCCCTCTTGAGCATACTCGGATTTCGGGGCATCTGAGCCTGCTCCGAAGCGAACTCAGGGCGAAACATCGCCCTCCCAATAAACATCCTGGTGATCTCAGTCACCGACCCCAAATCCTGCTTCAGCTCAAGGAATTCCCGAGCCAATCTCTCCTTTCATCTCGCGGAACATAGCGAGTACTGAACATCCCTCTGAATTGATCCCATGAAACCGCAGCCCTCTGCGCATCAGAAAATGACCTCGTGGTCAACCTCCACCAATCCCTCGCCCCGAGCCTCAATAGGTTCAGAGCACACCCCGCCCTCTGATTAGCAGGGCATAAACTCGTGGAGAAACACCCCTCCATGACTGATAACCATCTCATAGCAACAATCGAGTCCTGAACCCCATCGAATGTGGGAGGCTTCGCATAATAGAAGTCCCGATACTGAAAACCCCGACTAGTCCCTTTCTTTGCCGTTGCTACAGCCGCTGTAACCGCCGCGGCAGCCGTCTCTGCGAAAACCGCACATCGCTCATCAAACTACTTCAATCATAGTGGTCCTGATCGACCCAAACAATTCTGGCGACTCAACCCGCAACAATGCAGCAACCTCATCACACCGGATCTCGCGAATCCTCGCATCCCGCTCGCTCGTGCTCGTCCGATCGATAACCGGATAACAAGATAGCCACAAGCATCATCCACTACGAACCATGGTACTCACCCCATGACATCCTTCCTCCACATGCTTCGGTGTATGGTACCTGAACCATAGCACCATTCCTCAACCTGCTCCAATGTATAGCACTCGAACCACAACATCTATCTCAATCTGTTCCGATGTATGGTGCCCTGACCATAACATCACTCTGTATCCGCTCCGATGTATGGTATCCGAACCACAACATCACCCCTCAATCTGCTCCTTAGGACCTTCAGAATGCCCCCTGTATCAAGTATGGGTCCTCTGCTTTCAGTAGTACGGGCCCATACTACCTGCCACATCTACCCATACTTTCCACACGGACCATTCCAGAGTCCCTAAGTAGCTGATAAACCTGCTCTTTCACCAATCTCATCGCGCGTGCTCGCTTTCCAGCGAAATCCTCTACTCTACCAGCGCACTCATCTGGCTAGGTTTACTCCCTAGTCCCTTCCGCTGTCCTCCCACTTCTTTGCTATCAGCTGCTGAAGAGTTCCCAATGATGCCAGCCCTCTACCTCCTGAGTATCGTCATACTCACTTGGTAGCTGACTCCCATCATCGATAACTCCACAAAGCACAAAGCAAGCAGCATTCGAGCATTGAAGCATACATAGGACTCCCCATCTGTGGTAGCTCCACCTTCTCGACTCATCCTCGGAAATACCTCTGTACTCCGTAGCTTTACCCCTTGTGCGTTCTAACTAGATACTCTCACTCATCACATACACATAAAAGCATAACGCACATATAACAGCAAACCCTAGACTAAGGCATCACAAATCAGGCCACTCTAGTCCTAAGATGTGAAGTACCTAGCCTGTCTCTAGCATACAATAATATCTCATAAATGCATAATAGATATTTCATAATACAAAAGTAAAGGTATTTTGGGAAATCACCGTTTGGCTCTGGCTGATTGTACACACTGCTCTTTCTTGCTTTCTCTTTGAACTCTTATTCACTTTTAGAAAACCATTTATTTGAAAAAACTTTTTCTTACTTCCTCAGTTTGAGTCCAGATTTACCCGTAGGCGCGTTCGAATCCCTCAAACCAAGGCTCTGATACCAATTTGTAACACCCAGATTTCCAAAAATAAAATTTTCATTTAAATTAATCAATCTAATATTAAAAACACTTGTTTTAAAATCTTGTTCCCATTCAAATTACAAAACGTAGTTTCATTTTCATTATAAAAGAAGACCAGGATCCTCCAAAACTCAACTCTTTCTTCGGTGTGTACAATCGAACCGTTGCCATCCCGCGTTACTGTAAGAACCTGAAACAACGTAACATAAACAACGTAAGCACGAAGCTTAGTGAGTTCCCCAATATACCTTACGCACATACGCCATCCAGCCTGGACCGTTCGGTCCACATAACATTGCCTTCCGGCCCGGATCTTTCGATCCACATAATATCGCCTTCCGGCCCGGATCTTTCGATCCACGTAATATCGCCTTCCGGCCCGGACCTTTCGATCCACATAACATTGCCTTCCGGCCCGGACCTTTCGGTCCACAAGATAATCGCCTTCCGGCCCGTACACATATATAACACATAATACAATACTCTAACACATAAGCACATATATCACATATCATACCTGACCTTTCAGTCACATAATACCTTGCCTTCCGGCCCATATATAAGCATGTATATCACACATAGCAGCTAACTTCCCATTCATAGCATATAACCATAACACATAACATACTTGACCTTCCGGTCACACAATCAAACCCTTCCGGGTGAGGTATAGTGAGAAGACTCACCTCGAAGTACGCAGGCTATAACCTCTTCGAGCTACTCGCACACAATCCGCTAGTTCCGCAGGTTCCCTATAATACCACAGCCTTAGTTAATGATCTTATCAAACAAGGCAACTGACCCCTCTAATATATATACAGGTCAACGGTCAATCCTGACTGGACTCGTCGAGTGCAAAGGGTAACTCGACGAGTATAAGCATCCTGACACCACTCGCCGAGTCTGAAGAACGACTCGACGAGTTCCAGTAGATCTTCATGCTACTCGCCGAGTCTGAAGAACAACTCGGCGAGTTCCAGTGAATCTTCAAGCTACTCGCCGAGTCCGATCATCCGACTCGGCGAGTCCACGCCATGCAATCATCCAACTGCCTCCTGAGGTATGTTTTTCCCGAGATACACACTCATGGGGACTTCTGGACCTCTAATCATCCTATTACTAGGGTAGAAACCTTTGTATAACAACACAATACTCCATCAAATCTCCAAATGGGTTTCATAAACCCTAAATTCAAGTACACATCAAAATAACAGGAATGATCCGAAACCTTACCTGAAAACATACTCTCTGTGTCCCCAAACCTCAGAACTCGACCCCCTTGCTCTTCCTTTGGCCAAAATCCTCCCTCTTCTTGCACCACAATTCCTTCAAAGTCAATAATGGCCTTCAAGTTTTGCTCCAAATGCCACAGTCGTCTAGGGTTCTCCACAATCGGCCAAAAGACGTGAAATGACGACATGCAACCCTTAAATACGACCCAATACGAAACGGCTAGGGTTTTCTGCTGAACAGCGTCGACTCGCCGAGTCCATACCTGGACTCGTCGAGTCCAGTCGCGAACCCGCGACCAAATCTGCGACCCTACTCGGCGAGTCTGGCTCCAACTCGCCGAGTCCCTCCTTTAAAATACCCTAAAATGCAATTTAACAATACTTGAGATTTTGGGCTGTTACATTTCCCCTCAAGAACACTTACGCATGCATTTTTTTGATAGTGGGGCTGAGCGGAGTTTCGTGAGTAACAAATTCAAACACTTACTAAACCAACAACCCCAAAAGCTAAGAGAAGCCTTCATGGTGGAGATGGCTAATGGAAAAACCAAAACAACCAAAGACGTTTACGTAGGATGCACATTAAGATTAAAAAACCACTCATTTCAAATAGATTTGATGCCAGTAAATATTAGGAGTTTTCATGTGATAATCGGTATGGATTGGTTAATCCCCCACCATGTTGATATTATGTGCCACGAGAAGGCCGTTCTCCTTCAAATCCCCAACCACAAAACCCTAATAATCTACGGTGATAAACGTGGCGCCAATCTCCGTCTTATCTCATGCATCAAGGCACAAAAATGCTTGCACAAGAAAAATTATGCCTTCCTCGCTCACGTTGTAGATAAAGCAAAAGAGGAAATAAACATCAAAGATATCCCAATGGCATGAAACTTTCCGGATGTATTTCCTGAAGACCTCCCAGGAATACCCCCAGAAAGACAGGTCGGATTTCGAATTTACCTAATACCAGGAGCCACATTAATTGCCAAATCACCCTACAGGTTAGCTCCCGCCGAAATGCAGGAGTTGTCCAGTCAATTAAGCGAACTTCTGAACAAAGGATTCATCAGGCCAAGCTTCTCACCCTGGGGAGCTCCGGTCTTGTTTGTCAAGAAGAAGGACAGATCCTTCAGAATGTGCATCGACTATCGGGAGTTGAACAAACTCACTATCAAAAATTGATATCCACTCCCTCAGATTGATGAGCTATTTGAACAGCTTCAAGGAGCCAGTTATTTTTCTAAATAGATCTAAGGTCCGGTATCATCAGTTGCGAGTTCGGGAAGAAGATATCCCCAAAACTGCTTTCCGAACCCGATATGGCCATTACAAATTCGTTGTTATGCCTTCCGGTCTAACAAATGCTCCTGCGGCATTTATGGACCTAATGAATCAAGTCTGCTGCCTATTCCTCAATAATTTTGTAATCGTTTTTAGTGATGAAATACTCATATACTCTCAAAGTAAAGAGGAGCACGGTCAACACCTACGCTAGATCTTGGAAACTCTGAGAGATGAAAAGCTATATGCAAAACTCTCCAAATGCGAATTCTGGATTTGTAGTGTAAACTTCTTGGGTTATGTAGTCGGTGAGGAAGGAATTCATGTGGATCCTTCCAAGATCAAGGATATTGAAGGCTGGACAATTCCGAAAACACCAACTGAAATCTGGGAATTCTTGGGCCTTGCAGGCCACTACCAAAGGTTTTTTTAGAACTTGTCCAAGATAGCCAAGCCCTTCACCACTCTAACACAAAAAGGCATACCCTTCAATTGGAATGACAAACAAGAAGCATCTTTTCAAACCTTGAAGTGAGCCCTCTATAGTGCTCCAGTGCTATCTTACCAGAGGGAACTGAAGAATTCGTTGACGCTTCGAATAAAGGGTTAGGCTGTGTTCTTATGTAGCGTGGAAAAGTGATAGCTTACGTGTCCAAACAATTGAAGACACACGAAGTAAATTACACCACCCATGATCTTGAGCTGAGAGTCATGGTCTTCGCCCTAAAGATTTGGAGGCACTACCTCTATGGTGCAAAGTGCACCATCTTCACAAACCAAAAAAGCCTCTAGCACATTCTAAATCAAAAGAAGTTGAGCATGAGGTAGAGAAGGTGGGTTGAGCTACTAAATGATTATGAATGCAAGATCAAGTACCACCAAGGCAAGGCTAACATGGTAGTCGATGCCCTGAGCAGGAAAGAATACTCGGGTCACCGGGTGAAAACATTATCAATAACCATCCATTCTTACCTAACTTCACAAATCAATGAAGCTCAATTAAAGGCATTGAAACTGGAGAATGCCGCTAATGAAGCACTACGTGGAATGGATAAGAATCTAGAAGTCAAAGGATACGAAGCTTACTACTTCATGGAACGTATCTGGATCCCAAAATTTGGAGGATTCAGGGATGTAGTCATGAACGAAGCACACAAAACATGATACTCCGTCCATCCAGTTTCCGATAAGATGTACCTGGAGATTATAAGCATTATTGGTGGCCAAACATGAAAGCAGAAATTGCTTTTTACGTGGGCAAGTGTCTCTCTTCTACCAAAGTGAAAGTGGAATATCAGAAGCCCTCGGGATTATTACAACAGCCAGTAATACCCGAGTGAAAATGGGAAAGGATTACCATGGATTTCATAACCAAATTACCTAAGATAGCGAACGGATTGGATGCTATCTGGGTGATTGTCGATAGGTTAACCAAATCCGCCTACCAATAAAGGAGACGTACAAAATGGAGAGTTTAACACGAATCTATATAAAAGAAATTATGAGACTACATGGGGTACCAATATCTATTATCTATGATTGAGATAGTAGATTTACTTCTCAGTTTTGGCAATCGCTCCAGAAAGCAATGGGGACACAACTAGACATGAGCACTGCTTACTACCCTCAAACTGACGGCCAAAGCAAGCGAACCATTCAAACGCTTGAAGATATGCTCCAAGCCTGTGTGATTGATTTTGCCAAGGCATGGGATACCCACTTCCCCTTAATTGAGTTCTTGTACAATAACAGCTATCACACGAGCATTAAGGTTGCTCCTTTTGAGGCTTTGTATGGCCGCAAATGCAGATCGCCTCTTTGTTGGGCTGAGGTGGGAGAGACCCATTTGGCAAGAGGGAAAACACCGAACAACACTCTTACAGGACTCGAGATCATTCGGGAAACGTTGGAGAAAATAGTTCAAATCAAGGTACGACTCCAAGCATCGCAAGACCGACAAAAGAGCTATGCTGATAAACGGCAAAAGCCTCTGGAATTTCAAGTCGGAGACCGGGTGCTCTTGAAGGTCTCTCCATGGAAAGGGGTGATCTATTTTGGGAGGCGAGGAAAACTAAACCCGCGATACATCAGACCATTCGAGATTCTTGCTCGAATTAGTCTGGTGGCTTATAAGTTGCAGCTACCTGCGGAGCTCAACAACGTACACCCAGTGTTCGATGTGTCGAATATGAAAAGTGCTTATCAGATGAGACCCTCGTCATTCCTCTGGATGAGATCGAAGTAAACGAGAATCTCCTGTTCGTCAAAGAGTCAGTGGAGATAATGGACATGGAAGTGAAGCGTACAAAATAAAGTTGTATTCTGATTGTGAAGGTTCGATGGAACGCCAAGCACAGACCGGAGTTCACATGGGAATGTGAAGACCAAATGATGAAAAAGTACCCTCACATTTTCTCTAGTTCCTAAGAACAACTTTCAAAAGAATTTTGGGACGAAATTCCCTCTAACGGGGGGATGATGTTACAACTAGCATTTTGGGCTAGGAAATTCTATCTATGTATAATCAACTCTTGATGTATCTTGGAAGTCTAAGACTAATGTAATACATTTTATTCATTTCAAAAAACAATTATTCAAATCAAAATTCACTCGTGAAGCCCTGAATCTAGTTCAATGCACTATGTTTACTCTACTTTAGGTTGTATCCCTAATTTTCCCGGTTCAACCTCTAATTGGAACAGGATCCTTTTATTAGGCCTAATGGGCCAATAAACCCACAACCTAATTATTTTGGGTTAAGAATCCACATTTGGGCCCTAATTGGGCCAAAATTCATTAAACATTCATGTTTGGGCCATAAGACTCCTCATGGGCCTCAATGGGCCGAAAACCACTCATTTAATTATAATGGGCCGAAAACCTATATCTTCGCCCTTTTTGGGTCATAAAAACATATGTGGGCCCACATGGATAAAAAATAACTAATGGGCCAATGTAAGAACAAGCCCAAGATCCATATTCTCTCATTTCATTCTCATTCTCGGCTATATACATATGTATGTAAAAAAAAGAAATTGTTTGAATTAAAAACCTTGACACCTCATTATTATTCATTGGAAATCCATGCAAATGATTTCACATGTTTCTAAGATTAAGCTCTCTAATCCCTCATGTAATAACCAACTAATTCTCTCTCTCTCTGTCTCTCTCTCTCTTTTCTCTTCTTACCCTCGGCCGAAGCCACCTCCCCACCATCATTCTTCATTTAAAACTCAAGATTCTCTCATCCTTTCCTCTCTAGCACAAGAAATTCCTCCTTCCATTCTTCCAAATTTTCGTGTTTGCTTGTGTGTGTGTTCAAGAACACTTCATCAAAGATCATCATTCTTGTTAAGCTACCTCCTAATCAAGGTGTTCAACTTCATTTTACGATAAGTCCTTAACTCATAAACACTCATAAACATTCCATTTCATGATCCATGCTTCTCACCAAAACCGATCCATCAACCAAAGTGATTTCATACCCCCTTTACTATGTTTTGGGGGAGGATACAAGTTGCTTTGTGTTAGATCTACGTATTTATGCATGTATGTGTGTGTTTTCATGTTATATGTTGTGATTATGTTATGAAAACATGCTAGATCTTCACTAAACTTGAAATATTTACTAAACTTGGTGATGTTAGTAAACTAAACCATCTTATGTGACTTATTATGAAGTGGAAAGGATTAAGCATGCTAAGGATGTTTGAAAACTAAATAAAACCATATAAAGGGCCATATTTGACAAAATAAACAAAAGAAGTGAGGTTCTTATGTAAACTCATGGTTTTGAGAGGACCAAAAGAGTCATTTTTAAATAAAAATGGGTCTTCATGATATTCATGGTTTTCAAAATGGCCAAAAGTGTTAATTTTCTCAAATGGGCCTCTATTTGGGCCTTCACGATTTTTAATAAGCTAAATATGTCAATTTTCACAAAAATGGGTCTTATTTAGCAACTCACGGTTTCATGGGCCTAAAAAAGGTAATTATTGACTTTTTATGGATTAAATTGTCATTTTAAAACAAACATGGGCCAAAAATGTAAATTTTCGGTTAAATGGGTTGAAAATGTCATTTTTATTAAATTTAGGCCAAAATGTTATTTCTATCAAAAGTGGGTTGAAAATGACCTTTTATACAAAATAAGCCCTTAAAAGTAAACGTTTGATCTTAATGGGCCTAAAGTATCATTTTTACCAAAAATGTGCCTTAATTGTAAAATTTTCGGCTTAATGGGCCAAAAATGTCATTTTTACAAAAAATTGGGCCTTTTATGTCATTTTGGTAATTACTTGAGCTAAAACAAGCAATATAATAACAAACAGGCTAATTACGTCATTCTCATTTTTATTGGGCCTTGTTTACCCATTTTCATGTTATTGGTCAAGTGTGGTCCATTTACATGCTTATTGGGCCTGATACATTCGTTACATGTTTATTGGGCCTTATTGACCCGTTTACATTCTTATTGTCGTGATACTTTCATTACTTGTTATTGGGCCTTAGTGACCCATTGCTTGATAGGTCCTATATACTCCTTACATGTTTATTGGGCATTATTAACCCATCTACATGCTCGACGGACCTTGTATACTCTTCTCATGGTCATTGGGCTTTGTAACCTAAATACATACACGAAAACGTTATTTAAGACATTAAATAGCGTGTTACAATATTTTCGTAAACATAGTTAAGGTTCTTATGAGACGTTCTTTCATTCGTACCTACCTAGTGTACAACCTTCAGTCCTGTAGTTATAACCAGAGTCTCCTGTAGGGAGAGCGAGAGTTTGTGTATAGATCTATATGGGGTTGACAGCCCTACACCTGAGTTGTTTGCTATAGCTAGACTAGGCTAGTCTAGGGTGACAAATGACTTACCTTAAACAAGTCGACACCTGAAAAATGTCATGACAGGCAAATCAGTCATATCAAGTATGGTTATCATGACTCACATAGAAATTAACTCCACTGTAAAAATTTACGGAATACATATACATTTCTAAGTTACGATACTATACAAACACCATTTTACGGTCTTTAGGTTTAAGACCACAACACTTTTACCAGCAGAAAATAACGGATTTTGTGGGAAAACTTACATTTTACATTACCTTCTACTTACAATAGAAAACATAGGATTTATGGAATACACTCTTTATACATTTTCAAAACAGAAACACACATGCTGTAATACAAGATTTGATACAAAACTTTCAAACCATTTTTACAAAAAATATCGGATTTTTTTGTGTTTACAAAGTGATACAAAACTTTTCATGCAAACATGCTTATGAACTCACCAACATTATATATGTTGACGTTTTCAAAATAACTTGTATTCTCAGGAAATCGTTAGGCGGGTTGGTCTTCAAGAACTCATGGATTTTGCTGTATTTTTGTTATCATCATACACTTATAATTTTGGGAGTGTAGTTTGTACTCTAACACACTGATGTAAACAATGTCTATTGTATTATTTTATGTGTGATGATGATGTTGTCTTGCTACAATTATATACACTGTGACGATATTACAAGATGAAGTCACCCAAAAAGCCGGACGTTTCTGTCGTTTCGATTCGAGGGTGTGACAGTTGTAGAGGTGATTAACAGCAATAGGTTTTGTTGTGATAAAAGGGTATTAAATTAGGTTAAAAGTTAATTTCATTATCATGATTATAGGGATTATGTTATGCGTACATGTTAGGTACGCCCCACATACTCAATTTGTTAGTTCTTTGGGCCTCGGATGGGCCATTCCTTTTGGATTTTGATGCATAGGGTCTTATTGGGCCATCTGAAGTCAAGTGTTTGGACTAAGTGAATAGGTAGGCTTTAGGGTAAGGCCCAGGTAAGGTTTTGGGCCTAATTTGGAAAATTGGGCCAAAAGTGGGCCTTGGATGATTATTGGTTTTTGGGCCTTTTAGATGGTGAGTTTGGGGACTTAGTCTTGGACCAAATTAGGTAAGGGGTAAATTGGGATTTTTACCCCTAGTATGGATTGTTTGATATGGATTGGAACCTAAATGTTAAATTGGGTTTTATTTTGTATTACTATGTCAAGGATTCGTCGAACCAGCAGCCTGGGATTTTCAGTAAGATTTAGCAGTCGAGTTGAGCATCCTCACTGATTTTAGCAAGTCTAAGGCACCAATGTCGGCCCTTGTTATTTATGGTGGGATGTTAGGAGTCTGTGTGACCCTTGCATGGGTTATGCGCAACTATTAATACCAGGCGGGGCTCGATGCTAGGCGAGGTCCGATGACTGAATCATATGCTATTGTTTTATAATTATGGTATGTGTGTTAGCATGATTATGTGATATATTTAGTGTGTGTGTGTGTGTATAATGGGTGAAGCCCATTGTCAGGCGGGGCCTAATAATAACAGATTTGTATACCAAGCGGGGCTCGATGTCGGGCGGGGCCAGCATGAGGGCGGGAGCCAGTATGTGTTGTATTATGTATAGTATGTTGTAGTTTGGGGAACCCATTAAGCTTTGTGCTTACGGTTTTTAGTTTATGTTTCAGGTACTTCTGGTTCCAAGGGGAAGAGCTCGGGATGACTACATCGCACACACCACTTAGTTCCGCTTTTGTAATTTACTCTAATGGATATGATGTTTGATACACTTATTTTCATTTAGATTGTATTGATGATGTTTTTGGAATACTGTTTGATTTAAATTAAAAATAAAATTTTGGGTCATATTTTTGGAACGTTACAAGTTGTATCAGAGCCTTCGTTTGAGGGATTCAAGCACACCATCGGGTGTGTGTGAACTCAAACTGAGGGTTTGGTAGAATTTTCAAAAAGAAAAATGTTTTATTAAAGGGTTTCTAATAAAAGAAAAAGGGTGTGGTGCATGTAATCAACCGAGGTCAAGTAAGTTTTCCCAAATTACCCATACATGTTAATTGATAGGATTTGATCTGTGAATCTGTGAATCGCATGCTAGTTAGGGCTAAGGATCTGCTCAATTTTTGCATGATAGAACTCTAGGAGAGATACCTTTGTATGCCTATTGTATCACCTTGTAGACTTTCATGCTAGTACTGATCAGTCAGTGATAAGATGGCCTGGTTAGGTGATCCTTGATTCTGGTTTCTTGATGCTCGAATGCTTCTTGATGTGTTCTTTTAAGAGTTCTAACTATTTTCAGCTAACTAGTAAGTGAATATGCTAATTTACATATTATGGGAACTAAATAATTTTAGAAGGTAAGGTTTTAACTCTATTGTTCAGCTCTTGTATGAGTCCAACCGTTGTAGTGTGAGACCTTTCATTCGAAGAATTATCTGGTTTTTGTGGTATGTAATTATATTCGTGAGCTAGTTAGAGGGAGTTAGTGGGAGTTCCTTTTGTAGCTGATGGCGGGGAATGATATGGAGTTTGCCATAGGAAAACCTAGGATGAGATCTAGTGCTGGAGGCCTTATCTGTAAGAGAAAGTTGTATGGATATAAAGTAACTTGGTTGAGTCCAGTCAATTCTTGAAGAAAGTATGGATAGATGTGGAAGGCAGTATGGGCCCGTACTAATGGAATCTGAGGATCCATTCTTGATTCAATGATAGTTGTGATGAAACCAGGGAGCTTGAGGAGTTTGTCACTCCCTAATATACATATTTCGATGTGTATTCTGATGGTTTATATGGTCTATTTTTTCAGTATGGTGACATAGAGAGGCAGACATGTTGGCAGTTCTGGTGCTGGTGAGGGTTCAGGCTCAGACTCTTGTGATCTTTAGAATGGTCAAGGAGGGTATTCTGGAGGTTCTGGATGAGCAGTTGAGATTCGTTCGTTTTGAGATGATTGCACAAGTTGGAGCACGTTCTTTGACATCCAAGGAGTTTCGGGCATATGGAGCTTCAGACTATCACGGGGAGAAGGACCCTATAGAGAGCATGTGGTGGTTAGAAGATGTTGTTATCACCTTCCGCACTAGCCGTTGCCCTGAGGAGGAAAATTTTAGACTAGCTTCTTTCCTTTTGAAGGAAAGGGCACGAGACTAGTGGCAGAAGGTAGGAAGTGTAGTGAGTGATGATGTTGTTTATGTGATGTCGTGGGATGATTTCTTGAATAGGTTCAAAGCAGAGTTTGCACTGGTGATTGAGGTGCAACAGTTGGCGCGGGAGTTTGAGGATCTCCGCCAGACTACGGAGACGGTGGCTGAGATCACCGCGATGTCCCGGGAGAGGACGCTTCTGGTTCTGCAGTATGTTTTGAATGATGTAGGGTTCAAAGTACTCCATGGATTATGGCAATGGGCCTCCTTGATGAAGTGTAGGTTGTTAGGCCCAAGACTTGTGTTATTCCCTATATATTGTCATGTATTATTCATAATTAGGGTTAAGAGTGAGGCAAAATGTAGCCGCCAAACATAATAAGGTTTCTTAGGTAGTATAGATTTACTTTAATCTTTTCTTATAGTGTAATTTATTCCTCATGTTCTTGAATAAAACATTTGATCATTCGACATATCTTCATTATTGTGTTCGTTCTTATTTTCCACATTATATTCATCAAATCGTTCTTAGGGTTTTGACCCAGCAAGTGGTATCAAAGCGGGTCTTTGAAGATCTAATTCATTTTCGAAGTATCGGTTCTTGATTTAATGATTTTCTGCACAAGTTATTGAAGATTTTGGTGTTTTGGCGGTTTGGAATCAAGATTCTTGTTCGTTCTACTGTTCATGAAGATTTATGGTATTTTCTCCTGTTCTTCTGGGTATTTTTTATTCCAATTTGTATCTTGTTCATATTTTCTGATTGGATCTGATCAATTGTTCAATCCAAGCTTATTATATTGCTTCCCATATCTATTTCACTTGATTTAGCCTATAGATTCGTTTCTGCACTTTCTTAAGCCGAATTCCACGTTCATGTGTTCTTGAGCCCACTTATATTGATTTTTGTTCATCGGTTTAAAACCCAAAGTCGTATTTCACAATAACGTCAAATTTTTTCAGCCCTAAACTCCGAAAAGTTTACAAATTTAAGGGCTGATGAAAAAATTTGGATTTTTCATGAACATATTTTTTCGTGAACAGTAATTTATGAGATTCCAACAAGTCTTGGCAGTTCGGAAAGTCGTACTTCACAATAACGTCAAATTTTTTCGACTATTTCTGATTTTAAACTCCGTTCTTTGTTCCATTTTATGGCCCGGGGGGGGGGGGGGGGGCATAGTATGTGTTTATCTATTCAAGATCATTCTCATGACCATTTGAAGATTTTATAATCACGTTTTTTATTATAAAAAGGGGGGAAATTTGATATGGTCATTCTAAATTGGATTTGTGACTTTTCAAATTTAAATATTTTTTATGAAGCTTATGGTTGGTGTCGATATGAAGGTAGCTTTTACAGAAAAGTTCAAGATAAACTCTTCTAAAGCTTTTACAGAAAAGTTCAAGAGGAACTCTTCTAAGCTTTGATATATCTCTGATTTTTAGTGATTTCTCGATCAAGTGACGTTACGAATCTTAAATCTGCTTTGTTACATGATATTTTTTGGTGGCTTATATCATTATCTTATTTAAAGAATTTTGTGACTTGGAGGGGTAGTTCTTCAAAGATAAGAAGTGATTTTGTTTCTTAATTCCTAAATGAATTTTTATGGCAGGTTTGGCTTTCTTGAAGATCTTTGGGATTACATTAGAAAATGAAGTTTAAAAACACCACTTTAGTGCTTGGTTTCACATTTATATATATCCTAGAACCCGTTTTGAAGACTATTGAAGAATCAAGATTCGTGGATCGCTTTTGATATTCCTCGTCACGAGATCCTTTCTTATTTGCTAGATGCTTGTTTTGGAAGTTGAAGCCTTGTCATCCATTCCATACTTTGAGGGGGAGATGTAGGGTTCCAAGTACTCCATGGATTATGGCTATGGGCTCCCATGATGAAGTGTAGGTTATTATGCCCAAGACTTATGTTATTCCTTATATATTGTCATGTATTATTCATAATTAGGGTTAAGAGTGAGGCAAGATGTAGCTACCAAACATAATGAGGTTTCTTAGGCAGAATAGATTTACTTTAATTTTTTCTTATAGTGTAATTTTTCCTCATGTTCTTGAATAAAACGTTTGATCATTCGACATATATTCATTATTGTGTTCGTTCTTATTTTCGACATTATATTCATCAAATCGTTCTTAGGGTTTTGACCCAACACAAACGTAAATAAGTCTGTTTAACCTCCATTGTTGTCAGGAAGGTAATCTAAGTGTACAAAAATAGGAAGTGTAAGAACTCTTTTCTCTCTCTCTCTTTCTCTCTCTCCCTAACACTTATGACTACAATACGATATATAGTACAACTCGAAAATGCACACTAAAATACATAGATATATCGAAGGACCTTCCCTTCGGTATAGAGAATATCGATGTCTTCACACCCAGAAATGTCACATCATCATATACAATATTTCTTGACTCAACATTTTCCCACTAAATGTTGGATCAGATGAGGTACATGCTTTTCTCCTATGGCATTCTCCCCCTAAAAGTGTGAGAATCATCAATAGCCGAGAATGTTTAAGACAGAAGAACATATCTGAGAAATGTCACCAACAAAGCACATAGATCTGAAACTTTAAACTCCCCCTTGAACAAAGAACACTCCCTCTGTAACAGACAATACTCCCCTTAAACATACAACACTCCCCATGAAGAAAAATCTTGAACTTTTTCTCAGAGCTGAGGTTGTCGAAACTCTGAATGGTTCAGATGAGATGTCGAAAGCGAAGGCATGCGAACGTTGAATGTGAACATTAACTCCTAAATGAGTCAGGTGCAAAATTATGTTATCAGTGTCGAAAAATGAACAGTACTTTCTCTATCAGGTCTTCAAAGTTTGGTCATCAATGTCGAAAAATGAGCATTCATTATCAGACCTTCGAAGTTTCAACACCCAAGACTTCATATTTTCACAACTGTCGAAAACCAACTTTCGTTAGCAAAAAAAAATTCTCAGATCGAAAGATTCAACATTTCGACATTCAAGTCTTCAAAGCTTCAACATTTCGTCAGTCGAGTCTTTAAAGTTTCGACACTCAAACTTTCCAAGAAAAATTCGTAGGTGAGAACTTGTAACAACATTCTCAAGTGAGAAAAGGTAGAACAAAATTTATTACTCAAAAACTTTCAGCAAAGTTCGACATCCAAAACCTCCAAGAACAAACTAAAACACAATATTTTTGGTTTTTCTAGTTTTTTTTTATCCTTCAAACAAAACAACGAACAAAACAAAAATCTTTTTGAGTTTTTTGGGGTTTTTTAAGGCTTCAAAGACACAAAGAAAAAAGAACAAAGATGAAAATGTTTTTGTGTTTTTTGATTTTCTTGGGAATCAACCAAAAGAAAAGAGAAGAAACAAATATGAGATGAATTCTTTGGGAATGTTTCGCTATCAGATGCGAAAATATTACTTCCCATTCGAAAATCTCACTTCTCATATGAAAGTCATGTTGTCCATATGAAAATTTGTTTTTGTTATCAGCCTTTGTCCCTGGAACCACAATGTGAATTCCAAACTTTCGAGCATTCGCATATAGCCTCAAAGTTTCGCATATGAAATTCGTTACTAAAAAAATTTGAGCAAAGTTCGACATCCAAAACCTCCAAGAACAAACTAAAACACAATATTTTTGGTTTTTCGAGTTTTTTTAGCCTTCAAACAAAAAAATGAACAAAACAAAAAACTTTTTGAGTTTTTCGGGGTTTTTTGAGGCTTCAAAGAACAAAGAAAAAAGAACACAGATGAAAATGTTTTTGTGTTTTTCGATTTTCTTGGGAATCAACCAAAAGAAAAGAAAAGAAACAAAAATGAGATGAAGAGAACGTTCTTTGGGAAAGTTTCGCAATCAAAAGCGAAAGATTCATTATCGGAGGCAAAGGTTCAACCAAATGTGAAATCTCACTTCCCATACGAAAATATCACTTCTTATACGAAAATCACGTTTTCCATATGAAAATTTGTTATGTTATCAGCATCTATCCTTGGAACTGGAACCAGAATGTGAATTCCAAACTTTTGCATATGAAATCCTATATTCTCAACGAAAATTTGATTTTCTTCCTCAAGCTTTCAAATACAATTTTCGCACAATGAGAGTCGAATCGTAATTTTTGACCTTCAAACTCCAACTTCTGTCACTCCCCAAAAACTTGTTAAGGGCGAAAGCAAGGAGTCTAGAGTTTCGCTTTCCAAGAAAACCCACTTCTCATGAAGACATATATATATATATATATATATATATATATATATATATATATATATATATATATATATATATATATATATATATATATATATATATATATATTGTAGTTTAATGTAGGCTGGTTATTTTAAAACTTTATTACCATTTAAAAAAAGGAGCGAAATTTTAAATGATTTAAATTTTATTTTATTCACACGTTCATTATTAATGATTTCAACTCGTATGCATCGAGGTTTATCAAGTTTGATGAAAAATTGGGATATTTTTGTATAAGTGGAGATTGTTTGTGGGTTATTTGGGTTTTCATTCAGAATCGATGGGTTAAAGTAGATGTTAGTAATTACAATGTTGGTACAAATGAATGGTAAGATTATCGAAACAATCACCTTTATTTCTTTAAAGAAAATATGATTGAGTATGCCGTTCTAGCACATCGTTCTCATGAATTATTTTCATTTCGTTCATATTTTGAGATAGTGACGATGACAAGTAGAAATATGTGATTGTATATATTTTAAATTGCATTCGAAAACCGTTTTTTTCTTATGAAGATGTTATTATTTTATATTGGTTTATGATTGAATACTTTGTTTTTACTTTTAATTTATAGTTTCAATCGTCAAGTCATGTTTTATTTTGTTTTAAGATATTAATTTTTTTTAATATATCTATTGAAGAACTTAAAAAATTCATTTTAACCCATTAATACTCCAATTCATTTTCTATGAAAATTTATGTCATTTATATTTACAAATAAAACTGGTGTGTTATTGTGTTCAGATTTTTTAGTGGTGGTGAATGTTATTTTATTCAAAAATATGCATGTTGATTGCTTTTGTTGTTTTTGAAAAGTAGCAATGTACTATTCTTTTTCCCAATAAAAGTGGTGTAGTTTTTATATTTACTTAATTGATTCATATAGCATCATCAATTTATCATTTTTACTTAAATATAATGCAATTAAATCAATTTATCCTTTTTATTTAATTGTTTTTAATATTTTTTATTATACTTGTTCTAACGTTTTATTTATAACATCCTACTTTTGTGTTTCTTAATCTATTTATTTCATGTTTACTTTTTCTATAATAGGAGGCTTATGGAAGAATACTTGGATTCGCATCTAGTACAATAATGTCCTAAGAGGTTTGTTTAATTTTGTCTATTAAAGTATCCTACTTTCATAACATTGTACTTTATAGTTTTTCCTATCATGACATTCTACTAACAAAATCTATCTAACATCTTATATTCATGTTTCAATTGTAGGTTGTGTATGAACACAGGAAATATGTGGGGAGATGGATATTAACGATGTAGAAATTGAGGCTAAACATCAACAAATGTGAAAGTTGTGGAAATGGATACAAAAATTGCAACAATAGATGCCAAACATCAGGGGGAGTTAAGAATTATGGTACTTTGAAATCAAATATCGGTTAATGTTAAACTTTGATATTTGATTTTTTAGGATTTTTTGGTAAAATTTGATAGTTGATTCTTTTGGTATTTTTAGGTTAATGGTTGGTTTTTAAGTGTATATTTATTTATGTTTTCTATATTTAAATATTAATGTTTGTTTTAGGATTCTATAATTTATTTGATTTTTTTGGTATTTTTGTTTGATATTGGTAATAAAAAAACAAAAAAAAATCTTATTATGTTATTAAATTTTCAAGGGTTCAACAATGGACTAAAAAAATTGTATCATGCATTTGCGAGGGATCAATGATGGATCACAAAAATCTGATATCATACATTTGCGACGAATCAGCAACGGACTACAAAACAAATATGGAGATCTGAGACGGATCCACGACAGAATATTGTTACTAAGTTTTGTCGCTAGATGTCCTAAATAAGTGTAGTAAGTAACCATTTGCAATGGATAATCTTTCGCTAAATCGTCGCAAGGAAAAACCAATCTGTCGCAAAATCCCTGGCTGGCACATTAGTCATGCTTAAATTAGCTAAGGAGTTTGTATGTTGTTGATCTGTCGCAAACAATCATTAGCAACAGATTAGCGACGGATTGGTCTGTCGTTGAAACTCTTGTTTCTAGTAGTGAACATAAACAATATTTGAAATATATAAATTAAAATTTTTGGTTTTTAGTTAACTGTTCGTAAAAAAAAAAAAAAGAAAAAAAAAAAAAACATGAACCATTAACGAACCGAATAACTGAAGATTTTACCGGTTCAGTTAAACAAACTGTAAATTTTAAAAGTATCGGTTAGGTTAACCTGAAAATCGATACCGTTTTTTGGTATTTAGGTTCGGTTTTTCAATTTTCGGATATTTTGAACACCACTTGTAACAAAGATTAGTTGGTTTGAGTTTTGGACCATTGGAAGTGGTTTCGGTGAAACTATATTGAAACGGTTTTCAAATAATAAAAAATTGATATTTATATAGTAGAAAAGTGTCGTTATTGTTGATGATACAAGGTTGTTGTGGTTTTCCAATACAGATTTCGAATCTTGAATACCCAAGAAACATTTTCCTATAAATTAAAAGTAGAAAAATCTCTTTTTGAAGCTCCAAACGATCCCAGATTAAAGTCTAAAACATGCAGCAAAAGTGGCAGAAACTTAGGTTTTTCCAATGGTTTTTATTAAACCGGATGTAAGGCTGAACGGTGTCCTAAATTTTTTACCCATGTCACCTAAATTTCACAAAGGATTTAATATTTTGCCTATGAAAAATATGAGGTGTTTAGGATTGCCACCGGTAAAAAAGGAAGAAAATAGATTGATTTTCAATGGCAAAGATGAGAGAGATAACGGTGGGTTTCCACCATCGGTATATTACGGCCTGCAATAATACCATTGGGGGCAGTATTCACCGCCGGTAAAACCCCTCCACATCATCATACTATCATAGAGATCTTCGTGACACCTGTATAGCCTAATTATAGGTTCGGACATTTTTTTACCAAACCGGTTTTGCATCAAAATGTTTTTTTTTTCCATTTTAGAGAAAATATCAATACCGATTTAAAACCAGTCCGCTTCAGTTTGATAAACTGATTTGTGTACTGGCGCGTATTTTTGGAGTTTTTCTATAGCTTTTATTTTCTCCGATATTATCACATTAAGATAAAGACATTTATGTTTATTTCCAATTTCATCTCCCAAGAAGCGGTAACCGTTGTCTTAATCGTTCGCTTCCCGACGTTTTCTATATAAAACCAAAATTGAGTACCAGAGGATGTCCAACATCTCAATAATGGCATTGCTTCTACAGCTGTTTCTTCTTCTGTCTCTTCCACTCGTCTACCTTCTTCTCAAACTTACCAAAAACAGATCAAGATTCAGTCCACCAGGCCCTCTTGGACTACCCTTCATCGGAAACTTGCACCAGATAAATCACTCAAACCTCCATACTTCCCTATGGCAACTCTCCAAATCCTACGGTCCAATCGTATCCCTCCAGTTGGGATTCATCCCAGCTATCGTTGTTTCTTCAGCGAGTCTAGTGAAAGAAGTATTGAAAACCCAAGATATCATTTTTTGCAATAGGCCTTCATTGATTGGCCAACAAAAGGTATCTTACAATGGCCTCGAAGTCGTTTTTTCACCCTGCAATGAGTATTGGAGAGAGATGAGAAAGGTCTTTATGGTTAACTTGTTAGGACCTAAAAAGGTTGAACGTTTTAGGTATATTCGAGAAGATGAGGTCTCCAGTACCATGACGAAGATACATGAGCTGACACTATCGTCAAAGCCAGTAAACTTGAGCGAACTCATGAAGAGTGTTGCGAGTAGTATAATGATGAGATTGGCTTTTAGCAGGAGGTACAAAGATGAGCAGGAAAGAGAGGAGGTTCCTCGACTACTTACTGAAGTTCAGGCGATGATGGCGGATTTCTTCGTTTCAGATATTTGGCCAGGTGTGCCTTTTGTGGGTTTGTTTGATAGGTTATTGGGCAAGAAGGATAGGTTAGATAAATGTTTCCAATACTTTGATGTGTTTTACCAAGAACTCATTGAGGAACACCTCAGTTCTCCAAACCCAAAGTCGCATGATAAAGAAGAGGATTTTATTGATATTTTACTACGACTCAAAGAAGACCAATCCCTAAACCTCACGTACGATCACATTAAAGCCTTGCTCATGGTAATTCGCTGAACAAACTTTTATTAGTTTGCTTCACTTCTATATGATCTCTTTCTTGGATCTAGTGTCTAACTGTTCTTTTGTTTGTCTTTTAGGATATACTTGTAGCCGGAACAGATACTAGTACGGCTACAGTGGTTTGGGCAATGACAGCGCTCATAAAGAACCCGAAAGTAATGAAGAAAGCACAAGAAGAAGTCAGAGAAGTCGTTGGAAAGAAAGGTAAAGTTGATGAAGATGATCTTTCAAAACTTAACTATTTGAAAGCAGTTGTAAAAGAGATCTTTAGGTTATATCCTCCGGTTCCACTTCTAGTACCACGCGAAACAACAAAAGACACCATTTTACATGGCTACAAAATCAAAGCGAAAACCCTTGTTTTCGTGAATGTATTGGCAATTGGAAGGGATCCTGAATCCTGGGAGAGCCCAGAGGAGTTCTTGCCGGAGAGGTTTTTGGGAAGCAATATCGACTTTAAAGGGAATGATTTCGAGTTAATTCCCTTTGGGGCTGGCAGAAGAATCTGTCCTGGAATCTCGATGGGAGTTGTCACTGTGGATCTTTTGCTTGCTAATCTTGTTTACTTGTTTGATTGGGGGTTGCCCAATGGTATGAACAAGGAAGAAATAGATTTTGATGTTAACCCTGGGATAACCATGCACAAGAGGAATGATCTTTGCCTTATGGCTCATACGTACTTGTAAAAGAAGATTATCCATATATTTAGCGTGTTTTTAATGTTATGAGTAAAGGCTTGCTAATGCTCTTATATATGTCTATCACTGTCTTCTAATAGTTTCTCAATTTTTGTGGATATATGAAGTAGAGATATTATTCGGGTTGGAACCGGACCGAATCGACCAGAACCCGAAACCGAATAAGAGTAATTGTATGAACAAAAAACCGAACCGATTAACCAATACGGGTTCGGTTCGGTTCGAGTATTAATCGGTTCGGTGTAGTTATTACCAGAATAACCCGAATATGTACAAAATGATTAAGAACCTAATATAACCGGAAAAAACCGAATAACCCGTATTAGGATTCTACAACCCGAATAATAGAATAACAATGTACTTTTATACATCAACATAAAACATTCAAAGACTAACATAACACAATAACACATTGAAAGAATAACATTTACGTAGTAGATTAACATAACAAGAATTAATTTTTACTTGAGTTTTTGAGTTAGAGCTCAATTTTTCATGAGTAGATAAAGTATCAATTCATGAATCCTTAGAGACAATAGGATTGGTCGATTTTTGAAAGTCTGAAACAAGATGAATGATCGACAAAAGTGATTTCGAGTTTGAAAATAGTTGAGAAGATTAGTGGATTTTGAAACGAAGAGAACGAGCTTAGGGTTTTTCTTTTCTATTATTAATGACGAGGACATGAGTGTGAATCGTGATTTTGATTTATGTCGATAGGAAAAAGGGGATGGGGAATACTTATTCGGGTGGGGTATTTAGAACCGAATAAGCTTTTATTTGGGTAGCCTGGATAGAATAACCCGAGAACCGAATAAACATAATATAGATACCCAAAACCCGAATCGAATTGTTTATTTAGGCTTAATTCGGTTCGGGTTTTCGGACAAAATTTCCATCTATAATATGAAGTAAGTTTAGGTGCTATATATGATAGCTTTCGGATGGAACCATCAACACGTTCTGATTTGATCGACATCCATTACCCGACAGACCTATGAATGAACGAATGAAAATCCTCTAAAAACTTTGAATAGTTAAAGAATTCTATCTCCATTGAGCGATTTGAATCATCTAACACTAAATGGTCTTTATCTTTAAATTATATTTTGTATAACTTTTATTAAATAATGGTATTAATAATATACTTTAAATGATTTTCTATTTAATAACTATATACACTAGGTCCACAATTCAATATTGAATGAGTTCAATGGTATGAACTTTTTGTTTAATCAATTCCACTCAAATGCATTGCACTCTTATTGAACCTAAACTTACTTCATATTATGGATGAAAATTGTGTCCGAAAATCCTCTAAACAAACTTTGAATAGTTAAAGATTCCTAACACCATTGGGAGATTTGAGTCTTCTAACAATAAATGGTCTTTATCTTTAAATTATGTTTTGTATAACTTTTATTAAATAATGGTATTAATAATATACTTTAAATGAATTTGTATTTAATAACTATATACACTGGTCCACAACTCAATATTGAATGAGTTCAATGGTATGAACTTTTTGTTTATTCAATTCCACTCAAATGCATTAAGAACCTAATATAACCGGAAAAAAAACCGAATAACCCGTATTAGGATTCTATAACCCGAATAATAGAATAACAATGTACTTTTATACATCAACATAAAACATTCAAAGACCAATATAACACAATAACACATTAAAAGAATAACATTTACGTAGTAGATTAACATAATGAAAATTAATTTTTAGTTGAGTTTTTGAGTTAGAGCTCAATTTTTCATGAGTAGATAAAGTATCAATTCATGAATCCTTAGAGACAATAGGATTGGTCGATTTCTGAAAGTCTGAAACAAGATGAATGATCGACAAATGTGATTTCGGGTTTGAAAATAGTTGAGAAGATTAGTGGATTTTGAAACGACGAGAACGAGCTTAGGGTTTTTCTTTTCTATTATGAACGACGATGATAGGAGTGTGAATCGTGATTTTGATTTCTGTCGATAGGCGAAAAGGGATGGGGAATGCTTATTCGGGTGGGGTATTTAGAACTAAATAAGCTTTTATTTGGGTAACCTGGACAGAATAACTCGAGAACCGAATAAATATAATATAGATACCCAAAACCCGAATCGAATTGTTTATTTAGGCTTAATTCGGTTCGGTTCGGTTCGATTCGATTCGGTTCGGTTCGGTTCAGTTCGGGTTTTCAGACAAAATTTTCATCTATAATATGAAGTAAGTTTAGGTGCTATATATGATAGCTTTCGGATGGAACCATCAACACGTTCTGATTTGATTGACATCCATTACCCGACAGACCTCTGAATGAACGAATGAAAATCCTCTAAACAAACTTTGAACAGTTAAAGATTCCTATCTCCATTGAGAGATTTGAATCATCTAACAATAAATGGTCTTTATCTTTAAATTATATTTTGTATAACTTTTATTAAATAATGGTATTAATAATATACTTTAAATGATTATCTTTTTAATAACTATATACATTGGGTCCACAATTCAATATTGAATGAATTCAATGGTATGAACTTTTTGTTTAGTCAAACTCAAATGCATTGAAGTCTTATTGAACCTTATATTAATTCCTATTGTTGATTGCCTAATAGTGTAAATTAGAAGGTATAACCAACGTTCTAAATAACGTGAGGAGAGACTTGGCGGCAAGGTCAAAGTTAAACCATGGCTAATCATAACGTTTTTCAAGTTGTGACTAGTTTATATACATTAAAAGGGATAAATCATATAATTATTGATTTTATCAAATATATCAAGTTGTAGAAGTGCTATATTAATATTTAATATAAAAAAATTTAATAAAAAGTCAATCATTTTAGGATCGATCAGAAAACAAAACAAAACAAAACAAAAATAACTTGTGCCTTGAAAAAAAAACCCGCATCATAACACGATAAGGAGCACCTTGACACGTTATTTGGGCGTCACATTTAACAATCCCGTTTTGGACAATTTCATAACGGATACAGCACGTCTCGCGTCATGGCATGCCTTGAGACGCGCCATGTTAAGCTTTTTAGAACCATGACTATAACCACGGTAGAAATTTTAGCATCATGATTTATCCCTTTTGTATTAATGGAGAACAAATACATGATGTAAAAACTATTTAAGTTTGTTATCTTAATGTATGATGTTTGGAATTGCTAAGTTTCATTTATATCCAATTTTTATGATACTGCACAATGACATTATCCGCCCCCGGACGTTTCCGTCTTCCTGGTCTTGGGGTGTGACATGATGTTCCTTACCACCAACTTTACATTCTCTTATATCTCCTTCATCTACATTTCCGTCAAAACCTGTAGATAGTAAAATATGTGATTAATCACATGTGATTATATAAAGATTTTTATAATAATAATATGATTCAGATGAATTTAGAAATCAGATGTGAGACTCATATTGACCTATTTCTTGAACGTTTTGTTTTTCTTCACCTGCATTCTTCCCATCCAGCTTCTTAGCCTCTACACCTGAATATAATTAAAAAAAATTGTTAATAACATATGATCATAACATATGTAATCATATGTGATTATAACATATGTCACATCACCTTTATCATTATGACCACATTCAAATTTCGCAGCAACATGATGTTCCTTACCACCAACTTTACATTCTCATGTATCTCCTTCATCTACATTTCTGCCAAAACCATTATATATTAATAAAATATGTGATTAATCACATGTGATTATATAAAGTTTTTTACAATAATAATATGATTCAGATGAATTTAGAAATCAGATGTGATACTCATATTTACCTATTTCATGAACATTTTGTTTTTCTTCACCCGCATTCTTCCCATCCAGCTTCTTAGCCTCCACACCAGAATATAATTAAAAAAGATTGTTAATAATATATGATCATAACATATGTAATCATATGTGATTATAACATATGTAGTCTCATAACGTTTATCGTTATGACCACTTTCAAATTTTCTAGCAACATGATGTTCCTTACCACCAACTTTACCTTCTCATGTATCTCCTTCATCTACATTTATGCCAAAACCTATATATAAATAAAATATGTGATTAATCACATGTGATTATATAAAGATTTTATAATAATAATATGATTCAGATGAATTTAGAAATCAGATGTGATACTCATATTTACCTATTTCTTGAACGTTTTTTTTCTTCACCTTCATTCTTGCCATCCAGCTTCTTAGCCTCCAAACCTGAATATAATTAAAAAAAATTGATCATAACATATGTAATCATATGTGATTATAACATATGAAGTCACATCACCTTTATCATTATGACCACTTTCAAATTTCGCAGCAACATGATGTTCCTTACCACTCACTTTACATTCTCTTGTATCTCCTTCATCTACATTTCCTTCAAAACCTATATATAAATAAAATATGTGATTAAGCACATGTGATTAAATAAAGATTTTTATAATAATAATATGATTCAGATGAATTTAGAAATCAGATGTGATACTCATATTTACTTATTTCTTGAAGGTTTTGTTTTTCTTCACCTGCATTCCTCCCATCTAGCTTCTTAGCGTCCACACCTGAGTATAATTAAAAAAAATTATTAATAACATATGATCATAACATATGTAATCATATGTGATTATAACATATGTAGTCACATCACCTTTATCGTTATCACCACTTTCAAATTTCCCAGCAATATGATGTTCCTTACCACTAACTTTACCTTCTCATGTATCTCCTTCATCTACATTTCCGCCAAAACCTATAGATGCTAGCTAGGTCATTTAATGGTTGTTGATGCCACAGAGTTCGCGGCTGCTATTGACAAGTTGTACCAGACGTTTTCATTAATAAAAGCGTGTGCAAGCTTGTTTTGATTTCTGTTTTTACTTCATTCTTGTTATTATTGATTGTTTTGTTTGTTTGATCACTGGTAAGATCCGTTTCAGGACCTTACAATTGATATCAGAGCAAAACCAGTGTCAAAGCATCCTACAATCGAGTTTTTGGCCATATTCTTCATTGTTTGCGACTGAAGTTGGTGTCTGCTGCGAAGGGGATTCAAGTTTAATCCAAAAATCATGATTTTTTGAAGTACTGAGAGTTTACTACCTAGATTTTACGGCAGAAAATTCAGTTTACGGCCGCAAGCTCAAGAAATTTCTTGGGTCGTAGACTCCGTTCTTAGACCGTGAATAAAGCATCTTCAATAACCGCAAGCTTAGACTCATAGACCGTATACAGAAACCGCAAACTCTTTACGACCGTAAACAGAGTTTACGGTCGTAAACACCCCTTTGACCGTAAACACTTGTTTTGACCGAAAACTCAAATTTTTTAAAAGAACCCATATCTAGAACTGTGGATTCACTTTTCCTCGATGTGCGGATTCTGATGGGGTGACTGGGGAATTCTGATAAATTAGGTCTGTAGAAAATTAATTTCTTTCTGTCTGTTAGCCATATGTTGCCTCCTCTACATGATCGAGAGATCCAACCTGGACTATAACATATGCAGTTTTATCTCTCTGCATCTTCTTTCTATGCAATTCTTTCTATCTGTTAGCAATATATTGTCTCCTCTGCGTGACTCACAATCCAACCTGGTACACAGCATATGCATCATTCTTTTTCTCAATCCCTCTAAAACTTCAGCTAGTCATATGTTTCATCATCTGCGTGATTGGAAGAGATCTGACCTGGGTGTATAGCATATGCATTCTAAATCTATCTTCTCTCTTAATAATTTTCTGCTCACCCGGTGTAAGGAGTATTCTGGAAATTTTTTATTACCGGAGCATATCAGGAAGCAGGAAACATGTTCTGGTACAATTAAAATTGAACACATACAGATTGTCTGTAGATCTTGTTGCTCAATTTAGGTGGACAGCAATATCCCTTGTCACCGTCAACTAAATGGTCCCTAGGAATTATATCTAAGAATATAAGATCAAAATGTCTTGTCATTATTAGTCTGTTCAAAATTGTCACAATTTTTTCGTTTTTAAGTGGACCATAATACTGACGATGGATCAGACATAGACATGAAGATAAAGGTACCAATAAGTAGACTAAGGCTATCTAACAACTTTGATCCCAAAGTCATAAATTTTATATTCAGTGTTTGTTTAGATAAAGTTAGTCTATTTTGTCTTAAATTTTATTTTTGTTTTATTTTATTTTATTTTGTAATTGTCAAAATCTTAAAATTTAAAATTTTGGAAATTGTTTTGTTTTATTTTAAGTTTTATTTGTTTTATTTTTTTTATTTTTTTTATTTTATCTTTGTGTATGTCAAAATTTTAGAAATATTTTAAGTTTAATTTTATTTGTTATTTTAATTTTGTCTTTATTTTTATTTTATTTTTATTTTTATTTTTTAATTTTATTTTTATTCCTGTTAAATTTTTTATTTTGTTTTATTTTTTAGTTTTATTTTAATTTTTTAAAATCCTCAAAGTATTATTTTTGGAAAACTTTTAAAAAAAATTGGACTATGCCTTACACAGTGTGGAAAGCAGGTAAAAGGTCAAAGGTATTTATAGAGGTTTACAGCTGGAAACCCCTCATTTTTCTGATTCTGGCCGCAAACACCCCTTCATTCTCTCTCAACCTCGAAATTTTTTTGTCTGATTTTGTGAAATTGCTCCGTTCATCTCGTAGGTAAGAGGATTCCGACCAAGGATATGCATTTGTTCCATGAAATCGATGAGTTTTGAGGCCAAAATCGACGAAAAACTAACTGTCGGAGTTTACGGCCCAAGCTTACGGCCAGGAGTTTACGACCATAAACACAGTTTACTGCCGGTAGCTTACGGCCATGGGTTTACGGCCGCAAACTCAAGTTTGACCGTAAACCCTATGTTAACTGTAAAATTGACTTTGATCAAAATTATTCATTATTTTGGGCTAAATTTGAAATTGATTTAATAAAAAATATATTGTTCATTGCTCAAGTGTCTTTCGTTTCTTATTTGGTATGTTTTAGTGCAGACCAAATGGCAGCTCTAAAGTTTGCAGACATGCACAATCTCGCGATAGTACTGACAAATCCTCCGGTGGCACATGGAGAATTTAAGTCGATGATCCATGGACTAAGGGAATGTTGTCTGGTCTCCACCATCACCATGAACACCGTCGTTTATCAGAAAATTATCAGAGAGTTCTGGAAGACTACCAAAATGAGCAGAGACGATGATGGAGCAGTGACAGTATATGCAGTCGTAAAGGATGCAGAATTATGATCGATGAACAGTTCATGAGAGAGACATTTTTGATCAATGACCTACCAAGCTTTCCCACTGCAATTGGTATTGAAGACGCTCAAAGAATTTTAAAGAAGATGGGGTATGAAGGTGATTTGCCTCCTACAATGAAGAAGCTTCTACCGCCCTATTGGAGATTCCTAGCCCACGTGTTCGTGAGTTGTATCTCCGGTAGAAGGTCTGGTGCGGATGAAATATCCTTGAGAAACACTGGAGCTATTGTTTCTCTTGCTGCGGGGATTGGCTTCAACTTTTCTAGGTTTATCCTGGACGAGTTTGTGTTCAACATCAATGCCACCACTCGGGAAACCTTCCTAATGTACCCTCGATTCATTTAGCTCTTCGTCAACAAACAATTTCCTGAAACGGTAAAGGAGGGAGAAACGCTTGATATGAACACTATTGGGCTCAATAAACAAAATCGCAAAGGGAGGGTTATCTTTCAAGGACTGTATCCATTAGTTAAATTCGGACGATTTGCTGAGTCGAATGAAGCGACCGAGTCCCACGGATCATCTGATAAGATATCTTCGGAGCCTACTTCATCAGAAAGGGTGATTTCGGAAGGAGATGTGATCACGGTATCAGACCAAGAAATGGAAGAGAATGTTGTTCCTAATGTATCAGTAGCTGAGGAGCATGACCTGCACACAGTCCAAGTTGAAGGTGATTACAATGAAGGGTCTTCCAAGAATGCAACTGAATCTAATCAGTATGAAGACCTTGATCTTACAGGTTTTGATAAAAATAAGATTCCACAACTTTGGAAGCAATCATGATGTTTTGTCGAATGTCAACCTCGACACGATGCTTGATAATATCAGTGATGTTGATCACACGGCAACGGAGAGAAGGGATCCAGAAGACGTTCTTGAATCAACACCCATGTCTACTGATCAAGTGGTTGATTCTACAGCTCCAACGGTGACATTGTCAGGGATTCCTCCCCTTGACATTGTCTCACCTATTATTGAACCACTTCAGGGTGATGATAAAACAGACCAGACCTTGCAACCTCCACCTAAGAGAAGAAGACGTGATCCTAGGTTTGGGCCTTTGGATTTTGACATGTCTCATGACATGCCGATTATGCCAACTACTACACCTGCCATCGTATTAACATAAACATTTCATGGAGGTCCTAGCACCACTTTTGAAGTTGGTGGTTCCTCTGCTCCACCAGGATTCTCTCCTCCTAGGGTAGATCCTAATGATGCATCTGTGCGATTAGCTATGCATCTTGCTCAAAATTAAAATGTAGATCCTTCTTCTCGTGGTAAAGGAACTTCTTTCGAAAAAGGTCATCAAGGAGCAGATAAACCGTCAGTTGATGAGCTTTAAAAGAAGATCAATGTCCTGGATCAGAAGAACATTGAACTTGATATTCAAGTCAATGAGTTATTGAATGAGAATGCCAAGCTGAAGTCTCAAGTGTCTGATCTTCAGGATGATCAAGTGATAAAGACAAAGAAAATCTCTAATCTTCAAGGCCATTTTAATCTCCTGACCTCCAGTTATTTTGAGTTGAAGAAGAAGCTTGAAGGTGATTTTGGTGACAAGTACCAAACATCTGCAGACAAGTATAGGATCAATCTACATACTCAAGCTTTTCCTGTTACCATGCCATCCGTTCAGACTTCACGGGTTGTTGATCGTTTTGATGAGGAACCTGCCCATGCTCCCCATATTGAGGCAATTATACGTGATAGACAATATGAAGCTGCTGAAAAAGGACAACTCTTGTTTAAGACGAATTCTGACAAGAATGCACCTGCAGATCAAACATCGATCATCCTTACGGATCTTGGAGTTGTTCGCTTTAGAGATACGTAGGGTGATAGATCTGCGATCATTTCTTCGGGATTTCATGATCCTCTTAACATGTGGATAGTACGAAGAAAGAGTGGCAGCACCAAGCTTTACAAAGACCGTCATGATTTCAATTCATGAAATAGTTTCCTTTGGTTTTCTAAAAAAGTCATTATCCAAGAAAATCCCATATTTTCTTATAAGTAAAGTTTAGTTATCCGTTTGTTACACAGTTTGGTTAAGAACGGTTTTTTCTCTGGTTATTACACATTCTGGTTAAAAACAAGTTCAGTTATCCCAGGAAAAACCCTTATTTTCCTTAAAAAGTTTGTGATTGGTTATCGAATCTGAATGTAATGTACAAGAATCTACCATACTTAAAGTGTGTGCATGAAGTTTCCTGAAAGTCTAGTTACCCTTGAAAAAGTACATTAGTTTTAACACGTATATAAAACTAATAAATAAGTATAAAGTTTTCATAATCTTGATCGCGAGTTCCATAACCATACTACAGACTAGATAAGGCTCGGAACGGCGCCAGTATCCTTTTATGACTTTTGTCACCCTTGAACCTTTCGGTTCGGTTGTAGCTAGCAGCCAGGTGTTGGGTAGTCATTCCTGTATAGATCTATACACTCAAGTCACACTCTCCCTCCAGGAGATTCTGGTTACAAGGGTAGTCCTACACTCTCGTATCTAGGGGGAGTGTTACCAGGGACGTGTCTCCAATCTTAAGATTAATGAATTTTTAAAAGTTGTCCTTTACTCTCGAATCTAGGGGGAGTTTTACCAAGGACATGTAAAAGTAATAATAATACGAAAAACTCTGTTTACTAGTCCTTCACTCTCGTATCTAAGGGGAGTTTTATCAAGGACGGATCTAAAGTGCTGAAGTCCTTCACTCTCGCATCTAAGGGGAGTGTTATCAAAGACGGATCTAAAGTTCTAAGTTTAATGACTTTTAACAATAATGAAGTGGAAAAATCATTTGCGAAATATACAATATAACACTATGTAATAAGATTTGCAATCAGTTTAAAAACTAACTCTGCAAGTCAAACGGTTGGTTAATACGGTTTCAATTGTTAAAAGCATACGGAATATGAAAACATTTCAAATGAAATAATAATTTTGAGTACAAGATATTCTTGTACTTTTGCTTGTATTCCCCCCTGAAAACATTGAAACCACGGAAAAAGGTGTAGAGGTATGAACTCATCGGTCGAGAAATGTGTCAATTTGGATGTTAAACGTCAGTTCGAGGCTTTAAAACGCGCGACGTTCCTATGTAATATGAAGAGATACACATTTGTATCTAATTAGACTTGAACCACTAATCAAATATGAATAAACACTTCGAGACGCGAAAACACTTCAATTCAAGTGTTTGGAGTGACCCGGGTAGCATCTAAGGGTGTGCATAGCTTGAATATGGAGTTTGCTCTTCAAGAGTAAACTCCTAATGGGTTTTTCGGCCCAAAGACCAACTCCCCATGAGTTTACGGCCGTAAACTCATGGTGGGGGTGTTCTTGGGTGCTAAATGGTCTTACAACTCTTGAGGGGTAATGTTAGGCTTGGTTTTAAGGCATTGGAATGGAATTTGAACAAGATAAGGACCATTTGAGGAGTTTACGGTAGTAAACTAGGAGTTTACGGCCGTAAACTCTTATGTACCCATTCTTAATGTGTTTTGGTGGTCCTAGATTAATCACATGTGATTCTAAGTCATTAAACAAGCCATGGAATGAAGTTAGGGCATCATTTGACTAAGTTATAGAAGTTTACGGCCCAGGAACCTTTCCTTGGGGGGTTTACGGCCATGAACTCCTAAGGGAGTGGTTTTTATCAAGTTTAAGGCCCCTAACTCGTTTGTGGTTGCTTCTAGACTTTATTCCAAGGCTTAGGAGGTTTTTAAGGGGCATCTTAACACCTAAAAAGGAGTTTACTGCACATGAAAGGGTGTTTACGGTCCAAGCATGTTCTTGGGCCATAAACTCATATTCATCCCTCAATTGATAAGGTTTTGGTGTTCCAAGTCCAGTCTTGAAAGCCCTAAGTCATATCTAAGCTCCAAAGGTGATTTGGGAGGGTTTTGGGGCTCAAAAACCCCTTTTATGTGTGTTTGCGGCCCAAGACTATTCTAGGGTCGTAAACACATGATGTTGGTCCTATTCCATGATTTGAACACGAATTTGAAGGCTAAGGATGCTAATCTATGAGTTAGGGTAGTTACCTTAACGATTTGAGGCTTGAATTGGATGATTTTGGACCAAGGACTTGGATTTGAGGAGAGAGAGTAGAGAGAGAGTGAAAAAGGCTTCAAATGAGGTCCTTTGAACTTTATATATGGTTCGATTTTAGGACACGGTGGAATTCTACCTGATACCGACATTAAACGGGGCTTTTGGTCGCACCCGATTAAGTTGTCGTAACCCGATGTTGTCAAAACTAAAAATTCTTCCATTAAAAATTTGGAATGTTTTCATGAGTTTCTAAGGGGTTTGGACACTTACGAGATAAAAATCTAAATATCAATTTAGATAACTTAACTCAAAACGAAATCGGAACAATTCGCAAAAGACGAGTTTTTATGGACAAAATGGGTTACGGCGGTGGAATAAACTTCGGGTTGTCACATTATCCCCCCGTTAAAGGGAATTTCATCCCGAAATTCAAACTTTGGATACAACTCAAGGATTTGGAAAGAGATACGGATACTTCTGTTTCATCGGATCTTCACGCTCCCAAGTGAACTCGGATCCTTCACTTATCGGGATACAGCTTTGTTTCGTACGTTTAATCTCTCGATCTATGATTTCGATTGGTTCTTCTATGGGGTTCATACATTCGTTGATTTCGGTCTCATCAAAGAGATTACTAGGGTTTCATCGAATAGGCACTTCTTAAGAATAGAGACGTGGAATACCGGATGGATGCTGCTAAGTTCTAAGGGTAGTCGGAGTTTGTAGGCTATGGGATCGATCCTAACGAGGATCTCGAAAGGTCCTATGTACCTGGGGTTAAGTTTTCCGCGTCTTCCAAAGCGTATCATGTCCTTCTAGGGCGAGACCTTCAACAGGACACGGTCTCCAACAGAAGAGTACACATTTCTATGTCAGAGTGGTTAGGGGTTTGGCAATCTTGGAAAAGTTTTGAGTGAATCTACGATAGTAGTCGACGAGTGTCACAACTGTAAATTTTAAGCTATGTAATCTACACATTCAAGTTAATGTGAATCAAAAACTTTAACCAAATACAAGATACAAGTACTACAAATAGTCATCAAACAATTGGAGACCCTAGAAGTTCTTATTAAGTCTAATTTAGGCTAGAACTTCCTTATTGGATCCAAATGGGCCAATAAGCTTCCAACTAGACTATCATGGACTTAGAACCCTAATCGGGCTCTAATTGGACCCACACTTATTTATTTTAACATTTTAGGTCATGTTGGGCCTAGAATTAAATAAATTAAAAGCCTTGATACATGAATAACCAAAAACTAGTTCAAGAAAAACATAAAAATCCTACCACACTCCTTAGACTCAAAACACACCCTAATTACCTCTAATGTTGGGCTTGGGGGCAAAAGCCCAAATTTTTCCTCCTTCCCCTTCATATTCTCGGCCCAAGGCCCAAATCCAAGGGGAGGTTGACTTTGGTTGCCACCTCACTATTACCTAATGGATTTCTAGGCACAAATCACATACACCCATGCATGTATCACTTCAAGAGTCATTTCTTTCTCTCCTCCCTTCTTGCTCTCGGCCAAGCATCATCACACACACCAAATATCTCAACTTTCTCTCTAGAACACTCAAAGAACTCTCCTTCCCTCCCCTCTCCAAAGATCTCGAAATTTAGGGACTTTCCAAGAGGATTTTGCAAGTAAATCATCATCTAAGGTAAGATTATTCATAGATCTATGGTTTAAATTCTTTTGTTATCAAAATCTCTTCCTAATCCATGTAAAAACCGTGATCTTGCACTCTAGAAACCCCCTAATCTCGAAAAATTCATCAAGGAGTGCAAGGGCCAAAAATCACTTCATTTCTTCCAATTTTTCTTCAAGAACCGAAACTACCCACTCAAGGTGAGATTCATACCCCTATTTTCTGTTTTTAAGAGTTTTTGTGGGGGGGGAATACAAGTGAAAGTGTAGATCTATATGTGTTTGTATGCCTTGTATGATTTCCATGCTTATATGTATGCTTATATGTGTTTTAATGTTGGATCTAGCCATTAAACCCCTCAAAACCGAGATATAACTCATGTTTTATGATATTAGCTTCAAATATGTTCCTACATAATAAGTGGTACTAGATAAATAGCCAAGTGGTTAGCAACAATTTTCTTTAAGCTAAAAACACATATTTTGGGCCAAAAATGTGAAAAATACAAAATTAAGGGCCCAAAATGACATTTTACAGATTCTGATGGTTGAAATGTGTCAAAACAGTTTCAATAAAGCTATTTCTGGAATTCTATTCAATTGGTGGATTAAAAACATAAATTTCAAGCCTATTGGGCTAAAAATGCAAATTTCGGCCCAATAAGGCCCATTATGCGAATTTTTCTGTTTTGGAGGGCCAAAACTGTAACTTTCTGTAAAACAGTGGACTATAAGTGTCCCAAACCCTTTTCAAAGGTTTAAAATGCTTTTTAAATTTAAAAGGGACCAAAGTTGCAAAAATTTTCCATTTTGGGCCAAAATTGTCAAAATTGCGAAAAGATGGGCTAAAACCGAGAAAAACTGCATTTTCAGGGACTTAAACTGTTTTCTTTGAAAAATATGCTGGAAAATATTAATTTCAATAATTTTTGGTGTTAAAATGTCAAGAAAAATAGTTTAAGGACCAAACCGGGAAATACTTAAATAAAAGGGTTGAAAATGTAAATTTTACAAATAATGAGGGGCTGAAAACAAAAATATTTCAAGGCTGATACACTATGTACAATTTGATCAAATAACGATACCTCGACTACCAACGAAATACAACTCATTACAATACCACAAGTCGTTGCTAAACGAATTGGCTCGGTCTCGAGCCAATGGAAATCTACAACTACTAACTCTTTGATACATACAAATAACGATTGGTAATACATATACACACGAGTGTGCACAGACGTCTACGCACCATCTTCGGGCCCCAAAAGTGTAAAATCTTGTTTGCTGGGCCTAGCTAGCCCAATGACCTGATCTTAAGGCCCGAAGACATTTTTTTTACTACGAAGTGTTGAGTTTTACCGACTTGGCACAACGTAGGGTGACTTTCAATGGCTTGTACCATTGGACCCCAAGGGCCATGGTATTGCTAGAAAAGTCTACACATTTTACGAGGCGGGTCGGGGACCCCTCGCACACATATTTCCCCAGCCGGTTAATAGAGTTACCGGGGTCTTCGTGACCTCTTTCTCTTCGGATGTGGGACTACTCATAGTCCGGGCGATTGGATAACGTGATTAGTACTGACGACGCCTTCGGGAATCGTTGGTATATCTATAAACCGGGCATTTGTGTAATGCGGGTTTGTAGTAAATAATCAATGCTCGAGAACCTTCCAACGTCGCTTGGGACCGGTACTACTATTTTTGTAATGGTTTCAACGCAACTCAATGGATTTCAAAAGAACTAGGGGAACATCGGGTTTCCCTAGGGTTTTTATCACATACAGATTTTAAACGCATACATCTTAAATGAACAATTTTTGCAAGTATAGAAACAAACAAGCATACCTATGGATCTTCACAAACGTTTTGAAAGCTTTTCTTTTCAGAAAATATCGGATTTTCTGGTGGTTTTTCAAACAATATAAACATTCGATTTCAAACACTACTTATGAACTCACCAACATTTCATATGTTGACGTTTTTCAAAATACTTGTATTCTCAGGAAACCAGTGAGTCAAGGGAAATCATGCTCAGTGACGGTTGCAGTTTATTTTTGAATGAACCAAACAATATTAATTTTTGGAAATGTAATGTCTTAAACAATGTATGACATGTAAACACTACTGGTTGTATTATGTTGATGAATGGTGACGAATGTTGTTTTGTTTCATATATATTCAATGTTATGGTATTCAATTGAGTCACGACAGCCCCCGGACGTTTCCGCCGTCTGGTTCGGGGGTGTGACAGGTTGGTATCAGAGCTTTGTTTATAGTGAACTAGCATGTCGAGCCATACATTGATATGCAACTATAAACCAAAAAGAGGGACTAACATAACTCTGAACAAAACAAGTAAATAAAATACACTTGCCTGCATTAGGAGTAAGGACCTAACGCTGAATCAAACACCATAATGCTGGTATCACGGTCAACTCGGGACTGTTCTTAGTGATGCCAAGGGGCGAATGTAGCCTGATCAACTACATTCTCTCCAAGGTAAAACTAACACATGTCTTGATGAGATCGGAATAGCCAGAGAACCTAAAAATTTTACCCTCTATCACCAAAAAGAGAATGTATGTTTAGTCTGCAATAGTGGAAGAGACATAGGATAATATTAGTGAACTTTTACGTGTTTGCTATATGTTGCGAATCTAGGATTGTGTGCTAAATGATAGAAGTACTTAAGTCCGTACCATACCCCTAGTTAGTAGGATCACAACCTCACCGAAACCACGTACACTCAACACCTTTCCGTTTCGTGACAAGAAGATGCCTCTCCGACCTACCCGCGGAAACCCAGGACCAACCCCGCCGGAAGTTGACTCCACTGCTTTCCAGGCAGCCGTGTCTGCTGCGGTCACAGCGGCTATGGCACAACTTCACCGAGGGAACAACGGAGGAGGTAACGGACAAGGATCCGGAAGTTCGAACAACGGGACGAACCAAGGACTCACTAAAACGTGCACCTACAAGGATTTTGCGAACGCTAAACCCCGAACTTTCAACGGTACCGGAGGAGTGATCGCCCTAAAGCGATGGATCGAGAAGGTAGAGTCGGTGTTCGAGATATGTGAGTGCCCCGAACAGATGAAAGTGAAGTTCGCGGCCTGCACTTTCGTGGACCAAGCACTCACTTGGTGGAATGGTCACATAGAAGCTATGACACTCCCTATCGCCAACTCTATTCCCTGGGCAGAGATGAAAGAGATGTTGACGGCTGAGTACTGCCCCCGAGGCGAAATACAGAAGATGGAGCAGGAACTATGGAATCTCACGGTGCAGAATGGGAACATCGATGCTTACATATCGAGATTCAGCGAACTATCTCTGTTGTGCCCGGGTATGATCACATCAGAAGGGAAGAAGATTGAACGATTCATTTGGGGATTGACATCCCCCATTCAAGGGAACGTGATAGCTGCTAACCCTGAAACGTTTGACAGCGCGAAGAGATTGGCAAAGAGGCTCTATGATCATAACCACAAAAAGGGCGAGAAACCGGTAGAGACTGAGAAGAAGAAGGAGAGCGATGGTAAGAAGGGATGGAACAACAAGAGGAAGGGGCGTCAAGGTCCCGAGACCTCTAAAAAGCAGCAAACGGTGGCAGTTCACGCTGTCACTGCGCCGGTACCAGTCACATCACATGCTCCAGCCTCAGCTACTTCAAATACTTCAAGACCCTATTCCGGCACTCATCCCAAATGCAACAAGTGCGGTTTCCATCACCAAGGAGAATGTAGGGAGTTCCATTGCACCAGTTGCAACCGAAGGGGACACACTGCAAAGTTCTGCAGGACTTATCCTTCTCAGAACCAGAGTCAGGGAAACAACCAGAATAACAACAACAATCACCGCAATGCCAACAACACCAATGCCGGCGGCAACAACACAGGGCCTAGCCACACCTGTTTCGGGTGTGGAAGGACGGGACATTTCCGTCGAGATTGCCCTAACAACAACAACAACTCCGGAAACAGAGGAACAGGAAGAATGCTGACTATGGGTCAGAGTGATGCAGTTCAAGATCCCGCAGTTGTGACCGGTACGTTTCTCCTAAACCACACTTATGCATGCATCTTATTTGATACCGGAGCAGAGCGAAGTTTCGTAAGCGAGAAGTTTAAACATCTATTAAAACAACAACCCCAAAAGCTAAATGAAACCTATACGGTGGAAATGGCCAATGGGAAAACCGAATCCACTAGGGAAATCTACATCGGATGTGCCTTAACCCTTAACCAGCACGTCTTTCGAATAGATCTAATGCCAGTAGCAATTAGGAGTTTCGATGTGATTATCGGCATGGATTGGTTAAGCCCCCACCATGCTGAGATTTTGTGCCACGAGAAGGCCGTTCGCCTTCGTCTCCCAAATCACGAAACCCTAGTAATTTACGGAGACAAACCCAGCACGAATCTTCGTCTTATCTCGTGCATCAAAGCACAAAAACACTTGCGAAAGAACAATTTAGCGTTCTTGGCCCACATAGTGGACAAGACAAAAGAAGAAACTAACATCCAAGACATCCCGGTAGCGTGTGAATATCCGGACGTGTTTCCCGAAGATCTTCCAGGAGTACCCCCAGAGAGACAGGTTGAATTCCGAATCGACCTCGTTCCAGGAGCAACTCCCCTCGCTAAATCACCATATCGACTGGCTCCTGCTGAAATGCAGGAATTGTCCAGCCAACTCAGTGAGCTTCTGGACAAGGGATTTATCTGACCTAGCTACTCGCCATGGGGAGCTCCGGTGCTCTTTGTCAAAAAGAAGGACGGATCTTTCAGAATGTGCATCGATTACAGAGAGTTGAACAAACTCACTGTCAAAAACCGCTACCCACTCCCGCGAATCGATGATTTATTCGACCAGCTCCAAGGAGCTAGCTATTTTTTCTAAAATAGATCTACGGTCCGGATACCATCAACTCAAGGTCCGAGAAGAAGATATTCCTAAAACCGCTTTCCGAACCCGCTATGGACATTACGAATTCGTCGTAATGCCCTTCGGTCTAACAAATGCACCCGCCGCATTTATGGACCTGATGAACCGAATCTGCCGACCGTTCTTGGACAACTTCGTCATGGTGTTTATCGATGACATCCTCGTCTATTCTCGAAGCAAAGAGGAGCATGGCCAACATCTCCGACAAGTCCTAGAAACGCTGCGATCGGAAAAGCTTTACGCCAAACTCTCCAAGTGCGAGTTCTGGCTTCGGAGTGTGAATTTCTTAGGCCACGTAGTTAGCCAAGATGGAATTCATGTGGATCCTTCTAAGGTCAAAGCTGTGGAAGGATGGGCAACTCCGACTACGCCCACAGAAATTCGTCAGTTCTTAGGCCTAGCAGGCTACTATAGAAGATTCATCCAAAACTTCTCAAAAATCGCCAAGCCACTTACCTTGCTTAAGCAAAAGAGTGTGCCGTTCAAGTGGACAGACCAACAAGAGATTGCGTTTCGAACCTTGAAGCAAGCTCTTTGCAGTGCTCCTGTACTATCTCTACCTGAAGGAACGGAAGATTTTGTAGTTTACTGTGACGCGTCAAATCAAGGCCTAGGTTGCGTTCTCATGCAACGTGGAAGAGTGATAGCGTATGCGTCCCGTCAACTAAAGGCGCACGAAGTAAATTACACAACCCATGACCTAGAACTGGGAGCTGTGGTCTTCGCTCTAAAAATTTGGAGGCACTACCTGTACGGTACAAAGTGCACCATCTTTACGGACCACAAGAGCCTCCAGCACATCTTGAATCAGAAGGAGCTGAACATGAGACAACGAAGATGGGTGGAATTGTTAAACGACTACGAATGCGAGATCAAGTACCATCCAGGCAAGGCCAACGTGGTAGCTGACGCATTAAGTCGGAAGGAGTACACAAATCGACGTACGAAAACGCACTCGATAACCATTCAGTCTCATCTGACCACTCAAATTGCATCAGTCCAGGCAGAGGCTATGAAAGCGGAAAATAGAACTAGCGAGGCATTGCGCGGAATGGAGAAGAACCTGGAAGTCAAAGAGAATGGGGTATACTACTTCATGAACCGCATTTGGGTTCCAAAAATCGGAGGATTCAGAGAGATCGTTATGAAGGAAGCCCACAAGACACGATACTCCATTCATCCTGGTTCGGACAAGATGTATTTGGACATTAAGCAGCACTATTGGTGGCCTAACATGAAGGCGGAAATCGCAACTTATGTTAGTAAGTGCCTTACGTGTGCCAAAGTAAAAGTGGAATACCAGAAACCTTCCGGATTGTTACAACAACCGGCAATCCCTGAGTGGAAATGGGAGGGGATTTCTATGGACTTCGTGACCAAGCTGCCCAAGACGTCGGACGGATTAGACACCATATGGGTAATAATCGACCGACTGACGAAATCTGCCCATTTCCTGCCAATCAAAGAGTCCTACAAGATGGAGAGGCTGACGCGTTTGTACCTACGAGAGATTGTAAGACTTCATGGAGTGCCAAAATCTATCATCTCAGATAGGGACAGTAGATTCACGTCACGCTTTTGGCAGTCGCTCCACAAGGCAATGGGAACTCATCTTGACATGAGCACCGCGTATCACCCACAAACGGACGGTCAAAGCGAACGAACCATTCAGACGCTTGAAGATATGCTTCGTGCATGCGTGATAGACTTCGGAAAGTCTTGGGATACCCACCTACCGTTGATCGAGTTTTCATATAACAATAGTTATCATTCGAGCATTAAGGTGGCCCCTTTCGAAGCACTGTACGGGCGTAAATGTAGATCACCGTTATGTTGGGCTGAAGTAGGTGACACCCAGCTAGCAGGAACACATACGTCGGATAGGGCAATGACAGGACCGGAAATCATTCGCGAGACCACAGAAAAGATTGTCCAGATCAAAGCTCGATTACAGGCATCGCGCGACCGGCAAAAGAGCTACGCTGATAAACGGCGAAAACCCTTAGAGTTCCGGGTCGGTGATCGAGTATTGTTGAAGGTCTCACCCTGGAAAGGGGTTATACGTTTCGGAAAACGAGGAAAGCTAAACCCACGGTACATTGGACCTTTCGAAATCGTCGCCCGAATAGGTCCGGTAGCCTACAGACTACAACTACCCCCGGAGCTAAACGGTGTGCACCCCGTGTTTCATGTTTCTAATCTGAAAAAGTGCCTATCAGATGAAACCCTTGTCGTTCCTCTTGACGAAATCGAAATCAACGGGAATCTCCTGTTCGTCGAAGAGCCAATCGAAATTATGGACAGAGAGGTGAAGCGTACTAAGCAGAGTCGCATCCCGATCGTGAAGGTACGGTGGAACGCAAAGCGTGGGCCAGAATTCACGTGGGAACGCGAAGACCAAATGAAGCAGAAGTACCCTCACCTATTCTAGTTTTCTCAAATCTAGCTTTCAAACAGAATTTCGGGACGAAATTCCCTCTAACGGGGGGATGATGTCACAACTGTAAATTTTAAGCTATGTAATCTACACATTCAAGTTAATGTGAATCAAAAACTTTAACCAAATACAAGATACAAGTACTACAAATAGTCATCAAACAATTGGAGACCCTAGAAGTTCTTATTAAGTCTAATTTAGGCTAGAACTTCCTTATTGGATCCAAATGGGCCAATAAGCTTCCAACTAGACTATCATGGACTTAGAACCCTAATCGGGCTCTAATTGGACCCACACTTATTTATTTTAACATTTTAGGTCATGTTGGGCCTAGAATTAAATAAATTAAAAGCCTTGATACATGAATAACCAAAAACTAGTTCAAGAAAAACATAAAAATCCTACCACACTCCTTAGACTCAAAACACACCCTAATTACCTCTAATGTTGGGCTTGGGGGCAAAAGCCCAAATTTTTCCTCCTTCCCCTTCATATTCTCGGCCCAAGGCCCAAATCCAAGGGGAGGTTGACTTTGGTTGCCACCTCACTATTACCTAATGGATTTCTAGGCACAAATCACATACACCCATGCATGTATCACTTCAAGAGTCATTTCTTTCTCTCCTCCCTTCTTGCTCTCGGCCAAGCATCATCACACACACCAAATATCTCAACTTTCTCTCTAGAACACTCAAAGAACTCTCCTTCCCTCCCCTCTCCAAAGATCTCGAAATTTAGGGACTTTCCAAGAGGATTTTGCAAGTAAATCATCATCTAAGGTAAGATTATTCATAGATCTATGGTTTAAATTCTTTTGTTATCAAAATCTCTTCCTAATCCATGTAAAAACCGTGATCTTGCACTCTAGAAACCCCCTAATCTCGAAAAATTCATCAAGGAGTGCAAGGGCCAAAAATCACTTCATTTCTTCCAATTTTTCTTCAAGAACCGAAACTACCCACTCAAGGTGAGATTCATACCCCTATTTTCTGTTTTTAAGAGTTTTTGTGGGGGGGGAATACAAGTGAAAGTGTAGATCTATATGTGTTTGTATGCCTTGTATGATTTCCATGCTTATATGTATGCTTATATGTGTTTTAATGTTGGATCTAGCCATTAAACCCCTCAAAACCGAGATATAACTCATGTTTTATGATATTAGCTTCAAATATGTTCCTACATAATAAGTGGTACTAGATAAATAGCCAAGTGGTTAGCAACAATTTTCTTTAAGCTAAAAACACATATTTTGGGCCAAAAATGTGAAAAATACAAAATTAAGGGCCCAAAATGACATTTTACAGATTCTGATGGTTGAAATGTGTCAAAACAGTTTCAATAAAGCTATTTCTGGAATTCTATTCAATTGGTGGATTAAAAACATAAATTTCAAGCCTATTGGGCTAAAAATGCAAATTTCGGCCCAATAAGGCCCATTATGCGAATTTTTCTGTTTTGGAGGGCCAAAACTGTAACTTTCTGTAAAACAGTGGACTATAAGTGTCCCAAACCCTTTTCAAAGGTTTAAAATGCTTTTTAAATTTAAAAGGGACCAAAGTTGCAAAAATTTTCCATTTTGGGCCAAAATTGTCAAAATTGCGAAAAGATGGGCTAAAACCGAGAAAAACTGCATTTTCAGGGACTTAAACTGTTTTCTTTGAAAAATATGCTGGAAAATATTAATTTCAATAATTTTTGGTGTTAAAATGTCAAGAAAAATAGTTTAAGGACCAAACCGGGAAATACTTAAATAAAAGGGTTGAAAATGTAAATTTTACAAATAATGAGGGGCTGAAAACAAAAATATTTCAAGGCTGATACACTATGTACAATTTGATCAAATAACGATACCTCGACTACCAACGAAATACAACTCATTACAATACCACAAGTCGTTGCTAAACGAATTGGCTCGGTCTCGAGCCAATGGAAATCTACAACTACTAACTCTTTGATACATACAAATAACGATTGGTAATACATATACACACGAGTGTGCACAGACGTCTACGCACCATCTTCGGGCCCCAAAAGTGTAAAATCTTGTTTGCTGGGCCTAGCTAGCCCAATGACCTGATCTTAAGGCCCGAAGACATTTTTTTTACTACGAAGTGTTGAGTTTTACCGACTTGGCACAACGTAGGGTGACTTTCAATGGCTTGTACCATTGGACCCCAAGGGCCATGGTATTGCTAGAAAAGTCTACACATTTTACGAGGCGGGTCGGGGACCCCTCGCACACATATTTCCCCAGCCGGTTAATAGAGTTACCGGGGTCTTCGTGACCTCTTTCTCTTCGGATGTGGGACTACTCATAGTCCGGGCGATTGGATAACGTGATTAGTACTGACGACGCCTTCGGGAATCGTTGGTATATCTATAAACCGGGCATTTGTGTAATGCGGGTTTGTAGTAAATAATCAATGCTCGAGAACCTTCCAACGTCGCTTGGGACCGGTACTACTATTTTTGTAATGGTTTCAACGCAACTCAATGGATTTCAAAAGAACTAGGGGAACATCGGGTTTCCCTAGGGTTTTTATCACATACAGATTTTAAACGCATACATCTTAAATGAACAATTTTTGCAAGTATAGAAACAAACAAGCATACCTATGGATCTTCACAAACGTTTTGAAAGCTTTTCTTTTCAGAAAATATCGGATTTTCTGGTGGTTTTTCAAACAATATAAACATTCGATTTCAAACACTACTTATGAACTCACCAACATTTCATATGTTGACGTTTTTCAAAATACTTGTATTCTCAGGAAACCAGTGAGTCAAGGGAAATCATGCTCAGTGACGGTTGCAGTTTATTTTTGAATGAACCAAACAATATTAATTTTTGGAAATGTAATGTCTTAAACAATGTATGACATGTAAACACTACTGGTTGTATTATGTTGATGAATGGTGACGAATGTTGTTTTGTTTCATATATATTCAATGTTATGGTATTCAATTGAGTCACGACAGCCCCCGGACGTTTCCGCCGTCTGGTTCGGGGGTGTGACAACGAGACCCAAGAATTGACAGATTTATGTGAGTGTATTCGGTGCCGACTAATTTTCTATCGCCTAGATCTTGGACGGGTCCACGTGTATGCCTACCTCGCTTACCACGTGATCAGGGAAAGTGGTTATACCGAAGGGCATCACTACGAACTCGTAGTGACCATTTCGAGTCCTGAATGTTGTCTTGGAAACATCATTCTCATGAACTCATATCTGATGGTACTCTGACCTGAGGTCTATCTTCGCGAAGTATTTGGCTCCCTAAAGTTGATTGAAAATGTCGTCTATTCGAGGAAGAAGATATCGGTTCTTAATGGTCAATTTGTTCAACTCGCGGTAGTCTATACACATCCGAAGGAATCTATCTTTCCCCTCCACAAACAATATCGAGGCTCCTCAGGGTGAGGAACTCGGTCCGATGATCCCTTTGTCGAGCAGCTCACTAAGCTGACTGGATAACTCCTACATTTCTGTTGGCGCTAAGTGATATGGGGACTTGGCTACCGGGGGGTAGCTCTAGGGATTAGGTCGAAAGGCATCGTGAAAATTGCAGACTTCGGGGATGCTCTCGATCTTTAACTTCCTGTTTCTCGTTTACCACATGGGCTAGGAATGCATGGCATTCCTTTCGCAGAAGCTTTTGGGCTTTGATGTATGAAATGAGGTGAAGGTTGGAATTAAGTTAATCGCTGTAGATTATGAGGGTCTGGCCAGAGGGGAGATTAAGACGGATGGCTTTTTCGTAACAAAGGATATCTGCATGATTGGGACTTACCAATCCATGCCAATGATAACATCAAATTTCTTTATTGAAAAACCGGCATAAGATCGATGGGAAAATAATGATCACCGAGGGTAAGGGTACAACCTATGAATATATCGCTAGCGTCCTCTTTCTCATTGATAGTCATCTCGACGGTAGACATTTCGGTTACTAATGGAGGACTAAGATTAAGATGATGTTTGAATGAATCGATAACTGGTTCTCTTTCAACAATATAATCGAAAAGGATTGCAAGTATGAGGGCTGTCGAGGAGGAATATACCTGTGGCAACGATGGGATCGGCGGCTGCCTCATTTTGTCCCATAGCTAGGACTCTTCCAATATTGCCAGTTGTTGTTCTCTTGGGGCAGTTTCGCTTGAAATGCCCGACTTCGCCGCAACCGTAGCAGGCCTGACTGATACCCGCTCCATAAGCTTGATTGGTTGATTGGGTTGGTGTCTTGCAATTTTTCGCAGTGTGACCCTTTTTGCCACAATTGTTACAAAATACCTCTCGACATGGGCTGGAAGTGAGGTGATGATAGTTGCACTTGTTACACATAGGGAGGGTTCCAGCATACCTATTGGCAGGTGTTTGAGTTGTGGATCCGACGGCAGAAACAGCAGCAGGGATAGTAGCAGCGTGAATTGCCACAGTTTGCTGCTTCGTCGAGGACTCCTGCGACGGCTGACTTTTCTTCTTCTTCCAAAATTTTCTTTTCTCACTACTCCTCTCTGTCGGCTCAGGAGTAGTGGCTGCTTCCTCTAGGTCATCGCTATGGTCGATCAGGGTTTGCGCTAGGCATTTGGCGCTGTCGTAGGTGTCTGGCTTTGCAGCCAAGACATTTCCCTTGGTTGGCTAGGTCAACCCCCAGATGAACCTCTCAATCTTTTTACTCTCCGGGGTAACCATTCTCGGACAAAGTAGCGCCAAGTCATCGAATCTGGAAGTGTAAGCGGAAATATCAGAACCCTTCATCTTTAAGTTCCAAAGTTCATGCTCCAATTTCTGCATCTCGCCCCGTGGGCAGTACTCCACAAGCAGAAGTTCCTTCATGGCCTCCCAACCCATAGCATTGGCTACAGGTAGGGTTAGGGATTTGACTCGGCCGTTCCACCAAGTCAGGTCTCTATCGGTGAACGTGCAGGCGGCGAACTTCACCTTATCCGATTCAGAGCAGTCACAGATTTCGAAAATAGATTCGATTTTCTCGAACCATCGGATTAGGGCAATGACACCTCTAGTGCTATCGAAAGATGTGGGTTTCGCGTTCATAAAGTCCTTATAGGAACACTCCTTTCGGTGTCCCTGGCCACCATCCTGGTTTTGAGATTGGGTACCACCTCCTGGACCACCGGGGACACCAGGGTTCATTTGAGACATGGCGGCTGCCACTGCGGCAGTAACAGCTACCTAGAACATTACGGGATCAAATTGGGGAGGAGGTGGTGGCGGAGGGTTGTTGTTCTTTGAGTTGGGTCTCTTTCTTGGAGGCATCTTGATCTAAAAAGATCAAGAAAGAGAGAGAATGGTAAGTCCTCTATATTGATTCAAGAGATATGGAACAAGAGATATCTCATTATGACAGGTATAGAATTTTATTAAGCTATAAAGTAGGAAAGAGTGATCAAAGCAGATAAACTATCGCTAAATGAATAATTGAGAAGTAACGCTTGAATGAGGATTTCTATAACGAAGTTGGCTCTAGAAATACTCCCATAGTATTTCATGTTTCGCTGCGACGAAGGCTCGTTGTTTGGGTATTGGGTAAGTTTTAGGCATGCTGAACACCACAGTCACTCCCAAGCACATGTTGGCCGTGTCTCGAATGAATATAGTTGATCAGGCTATATTGACCCTAGACACGACTACATAACTACCTAGGTTTAACCGTAGCGTACAACACCCGTTTACTTATGTTTTGTTCTACTCATAATTACGGAATCCGGCGGTTACGTATACTTGTATACTTTTAAAAGTACTTATATTTTAAAGTATACTTTTAGTTCAGAGCACTTAGTCCCCTTAGTGTTTATAGTCTTATACCATGTAAGGTTTGGTATACTAGTTCACCATAAAAAAGGGCTCTGATACCAATCTGTCACACCCCGAAACCGAAGGCGGAAACGTTGCGGGGCGGAGGACATCATGAAGTATCGCAACCAATGTACAAAGTAAGCATAGTAAACACAAAACATTACATTACATAGATTCATTTACATTGTCTGAAAACAAAGTGTTACAAGTGTTATACATATATGTCTCATATGAACAAAAGCTAAGACGGGTCTTCTATACGCTCCGACTTCCAAAAGATCGTGGGTACCTATCTAATGTGGACCTGAGAATACAAGCAGTTTAAAAATCAGCATAAAGTTGGTGAGTTCATAAGCGGTTTGTTTTCTAAAAAAGAAATAGTTTCCTTTGGTTTTCTAAAAAAGTCGTTATCCAAGAAAATCTCATATTTTCTTATAAGTAAAGTTTAGTTATCCGTTTGTTACACAGTTTGGTTAAGAACGGTTTGTTATCTGGTTATTACACATTCTGGTTAAAAACAAGTTCAGTTATCCCAGGAAAAACCCTTATTTTCCTTAAAAAGTTTGTGATTGGTTATCGAATCTGAATGTAATGTACAAGAATCTACCATACTTAAAGTGTGTGCGTGAAGTTTCATGAAAGTCTGGTTACCCTTGAAAAAGTACATTAGTTTTAACACGTATATAAAACTAATAAATAAGTATAAAGTTTTCATAATCTTGATCGCGAGTTCCATAACCATACTACAGACTAAATAAGGCTCCGAACGGGGCCAGTATCCTTTTATGAATTTTGTCACCCTTGAACCTTTCGGTTCGGTTGTAGCTAGCAGCCAGGTGTGGGGTAGTCATTCCTGTATAGATCTATACACTCAAGTCACACTCTCCCTCCAGGAGATTCTGGTTACAGGGGTAGTCCTACACTCTCGTATCTAGGGGGAGTGTTACCAGGGACGTGTCTCCAATCTTAAGATTAATGAATTTTTAAAAGTTGTCCTTTACTCTCGAATCTAGGGGGAGTTTTACCAAGGACATGTAAAAGTAATAATAATACGAAAAACTCTGTTTACTAGTCCTTCACTCTCGTATCTAAGGGGAGTTTTATCAAGGACGGATCTAAAGTGCTGAAGTCCTTCACTCTCGCATCTAAGGGGAGTGTTATCAAAGACGGATCTAAAGTTCTAAGTTTAATGACTTTTAACAATAATGAAGTGGAAAAATCATTTGCGAAATATACAATATAACACTATGTAATAAGATTTGCAATCAGTTTAAAAACTAACTCTGCAAGTCAAACGGTTGGTTAATACGGTTTCAATTGTTAAAAGCATACGGAATATGAAAACATTTCAAATGAAATAATAATTTTGAGTACAAGATATTCTTGTACTTTTGCTTGTATTCCCCCCTGAAAACATTGAAACCACGGAAAAAGGTGTAGAGGTATGAACTCATCGGTCGAGAAATGTGTCAATTTGGATGTTAAACGTCAGTTCGAGGCTTTAAAACGCGCGACGTTCCTATGTAATATGAAGAGATACACATTTGTATCTAATTAGACTTGAACCACTAATCAAATATGAATAAACACTTCGAGACGCGAAAACACTTCAATTCAAGTGTTTGGAGTGACCCGGGTAGCATCTAAGGGTGTGCATAGCTTGAATATGGAGTTTGCTCTTCAAGAGTAAACTCCTAATGGGTTTTTCGGCCCAAAGACCAACTCCCCATGAGTTTACGGCCGTAAACTCATGGTGGGGGTGTTCTTGGGTGCTAAATGGTCTTACAACTCTTGAGGGGTAATGTTAGGCTTGGTTTTAAGGCATTGGAATGGAATTTGAACAAGATAAGGACCATTTGAGGATTTTACGGTAGTAAACTAGGAGTTTACGGCCGTAAACTCTTATGTACCCATTCTTAATGTGTTTTGGTGGTCCTAGATTAATCACATGTGATTCTAAGTCATTAAACAAGCCATGGAATGAAGTTAGGGCATCATTTGACTAAGTTATAGAAGTTTACGGCCCAGGAACCTTTCCTTGGGGGGTTTACGGCCATGAACTCCTAAGGGAGTGGTTTTTATCAAGTTTAAGGCCCCTAACTCGTTTGTGGTTGCTTCTAGACTTTATTCCAAGGCTTAGGAGGTTTTTAAGGGGCATCTTAACACCTAAAAAGGAGTTTACTGCACATGAAAGGGTGTTTACGGTCCAAGCATGTTCTTGGGCCGTAAACTCATATTCATCCCTCAATTGATAAGGTTTTGGTGTTCCAAGTCCAGTCTTGAAAGCCCTAAGTCATATCTAAGCTCCAAAGGTGATTTGGGAGGGTTTTGGGGCTCAAAAACCCCTTTTATGTGTGTTTGCGGCCCAAGACTATTCTAGGGTCGTAAACACATGATGTTGGTCCTATTCCATGATTTGAACACGAATTTGAAGGCTAAGGATGCTAATCTATGAGTTAGGGTAGTTACCTTAACGATTTGAGGCTTGAATTGGATGATTTTGGACCAAGGACTTGGATTTGAGGAGAGAGAGTAGAGAGAGAGTGAAAAAGGCTTCAAATGAGGTCCTTTGAACTTTATATATGGTTCGATTTTAGGACACGGTGGAATTCTACCTGATACCGACATTAAACGGGGCTTTTGGTCGCACCCGATTAAGTTGTCGTAACCCGATGTGGTCAAAACTAAAAATTCTTCAATTAAAAATTTGGAATGTTTTCATGAGTTTCTAAGGGGTTTGGACACTTACGAGATAAAAATCTAAATATCAATTTAGATAACTTAACTCAAAACGAAATCGGAACAATTCGCAAAAGATGAGTTTTTATGGATAGAATGGGTTACGACGATGGAATAAACTTCGGGTTGTCACAGATATATTTGTTATTACAATCATATAAGATTAATTTATTTTTCTTTTATATAACATGTTATTATAGTTATTTTAAAAGTTTACCAATTCACATGTGATCAAAGCATTATGTCTTTATAATCATATGTGATTTAAAACATTTTACTATTGAAGTACATGTGAATTTAAATGTTATTAAATAAAAGAGAAGTTATTAAACATACAACTAAAAAAACATATGGTCCAACAAAATTGCTTGTTAGACTGGACGGATCAAAAGATTGTTTTGTTTTAACCAAACAATTAAGCAAGTAGGAGCACTAGTCAATGTTGCTTTTGTTTGTATTCTTCATGTTGTAGTTCAAGGGATATGTGTTTGCTTTTCCGCATGAGCTTGATTCTATAAGAGAGTTGATCAACAAGGCAATGAAGTTCATCTGGAAGTTCATATCTGCATTGTCCGAGGCGACAATATTCATCTTAATCTCGTGCAATCTAATGATTCTTTTGTTTTTAAATTGTTCAGCACATTCGTCATAACGGTTATCATTTTCTTTTCTAAATGGGAGTTTTGAAAATTGTTTCTTTTTTCAAAGGAATCCTATCATTTGATTCACTGATTCTCGTGTCACATCGATCTCAACTCCCTCTCAAAGAATAATTTTCATTTTTGTTGGATCAAATTTCTCAATAACATAACAGCTTAATACCCCTGGGACTTCAATCATTTTCATCTTTAGTAGATCACTAAATCCCATTTGTTTCGCACAATCTTTTTGGATTGTATTGAAACCTTGGATGATTGATAGCAACGCTCCAGGTGAGCACCTATTATCAAAAACAAATTAATCAAAAAGTTTACAAATCATATATGATTTTATTTATATTATATTTGATTTAAAACAAATTAATCAAAAAAATTTCAAATCATATATGATTTTATTTATACTATATTTGATTTAAAACAAATTAATCATAAAGTTTTCAAATTATATATGATTTTATTCATATATAAGTAAAATTATATGTGATTCATTAATCTGATATGTGATTATTTATGTTTTTGTTATGTTTATCTTTATAATCATATATGATTCATTTCGAATAGTTGTTTTTTAAATGACATATTAATGTATTCATATATATATATATATATATATATATATATATATATATATATATATATATATATATATATATATATATATATATGTATGTGTGTGTGTGTTAATCATTTTTGAATTAAAACATATTGTTATTAACAAAGCTATACATGTTTCTAATTGTATCAAAATGCTTATTTCAAGTCTTATTCTTTTTTTTAATCTCTTTCATTTCAAAAATTGATTCTTCAGCTTTTCTTTCCTTTTTTTTTTGATTTTTTTTTCTTCTCTGGTCCTGTAAAAAGATGTTATGAAGTCATAAAGTCATAATAAGTAAATGATTTAAAACAAATAGTTAATAAATAAGCATATATTTTTCAATACCTGTTTTAATCACATGTCTTGAAGGAACATGTTTTTAAATAATGTTTTTAACTTATAATGTTCAGAAAGTCAATTTTAATCACATGTGATTAAATATCTTTTGTGTACATATAATGTTCACATCAGATAATAATTACATGTTCTTGAATATGTTTTGGTACATAAAAGATATCAATCATATGTGATTAACAACAGAGTGTTTGTTTTCTTTTTTCGTTTTATAATCATTTGTGATTGAAATATACCTTTTTCAACTATATTTCTTCGTGATTTTCGTGTTGTTTTGTTTTCGGTAGGTTTTTTCTGTGTGGGCTTTTCTTTGTATTGTTCTGAAAAAAAATACATATATAATTAGAAAATCATATTTGATTATACACATAAAATATATGAATAAGAACTAATTATTTTAAGTAATAATTTTTTAATATTGATTATAATCACATGTGATTGAGTTATACCTTCTCCTTGTTTTTGTTTAGATGTCTTTTCTGTTGTTTCTTCTTCATCGATTGTTTTTCCTTTTCCCTTAGATTTTTCTGAGACATATAAATATATAAAACAATGTTATTATTATAAAACGTACATTTTTATTTGATAGATGTTAAGCACAAGTGATTGTATATATTTTGTACATCTCAAAAAACTACAAAGTCAGTTTTAATCACATGTGATTAAATATCTTTTGTGTACATATAATGTTCACAACAGATAATAATTACATGTTCTTGAATATGTTTTGGTACATAAAAGATATCAATCATATGTGATTAATAACAGAGTGTTTGTTTTCTTTTTTCGTTTTATAATCATTTGTGATTGAAATATACATTTTTCAACTATATTTCTTGGTGATTTTCTTGTTGTTTTGCTTTCGGTAGGTTTTTTCTGTGTAGACTTTTCTTTGTTTTGTTCTAAAAAAATACATATATAATTATAAAATCATATTTGATTATACACATAAAATATATGAATCAGAACTGATTATTGAATTATTTAAGTGTTACCATTTTTAATTGGTCTTCTGGCTGTTGCTTTTGTAAATTTTTGAGTACTCGTTTCTTTATGTGCTGGCTGCTCTTTATTGGTTTCTAAGATGTAAAAATATATGTATTATAAGAAAATCATACATGATTATTTCAAGTCATGATAAATATATAATATAATGTTTATATAGATTGTGATCACATGTGATTCAATCTTTGTTCTATATATAAATGTGATCACATGTGATTCAATCATTTTGGAGATCATAACATCAACAAATCATATATGATTGCAAACGCTCATTATAAGTAAGAATTCATCAGCAAATCATATATAATTGAACACAGTCATATGATTTATCACCTTCATGTATGTTTTTTGGATCTATCCTCTTTCAAGAATGTCTTTTTCCAAACGTTTTAGTAACATCTGCAAAAATCACATGTGATTAACATCAATCAATAACACTCTAAGCTTTATTATAATAACATTGTTTTATTGATTGTGATTTATATCTATATTTATACTTATTTATTATTGATTTGTAGGCAAATATGAATTTGATTACAACTATTGTACTATTCACAGAATAAAAGGAAAAAGCAATAGACAAAAAATGTATATTAAATCACATATGATTATGCTCCTAAACATGATTTATAAAAGTCAATCACATATAATTATAAACATATATAAATACATAAATCTTATATAATCAAATATGATTACCATGATTTATATTATAAAAAACATATTAAATTACATGTGATTTACATATATTAATTACAATATGTTCAATCACATCTGATTAAATATATATATATATATATATATATATATATATATATATATATATATATATTCATAATAATTTATTCTTTTTTTACAATTTGTCTTTCTAAAGGAAAAGGAAAAGGATCAAATGAATAAGAGACAACAGAAAGAAGGTCGAAGTTAAAACACGACAAAGATATAATTCAATCACATATGATTATAATTTGTATTTAATCATATATAATTTTCTGATCTTTACTCACATATGATTTTCTGATAATGTTTGTATTAGTAACATATGATAGAAATCATATGTGATTTACATTCAATTATGATTAACGAATTTTTATTTATAATGACTGTTCAATCTAGAATTCATTTAATTGATTTTTTATATCTAAGAAAATCCAAACAAAAGGGAAAAAAGGAAAAAAGGAAAAAAGGATAGTGTAACAAAAAGTAGAGAGAACAACAGAAGAAAAAAAAATGACAAATGTATTACTCAATCACATATGATTATAAACATAAACACATAAATCTTATATAATCAAATGTGATTACCATTATTTATATTACAAAAAAGATATTCAATCACATGTGATTTACATCATGACTTGTTTTAATCATATGTTTATAATCACATATTATTATAAACATGAACACGGTCATATGATTTATCACCTTCATGCATGTTTTTTGGATCTATCCTCTTTCTGGAATGTTTTTTTTCAGACATTTTAGTAACATCTGCAATTTCAAACCGACTTTATTTACACAATATTTTCTTTGAAAATATTTTCTTTTTGTTTCAATCATAAATGAGTATAAAAAGGATTACATGAATAACAGAACACTGAATCGAGAAATTAAACGTTAATATTAGTAAAATTGAGTGTTATTTTAATAGAAAACTTAGTTGAATTGTTCGACATCGAAACTAGGGCTTGATTTCAAAAAAAAACTTTTGAATAATGTCGATTTCTTGTATATTGATGAAACTAACAATAGGAAAACTCGAAAACCGAGTGATACTCATAAAAAAAACTTGATAATAATGAGAATCAAGTGATATTTACCTTTCGATGAAACTTTCGACGGCGGTTTCTCTGTTTTAGATGACATGTATCATTTTCGTTGAAAATATTTGAAAATGGTTGAAATTTTAGAGAGAAGCTAGGATTTTCTCTAAAGAGAAATGAGGGTTTTTGATTGCTTCGAGGATTCCGACGAAATATGTTTGGAACCAGCTTATATTCCTTTTTATGATTATACCCCCTAATTTTTAAAATGTGATATGTTTGGAAGCAATTAACTTATTTACAATTATGCCACCGATTAGATCTAGAAACAATCTTCGTAGAGATGGACAGCTCCAAAAATTTAATTGGATAACCCCTACAATATAACTTTTGTTCTCAAATATTCTCGCGGGAAAAATATTCTGGATTGAATGCTCCCCTACAATATATATATATATATATATATATATATATATATATATATATATATATATATATATATATATATATATATATATATATATATATATATATATATAGGCTTAGGTTATTATATTTAAACTAAGTATTTTGTTATTGTATGTATAATTGTGGGCCAATCATTTTACTTATTTTTGCAAAGTGAATAATACATATTATTAAATTAAATATAATTAAAATATACCATCTAATTTTATTCTAAGGGTATCTTAGTAAATTAACATAAATTTAAAAAAGGAAAATTGCATATTTTAAGGGAAAATAGATTCTATTAATTTTAAAAATCTGATTCTATGGATGATATTTCTCCTAATTTGAAAATTCTGACGGAATGTGTTTATAAATATACTGAAAAATAACAAATATGATTGAGTTATACAAGAATACACATTCTGACATAATATATATTTTGTTTTAATGAACTTTTTGAAGAATAACAAAATTTTGGTTACAAGTTAAAAAAAAGTTTCATTACATTCTTAGAAAAGAAAAAAAAAATTATATAGTATTCTATGAGAATGTTACACTTATTAATAACAAAAAAACACAATATATAAATCATTCTACTAGAATATTGATGTGCACAAAAGTACCCACTAATTTTAATATTTATAACCTAACAAACTTAAACTAACTATGCACTTATAGGCAGTGTACCTAGTCAGATTACAGTATAGTTTGGGTAAGTCGGGTGTCGATCACAGGGAACGGTGTTACTAATTAATTTACTTACTATTAAATTAACCTAATTATTAACAAGTTTAAAAGGGGTTTTATCTGATTTTACAAGATCATGCGAGCTTTAATTCAAATTCAATAAGTAAAAACACACTCTTGTTTAGTTTGAATCCACTTCTTTCTTATGGCTAGCTAATGTTTATGGATAATCTAGTTGGTTTTAGTTATATTAGTAATTTAGTTCTAACTTTACCAATAATTAACTAATTCATGTCAAACCATGTATGTTCACACACAATTAAACACAGAACTAATTATGAATGTAAATACGCTATGTAAGATTTGTTATATAAACGCAATTATAGTCACAATACACGTTCTCTAGCACAGCTAAGCTTATTTACTCTAATTACTAACTAAGATTGGTCAATCCTACCTCTAACAATTCAATGTTCACTAAATCATTAGGTAAACAAGTTCATGCAGTTAATGGTCACTAAGCTACACAGAACATGCAATCAAGCAATTAGAGAAACAAACATAAGCATGCTAGGTAATACAAATCAAACACAAACAATTTTACCAACTAAATAAATCCATAAAAATTGAGCTATTCATAAGTTAGAAGCTTCATCTAGCTAAACAAGAGTAGCTAGATTCAGCTGCTCATCATAGCAACTAACAAAATAACACAAGTTGAATTGATTGGAAACATGTTCTTAATTAACTAAAATAAACTAAATTATGGACCTTCACTCTTTTTGATGTTGAAAGCCTCTTCCCAGAACTTTTCTCTCCTCAAAATCGTCTTCTGGAACTCCTCTTTCCAGCCAAAAATTTTCTCTATTCGTAATGGTCAAGGATTTATATAGTTGCTGATATCCATAAATTCACGTCGTGAATAATAAGATATTCACGTCGTGAATTGTAGATAACCGTGCCCATCAAGGATTCCTTCACTCGCGTACATATCTTCTAGAACCAATGATTCACGTCGTGAATTCTTTAAGTCTCACGTCGTGAATAATCTTTTTCCATATTTTCTTCATTTTAATCTTTTAATTCCCAAAGTTTCGTTCTTTAACGCTTTTAGTCCCTTTTCTTCAAAATGTCTTTTTTTTGGCTGTAAATAACATTTAAGCTCATAAGTACCATTATTCTAAAAAAAATTACCAACTTTTAATAAAAATGTACTTAAATATTGCCTAAAAATAAGTATAAATATGGCAATATCAAAATACCTCACACTTAGACATTGCTTTCCCTCAAGCAAATCTAAACTTAACCCTTGATTACTAACATCACATAGAACAATCCGACTCCAGCTCAGCCATTATGCCAAGACCTCAATGCTTGCATTTGTGTCTAAAATTTTCCTAAAGTACCCCCCCCCCCCCATATTTTAAATACTCACAATCTTCATAAACACTCGCCCACTTTTTCCGAACAATGCTCATTTTATGCAACCCTCCGAATCCATCCGCAGAAAACCTCCTTATCCTCAAGGTATTTTTAGTTGAGCAACCTAAGCATACATAATCTAGAATTACAATCTATGATACCACTATGGAGCTCTTTTGGAATTCTTCACTTCCTTGATAATTTGATCTTTGATTTCTTTGCATTCACCACCTTTGTTGTTTGATTTTTGGTATCTTCAACTTTTTAAATTTCTAGGAATTTTGATCTTTTGATCTTCATTTTATTTGCTCCAAAATTCTTCAAACTTTTCTTGCAATTCTCTCTTTTTTTCTTCTTTTTTTTTACATGTACCTCACTTTTTTCACTCAAAGCCTACATGCTTAAGCAGAGGCGTTCAACCTCAACCTTTATTGGTTAATGATAATAATTTTCCTGGATATATTTTAGGTTTAGGCTGCTAAACATATTGCATCCCTCAAACCAAGCGGGGTTATGTTTTTGTTCCATGATCTCACTAAAATAAGGGAGGCCACAAATGTACTATAACGTATATTGGCTCAACTAAACATATGAACTTTTATCGGATCATCCCATATAACACTAGCAACTACAGTTCAAATTATTATTACTAGATTCAATTATTAAAAATTTCAATTTTTAAATTTTCAATTTTACTATCAAATTCTATCATTATCTAGCAATTTACTTTTTCTACCCCTACCCCACACTTATTTCATACAATGCCCTCGTTGTATGCATAAAATAAATCAAAATTAAAGAAAAGGGAGAAAAAGGAACAGACTCCCCTGGGATAGTGGCGTGAACATCTCCAAAAGTGTGGAAAACGTGCATCTTGAATATGGACTCCAAAAATAGAAACTTGGATCTTGAACTCGCGAAATAAGGAGTATACCGGCACAACATGAAATCGAGCCTTCAATCGTCTTCAAATATGGTGTAAATCTCCAAAAGTAGAATGACCAATGTGGGAAAGCATACGCCACATTGTATGGTGATAAAAATGAGCCAAAATAATCTTGAATATATTGACAAGAAGAATAGCATCAACCCATAGAAGACTAAAATGTCAAGGGCCTTGAAAATGTAAAAATCTCATATTCACGATGTGAGTTTGAGACAATTCACGACGTGAAATCGTAACTAAGCGTATTCTGAGAACCTCCTGATAACTGACTCATGACGTGAATAATAAAAGTTCACGTCGTGAAAACCGGGCAGTCAGAAAAACATTGCCAATTCTTCTTCTAATGTCTTAATGTATTAAGACTCTTCTAAAGTCATCAGTTTATGACTCTTTCGCTGACTCTCCACTCTCTTGACTTACCCCACACTTATTTTGAAAATATGGGTCTCGACTCTCGGCGTTAAACACTCCCGGCTAAAAACGTACGCATTCATAACTCGCTATCCTCTCAAGGCGCTCCTAGCAATTTCTGAGAAAAAACCAACAACGAAGAATAAAAGTAACAAAATATTCAAAGTAGTTCTTACAATCCCATAAAAACAAACTAAAAACAAACTAAAAACAAATCAAACAAAATAATAAATAACGATCAATCATCCTCCTCATCCTCATGTGCTCCACTGGTTCTAGCTCCATCACCTCCGCGTCCACCATACTCCGACCATCGTGGGCAAATCGGGTAATGATACCCTAAATGAGGCGGCTGCTCCACCCCAAGATGCCGGACAACATTCTCCATAGTGCCACCTATCCAATTCACACTCAATGATAACTGGTCAAAGTAACCAGCCATATCACTCCCAAAAGGCGCACCAACCATGGAAGCAGGTGGGTGTATCGGCTGTCGGCGGTCTCCCCTTCCTCTCACGTTCCTGCGCCTCGGTCTCGGCTCTGGCGCAGCTTGGTCAGCCGGCTGATCATCCTCATCATCACCCTCAACATCTGATGGTACTATGCCCCAATGCGACCCAAAATTTCTGACCACCCGCATAGTTTCCAAATATCCCATACCAAAGTCATGCTCGTCTACACACGTCATGGATCTAGTAATATCGGGAACAACCAAATGATAAGATCGGGCCAAACAGGTAACAAAATGCCCCCCACAAATGGGGCTCCCAGGGTGCAAACTCGCGGCAGACCCGGCCAGAAAACGGGCTAGAAAATACGGGATGTTGCAACAGACACCAAGCTGTAAGATACACCATAAGAAGAATAAGTTCTGCTTAGTCACTTTGGCGCCATGCCTCTTATGGTTGATGGAAAAGGTGATGAACCGGTGGAGTAAACGATGAATCGGGGACCGAATACTGCTCTCGGGAGATACTCCAGAATTAAACATTCCGGAGGCAATATTATGCCAAAGAGAATACCCCGTGACACCCTCCGCATAACCTCTAGCAGCCCCACTCAAAAACATGCCAAACTTGGGAGTCATAGCCTCCTGTCGATCATACAGTCCTACTCTCCAAGCAAACTCAACCAGGCTGCACTCCTGGTACTCACCCCCCAAACGAAATACCAACGCCTGTGGCCAGTGTAGATCTTGAACAGTTTCCTAAAATGTCACCGTTGCGAAAAACTCGACACAAAACTCCTTGTAGACCCGCTCATGTACCCGGAACAAATTCTGCCAACCAGAACAGGTAAACGAATACCCATCTCTGATAAATATCTTTGTCAAAAACGGGCCCACCCGGTCTACGAGCCCTACTTCCTTCAATCTTGTCCAATTGATTGTTGGAGCAACTATAATTTCCCTGTTGTAGAGCCACCCCAATCTGTTGTTCCAACGGGTCAGGACATCATGGGGCGTTGTTGCGGGAAATTTGTAAAACGGGTGCAAACCCGCAACCCCAGCTGGAACCTCTCTTCTTGGAGCCATTCCTGCAAAAACAAGGAAAAAACAGCCAAAACAAATATCCACAAATTATACATAAAGGAAACGAATTTTGTTCAGCCCCAGGATTCACGTCGTGAATCCTGTAAGATTCACGTCGTGAATTCGCAATCCTAGAAGGCAGAATCGTAACAATAGGGGGTAAATCCAGTCAAAATCCCAATGGGTTTTACTCCTATACTACTTCCAAACACTTAGCATGAACATTCAAAGTTTATTACGAACTGTAAAGAATTAATTTCGTCATTTCACTCAATTAACAAACCCTAACCCTAAGTTCATCTACTAGAGCAAAAAATTAAACTTAATAACCAATAATTATTACCTTTGTTGGAAGTATTACGTAAGCACAAGGATGATTAGTAGAGTTATCGGCTAAAATCGCAGCAATGGGGACCAAGGGGGGACCAATTTCTGCTTCCACTTCGTGAACAATAAACAATTGAAGGGTTTACTGGTTTCTAGGGATTTATTCTGTGGTCCCGTACTTTTGAAAATTCACGTCGTGAGTTCTTAAGGATTCACGTCGTGAATAGTGTCTGGGCTTAAGTTTGGGCCATGTACTCACTGACTGATCTTGGGCTTGCTAGTCTAATGGGTTAAGCCATATCATGGATTATGTGTCCAGTTCATTCACAATTCACGTCGTGAGTTCTTAAGAATTCACGTCGTGAATAAAGTCTGGAAGAAAAATCAATTTTGACTTTAAACTAAGTTCTCAATTATTACTACTTCCATTTTAAGGTCCCTACATTCAGTGCTTAATTATGTTCTAATAGAGTTGGATGACATGATCTAAGTTTCTAAAACTAAAATGCAAAAAGAAAAAGAAAAAAAAATTGCAAACCAAACTCGGGTTGCCTCTCGAGAAGCGCTTCTTTTTCTTGGAGTCTTGAGCTGGACTCCGTGCCTCCTACGTTGAGTCCTCGGAAGAATCCACCATTAGGATCTTTTGTTCCTTGAATCGCCTCTTGTAAGCTTGAACTCGCCTTTTGTAAGCCTTCTTTGAATTCTCTTTTTTAACTTTCACCTCTTCTTCAAGCTTGCGTTTGGTCCCTTTAGTTTCTTCCTTGCACTTCATCGCATCCTCCTCCTCTTTCACCACCAGCTTTGTCACTCTTGAAGTGACCTCCTCTTCATCACTTGTCGTCTCCTCCTCCTCTTTGCTCACCCAAGAAGGTGGACTCTTGTAAGCTATGACTTCAACCAAAAATGGAACAGATGCTCTAGGTTTTGTTCTTTTGACTTGATGAACTGCCTTGATCTCTTCTTCCATAAGCTTTTCCAGTTCTTCAAGTTCATTATCTTCATTGATTGTGAACACCTCTTCTTGAACATGTTCCTTTGGGAAGCCATCTTCTATCCCAAAAACTTCTTTTTCATCTCCAACTCTCAAGGTGAACTTAGACTCGCGGATATCAACCAAAGCTCCAGAAGTGTTAAGCAATGGACAGCCAAGGATAATTGGAACATCGGGATCTTCCTTCAAATCCATTACTACAAAATCTACTGGAAAAACAAATTTTCCAATTTTCACCAAAATATCCTCCACTATGCCCCGGGGTTGTGTCACTAAACGGTTCGCCATGTGAATCGTCATTTTTGTAGCCTTCATCTTCTGAATTTCCAATTTTTTATAAATTTTCTTTTCATGAGAGTGACCTTTCAAAGAGACTTTTTGCGATAATTCCCTTCTTAAAGGGATGGCTCACTCATGAAAAAGGCATCAAATTAATGCTAGCCCCAGAATCGGCTAAAGCATTAACCTTCAATTTATTACCAAACTCACACGGTAGAGTGAGGCGTCCAGGGTCCCCCATCTTCTCTGGTATCTCTCCCAACATAGCTTTTGAGCTTTGTTCACTTAGAACCACCTTACACTGCTTCTTTAATTGCTTGCGAGTGTCTATCAAATCTTGCAGTAATTTTTGATGCTCAGGAGTTTTGGATAAGGACTCGACAAAGGGAGTATTACTCGGGATCCCCTTCACATGCTTGACAAACTCTCTACGCACTCTCTCCAGTGGACTGAGGGTAGCTTGGGAAGGAAAAGGCAAAGGCGGCTGATAAACCGAACCAACTGCAGAATTTTTCTGTTCATGACAGGCCCACGTCGTGAACATATAATGTTCACGTCGTGAATTCTGGAACTCAGCAGCTTCATTATTTTCGAGCTTGGTCTTCTTCATCTTTGGATCAGGCTGCTGTGGTTCTTCTTCCAATGCCTCCAGGAACTCAAAGATGGCTTCTTCTTCGGTGTCTATGGCCATTACATGAGATTGGGTCTTCGTTTCGGTATTTTTCGGGGATAACTTCTCATGAACTAAAGTGGCTAGTTGACCAACTTGAACTTCAAGGTTATGGATGGAGGCTTGCTGATTCTTAATTAAAGTTTGATGTTCATTAATAGAAGAATCAGTGGCATCGTGTCTCTTTTCCGAAGCTTCCATAAACTTCATCAACATAGTCTCTAGATCGGGTTTCTTCTCGGCTGGTGGCTGCTCCTTTTGATAAAAGCCTCGACCTGTCTGCCTATACTTCTCTTCTTTTTGCTTCTTATACTCTTCATATGGCAGCCACTCCTTCTTCGGTTTCCTCCAGTCCTCATCAAACTTATCCCCACTTGAGTAGCACACTTGAGCTTTTCTGTTCCCAAACTCATCTAAATTGCAGTCCTTGGTCAAGTGTGGACCACTACATCTCTCACAACCCACTCTTATGGCATGTATTGAATGGTCCATTTGTGTTATCCTTCGATCCAAATTATTCAGCATAGCCATCACAGCTGCTATTTCTTCAGTTTGGACCCCTCCACTGCTTTTGATTCCATCTTGCATAGGGTTGTGGTATTCGCAAGAGTGCTTCACGAATTCTTCAATCAGCTCCTTAACCTCCCTTGGATTTTTCTTTGTTAAAGGTCCTTGATAATCAAGGAGTTGTCTCGTCATAACGTTGACCCCATCATAGAAGATCGACATCTCTTGTTGCACATTTAGATCATGCTGAGGGCAATTTCTGAGCAAGCCCTTGTACCACTCCCATGCTTCATATAATGACTCCCCCGGCTGTTGCTCAAAGTTGGCTATTGCCTTCTTGAGTTTGGCTATCTTGGATGGTGGGCAAAACTGGTCCAGGAATTGCTCACGCATTTGAGCCCAAGTGGTAATTGTACCCGGTGGAAGTGACTTTAACCACTCCTTAGCAGCTCCTTTGAAAGTGATGGGAAGCATCCTAAGCAAGACGGTGTTTCTGTTGAAATTTGGGACATTGAAGTAATCCGCAATGTCTTTGACTTCATCGAGATGCTTAAAAGCATCCTCATGATCTTTCCCAAAAAATGGGATATCCTTTAGTGCAGTCAAGATGTGCCCCTTCAACTCGAATGTGGCAGTGGCAGGTATTGCGGGTTGGACTAAACCGGGACCCATATCTTCTCGGATCCGCTTCTTGTAAGCTCCCATGGACATTTCTTCAATTGTTTCCATCTCGTTCCTTGGCTCGTTCTCGGGTTCGCTCGTGTGTTCTTCAAATTCCGGCTCGGTATCGTATTCGGACTCGGTTTGGATGGGTGTTTGATCCAAGTGCTCAAAATTGCTCTTGTGCCTTGCGGATGAACTTGACTCTCCTGTCTTCTTTCCTGACTTTCTTGACAAAAATGACTTTAATTCTTGTAAGGGTGTCTTTTTCTTGTGAATTGCAGACTCGGGATCTTCAAGTGGTGACACCAAGGGTGTGTTTGAGCCTCGGGTCATGAACTCCTACAACTTGCTAAACTAAAAAAACGTAAAACTGAACTAAAATAAGAAAATACTAAAAACTGAAATCACAGCTTTCACGTCGTAAGCTTATTAAAACTCACGTCGTGAATTCTGTGATAGAAAACAAAATAATATGCTAACCAACTAAGCTAAAATAACAAATAAATAACTAATTAACTTTTTGCAGATTTTATTCCACAAAAAGGGTTCGATTAATCTAATGAAACCAAATAAACTAATAATCTAAGCCGTTCCCCGGCAACGGCGCCAAAAACTTGATGTGCACAAAAGTACCCACTAATTTTAATATTTATAACCTAACAAACTTAAACTAACTATGCACTTATAGGCAGTGTACCTAGTCAGATTACAGTATAGTTTGGGTAAGTCGGGTGTCGATCACAGGGAACGGTGTTACTAATTAATTTACGTACTATTAAATTAACCTAATTATTAACAAGTTTAAAAGGGGTTTTATCTGAATTTACAAGATCATACGAACTTTAATTCAAATTCAATAAGTAAAAACACACTCTTGTTTAGTTTGAATCCACTTCTTTCTTATGGCTAGCTAATGTTTATGGATAATCTAGTTGGTTTTAATTATATTAGTAATTTAGTTCTAACTTTACCAATAATTAACTAATTCATGTCAAACCATGTATGTTCACACACAACTAAACACGGAACTAATTATGAATGTAAATACGCTATGTAAGATTTGTTATATAAACGCAATTATAGTCACAATACACGTTCTCTAGCACAGCTAAGCTTATTTACTCTAATTACTAACTAAGATTGGTCAATCCTACCTCTAACAATTCAATGTTCACTAAATCATTAGGTAAACAAGTTCATGCATTTAATGGTCACTAAGCTACACAGAACATGCAATCAAGCAATTAGAGAAACAAACATAAGCATGCTAGGTAATACAAATCAAACACAAACAATTTTACCAACTAAATAAATCCATAAAAATTGAGCTATTCATAAGTTAGAAGCTTCATCTAGCTAAACAAGAGTAGCTAGATTCAGCTGCTCATCATAGCAACTAACAAAATAACACAAGTTGAATTGATTGGAAACATGTTCTTAATTAACTAAAATAAACTAAATTATGGACTTTCACTCTTTTTGATGTTGAAAGCCTCTTCCCAGAACTTTTCTCTCCTCAAAATCGTCTTCTGGAACTCCTCTTTCCAGCCAAAAATTTTCTCTATTCGTAATGGTCAAGGATTTATATAGTTGCTGATATCCATAAATTCACGTCGTGAATAATAAGATATTCACGTCATGAATTGTAGATAACCGTGCCCATCAAGGATTCCTTCACCCACGTACATATCTTCTAGAACCAACGATTCACATCGTGAATTCTTTAAGTCTCACGTCGTGAATAATCTTTTTCCAGATTTTCTTCACTTTTAATCTTTTAATTCCCAAAGTTTCTTTCTTTAACGCTTTTAGTCCCTTTTCTTCAAAATGTCTTCTTTTTTGCTGTAAATAACATTTAAGCTCATAAGTACCATTATTCTAAACAAATTACCAACTTTTTAATAAAAATGTGCTTAAATATTGCCTAAAAATAAGTATAAATATGGCAATATCAAATATACTATTACATATATTTTCTTCATTATATTGTATATTATTCTGGTAGAATAATCCATTCTTTTTGTAAAATTGGTGGTCATTGTTCATCTTCATCCCATACAATATTCATCTTCAAGATTCTATTCTGACCGAATCAGAATTCAAGATTCCATTCCAGTAGAATGTTGTAAGTTTCATATGTACCATGTTTTGCTTTGATATCTCTCGTTTCGTTCCCAACCAAGAAAACAAGAACATTCTTGTTCTTGATTTCATGTATACCTGCAAATGAGAAATACAACCACTCATTATTATTTCTTAATCTTCTTTCCATGGCAATTTCAAGAAATAAACACCACATCGAATTTTTTTAAGCAAAAGAAACAATTTCCTATAAAACATTAACCCCAGAAATCCATTCCATTCATCCATTTCTATCAAGAACAATCAAAATCAAAACCCATCAACACTCCACTGAATTTTTGTCAAAACAATGGATCAGAACATTCTCCACCTTTTATATAATAAAATCGAGAAAGCAAAAGATCAGAACATTCTTACCTTTCTATGGTTATTCTACAAGAAGTTGTTAAAGTCAAAAAAAATATTCTTGCACATATGTTTGTTAAAAGCAAAACTTGAAGTCCTATGATGAACAGATGATGAACGCACGAACTGCATTGTATCTCAATTTGGATTGTCAATCAATAAAAAGTCAAAATCAGAATAGTGATTACAATCGGAACAAATGGTATTGAATTCGCAGTCGGTAGTGTGATAATCGGAGCGAATAAAATCGGGTTTTGAATTTAAATGGATTGATCTAAGGATATTTGCCATTGAATGGTCAAACAGAAAACTCAAAATTGAGATATTGCAAACTTCTTACCTGCGAACGATCTAAGATTCGGAGTTGAAAATTTGGGCTTGCACTGATATCCTCAATGATGCCTCTTCACAACGCAATTGCATCTGCAAGCAGATCAGCGTTAATGTCTGGTATGCAAACAATCGCATCTCAAACCACCATAATTTCAAGAACCCTAGCCCCAAAACATGTACATATTTCTCCATTTTTGTCATCTACAAGAACACTCCCTGGTGCAGCTTCAAGGTAGATGCTTTACCGATTACACATACAAAAAAACACACCAAAACACGCACTACAACCAACCTTATTTCTAAATTCTGCAAAATTTGATTTAAACTTTGTGGTGTTATTCTTCAGGATTGTTAGGGCATTGGGAATGGTTGAATCCATGATGCCTCTTCACAGCGCAATTGCATTTGCTTGTCTCAAATCGAACCTTGCAGTTGATTACGCCTGCTGGCCGACATTGGTGGATGAAGGCGACGAGTGGTGGAGGACCATCGGTGATGACAGTAATTATGGTTATGTTGTGCCCTTCAACATCGGCAGTAATGGTTGGGGTTGAATAGGTGGTGGTTTTAAAAAGTCGATGGAGAAAACCTAGGCAACTAAAGTCAATAGTTTTAAATTACCTGAACCTAGCTCTATATATATATATATATATATATATATATATATATATATATATATATATATATATATATTAGAGATAGGTTCAAATGTTTTTAGCAAATATTGTGTGCCTAAATGCTCCAATCAGAATTTAGGAAAAAAGAAATCATTAATTAAATAATAAAGGGTAAATTAGTCATTTTACCTTTATAAACGAAAATTAAATGTTGTATATTTGGAAAATCATTAAATGAGTATCGCAGATCCTTTTTAAATTCGTTGTTCATCTCACTAACCCTAATCCCTGCTCTTTTCTTTTTTCGATCAGCAGGCACATGAGAGACCCGATATCTTCTTCCTCCCTCTTCATCAGGTCGAGAAGGCATCAAGCGATTTTCACCTTCATTTTTCCAGCGCCGTTTGTTCCTCTGGTGGCGGATTAGCTCATGGCTGGTCTTAATATGTTCGTCTCTTCTTCCTTATTACGTGGATATTGTTGGTGTTGTTCTCATGGAGGGGGTTCCTCCTAATTTGGAACCTGATGTTATTATGAAAAGAAAGGGGAAAATGAAAACCCGAGAAACAAGCTGAAAATTGATTCTGGTGAGGCTTATAAGTTACCATCTGATCCTCTGAAAGCTAAATCAGTCACTCTTCTTGTCAATAAGTTTGAATCAGAAGTGAAATCTCCTATGATAAAAGGATCGAGTGATGTGAGTAAATCTGAAGGCCCTAGGTCTGGAGTGAATTTGGTGGATTCCCTTTTGGATGTTGGATGTGATGCGATTTCTATTGAGAATAAGGGCTTGGGATTGTCGAATGGTTCTGAGGGTGCTGTGATGGGATCGAAGATTTCTTCTAAAGTGGTTATGGCTGATATCGCTAGTTCTCCAATGGTTAATCATGTCATTCGTAATCCAATTAAGAAGGAGGATGGAGTGATAAAAGGTTTGAGCTCCCCTGTGCTTGAATTTGAAAAAGACATTGAGCAACTAATTATTTATTTAGTGCCTACCAATTGTTTGTTAAAAATCCTAAGAGACAGGATTTTTGTTTTTCATGTTTTTCACAGGTTTCAAGATTGGCCACGGGATAAGCTATCATTATTGAGAATTTAAAGAAAGTTTCATGCTGCATACCAACTGCTCGATAAAATGCTTAAATCAGGTTTCTAGATTTTCTATCCAATCTTTTTATATAAGTTCAACTATTTTTTTGGCAAATATAAATGGTTTCTTCATAAAGGTTTTTGTTGTAAGTAAGGTGTTTAACAAAACTTTTGAATCAACTTTGTTTCACTTTTATTATAAATTGTTTTGCAGGACCATGGAAGTATCAAATCTGTTAATTTTTTTTATTCATTTGATTGTTAATAAATTGAGAGGATAAAAATATGTTAATTTTTTTTATTCATGTCTTCCGATTATGCTTATGGTTAATTATTTATATGTTGATAACAAATTCTGCTAGAATTTTACTGTTTCATTTTGATAAAATTTTAATATTTATATGTTGATAATGTATTCTAACAGAATTTTATTGTTGTATTCTAACAGAATTTGTGATAGAAATGGCTTGAAGAATGGCTTGAAGAACTGATGGGAAAGGTTTGAAGAATGAATTAAAAAATGATCACACTCAGTGTTTAAGAATGTTGTTATTTTTTAAAAATTACACTTGTTATTCTTTCAGAATGTTGTTATTATTCAAAGAATCACAATTAATTATTTGGTATATTATTAGTTCAAGAATCTATTTTGTGTATTTTTTTCAGAATGTATTTAATAGTTTATGATTGGCAATATGTTATTCTGACAAAATATGTTAGAATGTAGTTATTTTTCAACCTCGGATTCCAGAACTTTGTTATTATTCAATAATATTCAAATAGAATAAAATTCTGAAAGAGCATCATTCTAACTAAAAAAATATTCTGACAGAATAAATCGGTTATTTTTACAAATTATGTTAGAATAAAAATTGAATTAATTAAAAAAAAATCATATTTTTAAAATTAGGAGAATTAATTATCCATAAAGATCCGAAAATTTCCTTTTATAATTGTACTTAATTGTCCAAAATACATTTTTGCTAAAATTTGTGTGATTATATGGTACATGCTATCCCATTGTAATATCATACACTCTAAAATCTTGTCCATTGATGAATTCCATCCATTGGTCCAGATTTGTGCATTTTGGCACACAATAGTTTGTAAAAACAAAATAATCTAAGCCTATATATATATATATATATATATATATATATATATATATATATATATATATATATATATATATATATATATATATATATATATATATATATATATATATATAGTGAGGTTCAATAGAGAACCATAATTAACAAGGAACCAATCGTAAGCGTCGGAAATCATAATGATCAACGGCCAAGGAAATAGATGTACACTTTTACATTGGACAGACACATACCGGATTATACCAAAAATCCACCTCCTTACCAAAAAACTCACATCTTTTTTTCGTTTAAATTTTTTTAGGCCACTTTTTTTTATCAATATACCGTTGTTCTCGATTTTTCGTCCTCTTTCCATAGAGATTCATGTTGATATATAAAAAATAAATTTTTTTTCGAAAAAAACTCACCTCATTTTGTTAGTTTTTTCAATATTAAAGTTTACTTTTATCAAAAAAAAAATTATACCAAAAATATAAATTTTTTGTACTCTATTAATAAATATCAACACCGATTTATTAAAAAAAAAAACTCAAATAATGTAAATTCACATTGTGAATCTAAACTATAAATATTTCAATTTGTAACATTTACAAGGTGAAAAGGCTCGAATAGTTCAGATTCACATTGTGAATTGACTTACTATTATACACTCTGTGAATCTTAGAAAGTTCACAAAAAAAAAAAAAAAAAAAAAAAAAAAAAAAAAAACCTCGATTAGTGTAGATTCACACTGTGAATCTAAACTGTAAATATTTTAATTTTTAACATTCACAATGTGAAAAAGTTCCGATCAGTTCAGATTAACACTATGAATCTGACTTACTATTATGGACACTGTGAATATGAGAAGGTTCACAATGTAAATTTGAACAGCTTCACAATATAAATCTGAACAGGTTTACAATATAAATCTGAACTGAAATATCATTTTTTTACATGAATATGAATATATGTTTAAAAAGTACAAAAAATCATGAATTTTGATATATTTATTAATTCTTTTTTCTATAAAAAAATAGACTTTAACTTTTCAAAAAAAAAAATGAAGTGGGTTTTTTTCAAAAAAAAAAAGGTTCGTTTTTTATATATCATCATGGATCTCTTTGGAAAGATGATGAAAACTCGTGAACAACGGTTTATATTCGGTTTTTTTCGATAAAAAACATGGCCTAAAAAAATTTAAATGAAAAAAAGAAATGGATTTTGTTGTGATTTCATTGTAAAAGTCTACAACCCTTCTTTTTGCCGTTGATCGCTTTAAATTTCGACACTTTGGAATAATTACTTGGTTTCTTAATTAATAATGGTTCTTTATTGAACTTTTTCATATATATATATATATATATATATATATATATATATATATATATATATATATATATATATATATATATATATATATATATATATATATATATATATAGGGCCGGCCCTAAGGGTGTACAGGGCCTCGGAGCGGCTCCGAAAAAAATAGGGCCCGAATGTAAAAAAATTATATAATGTGTGTATATATATATATTTGTTTCTTCAATAATAAATGAAAAATGTCACTTCCTACCCGCCAAAATCTCATTCCTTACACGTGTTCATTCATGTTTGATGTGGGTTTGACCCTACCTAAATTCACCTTTTTAATTAAATGAATGTTTTTCTTTTAAATAAATAGAAGTTACATAACAATCCTTCAAATTTAATAGTTAATTCCATTTAATAAATCATGATTTATTTCCATAAGTAACAAGTTTGGCCTTCCTAACTTTTATAATTTCACATTTGGAGTAATTAAACAATTTTGTTTTTCGTTCTTACTTGTACAGTTCATCACAACCTTTAGATATATATAAGTTCATCACAACCTTTATATATATATATATATATATATATATATATATATATATATATATATATATATATATATATATATATATATATATATATATGGAAGAGTTATATGGAAAATGAATGATTAGGGCAACACATATTTGAACCAATGAAAACATGACAACACATCACTTTCACAATAACTTCCACAATACATTACTTGTGAATAAAGAAATGGACATGTGTCATTTGATTATTGGTTCCGGTAGATGTTGCCCTAGTTATTTGTTTTCCATAGAACTCATTCATATATATATATATATATATATATATATATATATATATATATATATATATATATATATATATATATATATATATATATATATATATATATATATATATAGGGTTAGGTTCATTTGAGACCACCTATATTTTGTGAGACCGTGAGACGTATTTTTTTATTTTTTTTATTTTTTTTAGTTAATTCAAGTTACGAAAATAATAATTAAAAAAAGAATTTTTGGATTTTTCCATTTATTTTGCATTTTAAAATTATTTTTTAAAATAAATACAGTGTAATATTCTATTAGAATATTTCACGTATTTTTCATAAAAAATGGAATTATTTTATTTTTTTATTTATTTTTATTTTTTTTAGTTAATTCAAGTTCCGAAAATAATATTTAAAAAAAGAATTTTTAGATTTTTCCATTTATTCTGCATTTTAAAATTATTTTTTAGAATATGTCAGTGTAATATTCTATTAGAATATTTCACGTATTTTTCAAAAAAAATAGAATTTATTTTTATTTTTTTATTTTTTTTAGTTAATTCAAGTTCCGAAAATAATATTTAAAAAAAGAATTTTTAGATTTTTCCATTTATTCTGCATTTTAAAATTATTTTTAAATTTGGTCTCACGGTCTCACAAAATTAGAATGGTCTCTAATGAACCTGAACCTATATATATATATATATATATATATATATATATATATATATATATATATATATATATATATATATATATATATATATATATATATATATATATATATATATATATATATATATATAGAAAGAGAGAGAGAGAGTCAAGATCAAATAAGAAGGAAATTTTTTGTAAGAAGGTAAGAAGTTTTTTTCCTACATATTTTTTTCGCGAACAAACAAAATGAATCATTAGATGATTCATTTGTAAGATGATTCACAAGAAAAAATTCTCAAAAAAACATCTCGATGATTCATTTATACAATGACTTTGTGGTTATTCACTAAAATTGTCATAAAAGTGAATTTTTTCTTAATTTACTTAAAAATGAACCATAAATATGTGTTTTTAAGAATTTTTTCTTGTGAATCATCTAGTGATTCATTTATTTTGTTCGTCAAAAAAATATGTAGAAAAAAAAAACTTCTTACCTTTCTACCAAAAAAAATTTCTTACCAGATCTATATATATATATATATATATATATATATATATATCTTTACTATTTTATAAAAAAAATCCCACTTTTTCTATAAATAAATTGAATATAATAATAATATTTTTTTAAAACGTCCAAATATTTAAGCTTAAAATACAACAAACCTATAATATTATAATATTATAATTTAAGTCGTCCAAGTGTTTTAGAAAAAAAAAAAAAATACAATCACTCAATGTATAGGTTTCTTATTTCACTCGAGCTTTTGAGCTGGCCCCTTAATCCCTGATGAGATCGTACCTAATCCTTTTAGAATCCAGATATATCGGCTAAAATTAATCGATTCAGGCCCATCTAGAATCCCAACTATTTCGGCTTCCATCTCCTTCACAAACTCTCTCGTTTTATTCTCTCAAAAACAAAAGTTGTCGACCCTGTTATCTCCCTCATCAGTCAATGCAACCACCACCAACACTCTCATTCTCGAATTTATGTTAAATAACTTGGCTTGCCCTGATTTCAATATTTACCCCCTCTCACATCGCCTCTGCTTCCGGCAACTGCATCGCTGGTTCTGTCCTCTTCTTTTAATGCTTTGTTAAAGGCCAGGGCGGGTGCCTGGTTTTAGCATATCATTATGTTATTGCAAACCACAATGTCATTCACCACGATGCTCTATATCTCAAACCCTAAGCCACAATTTATCGTCGGCACCATCACTCCCCTACCATCTCTCTCTAACTTAGACTTTCGCTGATCATTCACCACTATCTTTACGACACCGCATCGGCAGCACCATCGGGGTTTCTTTCCCTCTTACTGTCGCCTTCAATCACCTGAAAAATCCTTCTCTACACTTTGCCATTTCATAATTCCTAACGTCACCACCAACATACCGATCGTTCCTATTCCTATCTGCCACCAACACCTTCGCCTCTGACATGGTTGTAGAGTACTTGAGCCAATTAAGGAACACTACCACGTCATCTATTATGATGATTTCTATCAGGTGAGGCTTTCTTCCATCCCCTCTTTTTCAATTAATTATTTTTGTGTTTGACATAATCTTGTGATTTAGTTGGCTTTTGTTGTTGCTGTAGAATTTACTGTATGACTTGATGTTCCCTTCAATCCAGTAAGAGAGTTTTCGCTTATCCCTCACACACACACTCTCTCTCTCTCTCTCTCTCTCTTATTTAATCGACCATCCTGGTGTTTGTTTGTGTTTACTGTTTGTTATAGGTTTACAGCAAACCCAAGTAGCATCCAATCATTGTGTCGAGTTATTGATCTCTAATGGATGTTTCAGTGGAGAAAATAGCCTTCTTTATCATCTTTTATTATATTTATTTCTACATGATTTTTCTGATGGTTCACAATTTTTTGGTTTTAGGATAGCAAGGCTTATGAGAGATAAACAGAGAAATGAGATTGGGGGTCATCTTTTCAAGACTAGATGTCATCTTTTCAAGAACACAAAACTAACAAATGTAAGTAAAGGATCCAGTCTAATGGTTCGATGTGAATCTACACTTCCAAAATTTGTTTTATAGTTGCATTTTCTGGAGCTACTTGCACAATTTTTTTTATTCTGGAACAGTTTATTCTTAGACTTATTATTGGTATTAATGGTGTTGTATATATGTTGCAGTTACTATTAATGGTGTTTGACACACGTTGCAATTGTATTTTTTGCTCTTAGAATAATGGGTGCTCATAATGCAGGAAAAATAACTTTCATCAGGTTGTTGTATGTTACACCCTTCTAGCTTCTAAATGTTCCTTTTTTATTTAATTTTAATTTTTCATACATTATTGTAATAATTGGCTGGTGCAAGTTGTGTTCTATCTAATACAATAGCCTATAAATGTAGGCATTGTAAAAGGAAACGTCATGCCTATTGTTTTTAAGTTTTTAAATGTTAATAAATATCAATACTCACATAGTCAAGTGTTTTTATGTACAACCTTAAATGATTTAGGGGACAACATTGAGAAAAAGTAATAACTAATGTCGTTCTGCAAAGTCTCCTAAGAGCTTGTGGAAATACTAAGAGATGTAAGATTTCAAAAAACATTGTAGAATCATGTTTGGTTGACATGTAGTAATTTTTTATAACCACATTTTATACATTATTAATGCTATGCCTTTTTAACAGTAACGGGTAATGCATTTGGGCATTTTTTTAATTGATTATTTATTTTGACATATATGTTAGAAATATGAAAATACAATGCGATAAATTTGTTATATTACTGTTAACCTACTTGAACTTTTAAGTTTTTGATTTTTTTTTTATTATTAATACAATTCTATGTTCTTTCAGAATAATCATGATAAGGTGGGTGGTTCATTTTCGAAATCGATGGACACTATTACGGATATGGAGATCATACTAAAGAGATGATGATGGTTGACATGTTTATCATGTAGCTCCAACTAGCAACTTTTCTCTTTACATTCTCTTTTGGGACAAAACAACACTGTTTTGGGTTGCAAAGTATGGAAATAATCTACATGAACTTATTGGCTTAGTAGGATTGTGAGCTTGGGGATGTTGGATTTTTAGTAAAGAGTATAACGCAATTGTGAAGGAAATATTGGTAGCTCCTTTCCCAGATCTGCTTCACTTGCTTCATTATTCATCAAACGAATCAATTAATGACAAAAAAAAGTTAAAGTAAAATGCTATTAATGTATGAATATGAGATTTTTGGTCATAGAAAAATGTTACCTGAAGTGAGGAACATAATTGTTTTCATAGTGATTCACATAACTTTGAAAGTTAAAGTTTTACTTAGATAATCATTTTTCCTAAAGTTATTGACAATCACACAATATCATATACAACTGTAAGTTTACTTTTTCTTTTTAGTAATACATTTTTAAAACTCATTTTAGATTTATGCTTTTCTGTTTATGGGTTCTATCATGGGATTAAATCTCAATATCATTTTACCTATATTGTTATTGGTTAGAAAATGATACTTTGGGAAGAAAGCACTTGAAGAAAAGAAACAAGTTTTGAAAGCATGAATTAAATGTTTTGAGTTTTAGATCAATTGTTAACAAGCATGGGTTTTAAGGAAGACATACACAAAATATATATATATATATATATATATATATATATATATATATATATATATATATATATATATATATATATATAGATTAATCGTAACATATGTGGATAAAGATAATTTGAATACTTATGTTCTATAAATTTGTATGTAACTTTTTATTAAAAGCACAATAAGCATAGATTAAATAAATAAATACTGATATCTTGTGAAGTACGGTACGAATTGCGTTTTGTGGTCTCGGTGGTTTTTTAGATTCTTTGTTTTTGTCCTTAACTTTTTTCGTTACATTTATGGTTCATATGGTTTTGGTTCCGAAAAAACTAATGGTTGAAACAAAATATTTGTCGTCCGTCGCATTACGCGGGTAAGCAGCTAGTATATATATATATATATATATATATATATATATATATATATATATATATATATATATATATATATATATATATATATATATATATATATATATATATATATATATATATATATATGATCACACAATGTCAAGATTGTACAAACATTCGTACGTTATAACAACCAAAAAAAGTGCATGTGAACTTCACGTGTATAGACATCATGAATCCACAGCATTCTTATCTTAGATTCCTGTAGACTTGTAGAGTATTAAAGCAAAACTACTAGTACTGGAAATCCATAACACCTTAACAGTCAACAATGGGTCTGCTTTTTCTGTTTCTTCTTGTTCCTCTCCTCTACCTTCTTTCCAAAATCATCGAAGGCAGATCGAATTTCACTCCACCAGGCCCTCTTGGACTACCCTTCATTGGAAACTTGCATCACATAATCTATCACTCAAACATCCCTACTTTCCTATGGCAGCTCTCCAAATCCTACGGTCCAATCGTATCCCTTAACTTCGGTTTCATCCCAGTAATCGTTGTTTCTTCAGCGAGTCTAGCGAAAGAAGTCTTAAAAACACAAGATATCATCTTTTGCAATAGGCCATCATTTGTTGTACTAAAAAAGTTATCTTACAACGGCCTTGATGTGACCTTTTCACCCTACAACAAGTACTGGAGAGAGATGAAAAAGATTTTTAAGCTTCATTTGTTAGGACCTAAAAGGGTGGAATCTTTTAGGTATATCCGTGAAGAAGAGGTCTCGAGTGCCATGAAGAAGATACATGAGATGGCTCTTTCGTCTATGCCTGTAAACTTGAGCGAACTCGTGAAGAGTGTGGCGGGTACTATAATGATGAGAGTGGGTTATGGCAAGAAGTTCCGAGATGAACATGAAAGAAAGGAGCTTCTTCGACTACTAACTGAACTCGAGTTGATATTTGCTGATTTCTACGTTTCTGATATTTGGCGTGGTCTTCCTTTTGTGAGTTTGATTGATAGGTTATTGGGCAAGACTGGTCGTCTGGATAAATGCTTCCAGTATTTTGATGTTTTTTATCAGAAACTTATTGATGAACATCTAAGCCCCAAATCAAGTGAGAAAGAAGAAGATTTTATTGACATCTTATTACGACTCAAAGAAGAACAGCTCTTAAGCCTCACGTACGATCACATTAAAGCCTTGCTCATGGTAATCACTAATGTCTGAACAAGAGTTTATAGTTCTCCCTATCTCCATCTCTCTCTGTCTCTCTCATTGTTCCTTAATTCGTTCTTCTTTTAGGATGTATTGGTAGCCGGAACAGATACTAGTACGGCTACTGTGGTGTGGGCAATGACATCACTGATAAAGAACCCTAAAGTAATGAAGAAAGCACAAGAAGAAGTGAGAAATTTGGTGGGAAAGAAGGGTATAGTAGAAGAGGATGATCTTTCAAAACTCACCTATATGAAAGCAGTGGTGAAGGAGATCATGAGGTTATACCCTCCGGCTCCTCTTCTAATACCACGAGAAACAGCAAAACATACCATTTTGCATGGCTACAAAATCAAACAGAAAACACTTGTTTTCGTGAATGCAATGGCCATCGGAAGGGACCCTGAATCCTGGGAAAGGCCAGAGGAGTTTTTGCCGAAGAGGTTTATGGGTAGCAATATTGACTTTAGAGGGAATGATTTCGAGTTGATTCCGTTTGGGGCTGGCCGGAGAATATGTCCTGGAATCTCAATGGGAGTGATGATTGTGGAACTTTTGCTTGCTAATCTTGTTTACTTGTTTGATTGGGGGTTGCCGAATGATAAGAACAGTGTTGATATAGACTTTGATGTTATGCCTGGGGTAACCATACATAAGAAGAATGATCTTTGCCTTGTAGCTCATGTATTTGTAAAAGACTGATATTTGTGTTTTCTAGCCAAGGTTAGTAAGATGGGTGTTTTTTTTAATTTAATTAATGTTTTTAATAAAAACTAGAAAGATTACCCCCGTTACGCGGGGCCAGAAGCTTTCAATGTTGTTTCCGAATCGATAAATATGACAGACGCAGAAAGTGCAAGGATGACAAGCCCGGGCTTTACCCCGGACCGTTTTGTTCATGTTTTTATGAAAAAAATGTAAAAGTTTTGACTGCAAGGACCAGAAGTGTGAAAATGGCTAAAGAATTAAAGTGGTAGGAATTAGCAAGTTTTTTAAAAAGGGATCAAAGTTGTCGAACCGTTAAAGTTTTGTGGCCAAACTTTAAATATTAAAAGGTTCCTAAATAGAAAAGGGATCAGAGTTGTCAAACCGTTAAAGTTTTGTGGCCAAACTTTAAATATTAAAAGGTTCCTAAACAATGTAAAAATATCGATTACAATGACCAAAAGTGTCAAAATGGCTAAAAAATAAGGACCAAAGTTGCCAAAGTACAGGGACCAATTTTGCCAAAAAACAACATAAAATCCAGGGACTAAAATAGACAAAAATTGTGGAAGTAAGAAACAAATATATATATATATATATATATATATATATATATATATATATATATATATATATATATATATATATATATATATATATATATATATATATATATATATATATATATATATATATATATATATATATATATATATATATATATATATATATATAACCATGTAAAATGTAAAATATGTATGAATTTTCTTTTGGAGAAAGAATAAATTGATTAATAATATCAAGAAAAGAAAGTGTTCTTTTTCTAGATATGTACTTTTAAATTTATCCTTTGTCTTGTGTTCCATTTTTAAGTAACCACCATTTAACTATTTTTTAACGGAAACCTTCTTAAATTTTTTCAGAAATATTTTTAAAAAATCCTTAAAAAAATTTGAATAAAAAGAAAACCCAAAAAACTGAGAAATTTATTTAGTTTAGTCTATTTTTACCTATTCAGCATGTCACCATTCCACTTGGCATTAGTTTAGCCCATTTTTACCTATTGACACGTATGATAATCTACATCAGCTTATTGCTTGGTAATGAAAAAAATGGCATTTTTTAAAAGAATGACGGGAGACAGTTTCTCACTCGTGCCTCCCCTCAACCAGTTGAGCAAGTTTACCTTGAGCCGTAAGACTTTTATGACTCTTTTTTTTCATTACTTAATATATCTATTATGCATGACGCTTTTTCTAAAAAAAAATAGGAGCAAGCACGGTTCAAACCTGCATCTACACAAACACAAAACATCCCTCTTATTGTGATATGCACCTTGACTGTTTTGATTCCTTCTCCTTGTATTTAATGTACACAATTATGAAGATTTAAATACAATTATATTATTATTTCAATTAATATTATTTTATTATTAAAAACGCAATGAAAAAAAAGTTAATCGTTATTTTAATTAATATTATGTGATAATTAATATATGTTTTTATAACTAAATTAATGTTTTTTTAATAAATAAGAATTTTTCTTTTTCTAAATGTATAAAAACATTTTTTATAAACTGTATAAAAATGATTAAATAAATATAAAAACAATTCTATAAAAAAAAGATTTAATCTTTTTTATAAGTATTTAATCGTTTTTAATAATAATAATAATAATAATAAATGTATTTAAAGGTTCATCATGTAAGGTAAAGGGAGTGGGGGCGACAAGCCCACTCCCCAAAAACTTGGCATTAACAAAACACCACTCCCTTCACCATGTCAAGCAATATGCTAAAAAGAGCTCGTTAGTTCACTAGGAAGAAGAGAGAGAAGAAAAGATTCTTTGGAGTTGGTTGTGGTCCTTTTATATTTGTTTTTTTTATTTTTATTCTAAAATTAGAAGGCTGGATGTTATTGGTCATTTTTTATTTGCATTTTTGTTTTAATTTTTTTTCTACGACAAGAGATTAGGCGGCAGAAAAATCTGATATGGCATATCTTGACATCTCTTTAGCATGTACCTCAACTAGTAAGAGCGACGCTTTTGGTATGTGTAGGCGTAGTTTTTAACCCTCTGGCCTTTGTTTTTTCTTTTTAAATAAAAAAGCTTCATGCATAATATATATATGTTAACGAAAGGAGATAGTACATAAATGTCTTGTAGCTCAATTGGTTAACTTGTTGAGATGTTGGAGTGAAGCCTGAGTTCGAAACCTCATAACCTCATTCTTTTCGAAAAATCAATTTTTTTCGTTATTAAGAGCATACGGTATGGGCAACGAGAAGTGATATTGCTGATGTGGCATCTCAACATAGTCATAACACCATGAAACGAGAAGTGATATTGCTGATGTGCCATCTCAACATAGTCATAACACCATGAAACGGGAACATTGATTGGCTGCACATTTCATCTCTCTCTATTTTTCTTCTCTTAACATTCTCATAACATGGTCATAACACCATGAACATTATTTCTCCCTTGATGTTATAAGGTGTTATAACATCACCTCAAAAAATCCATACCAAATGCTCTAAGCAAGAAGCTAAGGTGGCATTTCCACATCAACCCAAAACATCACATATGTCTAGATGGCACACCGCACGCCTTATTCTTTTCGAAAAAACAATTTTTTCCATTACCAAGCAATAAGCTAAGGTGGCATGTCCACGTCAACCCAAATCATCACATATCTCCAGATGGTATGGTGACTTGGCATGGTGACTAGTTAAATAGATTAAAAAAGATTAAACTGAATAAATTTCTTAAAAAATAAATTTATGACTTTTTAAAACATTTCCCAAAATATTGGGAATTTCTGTAGATTTCCTTTTTTTAAATATTATTATTTTAGACAGTATTTTAGCGGACAAATGTCATAAAAATCTAAGTATTTACTAAGTATTCCCGGAACCCATACCTAATTGCAAAATCATAAGACCAAAATACACAAATCATAACCCATACCTAATTGCAAAATCATAAGACCAAAATACACCAATCATTTAAGAGAATCGTTCCACTATGGTAGCAAAAAGGGAAAAAACCCATCATAGCCGACATTAGTTCTCTTTTCCTACAACCAAAAATAACCACATCCCAACCAGAAATCCACAGTTAAAACTTAAAAGGGTGAATCATGAATATACGAGATCAGTGAAACAAAAAGTTACAACTAAAACCCCTTTGTCTAACATTTCTTGGGCCTTCCTCTTCCTCTTTTGGCCGGTGTTGGTGTTGGTGTTGGTGTTGCTCCTCCCTTTGTGGCGGCAGATGGGCCCTTCTGCTTCTTCCTTCCACCTTTTTCATCACCGTTTTCCTCTTCGACTTCTGACTCAGGTGGCTCCTCAGATTTCGTCTTCCTCTTGTTGGATTTTTGAGGTGTTGCTCCTCCCTTTGTGGTGGCCGATGGGCGGCCTCCACCACGGCCTTTGCCGGAAGTCTTGCCACCCTTCTGCTTCTTCTTTCCACCATTTCCATTTGCTTTTTCATCACTACCGTCTTCACTTTCATTACCATTTTCCTCTTCAACTTCTGACTCAGGTGGCTCCTCAGATTTTGTCTTCTTCTTTGATTTTTCAGATGTTTTTGCAGCACTCGCCTTTTTAGGTTTTTTAGCAGTTCCAGTTTTACTAGAAGGTTCTTCAGTCACTGAATCAAAAAATTCATGATTAGGGTCACATTTGTAGAATAAATTAAAAAGAGCGAGAGAATCTAAAATTATAAAATTTCATTTGGAATAAGAATCTCATTTGTTAAATGTAAATGAGCATTAATACCTTCACTGGGATCTTTGCCATCATAAACATCAAGCTGTAGAAATAGAAACAACAAGTCAACTTGAAAATTAAATAAAAGTAAAACCAATAACTGAAAAATAGAAAACTGTAGTTTGAATAAAAAAAGTTAGGCACTCTACTGAACCCCAAATAAGTAAATAAGAAAAACTATTTGTTTGATTTAAAAAAATAAACAAGATTTGTGTGTTCAAAATACAAATCTTGTTTGATTTTTTTTACAATTTTAATCAGTAATAATGCAACTTTTCATTCAATTCCAAGACAGAGTGAAAAAAAGGAAGTGATAAATAAAGAAAACAAACAAAAGTGGGCCCATTGGTTATTCTCATTACTATTAGAATGAAAAACAAACAAATTATTTTGATTCCAATGGAATTAACCATTCCATTCCATAGTAGAGATAAGGAAAGGAATACCTTGTCAAGCCTTTTCCCTACACTTGACCTATCAACCACCACCAAGGAATGTGCTGAACCACATGCAACACTACACAAACACAAAAAAATAAAATAAAATAAAAATACATAATATGTTCATATGTATATAAAATTATACATGTATGACTCAAATACAAACCTGAGAACATGCATATCCTCAAGATCATCAACCTTTTTGGGTATCGCTGAAGATCTGCACCCCATAAAACACAACAACTTAGCAACCATGAAATGATTTTTTTTAAATGAAATAATAAAGAAAAATATATATTATATATTATATACTTCTGCTGATTAGGCCCATATCCAAGTTCACCAGATTGAGCGTTGCCCCAACTTATGCATGAAGTATCTGCACCAACAAAATAATGCATATTCCCTGAATCCATGCAACGTATGTTCCACCCACTGTAACATTACAACAGATAGATGAGTATTTATTTAAAATACAAAATTAAATGCAAGAAATATCATTTGGAGAAGAAGGTCAAAAGTCAAAAGTCAAAAGTCAAAACCTGAGATCCATGAGAGGTTTAGGGTACATCCAATTATCACCAGTAACCTTTATTTTACCCCACATGTACATCTGCCCTGCACCTGGATTACAAAAAATAAAAAGTGATTCAAATTTAAAATACGAAAAGAATTCATAAAATAAAATAAATAAGTTTTCGATAAAAAATTTGAAGCATACCAGCAGTACAAGCAGAGCTTACAGAACCAGCTGAAATAACCGCAGTGGGTGGTAAAGTATTATGCTTTGTGAAAACATCAACACGACGTGGGGTAAATTCGTCTTTTTGCTCTCTATGTCCAAGCCTGTTATGTTATCAAGATTTTAGATATTAATTAATTATTAAAGAACGGAACTGGAATTGGAATTGGTTGGCTGGAAATGGAATGGAATCCGTGAGCGAAAAGAGAGAAACAATAGGCTAAAAGGGTATTTGAGTAATTTTGATAGGGAAAAAATGTTTGGGAATTAAATGAAAGAAAGAAATTATTCACCTTCCATATCCTCCATTGCCCCACCTACAACGTATTTAAGATACAAAATTAATATAGTTTAAAAAATAAAAGAGTCCCAACAATTGACATGTAAATATATAATCATTAATAACATAGATACATGATAATGATAACTTACGTATAAACATAGCCCTTTGAATCCAATGCAACTGAAAAATCACCCATGATAGATAATAAAAGAAAAAACATAAATTATAAACATATAATGTATAAAGAATGAGCAAATCTTTTAAAAAATTTTAAATGTAAAATTTAAACTACCTGTATGATTAGAGCCACAAGCAACTTTGATTATTGTTTCCTCAGAAAGAGAAGCTATTGCCTTAGGCACAGGTTGAGCTTCATAAGCAAGCTTCACAGAGCTTTCCTTCATGTTGTACTATATAAAAATAAACATAATCCATTAAAGATTTAAGATTTTATAATTAAACTAAAACATGATAGAAATGTTACATAAATACCTCATTATCAGTTCCATGTCCAAGTTGACCATACTGTGGATGTCCCGCAGTTCTAAATACCAACAAAAAAAAACTTATTTCAACATATTAACAAGTGTGAATCGAAGAGGGTAAATTTGACAATTTACAGTATCGAAGCGCCTTCAATGGAAGATAACCAAACAGTAAAATCAGCCCCACATGAAACATCTTTTACATCCGTTATAAGACAACGTACTGGAGATAATTCAAACTCTACATAATCAAAAGATGTTAAAGTTAAAGAATGAAAGAATCTTCTAGAAGCCATAAAATAAGCACGTGATTATAAAGAAAACAGAGGAAATCACTCACCATTTTTTGTTGACCCTGTTCCAAGTTGCCCATGTTTGTTCCAACCAAAAGAGAAAGAAAGGCCATCTTCAGTTTGAACAACAGTATGACCTGACCCACTTCCTGCTTTCACAACTTTATACCTGAAAAAAGATTTGAAATTTTTCAAAAATCGAAACACAAATACAGAAATAGACTACAATCGAAGAGTATAGTTTGCTTAAAGGGTATAAAAGCTTTCGAATCTTTTGTCTTACTTAGACAAACCAGACACAAGTGTTGGCTTCTCTCGAATGATTGTATCACCATGTCCAAGTTGCCCCTTCTGCAAAAATAACAAAGTGATTTACAGTTTAAATGTCGAAAACCATACGAAGTTTCGATTTTGATGGCTATTTTGGTATATGTGAAGAAATGATTTGAACTCACGTCATTTCGTCCCCATGTGTAGCAACGTCCATCGACATCCAAAGCCACACAATGACTAGATGCTGCATAAAATGTTCAAGAACAGTATAAACTTAGGGATTTTAACTGTGTATATGTTGAATCTTAGTCGAATAATGAAAAATCATCGCGCGGGACTTACCGCTGCCGGAGGCAACAAAACGGATGTCGACGCCGACGAGAGGCTGAAGTCGTGTGGGAGAAATTAAGTTGCTTTGCGGTGACACGTGACGGCGGTCAGCGGTGCCCCAATATGTCGTACCACAGAACAACAGTTCCCCTCCTTTCACATCCTCTTCTTTCTTCTCTGTCTCCAGCGCTACCGACGATGACATTTCCGGTCAAACAAGCAAAACGACAGTCCGACAGGTAAACCACAGAAAAATGGTAGCAAAAGTGATGGCCGAATAAAAAAAAGAGGGGTTTTGCTAAAACCCTGATCGAAGAATGAGAATGTAAAGCGCGATAGGAATGAATTTAAAAAGGCGAGAGAAAGTAAGTAAATGGGAAGCTATTTATGTTTAAATTTATAGTTCAACAGCTATTTGGTCGCTCTTTCCGATGTCATTTTGTTTCTATACGGAGGACGAGTAGATAAAAAGTGGGATATGGAAAGGGGTAGCATCCTTTGAATAATCAGATTTTTTTTGATATAATATCATTTTTTTCTTTTTCTTTTTTTGTAGGTTACAGGAATGATAGATCAAAGTTGATAAAAAAAAATAAAAAGTAATGGTGTGTTAATTTAGGGATCGGCTAAAAAGACATTGTAGCTAATTGACCTTTTTTGAATGAGAATTCATCAAGCGGGGTGGAGGAAGGGTCAACTCATCATAGCTAATCACTATCGTACTCTCCTAGCCTATAATTATGAAGGAAGGTGAGCATGAAGCAACAACTAGATCCTCACAGTAGGCAGCTTAGCTGTGATTATGAAGTCAGGTGAGAAGCGTTATGTAATAGAGAAGTCAGCTAGTGCATTTAGACAGGTAGTTGATTTCATTAGGGAATTGAATTGCAGGAAGGTGAGGTAGTCTTCCAGTCTTATAAAGGAAAAAAAGCAGGATGAACATGCTTGAGTGTCGATAAGTGACTTAAAGATAGGCGTCTATCTCTTATTATACTATAGCAACATGAGAAGTCGGGAATGGTGCCCGGAAATCTATAAAAAATTACATTCTAGAACTGTAAGGGAATTTCGATAGTGAGGAATTGTCCCTCATGTTCCCTGCCTAATCTGAAAGACTAGCTTAGGTCAGAACTCATAGCTCAAACTCAACAGTCTAGCGAAACATTAAAGAGGCCGAGAGAAAAGTCTCATTTATATATATATATATATATATATATATATATATATATATATATATATATATATATATATATATATATATATATATATATATATATATATATATATATATCAGTAAGTTCAAATAAAAACAACAAATAGTGTGAACATAAAAACACTTTGTTTATGTTATTATTCTATAATGAATGTTGTAGATGTGTAGTATTGAAGTAATTCTAATATTAATATTAACGTTTCATTATTCATATATTCATTAGAATTTTATTATTCTATTATATACTTATGTATGTGTATTTTTGTACCAAATTCGAATTTTAGTTTTAACATGTGACTATTCACTTATTCATTGTTGAATAATGACATAAAGTTATGGATACAAAATTCATTGCAGAATAATAACATAAAAATAGTGTTTTTACGTTCTCTCACTTTTTTATTGTTTTTATTTATGAGAACATAAAAACATTATTTTTATATTATTATTATGTAATGAATGTTATACCAATGGTTTTACGTTATTATTCAGCAATTAATAAATGAATAGTCATAACTTAAAACTTACTATAAAAATGCACATACATAAATTTAAAATAAAATTATAACATTGAAATGACTTAGATTAAAGATGGCATAGTTGCAATTACATATTAATATAGATCAAATTATTTTAAAAAGTTGATACATTTAGCTTAAAAAGTGTAGGCCCTATAACCCTTATAATTTTTCCAGTTCACAGTAAATTACATTTTTATTTTTTATTATATTTTTTTAATATTTTATTTGACTTTTGATTAGTGGTTTTGACTAAGTTAAAAGTGGTTTTAAGTATGTGTATTTAGAATCCTCCCCCTACAAACTCACCCTCTCCATTTTGTCTCTTGATTCATCTCGTTGCACCCTTGGCAAGCCTTGGGGGCGGTGTGTGGTGTGTACTAGTGAGGCTAGTGAGGTTATAGTGACCCCCACTCTCTGCAGCCTTAAGTAATGTATCGATGGTAATGTTAAATGCTAAAACATCCTTTTGCTCTTATAAACTTGCATCTTGTGTTTAAGCATGGTTTTAAAATGCATGTCGTGTGCAAGACATGGTGTAATCATCTCGAAAACACTCAAGGCGGGTTTTGTTAAATGTAGTGTTGCTACGTAGCCACTTGGATGCTCTATAGTAATCGGGTCATCTCTTTTCCTAATCAAAGTTGTCCCAATACAATTTGAGGCTCACGGTAAAATAAAAATAGGGCCTTTCGCGATATAATATATATATATATATATATATATATATATATATATATATATAATTTTTTGGATAAAAGAGGATGGCTCTTTCGAAAAAAATTATTATTATTAATTAGAAATAAAAAAAATAATACAATTTCAGGCTGGGGACTCACACCTATGGAAAGGAAAAGCTTTGGGACAGATCCCAAAAGCCAAAAGGAAATCTTCGATAAAGTTCTAATATTTTGAGTCAGTTCACGGTTTAATCCGAAATTAATATTTTTTTACTAAAAAAGAAAAAAATGTCAGCTAAAACTTCGAAAAAGCTCTATTCGGTCGGTTTCACAGAATACCTTAGTCAAAATATTAGGACATTTTTGTAGAATACCTTATTTTTAATCAATAGTCAATATTAAGACTTTTTGAAAGATTAACCTTGAACTAATGTATATTATTATTACAAAGCATTTATAAACGCAACATATTGTTTTTATTATCATACATACTTATAAAGCTAGCATTTTTTCTTGAATCTTATGCATTTGAAACTCCCTTTTTTAACTTCCTCAAACCACATTCATTTGAAACTCTCATGACTTTTCAATTTCTTTCTAATAATGATTATAATTTTGTTAATAAGATTAAATAAATATTAAACCTAAAGTATAATCATATATAAGCTAAATTTTAATATTAAAAGAATATATTTACTTCTACTTATAAAGTTATTTTTTTTTGAACTTTTAACATATTATACTTAATTTATTAGTTTTAATATATTGTTGGATATAAGCCATTATCATTTTAAATCTACAACTTTTGAACAATTTGTATAAAATACTTAAATTACAAATTTAAATATAAAATTACAGGATTAACTTAAATATAAATTTTACTTTAACTTAAACAACCCAATGAATATTTTGTAAATAGTTAAAAGTGATAAATTGTAGTATCTTTCTAATAATAATTATACGTTGGTTAATAAGGTTAAATAAATATCAAACCTAAAGTATAATCATAAATAAACTAAATCTCAATATTAAAATAATATATTTACTTCTACTTATAAAGTAATGTCTTTAACTTTTAAAATATTATACTTAATTTATTAGATTTAATATGTTGTTGTATATAAACCATTAACAAATTAAACCTACAACTTTTGAACAGTTTAGACAAATTATTTAAATTGTTAATTTAAATATAACATTATCCTGTCAACTTAAATATAAATGTCAGTTCCACTTAAAAAACTCAATGAATATTTTGTGAATAGTTTAAAGTGATAAATTGTAGTGCTAAATGCAAAAACTAAATTACAGTATAAATTTAACTAAAATATTTTCTAAATATATTTGTATAATCGTTAAAAGTTTTCAAATAAGTAACTTAAAATAACTTACAATAACAATAGTTAAAAATAACTTTATATAAATGATTATATTGTTACCTTTAAAATAAAAAAACAATGTTTGATGTTTTAAATAATTATAATGATAGAAATTAAAACGTTAAACAAATAAATTTTAAAAAATTAATTAACAATAACAACAACTATAAATAATATTAAACCATATATTTATTTAATTTTATTCATGAGTAACTCGCGGGTAGAAATCATTTAAACGGCTGAGATTATGCAGTTATAATAGATGTATATATATCATATAATTCAAAATAATCAATTTAGTATACGAATTATTATATCAAATTTAACAACAATGTTATTGTTGTATTTTTTTTAAAAAAAAAAAAAAACATATATTTGTAAAGATTTCAACCATATAGTTGTTCCTGCGCAACGCGCGGACATTCGCCTAGTAACAAAGTAAAAGTTGTAGTTGTTTATTTCTAGCAATGGAAAGGTGGACAACGTACTCCCATATTGTTTGTTGACCATTTCAAACTCTATACGCTCCTTCTTATGCATCGTTATAGGTGTCATGGTGAGAAACACTATGTGAGTGTTCCTCTTATGCTCTTTAACCTAACTACCACCTAACCTCCATACCTTACCTGACAACAACCATCAGCTAACACACATCCATCGATAGTCAAAAGTGAACTTTGAATGACAATTTAAATAAATAATCACTATTAACTCATTTCAATTTAAAATGTCATACTCTCGGTGGATGTGTGTTATACGATGGTTGTAACCAGGTAGGACATGGAAGTTGGGTGGTAGTTATGTTAAAGAACATAAGAGCAACACAAACATCAAAGAAACACCCACATAGTACATCTCAGCATGACACCCACAACGATCATAAAAGAAACATAGAGAACTTGAAGTTATCAACAAGCAATATAAAGGGGGAAAATAGTCCACTTTTCTATTCCTAGAAATTTAAAACAACTATATTGATGGACTAGGAAAGTTATGATCTTTTGCCTTCCTTTTAAGTCATGCATGTTATCTTGCTCCTTTAGGCCATTTTGGTGTATTAAAGTTTAGATCTAGAATGATTGGGGCATTAGTATGGATAAAGTTGGAAACTTTATCCCATTACACATCTTATTGATTCAGATCTGGAAGTGGGAGACTTGTACTTAATGGATTAAGTCAAGAAAGATAGAGATGTCAAAAAGTCCCATGGGACCCCGTTCCCGTGGGGTCCCCGTCCCATTTGGCGGAATTTTTTTATAAAAACCGGGGGCGGGGACGGGGGTGGGGGAAAGGTTAACCCCCGTTTTAATTTCGGGGGCGGGGGTAGGCATTCCCGCCCTGAAACCCCCATGGGGTCTAATATGTAAGGAGTGTTTGGCTTACTTTTTCACAGCCCAAAAGTCCTTTTTGGAAAAGAAAAAAAACAAAAGATATTTGGCAAAACTAGTTTTAAAAACTACTTTTGAAGTTTTTATACAAGAAAATGAACTTTTTGAAAAAGTCAGGAAATCCTGACTTTTTATAACTTTTCCAAAAAAGATTTTTAAGCTGTGAAAAATTGAGCCAGACACCCCCGTAGAAGCCAAATCAAACATGTCAAATGGATTTATTTTTGGACCTACTCGACCCAAACCCCTTAGATTTTGTGGTGGAAAAAACTAAAAAGTCATTGATAAATGTTTGGCTTAATTTTTTAATGGAAAAATGACCAAAAGGGATTAATTTTTAGGGTAATTGAACTTGAAGCATTTCAAAAGCCATTTTAAACAGCCAAAACACTTTTTTAGCTTATTGGTTTTTTGAAAAGTCAATAAGCTAATAAAACAATTTCAGAATCAATCCCAAACACCCACTAAAAATAACCACATCCCAACCATAAATCCATGGTTAAAAAAGGGTGAATCATCAATCAATATACATACAAGATCAGTGAAACAAAAAGTTACAACAACTACAAACTGCCAAAACCCCTTTGTCTAACATTTCTTGGGCCTTCCTCTTCCTCTTTTGGCCGGTGTTGGTGTTGGTGTTGGTGTTGCTCCTCCCTTTGTGGCGGCTGATGGGCCCTTCTGCTTCTTCCTTCCACCTTTTTCATCACCGTTTTCCTCTTCGACTTCTGACTCAGGTGGCTCCTCAGATTTCGTCTTCCTCTTGTTGGATTTTTCAGGTGTTGCTCCTCCCTTTGTGGTGGCCGATGGGCGGCCTTTGCCACCCTTCTGCTTCTTCCTTCTACCACCCCTATTTGCTTTTTCATCACTATCATCTTCACTTTCATTACTGTTTTCCTCTTCAACTTCTGACTCTGGTGGCTCCTCAGATTTTGCCTTGCTGGATTTTTCAGTCTTCTTTTTAGGTTTCTTAGCAGTTGAAGGTTCTTCAATCACTGAATCAAAGGAATTCATGGTTAGGGTATAAATTAAAGAGAGAGAATCTAAAATTATAAAACTGAATCTCATTTGTGAAATGTAAGTAAATGAGCATGCATACCTTCACTGGGATCTTTGCCATCATAAACATCAAGCTGTAGAAATAGAAACAACAAGCCAACTTGGAATTAAATAAAGTAAAACCAATAAACAGATTTCGATTCCTACGGAATTAACCATTCCATTCCTCCCCTGTTTCTATAGTACTACAGATAAGGAATACCTTGTCAAGCCGTTTCCCTACATTTGCCCTATCAACCACCACCAAGGAATGTGATGAACCACATGCAACACTACACAAACACATTAAAAAAAAATAATAAATAAATAAATAATATGTTCATATGTATATATAATTATATATTTATATATGTATGACTCAAATACAAACCTGATAACATGCATATCCTCAAGATCATCAACCTTTTTGGGTATCCCAGAAGATCTGAAACCCCCCATATATAAAACACAACAAATTAGCAAAAACCATGAAATGATTTTTTTTAAATGAAATTATATAAATATATTATATACTTCTGCTGATTAGGTCCATATCCAAGTTGACCAAATAGAGCATTGCCCCAACTTATGCATGAAGCATCTGCACCAACAAAATAATGCATATTCCCTGAATCCATGCAACGTATGTTCCACCCACTGTAACATTGCAACAGATAGATGAATATTTATTTATTTAGAATTAAAAATTAAAAACTTCATACTTTTTTCAATTTTGTTCTTTATCATTTAAAGAAAAAAATGTCAAAACCTGAGATCCATGAGAGGTTTAGGGTACATCCAACAATCACCCTTGTTCTTTATTTTACCCCACATGTACATCTGCCCTGCACCTTTATTACAAAAAAAAAGGAAATGAATTAATAAAATAAATAAATAAATAAAAGTGTTTAAATAAAGAATTGAAAGCATACCAGCAGTAGAGGCAGAGTTTACACAACCAGCTGAAATAACCGCAGTGGGTGGTAAAGTATTATGCTTTGTGAAAACATCAACACGCCGAGGGGTAAATTCGTCTTTTTGCTCTCTATGTCCAAGCCTGTTATGTTATCAAGATTGTAGATGTTGCATCAACTCGAGCGTATAATTACTGATTAAAGAATGGAATTGGAATTGGAATCTGAAAGAATTGAATGGAATGGAATTAGTCATATTTTACCTTCCATATCCTCCATTTCCCCACCTACAATGTATTCAAGATGCAGCATTAGTCATCTCTAAAAAAAAACATATAATCATAAACTAGATAGATGATAACTTACGTATAAAGATAGCCCTTTGAACCCAATGCAACTGAAGAGTCAAAACACTTACAAAGTAAAAACAAACAAATGTATAACAAAAGAAAGGTATAAAGAATGAGCAAATCTTTTAAAAAATTTTAAATGTAAAATTTAAACTACCTGTATGATTAGACCCACAAGCAATTTTGATTATTGTTTCCTCAGAAAGAGAAGCTATTGCCTTAGGCACAGGTTGAGCTTCATAAGCAAGCTTCACAGAGCTTTCCTTCATGTTGTACTACATAAAAATAAACACAATCCATTATAAATTAAAGATTATAATTAAACTAAAAGAAGAAAGAAATTAACATGTTACATAAATACCTCATTATCAGTTCCATGTCCAAGTTGACCATACTGTGGATGTCCCGCAGTTCTAAAAACCAACAAAAAAAACTTTATTTAAACATGTTAACAAGTGTGAATCGAAGAGGGTAAATTTGACAATTTACAGTATCGAAGCGCCTTCAATGGAAGATAACCAAACAGTAAAATCAGCCCCACATGAAACATCTTTTACATCCGTTATAAGACAACGTACTGGAGATAATTCAAATTCTACATAATCAAAAGATGTTAAAGTTAAAGCATGGAAGAATCTTCTAGAAGCCAGAAAATAAGCACGTGATTATAAAGAAAACAGAGGAAATCACCATTTTTGGTTGACCCTGTTCCAAGTTGCCCATGTTTGTTCCAACCAAAAGAGAAAGAAAGGCCATCTTCAGTTTGAACAACAGTATGACCTAACCCACTTCCTGCTTTCACAGCTTTGAACCTGAAAAAGATTTGAAATTTTTCAAAATCGAAAAACAAATACAGAAATAGACTACAATCGAAGAGTGTAGTTTGCTTAAAGGGTAAAAAAGGTTTCGAATCTTTGTCTTACTTAGACAAACCAGTCACGAGTGTTGGCTTCTCTCGAATGATTTTATCACCATGTCCAAGTTGCCCCTTCTGCAAAAATAACACAGTGATTTACTGTTTAAATCATACGAGATTTCGATTTTGATGGCTATTTTGGTATATGTGAAGAAATGATATGAACTCACGTCATTTCGTCCCCATGTGTAGCAACGTCCATGGATATCCAATGCCACACAATGACTAGATGCTTCATAAGATGTTCAAGAACAGTATAAAGTTTCGGGTTTTAACAGTGTATCTGTTGAATCATGGTCCAAAAATGAAAAAGCGTTGAGCGGGACTTACCGCAGCCTGATGCAACGAAGCGGATGTCGACGCCGACGAGAGGACGAAGTCGTGTGGGAGAAACTAAGTTGCTTATCGGTGGCACGTGACGGCGGTCAGCGGTGCCCCAATATGTCGTACCACAGAACAACAGTTCCCCTCCTTTCACATCCTCTTCTTTCTTCTCTGTCTCCAGCGCTACCGACGACGACATTTCCGGTCAAACAAGGAAAACGACAGTCCGACAGGTAAACCACCGAAAAACGACAGCAAAAGTAATGACCGAAATAAAAAAGAGGGGTTTTGCTAAAACCCTACTCGAAGAATGGGAATGTAAGGCGCGATAGGACTGAATTTAAAAAGGAGAGAGAAAGAGAAGAAATGGGAAGCTATTTATGTTTAAACTTAGTTCAACAAGCTATTTGGTCCCTTTTTCCGATATCATTTTGTTTCTTTGTGAGGATGGAGTCGTGCAGGATAGAAAGCCGATTGTGGATTATACGGAATATTACGGATGGTGCCGCGCTAAAGAGTAACATGCAAAAGACCCAGGCGAGGTGTTGTCAAAAGATTCAATTTCAAGGTCATCATTTATATTTATCACCGATCATTAATTATTGAGGAGGGATTCCCTCCCAACCCATTCAACCAACTATTACATTAATTTTTTGTCTTTGTTTTATTCATCTTTCCTAACTCACAACACACAGAAACCTTATCTTTTTCAACCCATTCAACTAAGAAAAATACAAAAATAACTAAGATACAAGTCTTAAAACATGTAGTATAAGAGAATAGGAGAGAGAGAGTAAGGAGGAACATTAAGGAGCCATTTTATAGCAGATCCCATGAGGATGGAACCAAAGCCCTTGCACATGCAAGCTTCTTTCAAGTGAGTGGGGATGAGAATAATCTTCATCATCTCCCTACACTATGCCATGTGTTTCTCATAATATGTAGTTCTATCGTAGGGTTTCATGTTGGGGGTCTGAAAGCGTTTTGGAACTTCAATGTCAGTTATCGTCGGAATGAATCTAGAGATTATGTGACTTGTGAGGGATACTTTTGGTAGCGGTTGAACTACTCCCGGTACGCTTGAGATCATTTGTCTTAGTTGTTATAGCTCCTTAGTCATGATCAGGCTTAAATCTGTGTCAAGATCCATTGAGTTAGTTGTAAATTTATTATTATTGGTAGAGTTACCAGAATCCCTGTTATTGGGAGCAACAAAGGTTTCGTTAGGATCCTGAATCTCGCGACGGATCACTGAGAATCCTATGTTGTCAAAGTTCAGGATTTTGGGCTGCAAGACCGAGGGCGCTGCCTCCTAAGGCTTGTGGAATTTTGTCCTTATTCTTTCCACTCCTTGAGGATCGTCCTGTTATATTCCTACTGTTGGGCAACCTGTCGTTCCAGACTCTTCATCATAGCAAAGATCTCATTGTTGGAAATCAGCACATGAGGATCATGGGGCCCCGAAGTGACCGGATAGGTGTTCTTCTTCGGAGTCTCATATATTTTCTTGGGAGCTCCAGTCGGTGGTGGTAGAAGGTTTTTAGAGGAAATTGGAGGAATCGAGGAGGAGGAGAGAGTCAATTGAGTAGACATGGTTTTTCGATAGAATTTGAACACCACAGCCCCATGGTGGGCGCTAATTTTTTTTAGTAAAAAAATGATTGAACAAAGATAGACCAAAGTGTATGAGAGGCTGTGATGCTCAATATAAAGCAAATATGTAATGTAGATCAAAGCAACACAAGCCTTGATGTTTTTATTGATTGAAATGAACGATTACAATGTGAATGTAATGAGTACAAGAACAAGCGATCGTATTCAGCAGGTAGATCGTGTGTAGTGTGATGAATACAAGTGTTATATATTGTCAAAACCTAATAATTATAACTCCGAGAATTTCGAAATCCTTCGAGATTACTTATAGTCGTGGCTTGACTTGGTCCTCCGGGTCTTTTTCATGGTTGTGACAACTATATGTTGAGAATGTGACTTTTATTGGTTATTTCTACACATGTGAGAAAGACAAAAGAATATATAGCCATTATAAATAATAATAATAATAATAATAATAATAAATATTAGTCATAACCCTGAAGTATATTTGGGATCTTGAGGTTTGAGGATCCTATAGTAGTTTTAGGATCCTAGCCCTAACACCCACTTGCCTTGTTATTACAAGCTTGTTTTCTACGAACTTAGATTTCACAATAATAAGAAAACTTATTTTTGATGGGTTTTCATATTATAATTTAAGTCGTATTTATATCACTATACAAATATGTATTTAGTACATTTTGGGTTTAGAAACTTTAGTCAAACATAGGCTTAAAATCAACAAAACATTTAAATAAGAAGGGGATGGAGCCTTTCTATACAAAATCTTATAAGGAAATTATTTTATCTACTTATTAGATGGTATTTATACTCAGTGTACAATTTGTAGTGTTCTAGGTTTTATCACAAGGAAAATAAAGGAGAACATTTCTACCTATTAAAAGTTAATCATACCAAGTAAGATTTAATTCATCCTTTATTATCATTGAGGCTTTAGATAGTTCTTATTGGTTTGTATCTCAACTTTATATTTGAAATCCTCAACCAAGATTTCAGAATTATGCTTTACCATGTAAAATATAATTATAAAAATTATAGTTGTTAATAAAGTTGATTTGGTACGTTATGCTAAAATCTTAGACATTCATTAGAAAGGAAGTCATACATCACAATATATAGTTCCTTAATAATTTAATTTCTTTACTACTTAGTGAAAATAACATTAGGAATCTTTTATATATAAATAGATTTCATATATGTCAAATAAGCTACATTATTTGTCTTCGAATGTCCTTTTCTTTAAGTTGGAATATATGAATGTCATTTATATATAATAAAGATAACAATATCTTAGATAACTTTGATTTTGCATATAAAACTTGTTAGCTATGAAACATTGATACTTACTTTATAATTCTTATTAAGAGAACTACTCTCATAAAAAGAAATTTAATTATTTTTTAATATGAAGGTGATCGATATGGAAAAAACGATTTAAGTAAATGATCAATCATTTTATAAATTAACTGAGACATATATTTGGACAACCTAAATTTAAAACATACAATGTTCTAAAACAAAACATTGTTTTACATTACAAGTAATTTATGTTTCTATCATAATAAACTAAACTCTGAGAGTATAGTTCCAACTTGATTATACTCAGCTGGTTACTTTTCTATAAATATCTGCAAGTCATTTACAAATATTAGATTAACATCTAAGTACCAAGTACTTAAGTGTTATATGAAAAGCAATAGTTCTATCTACACTACTAGAAAAATAGCCTTTTACGACGCGCAATGCGTGTCATAAAACGCTCAGACAACGTGCAATGCATGTCATAAAACGATCAGACGACGCGCAAATGCATGTCAAGGAAGGCCCTGTCATAACTACAGACGACACGCTTTTGCGCGTCGTCTATTTACGATGCGCATTTATGACAAGCGTTTACGACACACAGTTATGACACGCAATACGTATCAAGGAAGGCCCTGTCATAAAGAAAGACGACACCCATTTGCGTGTCGTAACCTTACGACGCGTGTGTTTATGACACACAATGCGTATCAAGGAAGCCCCTGTCATAAATGAAGATGACACGTAATTGCGTGTCATAAACTTCAGTAACCATTTTCGATATGCATTTAAGACGCATCTTTACGATACTCATTTATCCATAATACAAAAATATATAAATAAATATACACCAAATCAATCAATTTCATCCAATAACATCATGTCAAAAAATTGTAATACATTGATATTAAGGGGATCTAATTGTACATTGTTATTAAGAGGATTTCCCTAACTATATAACCTAATACTACATTGCATATCAAGGGACACCTTCTACAAAGTAATGCTATACAAACTAAATAGATATATAAAAAGATGATAAACATCAAATTCCAACTAAGTAGAGTTGCATCTTGCCTTTCATAGTTCTTTAACACTAATGAACCCCTGCTCCGATAATTCTTATGACCTGATCAAATAAAAGTCAAAAAATTAATATGCTAATTTAATTAATAGAAGAATCAAACAAGGAATGTCAGTTGCAAATACTTGTGCCAAATGTGAGTGGTCAAATGAGGGAAAAGTGAACATCTTCAAGCTTTTTGACACCAGCTTACACACAAACACATATACATATCAAACAAGGAATGTTAGTTTTACTTGTTACCTTGTATTTAACCAAACCACCCGATGTAAAAATCCCACCATTTTCTAATGCAATTAAAACCTTTTTATGCAACAAATAATAGCATCAATTAGCCAACAAGATAACAAAAAAAATTAATAATTACCAAATTTATGATTATTCTTGATTGATATTTAAATGGGACCCATGATATAAGTAAAGATATAAATTATAATACCTTACTTTCATCATCTAAGACTGTTTCCATGAGATAAAGGTCACAAAACTTTGTTATCTCGAAAAGAACATCCAAAATAGATGATCTCATAGTTTCTTGATTCTGTTAAAAAAAGTTAGTGAACACTTAGTCGTCTAACCACCCACAACAGCTCTGAAAACACCATTAAAAAGATTAGTTCCCTTCATACAAAAAGCCTAATTTAAAATTGCAAACAGGGCAAGCAGAAAAGATTCATGGAAAGCATTAAATTTAGGAAAGAATGAAAGCGACCAATAAATAGCCCATTTTTATTTATCTCATATATTCAAATGTGTTTAGTTCTCAACAGAAAGTAAATCTGAAGATGCATATTGGCATTTGCATTAGCATCTGCTGTCTGAGGTTCAACATCACCTTCTTCTTGATTCTCTTCTTGGTATTATAATGATATAATAACCATTGTTCTATGATTCATCTAAGGCGAACCACAATCTACTTCTGCAATGATAGCTCGACCATTAGCAGCCATCTTAATATGCCAATAAAAAAGTGATTTTGTATGGATTAATAACAACACCTCACCTATATATAGTTGTATCTTTTTTATGTAATGCATAAACAACTACTTAAGTCCTAAATTTTTACAAATTTGTGCTCATTTATATGTTGTTTTCATTTTTCAAGTGCATTTTCATTTTATAAAATATATTTTTAACAACACTTGATTAAAACAAAATGCTTGTGAATTTACATATTTGCCTCTTATTTTGTTATCATTGCATGGAAGCCTGAAGGGTATTTAAGACATTCTGCTAGCATATGCATACAGTATACCTGGCCTCATTGCATTGAAGCCTGAGCCACCAACAGCATCAGCATTTAATGTGGACATTTGAGCAGGTCTTGCTTGCTTTCCGCATTGTCAATGATCACATCTAACAAGTTCAGCAACTAAAACATAGCGGATCAAACAACAATTAGGGAAGAAGAAAAAAATACATGAAAGCAGCCTACAAGAAACAAATAGAATGCAAAAATGACAAAATTGCCCTTAATAATTGCCATTTCAACTTTCAGAACAATTTTATTCAACTTTTTTTATATTTTTAATAACATAAAACTATTCATCTAGATAAAGTAGAACCATGAAAAAGAAATATAAAAAGTTTTGGATCTGATAAAAAGTCCCAACTCAAATCTTGAAAAAAGAAGTTCCATCCTACTTCGATCTTAGGGAATGAAGATGAAGAGGTAAATAACTTAAAGAAATATCATAGTATTACATAAGCCTTTGAACACAAACCGAAATATACAACAACATTAAATTATAGCTAATCCCCCCCCCCAAAAAAAAAAAAAATAGGATACCAACACCAGCTTGTATGACATAACTTTAATAATTACACGTAAACTACACATATATAACTTTTGCATAAACACCTCAAGCTACACCCTTACTGTCCCAAAGTTACTTATCGCTCAAAAATTACTGAACTCTAGAGTGAGGTCATGAGATGATAAAAAAAAACATAAACATTTTATAATGCAGACAGTAATTTAGCCCTTATAAATGCACAAAGTTACTTATCATGTTTTATTGGTGATTATCTTCATGCCATGACAAAAATTCCTTTTTGCAATTCAAGCCCCTCATAAATGCACAATGTACCTAAGATATGTCAAATTACCTTTTATAAATTTAGCCCTTTATAACCAAAGTATTAACTATTAATGTTTCATATAATGAATGGATAATTATGAATCACGTTTTTTATACAAAGTTACATGAAATTCTCAAGCCACTTAATGTCGTCTCTTTTCCGAATATGTTTTAATTCTCGCTTGAATCAGAAAGAAATGGCAACATGATGAAAGAAAAATAAGGATTTTAAAATCTTGAAACACAACCTTATATAGTATAGAACATGAAAAGATGTAGCTTAATTAAATGATCAAACTTAAATACTTAACCCCCTTTGTATATAAATGAACATGAATGGCGAAAAATATGGGAGTTAATGTAATTTCTTTTAAAACCATTCATCATTGCTCCATCATTTCTACTTTGTTGGTTTTGTGCTATTTTTGGTTTGAAATTTATGTGAATTGAACAGGTGAAATATACAAGAAGCATTCAAAATCAAATCCACTCAAAAAAACAATTTACGACTCAAAACATATGAAATAGATAAAATAATAGCAAAACAACTTAGTTTTCACATGATCCTCACTTTAATAGAATGATCAACTTGATTTAATATTTATAATGAGAGAAAGCGATAGAGTCCAAACTAAAAAAAATAATGAAAGATATAATCAAAAAAACTATCAACCATAGATAGTAAATTGGATTTTTATATTTTGATGATAAAATGAGAGAGGGAGTGTACGTACAGTTTGTTGAAGATCATTGAGATAAATAGCTTCAAAGCAGGTATTTTCTCCAGGACATCAACCACTCTGTAGTCACGAAACCTTGTGGTGAGATTCTTGAGGGTTTCAACGATCCTTGTAGGCTCGAGAGTAACCAAGTCGCAAGGTTGTGATGCCATACCGGGAATCCATAGCCAAGCTGGGTGAAGGAACAACACGATTTAATAAGATAGCTCTAAAATAGGAGATAGAAACCTAAATTACCTTTTAGGTTTTGAAAACATGAATTCAAGGAGAGGAGGAAACCTTGTTGGGCTTAGAATCGCTAGTTCTTCTTCATAGATCCCTCAATCATAATGATTTTGTAAGACCTATTTTTGGGAGCAAAAAACCCTCAATCTCAACAATATTGTTCCGCTTTAAGATTTGAGAAAGGTGAAAGCTAAACTCCATCATCTCTAGACAATTCCATACGATTTCAACCCTTTGTAATAGCCTCTTCGGTTGTTTTATTATGTCTCGTACCCGTCAATCACCACCAAAAACCCTACCACGTACTAAGTCGATAGAAAAATGAGACAATCGGGATTTTAGAAGAAAATAAGACCTCCAACTACCTACTAAGAAAGAAGACGCTGGTTAGGGTTCTTTGTATGTGTGTTGTTTTGATTTATCTATGGGAAATCAGAAACAAACGAGAATCAAGCCAAACCTTGGAAAAGAGAAATGTAGAAACGAAGGAAGATGAGACAAGGGGGTTTTCTAATTTTTGGGAATTTCGTTTCCCACTTAGCTATTAAAACGCGCGTTCCATTAAAATTTGTAAAGCGACATCCTTAGACGACACACATTTTATTATAAGTGTCCTTCGTGTTTTTTTAGACACTAATTTAAGGGCACGCAATAATGCGTGACGTAAATCCTTAAATTTTTTGAAGAAATGACACTTTTTTAATGACACATGCTTTTGCGTAACATAAATCAAGGAGTGTCGTGGTTTGCACGTCATAAAAGGGTCTTTTTCTTGTAGTGCTAGTAGATACCTAAAGTTATAGTCTTTTCCAGACTTACTTTCCAGAAAAAGGAGTAGCTCCTCTTATAATGTTCAATTTCTCCAAAAACGAAACAAGATCCATCTATGTGGACCTTATTGGATTTATTGGGCTTAAATGTATTTAGTTCATGAAACATGGGTTTCTTAGATCACACAAAGTGACTATTTTAGCCTAGCAATATTTTAATGTGTGAACAAAATATCATTGTATTATTATTGGAATATTGCTTAATTTGTTGTATCATCAAATATATATCTAAATTATCCAAGACTTCCTGGAAGTTAGGAATAACTATTCTTAGTTTGATGTTAGAAGCATCTTGAGCATCACAGTGATGCCTTTACTAGGTATCATGTTCAGGACTATTGCTCAAAGCAAGTTGTTTAGGACTAGAACCTTTAAGTGTATACTATCTCTCATGAGATTGTCTCTCAAGACAAAAACTCGTTCATTGAAGTTGTATCTATTAAATGTTATCGTTTTTCAAGTCATTAAAGAAAATGATAATTCATGGTAATGAGAATGGATTATTTATATCTACAAAATATTAACAAGATTCCTTTAGTATTTTCAATATTTAATCTTTAGTAATTAACACCCTTTTAGTTTCTAAAAACATTAATTATTAAAGTTTAGGATCCAAGTTGCAAAAAATAAATGGTTAGGTATCATTCACTACTAGAAAAACAACCTTTTACGACGCGCAAACAATGACACGCAGTGATTTACGATGTGTAAAAGCGTGCGCCCTAAAAATAATGCCATCTCTTCGAAAATTTGAAGGATAGTGGACACGCATTTGTGCGTGCCCTGAAATAAGTGTTAGAAAAGAAAAAAAATACAAACACGGAGGGCGCTTATCTTAAACGTGTGACCTCTTCAAATGTCACTTTATATTTTTGCTTAAACGCGCGTTTTTAAAGGGGGAAAACGAAATCGTGAAATTCTAAAATTTTGAAGAACCCCGCTTCTACCCTCTCTCATCAATATAACCCTTCATTCACTCCTTCCTTCTCTCTGTAAACCCTAATCGCCACCGCCACCGACACCGCCACCACCATTGAACCTTAAAATCTGAATCCAGACTTCACTTTAATTCACTCAATCCGGCCCTTAAATTTTAGCAAACCCACCAGAACCCTAAGTCATGCCTTTTATGCTTTCACATCCTTCCTTCCCTAGTCGTATGTTATTCTGAATCCTTATTTCTTTTCTCTATCACGAACCCGCCTCTATCGCATCGCTCTACTCACCGTCGTCGTCTTAGGCTCTTACGCCTCCATCGTGGTCTCTGTGCTCATCGTATCATCATACATGCCATCTATTCTCGTCGTTCTTCTCCTTAACCCTACGCATGTAAATATCATCAGTACTCCCTCTTATCGTCGTTTTGCTCCTTGACCCTACGCAGAGCGTGGCTATTACCTTCTTGTCCAATGACCCATCAACCCAAATCCTGACATGGCTATCCTATGGCGATTCACCGCCCAATGCCGACGACTATGGCGATGGTTGGAATTCAAGCTTTTGACCTAATACACTTCATCTGAGAACGACAAGGAAGATTCGATGAATTCAATCAGACGGTCAATTGTTCACTTCTCGAGGTGTGTTACGATCTCTATCTTTATTAGTTTTGTTTGTAAATTTTGGTATGATGCTCGTTTCTTCAATCTCTTAGAGACATGGCTTTTAACATGTCATCATCATAACTGGATCTGGATCAGTAAACAATAGAGTACATGAAATTGAAATTGAAATTGGTATTATCTAGCTGAATGGATATTGATTTGACTCCAAATTGGAGTCAATCGAAGGATTATTTGGTAATGTGCTCATTCTTTTATTTTCAACAGAGACGAGTTTTGTTGAAGAGACTGATGCCTGCTGCTTTTTAGATTCACTTCCATTTTTCTTTCAGTTTACAACATCTTTTATATGTGAGGTGATATTGCCACGACTCTTTTTTTTAATCCACGGATTTTAAACCATATTGACTATTTCGCCCCTCATTTATATGGCCTTCTCCGTCTCTCACTCTTCCACCTAAATAGCTATCTTCCTTTTTTGTACAAACCATCTAAAATGGGGAATTGGAACGGTATAGCCTATTACTAGAAATGCATTAGGAAAAGAGCATATTTAGGTGAAAATGATGGTCACAGGTGATAGGATTCTGTTGGAGATTGTGGTTCAAGGGGATCTCTAGCACTGTGAGATGAGGAATGAGTTCATTTGGTGTAATGGTTTATCAAAAATGAAGCGTATGCATCCTTTGAATAAATTAATTGCATTCTAAAGATAGATGATGAAGGGCACAACTGTCAATTTACTTTAAAAATCCATGGATGTATAAAAAGATGTGGAATTATCAGCTCCCCTTATATATATATATTAGAATTTCTTTTTATCATAGCATTGTAAATAATAAATATACAATCTTTTTATGTACAGACATTCCAGGTCTTGTCTGAGTACCTCCAACTTCTGGATAGCTTATCAGTGCTATCAGCTATACAAGAGATGAGTCGTGGTGTGGAGGTAAGATTACTAAGATACCCTTCATATACATTCATCATTATCCTATATTACTTTGCCAGCTGGACATATACGTGTACATCATCTATACTGATACCGTCATCACAAACGTACATTACAGATATGGCTTGGAAGAACTCTACAGAAGTTGGATTCACTTTTATTGGGTAGGATGTTGAACACAACAGGGGAGGATGTTGAACACAACCCTATGGCTGTTGAAGTTGATAAATCTGATATTTCTGGTCTTACATGGATGAAAGTTCCATGAACTAATCAGCTTGCTGTTAGAATCAAAGATGGTTTGAAGTACAAGTTCACTGGTTTTCGTGATCAGATAGCTTTTCATGGTGATTCATGCATGTATCTTTATTACATATCAAACATCTTTTTCCTTATCATAATGTTCTATTTTATTATATTACAAGATGTTATTAGCCTGACCAACTTTATCCAGAACTCATGTGGGTTAACAACAGAAGAGAAACAACTTTCTATTAGTGGGAAAAACTGGGGAGAAGTTGATTTAAATGGTTGAGACCTTTATCCTTATCTTGTTTTGTAAAATCTCCAAAATAGTATATTGTGGAGCAACACACATTTAGTAATATTGAGATGTAAATGAAACTAGTTAGCATGTTATTTATACTAGTATCTTCCTTTCTGAAACTTTTCAGGCAATATGTTGTCTTTTCTTGTTGGTTCAAAGCAAGCATTTGAAGTCTCCTTAGCCGATGTCTCCCAAACACAGCTACAAGGAAAGAATGATGTCATATTGGAATTCCATGTGGATGACACAACTGGTGCAAATGAGGTTCCTCTTTGTTAATTACTTTCAAATTTCTTCCTCATGGTATATGACAGTTTTGATTTTTAACTATCTTTTTTTTCTTTCTAATTTGATGTAGAATGATTCTTTGATGGAGATAAGTTTTCAATTCAAGCCTTCTTATGTTTTTTCCTCTCATCTATCTTTTAATGTTGCTCAAATTGTAACTAATCTTTGCAAATTGATACATACCATGTTATGAAAACTGAAATGTTTATAACCAATTCATATTGAAACTGGTAATTTATTTTCCAATCTAATCTTCTCATTCCATTACTCCATCTCCCTACAACTTTCTAACATGCTTTCTGAACAATCCAAAATCCAGGTCAGCTTAAAGTTCATCCAGGTGGTATATTGTGGAAGAAACAAGGAGGTGGTAAGGCTGTTGAAGTTGATAAATCTGATATTTCTGGTCTTACATGGATGAAAGTTCCACGAACTAATCAGCTTGCTGTTAGAATCAAAGATGGTTTGAAGTACAAGTTCACTGGTTTTTGTGATCAGGTAGCTTTTCATGTTGATTCATGCATGTATCTTTATTACATATCATACATCTTTGTCCTTATCAAGTTATCATAGTGTTCTATTTTATTATGTTGCAGGATGTTATTAGCCTGACCAACTTTTTCCAGAACTCTTGTGGGTTAACAACAGAAGAGAAACAACCCATGACTTTTTCTTATGATATCACAACAATCCTGAGCAGTATCAATCTTAATGGATCCATACAACCCATGACTTTTTCTGATGATATCACAACAATCTAAGAACACTTGATCTTTTACAGGGTATTGTTCTTGATTCTTATACTCAATAAAAAAAAGAATTTCATATGATAAAAGATTACATTGATCTGTCAATGAATCAACTTATTATAACTATTCCCTTCTCATATGAGTTTTCTTGCCCTAGCCTATTATGAAGAAACTAGTGGAACTTAGTGGACAGGGAATGACAAGATGAGCCACATCTGGATAGGTGTCGGTGCCAGCTTGGAGCTTCTAGAAGGAAAAACACGTCTAGGTATGCTGACCTTGAATGATGCTTGAGCCCCTATCTTTAATCTTGTTTTGTCTTTTGAACCAGGGTTAGAAAGTTATAATAGAAACTAACTTGTCGTTTTTGATAGTTTTGAAGTTTAGACTAGAAGTTAATAAAGGTCATGTGAATAACCTTCAACCAAAACAAATGAAATTTCTTCTGTTTATTTTTTAGTTAATTTGGTAGCTTACTAATTGGGGAAATACTCAAATAACATGATCCCAACGTATGATATATATTTTTATAGGAAAATGAACCATTTATGTTATTATTGAGGGTCATATTTTGTCATTTGTAGATAAAATGTCATTATTTATTTAAATATTATGTTTCTACATGTTTATAGGTAATTCAAAGAAAATTAGTAACTGTTCTTACACTATCCACCTTGATCAATGGCAACATTGGGCCTTGATCAATGTCTTACACATGGACTATCCAAATCCAATGCTTCCTGTTGCATCTTCAACAATAGATGTTACTGGTATGGTAAAGTCATTATTCTTTATAACAACTTGAAGGATTGTTTTGTAAAATTACTCAACTTTTTGTTGTATTATATATTTATACTTTTATTATGCTTACTAGTTTGGCAACATTGTTGATCCTAGATAGCACTTATTTTGTAGTTATGTTTTTTTGCAGGAAATATAGATACTGTGACTAACTTCATAGATTTAGAGTCCTTCAGTGGTGTTATTAAGGAAGAGTGGAGACAAGTCAGACACACATTTAAAAAAATCAGCACATATCTTGTTTACAGTGAGGCACACATTAGGTTATTAGAACTATTAGTTTGTAAATTTTTTTTACGTCTATTGATTTATTTTATCTTTCCATCCAACAACTATTTGTATGACACTAACTTTTATGCAATGTATGGTATTTTTTGTATATGGTATTTTATTTTCTATTATGAGACATGAAAAGCAAATTTAATTTGAAAATCAGTAAATCTATAAATAACTTTTTTTTAAAAAAAATTTAAAATTACGATACGCAAAAATGTGTGTCGTCTTCATTTATGACATGGTCTTTCTTGATAGGGGCTTCCTTGATACGCATTGCGTGTCATAAACACGCGCGTCGTAAGGTTACGACACGCAAATGCGTGTCATCTTTCTTTATGACAAGGCCTTCCTTGATACGCATTGCGTGTCATAACCGCGCGTCGTAAATGTGCATCATAAATGCGCGTCGTAAATGCGCGTCGTCTCTCTTTATGACAGGGCCTTCCTTGACGCGCATTTGCGCGTCGTCTGAGCATTTTACGACGCGCAATGAGCGTCGTAAAAGGCTGTTTTTCTAGTAGTAATTTATCTCATCCATTTAAATCCAACTCGGTAAATATCGATTATCAATTTTTTTACTATATAATTCCTAGATTTATGGGATCTCTAATAACAAATTTAATTAAACATGTTTGATCCTATCTATGCCTCAAATTTCTCTTTCTTAGGTGTCCTTTATCACAAAAGATTTCTGATCAAATCATCCAATTTGTAAAACTTATGTAATCGACCTATAACTTGGTTTTAGAAATTGGTAAAGACATATTGGTCATCAAAAGATAACACTAAGTGGTTAGGTATCCTTTATCCCAATAGTACATACAAAAGATGTGCAATTGTTCTTCAAAATGGATTGCGTAGATTTGAGGTTTGAAAGGGTCGTTTTATGTTTCATAATTCTAGTTTTAAAAACCTATGATATCATGGTTATTACATGCATAGAATAAGTCATGGTACCAATTTTCAAAAGAAAATCACTTTTAAATGTTCTATAGAAAAACCTAGTATTTTTTATATAATTTGATGCGATTCAATTTAAAAATTAATAACCAATATTACGTTTGAGATTGAGCGTTTTTGAACCTTTTATATCTTTAATTAAACTTCTTTTTATTAATTATATATTCGGATTTTGTATAAGTTACAAAAATCACTATTTTAAAACTTACAATTCACTATTTCAAAATTTGTCGTTATTAACGTTTTTTATAAAATCAGTTTTTAGTTTAAATACAATAACTTGTTATATCTTATGTCCATATTATAAATTTTGAAACCCAAACTCCAAGTGATGTTTATTTTGTTCAAAATTATTTTAACATGTGGAAAACTAATTTATCAACCATACATAATAATTGCATAATGTCACACCCCCAAACCAAGGATGGCGGAAACGTTCGGGGGTGGAGGACTTCATGTATAGTACCACAACAAGAATATAATAGTGCTCAAAGTAAACACAATCAACATAAATATAATTGAAAAAGTTACACCACAGTATAAGTTTACATGTTTCTAAATCAATTACATTATGTTAACAAAAATGAAATGTTTAACGCCTTAGTGTCCCATCCTCCACTACTAGAAAAATAGCCTTTTACGACGCTCATTGCGCGTCGTAAAAGGCTCAGACGACGCGCAAATGCGTGTCAAGGAAGGCCCTGTCATAAAGAAAGACGACGCGCTTTTGCGCGCATCTATAGACGACGCGCATTTACGACGCTCATTTACGACGCGCGTTTACGACACACAATGCGTATCAAGGAAGGCCCTGTCATAAAGGAAGACGACACGCATTCGTGTGTCGTAACCTTACGACACACATTTTAATGACACATAATGCGTATCAAGAAAGCCCCTGTCAAGAAAGGTCATGTCATAAATGAAGATGACAAACATTTTTGCGTATCATAATTTTAAATGTTTAAAAAAAATATTTATAGATTTACTAATTTTCAAATTAAATAATACATTAAAAATCTCATAATAAAAAATAAAATACCATAAATAACAAAGATAATTCATTTCACTAATATGTCAAATACAAATAATTATTCCAAAAGTGAGTAAATGTTATAAAAAAATGAACTTATTTATATACAATTGCATCATCTAGCTTACTATGTGCCAACAAATCTCTGTGTGTTTACTTTTGCTTGAGTCTCGTTTCCTCCAAAGCTTCTAGCCATGCCAAAATATGATATCTTGAGTCTCGTTTCAAGAACCAAAATCACCTTCAATTCACTTAACAGAAAACATGATATCTACAACATGTGCAATTTCATTCCAGTTTGCAGGATCTCTTGGTCTGTCTGAAACTTTTCTGCAATTCACTTAACAAAAAACATGCAATGTCTCTTAATTAATGTGGGAGATTAAAAATTAATTAATGTTGCATTGATTGTGGGAAAAAGGGTATTGCTGAATCAAACAGATCTTAGGGCATTTTATTTTTTCCATTAAGTGTTGAATATGATTAATGATGTATGTCTGGAGTTAGTGTTGTATACATAAGACTATCTCTTTTTTAGACTGCATGAATTGCCTGAATGTGAGTAAATGACAATTTTACCCTTCTATGTGACACTTACCTACTGTCTGTTATTGTGTGTAAATTCTAGGCCTTAGAATTTGATATTTGAATATAGGGCAAACATTAAAGTGTGTATGTATTAAGTCAAAAAGAAACGCCCCTATAAATCAATGACAAACAGACATAATTCAATCAATTTTTTATAAATTATTACCTTCCATGAACAACAATAGTAGAAACCCCAGTTTTTTCAATTCGTCTGGCCAATTCTACATGTCTCCAGTTGAGTTCAAGAGGCGTATTTTGCATGTTATTGGTATGCATAAATTCCTCTTTAACGTTGTCAAAATCTGCATTACAGTATACAAAATGATTTAGCTTCAAGAGACTTTAAACAAACCTCTGCTTCAACCAATGATTTAGCTTCTGGGGGAGTAGGAAATGGGAACTTCGTAATCTGAAACAAGTCAAACACAAAAAAGAAACTCAATGCTACATATGAATATGATACAATCTCAGACAACTATCATATAAGAAGAAAAAAAATCATACACATTGTCACTAAGGCATATCATCAAACAATTGGTGTGAAATAAAGATCTACTTAAATTAGGATTCCTAAGTTTTTTTTATTACGTCTCACTATTCATAAGTAGTAACATGTGGTTTGATCACGCAGCAACAAAGATTTTAGCACGCCAATTGATCAGGCTTAGACAACAAATAGCCAGCCTACAAAGTAGTCGGGCTCAAATGAGGGGCATAGCAACACATACACAGGTAAAATGAGGGAAGTCCCTCTATGAATTTTTGGAAGACTAATTGTTCTGATATATGGGAAAAACTTCATATTTCCAAAAATGCCCCTGAAAATGCCCCTCCTCAGGCATCTCCTCCATTAGATGGAATAAGTTCCACTGCTGAAATTCCTTCCTTGCCCCCGACATCAGATATAAATCCACTTGAAGATTGTCCAGCAAGAAGAGGCAGGAATCGGTATAATCTGGGAACATATTAAATAAGAATAACTATTTGGAGAAGAAACTTTGCATAACCAGCCCCTGGTGATGAAAGCCCATTTGGTTGGACGAATAATACAATCATCTGTAGTAGTAGATAAGTTGTTATCTTATATGAGGAACAAACAGCAAAATTAGTGAATATGTAATTAAAAGTATTGTTAAGTAAATTGTTTGGGGGCAACACATTCAGTCTACTCAATCACATTTCAGAAGAAAGCAGTCATCAGGTCTTTACATTCTTCAAATTAAATTGAACTTAGTTCATGATAAAAAGTGAAGCATATCCAGCAATTTAACTACAGAAAAAGAGAAAATCGTCAGAAGAAGCCAGAAGACATTAAGGCATACCTGTTTAATGCCTCTGATTAAGCTCTATCAAACGAACAATGGGGGAAGTTATAAAAATGTGTGTTTAAATAAGAGGATGGTAAAGGCCTTCCAAGTCTAGCTTCTAAGAATTTTCATCTCATCATATGTTAATTTTGGTTGAACTTCAAAGGGGAGAAGCCTGAAGTGTTTCCTGTATCCAGGAACAATTGAGATTTTGAGTGAAGCATAGCCACATAGGGACCAAATTTGTAATTTACTCTTATTTTTATATAAGTAAATGCTATAATCAAATTTTTATACCTGTAAGGACTCCTTTTGAACTTTTCAGCAACTGATAGAAGAATCTCTATATACTTATTCCTTCCCTCAGCCTTAGAGTCCAAAATATCAGGGAGGAAGGAAACAAAACAGATGGCAGCTGAACCACATTTCTCTTCCATCACATCCTAAAATGGAAAATTCATGATTTTACTAGGGGCAAAAAGGGAAATCCTGAAAAATTATAAAAGGGATTTGGAAAACTCACTGAGCTAGTCAAGTCGATCACTTCAGGAGGAGCAACATTTGTTTCTAGTTGAACAAGGGCAAATGATTGGACTCTCTTTATCTGCACCAAATACTAATATAGTTGGGAACCCTTGTACCTTAAACCTGCTCATTAAAGACTGAAAGAAAAAAAAACATAATCAGTTAGTAATAATAAAAAATAATAATATTGTTTTAGATAAAAAGAATAGAAATTCAAGAATACCTTTTCGTCATCATAGTTCACATGTCCAAGCTTCACCTTTCCTTGTAAATTCTTTGCAGCCTTCTTCCATTCAGGTGCAAGCTTTTTACAATGTCCACACCTGAAAAAAATAACATATATATAAAAAGTTATAGTGCTAAAATATATACTACGTTGAAAGCTGCCTAAAAAAATTTAAATCCAAAAGGTCAAATTAAAATTGTAAACACTAAATTAAAGGGGTTTTTAGTATGATTATGATTATCTGATTCTTTAATGTTAAGAATTAAGATAACTGGATTTAATTTAAACATCTTTACCGGAGCTATGATAGGGTTACTAGCATCATCAAATGGTGTGAATACAAACTCAAACATGTGCTTGACAGATAGCTTCCCAAATAGCAGCTAGTTCTAAGCCAATAGCTATAAGTTGAGAGGGAAAAATCATAAGCCTTTTTCTTGATAGAGAAGATGAAGTCGATATATGAATGAGAAATTGCCTGCCCTGTTATTTGTTGAACGACTGAAGAAATAGGGTAGGGTAGAAACATCCTTTTCATACCTTAGTGCAATCACACCTTGGGCTTGTAAAATCGGGGTTCTTCCCTTGGAAACTTGAAGAAAAAAAAAGAGGAATACAATATCGGGTGAAAGGTAGGTGTCTTGAATACATAAGTAAAAAACCTAGAACATATCGGCTAAGCAAGTAGAGAAACAAGAGATCAGTGCATTTTTTTGGAGTAAAAGATAGTAGTTGGAGATCGAGATCTGGAAAGGGGAAGAAAGAGGAATGAGGGAACTGACCTAGAAATTGGTGAGGATGATGATGAGGAAGCAACGACTAATAGAACTGATCGCAAATGAATCCACGATGACTAATAGATTGGGAGCCAGAGCCACCACTAGCACCAATACCGCCATCGGTAATCTAGAAAATCGCACCAGAACCTCCATTGCTTTTTCCAACGACGCCTTCAACAAAACCGTAACGTGTCCGACGACCATCACCACCGGAGAAGACGTCGAACATCAATGAGAAAATCAACACCAACAGGAGCGAAATCAGATAATTAACCTTTTTCCTCCTCCTCATCCTCGTTGTTTTCCCCAAATTCCTCCTCACCATAACCTCCGATCAAAAAAAGCCCTAGCTACGTTGTGCAGACTTAAAGAGTCGATGTGGGTTGGAGGTAGTGGAGGTGGGTGAGGGGCGGAGACGAAGGAGATGAGATAGATGTTAGAGAACTGATCGATACGAATGTAGGAGAAAAAGCGGGGTTCAAAATTTTTTGGGATTTCATTTTCCCTCTTAGAAGAGAAGAGAGACGCACGTTCCTTAAAAAAATATATATAAAGCGACATTCACAGAGGGCGCACATTTTTTATAAAGTGCCCTCTGTGTTTTTAATTTTTTTACATGACACACTAATTTAACGGCACGCAATAATGCGTGACCTAAATCCTAAATTTTTTTGAAGAGATGACACATTTTTAATGTCACTCTCTTTTGCGTAACATAAAACAACGAGTGTCGTGGTTTGCGCGTCGTAAAAGGGCCTTTTTCTTGTAGTGCTCAAAAGCAGTTGTTTACCTGTTTTACTGATTACCTGAGAATACAAGTAGTTTTGAAAAAGTGTCAACAATTAAGTTGGTGAGTTCATAAGCTTTTGAATGAAATGTTGAAACCCTTTCTTTGTAAAAGTAATGTTTGTTCCAGAAAAATCCAATATTTTCCTTTTAAATTGTATTATAGTCTTAAATGCCAAAACTAATAATGTAATAGTATTTTCCATATAAGTTGAAATTTATGCAAGTTTAAAATCGACTTAAACTCGTTTAATTGAAGGAAAATCCCGTAAATCATATATTTTGTTAATACCCCATGTGAGTTATTATAACCATGCTATGACTCAATCGGCCTTGTATACGACGTTCTTCAGGCGTCGCAAAGTTAAATGAAATTTGTCACCCCAGACATGCCGGTCTAGCTGTTGCATGCAGCTCAGGTGTGGGTTTGTCAAACCCAATATAGATGTATATACAACTATCACGCTCTCCCTACAAGAGACTCTGGTTACAATTACAGGACTTTTGATTTCGTTACTTTAGAAGTTACGTGAAGCGAATGTCTCACAAATTTATTCATTAACAGATTTACGTAAAGTGAACTGAAAACCCCTTTTGTCGAGATGTACTCTCTCATGGTGTGATGTAAATGAAACATAAACCATGACTTGTTATAGTTTATCCTAATTGCTTGTAATGTATATGAAACATAAACTATACCAATTATAGTTTATCAAAATGTTCGTAATGTATAGTAACCTTTTTTGTGTAAGTAGATTGTATAGCAAAAACATAATTATGTTTATTATGCCTCATCTTTTAATACTTGTAAAAATAATGGATTCTTACAATTTAATGTCCATTTTTCTGTTATATAATTTTATCACAACAGAAAATACATGCAAAATATTAAGTCATCAAGGCTTAACACTTTGCTCAACATGTTACAAAGTGTTATGAAAGTTGTAAACTGTAAATTCATTTTTACCATTTTTGCACTGATTTAGAAAAATCACAGAAAATTCATATGAAATCGAAAACTAGATCCGTAAACTCTGAGAGTTTAGAAAATGTGTCTAGTTTATTCATAAATTTAATTATGATTTTTAGATGTCTCTAACTGGTGTGAAAACGTTCATATTCACATATTGGTCTGAATTCATAGCTACAGTGATAGACAGTTTTATAAAAATCACCATAAATTGTAGAAAAATCATATGAGTATGTGCAAGTAGTGATTTTAAAGGTATGAACCTGAAATATTTGCATATTAAACAGTTTTGAAAGATATTAAGTCTAAGTTGGTCAAAATAGTCCGTGAATAGGACTCAACGTTTCTGATGAAAGCTGTTGTTTGAATTTAGTTAAGTTTTTGGTGTATTAACTTGTATTCCCCCCCCCCCTAAAACTTGAAGTAAACATGAAAATGTAGGGTTATGAACTCACCTTTAGTTATTCCCTGAGATGAAGGTGGAAGAAGAAAGGTTTACAAATCAAGAACACTTGGGAGATACTTGAAGATTCGAAGATCCTAAGCACAATATGACGATATTTGTATAAGAGATTCATGATTTGAGTGAAGGAGTGTAGAGTATTCAAATGTAGGATGAATATACATACCAATACTAAAGTGAAAATCTCAAGAACATCCTTGAAATCTCGAGTTCTAGATAGGGAAAATGAGAGAGAGAGAGAGAGAGAGGTGTTTGCTTTTTGGTGAGAGAGAGAGTGAGTAAAGTGGAAGGAGGTATGAGAGTTGCTAGATTTTGATGAAGCTATGCAGCTGGAGGAGGGGTGTCAAAGGACAAATAGTTGACTAGATAGGGAGGAATAGTGACTGAGGGTTGTCCTATGAGGGTATGGGTGTTAACTTGTGTCATACTCTAAATAAAGTCAACACTCCAACACCATATCTTACCCAAAAGATATTGTACTTAGTTTAGGATCCCCCTCCTCAAAATGTGATTAACATATGATAATATAGGGACTCTTAAGTCAAAACACAAGTTTGGGTGAAAATCCCGCGTTAAAATCACGAAAAACGAGCTTAAAACAAAGTCGGGGTCGAAAACCGGGAAGAAGGGCAAAATCTGCGAAATTCCGAGCTTAGCGCCGAAGGTTTGGTCCTTAGGTGCTTAGAACCGAGAGGATGGTTCGGTTGATGCATGAGAACCGAGAGAAGGGTTCGGTCCGAGCGTCACAGGCAAAGCCATCAGAAGGAACCGAAGGCGAAGTAGGCTAGAAGCGATTGGTAGTTCGGTCCGATGGGACCTTCGGGTTCGGTTCTTGTGGAGGTCTCGGTCCATGCCAGTTTCGGTCCTCATGAGTTCGGTTCCTTAAGAGGGTTCGACTCCTTAAGAGGGTTCGACTTTCTAAAGCTGTTTTTCGCATAACTTCCGTTTTCGAGTTCTTTTTGACTAAATTAAGGGTCGGGATTGCCCCGAGTGAATATAAAAAGTTGAGAGAAATTTTGAGAGAGATTTGGGAGAAATTTCATATTCTTGGAGAGATTTCACATACTTAGAGAGATTTGGGAGAGATTTCTCATTCTTGGAGAGATTTAGGAGAGATTTCTCATACCTGGAGAGATTTGGGAGAGATTTCTCATACTTGGAGAGATTTGGGAGAGATTTGAGATAGAGAGAGATAGAGCGAGAGAGTTTTGAGAGAGACTCATTTGTGACCTTTTTGGATGTTTAGCTTCGCTACGCAAGTTTTGTTAACCCCATTTTGCCTTGTTATGAATGTTATACGCCCCCGAGGGGTACGGAATAAGATTTTACCAAGTAGTTTCATCACTTACCCTGAGTAGGGTTTAAGAATTCAGAATGTACGAACTTTCCAAGTGATAACTTCTTATTAAAATAGCGAGTTGTACAGTAGTAACGTAATGTAAACCCTAATATGCTAAGGTTAGCTAGGTTGACCGGTTTGACTTGATGACTTTATTTGACTTTGACTAGAGTGAAAATTGACGGTTGTCACACATAAAAATAAACAACACAATCATTCATAAAATATACGTGCATAAATATAACCAACTAATGATATTTTTTGTGAGTCAACACAAAATATGTTAAGTCCATTACTAAAAGGGACATTTAAAAGGACCAAAAGTCTTCTTGTAATGTTGTTGTAGAAGCTCCCACTTTAGAAAACACTCATTGCTTGCAAAAGATTAAAAAAGCTTCTTAAAGTTAATAATTCATCAACATACAACACTCTCATAAAGTGTTGAGCTACAATGACATTTACCATAAAAAAATAACAATTATACAATTGTCATAGAAAATATGTATGAACTCATTTTCTTTCAAAAACAAGTTATCCATATTTTCCAAAAACTAAGATATCCAAAAATCATAAAATCTAACCAAACTTGCAAGGATGGTTCTGATACCAATTGTTGATATTTTATTCAAAAATCAGTTTCAAAAAAAGATTTTAGCAATGAATGACTTTAAAATTCTTGAACAACTATAAACTAATTATAACCAACCATGGATCTTCTTGCAACGTTTGGAAAGAAAACAAACACCAAAGAAGAATAAGAGTTTAACAACCTTTGTAGACTTTGGATCCTCTAAGAGAGGCTTGGAAGTTGATGGAAATTATGGAACCTTTGAGACACCAACATGTTGCCAACTTGATTTAAGATGCTAGTCTTGTATAAAACTATTAATCTCTTAAGCATAAAGTTCATAAGCAAAGTATGAACTTTAAGAGAGAAAAGAATGCAAGTTCTCTTCCAAGAATGAACAAAAGTGAAAGAGTGTGTGTATCCTCTACAAACTTATGGTTTTGTGCCAAAGGAGGAACCAAAATGAAATCCTCATGAAGCTGGTCTTTAAAGCTGAAAAAAAAGTTTACAAGTCCTTAACCATTTAGCACTTTATCACTTTAGACAAACATGTACCCCATGCTTGTAAGACTAGCCATACTTTTCATTAAGATAATAAACAATCCATTCCTTATTTTCTCTTGTGCGTATTTTGAAAATTAGAACAAACAGAAGACAAAGTTTATATATTTTATAAACTAGTTTATAAAATATAAATTTTGACGTTTTGGTAAAATACAAAACAAATTTATCGAGTCCAAAATGTTATGCATGACTTATATATCATATCACACACACACACACTGTCACACCCCCGGACCAGACGACGAAAACGTCCGGAGGCGGGTGACCTCACTGTGTAGTATCATAACAATTGAATACAAATGAAATAGAGCAATCCAAACATCATACATTGAGATGACAAACTTACATTGTTTACATATTGTATTTGTCTTTCAAATTACACAAAAGAGACATAAGCAGAAAATCCAAACTATAGCTAATTGGTCCTGCATCTGCGTCCCTTGTTACCTGCTTACTAGATCCCTGAGAATACAAGTCGTTTTGAAAAGCGTCAACTAAAAAGTTGGTGAGTTCATAAGCATTTTTGTATAAAATCGTTTACACTTGTTTAGAATCATTCTCATTGTACTTTCATAAAATCCAATATTTTCTATGAAATCGTTTGAAGTCTTGCCTTGAAAATCATGCATATATGTATGTATGTCATTACTTTTTTTCATCCTTATAAGGAGTGATTTTGAAAAGTATTGTAATTTGTTAAAGCGAGTTGTGCCCGAGAATAGTTCTTTTGAATAGTAATAATCAACCGTTTCCAGAAAAATCCCTTATTTTCAAAAAGAGAATATGGTTGAAAATCTTGTTCCTCTTATCGAGTAAATTGAGTGTGTGTTCTAGTTTATCGTTATCGAAATCGTAGAAAATTGTTTTCTCCAGAAAATCCTATATTTTCTGCTATAAAATATTCGTGAGTTCTAGTTCCAACTATGTATGTGTGTGGGTTAGTTTATCGTTTTCAAAGCCGTTTACAAACATTTTCCATAGAGTCCTTACGCTTTTTAATTTGTAAAATAGCAGTATTACTACTCTATACTTGTTAGGAGAAAGAATCAACATGGCAATTGTGGACATTCTACGCGATGAAAAAGGACAATCAACACAACAAATGCAGACCATCACCTATCATGTGTAGGACAGTCAACACAACGTGCCAAAATTTATTTATGAGGTTTCTCAGGCGCCCTAGTTTTGGAAAAGACATTTGTCACCGTAGAATGGTCTGTCTAGTTGTAGCGAACAACGAAGGTGTGAGGTGTCAACCCCATATAGATCTATACACAAATTCTCACTCTCCCTCCAGGAGACTCTGGCTATAACCTCTTACAGGACTTTAGACATACACTAATATTTTTATATTTAGGTACTTTTGAGATTTTTCTGACTAGAATATTAACAACTGTAACATCCGGATTCCCAGGTACCCTATGTTAAGTATTTTTAGTGAATTTGTGAAAGGGACTCGGCGAGTAGGAGCTCAGACTCATCGAGTGGGATCACGCATCTTTTGGTCTGATTTAATGAGGGACTCGGCGAGTCCATGAGTGGACTCGGCGAGTCCACGCTGTTTAATGAAACCCTAATTTCTTGGGTTTGGGACCTATTTAAGGACCCTTATAGCGACCATTTGCGGCTACCAGACCCTTGAGAGGAACCCTAATAGCGCTTGAGTGTTTGTGAGAGAGAAGAAGCCATCATTTGACCTTTGTGGGTTGGTTTTGCAAGAAGAAGTTGATTCCAGCTTAGAGGAGGCCAAGGAGGTTGCATATTTGTGGATTTCAAGCAGAGGGCATCATCTTTGAGGTAGAATATCGATCTTCTTCCTGTTTTGTTAAAGAATCCATGGATCTAGGGTTTCTTATACCCTTTATTGGGTTGATTTGTTGGGAATATGGTTCCTTATCATGTCTGGACTTCAGATCTAGACCCATAGTGGTCCATAGAATGTTATCCATCTTGCTTTATGTTGAGTTATGGAAGAAATGGACTTCGGATGTTGTATTTGGGGCTATTTCTTCAAGTAGAGTTATTTGGACATTGCATGAGTATCAAGATCGAACCTTTACGTGTTTATTGAGCTTGGGAAGGTTAGATCTATGGATTAGAGGAACAGATCCAACCTCAGAAGGTCATTTGAGTTTGAGTGTGGCGGCAACTCGCTGAGTCCATAAGTGGATTCGACGAGTCGAGTCGGGGTTTCCCCGCGATTCGTGACAGGTGTAACCCGTCGAGTGGAATGATGACTCGACGAGTCAAGAGAGGCTGAAAGGATTCAGAAAACCCGCATGGACTCTCCGAGTCGCCTATGTGCACTCGACGAGTCGGGTCAAAGTTTGACCTTTGACTTCGTTGACTTTAGGGTTCTGGTCAAGGCTGATTCAGGAGAGTTCAGGGAAGGGTAGAATGGCCTTCTACCCAATTTGTAAGAGGAGATCATGAGAGAATTATGATCGGGATGTTATTTGAATAATAGGAGGGGACTAAGTCGGGACGTTGAGCACGAGAGTTTATCCGACTTCGTTGAGGTGAGTCTTCTCACTATACTGTACCTGGAAGGGTACCAATGTGTGACCGGAAGGTCTTATATGCTATGAGATGTATGAACTGTATGTTATTATGTGATATGTATGTGCTATATATGTTATGTGTGTTATGGACCAGAAGGTCAAGAGGTTATGGACCGGGAGGTCAAGAGGTTATGGACCGGGAGGTCAAGAGGTTACGGGCCAGAAGGTCGATACGGGTAGGACCGGAAGGTCTACCGGAATTTGGGACGAAAGTCCCTGAGACACATGGATCAGAAGATCCTACTATGTTATGGCCTGGAAAGGCGTATGTGTGGTATGTGGTATTTTAGGGAACTCACTAAGCAATTATGCTTATAGTTGTTATGATATGTGTTTCAGGTACTAGCGAGGAACGTGGGAAGGCGCCGACATGATCCATACACACTCATAGAGATTATGTTGGAGATTCTGGGAATTGTTTTGTTATGATAACATTGGATATATTATGTTTTGATATTGTTTTTGATGATTGAAAGTATGTTTTAAAAATGAAAAATTGTTTTGAAAATTTACGTTGTTACAACAACCTTTTGAGCAATCGTTAGAGATCTATTATTTGTTAGATAAATAATGAAATTTGTACTCATTTAATAGAGATATTGTTCTCGTTCCATATCGTTGATTGTGCTCGTTAACTGGGTGCTCGTGTTCGTTCCTTTTCGTTTATTGAAAAATAAGTCATTTTAGTCAAGAGAAAAAGTGTCAAATTATAATGTGTATAAATTTATAACTGCCGGTTATGACACGCATTTTCTGTTTTATGACATATAGAACATTACTTCTGCTCTTGGAGGTTTTATTACAGCAGTTTATGACATGCAAATATTTTTGTCATGAAACTTTGTTTTCATATGTTTTCCTTGATATAATTATACATATTAAATATTCATAAATAATCACAAGTAGTTTGTTAATATGGTAAAAGCCTTGAGTATGACATAATATTCCAAGATAACCCTTGTATTTATGTTTGGTCAAAAATGATCCAAAATATTATTATGTCCATACTTTAGTCATTTTCAAAGTATTTTGCCCAACAACTTGTTTAAGCAAATATTAAAATAAATCCTTATGTTTGTTGATATAAAAATTTGGTGGTTTATACTTGGTAACATACTAGTTCTTGATTCCAAACTTTTATATCGAATATTTATAAAATACTCCCTGATAGTTTGCAAATAGTCACAAAGTTTCCATTTTCGAAAATTACTAGAAATGGTGTCCACTTATCAAGGTCCCTTTTTATAACTTTTATCTATAGGCATGAAAGTATAGATAAAGGGATTAAGTTGGACACACCCCATAGTTGGGAGGCTCTTTTGTACACAAAGTATCCTTTGTTCTTTATGAAGTTGTGAAATCTTACGTTCATGAGAATATTACTAAAATAATAATTTAATAATATTTCACACACATACAAACATACGTATACATGCAATTATTCATGTATTTAGGCAAGATTTGACTTGTACTCTCCCCCAAAAACATTAAAACATTGAAAAAGGTGGGGTATGAAGCTCACCTTGAGTTGGTTGAGGAGTTGTTTGGTGTTATGGAGTGAAGATCTCAAGTTTAAACTTTTGGCTGGGATGAGGAACTCCTATGGGAAGAATGTTATCCTAAGGTTGATTATCAAATAATTTAGAGACCAAATACGCAAATTACCCCAAACCATAGGGACCATTCGTGTAAATTACTCTAAGGAATACTCCCCTCATGCTTGTGAATGTAGGTCACCTTGACTAAACCATGTAAATGATATATCCTATATACTTTTAGTTTTACTTATTATCCACTTTACTTCCTAACAAGCTTATTTGTGAAGTGCTTAATAAGTGGGACAAAAGGTAGACCCAGTCTTCTTGGTTTGGCAAAATTTTAAAATTGTCCCTTAACTTTGGAAGGACAAACTATTCTTTTCCCAGGTTTACATGAATGTTGTCACACCCCAAAACCAAGAACGGCGGAAACGTTCTGGGGCGGAGGACGTCATGTAAAGTATCATAACACAGTAAAAGTAAACAAGCAAACAACATCATCCATTGCATTAAATATATAATTTTAATACAAGCGTGTTCTATACAGTTATAGACACCAAAAATAATGTAAATCAAAATAATAAGATGAGTCTTGGATGCGCTCCATCGTCTCAAAAGCTGGCCTCGGTACCTGTCTACTGATGACCTGAGAATACAAGTTATTTTGAAAGAGTTTATCAGCATTAAGCTGGTGAGTTCATAAGTATTTTAGTGTCGGTGTTTGTTATCAAAACGTTTGAACATGTCTCAAGTGTAAGTTTGTAAAATGTATGTATATGTTTGTAAAAGTTTTAATCTCTCAGAAAAACCTATATTTTCTATTAAAGTAGCCTTCTACCAACGCTTAACTGTTTTGTATGTTCGTTTGTTGTAAAAGTGTGTAATTTCCCAAGTGTAACTATCATTAACAAAATATTGTTTGTACATTAATGTTTAAGTGAAATAATCACTAAATATATGTAATGGGTAAATTATTGTAGTACTGTAGTGTTGTATTATAGGAACTACTGCTTTACTAACTACCTTAAACCGGATTTATATTAAGGTATCATGTGATTAATTGCACCATACTATTGACTGGTAACAACGACGTACGAATGGTCGTAAAACGGAATGACGTTTGGCACACGCATACCTGCAGGTCCGGCTGTAGCTAGCAGCAAGGTGTAGGATAGTCAATCCAGTATAGATCTATACGCAAACTCACGCTCTCCCTTCAAGAGAATTCTGGCTACAACTCGGGCCATGACATTTAAGGCATGCTCCGATACAGTGGATCACAATTGTTAACGTATTCATGTATATGTAATGTAATGTTACTTGTTCTAGTATCGTTGTATATGTTCTCTTCCTAGTATAGTTGTATATGTTCTCTTTCTAGTATAGTTGTATATGTTCTCTTTCTAGTATAGTTGTATATGTACTCATTCTAGTATAGTTGTATATGTACTCATAGTAATAAGTATTGACTCATGAATGAACTGACTCATTGATCTAAAAATTGTAGTAGTATGATCCTGTGTTACCCCGATGATAACTTACTAATGATGTAACTAATACGCATGAATATGGGAGTACTTTTATGTCAATATATGTACGCTTGATATATAATTAATATTGAAACGGCCTTTGGATGGCTATCCGAAATCCCACCAGACCACATCCAAATCGAGAAAAAGGAAATAGGGCGGATGGCCTTCCTAAGCCCTTTAAACATTTCTTATATATATATATATATATATATATATATATATATATATATATATATATATATATATATATATATACATATATGGGCATGCAATTTATAAGAAGTATAACAAAGTTTAAATAAAAGTATTTGGTAAGAAAAGAGTTTGTAAAACATTTTGAAGTAAAGCAGTTTGATAAACAGTTTGAACAGTGATAAAATCATTGGTTTTATAGTTATTAATCACATGTGATTGATGTAATAACTATAAGTATTTAACTTGTATTCCCCCCCATAAAAGCATTTAAAACATTTAAAAGTATTTCAAAGGTTAATTAAAGGGGTATGAACTCACTTGTGGTGAGTGGATTGGATTGAAGTGCCAGATACTATACTAGGTGGCAAACGGAGACTTGTTCACACGCACGAGCCTAGTTATCATATAATGAGCATATATATAACTAATTAGCCAAATAATAACCAATAAAATTTGTTAGGACACTCTAGAACATGTAAACACTTTGTATAAGTGTTATAAGTCCTAAGGGTTGCTTCTAGGTTGTTGTGGGACAAGGCTAAAGGGGTTTAAAGTTTCCCCAAGGGCCTTGTATATGTGTTTACTCTTCAATAAACTCCACACAAGGAGTTTACAGTCGTAAACCCTTGAGTTTACGGCCGTGAACTCCCAAAATTGATGTCATTTGGTGTTTTGAAGTGTTATTTGATTTCTAGAATAAGTTCTACTTGGTGGTTTAGTTCTTTGGGTAGTTTAGGGCATAGAAACACTCCTTTGAGGAGTTTACGGCCCCAAGGCCAATTCCCTTGGAGTTTACGGCCGTAAACTCTCACGGGATGGGTGTTTTTATGTTTTCAAGCCCCAAGCACAAGTAGGATAGTTTCTAGGCATCTGTTTCAAGTTAATGAAGGTCCTAGGCACACTTTGGTGCCCTTGATTTATGTTCACGGCCCAAGAACATTACCAGGGCCGTAAACTCTCTTTGGGGAGGTGTCTTTGATGTTTTAAAGTCCACAAATTAGCTAGGATCAAATAGGGTTTAATGTCCAAGGCTTTAGGAGTGATTAACACACTCTTTGGCCCTTGATTTTGGAGTTCACGGTCCAAGAACTTCTTGAGCCGTGAACACCCTAATCTTGGTGTTTTTGATTGGATTCTAGTCCTAAATACACTTACAATTAAGCTTAATTCCGTCACTTATCATGGGGAAAAGACTAGGTGGCATTTAAGCCTCATATTGGAGTTTACTCTCCAAGAACGTTCTTGGGCGGTAAACTCCCGAATCTCACAGATTTGATATGTAAACTAAGTTATTAAGCACATAATAAGCATTATAAGACAACTAGAGAAGTGTAATCACGATTTGGGGCGAAAACCCGAAGATCCGTGAGAGAGAAAATGGCTTTTCTCTAGTTGGAAATGTGAATAATGAATGAATGTGGTTCAGAAATCTATTTATAGTCCTGAGATATTTTTGGCAGAAAATATTTTTATTCCGGAAATGAACTCTAATATTATGAAGTTTTGAAATACTCGAGTTTCACTAACCCAAGTGCATCCACTCTCCTGATATCTCCTTAAACGTAAACACTAATATACTCAAACTTATTCGGAAAAGTCTGAAATTCACTGTAACTGGTCTAGCTTCTATTGAATTGATAATGTTCGTACAAAATGGAAATTTCGGGTTGTCACAAATGCATACAAATTTATGATAAAAAACTTTTTAAAATCATTGAAAATATTTAACTTATTTACTCTTTAATCATTATTAAAAACTCTTTGTAAAAAGTTGTTTCCTGCAATCCACAAATAGATGCATGCATATGGAACAAACACTTAGCAAGTAATCATACATCATTTAAAACACTTGTACATTTTAAAACATTATAATTCATTTCATGTGACATGTATTCAGTAATACTCACCTTATGGAGAAATCTAAGTTATTCTTATCTTATTAATCCAAGTTCTCCTTTTAAGCACCACTTATTGTTACTAATAATAAATTATTGTAAATTGACTCAAATACCCCTAGAGGGTTCTTGACACGTGTGACACCTTCCGGTAGTTTATATCCATCCTATACGCTTATATTTATAAATTGGGTGCAATCAGAGATCAAATGCTAGGTCAAGTGGATTTTAGATTTTTCCACACATGTCACAGCACATCTTGTGGCAAAGTGCAAGTCACAACAAATAGGGTTGTAAACGAATCGAACGAACATGAACGAGAGATTGTTCATGTTCGATCGTTTAGGTTAGCTGAACAAATGAATGAACACGAACAGACAAACAAATTAGTTTTCTTGTTCATGTTCATTCATTTAACAAATTGCATTGTTCATGTCCGTTTGCTTATGTTTGTGAACATGGTAAACGAACATAAACGAACAAATGTAAAAAAAAACATATATGAACATAAAATGGACATATAATATAGTAATCTAATCAACCACAGTTAAGCAAATATAAACATAGAAAAAGAACTTGTATTAATGAACATAAACGAATGTAAACGGACAACATAAACGAAACGTTCACAAACATAATTGAACGAACGAGACAATTGGTCATGTTCATCCGTTTATTAGATAAACTAACATAAACAAACTTCCCATTGAACATTTCACGAATAGTTCATTGAACATTCAGTTCGTTTACAGCTCTAACCATAAATGTAAAGTTTTTATCATTTAGGCATTGTATTTTGCACAAATGGCTTCTGATGGGCTACCAAACTTAACCAAATGACCCAAATGGATGAAAAATGTTGTTAACCCTATATATACTCAATTAAGTCATTTCTTCATTATAAATAGATCTTTAAGACCTTTAGATGTGGTAAGAGTTATATAAAAGCACAAAATGACATTTAAGCATCGTAATTAGCCACTAAGCTCTCAATGACAAAGGTTCTCATAGTTCTAAACCACATAAAACCTCATAATTACCGTACTATACATCTTAAATGACATTAAAGTAATCAAATACATGCATTCAAGGGTTGAAATTGATTATTTTATACTTAAAATCTTTAATAAACTTGATTCCATAGTTTTTACTTCAAAATCCTTTAGACATTTTTGATAAATCAATCATTAATGATCCAACAATTAATTCATGAATTATGACTTTAATTGAAGACAATCCTTATATTAGTCCTCATCTAATCATTAAGTTCTTCTTTAAAACTCTCATGGATTTTCACTGGGAATCATAATTCTCATTCTCATCTGAAATAATTGATTTAATTGCATAAAACTCTTATGGATTCATATTAAGACTTTATTCCATACTAGATATTAACAAATCCAATAATCTATATACTTACATACTTAAATCCAAATCTTCAACTATTTGCTATAATACAACTCATCATTGCCAACATAAAACTCATACATACACCCAAAGTTTGAATCACCTATTTTCACAATTGGTTGATGGATTGCAATCATTTAATAATGAATTAGCAATCATTTAATGATGAATTAGCAATTACATGGTGTTCTAAACCCATTTAAACTAATAGTTAAGGAATTCCCACCATTAACGAAGCGTGGAGCTTAACATCTCAACCAAAACTTCATCAAAACTGAAACAACCCAAAAATATAAGCCAAAAATTTCGTTTGAAAATATTACTAAAACCATAATATCCAAATGTCATATAAGAAAAGCATAAGTTATGTGCCTCAAAATGTCATAAAATATGTCTCATATCAAACTGCTGTCAAATCATGTCAAAATATCAGAGTCTAACTCCCAGGCTAAAACTGTGGTGTGTGTCATGCCATCATCCCGAGCCCTTCCCTTTGCTAGCTGAAGTACCTGAAACCAAAACTGAAACTGTAAGCACGAAGCTTAGTGAGATCCTCTAAACTACCACCTACCATGCAATAACAAATAAAGCACATATTGGGCCTTGCCCACTACATCGGACTGAAGTTCAGAACTGACTAAGGCCTCGCCCTCTGCATCGGACCAAAGTTCGAAACTAACTTGGGCCTTGCCCACTGCATCGGACCGAAGTACGGAACTAACTAGGGTCTCGCCCTCTGCATCGGACCGGAGTCCGGAACTGACTTAGGCCTTGCCCACTGCATCAGACCGGAGTCTAGAACTGACTGAACATAACATAACATAATCATAACATATAACAATAACACTTATACTGCATACTGCATCGGACCGCAGCCCGGAACACATAACACATAGACATGCCTGAATCACAAAGACATCAAGCATACTGAACTACTGCTATCTAAACGGGTCGGGATTATGGCTGTAGACCCGTTCCTATTGGAAGGAAACTCACCTCGTAAGGCTGACTGCGGAAACGCTGATCGGGAACTGTCTGACTACTGCTCCGGTGACTCCCCGAATACAATTCCCATAAAGACACTTAATCAAACACTTATAACAAATTTTAGGGTAAAGTGACTATTTTACCCCTGGTCAAAGTCAACTTCCATTTGTCCTGACTCGCCGAGTTGAGCCGCCAACTCGCCGAGTCCTTATCCTTTCTTTTGCCCCCTACCCGGTTCTACTCGTCGAGCTTAGCAAAGACCCAACGAGTTCTCCTTCTATAATTCCTCGAGTCAATCTTCATCCAACTCGCCGAGTTGTATGAACAACTCATCGAGTTCATCTTCATCATATGAACACGTCCAGACTATGACTCGCCAAGTTGTATGAACAACTCGTTGAGTCTGTTCTTGTGGGTAATAGGGTAAGGAGATTGCCTTGGACTCGTCTAAATGCTTGCTATCACCCAGTTGGGTCCCTTTGAACCACAACAGATTGGGGACTGAAGCCCCGGACTCGCCGAGTTCCAAGAACAACTCGTCGAGTTGCCTATTTTCCAAGTCTATAATCTCGAATTTTGGCGTACAACTCCCATCCAAAAGGTAGATATGGGCTTCTAAGATTGATCTAGCACGTAAAGTTATGAACTTTACATGCATGCATGGAAGTATAAGCTTTAAGGACCCAAAATGAGGCCTTAAAGGGGTGCATGGGTTAATATGGCCATAAAGCTTGCATCTTTATGCCATGAACTCGGTTCTAGAGTCTAGATCTGAAGGTGAATCGACTTGGGACGTCCAAGTCTTAAGGATCAAGCTTATTGACCCCTAAAACTCCATAAAGGGGCAAAGGAGAAAATCTATAAAACCACAAGTCAAGTTTTGAGCTTAATTACCTGAAAGTGAAGAGAAACTGATGTTGCTCCTAGATCTAATACTTCTCCCTTGATCCTTCTTCCTTCCAACTCTTGTACTAGATACACAATGCACCAAAAACCCTCCAAGTCACTAAGAAAGCTCAAGTTTTCCAAAAGGGAAATTAGGGTTCGAAAGAAATGCTTTGGAGGTGATGGAGGCTGGACATCAACCCTTTAATTAGGGTTGAAGTCCAGCCTCCATCACCTCCAAAGCATTTCTTTCGAACCCTAATTTCCAAGCGCAGACTCGGCGAGTAGATTACTTAAACCCGTGTCCCAACCTCGCATCTACTCGACGAGTTAGGGCTGCCACTCATCGAGTGACTAATACAAACGATATAAAAGTAGATCAATTATGTACTAGAAACGGGGCGTTACAATTCTCCCCCACTTATCTTAGACTCGGCCCTTGAAGTCTGATATCTCTGAAAACAACTCTGGGTAGTGTTTTCTCATCTCCTCCTCGGGCTCCTACGTCCACTCCAAGCCCTTGCGGTGCTGCCACTGCACCTTTACTAGCTGAACCACCTTATTCCTCAAGGTCTTTATCTTCCCGTCCAAGATCACAATAGGTCTCTTGATGTAATTCAAGCTGCCATCAACCTGAATATCCTCCAATGGTACTACTGTCGACTCATCCACTAAGCACTTCCGCAACTGAGAAACGTGGAAAGTGTTGTGGATCTGGCTGAGCTCTGCCGGAAGATCTAACTGATACGCAACCCGTCCCACCCGGGCCAAAACCCTAAAGGGACCAATGAATCTGGGGCCCAGCTTTCCCTGCTTCCGAAATCGGATGACACCCTTCCAGGATTGCACCTCAGGAGGACCATATCGCCCACCTAGAACTCCAAGTCTGAGCGCCGCTTATCGACGTAACTCTTATGCCGACTCTGCGCAGTCTGAAGCCTGTTATGGACCTGTTGTTTCAACTCTGTGGTCTTGAGTACTACCTCCGTACTCCCCATGACTCTCTGACCGACCTCACCCCAACAGACTGGGGTCCTACACTTCCTCCCATAAAGCATCTTAAAAGGAGGACGATCAATATTGGTGTGGTAACTGTTGTTATGAGAAAATTCCGCTAATGGAAGATACGTATTCCAACTGCCACCGAAATCTAGGACACATGCCCGAAGCATGTCTTCGAGAGTCTGAATCGTCCTCTCGCTCTGCCCGTCCATCCGAGGGTGGAAAGTGGTGCTGAAATGAAGACGAGTACCCATCTCGTCATGAAACTGCTTGCAAAACCTGGAAGTGAGCCGGACGTCTCGGTCTGACACCACTGAAATTGGCACTCCATGATGTGCCACTACCTCTTGCACATAAATATCGACTAACTTCTCAGCCGAGATGCTCTCTAGGATCGGTATAAAATGCGCACTCTTGGTCAACCGATCCACGATGACCCAAATCGAATCAACTCCACGTGCGGTCCTGGGAAGCTTAGTAATGAAATCCATGGTGATATCCTCCCATTTCCACATGGGAATATCCAACGGCTGCATCTTGTCGTGGGGTCTCTGGTGCTCTGCCTTGGCCTTCCTGCAAGTCATGCATCTCTCTACATACCACGCTACATCCCGCTTCATGCAGGGCCACCAGTAATTGGGTCGAAGATCTCTATACATCTTCTTCGCCCCCTGATGGATGGAGAACTGAGACTTGTGGGCCTCGTCCATCAACACATGTCATACTCTACCCTAGTATGGTACCCAGACCCTCCCATGCAGGGTCAACAATCCTCGACTATCATAATCAAAGGAAGCTACTCGGCCCACGATCCTCTCACACTTTTGCCTCTCCTCCTTCAGGCCCTCAACCTGTTCCTCTTTGATTTGCTCCAACAATGGAGTAATCATTGTCATCCTCATACGTATATCTTTGATCGGGGCCGCCACCGCCTTGCGGCTCAGAGCATCGGCCACAACGTTGGCCTTGCCCAGATGGTAAAGGATCTCACAGTCGTAATCCCTTACCACATCCAACCATCGACGCTGCCTCATGTTCAGATTCGACTGATCCATAAGGTACCTCAGACTCTTTTGATCCGTGTAAATGGTACAACGGACCCCATAGAGGTAATGTCGCCAAATCTTGAGGGCGAACACCACTGCCCTCAACTCTAAATCATGCGTCGGATAGTTAGCCTCATGAGGCTTCAACTGTCTAGAGGCATAACCTATGAGATGCCTCTGCTACATCAACACAGCTCCCATACCTGTGATCGAAGCGTCACGTTAGACTACAAAGTCATCCACTCCCTCTAGCAGGGTAAGAATCAGTGCCTCGCACAATCGCTACCTGAGCGTCTCAAATGATGACTGCTGCTCAGGACCCCAGCGAAACGTCACTGACTTCTTAGTCAGTCGAGTGAGCGGTACTGCTATCTTGGAAAAATCCTGAATGAATCTCCTGTAATACCCTGCCAGACCTAGGAAACTTTGAATCTCAGATGGAGACCTCGGGACCTCCCATTGCATCACAGCCTCTATATTGGTCGTATCTATAAGTATACCCTTCTGGTTGACGAGGTGTCCAAGGAATTACACCTCGCACAACCAAAACTCACACTTACAGAACTTTGTGAAAAGTTTCTCCCTCCTCAGTGTCTCTAGCACCTCTCTCAGGTGCTCCTCGTGCTGATCCTGAGTCTTGGAATAAACCAAGATGTCGTCGATGAACACTATCACAGACCGATCCATCATCGGCCTATACACGTTGTTTATCAGGTCCATGAACACGGCTGGAGCGTTGGTGAGCCCAAACGGCATCACCACGAACTCATAATGATCATAACGGGTCCTAAAAGTGGTCTTCTACACATCCTCATCCCTGACCCACATCTGGTGATATCCGGACTGTAGATCAATCTTGGAAAACCAAGATGCTCCCTGAAGCTGAACGAACAAATCATCTATCCTCGGAAGTGGGTAACAGTTATTCACCGTTACCTTGTTCAACTCTCGGTAATCTATACACATATGGTGCGACCCATCCTTCTTCTTCACAAACAGGATCGGGGCTCCCCATGGTGAACTGCTCGGTCTGATAAAAACTTTGTGTAGCAGCTCCTGCAACTGCGTAGACAACTCCTACATCTATGGAGGATCCAACTGATATGCTGCCTTGGCTATCGGAGCCGCACCAGGTACCAGGTCAATCTTAAACTCAACCTGTCTCTTAGGAGGTATTCCAGGAAAATCCTATGGAAATACATCTGGGTACTCTTGTACCACCGGTACATCGTCAATTCTCGCCTTTCCCTTCTCCCGGGCATCCATAACATAGGCGACATACCCCGCCCATCCCTGCTGGAAGTAACGCTTCGCTCTCGCTGTTGAACAAAGAATCGGTATGCGCTGTGGCCTCTCACCCTAAATCACTAACTCTCCGCCACTAGGAGTGCGGACCCTCACTAACTGCAACTCACAATCAATCACTGCCCCATTGGGGCTCAGCCAATCGATACCCACTATAACCTTATTCCCTCGCAGGGGAATAGGAACCAAATCCACTGAGAACTGCTCGTCAAACAACCGCAATGTAGACCCTCTATGAAGAGAATTATAATCGAGATTTAGAAAGCAATCATGATTATATGAATGAAAAGTAAGAACACAAGAAGTAAATATTAATTAGATCTTATATTGATGAAGAAACTGATTACAAACTTAAGCAGAGAGAACATGCGAATGATTAATGAATCACTCGTGTATTCGATACCTCTACTTCTAACCTCAGTCCCTATTTATAGGAATCCTGAGTGTACAAAAAATATACTAAGTCCTGAATTATACGCTTCGCACAAATGAAGACTTAGTAAAATAACTAACATGCGAAACTAAAGAAAACAAACACTTCGACTTTTACAATATATAGACTCTACATTCTCCCTCTTTGTAAACAGTCGAAGCTATTCAGTTTGTGAGATTCTGAACAGCTGAGTGCATTTGTGACAACCCGAAATTTCCATTCTGAACAAACCATATCAATCCAATAGAAGTTAGAACAGTTACAGTGAAATTCCAGACTTCGAGTATAAGTTTGGCAGTTTTTCAGGATTTACACTTAAGGAGATATCAGGAGAGTGGATGCACTACGGTTTTGTGCAACACTGTTATTCCAAAACTCTAGGATAGTAGAGTTCATTCCGGGAATAAAAATATTTTCTGCCAAAAATATCTCAGGACTATAAATACAAAACTGAACCAAATAGTTCATTAGTTACATTTCCAATTAGAGAAAAGCCAAAATTCCCTCTCACGGATCTTCGGGTTTTTATCCCAAATTGTGAGTACTTCGATCTAGTTATGTTATATAGCTTAGATTGTGTTTAGAAACATCAATTTCTTAACAAAACAACTAGATTCGGGAGTTTACTGCCCAAGAACGTTGGGGAGTAAACTCCATTTTAAGGGCCAAAAATGTCCCAATGACCCTCAAAGCCTTAGAACTCAAACTAGAAGCCTTCATTACATATTTAGGACACCAAAATCAATTAGAAACAAGGATGAAAAGTGAGTTCACGGCCAAGGGTGTTCTTGGGCCGTGAACTCCATGTTTAAGTGCCAAAATGCCCTTAAAACCTTCCTTAAGCCAAGAGACTAATTTGGGCATGTACCTAAATGAGTTTTGGACTAGCTAACACACTTAGAACACCAAGAGTAAGGTGTTCACGGCCCAAAAGGTTCTAGGGCCGTGAACTCCATAAAATGGTGCCAAATGGTGCCATAAACTCTTCTAAAGCCAAGTACAAAAGCCTAGTTTAGTTCCTAGTTAATTTAGAGACTTGAAAACACCATAAACACCCTCTCAAGGGAGTTTACGGCCGTAAACTCAAAGGGAATATGGTCCCAGGGCCGTAAACCCCTATAAAGGGGGCAAATGTCACCCAAACACTTGATTTAGCCTTGAAACAATTCACCAAACTAGTTATATAAATGATAGGCTTCAATTAGAGACCTTGTTGAGAGTTTACGGCTAGGAGTTTACTCCCATGGGCCATAAACTCCAAAACATATGGTCATTTGACCATAAACTCCCATTAGAGGTCTTGCACTCCTTTGTTGCAACCCATTAGCCTCCTAGCACTTGACCAAAAGTGTTTTCCTCGCGTTAAAATGTTTATACTTGTATAATTAGTGTTTTAATCACTAATTATTTATACACATATGTCTTCATATGAAATTAGGATCATTGTGTGTGTCTAAAATCTTAACTTGACACCAAGCACTTGTCCGATCCTTCCTTACGATAACAGTTCGTTCAATTCCAATCACATACTGCAGGTAAGTTCATACCCCTTAATCAATGTTTTAAATTGTTTTTAAATGTTTTATGGGGGGATACAAGTAGAATTATGCTAATTATTATATCAATCACATGTGATTAATAAGCAGAATTCAAATGATTGGCTACTCATTAGCCGTTTTACCAAACAGTTTCCTTCAAATGTTTTTCATAAACACTTTATGTGTTTAAAAACTCCTTATTACACTGTACATTTTATTATGTATATTACATTTCAAACTTATTTACAATTGTGTTTCAAACAAATGTTCTTTATACTAAACTGTTTTATCAAACTCATGCCTTCAAAACCATTTTATAGATCGACATCAAGTCGGTCTTTTCTTGGAAAATGTTTATGTTCAAAGGTTTTACAAATCTTATTTTATGCTTTTAAATCTATAAATTGCATGCCTCTATATGTATAATTATATAAGAAATGTTTAAAAGACTTAGGAAGGCTATCCACCCTATTTCCTTTTCGCGCTTGAGATGTGGTCTGGTGGGATATCGGGTACTCGTCCGAAGGTCGTTTAAATATTAGTTGTATAACATATGTACATATATAGTCATAAAGGCCCTTCCAGTTCATCCCATGCCCTTGGGTAGCAAAGGTATACATCCATGTCCATACGTACAAGTTAGATTACTAGTAAACTACCATACGAGTAGTTTAGGAAGATACTAGAACTATTACTAGAACGCAATATCATACAATGAGTCAGTTCATTCATGAGTCAATACTTTCTAGATCATTATTGTACATTACTATACTTGCTAGATAGAGAGAGCATACATTACAGCTAGAACATTATAGTACATTACTATACATGCTAAATAGAGAGAGAACACACATTACAGCTAGCACACATAGAAGATTACTGTACACTACTATACTATTACATGATCACACTTACATAAGTACAATTACATGATCACACTTACATGAGCACGCTTACATATACATAGAACAGACGTCACTAGGTGCTATAGCACGGAACCAGTTCAGGATCTAACTATACTGATGAATCACAACGCAATTGTGATAGTTATATCGAGTATACATGATCATAGTAATGTGGATGCTCACGGCTTGCATACATGCAGTGGGCGTGGGTAGGTCCCAAAATCCCTTTGATAGGGGAGCGTATAGTCTGGGATCTAGACATCACATTATACCTTATCCCTCAAATAAGGCAGTTGAGTACCGATGTAGTTATTTATATCAAATACTACAGTACTTGGAAGTATTACCCTAGATTTAAGGTAATAGGTACGGTTGTAGTTCGACACTACACCATAGTACTATTTCTTTTCCCATTACATTCACTTCGTGAATTTTCACACGACGCACAGAAATGTAGAAACTATATTTTTGATTAATGATAGTCAGACTTGGGAAAATACACATTCTTACTAGAGACACACACACAAACACTAGATGCCTTGGTAGAAGGCTACATAAAGATCAGTTAAGTCTTGGTAGAAGACTCCCTGTTATAATAGTAGGAATCATAGGGATTTCTAGAGTTTTTCAAACGTTCACAGTTGTTTTACATACATTTTCAATACTTACGATTTACATACACTTTCAATACTTACAAATTCTTACATACAAATTCTTACATACAAATTAAGACACTAAAATACTTATGATCTCACCAGCTTCAAAGCTGATACTCGCTTTCAAAATTACTTGTATCCTCAGGTCATCATAGACAGGTACCGATGCAAGGACTAGGGAAGATGGAGCTTGTTCAAGACTCATCTTTCATTTTGATTTATGCTTTAGTGTTTATCAAAATTTGACAGAACAAACTTGTATAATAATTATATTATTAATGTAATGGATGATGTTGTTGCTTGTTTACTACTTTACATTGTTATGATACTGTACATGACATCCTCCGCCCCAGAATGTTTCCGCCGTTCTTGGTTTTAGGGTGTGACAACATTGTTCTTCGGATTTCTGAATACCAAGTGATGATCTTTTTAAGCTCCTTCCTGTCTCCTTCATTATTCTTCGTGCAATTATTCATACGAACAATGAAATTCGTATATTGCGAAGTGGTGTATCTTTCTATCTCTGAGACTTTAAACAAAAACCTCTTAGGCTTCCCCTTCGTATCTTTGCCTACAAAAACCATGCCAAAAGGTTTAAGGCATATTTCTCCATCTGCATACTTCTTTAATTCCGTTTGAGGCAAAGTTGATTCCCAAGAGACTTTAACTTTTCTTCCTAGGCCTGATGCAAGTTCTTCATCAGTCAATGCCAAGCAATCATAGTAGTTATCTATGAATATCTTGATATGTGCGAAACCAAATCTGAACACATCAGTATCATATCCTTTTAGCTTGTTTTCTTCCATGTCTTTAAGGATAAATGCCACTTGAATGAGATCATTTAGATTCATCAAGGGAAAATCAGCAATGGTAAAATCAAATGCCTTGTTATCTGCACGAACCACGAAATATCGAAAGTTTTGAAGCATGTTCTCGAACATTACATCCTTCTTGATTGTTAGAACTTTCTTGATTTTCATTAAAGACCAAACTTCCTCTTGATCCTTCACAAGTACATCATGAAATCTGATCTTCAAGTAAGTGTATTCATCAGCATTTTCAAATTTTTCACTGATCTTGTATTGCACCGTAATAAACATCATTTCGTTTATTGGAAAATCAAGTTGGCATCTGTCTGAATTCGCAACATCATAACTTCTTCTATGCTTTTTCTCAAACTCGTATAAGTGATTTCCCAACACTTTGGATTCAATGGTTTCAAATGAGTACAACTTCGCAGGATCACCCTTGTTTAAAGTTGGTGGATCACTTGCTCTTTGCCTTAATATGTTCTCAATTTGTCTTTGTTTTTCCATTTCAACTTCAACTTTAGCTTTCTTTTCTTCTTTCGACTTTTCAATAACAACCTCTTTGCCTTTTCCAGTATTCACTGTTTGAGGTTTCTCACTTGAACTCCCTCCTTCTGTTGAACCAATTGTAATTCCCTTAGAAATTGGCTTCGTTGTTACTATTGTTGAAGGAATTGGTTTTGTGATTACAGGCAAAGTTGTTTTAAGCTGAGTTGAATGTATCTTTCCAACAGTTTTCGCATCCTCTCCTTTACTTCCTTTTGTTTCTCCCCCTTGCACCCATGTGAAAGCAGGCGGGGCATTCTTTGGTAAAACGGAAGTAAAATTGGTAATCGGGGCCAACGCCTTCTGAATAACTTGCTCCAAAGAGTTGACTTTAAGCGTTAAAAACTCCAGAGTAAGAATTGATTGTTGAGAAGGCTGCGAAACATAACTTTTTAATTCAGTCACCAACTGAATTAATTTCGAAAACTGCTCCTTATTTTCTTGATGCTTGGCTTCGATAATTTGAGCAGACGATTGATAATCAGTAGCAAGCTTGGTAAGTGCTTCAGCAACAATATCAACACGTTTTTGTATATCCAAATTTTGTGAATTAAACTCTTGAAGCTCCTTTGCAATTTCTTTCTTTAACTCCTCAATTTTGAAGTTAACATCTTCCCTGACCTTCTTCACATCTTGTACAAAAAGAACTTGTCGTTCTTTTGTAACAATTTGCAAATCTTTTATAACGCCATCAAAAGATTTTCCTTGAGCTTGAATGCGAAGCTCATTATTCTTATCTGAATCATCAACTTTGGCAGTTATACGTTTCTCTGCAGCTTTGATCATGGATTCAACCTCCAAACCCGATATAGATGACTTTGTACCAGAATCAGCTTGTGATTGAATAATTGCATTCAAATTTTGATTCAGGATTTTAAATTGCTTACCTGACATAAGCATATGATCAGGTATTTCCTCCTCTTCTGAATCAAAGTGTAAAGCTTCAAACATTCCTCCAAAACCTCCTCCTTCGGTTTCTTCATCAGATTGAGCTTGCGAAGATATAGGTTGTGGTGTTTCAGGTGATTGAGATGGAAACAAAGTAGTAAAAGGATGTTTTAAAGGATGATCAAATATGGATGATGTGGTTATATTTGTATTTGGAGGAGGAAATGGTGGTAATGAAGTAGATAAGTTGATTGACACTGTAAGTTCATCATTCGTGATAGGTGTCCCCGTATTAGATACGTTAACAACCTTATCAGAAATAAGTTCCTCCTCATGAACTGATTTGTTAGTAACAACTTCAAGTGGAATGGATGTGGTAGTGGAAATTTGCAAAGTAATTGGAAGAGAAATATTTACCATTGTGGAAATGGAAACAGGTGGAGTCTCTGGAACCACTTCATCATTTGATGATTCATTGCGAATAATCATCTTCTGTTTCTTGTAGAGATTTTGAGTTATATGCTTCGCAACCTCTTGAGCTCTTCTTCTCTTTGAACCAAGAGAAACAGGAGTCGGAATGTCTATAAACACAGCCCCCTTATTACTCACCTCAGTTTTGCGAATAGTAGGAGAAGTAGTCGTCTTTTGTGATGATTTGCGAAGCTTCTTTAATACCCCAGACTTTGTCGATATAATCTCCTTCATAGTTTTGGGAGAAAGCACATCTTTCTCAATCTCTTCAGCCTTTGACACTTTTGAAGATTCGTGTTTTTCTTCCTTTTGAGTCTTCTTCTTCTTCTTTGATGACTCAGCACTGACTTCAAGTAACACTCCAGTTCGCACATTAGGATCAAAAGTCTTCATGTATCGAACTAACACCTTGTGAGTAGAGGACACTTTGCGAAGCATTGCATCAGGAATTCTTGCGACACTTGTGAAGATATTTTCATCATCTTCAACAACTTTGGGAAACCGATATAAAGAAAATTCTGCAACTTCTCCTTCTTCAGGAACTTGAATGCCTTCTTTTGCGTATACTTTTTCTAAAATCAAACTCCAGTATCTTGCACAAGAAATCCCCTTATCAACACTTGTGTTTCTAGGCTTTTGTTGAACTCCTTCCAAAGTTGAGTTCCATAATCGATACTTAAATCATAGTAAAGACCCATAACCATGGCATAAACCTCCATTCGTCCCCTGTCTAGACCTACACTCCTTCCGGTCAAACATCTTAGAAAGATACCAAATAAGAAATTCCAAATACATGGTAAGCTGGATTTTCTAAAATCACTTATCTTTTCAAGAGTGGGTTGATGTCCCATCTCATTGAACATGAAGATAATTTGTGAATTGCTTGGTTTAAAGAACGGTGGGTTATGAGGAATGTTCAGATAGTCAATGAACATGTTCTTGTTAAGACGAACCCTCTTGTTATTCACCAGATTGAAGGTTATGACATCTGTTGCATAGTTGTATGACGCAGTTGATGCCGCCATTGACAACCAAGTCATAGGAACAGGAAAAGAATTGAACATAGCAGTTGATAATGGTGACCTTTTCAGTGCAACGATCAACATCTTCAATTCTTCTGGGTAGGATGAGACATTAGGATCAACTTGGTAGTTTGTGCTTTGAATCTTCATAAGAGACTATGAGATAACTTCTTTTGTGTTGGATTGAGTAGCAGCCATTGTTATTCTGAGAAATTTCTTGAAAGAAAAATTAGGGCTTTTTGTTCATCTGAGAAATTTGAATCGCGTAATGATTATCAGAAAAGATTATCCCTTTTATATGTTAATCTCAAAGATGAACCGTTTCCAAAAATAGAGTAGGCTACGTGTTCCTAGAAACTTGCAATCAATAGTCGTTGTAATGATCATGCCCCATAAAGTGCCTTGAAACTAGGGCCAACGGTTACTAGAAACTATTCATGAGTACAGCTGTGTGAATAAGGACCCTTCGGTATCGAGGTTGGGTTCTTTCGTTCATGGGATTTTAAACGAAGTCATTTGCCAGACTTGTGAAATAATCAGTCTAAGTTGGTATTACTTAGAACCTCAAGGATTTCGTGAGTGCATGTGATTCAAAGAAATGAGATAATAAGCAATTAATTTTTTTTTGGAATTCTGTGATATCAAAATTTATTGACATAAAGCAGTAAAACCCCAGGCAAAGGTTGCTTCATTAATTACCAAGAGAGATAATCAACTGCTTTCGCATTTTCCCATGACATACAATCGAACACTTATAGAAAAGTATCGAAGGGCTTCTTTTATAGGCTTAATATGGTGGTTTGCGAATTTCGTTACATATCATCCTAAACATAAGGTGAGTAATTGTAACCGAAATTACTTGTTTGAACATTGTATTCAGAAACAAGAGTGCTTTGGATTCTTTTGAAAAGTGACAAGAATTTCAGATATATACTCACTTGGAAATTATATTCAAAAAAAAAATTAAGTGTTGGATCCTGTTGGGAAACAAACTTCGTGGGTTTCGGAAATTTGATCAGGATCACTCATAAGAATGAATATAATTTGAAGTATATGAAATATCAGGTACAAAAACAAGTGTTTTAGTAAAAATCTGGAACATAGTTCCCCGTCAATTCCTTAACTTGCGAAGTTTTTTGGTTTCACTTAATTCACGGACTCATGAAACAAGATCATTAACACAGAATGATGACATGTCTAAATCACGATTGGTTTGATCAAGTGATCTCTTGGACATGTGTCTTTGTGTGTTCATCGTGTTAAGAAATTTTGTGATGAAAAAGATTGGTTATAAGATCGAATGAACCTTTGTTATTTGTGGACCAAACAGAAAACTCTTTACTCATATGAGAAGAGTAAGGTAGCTCTTTTGACTAATGCGAATATAAGCCTGATTGGGAAGAAATTTTCATAAGATAATTTCATTAAGGCTTTCGTTTCTCACACATAGAGTCATATGAGGCTTGTGTCAACATGCTGCAGCATGCTTCTAGGGACATCCTAACTAGTACAAAGTTGAAAGAAATGATACCTTCCCATAGAAACATATAACAATGACCTCTTCGCATTATGCTCTTGACTAAAACTAAAAACACACAAAACTTAAAGAACAAAGTTAAAAAGAAAAATATTTTTGTGATTTTGGATTTTTCAAAAATTAAAGACAAAAGAAAAGAAAATCTTTTTGTTGTTTTTGAACTTTTCAAAAATAGACAAACACATGAAAATATTTTTAATTTTTCAAGTTTTTCGCAAAGCAGAAAAGAACAATATTAAATTGAACCTTAGTTACCAAATGTGCGAATGCGAAGCAATGCGAAGCCTCTTAACGCACAGTAACTTCTGAATGATTCTGACTAAGAGCTGCTAAATGGACCTTTCATTCTTGAGTTATTGATTTTGGTACTGAATTCGCATCGATCATCCCTAAACCTACTAAAATTCTTACAAATGATTTTTCATCAAGAGGTTTAGTAAAAATATCAGCAAGTTGTTCAGTGGTTTTAACAAAATGTATTTCGATATTCCCATCTTCCACATGATCTTTGATAAAATGATATCGAAGAGCAATGTGTTTTGTCTTTGAGTGTTGTACTGGATTATGACAAATGCGAATTGCACTTTGAGAATCACAATACAAGGGAATCTTTTTCATATTTATAGCATAATCACGAAGTTGACTCTGAATCCAAATGATTTGCGAAGTGCAAGCAGCAGCTGAAATGTATTCAGCTTCAACGGTTGATAGAGCAACACAAGTTTGCTTCTTCGACTGCCAAATCACCAATTTCCCATCCAATAGTTGACACCCACCACTTGTACTTTTTATATCCAAAGTACATCCTCCTAGATCAGAATCTGAAAAAGCTTGAATGAAGAATCCCGATTTTGAAGGATACCAAAGTCCTAATGAAATTGTCCCCTTAAGATAGCGAAAAATATTTTTCACTGTAGTTAAATGAAGTTCTCTGGGATTAGCTTGATACCTAGCACAATTACATACTGAATACATAATATCAGGTCTGCTTGCAGTTAAGTACAATAAAGACCCTATCATGCTTCGATAAAGAGTTAAATCAACTGCAGGAGTATCTAATGAAGGAGTTAGTCTTGTTCCCACTGCCATTGGTACTCTCAGCTTCGTGCTGTTTGTCATTCCAAACTTTTCAAGCAGGTTCTTTGTGTATTTTTCTTGGTTGATTAAAATTCCATCCCTGTTCTGTCTTGTATTTAAACCAAGAAAATTATTAATTTTTCCCATCATGCTCATTTCAAATTGACTCTTCATGAGATTTTCAAATTCAATCGACAATGTTGGGTCAGTTGAGCCAAAAATAATATCATCAACATAAATTTGAACAAGCATAAGATGATTCCCAACTTTCTTGCGAAATAACGTGGGGTCAACAGATCCTTGTTTAAATTTAGATTCTTTCAAAAAATTTGTAAGTGTTGCGTACCAGGCTCTTGGTGCTTGTTTTAACCCATAAACTGCTTTGTCTAGTATGTAGACATGATCAGGATGTTCCTCATTTATAAATCCCGGTGGTTGTTCAAAATAAATTGTTTCTTCTAGTTCTCCATTTAAGAATGCACACTTAACATCCATTTGAAAAACGTCGAAGTCTTTGTGAGCTACATAAGCTAAAAATATGCGAACTGCTTCGAGTCTTGCGACAGGAGCAAATGTTTCTGCATAGTCTATTCCTTCTTGTTGCGAATAGCCTTTAACAACTAGTCTAGCTTTATTTCGAATAATATTGCCATCTTTGTCGGTTTTATTTTTAAAAATCCATTTTAATCCGACAATCGAAACATCAAAAGGTTTAGGAATTAATCTCCAAACCTTATTTCGTTCAAATTCAGCCAGTTCAGATTGCATAGCAACAACCCAATCTGAGTGTTCCATAGCATTCTTTACTATCTTTGGCTCTATTTTCGAAATAAAAACATTAAACATACACAATTCTTGGTTCGCATTCAGTACCTTATTTTTCGCACGAATTTGAGTTGTTGTTAACACACCATCTTGTGGATTCCCAATTACCTGTTCTTTGGGATGATTCCTGGTCCATTTCTCAAGTGGTGGAAAATCAGGATTAAATTCCAATGGTGCATCTTCGTACATATCTTCATTTTCAGATCCTGCAACAGAAAAATTAACATTTAATTCATGAAATTCATCATTTTCATCAAGATTAATTGTCTCTGTTGCATCATGCTCCCCCTCAACATGATGTTCATCTTGATGCTCCCCCTCAAAATGATGTTCCTGTTGAAATTGCGAATGCTCCCCCTCAACTTGATGATTCATAGTTTCATTCCCCCCCCCCCCTCGAAAGTTTGCTCTCTCTATATATTTGTGATCGTATGCTCCCCCTCCATACGAACTTCAGGCACACTTTTGCAAGATATTGACTTTGTAGTTATTGTTGAATCATCAGTATTTTTTGAGGATTCTGATGTTTGATTATCAGGAGCATGAACTTCCGCATCAATTGCCCTGTTAGGAATTCCAAAAATTAAGTCATAATCAAAATCATTGATATCTGAATTTTCAATTTGAGTATCTGAATCAACAAGAATTGATTTATTTTCAAATTTACTATATGTTTGTTTAAGATAGTAATCATCGAAGGTTAAGTTGAAAGTTTCTTCAACTTTTCTTGTTCGCTTGTTTAACACTCTGTATGCAACTGAATTTTGCGAATATCCTAAGAATATGCCTTCATCATCTTTAGCTTGAAACTTGGTCAAATTATCTTTTAGATTCATTATAAAACACCTGCAATCAAAAACATGGAAAAATTTTACATTAGGTTTTCGATTGTTGAGTATTTCATATGGAGTGACATTGAATCTTCGATGAATGAATGAACGATTCTGAGTAAAACATGTAGTCGACACAGCTTCAGCCCAAAGATATTACGGTAAGTTCGCATATGTTAACACGGTCCTGGCTACTTCGCATAGAGACCTATTTCTTCTTTCAACAACACCATTTTGTTGTGGAGTATATGGTGATGAGAAATTATGCGAAATGCCTTTGCCTGTGAGAAATAAATCCAGTGTTTGATTTTTAAACTAAGAACCATTGTCACTTTTAGTTCTGCGAACACTCTTTTTAAGACTAATCTCAATCTTTTTGATAAAATCAATCATCGTCTGAGCAACTTCAGATTTTAACCTGAGAAAAAATACTCATGTAAATCGAGAAAAATCATCAACAATAACTAAAATGTACCGCTTTTTATTGATTGTAGCAACAGTCGATGGTCCACATAAGTCAATGTGAAGAAGTTCCAATGGTTCCACGATCTTTGAATCTATCACAATTGGATGACCTTTTCTATGTTGTTTTCCTTGTTCGCAAGCTGCACACAAAGTATCATTGTCAAATTTTAGTATAGGTATACCTCGAACCAAATCTTCAGTGACAAGCTTGTTAATATTGCGAAAGTTCAAATGAGACAATCTTCTATGCCAGAGCCAGCTAACATCATTAGAGGCCTTTGACAGTAGACACATTGCAGGTTTGCCCACAATTGGTTTGATGTCTAGTGTAAACATGTCTCCATATCTTTTGGATTTGAGAAGTACTTCATTTGTCTCTGTTTTTGAAATGATACTTCCTTCTTCATTAAACACAACTTGATTTCCAGTACCCACAACAAGTTGCAAAACACTAATCAAGTTATGTTGAAGACCTTCGACATAAGCAACCCTGTTAACTGTGAATTGTCCATTTGTGACTTTTCCATAGCCTTTCACTTGACACTTGTGATTATTTCCAAATTTGACTACTCCAGCATTTTCCAAGCTTCTATAATCTCGCAAGTTTTCCTTTCTTCCAGTCATGTGACGAGAGCAACCACTATCAATATACCATTTTGTATCATATTGTTCGTCACATATCACCTGCATTTATTGAGAGAATTTAGGAACCCAAGACTTATTGGGTCCTTCATTAGTAGTATTGAACAAATTCTTTGAATTTAAAAACCATGTTTTCACTTTGTCTGTGACGCTATCAATTAAATCAACATCATCAGATCTAGATATTGAAATATAGTTGTTCGATAGTTTTGGATTTCCATTGACTTTCATCTCATCGTTCACAACTTTCGCAACTTTCATAATTGGTTTCCACTTTTGTACAGGAACTTGCAAATCATGAGATAATGAACTACCAATAGAAGACTCATTCACAAACTTGTCAAATGCAGTCTTTATATGTTGCTTTGAAAACTTCCCATTTTGGTATTGTTTTCCCTTCCCTTCAAGCCAATTGTTGATCGTATATACATCAGACTTTCCTTTTGTATACGAAACTTTGGTCGGTTTTGAGATCGAAGGATTTGGAAAATTTGGTTGTTTGGGTGAAAATTTTGGTTTTGCTTGAGTTTTGACATTCAAAGTTGATGAATTATTCATTAATTTGCCAACATTTTGAAACTTATGATCATTCACAAAATTTTGCGAAGTCTCAAATTTTCTAATGTTGTCATATTTCCGAACAGATTTATTGTTATTTTCATTGAAATTGTGTCAACAGAATATATTGGTTTGTGAAAACTTGTATCCTTTTGTTTGTTTATTCTCTGAAATTTTGATGATTTTGTCTTTGAAATTTGTGCTTTCTCAACTTTTGGTTTATCATTTGACACAACTTGCCAAAAAATTGCTTTTCTTGCTTTTCTTTTTGAAACATTGTTTTCTTTTGAATACTGTCCAACCATCAACTTAAATTCATGAGAATTTAATTTCACTTCCATCTTTGGTTTTTCTTCTCTTTCAAAAACTTTGTTTTCTTTTTCACTTTTAACCACCCATTTTTGTGATGATTTTTGACCTTGAAAAACATAAGAATTTTGAGTTAAATTGTTTTCTACTACATTTTGATTTGCAAAGAAACCTTCAGTGGTTGACCTTTGATTGTCATTTTCAACCATTTTGTTGAATTCAAGTTTAATTTTCTCAACATTTCCAGTTGTGACAAAGACTTGATTTGGAAAAATTGTGTTATCTGTACATGTAAAATTTGGATAAACCACAGTGTTAGTTTCCAAATAATGTGCACCTTTGTCATTAAGAATTTTGTTGAATTCTTTTGTATCACTAAACACTTGATTAACAACAACTCTTTGAGGTGTTTCATGCGAATCCTTCACTTCTTCTTTGTCTTCATCAGTGTCATCAGTCTTCCAGCTTTCAACTTCCACATTATCAAAGTCACAAGGTTGCGAAGTAGAGGGTTTATCATTTTCATCCTTTACTATCGAATCAACTATAATTTCTTTACCTTTGACCTTAGATGTGATATTAATGATAGAAAATTTAGAACAATCGACCTCTTCTTCCTCTTCGATCTCACTGATTTCACTCACATTATCTGAATTGTCATCGACATCAGCATAATTGTGTTGAGAATCAAGAGTGGAAGTTTCAGTTTTCTTTAAGATTTTCACTTGTTCATTATTTGTCAAACTTTCATTAACAATACTAACCAACTCATCCGCATTCAAGAATTCATCAATTTTGACAATACCATATGCAAATCTATCATCAGGTATTTTGTCAAATTGAGCAATTGTGTTTTCGCAGTCATAAGAAACAACATCAACTTTTTCTCGTTCATATTCAAGAAAAGGTAAAAGTTTCCTATGTTGTTCTTTGCTTATTTCAGATGAATGATGTAAAGTTGTTAACTTCGCATATAAACGTTTAGCAGAGTTACAATAAATGTTTCTTTGTGCTAGTAACAACCTAACATCTTTATCTAGATTGTTCCTATCACAATTTACATTTTTCATTTGCAATTCAAGTTTATCTACTCTGCTTCATTTTATTTCTAATTGTCTTCTTGTCTCAACTAGTTGCAATTTTAGATTTTGTGCTTCTGTACTAGCAGACACAATAACAGAATCAAAATAAGCAACAGTATCATCAAATGAAATTATTTCAGCATCATAAGCAGATAAAGGAATATTAAATGATTCAAGAATAGCATGTACCTTAGTGGTCATTGGAGATTTATCAGTGGACTTAGACACAAAGCATCGTCCAGAAACATTCTCTTTGCAATTATCTTCATAACTTGCGAACATTGCACCATGAGTTGGATGCCTCATTTCTTCATCATTAGATCCTGAGGACCAGATCTGATAAGTTCCATTTTCTTCTTCATCAGACTCTCCTTTCGCAACTAATGACAATCCTTTTGCCTTCGCACACACCTCCTCAAGCTTCTCTGACTAGTAGGCGTCATCTTTGATTTTGCTTTTCTTCTCCTCTTTCTTTCTCAGCATACAATCAGCTGCGAAGTGATTTGCACCATTGCAATAATGACAATTAATTCCAGAATCACCTTTTAGTTTCTTCTCTGCCTTCGCATCTTTCTGCTTTTCTTCAACCTTTTCCAATTTCTTCTTTTCCTCACCTCCAGCTTTTATAAAACCACTCTTTGCATCATTTGGATTTCCTTTTGGATTGAAAGGCTTTTTGAAAAAATTTCTTAACTTTGTTGTTTGAATAGAATGCAACTGCTTCATCATCCGAATTCATTAAGAAACCTTCATTGTCTGATCCTTCTTTTTCACCAGTATCAATTTCAGTAACCTTTGAAACTAAAGCAAAAGGACCTCCTAGACTCTGTTTTGATTCTTCAAACATTTCTGTAACTTCGTTTTCATGTGTTTTCAGCTGGTTGTATAGATCATTCAAGTTGGTTGTATCAAAACTTTGTTGGTTCTTTATCATCATACTCACACTACGCTATTCTTTGCAAAGACCCATGATGAACGTTAGATTGAATTCCATGAGAGATCTTGTGATTCCATACCTGCTGCAATGATAAACAAGCTCATTTAGACGATCATAGTAGTTTTCAAGAGTTTCAGCATCCTTTTGTCTGAATTCCTTAAGTTCAACAAGACATTGCTTAACAGAATTGATCTTCGTCTTTTCACTACCTTGATACTTCTCTTTTAGTGTCATCCAAATGTCCTTGGATGTTTTACAACTACGAATGTCAGGCGAGTCTGTTGTTCAGCAACTTCTTCTGAAGAAGTAGATTGTCCAATTGATTGAACATTATCAGGAAGTAGACCTTTTCCACTGATACAATTCCAAAGCTCTTCATCAATTCCATTTAAGTAATCCTCCATCCTATCAGCCCACTGATCATAGTATTCCGGGATTAACATTGGAATTTTGGTTGAAGAACCAAGTAAGTGAGAGAAAGAAGTCATGGTATTCATGTTGAAGTTCGCCATTGATGAACACGAGAATTTTTAGAAAGTTTGAAAAACTTGATGAATTTGTGAATTGATCACCGATTGCTAATCGATCACTCGACTAAACAATTCAAATGCAGAATCGATTCAAATCTGAAGATCAAGAGAGATTTTCAGAACCAAAATGCGCGGAATTTTTTTGAGTAAAGTCACTACTCAAAAAGCAAATGATTCTAAAACGAAAATCAGATCAATGCCGTTTGAATCCTGCTTTCATACCAATTGAAGAGAATTGTAATCGAGATTTAGAAAGCAATCATTATTATATGAATGAAAAGTAAGAACACAAGAAGTAAATATTAATCAGATCATATATTGATGAAGAAACTGATTACATACTTAAGCAGAGAGAACATGCGAATGATTAATGAATCACTTGTGTATTCGATACCTCTACTTCTAACCTCAGTCCCTATTTATAGGAAACCTAAGTGTACAAAAAATATACTAAGTCTTGAACTATACGCTTTGCACAAATGAAGACTTAGTAAAATAACTAAGATGCGAAACTAAAGAATACAAACACTTCGACTTTTACAATATATAGACTCTACACTCTGTGGACTCTCGCGACCCTGACGGTCCTATCATCGGCTCTCTCAACATCAAGTGGACAATCCAGCTCCCCTAGAGCTCTGCTAAATCGCTTGCTAAGTGCAAGCGAGACAAAATATCGGGTAGCCCCCGAATCAAACAATATTATGGCTGAAATGTCATTCACTAAGAACGATCCTATACACAAACACATAACCATAAGAAACAATCAATACTAAAAACAGCAGATATAAGAGGAAAATACATACCCGTCACCACATGAGGAGTCACTCGTGCTTCCTCTGCTGTCATATGGAACGCTCTACTCTTCGCCACTGGCGCCTCAGCCCGGCCTTGACGGTCGTCTGTGATCCTCAATGTTGCATGAGCAGGTGACGCCACCTTTCCTGCTACTGCTAAGCTAGGACACTGGGACCTCTTATGGCCCTTATGATTGCGCTGAATGCAAATCAGATCAGATGTTGAGGTGGGAGTCACAATAGTGGTAGCTATACAATCCTTGCTCATGTGCCTAGTCCGACCGCACTTGTAGCAGCCGAAACTCCCTGCCTTGCACACTCCATCGTGCAACCTCCCACACTTGCCACACCGACTGTGGATCTATTGTCCCCTAGATCTGTGATCTGATACCTTGGGCCTTTTGCCCGAACTCCATGTGCCAGATACCACCTCTGGCTTCCTCTTCCTCTTTATCTCTAAATCAATATCCCTCTCTCGAGCCATCGCAATCATGTCATCCAGCGTTTTACAGCTGGACTGACTCACAAACTGTCTGATATCACTCCTCAACATCTCATGGTATCGGGCCTTCTTCATTTCCTCATCTTCCGCATACTGAGGAACGATAAGAGCCCTCTCCCTGAAGTTGACGATAATCTCCGCCACTGTCTCCATATTCTGTTGGAGATCCTGGAACTCCCTAACAAGCTATTGCACCTCAATAACAGATGCGAACTCGGCTCTTAACCTGGTCATGAAATCCGTCCAGGTCATACAATCAAGAGCTGAATTATCCCCAATGACATGTCTGACCTCCTCCCACCCATCATGTGCCCTGCCCTTCAGAAGACAAGATGCAAGTCGAACCTTGTCCCCCTCGGGACATCTACTAGAGCGAAAAGCGTTGGCCACATCAGCCAACCATCTGGTACTCGTGATGGGGTCTCGGGCCCCCTAGTAATCTGGAGCTCCATAAGCCCGGAACTCCCTGAATGTGAGTGTGCACGACCCCACATGGCCGTCACCTCAGCATGGAAAGTGCTCAACCTCTCATCCAAAAGCTCTAAAATACCCTCCTTGATCGTACCGAAGATCACAAGAGTCTGCTCAAGTATGCTGCGTGTGATCTCTGAGGAGATGAACTCCCTAGTCTGCTCATCCAAATGATCGCCCCTCTGAGCCTAAACCTGATCCTTTTCCGACACCTGAACTGCCGGCTGCTGGCCTAGGGTGTAAAACCACCATTCTGAAAACACAATATGACAACGTCAGAAACACTGATATAGCTGGAGGGATTTCATCTACTACAAGTTTCCTGGTCTTGTCTCAGCCTTCCTCGATTCAAGTACGGATCCTCTGCTTCCAGTAGTACAGGCCCATACTACCTTCCACATTTATCTATACTTTCCTCAAGAACTGCCTTGACTCCACCAAGTCCCTTCTACTGCTACTGCTCTCTGCAACTCTCATCCTAGGCCTGCCCTAGGGTAATCACCAACCCACTCTCCGCTATTAGCTGCACAAGGAGTCTCGGCTACCTCCCCCTAACTAGCTCATGAATACTATTACATAGCATTAAGACTAGATAATTGTTCTAATGAGAGATCCTACCCTATAACGGTTGGACTTAGACAAGAGTTGCGCAATAGGTCTAGACGACCTAACCTTATGAAATTATTTAATCCTCACAATATGTAACGTAACATATTTGTTTACTAGTTAGTAAGAGATACCTAAGACTCCTAAAAGCACAAAGAAAGCAGCATTCGAGCATCGAGTACACATAATCAAGCATATACTACTCTGGCTATTATGCTGACAATTATGTACTAGCATGCAGTTCTCATAAAGCTGGAACACATATACAGGCACATAAGGCATCCTTCCTAAATCCTTAGTCCCAATCTAACATGTTTTTCTAATTAAGTTCATAATCATAACATAGCATAAACTTGTATGGGTAATTTGGGAGTACATACTTGAGCTCGGCCGATCGCATGCACCACACCCTTTTTCTCTTTTTCAAACTCTTTTCTCATTTTAAGTTTCTTTTTTCAAAAATATTTTTCCTTTTGAAAACCTTATACCATTTCCTTAGTTTGAGTCCAGATACACCCGGAAGTGTGTCCAAATCCCTCAAACCAAGGCTCTGATACCAACTTGTAACAAGCCAAAAATACAAGCCAAAAATTTCATTTGAAAATTACTAAAACCATAATATCCAAATGTCATATAAGAAAAACATAAGTCGTGTGTCTCAAAATGTCATAAAATATGTCTCATATCAAACTGCTGTCAAATCATGTCAAAATATCAGAGTCTAACTCCCAGGCTAAAACTGTGGTGTGTGTCATGCCATCATCCCGAGCCTTTCCCTTTGCTAGCTGAAGTACCTGAAACCAAAACTGAAACTGTAATCACGAAGCTTAGTGAGATCCCCTCAACTACCACATACCATCCAATAACAAATAAAGCACATATTGGGCCTTGCCCACGACATCAGACCGAAGTCCGAAACTGATTAGGGTCTCGCCTTCTGCATCGGACCGGAGTCCGAAACTGAATTGGGCCTTGCCCACTGCATCGAACTGAAGTCCGGAACTAACTAGGGCCTCACCCTCTACATCGGACCGGAGTCCGAAACTGACTTGGGCCTTGCCCACTGCATCGGACCAGAGTCCGGAACTGACTTGGGCCTTGCCCACTGCATTGGACCGAAGTCCGGAACTGACTGAACATAACATAACATAATCATAACATATAACAATAACACACATACTACATACTGCATCGGACCGCATTCCGGAATACATAACACATAGACATGCCTGAATCACAAAGACATCAGGCATACTGAACTACTGCTATCTAAATGGGTCGGCATTGTGGCCATAGACCTGTTCCTACTGGAAGGAAAATCACCTCGTAAAGCTGGCTGCTGAAACGCTGATCGGGAACTGTCTGACTGTTGTTCCAGTGACTCCCCGACTATAATTCCCATAAAGACACTTAATCAAACACTTATAACAAATTTTAGGGTAAAGTGACTATTTTACCCCTGGTCAAAGTCAACTTCCACTTGTCCCGACTCGCCGAGTTGGGCCGCCAACTCGCCGAGTCCTTATCCTTTCTTCTGCCCCCTACCCGCATCTACTCGTCAAGCTTAGCAAAGACCCGATGAGTTCTCCTTCTATAATTCCTCGAGTCAATCTTCATCCGACTCGCCGAGTTGTATGAACAACTCGTCGAGTTCATCTTCATCATATGAACACGTCCAAACTATGACTCGCCGAGTTGTATGAACAACTCGTCGAGTCTGTTCTTGTGGGTAAGGAGATTGCCTTGGACTCATCTAACTGCTTGCTATCACTCAGATGGGTCCCTTTGAACCACAACAGATTGGGGACTGAAGCCCCGGGCTCGCCGAGTTCCAAGAACAACTCGTCGAGTCGCCTATTGTCTAAGTCTATAATCTCAATTTTTGGTGTACAACTCTCATCCAAAAGGTAGATCTGGGCTTCTAAGATCGATCTAGCACGTAAATTTATGAACTTTACGTGCATGCATGGATGTATAAGCTTTAAGGACCCAAAATGAGGCCTTAAAGGGGCGCATGGGCTAATATGGCTATAAAGCTTGCATCTTTATGCCATGAACTCGGTTCTAGAGTCCATATCTGAAGGTGAATCGACTTGGGTCGTCCAAGTCTTAAGGATCATGCTTATTGACCACGAAACTCCATAAAGGGGCAAAGGAGAAAATCTATAAAACCACAAGTCAAGTTTTGAGATTGATTACCTTAAAGTGAAGAGAAACTGATGTTGCTCTTGAATCTAGTCCTTCTCCCTTGATCCTTCTTCCTTCCAACTCTTCTACTAGATACACAATGCAACAAAAACCCTCCAAATCACTAAGAAAGCTCAAGCTTGCCAAAATGGAATTTAGGGTTCGAAAGAAATGCTCTGGAGGTGATGGAGGTTGGACTTGAAGCTCATAATGTTGTTTAAATAGAGTGCAAACCCTTTAATCAGGGTTCCATCCAGACTGACCTACTTGTTGAGTCCAAGCGCGGACTCGGCGAGCAAATTACTTAAACCCGCGTCCCAACCTCAGATCTACTCGACGAGTTAGGGCTGCCACTCGTCGAGTCACTAATACAAATGATATAAAAGTAGATCAATTACGTACCAGAAACGGGGCGTTACAAAAAAAATTGGAATTGATTTAAAATCATCCATGAATCTAAAATCAATCAAAAATATAATCACCATTTTCATATTTGGGGTTCAATCTAAACCCTAGGTTTGATTTTTAGAGAAATTAGAGAAGGTTATACCTTAATTCACTAATGAAGATGCTTTATTTTGAATGTTAGCATAATCAAACTCGCCAACTATCTCCCTCGTTTCACACACTCTCTTTCATCCAAATCAAATGAGGGAGAAGTCCCAATAATTAGCTTCTAACTTTCAAAATTTGGTATGTTTGGTCCTTCACTTTCAAACTTCTCATAAATGACACCATTTGACTAAATATTTTAAATGAACCTCCATCTCTTATACTTTGACCACTAAACCACATTCTTTTTGTCATATGGACCATGAATAATCAATACTTGGTCAAATAGTTTGTAAGTTGGCAAAACTAGTCCTTCCATTTTTAAACTTTAACGTGAAAGTCTAAAGTTTAACCTTATTTTAAATTCCCATAATTTGATACTTAACTTTTCATCATAATTACAAATTCAACTTATTTATTTATTTATTATTTTATTTGCTTACTTTGATTTACTTCTAAAGTTTTATTTTATTCATGAAAGAGGGAAAAAATCATAGTCCCGGTTTTAAAATGTTACATATTGTTAGTAATTTACGCAACACAATTTCTAATTCTTCAGATATACTTTGATTCGAAGGAACACGAGGGGGGGATGAGTACCAAAGAGAGGTATAACCAAATGATTATTATCTAACACCTCGTTAGAGTTCGACACATCAACCATATGATACAAAATTAAGACTGGTTTAGAAGGGGAAAACGACACAAGAATTGGTTGATTTGGGAGGGGGGTCAATTTGCGTTTAGTGAGGCGATGACTCGTCCATATATGCTTGAAATGGATTTTCCTCCATCAAGAAGTAACTTCAAAACACGACGAATACAAGGAATCTTACAAGGAACAAATAATCCTTAAGGAGAAAAAAAATGGAAACTTGATAGCCCAATAATGGCGACACAAGTCACTCAATGATAACTTTCACAAACAATTTCTTACAAAAAAATGATAAATATGTCATTTCAAAAGTATTTAACTTTTACTTTAAAGGAGATTTGACTTTTTTTGAACATCAAAATCTCAAAATTAACTCGAGTTAACCACTGAAAATATGATCACGCTAAATTGGACCCTAAACTTTGAGTTTTGACTCGTTTTTCCCTTACGACCTATTGTAGCCGGTTACCCGACCCCCCTGCGTACATGACATCATAAATCACACATTGAACTTCTGATCATGTTAAATTTGATCCGAACTATGAAATTTGTTTGTTTGTTTTTTTATTATTATATTTTATTAAAACTAAACTCGATTTTAAGTTTTTTTTTTTCATTTTTTATTCTTTTCGTACTTTTTTATTTTTTTCTGAGTCTTCTCTCTCTCTCTCTCTCTCTCTCTATATATATATATATATATATATATATATATATATATGTGTGTGTGTGTGTGTGTGTGTGTGTGCGCGTGTGTGTGTGTTTCTAATTAATTTGATAAATTTCGTTGATGTTTTTCAAATAATATAAAATGTATGTATATATTAGTTTATTAAAACTTTGGCCTTTGAGTTTTATTTATTTATTTAATTTTTTATATAATTTTAGTTATTTATTATTTTCTAATGTTTATTTATTTGATTCAAGTAAATGTAAAAAATTATAACTTGAAAAGTAGGAAATAAATAAATTTGACGGAAATTATAAATATAAATATATATTATGGGATCAAATATGTAATTTACTCGATTTTACTTAATTGGTAGAATTAATATAAAGAAATGTTAAATAAGATTATACATACACATTTCCAACATGTATAAATTATTTGTTATAAAATCATAATAAACAGATTTACATATAAATGTTTATATTATTTATTATTTTCATGTAAATTTAATTTCAACATAAATAAAAAAGGAAAACATAAAAAGGTAAAAAATTTTGAAACCCATCTTTAGTTTTAAGAAAAAAGTAAAAAAGAAAAAATCAAAACTGAATTTAATTTTTAATAGAATATTAATGTTATTTTTTTTTTTCAGAATTAGGGGTCAAATTTAATATATTTAATAATCTAATTTAGGATACCAGAGAATCAACTGCGTTGTAATTGACAAAACTAAGAGGGACAGGTGTGGGCAACGGGGCTTCTCGTTATAGGTGACATGGCACCTAATAACGGCGCCATAACGGGTGGAACACCACCCCGACTTGCCGTTATTATTAGGTGTTATGTTACCAAATGTTATCACGACAACAAGCCATAACGCGTATAATTGATGCAAACGGTCACAATTTCGACCGTTTTTCTCAAACGGTAACTAATTAAAAAAAATTACACTATAAATACGTACAACTTATATCATTTTTAAATACAAAAAACATAAATTTCTCTCGATATTTCAATATTTCAACTACATAATTCTTTCAATATTTCAAAACCAAAATATGAATCGTCTTGATCCGGCTCATCCGTACAACAATGATAACGATGAAGACGATTTGTACGTGACTATGATGTACCGGTATTATACAGACAACCTACTACAACCAGATCCAAGTCCACTACTCACGCGACGTGCGGCATTAGATAAAGATCGTGAGGAAGGGCATAGACGGCTAGTTAACGATTACTTTGACGAAAATTATGTCTATCAGCCAAGCGATTTCAAAAGAAGATTCCGTTTGTGAAAAAATGTCTTTGAAATGATAGTCAATGCTATGGCAGCAAGGTATCGTTTGTTTTAACTTTTATAAATTACAAAATGTCACCTTTAGATAAAATAAATGCAATTTTTACATGTTTAATATTTATTTAGGTATTGTTTGTTTCAATTTTTATAATTTATAAAATGTCACTTTTAGATAAAATAAATACAATTTTTACATGTTTAATATTTATTTAGGTATTGTTTGTTTCAATTTTTATAATTTATAAAATGTCACTTTTAGATAAAATAAATACAATTTTTACATGTTTAATATTTATTTAGGTATGAATTTTTCCAAATGAGATATGATGCTAGAGGCAAACGAGGCTTCACAGGGTTGCAAAAATGTGTTGCTGCAATAAAACTTATGGCAATGGGAGAGTCGCCCAATTTTGTTGACGAATATATGAGAATGTCTGAGAGGACCGCACGAGAAAGTTTGTATTTATTGGCAAGATGTGTTGTTGAAACCTTCGGTGACCAATACCTGCGCAAACCTTCGTTGCATGATATGCAACAACTATATGCGGCGCATGAAGAAAGACATGTGTAACACCGTAAAAATTTAAACAATTTTTCGCATTTTAAAAATCATATAATTTCATTCACATCCACATTTAAAACATTGTATCATCATCATCTTAATACAAAACCCCAAGATCAAAACATATAAACTCCAGTGTGCGTGTGTACGAGTTATGCCGGCGCCTTTCCGCGATCATCGCTGGTACCTGAAACACCACACATAACACTGCAAGCATATTTGCTTAGTGAGTTCCCCAAAATACCACATAAACACATATCAGCCACTCAAGGCTGTAACTCTGTTGACCCTCTGGTCGAATATCTCCGTGGGACCCTCTTGGTCCCATAACTCTGTGGACCCACTGGTCCTAACTCTGTAAACTCTGAATCATGCATATCACATATCACAATAAATCACAACACATAATAACATGCAAATACTCTGGCATATAACTCTGAAATACTTTGTCACATAATTCTGTTACCACACTAGGTAAAGTATAGTGAGAAGACTCACCTCAGATTTCTTGGTAAATCTCTGACTCGGTAGAAATATGATCTAGCCTCCGCCTAATCACATAAAGTAAATATTCTCATAAATATAACTCTCGGGATTAGACTCAACCCTCTCTAGGCACCTTCAGCAGGCAAAAGACCATTTTACCCCTCTTTTAGCTAAAAGGCCACATTGTTGACCAAACCCTAAAAGTCAACAAAAGTCAATGGTCAAACTTTGACCCGACTCGTCGAGTGCACTTGGGCGACTCGGCGAGTCTACACGTGTCCACTAACTCTTTAGTCCCACTTGGCACGTCGAGTTCCTCCCCTTGCTCGACGAGTCACACCTGGCATGAATCGCGGGGCCACCTCGACTCAACTCGCCGAGTTTCAAGAACAACTCGGCGAGTTCTGCCTTGAACTCCAGTCCCCTAATCCCCCTCTGACTCACTGAGTTATTTCCCCAACTCGGCAAGTCTACTCACTGAGTGATTTACGGGAAACCCTAACCCTACTCGCTGAGTTTGATCTTTGGACTCGGCGAGTTCATGCCATGCACAAACTCCATAGAACTCCTGAGGTCAGATCTGTTCCTTTAATCCATAGATCTGATCTTCCCAAGCATGTTAATCACGTAAAGTTCAGACCTTGACACACATATAACATCCAGATGGTCTCACTTGGTGATTTAGCCCCAAAAATAACATCCTAAGTTCATGGCTCCCAAAATAACTCATAAAGCTCTAAGGGTTAAGGTCTCTGGACCTCTTTGAGTCCATATCCAAAGCATAAACTCGAGAGGGGAACAATTGCTCCACATATCCATCCTCTAAAGGGGGTTAGAAAATCCTAACTCTAAGAATCAACACCAATCTGAAGAAGGTCCGAATAAATACCTCAAGATGAAGTCTATGAACTCTGAAGTCACCAGAATCGCACCTCCTTCAGCCTCCTCTTGCCTTGGTCACCTCCTTCTTGCAATTACACCAACAAAATGATCAAGAATGGCCTCTCCTTCCTCACAAACGCTCTAGATCTCTTAGGGTTTCTCTCTGGGGTTTGGTAGCCGCAAATGACGACCCTAAGGGCCTTTAAATAGGTCCTAAACTCAAGAAATTATGGTTTCATTAAACAGCGTGGACTCGCCGAGTCCACTCATGAACTCGTCAAGTCCAACTGTGAACCCGGATACGAATCCGCGACCATACTCGACGAGTCTAAACACCAACTCGCCAAGTCCCCTCCCAACCTCTAAAAATAAAGGAATAAAATAATATATCTGGGAATCCGGGTGTTACAACATGGTTTTCCGGGTATGCTTGGGAGCATTGACCGCACACATTCGAAATGGAGAAATTGCCCCGTGGCGTGGAAAGGTCAGTATTTGAGCGATCATCATGAAGCATGTAACGCCTGTGTTTCCGGGCTTGCCATTTTTAGCAATGTAATAGTCTAGGTTAACCTTTGTAACCCGTTTTGAAATAATAAGATTGTATTATTTAAGTATGGTGTGTTTTGTGCTTAATTGCTTAATTATGTGGTTTGATTAATTAAGAATAAAAATAAGCGTCAAAATTTAAGTGTAAAATAAACTTAATATCTTGGGATAATGTTGTAGTAGTTGAAACGAGGTTTCCGAATATATATAGAATGCCCAAATATGACTTCGTATGAGGAAGTTATGATTTATCGAAGTTTCGGCTTAGCAGTGTGCAGTCTGTTTTACTCGATTTGAGATCGAGGGGTTTTTGGCCGAAGCAATCTAAATGAGAATCGAAGATCTCATTGTTGGTATCGAAGCGATAAAAAGTTAGGCGAGAACGGACGTCAAACGAAGAAGTTATGAATTTATAACGAAGTTTTTCTGTCACGGCCTATTAAAAATAAATAATAAAAATAAAGTCGAAATTAGCCGACGGAGTCTAAACGAAAGTTGTAGAGCGTGGTCTCACCTTCGCGTGGATATAAAGAATGTCGAAAACGGAGTTCGTATGAAGAAGATATGAATTTCCGAAGTTTATTAAATATTTTGTAATTAAATTAATCTTTTAATCTGACATTATCCGAAGACGAGTCACCGGTCCGATCCGACGTACGCCCCGCGTACTCCGAAGAGTGTCGACATTTCGGATGACGCATGCAGTGACGATTTCGGAAGCAGTACGCGCTGCGTACTGCAGTACGCCCCGCGTACTCCGAGGCTCCAGCCTCCTATAAATAGGATCCGAAGGCAGCCGAGTCTTTTGCCAATTTCCTCTCTTCTCTCTCCCGTTTTGCATCGTTTTGCGTGCCAGAAATATCCCGAAGCCCCGGTATCATACTCAAGCCTCGAGGCAAGTCCCAAGATCCCGAAGATCCCGAGAAGTGCGTTTCCCGAGCCGAAGCTCTGCCCGCGAGAAGTTCGATTTTTGAAGAGATCTTCCAGATCTGCTGAGGATTACTACTTTTGCAAGTCGTAGTGCTGTCCGATCATCTTCTGATCAAGTGAGTGTGTGGTTACTTTCTTCTAACGCATAATTATGAAGTATTTTATACGGAATACGTATTATGTGTATAATTTTGTGGTTATGTGTGTGAATGTGTATTCACTTTCTTCTAACTCATAGATATGATTTATTCTCTATGAGATATGTGTTATGTGTGTGTGTGCCTCATCTGTTATGTGAAATATGTGTTGATTAAAGCATGCTATACAGGTTTTTAAACTATGTATACAAAATGTATATTTTATCTACTAATATGTTGGGTAGAACATGGGTAGATAGTTGGTGTGTAATAAACAGATGGGAGGCCTCATTGTTGTTTGATTTAGTCATCTAGCGGAGTTTAGATGACGACCACTGGCTATTCTAGACAGTCTTGTGGAAACATTAGCAGGTTCGCCACCTGTAGGTGTTAATGAACTCGGGTGTTCATTTGCTGTACTCCATCCCCCTCATGGTTGCCTTATTTGACTTATATTGCTGAGGTACCCTCGAAGCATGTGTTGTCGCCCCGATGAAATATTCTTAGACTAGGTCCCTTGTGTTAGTTGTTTTAGGGACATAAAGTGAGAATAACGGGAATAGGTAATTGGGTTATTGTTGGTTGGTGAAAATTAAATATGATTATTTATTGTGGGTTGAAAACCCTATATGCTCACCAGGCTCCCAAGCCTGACCCACTCAATTTTATTTGTATTACAGGAAGTGGCGCGAGGGCATGAGATGGATGAACCATCAGTTGTTTTGTTTACAAGTCTGTATATGTATATATTTGTTGAATGACTTGTAATGTTATCGTTTATGATTATTGGTTTGTATCGGAACATGACACCCCGAGTTTTGATTATATAATGAAAAATACATTTCTTTTATGAAATGCTTTGGTAAACATTGTTTTATCATGTTTTGTTTTTTGGAACAAATTCCGCAACTCTTTCAAATCAAAAGGATTTACTCTGAAAATTATTTTAAAAGCATAAATGAAATCGGTCTTTTCTGGCCGAGATTTTGGGGATGTCACAAAGCGCCTTCGTTGGTCTTAGAGGCTGTTGCTTCACAAGATTTATGGATCTGACATGATTTTTTCGGGTTGCGGGTTCTAACAACGACGTTAACGTTCTTGATCAATCACCAACATTTGACGATCTTTTGTCAGGAAAAGCCCCGGATGCTCCATTCACAATGAATGGAAACGAATATAAGTTTGGGTATTACCTTACAGACGGAATATACCCACAATATTCCACGTTTGTGAAGGCGTTTCGACACCAAATAGATCCAAGGGACAAATATTTCAAGAGACGACAAGAAGGAGCACGTAAGGACGTTGAACGTGCTTTTGGGGTTTTGAAATTAAAATGACACATAGTTGAACATGCAACAAGACCTTATGAGTTAGATAGTCTACGATATATCATGTATGCATCTATCATAATGTATAACATGGTTGTCGAAGATAAATGACGCAATATTGCAACGTATTCACCTACGGAGCCAAGACATGTGCAATTTCAACCAGGGACATCATAATATTTACATAGAGTGGTTGATATTCAAGATCAACGAAAACACAACACAATTCTGTGAAGATTTGGCGGATTACATCTTTGTTGGTCATGAAAACGAAGATGAATAGCTTTAGGCCAAAAATATAGGTTTTATCATCTTTTTTATTTTTTATTTTTTATTTTTATTTTTATTTTGCTTTTTAGGTTTTTAAATGTTTTTGTGTTTTGTTGTAATTTTTTTAATGTTGTTTTTAATTTAAGTTTTATTAAAATTTTATTTTTTACTTTTCAAATATAAATAAATAAAAAAAAACAAATTCGAAATATAGAAAAAAAAACTTCAAAAAAATATAGAAAATAAACTAGAAAATAATTGGTGTTATCATATGTTATTAGATGTTGTCTATTTCCATATTGGGTGTTATAACACCCATGTATGAGTAGGATGCTGACATGATACTTTTTGGATGTGGTAACATATAATATGTTGCCCACACCTAGTAGTTTAATCAAAACTCAACTATAGATTATTTTGCATGGTTTTCAATGACTAAATCGAATTAATTGAGACTTCGATGGTTAAAAAAATTCAAAACTACGATCTTAAGCAATATAGCAAAAAAAAAAAACCGTATATGATTTAAAACAATAAAACTATTATTATAACAATTTTCGAAAATATAGTGAAAGTGTCGAATTTCAAAAACCACATTGACCGTTTTAAAATTTGTTTTTGTTAAATTATTATTATATTATAATCTCTACAAGTGCAACCGAGTCATTCTTCTTTCAACTCGGAAGACAACCGGATTCAAAGAAACACAAAAGACCGAGTCGAGTTCAAATAAAACACTAAAGAAACACAAATATTTGGCGATCCTCGTCAAATTATTATGTCCAATTAGAAATCTCCACGTCACAGAAAATAACCAATCAGCACAGAGACCGAGGATTGATGACTGTTTCAAACCATCACAGAGCCGTTGCAGACTTGAACCCTACGTTTCATCCCTTCGTATATATATTACACAACCACTTCTTTACCCATTAGATTTTCCCCAATTTGAAACCCTAGCCCTCCCAAATCTCTCCAATCTTCAAATCCTTCTTCCAATTAGGTACAAATTTTCAACTTTCCTTCTGTTTTGGTACGGTTCTTTTGTTTAATTTCTTGATTACAGTTCTGAACATTTTTCGTAATTACTTTTCAGTTTTTGTTTGATTCTGAATCACAATGGCCCGTACAAAGCAGACCGCTCGTAAATCCACCGGTGGAAAAGCTCCCCGAAAGCAACTTGCTACTAAGGTACGTCTGATTCGATTTCCTCCGACATCTTTCTTTTAATTATAATCGAATAGGTTTGCCAGAAAGAATTCTTCATAATCCTTTTGAATTTCGTGTTGAATTTAACAGGCTGCCAGGAAATCCGCACCAACAACCGGAGGAGTGAAGAAGCCTCATCGTTACCGCCCTGGAACCGTCGCTCTCCGGTAAAATACCAACTTTCAATTCAAAACCTAGAATCTTTGTAATCGATATGCCAAATTCTAGATCAATAAACGCGTTGCTTAAATGTTTGATCTTCGATTCATGTTATGAATACAGTGAGATCCGCAAGTACCAGAAGAGCACAGAGCTTCTTATCCGCAAGTTGCCGTTCCAAAGGCTTGTTCGTGAAATCGCCCAGGATTTCAAGGTAGCGTTTTTTTCCATGTTCAGGACTTATGTCATACAAACTCTATACTCATTCATGTTCTAACCAATTTCTTGATTTGTAGACTGATCTGAGGTTCCAAAGCCACGCTGTGTTGGCCCTTCAAGAAGCAGCTGAAGCATACCTTGTTGGTCTCTTCGAGGACACCAACTTGTGTGCCATTCATGCCAAGAGGGTTACCATCATGCCCAAAGATATCCAGTTGGCCAGGCGTATCCGAGGTGAACGTGCTTAGTTTGCCTTTTGTTAAGTAGAAGTGGTGTTGGAATTTTCTTTTTTGTCGTATGGGTGTATGCAATCTTTACATACCAAACCTTATATTTCTTGATTATGTTGTCGTTAGGGAGTTGGTTTAAAAGAACGTAATAGTTTGGGATATGTAAATTCTCTATACATTGGTTATTGGTATGGTGTTATATGTCTATGTTCTTATCGTATTTACCATGTGAATTTGGTAATGGAAGTGATTTTTGGTTGATTGTATAAAGCCGATTCTCGTGGTAGCAATGCAATCTTGAATCTTTACAAGACCCCTTTAACCCTTTTTCGGCGACATTGTCTATGTAAAAGTAAAATATGAGAGCACCATCCACAGTAGGATTTGAATATGAATTAGATGATTTTTATGATTTGAATATATAAAAATTTACGAGAAAGACAAACCTTTTTAATTGTGTTTTTGAACTGCAGAAAAAGATTATGCATTTTGTTAATGCCTTTAGTGGCCAATGATAGTTGCTAATTGGGTTACAATAGTAGCAAATTGGATTATCCAATTAGAAGTTGATTTTGTATCTGAATTTTCATTCATCATCCTTATCCAACTCACCCCATGCTACTCTCATCACATTCCTTCTTCCCATTAGCATTTTCTCTCTCAACTTCTCTATTAGTGGAACTGGTAAAGGTAACCACCAAGATTACCAACGGAGGACAGTCTTTTCCTTGATTCTAAACACAAGAACTTATGCAGTGACCACTGCAACTACGCTTGAATAAACTTTTGCATATTTAATCCTTGGTAACTTATAATTGAATAAAAATCTATTGTAGAAATCGATTGTAGACCTTAGAAAAATCGATTGAAGTTCTTGTGTTTAGAATCAAGGAAAGGTTTATAATCATATATTAGAGGGATCGGAGAGACAATGGATCAGAAATGTATGGCACACCTTACCGACAGAGATGGAGGCGATGAAAGATTTTTTTATGTATGTTGCGTTCTCTTGGTTTTGGTTGCGTCGCTGGGTAAATGGGGCAAAGCATGTCTTTTCCCTTGGTTAGCTATTTTATTTGGCAGGCTGAATTAATGGTTTTTATGGACCGAGTCAGATACATAATTCACAAATCAAACACTAAACCCAATCGGATATTTCCGTCTGACCCGACCAGGTGAACACCAAATCAAACAACCCCTTACTTCTATCATCTTCCTCCCAATTTTTAAATGTGTTCAACAACATGGTGTTAATTGAACGATGGTTAACGTTTCTGAATTTCATTTCTCATTTTATATTATATTTCTTTCTAAACTTCATCCTTTTTTTTTATCTTCCAAGTTGGATTTTCATTTGCAAATTTGGACCTTGTTATTTTTTAGCAATACAATCAATTAGAAAATGCTTGGTTCTAGTTCTTGCTTGAAAAGGTAACGACAGTGGTGGTGACCAGGGATAGTGGTGGTGAGTAGTGTGAGTGATAAAGAAATAAATAAAATATTGAGAACAATATCACCGTTTTTTAAGGAAATTAACAAGCATTTTAGATTGGAGTTAGACCATTTTCAACTCATTTTCAGTTTTTCATAAAAAATGGAATAAAAATATAAGATAAATATTGTTTTAATTCTAACATATTCTTTTAAGTTGATTTATTAGTCCAAAAAGTATATTTATATTATATATTTTTTTGTAACCTACATATATATTGTCAAACACAGACTTTCTATTAATTAGATTTTAACAAATTTATATTTTATCTTTTTCCATTACAATAATTGATATGTTATCATAGAAGAGCGATGGATAAAAAGGACACTCATTCAACGATTATTTTATAGGCCGTTTCCTTATACCTTTTTATAGCATGATTTCGTGAATGAACTTACCAACGATCCGACTGACTTTATCTTATACATATAATAATTAACTTTTAATAAATATATATAAGATCTATTTTAAAACTTTTCAAAATACTAGGTTTAAATATTAATTATCTGAATTAAACTTTTAATTAAAGTATATATTAAAGTAATTATGATTTATCTTTATTCTTTAATTAAACAATTAATTAAATTAATTAAATCATTTAGGAATTAAATAATTATATTTAATTAATCCATTATGATAATTTTAATTAATCTTATAGTTAATCATTATCTTCTCTAAGAATATCTCATAATATTTAGGGTTTTTATTTTAATCATATAAGACAAGCAAAATCAGATTTTGGCAGAAAATAAAACAAATAATTACCAAATAAAACCACATAAATCAGATTAGACAGAAATTCATGAAATTATGGACTTGAGCCGAGTTCACGTCATGACAGGATCACTGTCATCTCGTGAAAACGGTTTTTGTGAAATTTTTTGTTCGATTCACAAATGTGCTTTCAATGTTAGATACACCAAGTAGCTCTGATACCACTAAAGGATTTATTAGGTTACAACAAAATGATCAATGCAGAAAATCACTTAACAATTAAGAAAGGACACATGAAAGTGTTATGGTTTATGTACCTTAGAATTGCTATTATAAACAATTCCTTGAATCCCTTCCTTTGTGTCTTTAGAAAGCAAGCATCAAAAGTATGATGCCTCTAATGCCTCACACCCCAAACCCTATAAACCCTAAAATGAAGTGGAGAGAGAGGAGATGAATAGAAATTTCGTTCCTGAGCTTGTAGGTAAAGGTATCCACGGAATTTGATGCCCAAGGGTTTCTATATATAGTTTACGCAACTTGCAGACAAAACCAGATTTGAATTAATTAAATAATAAATTTAATCACAATTCAAATCCCTTCCTTATTAGCATCCAGGAGGCTTCTGGAAACGCTAGAAGAGAGCTCCCAAAACCATCCACCATTGAATGGTTCTACAGTTGTCTCTTTTGTTCAACTATTGAATAATTACAATTAATCCTTTGCACCTTTAATTAATTCAAATTAATCCCAATTAATTCCATATTAGTTTTGATTAATATTTTATTAATTCTAGTTGATTTCTTATTAATTTATTTATCATATAAATTAACAAATCAATTATTAACTATTGATTTTATATTAGTTTATTAATTACAAAATAAATTAACAAATCAACTATTTATTTCCATTTAATATCTTAATCACATAATATATTAGCAAACAATTTCTTTCTCTCTCAAAAAATCATTTCTAGCTAACTTTGTTTATATTTGCAAGTTTATACCAATTTAGTTATGAGCTTAGACACCTTAATCCAATAATCTCCTACTTGGATAAGTCTATAACCACAATTGTAAGTATAACCCAACAATAAAGAGTGCTTTCCAAAGCCACTACAAAACTCTGATTCAAATTAAACATCAACCCTAAGATAAGTGATTCGCTACTCCTTTGTTCTGCAAGATACCGTATGGACACGAGACTTGGATTCAAATCAATCTCATGGTCCAAGATTCTATTTCCCGATTTTCGATTTGTGATGACTGGATCCAGACTACTAATTGAACACATCAATTTAGTCTGGGCAAGGCCTTGCACATGAATGCCAAAATCAAATCATCAAGGGCCCCAAATATGTCGCTTTTCCCATTAGGGCAATAGGAACGAATAAACTTTGACTATATCACTGTATCCTTTACTTACCAAATCATACATGACACTACGTTTATAACATCATGTTACTGATGCTTTTACGCAATACCAATGCACAACTGACTCGTAAATTAAAACTTATATATCTCCATTTGAAGAATAAAAGATATTATCGCCTTAGAATTACTCATGATCAAATTCATTGAGTAATCTCTAAGCGTATGATTATCCAATACTCAAAATCTACATTTTCTAAATACTCACGGATGTTGTAGCAATCCCATGGAATGTCCAATTTCTATGGACAATCTTTAACCAATTGATGACAATCTTGATTCGCTACTTACTTCCAAAAGTATGACTGACTGTGGAATTTGAATAATAAAATTATTTTAGAAGTAAAAAATGCAAAGTGAAACATAATAATAAACTGATTAACTATGATATCACACCCATCGAATATAAAAAAAATCCTTACTATTTTATCACCATAACAATTTCAAATTTATTCATTGTATAATGTTTCGAGTAATCAACTAACCATTTGAATTAGATAACATCAATCATGCCATGTTACAAACATGCATAATATGGCTCTATATGGTTCTTCCTTTGTGAACAAACCGACTGGACATTATTCCAATGATACTTATTTAACAACTCCAAATTCTTATCATTATCAAATATGTAAGGGAATTCCATCTTTACATGCAATGACCTTTTGTGATGTCGAGGTTCTGAGCCTTTAATATTACATAATGTTATACTAGAACTTGTTACTCTGAACAATTCCATGGTTATGAAGTCTCATATTCAAGGCACACTCATTGAGCACTTCTCTTGCATTAAAGTTTCCAAATCACATGTAGATTTTAAAAACCAATTCTTATTATGGAAACATTTCCATATACCCATCTCTCGTTATGGAATTATTTCCTTATTCCCATATGACCACAATTCTAACCAAGAATATCTCAATCCAAAACGTGTCACTATGGTCCTTCCAAAACAATACCATACTTCTAACCATTTATAAGCAACCAATATTCAGTAAACCTCAGAATGTTCTTGATAGTTTAACTCTAGTCACTTAAAATTCTAGTCATTTTTTCTCATAATACTCAGATCATTTGAAAAATTAGAATAAGCAAATACTATATCATATGTAATCGATCCTATATCTGAAGCATATGAGACTCGATTCATTTGATCTTATATAAGGATTTAATATCTGTTCAATCTCTTGATATAATATTTCCATATAGAATCTTCTATTTTGAAACATTTCAACACACTATTCATATACGATTTTGATTAAGTTCGATTAAACTATACGATCTAAAACTTTAGATTCATAATGAAGTATGGATGCCCTCTCCCTTAAGCACACTATAGTGAAACAATTCCCAATTTTTGCAACTTGCAAACTAGAGACATTGTTCCATATGAATAATATTGTCATCATGCAATACCAACATACCAATTATGCTCCCACAAGCTTTGACATGTACTTAAAAATCAACTGGACTTCTAGAAATTAATACCCTTTGACTTTCTCATGGAAGTGCAAATTCCTATTTCATGACGCTTCGTGAAGCCTTTAATTACTCTTCTTAAACTTATGCACTTTATCCAGATAGTGTATGTGTTCGAACCCTTTCAAGATGTGATAAACATATCTCCTGAAAGTCTAAACAATTCCTTGTGATTTCTCAAAATTCGAAATATGAAGAGGGATATCGTAATCATATTGTGAATTTGAGAATGCAATTAATACAACAAATATCCGTATTGATCTTTATCTGATCCTTAAAGTCTACTAGCAAAAGGGTTTCCTCATAACCATTTTCAAGAATTAAAGCGAAACATTTTTCCACCTAGATTCGAAGGTGCATATGTTCCCATCCATGTAGAATTTTCATTTTCAACCTACAATCATAAGACAAGGATTAGGACAAACCAAAATCACATTTAGGCCTCCTTCATGAATTGAACTTCATTATTCCTCATTTCTTGCTTCCCGACAGCTCAAAACCCACCAGTGTTTCCGTTCATATTAGCAGCTCACCCATATTGATCAATGTATCTTCACTGACCAATGCGCTTTGATTTTGCAGTTAAATGAAAAATATAGAACTCATGAGCATTTCTGAATTAACTGGAAGTGCACAGAAATAAGAATTTGTCAATAAACACAAAATGTTTTCAACCTCAGGTCGCAAGCTAGTGATAACTAAAAGTATGAAGGATATATGATTTTTAACGCGATTGATTTTTATCTTTTATCAAAATGTTTTCAACCTCAGGTCGCAAGCTAGTGATAACTAAAATCCGAATTTTATCAATAATTGGTGATTATCCTTACCAAAATAGAAGATAATTGTCAAAATTTAGATAATCTTTTGTTTTATTAGATAAAGTTTGATTATTTGTAATTTAGATTTGAATTATCTTGTGAAAAAGTTTCATTTTCCCCCTTAGGTTTTATAGTTTAAATTTGAACTCAAAAGTTTTGTTTTTGAAATTTAAATAGTTGAAACCCTAATGTTTTGAAATGTTTCAAAACTTGTCCTCAAGTTTTGGAATTTAAAAGTTATTTAAAAGTTTAATTTAGAAATGTTAAATTCTAAAACCCTAATATTGTTTTGAAAAGTTCAAATCACACCCTTATGGTTTTATTAATTAATTAAAGTGTATAATTAAAAGAGGTTTAATAAATCCATAAAGTTTTGGTTCACAATTGGATTGATATAATTGTTAAATTTGACCACCTAGTATTTTAAAAGTGTAAAATACACCCTATACTATATATAACATTAAATGTAACGTCCGTAGATCCGGGCTAGTCAATTTAGAGGCAATAGGGGTTGAAAACGACTTTTTGACAAATGATTATTAAGAATAAATAATCTCAACCAAGTTGTAGTATATGTTAGAAGGTTTCCGTACATATAAAGAGCGTCGAAATCCGAGTTATAACAAAGAAGTTATGACCCGTCGAAGTTTCGCGACGGAACCGACACGATACCGGGAGGCGTAAATAGTGAATTTACGATAGAGCGAGATTTAGCCTTAGTGATCTAAACAAAATTCGTAGTATATGTTAAACCAATAGTGTGCATAAAAAGAACATCCAAATCTGACTTCGTATGAGGAAGTTATGATTTTTCTAAGATTTAGCATAGCAGTGCACATCCCGAAATCTGAATTTTAGATCGGTCGATTTTTAGCCAAAATAATGTAAACGATAAATGAAGATATCGTTAATAGGAGTTAAACGATAAAAAGACAGTAAAAAACGGAGCTCGTATGCGAAAGATATGGATGAAGCTTAGTCCCCACTCTTCGAGCGTTGCGATTTCGATACAGTTTTGTAAATCTGAGATAGAGTGAGAATTAGCTGACGGGATCTAAATGAAAGTTGTAGTACTCGTAAATACCAACGCGTGGATATAAAGAACGTCGATAATAGAGCTCGTATGCGAAAGTTATAGACGAAGCTTAGTCCCTACTTTTCGAGCGCGGCGAATTCGATACAGTTTTGTAAATCCGAGATAGAATGAGAATTAGCCAACGAGGTCTAAATGAGAGTTGAAGATCTCATTAGTAGGAACTCAACGGTAAAAATACAGACAAAAACGGAGCTCGTATGCAAAAGTTACGGACGAAGCTTGGAGACTACTTTACTATAAAACTCCTATAAATACAAGGGTGAACTCCTCATATTTTCTTCACACCATAAGCCTTTATTTCTCTCTCTAACTTCTTTCTAGCCTCCCTAAACCCCTCCCAAGTCTAGGGAACCTCCCTAGCACGAGAAGAAAGCCCCGGAGCGCCCGACGGCACCGAGAAGAAAAGCTTTCGGCTTGAAAACGCTGCTCCAGCGAAGCCCGATTTTTAATAAAACCCCGCTGTAAGTGAGCTACGCCTATACTATATTCAATATAGATTTTATTTAATTATAGTAACATTATTAGGACCTTAAAATAATTATTTGGGCTATTATTATGAGTTATATTGAGTGTTATTTAACGCTTATATAATAGTAATAATAGCTAGACTATTAATTAGTCGCGGTTAACGTTAAAAACTAAACCCTAGTGGTATTGATACTAGGTTTTGTCGAGGAAAATTGTTTTAAGAGTAACGAAGTGCTATCCGAGTACCGAGTCACCACCGTATCAAATGAGTGCATAGTTACTTTCATCTTACACATAGATATGAAGTATTTAATATACATTACGTGTTGTGAGTGTATAGTTACTTTCATCTTACACATAGATATGAAGTATTTAATATACATTACGTGTTGTGACTGCATAGTTACTTTCATCTTACACATAGATATGAAGTATTTTATATAAATTACATGCTAAGTGTGCATATTATTTGAGTACTTGCTGTCTATGCTGGATGAACGTTTTTATGCATGTTTTAAAGGATTTAAACGGTATACGTATTTTATATATATGAATATGTTGGGTATGACATGGGTAGATGAATGATGAGAGATAAAAGATGATGTGAGTAAACATTGGCAGCTATGGACTTAGTGCCTAATAAACATCGACATCTATGGACTTAGTGCCTATTGGACAAACACCGGTAGCTATGGATTTAGTACCTGTTGGGAATTGGTAGCTATGGACTTAGTACCTATTAGATAAACACTGGTAGCTATGGATTTAGTACCCGATGAATAGACTATAGCAACTATGGAATTAGTGCTTTACGAACGAACATTGGCAGCTATGGGCTTAGTGCCAGTCCTATAACCCTGGAAGTAAGGGACTTCGGAATAAACGAACGTAGGATAGATGACTCTTAGGTTAAATCCTTAAGAGTAAAGAAGATAATGGGGATGAGTAATTGGGTTGATTGTTTGATTGTTTAAACATAATAATTATAATATTGTGGGTTGAAAACCCTTTGTACTCACCAGGTTTCCCAACCTGACCCACTCAGTTTATTTATATCACAGGTGTTGATACGAAGTCACATTACACTGAGAGATTAAAGAGATGTAGATCACTAGTGTAAATAAATGTAAGTTCCGTTTATGCTTATGTTTCTGTATTGACGATGACATCACAAACATTTTAAAATGAATAAAATACGTTTCTTTGAAAATGTTTTGATAACGTATTTATCGTGTTTTTCTGGGAACAAATTCCGCAACATTTTTATGAAATGAAGTACTCTAATTTTTATAAAGCATAAACAAAATCGGTCTTTTCAGGCCGTGAAAATTGGGGATGTCACATTAAAAGTCTAACATTATATATATGTATGAGTAAAAGTCAGTCTTACCGTTAGTAGGCCTCATTCACGAAGTTGGTCTATAAGGGGTGTTTAAGGAAATTGTCTATAAAATGGCGATTGAATGGGTATCTACTCTTACCCATCGCACTCTTGACTAGTGGAGGGTCGTTAGCCGAACGGGTAGGATAGGACAGAAACCTTCCATTATAAGTATAATGAAGTACAAAAGTAACTAAATGTTTTACAAATTCCCAATCTTAGTTACTTTAGGCAAAAGTGAATTGATGCAATTCCATGAAATTACACTTTGTACCCTTGCAAAGACGTTAGTGGAGCGTGTGTGGTTAACCGGCACACTAAATGGTTCTAAGAAAAGGTAGCAAAGGGTGACTCAATGTTTTTCATAGTTCGGTGGAGCGTGTGTGGTTAACCGACACATAGAATAGGTGACTGTAACATGTGGGGGCATCATGTAAGTTTGCATGGTTATTCCCACCCTGTTTTGTGATCCTTGGCATCCCAGTCACAAATCGAGGGGCATATCGAGATTTAAACATGCCATTGAAAAGTTCAATGAATCTCAAAGGATCTAAGAGTTTTCAAAGCATTTAAAACTTAATTGGTTTTTCGTTTTTCATGGTGGAAAATTAGTGAATCGTCATTCACTTACCTTCAAATATTATGCAACTAGATTACGACATCCCTTTTCTAGGTTGTAGCGTATTGTGTTGGGTCCTAGCCTTAATATCTCATTTGGGTGATTTATTAAGGACTCAATCAATCAACTAACTTGAATTTGTTTTCTCCCTTTTTGTATATGTCAAAGTACGACAACTATAGTCTTCCCAAATTCCGTGGAACAAGCTTTCCACATGAAGATGATATTCCACGATTCGATTGAGGAACAAGAGATCATGCTTCACTTCCTCCACCTCCTCCAATTATTCTCCCTAACCCACAAGTTCGAAGGATTGAAAAGTTCAAGCTCATTCAAGCCCTTTTGGCAAGTAAACATGAAGAAGGAAAGTCGGTGTGTGCACACGTCCTAGAGATGAAGTCACACATTGATAGGTTAAGTATGTTGGGATCCGTTGTCTGTGAGGAGCTGGCTGTTGATTGGGTTCTTCAGTCACTTCCTAACTCATATAGTGAGTTCGTAAGAGAGTACTATATGATGAACCACGACGTGACCCTTATAGATCTCACCTACATGCTTATTGCTGCTGAATCAACAATGATTTGGCGCACTGGAAAAGCAAAGTTGATTGGTGAATCTGCCTTCCAGACCTCTATGGATATAGGCAATGGCAACGAAAGACATGCCATGATCGAAGAGTTTGATCATAAGAGAGAGGCAAAGTCAGAAGTAGTTTCGTGTGCTGTTCCAAAAGAGTCAATTTGCTTTTATTGCCAAGAGAAGGGGCATTGGAGACGAAGCTGCCCTATTTACCTAAGAGATCTAAGAGATGGGAGAGTCAAAACGTATGGCTCTGCTTTAGGTAAAATCCATTAACCAACTCTTTTAAGTTCCTATTCTAGATTCTTAATACATGATGTGATAAGATTACATTTCGATGTCTTATAGGATCGAAGAAAAGAGAGGAAGCTTAAGGGAAGAAGTGAGCGGAATCTAATCGTGAAGAAATGGATTTCGATCGCATTACTTGAAGATTAGAATCTTGAGCTACTACTTAGAGTTAGAATATATTGCTAAGAAATACGTATTAACATAGTTTTTCAATGAATTGCATTGTAAGGACAAATTTTTCCGCAATAAAATAAAATTTGATTTTGTTTATTTATTTATCCTTGCAATGGCGTGTATGAAAAATTGATGTTTGAATTTTTTATTATTAGCAATAATGGTTTTGATTCTTAATTATGTTATTTGTGGAAATGTCGAGAATTTACCAAATAGGGAGAGTTTCTCATTGCCCAAGTTTCAATTGGATAGAAACTTGGAATCACACAACGAGTATTGCATGATGAATGAGAAATTTCATATTTGGAAATTAGACTTATTCGTTGACAAAGTGTCAAGTAAAGGACTAGGAGATCGAGTACACACAGTTGTGTGTTTATCAAGTCCACCACAAAAGTAAAAAAGATATTCGTCATGATTTACTAAAGGTTTAGTAAATATGATTATACTTATAAGATTAAGTATAATTCTGAATTGATTGAAAGAGTTTAAATCAATGGCAGAACGAATAAGAAGAATTAAGTAGGCAGAAAGATAAAAGTTTCTCTATTCTAAGAAGAAGGGAGAGTACCTTTTATTATGTTTTATGATAGGTCTTAATGATTAAAGAACCATATCTCAATTGATCCTCCAAGTAAGTCTTAGTACAATTGTATGTTTGAGAAGAGGAATCAAGAATTGAAGAAATGGTTAAATCAAGAAGTCAATCATACTTCGTTCCAAAACAAGTCGTAGAGTTAAGATTGTGACATTGAGTGACAAGTCTTAAGAAGGTTTATAACACTCATCAAATGTGGAATTTGAAAAAGGTTTTCTTATTCTCGCACATTTGAAATTGGAAAGTTGTAATGTCTTGGATAAGACAAAGACCAACTAGGACCAATTTTGTGAAGTGTTTTGTCTTAATTAAAGCTACACTAACTCTTGAATATTTGTTTGTCAAGAAATGTTTATTGACAAGAGAATATTATATGTCAAGGAGTCAGTGGGAGTCTTAATGGCCTTGAAAAGTTCAAGAAAAAATTAAGAATAAACCTTATCGATCATCACTAGCACACGACTTGAGGTTTACGACCTATCATGTTGACACTATCTTGTTTCTGTGCCGTTCCAATTGAGTTAATTATGCATATGAGTTCTATGAGTTCTCATTTGAACGCATAAAAGGCAAGCACTTTGATCAATGAAAAGTACATTGATAGGAAATGGTGAGCTGCTTAACTACTTGGAAGACATGGTGGGCACTCGTGTTGCCATAAGGCAAGAAATCAAGATTGAGAAGGTTCGATCCATATGAGTTTGGATTTGTCGCAAACATTGGTTTTGACAAATTCGCATGGATAGGAACACATACACCATTAAAATCTAAGTGTCATAAGATTCCCTCCTTCATGAAAATGACTGTGAGGAAATGCTTTCACGAAGAGAGATTTTAAGAAGATAGTGATTGTGAAAATTGGATTCTCGAATTTGATTATGGTTTCGGTATCCCTTTCCATGATTCGAATTGTGAGATTTGGCAATTAGTCTTAATTGTTTAGACACACATATGAGCTATCTAAGGCAAAGGTGTATAAGCTTAGATAAAGGATTATCAAAGCATTAGGTATTAGAAACATGAAATTAAAAAATTCAATAGGTATTGTTTTTCTGGAAGTTAAGATGGTTTCTGAATACATGTCAAAGCTAGTGGGAGCATAAGTGTTATGCTTAAATGACAATAATCATCATGATATTGGGAGCATAAATGTTGTGCTTGTATGATTATTAAGGTAAGTATTGCAAGGTAGCAATATTAATTATAGAAAACAAGAGTTATACCTTGGAAAGTCGTAAGGGTTGAAAAGTTATTTTGCTTGAGAGAATATTATGCTTCATTTCAAATCTAAAGGCTTAGGTTGTGGAATGTTAATAAATTTAGTCAAGGATACATAGTGCGTTCTCAAATTTCGATTATGATCATGGCATCCCTCTTCATAGTTCGAATTGTGAGAATGTGACACATAAAATATTATGGCAGAAGATTGATAAAGTATCAGATCTTTATGTAAGACATTATGCATCGTGTCCTATACGCTTTGGGTAAAGGATCGATTTCAAATGCTGCAATATTTGACCATTCTAAAATTTTCCAAATGTCTAGCGCATTAAGAGGGAAAAAGGACAAGAATCGGTTTTGACTAAGATATTTAAAGAACTATCAAAGGACGATCCAAAGCTCACTGAGGATTGGTCGCTTGTGAGTAGTTGGAAGTATGATATTGGATGGACCATATCGACATTATTATGAACAGATAAGAATCTATTAAGAATGAGTTGTCATATGGCAAATATGGAAATGTTTCCATATTGGGAGTTGGATATTGAGAGTCCTTGTCTAGATTAGAAAATTTTATGCAAAAGGATGTTCAAAGGAATGTAATTTGAGTGAGAGACATCACGTCTATGGAATTGTATTGTAACAATCTCAAATAGAGAGCTTTGTAATTTCATTGGCAATAGTCATTGTGATTTTTGTGCTATGACATTACGAAAGGATCATTGCATAAAATGTTAGAATCTAGCATATTCTATAAGTAGCAAGAATTTGATATTCTTACACTTGTGATAGGGATTGGGAGTTGTGAAATGAGTGTGATTGGAATTGTGTTCATTTGACCTATTTCACAAAGTAAGGACCGTAGGTAAATATTGTGTGCATGCTAAGAGCATGGGGCAAGTATAGTTATAATTCAAGTAAGAAGTTGATTACCCGAAACAACAAATAATGAGTAATCGATATTGTGATAAATAAAAGGAGTTTTATTTATACCCAAAGGTTTGAGGCCATATGGGATTAGTATTATTCTTGTGTTTCACTTTGCATGTTTTGACAACCTGAATAATTTAATTGCTTCAGAACAGTCAAATTATTCGAACGAGCCACAGTCGTTCGTATGTTGGAAGTAGGTACGAATGAAGACTGTCGTGAATTGGTGTGTGGATTGTCTAAAGTGTATTAGACATAAGAAAATGTTTGCTACAACGTTCATGAGTGCTTATGAATAATTTGAGCATTGGATTAAACCCACGCTCACTTGGATCACTTCATGGATTTCATCACAAGTGATTGGTGAGACGATAACATCTTATATTCTTGAAACCGAGATGTGTGAGTTGTATCTTGCGAGTCGGTTGCACATTGATCATATGTAAACGCACCAGTGACTTGGTGTTATAAAACATATTGTTGTGTGTGATTCGGTAAGTGAGTGCAAGCGATCATTGAGTCAAAGTTTATCCGTTCCTTTTATCCAAAGTAGGATAAAAACGATATCTTTGGGCCCCTTGATGATTTAGTGATGGCACCTAGGCACTTGGCCAAGCCGAGACTAATTTGATGTGGTCAATTGTAGTCCGTTGTCAGTCACCATAAAACGGAAGTCGGGAAATAGTATAAAGAGAATGATTAGAATTCATGTCTTATATCTATACGATATCTAGAATGGAGGAATATATGATCCCTTATCTAAAGGACACGCATATCTGATAAGATCAGAGTTGACAACGGCTTTGGAAAGCTACGATTGCAGATAAGGATCTGAAGTCATACACAAAACAATTATTAGACTTATCCAAGTGGGAGACTGTTGGATTAGTGTCTAAGTCCATAACTATTTTGGTATATACTTGACCCGATGGTGCATGGTCCTTTTGGGTTGCTTTCACCAAAGCAACTTGATAGGATGAATTATGGAGAGAGAGGATTAATTATGATTTATTAATATATTATGAGAATAATATATTAAAGGAGAAATCATATTGTTTAATTAATATTAGTCAAGAATTAATAAGAATTAAGTTTGTGGCTAAAAGACATTAATTAAACTTAAGGGACCAGAACTGTCAATTGTGTGATAGTTGAATATTGGGCTAATGGACTCCATATTAGAAGGGTGGACGAATTCTATGGAGAAACCCATTAGAAATCGTCCTAGGCGTCTAAGGAGGGAGTCCATGGGTTGCTTAGGGCTTAACATCCAAATTAGGGCTTCCTTGTTAGATAACCCTAATAGCCTCACTATTTAAAGGACCCTTGAGACTAAAAAACGGGGTGAAATTGTTCCTTAGGGTTTCCACACGTTTTGGGCAGCCTCCCCTCTCCTTATTCTTCATCCTCTTGCTCTTGGTGTTTGTAAGCCATTAGAGGAGTGACACTTGTGACTCTAAGCTTTCTAAAGTCATTACAAGGAGAATTTAAGATTGTTATTGCTACATAACAATCAAGGTAAGATCTAAAACCCTTTCACATGTTAATATGATTAATTGTATGCTAGAACTAGGGTTTAAAGTCTTGGATGAATTGCATGTACAATAGAGAAGCCTAGATCCAAGCATTAGGGTTTGCATGAGCACATAGGATGTTCTTATGGCCTAAACCCATCACAAATCCCTAGGATAATGTAGTACCTAGGAGTTATGCTTGTCAAATATAGGGATATACACCGTACCTAATTGTTACTTTGCCCAAATACCATGTTTTTTGATAACCATAATTAGGGTATATATATGAATACTTATATATACAAAATAAATATGAGATCAAAAGTTATTATTATCAAATATAATATAAAAGATTTTTATTGTGATAGTTATAAGAAATCCCTAGGAAGGATAAAAGATAAAAGGTAAATGATAAAAGATAAAAGATAAATTACCAAGGTTAATGAGTTAGTGAGCTGATAATATTCATCCAAAGGCCTTGATTTAATTCGACATTCCACAGTGTCTATAATCATTAATATTGGGAGAGCTAGAAAGATATGTATAGATCTATACGGGGATTGAAACCCCCACCAATGATTGCTAGCTACAACCCCGACATGATAACTTCTTATTATTCACTATTCGACGTCTGATGAAGCGTCGTGGCAGGGAAAATTATTAGTCAAACACCGTCGATTATAATGGCTAATAGTAATACATTACAAAAACCTTAGAGATCCGATTACCATTAGGGACGCCTTATAATGGTCGATAAAATACGTTAAGATTGTTAGTTATCCTACGAAGATAGTAAATTAGGATTAAAAAAACATCCTAAAAGAAAATAAGATAGGATCGTTAGATCTAGAATCTAAAGGTCTGATAATCACGTAAAGTTTCCAACTTTACGTCTATGCAAGCTAGAAATACACTCTAGAGCTTAATAAGGACTTAATGAGGGACTTATTGCATGAATAGGGCTTGGAACTAATAAAGTTTGCAACTTCCAGCCATGAGAAGTCATGAAGGGGTTAGATCTAACATAATAACCCCTGGAACCTTCAACATCTTGGCTGGCCCAACCAAAATCCCAAAATCATGCTAAAACTTCCATTAAAGAGAACTATATGATAACAAAGCAAGATGTCGACCTCATACCTCAAAGAGATTGCTAATGAAGAAGTGTTTTTGGATCCAATGTCCTCCTTCCAAGCTAGGTGCTTCCAACTTCAAATCTCCTTCCAAAGAATCACCAAAATCAACTTTCCAAGCTCACACAAGCTCACACACTCAATCTTGCAAGGTAATACTCGTATCTAGGTTTTTTGGACATGGGAGGCTGGTGGCCAGCCAAGGGGGTTTAAGGTCTTTAAATAGTGTGAAAACCATAAACTTAGGGTTTTCTTCACAGCCACCAACTCGTCGAGTTAGGACATCCTGAATCGCCGAGTTGGGCCATTAAAACCCGCGACCACAACCCTTCTCAACACGACGAGTTGGAGCTCCCCAACTCGTCGAGTTCTAGGAAAAAATCCAAATATTTAAGAAATGATTTATATCTGAACCAAACGTTAAAAATCTCCCCCACTTGAACTAGACTTCGTCCTCGAAGTTTGTTGATGCAAAAAGGTCCGGATAGTGCTTCCTCCTATCATCCTCTGGCTCCCAGGTCCATTCAAAGCCTCTTCGGTGCTGCCATTGCACCTTTACTAACTTCACTCCTTTGTTTCGAAGGGGCTTCGTTTCTCTGTCCAGAATCACAATGGGATTTTCCACATATATCAGGCTCTCATCATTTTGAATATCATCTAACGATACAACCATTGACTCGTTAGCCACACACTTCCACAAATGCGAAATGTGAAATGTACCGTGGATCTGCCCAAGCTCCTCAGGCAAGTCCAATTGATATGAAACCTTGCCTACCCAGGCGATAATCCGAGACATGCCAATATTCCTAGGGCCCAACTGTCACACCCCGAAACCAAAGGCGGAAACGTTCCGGGGCGGAGGACGTCATGAATATCGCAACCAATGTACATAGTAAGCATAGTAAACACAAAACTTTACATTACATAGATTCATTTACATTGTCTGAAAATAAAGAGTTACATGTGTTATACATACATACATACATATATATATATATATATATATATATATATATATATATATATATTATGAAAAAAAGTAAAGACAAGTCTGATAAGCGCTCCGTCTTCTCCAAAAGATCGCTGGGTACCTGTCTAATGTGGACCTAAGAATACAAGCAGTTTGAAAATCAACATAAAGCTGGTGAGTTCATAAGAGGTTTGTTTTCTAAAAATGTACAAGTTTCCTTTGGTTTTCCGAAAAAGTTTGTTATCCAAGAAAATCCCATATTTTCTTATAAGTATAGTTGAGTTATCCGTTTATTATACGATCCGGTTATGTACAGTTTGTTATCCCAGGAAAAACCCTTATTTTCCTTAAAAGTAAAGTTTAGTTATCCATTAGTTACACGGTCTAGTTAAGAACAATTCAGTTATCCCAGGAAAAACCCTTATTTTCCTAAAAGTAAAGTTCAGTTATTGAAACCAAATGTAATGTTCAAGTATCTATCATACTTGTCGTATTAGTTAGGTATTTTGATATCCTAGTTGTCCTACACTCGAATGTATCCAAAGGCGTGCTTTCGTATTCGTATTCGTATTCTTATTCGCATTCGCATTCGTATTCGTATTCGTATTCTATTCCTAACTGTACTTTCGTATTCGCTCTGTTTCTAACTGTACTTTCGTATTCGCTCTGTTTCTAACTATACTTTCGTATTCATCTCTGTTTCTAACTGCACTTTCGTATTCGCTCTGATTCTAACTATACTTTCGTATTCGTATTCGTATTCGTATTCGTATTCATATTCGCATTCGCATTCGTATTCGTATTAATCCTAATTGAAGATTAGTATGAATTATTCGTAAATTATGAAATATAACATAGATTATTACACTTTATCAAGAAATCTATGATTAGTCTGAAAGTTAACTCTGCAATTCGAATTATTGGTTAACACAGTTTTTGATATTAAAAACATACACAATATAAACATTTGAACTGAAATAATAAGTTTGAGTACAAGATTTCCTTGTAATTTTGCTTGTATTCTCCCCCTAAAAACATTTGAAAAACACGGAAAAAGAGTAGGGGTATGAACTCACCGGTCGAGAAGCGTGTCAGTTTGGGTGCTAAACGTCAGTTTGAGGCTTGAACATGTGTAAAGTTCCTATGTAATATGAAAAGATACACATTTGTATCTAATTAGGCTTTGAACTACTAATTAGTTGAGGATATACACTTTTAGTCGCGAAACACTTCATTTCAAGTGTTTGGAATGACCCGGGTGACATCTATGGACGTATATGGCTTGGATATGGAGTTTACTCTTCAAGAGTAAACTCATAAGAGAGTTTACGGCCCTAATGACCAACTCCCCATGAGTTTATGTCCGTAAACTCATGGTGGGGGTGTTCTTGGGTGCCTAATGGTCTTACAGCTCTTGTGGGGTAATGCTAGGCTTGGTTTTAAGGCATTGGAAGGCAAATTGGACATCCTAAGGACCATTTGAGGAGTTTACGACAGTAAAATAGGAGTTTACGGCCGTAAAATCTTCTGTAACCAACCTTAAAGTGTTTTGGTGGTCCTAGGTCGATTACAATGCACAAAGGAAGGTTCTAGGGTTGATTCCATGACTTAGGAAGTGATTGGGACTTGAATTGACCTTGGAAAAGAGTTTACGGTCTATGAAGATGTTCTTGGTGAGTTTACTACCTTAAACACGTGAGTTTACGGCATTAAACTCATGTTTGTCCATGATTCATGTGATTTGGTGGTTGAAAGTTAAGCATGCTAAGTTCTAGACCCATTTCTAAGCCATACAAGGTGTTAACGGCACTTTAACACCCATTGAAGGAGTTTATGGTCTAAGAAGGGGTGTTTACGGTCCAAGAATGTTCTTGGGCCGTAAAATCAAGTTTGTCCCATTTGTGTATGTTTTGGTGCATTTCTTGAAGGATTTTAAGGTTCTATGCACTCATGGAAGTTCATGGAGGCTTTTGGAGGTGTTTAAGGGGCAATTTAACACTTTAAAAGATGTTTATGGTCCATGAATGAGGGTTTACGGTCCAATAATGTTCTTGGACCGTAAACTCAAGTTTACTCCCCAAAAGGTAAGATTTTGGTGTTCAAATCTCGTACATGCAAGTCCTTTAGCCTTATCTAAGCACTAGAAGTGATTTGGAAAGGTTTTGGAGCTCCAAAACCCCATTTATAGGTGTTCACGGTTTGGGGAGGTTCCTAGACCGTAAACACAAGTCTTTGGTCCTATTTCATGATTTAAACATGAATTTGAAGGCTAAAGATGTTATACTATGAGCTAGGATAATTATCTTACCGATTTGGAGCTTGATTTGGATGATTTTGGCTCAATTTCGAGTTTTAGAGAGAGAGTAGAGAGAGAAAGTTATGAGGTGGTGGTAAAAAGCTAAATTGAAGTTCACTCATCCTTTATATAAGGCTTGAGTTTGTGGCCCGGTGGATGTCTACCCGATATTGATGTTAAGCGAGGTTTTTGGTCGCACCTGATTTAATTGTTTATAACCCGACAGAATAAAACTAAAATTTTTCCAAATAATAATTTGGGGCATTTTCAATAGTTTCTAACGTGTTTGGAAACTCACGAGGTCATTATAAAAGTCTCAAATTAAATGACCTAACCCAAAATGTTAACGAAAAATTTGAAAGATAGACGGGTTTTGTTGACGGGAACGGGTTAAGGCAATGAAACAAACTTCGGGTTGTCACACCAACTTTCCCCGCCTCCTGAACCCGATAACACCCTTCCACGGTGACACCTTCAGGAGCACCATGTCTCCGACCTGGAACTCCAGGTCCGATCTACGTCTATCCGCGTAGCTCTTCTGTCTGCTTTGTGCTGTCTAAAGTCGGTCGCAAACCTGCTGGATCAGCTCGGTCGTTTTAAGCACCATTTCGGTGCTTCCCATAACTCGATGCCCAACCTCCCCCAACAAACTGGATTCCCATAACTCGACTTTAAGATGTGAACTCGACGAGTTTTCTGTTCTGTTTGGACAATTTCTCCTTTCTTCTTCAAGTCAGATTTTATGTTCAAGGGGGTATTAGGTTAATACATCTCCTTATTTTCTTCGGTAACAAGAGTCCTTTTCAACCATTTTAAGCATCAGACTCATAACATTACTCAAATCTTCTAATCTTTTCGTCTAGACTCGACCCCTCACTTTATTTCCCTCATGCTTTTAATTATAAGATCAATTCTCACCCTAAAGTTCTGCAAAGATAAAAAACAAATCCAAATAATAAAAAGGAAAACAATCATTAAACTCATACATTACCATAATAAACTAGAAGTTTTCATACATAAACAAACCAAACAGAAACACACAAATAAAAAATAAAATCTTCTTAAACAAACTCAAACATAAATAAAAGGATAATCACACCTCATCCTCTTCGGGAATTGAAAAATCCCTCCACCATTATCCTCTACTATTTTAGCCCTCGTATATAAAAGAAAGCTAAATGGATTCGTTTGCATCATGGTAAGGAAGTTCCCGGTTCCACTATTGAAAATACGATATGATCTTGCCAATCTGGTAACAAGCATCCTTCCACAAATCCTCGACGTCTTCCTTTCTTTGACTCCCACTTCTGTCAAATATTTCGCTAAACAACAAGGAATGTTGCAGAAGGTGTTGGGTGTAAGAATGCTCTATAAGTAGAAGAGATCAAGGCTTGGGTATTTATCGTCATCTTTTCTCATGTTAATGGATCTCGATATAAACCTGTGGATAAGCCTATGAATTGGTGATCTAATATCACCCTCTTGGGCTGCAGATGGAATATAAACACCTTGAGCAATTGTACTCCACCCGTTTGCTCCATTCACCCCTTGTGGAAATTTCCTATGGAAGTGATCAAGAAATAGCCCGAATCCTTCTGTTATGGCCTCAAATTGATTATATAAACCCATTCTCCATGCCAGCTCAGCTATGCTGCATTCCCGGTATTCTTCCCCAATACAAAAAGTGAGAGCACGTGTCAAAGTAATCATCACCTCCACGAAATCTCACTGTGGCATAAAACTCTAAACACAATTCCCTGTAAAATGGTTCCTGCAATTGAAACAACCTTATCCATGCCGTTCAAGTAACCCTAACCCCATTATTTGTAAACACTTTCGTAAGATAAGGGTTCATCGCTTCTACGGAACCCACTTCTTCCAACCATTTCCAATTCACTTCATTACCAATATAAAATTCCTTCTTCTTCAAGGTTTCCAACTTATTTCTCCATTCATTTAAAGTCCTTTGTCGAACCACTTGTGGGAAGTGAAACCAAGGAAAGTCATCTTGGTCTCTTGGCACATGTTGATTTCTACCTCCCCTTTTCATTTTCTACAAAAAAACATCACAGGAGACCAAACAAACAACAAAAGAGGTTAACATATGAAATTTAAGTCAAATTGGGCTTTCTGAAAAGACAACTCGATGAGTTGTAAGAACAACTCGGCGAGTACGATGAACAATCCGATTTTTTTTTCTGATTCAAACAGATTCGACCATATTATCAAAAAATCACTCCAGGGGTTTGTTTAGGGTACCATATCATGTATTAAATCACAAGAAGAACCAGTAAAATAACCAAATTTGCTCAAAATTGAAACCCTAGAGTTCATACTAAAGTTCAAAATCGGGTGTTCTTCACTAAATCAAACACAATGCTTATAAAAATCAAAACTTTAACAGAATTGAGTGCAAAAGATCTTACATTTGTGAAGAAATCGAGTGAAAACCAAGAAAAGTTGAAAGATTGTTGCTTGAGAGGAAAAACTTGGCGAGCTAGGATGCGGTGGGTGAATCTGATGAACGTTTTCCTTTTAGGGTAAAAACCCTATTTAACCGAGTTTAAAAACATTTTTTTATTTTTATTTTTGGTAATAAATATCAACTCGTCGAGTTGGGGGACCCAACTCGTCGAATAGAGACGAGATCTGAATAAAAGTCACGAAAAATTAAGTGAACTCGTCGAGTACACATATGGAACTCTCCAAGTTTAAGGCTCTGATTACAAAAATTAAGTGTTTCTCACAAAAAATTTACTACACCCGACACTCAAACTTTGTTTGTCCTCAAGCAACATTTTAGAAATTATGATAAGACTAAACATGAAAATCCTAACAAAATACTAAAAATAAAGGAAATAAAAGACTACAAAAAATGAAAAGAAAATAAAAGGAAAAAGAAAGCAAACTCGAATGACGGGTTAACTCCCGTAAGTGCTTCTTTTTGAGGAGTGTTGAGCTGGACTCCTTCCCGCTCTACGTTGCAACGGCTTCCTCCGACGGAAATTCCTTCTTCACCGTTTGCACTTTCCATCTTCTTTTATAAGCTTGTACTTTCCTTATGTATGTCTTTTTCAAATCTTCCTTTTTCTTTTGAGTGTCATTTTCTTCATACTTACGCTTTGTTCCTTTACCTCTCTTAACAAGCTTTGTTTTCTCTTCTTCTTTTTATTGTCCTGCATTTTCCACTTCCATCTTGTCTATCTCTATCGCCTTTTCACTTATCCCCTCATCATCAGTTGAAATCACAGTTTTTGTCTCACTTTCTTCATATACTTCGGAATCGGGTGGTTTAAAGGTGAAAACTTCAAAGGTGGTAGACACTACGGTGCGAGGCTTGGTTCTCTTTACTTTTGTTGGCTTAATTTCTTCAACTTTTTGATCAATCGTGTGCAAGCCAACAGAAGGGTTATTTTCTTTCGTGTCATTCTAAGACATGGTCTTCTTTCGTTTCTTCAAACTCTCCTTCTTGTTTGGAATAAGATCAAAAGTAACTTCCACCTTGTTGTCTTTATTTGCTTCACCATATTGCGAACTTTGTTTTGAACACGCCATGTTTGCTTCGGAGCCTCTTGTATAATCCTCTCCTACACCTCCCTCAAGTAGTTTTTCCAATTCTTGTAAATCTCTTTGAGCATCAAAATCTTCCTCAGAATAAAATGTGAATTCTTTTGAATTTTTTTCTCGCCAAAGCGCTAGTTCCTTTTCTAAGACTTCATCAATCGTATCTACCAGGGAGATCACATCATCACTAGATTTTGAATGCTTTTCCAATTGATTGACTCTAAAAGTGACCGAATCATCTCCCAATCGAAGAATGAGTTTGGATTCTTGCATATCTACTATAGCACAAGCGGTGTTTAGAAATGGTCTCCCAATGTGACAACCCGAAATTTCCATTTTGTACGAACATTAGCTATTTAATAGAAGCTAGTCCAGTTTCAATGAATTTCAGATTTTTCCGAATAAGTTGGTGTACATTAGGGTTTATGTTTAAGGAGATATCAGGAGAGTGGATGCTCATGGGTTTGTGAAACTTGAGTATTCAAAACTTCTTAATGTTAGAGTTCAATTCTGGAATAAAAATATTTCCTGCCAAAATATTTCAGGACTATAAATAGATTTCTGAACTAAATTCATTCATTATTCACATTTCCAACTAGAGAAAAGCCATTTTCTCTCTCACGGATCCTCGGGTTTTCATCCCAAATCGTGAGTACACTTCTCTAGTTGTTTTATAATGCTTTTTATATGCTTAATAACATAGATTACATGTCAAATATGTGAGATCCGGGAGTTTACCGCCCAAGAACGTTCTTGGGGAGTAAACTCCAAAAAGAGGCTTAAGAGCTATCTAGTCCCATTTCCTTGATAAGTGACTAACTTAGGATTGTATGTAAGTAAATTAGGGACTAGAAAACAATCAAAAACACCAAGATTTAGGTGTTTACGGCCCAAGAATTTCTTGGACCGTGAACTCCAAATTCAAGGGCTTAAAGGTGCCCTAATCACTCCTAAGGCTTTAGACTTTAATACCCATTTAATCCTAGCTAATTTATGGACTTCAAAACATCAAAAGCACCCCTTAAAGGGAGTTTACAGCCAAGAGAATGCTCATTGGCCGTAAACACCAAATAAGGGCACCAAAGTGTGCCTAGGGTCCTCCTTAGCCTTAAACAAATGCCTAGAATTTATCCTACTTGTGTTTGGGACTTGAAAGAATTAAAACACCCATCCCATGAGAGTTTACGGCCGTAAACTCTAAGGGATATGCTATTTTGGCTGTAAACTCCTCAAAGGAGTATTTTTTGTGCCCTAAACTACCTAAAGGATTAAACCACCAAGCAAGGCTTATTCTAGAAATCATATGGCACTTTAAAACACCAATTACCACCAAGATTGGAGTTCACGGCCGAAAAATCAAGGGTTTACGACCGTAAACTCCTTGTGTGGGGTTTATTGAGGAGTAAACACTTATATAAACCCCTTTGGTACATTAAACCCCTTTAGCCTTGTCCCATAGCAACTTAGATGCAACCATTAAGACCTATAACACTTATACAAAGTGTTTACATGTTCCTGAGCGTCCCAACTTATTTCATTAAGTTATTATTTGGCTAATTAGTTATATATATATGCTCATTATATGATAACTAGGCTCGTGCATGTGAACAAGTCTCCTTTTGCCACCTAGCACGGTATCCGATACTTCAATCCAATCCACTCACCACAAGTGAGTTCATACCCCTTTAATTAACCTTTGAAATACTTTTAAATGTTTTAAATACTTTATGGGGGGGGATACAAGTTAAATGCTTATAGTTATTGCATCAATCACATGTGATTACATCAATCACATGTGATTAATAACTAGAGAACCAACGATTTTATCACTGTTCAAATTGTTTATCAAACTGTTTTACTTCAAAATGTTTTACAAACTCTTTTACTTATCAAATACTTTTATTTAAACTTTGTTATACTTCTTATAAATTGCATGCCCATATATGTATAGATATATAAGCAATGTTTAAAGGGCTTAGGAAGGCCATCCGCCCTATTTCCTTTTCGCGCTTGAGATGTGGTCTGGTGGGATTTCGGGTAGCCCTCCGAAGGCCGTTTCAATATTAATTATATATCAAATGTACATATATAGACATACAAGTACTCCTTTATTCATGCGTATCAGTACATCATTAATAAGTTACCATCGGGGTAACACAGGATCATACTACTACAATTTCTAGATCAATGAGTCAGTTCATTCATGAGTCAATACTTATTACTACGAGTACATATACAACTATACTAGAAAGAGAACATATACAACTATACTAGAGGAAGAACATATACAACTATACTAGAGGGAGAACATATACAACTATACTAGAACAGTTCATTACATTACATATACTAGAATACGTTCATTATTGTGATGTGAATCGGAGCATGACTTAAATGCCATGGCCCGAGTTGTAGCCAGAGTCTCTTGGAGAGAGAGCGTGAGTTTGCGTATAGATCTATACTGGATTGACTATCCTACACCTTTCTGCTAGCTACAGCCGGACCTGCAGGTCTGCGGGTGCCAAACGTCATTCCGTTATTACGACCATTCGTATGTCGTTGTTACCAGTCGATAGTATGGTGCAATTAGTCACATGATACCTTAATATAAATCCGGTTTAAGGTAGTTAGTACAGCAGTAGTTCCTATAATACAACACTACAACACTACAATGATTTACCCATTACATATATTTAGTGATTATTTCACTTAAAATTTAATGTACAAACTATATTTTGTTAAATGATAGTTACACTTGGGAAATTACACACTTTTACAACAAACGAGCATACCAAACAGTTAAGCCTTGGTAGAAGGCTACTTTAATAGAAAATATAGGTTTTTCTGAGAGATTCAAACTTTTACAAACACTTACAAACATTTACTTACATTTTACAAACTTACACTTGAGACATGTTCAAACGTTTTGATAACAAACACCGACACTAAAATACTTATGAACTCACCAACTTAATGCTGATAAACTCTTTCAAAATAACTTGTATTCTCAGGTCATCAGTAGACAGGTACCGATGCCAGCTTTTGAGAAGATGGAGCGCATCCAAGACTCATCTTATTATTTTGATTTACATTATATTTTTCGTGTCTAAAACTGTACAGAACATGCTTGTATTAAAATTATATATTTAATGCAATGGATGATGTTGTTTGCTTATTTACATTTACTGTGTTGTGATACTTTACATGACGTCCTCCGCCCCAGAACGTTTCCGCCGTTCTTGGTTTTGGGGTGTGACACCCAAGAATATTTGGAACTTTATGATCCTCCTCCATATCTAATACTATGCAATCAGCAGGAAATACCAATCTATCCACCTTGAATAGAAGATCCTCGCAGATCCCTCTTGGATATGTTATTGTCTTGTTAGCGAGATGAATTACCATGTGGATGGGCTTTGGTTTTGGAAAGTTTTACTTCTTGAAGAATGAATATGGCATAATGTTTACACTAGCCTCCGAATCAGCCAATGCGTAACATGTATCCAAATTCCCACATTGACATGGCAAATTCAAACTCCCTGGGTCACCCATCTTATTTGGTAGTTTGTTGATCATAGCAGCTGAATAATTTTCATTTCGAACGACTTCCAATACTTCATTCATCTTCCTTCTGTTGGTGAGGAGTTCTTTTAGGAACCTTGCATACTTGGGCATTTGTGCTATTGCTTCAATGAACGGAATGTTAACTTGGAGGGACTTTATGTGCTCTAAGAAATTCTGATACTCTTCCTTTTTTCTTTCTTGTATGGCTCGACCTGGGAACAGAAAAGGAGGCTGGTAAGGTTTTAATGGAGGATCTTTTTCTCATTAGCTGTAAAACTCATCGATTTCCTTTTCTGAACTCGTCGAGTTTGTTCGTCTTTTTGCAATTCTTGGATTTCTTTCTCTGTTTTTTGCACCACTTTTGGATCCTTGTTCTAGATTGGTGTCATAGGAATGAAATTCTTCTCAGACCTTGTTATTATTGCATTTACATGAGCTACTCTCGGGTTTTGCTCGGTATTGCTTGGAAGTCCTCCTAGCGATCGCTCATTGATTTGCCTTGCAAGTTGCCCTAGTTGCTTATCGATGTTGAGGATTGAGGCTTGCTGATTCCTTGTCAATGCTTGCTGCTCTTTCATCATTATTTGCTGCTCTCGTATCGCCGCATCGGTTTCATTGCGTCTCTTCTCGGATGCAGATGCAAATCGTGTAAGCATCTCTTCAAAATCCATCTTCTTTTCTTGAACATGTTTTGTAAAAACCCCTCGCCTTTTGTCTGAATTTCTCCTCCTTTTCCTTCTTGTACTCATCATAGGGTAGCCACTCCTTTTTAGTTTTTCTCCAGTCTTCGTTAGACCTATCCCCGCTCGAGTAAAACATGTGAACTTTCTGATTTCCATTCTCGTCCAAGTCATAGTCTTTGGTAAGGTGAGGTCCACTACAATTGTCACAAACCGACTCAGATGGCATGAATGGATTGGTCCATCTTTTTCATCCTACGATGTGTACTCTCTAACTAGCCATCACTGTCTCTATGTGATCGGAAACCGAGTTCACCGCCCCTCAAGTTGATTTGTGTCACGGGTTATGATATTCTCGTAAGTGTTTAGAGAATTCTTCAATCAATTCTTTTACAACCACGGGTATCTTCTTCGTGAGTGGTCCTTGGGAGTCAAGGAGGTTCCTGGTTGTCACATTCACTCCATTATAGAATATAGAAACTTCTTGCTAAATGTTTAGGTCATTATGAGGGCAGTTCCTCAACAAGCCTTTGTATCTTTCCCATACCTCATAGAGCGAATCGCCTCCTTGTTGAATGTTTAGGTCATTATTAGGGATGTTGAAGTAGTTGTCTATGTCGTTGACCACATCAATATGCTTGTATGCGTATTTGTGATATTTTCCATAAAAAGGATGTCCTTCAACTGGGCGAGAATGTGATCTTTTAGTTCAAAGTTTGCTGTTGCTGGAGCTACGGGTTGCACAAGTCCTGGTCCAGTATCATCACACATTCTCCTTTTGTATTCACCCATGGGTATGTCTGCGATGTCAGCCATCTCTTCTTCTGGCTCGGGTTCACTTTCTTCTTCAAATTTAGGTGTGTTCGTCTCTAAATCTTCTATCTTCTTGTCAAAACTGCTAGATTCTCCGATTGCCTTGTCCTTCTTTTTGCGAATAATTGATTCAGGATCTTCTACGGGTGGTACTACTATAGAACTAGAGCTCCTAGTCATAAACTTCCTAAAACAAAACAAAAAATCATGCATAAAACGAATAAAACCGACACTGAAAATGCGACCAACTCGTCGAGTTCAGTAATGCACTCGGCGAGTTCAACACAAAAATTAGAAAAATAAAAACGAAAAGTGAAACTGAAAACTTGTAACTTTATGCAAGATAAATCTCACACAAAGGATCGATAACATTAAGTATTAGCACCGTCCCCTAACAACGACGCCAAAAACATGATGTATGTAAAGTATACTAGTTTTAATCCTAACAAATTCAAATAAAAACAAACACACGTAGGAAATGTACCTATCGATAACAATTTAGTTTAAGCAAGTAGGGTATCGAGCACAGGGAACGGTAAACAATTAAAATTAATACTAATATTATCTAAAAAAAGCCATTAATTAAAATGGGGGGGGGGGGGGGGGAGGGTTCTCTAATTTTACAAGAATAGAAACTTAAGTAACTTCCTAAACACTTTAGCAAAAAAGGCAATTAACACCTAAAATAGGAACAAAAGACAACTAGATTCAATCAAATTGAAGAGACTTCCGTTTAGATTTGATTCACTTATTCCTATGATTGATTTTGTGGCAAGTGTAATGGATTAATATGTCATTGGTTACCGATTTCTAATGTGATTAGGTTTATGTTCACTATTACTAATCCTTTAGCAAACAAGTTAATTCGAACAATGGCCAGTTGATTAAAATAACAGGTTTCCTAGTGTTTAGTTCGAATCAAGTAAGATTTGTAACATTAGTTAATCAAATTGGTTGGTTTAATAAATCATATGAGGTTGGTCATAACATATGCTCACACATTAACTTAGTTATTTTCTGGTTAACCCTAGGTTCATGTTCACTAATACTAGGCATACAATCTCGTTTTCACAAAACTATAAGATTCAAGCAATCAAGAATAGGGGTGCAAACGAGCCGAGCCGAGCCGAGCCCAAGCCTGGCCAAGCTCGGCTCGGGCTTGTTTAAGTTATATAAGGCTCGAGCTCGAGCTCGGCTCGATTTGAGCTTCCATGTACTGAGCTCGGCTCGAGCTCATAAAAAATAATACAAGATCGGCTCGGGCTCGGGCTCGACTCGTTTGTTATCTGAAGTGTCTAAATAAGCTTAAGCTCGGCTCGAGCTTGTTAAGAAGCTCGTTTACTAATACCCTAAATCCATAATTCCCCTAATATATTTTTATTTTAATATATATAAATAATATTAAATTATATTATATAAAGGCTCGTTTAGGCTTTCGAGCCTAATCAATCTTAATGACATAGGCTTGAGCTCGAGCTCGTTTAATAAACGAGCTGAATATTAACCTCGAGCTCGGCTCGGGCTCGTTTAAAATCGATTTTGAGTCGAGCTTTTAACGATCCGATCTCGAGTAGCTCGCGAGTAGCTTGGCTCGTTTTCACCCCTAATCAAGAAGATGTTCATGCAACTCAATTACTTAGTTATTAATAGAAAATAATTATCATTAACATGCAAGGATCTTTTAACAAGCTTAACAAGATAAATAACCAAATCTATATAACCCAAGCCACTCAATCAAACCATATTCATAAGATCATCTAGTCTAAACAGAAGTATGAAGTATTTAGATCATAACTACAACAATTAAATCACTAAAATTGAAATCTAATGATTCAAACATGATTCACACAAAAGACTAAGAGAAAAGTAATGTTGTTTGCCTTTGATCTCTTCAAAATGCCTTCTAGTTGAATTCTGGTTCTTAAACCCTCTTGGTAATGTCTCTGGTCACCAAAAGTCAAAAAAGCCTCTATCATAAGTTAGGTTTCGAATGAGAAATGATCAATATATAGATTCCAAAAATCAAGTCCAACTCGTAGAGTTTTATGAACCAACTTGACAAGTTTTTCTTTAAACACGCGTGCCCGACAAGTCACAAATTCGCCAGGAAACTTCTTGTGAACTCTTCGAGTTGAAACAAACTCGACGTGTTATTCTTCATTCTTGCATTATTTCCTCAATCTCCAAATTCCAAGCTTCCAATTGCTCAATCCAATTCCTTTTTCATTCAAACATGTCCTTAAGGCTGAAAATGAAAATTTAAACTAATTAAGCACCCTTTGTTCATAAATTGAGACAAAAAAAGTATTAAGATATTGTATGGATTATATGACTAAATATGCACATATCATCATCTCTCAACATGGAATGATACCTAGTCTTCTTCATCTCCTAATCCGCAGCGTACTGCGGAACCAAAAGTGCCCTCTCTCAAAACTTGGCGGTGATCTTCGCCAAAATCTCGGTAGTATGCTGTCGATCCTAGAACTCTCTCACCAAACGTTGCACCTCAATGGATGGTGGAAACTCCTAATCAATCGTCCTCATAAACTCCTCCCAAGTAATCTCAGCCACCCCTGCTGATCCCACATCACGGGTCACCTCCTGCCACTAGTCTCGTGCTCGATCCCTCAACATACAAGATGCAAACCCCACCTTTGCCGCCTTAGGGAAAAAACTTGTGAGATGGGCCTTCTCCATGTCTTCCACCCAACGTCAATTAGTGATGGGATCCCAGACCTTGAAGAACTCAGGCTCTCTACACGCCTTGAACTCCCTGAACGATGGAGCTTGGGCCCCAATCTAGCCTATAGCAATCGCAGCTCGGAAGGACCTGAGCCTCTCCTTTATTATCTCCATGATGCCTTCCTTGACAGTACCGAAAATCACCGGGGTAGCGTCAAGGATGCCACGTGTAACCTCAGCTGTGATAAGATCGCACAACCTCTTATCCATGGGCTCAGCACCGAAGCCCAAACCTGATCCTGAACCTCGCGTGATCATCACCATCCTCAACTGAAAATATCACAAATAACCAAGATAAGGAATTCGAAAGAGACTCTTCCTCACCGGACTGCTAAGAACTATCATGTTTGTCATTGCTTCGGGTACAGGTCCTGTGCTTTCAGTAGTACCGACCCGATAATACCTTCCACACCTACCTATACCTTCCCCAAGGCTATACCTGGTATCCCTAAATCATCCAATCACAAATCATAACTCATAAACACAACACTAACTCAGATTTTAGACTGTCCTAGGATTCTCAACCCTCACCAAACTAGGAACCCAGATTTACCATAGCGGATTGCCATATGCATGCAAGTTATACACAAAGAGAATCACATAGATTGTCAAATAAAGCTTCTACCCTAAACCACAACCAAACAAGGAACATGAATAAGGCAGATTCCCTCATTCTAGGGCTATGCAATCCTAAACATGTACCACTTTGAAAGCATACGCTTAGCAAATAATCCATACAACCATATTTCCATATATAGTATAGCATGACTAAAACATTGGGAATACTTACTTGAGCTCGGCCGATTACACGCATTGCATTCTCCTCTTTTTCTTACAAAAAAATGTTTTCAAGAAATTTAACTTTGGTTTCTTTTTGAAAAGCAATTGTTACAATTTCCTCAGTTTGAGTTCTGACACACCTATAAGTGTGCCTGAATCTCTCAGACCAAGGCTCTAATACCAACTTGTAACAACCTAATTTTCATAAAGTTTTAAAACTTTAATTTCATAAACATCATCCATAAGAAGTATAAAAATCCCAATACATATGCATATTATTTGTAAAGTTAGAGTACAAAAATCTAAATGTGAAAATATTGGAGAATGCACCTCATGTCATCAAGTCGGGCCCTTGCCCTTATCAATAGAAGTACCTGAAACATTCAATAAAACTGTAAGCACAAGCTTAATGAGTTTCCAATCACATAAATCATTTAATCACATAATGTCACGCTCATACATATACATACAAGTTTGCCATGGACTCCCTCCATGGTCTTCAATGGAATGCCATGGGCTACCCCCATTGTCTTATATCCCGTGCCATGGGCTCTTTCCATGGTCTTCCTAGGTGCCACGGGCTCCTCCCATGGTCTTCACATAAACCATACATAGATCAAATAACAAACCATTACACATTCCAATACTAATCATCTCATATCAGTTAATGGGTCAGCCTTGGTGCCTTCGACACATGAGTGCGGTGAGAAGACTCACCTCAATAGTGAACGATAGCTGACTAGGTCGGGACTCCAAATATCCGCTCTACACCACCCTATAACAATAATAATTTCTTAAATACAACTCGAAATGCCCCAAACTCCTTAAAGGTCAAACTTGGTCAAAGTCTAGGGTCAAAGGCCAAAGTCAACGACATGAGTTGACCCAACTTGCCGAGTTATCCCTCAACTCGTCGAGGTCTTCCATCATCCTCAAAGATCGGGAAAAATCCCATCAAATCATCGAGTTCACTAATGAACTCATCGAGTTGGCCAAAAATCCAACCTCTTAATGCATTAAGCTGATTCCATTGAAAATAGGGACTCCAAAACTCTGATTTTTTCCAAAATGATGTCTAGAAGGGTAAAGTTGGAAGAACCATCCAATAAGAAGCAAACCCAAACCCTAGGCCGTTTAGAGTGGGTCTTAATTCATTAAGCCCTTGAACTCTCCGAATATAGTTCCAAAACACAGATCTAGAGTCCAAATGTCGGATAATCACATAAAGTTTCCAACTTTACATCCATGCAAACTAGAAATACACTCTAGAGCTTAATAAGGACTTATTTCATGAATGGGGCTTGCAACTAATAAATTTTGCAACTCTCATCCATGAGAAGTCTTGAAGGGGTTAGATCTAACATAATAACCCCTGGAACCTTCAACATCTTGGCTAGCCTAACCAAAATCCCAAAATCATGCTAAAACTTCCATTAAAGAGATCTAGATGATAGCAAAGCAAGATGTCGACTTTATACCTCAAAAAACTTCTAATGAAGAAGAGTTTCTGGATCCAAGGTCCTCCTTCCAAGCTAGGTACTTCCAACTTCAAAGCTCCTTCCAAAGAATCACCAAAATCAACTTTCCAAGCTCACACAAGCTCACACACTCAATCTTGCAAGGTAATACACATATCTAGGGTTTCTGGATAGGGGAGGCTGGTAAGGAGGCCAACCAAGGGGGTTTAAGGTCTTTAAATAGGGTGGAAAACCCAAACCAAGCGTTACAGCCGCCAACTCGTCAAGTTGGGACATCTCGACTCGCCGAGTTGGGCCAACTAAACCCGCGGCCAAAACCCTTCTCAAAACAACGAGTTGGAGCTCCCAACTTGTCGAGTTCCAGCGAAAATTCCAAATATTTAAGAAATGATTTATACCTGAACCAAGCGTTACATAAATCATGAAGAATAGAGTTATCGTCCCTTGCGGTGGATCTGAAGAGTTCATAACAACAAGTATAAGATCCATTAATCCATCACTTACCTCACATAAACATGTGAACAATGACTTTGTCATAATTTATCTAATGAACAAAACTCTAATGCATTATCTAATTCAAATTATATGACTCTAAGTTGTCCATTTGAAACTTGGTGATGGGACTTCTTTTCACTTGGTCAAATTTGATATTACCACAATTAATATTGTTATTATTAGAAACACACTGTTTAATTCCATTGTAAGGAACCATAATATAAGATAACAAAATTTTATTTTAATGATAAAAGAAAATTGGAACATGTCCTTACAATGCATAAAAGAAAACTATGTTTCTAGACATCTTTTACGAGTAATAGGAAGCTATTAAAGCTATCCTAACTCCTTAGTAGTAGCTCAAAATCTTAAACATCGAACCATGCAACAAAAGTCCATTTCTCCTAATCAAATTTAGCTTGCTTTGCTCAAGCTTCCTTCTTTCTATTAGATCATGTAATACCATCAAAATGTGATAAGCACATCATGTATTAAGAGTATATGAATAAGAACAATGGAGTTTGATAATGGATGTACCCAAAGTTGAGTCACACGACTTGACTTTACTATCTCCAAGATCTTTCAAGTATTTTGGGAAAGTTCGTTTCCAATGTCCCTTTAATTGGAAATAAAAAGAAATGGACTCATTGGGTAAGACATGGAATGATCTCAGAACGAACCTTTATCTTTACCATATGATCAAACTGTTTGACCTTGACCGATCCCACTCCATTGGGAAGAGAAACATTTTCTTCATTACCATTGTCAACGTCCAATGAATTATTGCAAATAAATCCTTTAAGCATTTCTACTTCTACATATATAAACATCTCATTCGGATCAATTAGGGACATATCGAGATTCCTCATATGAGAGTTTTCAACAAACTGACCATAGAACTTAGGAAGTGAGACAAAAACCAAATCAATGGCTTACTCCTTCAGAAATTCGATACCCATTCTTCCCTGTTTGTCAATGTATGATTTCATTTTCAGAACATGTGCACACACAAAATTTCCATCTTTGTGTTTACATGCTAGTAGGGCTTGAGTAGCTTTATATCTTTCAACTTGATGAAAATGTGATGCTGGGAGAGTTAGAGGAGGAGGGGGTGAAAGAGCTGAAGAGAGATGATTTCCAGTTCCACCATTACCTAAGGAAGGGATGGCAATTTCACCTTTACTTGAGTGTTGAAGACCATCTCTAGAAGAATGAGGAAAACCATTTCCATAAGAACGAGGAAGACCATTTCTCTCTTCTTTGTGGAAAACACAATGTTGTATAGGAACGCACTAATGCACACGTATAACTAAACATTATAAGGGGGGTGTTTCTAACATGGGAGACTACTAGCAACAATGACAGTTACTGAACTCACTTCATCCTTCTCGTTTTTTTTTTTCTGGGATTATCACCTTGTCACCATCCAATTATCCTTCTTCCTTCTCACGATTAAAGTCGGTACTACATCGGCTTAATTCGAAAATTTATCTTAGTCACACTAGATTCATTATGAACAATAAGGTCTAACATGCATTTTCTTAGTCATCAGCAAAACGATGGTAATGAAGGAAATAACGTGAAACAATTTAATAGTGATTGCCATACTATCTACCAAACTACCAGTTCCTTAGCAACTTTGTGTCTCTTCTTGATCCAAGTGTGATTCATGTGCTTCGGGTAGTATAGGCCTCTATTACCATTCAAACCTACTCATACTTTTCCCAAATATTGTCTCGCAATTTCCAAGTCTCTTTCATTACTACACACGAGAATTGTTAAACAGGTTTTCCTAGACTCCACTAGCTGATTCCATACCTTACACCATATCAAGCATATATTAAACTTCCTCGAGTCTCCTTCTAATATTCATTTCCACTTCACCCTACTATTAGTTGAGGAAGAACTTCCACCAATATTAACTAATTATCAAACGAATATGATTACATGCCTCAAAAATCAAACAGTCTGTCGACTGAAAGATCCGACACTACGATGGTTAAACTTATACGAGAGTTGCGAAATAATCCTGATCACAACCATACTGAAAATTCCAAGGCTGCATCCTTGCATCCCGTCCGGACTCCTCTGGTTCCACACCACCGGAATTCCTTCCGCGACCTCAATGGACACCCAACCCGGATGTGCTTCCATACCACTGGCACAATTACCATGCCCACTAACCATAATTGAAATACTTTCCATCATCCATTTTCACTACTATTTTCACTCCCATGAACCAACACTCCCTCTCGGAGCTACATACCCTACCCTTTCCTTCTCCAAGGAAATCTATTTGCCAACCATGCCACTTCAGACAAGTGCCATGGTGCTCACACCCCACTCTACACTATCCCTTGTAGAGTAACCCTACTCTATGCATCACACGTGCTCTGAATATGCTCACAAGGACACTTGGGTCCAAGCACTTCCTTCCACTAACATGATCAATACTTGGGGCCAGACCCACTGCCTGCTACAGCATAACAGCATACTCAAATCACTTTCCGCATACAAATCTATCAACACTTACAGAGTCTTCAGCATGACTGGACTGCCTTACCAGACCTTCAGCCAATCTGGACCACTCTCAGAACCTTCTGTACCGTTCTCCGAGCCTTCCGCTTGACTGGTATGCCCATCGGCCTTCAGTCTCCCCGGACCGCTCAAACTATCATACATCATCCTGAACTATTCTTCCTGGGAATCTCTCCCATACATACTGTTCTAGCCCTCTAGGGGTTCCGAACTCTAACTCCATTCCATATACTCAGATCCCGGCCTAATCCTAGGGCTCACAACAACCAATCACTCTCTCCTAAATCCTTGGTCTGTACTCCGCCCCATCGGTCTGTCACTTACTCATACCAGCCTACACTCTTGGCTGACTGTAACACTGCTGGATCCCAAACAGCCAATCAAAACTCTAACGCTTATCGATCCTCCTGAGGATTTTCCAATCTCCTCCACTTAGAGCACTGACTTCCAACCACCAATAACTCATACGACATAAATCAGTCATCCCTACTCAACATACTCCTCTTATCCATGAACTGATTTTCTTTGCGACGAGCGACCTTCACAAAATCACTTCTCCGGCATCGTACATCTCGAACTCTAAGGGAGTTCGACTCTCCGCTGAATACTTCTCAAATCGCAATTGCAACATCTGGAAACATGACCATACATCCGTACAACCAAATTCTGACCATCAATCCCTTGGATGCTAACCACATACAACTCCTGACTACTATCACTTTCAACCAAACCCCGCAACCGCATTCGGCTCTACCCTGAACTCCTCTACTGTGAGCTGAAAAGTGTGCCCCTGAGCCCTCAGAGGCTCCGCTCTACCCTGGCCCCTGCCAGTAGTCCTCAAAGTAGCTGGTGCTGGAACCTGCACTGGCCTGGAAACAAGCTATGGACAGTTGGCCCTCATGTGACCAACTGATGGTACTGATAACAAATCCTCATATCCTGAACCGGGGCCGACTGACTACAATCCCTCGCATAATGCCCCTCTCTCCCACATTTGCGGCACGCACCACCAGACCTAAAAACTCCGGTATGACCCTTCCCGCACTTCTCACAAGTGCGGCGGCTCTGACTGCCCAACCTGGAATCAACGGTTTTGGACCGTTTCGGCGCCGCCTGCGACTGCATCGGGGCCTGCCTCTGCTCTCTCAACTGTAACTCAATCTCCAAATCACGCTGCCGAGCGGCCTCCTGCAACTCCAACAAGGTCTCCCACCTCTACGCAGACACGAACTGCCTGATATCCCTCTTGAGCATACTCAGATATTGGGAAATCTGAGCCTGCTCTGAAGCAAACTCAGGGCAAAACATCGCCCTCTCCGTGAACATCTTGGTGATCTCCGTCACCAACTCTTAATCCTGCTTCAGCTCCAGGAACTCCTGAGTCAACCTCTCTCTCTCTCTCTCAACTCGTGGAACATAACGACTGCTGAACATCTCCCGGAACTGATCCCAAGTAACTGCAGCCCGCTGCGCATCCGAATTAGATCCCGTAGTCAACCTCCACCAATCCTTCGCCCCGAGCCTCAAAAGGTTTAGAGCACACCTCACCCTCTGATCCGTAGGGCATGAACACGTGAAGAAAAAACCCTCCATGTCTGACAACCATCTCATAGCAACGATCGGATCCTGAACTCCATTGAAAGTAGGGGGCTTCGTATTATCGAAGTCCCGATACTGAAAACCACGATCGGCTCCTCCCCCTGCCGCTGATACTGCCGCCTCTGTGAGAGCAGCATAGCGCTCATCGAAGTACTCAACCATGGCGGTCTTGATCGACCCAAACATCTCCGGCAACTCAGCCCGGAACATAGCAGCAACCTCATCATGCAGGAACTTACGAATCCTGGCATCCAACTCGTCCGTACTCATCTTACCAATGACCTCGGGTGGTACTGATCCCTCCTGACCACCCTCTCCTGATCCTGATCCCGAACCGGATCCTGTCCCGAGACTTCTCGTAATCGCCATACTGAAAATACACCCCAAAATATTAGGCATTCCTCATAACAATCTCAAGAACTAGCTCCCAACAAAACCCTATGGGTTGTGTCTTCCCTGATACGCGTATGGGTCCTGTGCTTTTAGTAGTACGGGCCCATACGACCTTCCACACCTACCCATATTTTTATCAAGTATCACCACAACACCATAACAATAGCATGTACATAACGAACACTCGATCCCCCACTCCTGGAGGAGCACCACTAACCCATAATCGACCTACCGGTCTCATGCAATCCTCACATCCATGAAACTTCCACCAACCCTGCAACACTAGTGTATGCTAATCATACATAACGCTGGACCTTATAGACTTTCGAATATCCAACTCTACCCTAAGCTCCCAATCAGACAAGAACAGAACATAAGGCCAAATCAAACATTCTCAGGCTATAAGATCTTAGTTATGTATAACTATGATGCATACCCTAAATAACTACAATAATGATGTCAATTTCATAACAATAGAACCCTAGGCTAGCAGGCATCATATAATCAGGCAATTCTATCATGCAATTCCTGAAGATCCCTAGCCTAGTACTAGCATGCTGTTCTAACATATCACATAGTCAAATAACTTATATGGTATTTTGGGGTCTAATTACTGGCTCTGGCTGATCGTACCTTCGCATCCTCCTTAACTTATTTTTGAAAACCATTTCAATTTCACTTTGAAAACTCTCCTTGATTTGAGACTGGATTCACACGAATGTTCCTCCAATTCACTCAAACCAAGGCTCTGATACCAACTTGTAACGACCAAAAAATTTCAACCAATTTAAACTTTTCCAAAAGAAACTCATATTCATTAAGTTATTACAAAATAGTTTTCAATTCATTTATTATCAGAGTATCCCAAAAACATCAACATAAAACTAAGGAGCGGTACGATCACGCCTTCGCCTTGCGGCGATCTCCTGAAGTACCTGAAACAATACACTGAAACTGTAAGCCCGAAAGCTTAGTGAGTTACCCCCAAAATACCAACCACAATACCATACACATATCATAACATATCATAAACAGAACAGCCATGCATATCGATTCAACGATGTGACTGGTCCGCTTGCGCTGTGACATCCCCAAAATCTCGGCCAGAAAAGACCGTTTTCATTTATGCTTTTTAAACATTTTCAGAGTAAATTCTTTTGATTTTTAAAAGAGATGCGGAATTTGTTCCCATAAACAAAACATGATAAAATAGATATTCATCAAAACATTTCATAAAGAAATATGATTTCATTTCATAATCAAAAGTTAGGATGTCATGTTCCGATACAAATCATAAAGCATAAACGATAACATTACAAGTCATTCAACAATATATACATATACAGACTTGTAAACAAAACAACTTGATGATTCGTCCGTCTTAAGCTCTTGCGCCACTTCCTGTAATACAAATAAGCTGAGTGGGTCAGGCTTGGGAGCCTGGTGAGCATATAGGGTTTTCAACCCACAATAAATATTTAATTTAACAATCAACAATAAACCCGATTACCCATTCCCGTTATCCTCACTTTACGTCTCTAAAAAAACATCTATTATAAGGGACCTAATCTAGGATTTTTCATCGGGATGAACATTACTACAAAGGGGCTTCCTTAGCAATAAATATCCTAAAGGCAACCATGAGGGGGATAGAGTACACCGGTGAACACGTCGTTCACAACACCTACATGTTATGACCCTGCTAGTGTTCCACAGGACAGTCTAGAATAGTCCGTGGTTGTCATCCATACTCTGCTGAATGATTAGAATAACACCAACAACACCGAGGCCTCTCATCTGTTTATTATAAACCAACTATCTACCCATGCTCTACCCAACATATTAGTAGACAAAAATATACATTTTTATACATAGTTTAAAAACCTATATAGCATTCTCTAATCAATACATATTCCACATAACAGATGAGGCACACATACATAACACGTATTTCATAGAGAATAAATCAGATCTATGAGATAGAAGAAAGTGAATATACATTCACACATATAACCACAAAATATATACACGTAGCACGTATTTTATATAAAATACTTCATAATATTGCGTTGGAAGAAAATGACTACACACTCACTTGATCAGAAGATGATCGGGCAGCACTACGGCTTGCAGAAGTAGTGTTTTTCGGTAGATCTGGAAGATCTTCACAAAAACCGGGCTCCTCGCGGGCAGAGCTTTGGCTCGGGAATAACGCTCTTCGGGATCCTCGGGGCTTCGGATCTTGCTTCGGGGCTCGGGATATTACCGGGGCTTCGGGGTATAAACAGCACGCAAATCAAGGCAAAAGATGAGAGAAAAGGGAAGGGTTTGTAAAAGGAAGAAGCTGGCTTCGCATCCCCTTTTATAGGGTATGATCCTCGGAAGTACGCTGGGCGTAACTTTGGGGTACGCGGGGCGTAATGCTTCGGTTGCCGTCATCCCTTGCGTCATCGGTCCTCTACGTCATCACATACGAACTCAGAACACTCGAGTGGTACGCTGGGCGTACTTCGGATGAGTCCGGTGACTCCTCTTCGGATAATACCAACATTTAGAATTAAAATTAATTATTAAATATTTAATAAACTTCAAAAATTCATATCTTCACCATACAAACTCCATTTTAGATGTTCTTTATATCCATGCGTAGGTGAGACTACGCTCTACAACTTTCGTTTAGACTCCGTCGGCTAATTTTGACTTTATTTTTAGTAGGCCGGGACAGAAAACTTCGTTATAAATTCATAACTTCTTCGTCCGACGTCCGTTCTCGCCTAACTTTTCATCTTTTCGCTACTAACAACGAGATCTTCGATTCTCGTTTAGATTGTTTCGGCTAAAAACCGCTCGATCTCAAATCGAGTATTCGGGCTGCATTCTGTCAAGTCGAAACTTCAAAAAATCATAACTTCCTCATACGAAGTCAGATTTGGGCGTTCTATATATATTCGGAAAATTCGTTTCAACTACTACAACATTATCCAAAGATATCAAGTTTATTTTACACTTAAATTTTGACGCTCATTTTATTCTTAATTCATCATATCACATAATTAAGAAATTAAGCACGAAACACATAATACTCAAATAATACGTTCTTATTATTTCAAATTTGGGTTACAAAAGTTAACCTAGACTATTACATTGCTAAAAATGGCAAGCCCAGAAACACGGGCGTTACATGCGCCAGGCCTTCAGTCCACCCGGTCCACTTTTCTCCGAGTCTACAGTGTGACTGGTCCGCTCGCACCGGGCCTTCAGTCCACCTGGTCCACTCTCCGAGTCTACAGTATGACTGGTCCGCCCGCACCGGGACTTCAGTCTATCTATTCTACTCTCCGAGCCTCGGCACGTCTGGTCCGCCCTCTTGGGGTCTTCAGCCTATCCGGACCGCTCGCCGGGCCTTCGGTCTACCGGTCCGCCCTGGGTATGTTGCCTACAGCACAAAGTAGGACCCGCCTCAAACCAACCCCAATCCAACAACCATATGCACATAAACATATAATTATATAACATCTCACAACTAATCAAACCGATCCAGCATATCACATAACATAACAACATCCTAACCAGGATACCGACCTAACTGGTCACTAGCATAACATCATCCTATATACAAGGATACCGACCTTAACTAGGTCTCTAACATATACCATCATAACTACCAGGATGAAGATATAGCAAAGCAATAACATATCAAAACAGATACCCGGATTTCTATCCGATAAAAGGTCGGCCTTAGTGCCTTAGACACTGTTAGTATAGTGAGGATAACTCACCTGCAACTGCCGACTGAAGAATAAGATCACGCTGCTCCGACCACCGACACGAACTCCACCATTGAACATTATCAAATAACCAAATCCAATAAATACCAATAATTACCAAAATACCCTTGGAAATCAACTGGTCAACGCTTGGTCAAAGTCAAAGTCTTCAGTCAAAGTCAACCTTCCTGGTTGACCCTACTCGCCGAGTCAACCCGTTGACTCGTCGAGTCCATATACTCAGAAACTCCCAATCACGACTTAACTCGTCGAGTCACCCCAAAACTCGTCGACTCCAACAATCTTCGAGTCCCATCCTGCTCAACTCACCGAGTTGTCCCTCAACTCACCGAGACACGACTTAACCAGAAAAGGCTAGGGTTCCACGACCAAACTTGCCGAGTCCAAGAACAGACTCGTCGAGTCCAAGGCAATCTTCAACAGACTCGCCGATTTGTTCTTTCAACTCGCCGAGTCCAAACGTGACATCTGCATTCAGACGATTTCAGGCCATTTCATTGCTTCCAATACATAGATTTGGACTCCTAGGGCCAGATTCACACGTAAAGTTTCCAACTTTACGTGCATGCAAGGCTCAACAAGCTCCAACCAAGCTACAAGAAGGTTTTGGGACAAAGGCACTCTCAATCAAGCCCCATGGCTGATGCTTTAAGCTTTCATAGCTCACTATTAACCTAGATCTGAAGTTGCCACTTTAGATCTAACCTCTAAACCCGAAATAGATTCTAATCAAGCTAAAATTCTAAAAACAACAACCAAGAATGGATCTAGAAGGAGAAAAATCAAGGTAACGACTTGTTACCTCAGAAATGTGCCCAAGAAGGAGTACATTCCGGATCTACAATGATCTCCCGATGCTAGCCTCTTGATCTTCTAACTTTCTCCTCTTAATTCTTCTTCGAAGCTCAAACCTTAGCAATGGAGGCTCACACACACTGATTAGGATTTCTGGAACTCAAATGGGGAGTAAAGAGGCTGAGGGTGGCTATAATGTGCTTTATATAGGGCACAATCCCGGATTAGGGTTTTTCTCCCTTTTGCACCAACTCGTTGAGTCCAAATTCTGACTAGCCGAGTTGGTCACTTAACACGTGACTAGAACCACAAATCGACTCGCCTTGTTCATCCATCGACTCGTCGAGTCGACCTTCCTTATTTACACTAAGAACCCTGAACTTGATCTTCTGAACTCGGGGTGCTACCATTCTCCCCCACTTAGATTAGGCTTCGTCCTCGAAGCTTGCAGCAACACATCCCAGATGATACTACTCCCACAACACATCTCCTGGAATCAACTGACCCAGGTTCCTCCAACATTGCTATCAAACCCCTATAAAATCCACTCTTTCTCACAGAGCCACGACAACTGCTACAAGCGGCCACCGATTGCTTTCTCTGATAACATCACTTATCAATCAATGATCACTCGATGATACTTCCATCATTCCAAATCAGATAATCACTTGTCTCATACAAACTAGATATCCCCCTGAATCACCGGGTCCTGACCCGGTACCAACTGCTATCCCTTTCTCGCTTGCCATAACTTTATCGAATTTACTGCTGGGACTTATCTCGCTTCCTTTTCGAATCCAACTCTTTTCTTTCCATGCTGACAGGATGACTCATCCTTAACCTCCTGAGCAACTCCCATGAGCTCTCCTCTGCAATCATATACACATGCTGAACCTGGTCTAACATCCTCGGGCTGGAAAACCCGACATACTGACGATACCTCCAGACATCCCCAGGATGAATTACTGCTACATACATAACCTCCTGATCACAACCATACTGAAAATTCCACGGCTCCATCCTTGCATCCCGTCCGGACTCCTCTGGTCCTACACCACCGAAATTCCTTCTACGACCTCAACGGACACCCAACCCGGATGTGCTTCCATACCACTGGCACAATTACCATGCCCACTAACCATAATTGAAATACTTTCGATCATCCATTTTCACTACTATTTTCACTCTCGTGAACCAACACTCCCTCTCGGAGCTACATACCCTACCCTTTCCTTATCCATGGAAATCTATTTGCCAACCATGCCACTTCAGACAAGTGCTATGGTGCTCACACCCCACTCTACACTATCCCTTATAGAGTAACCGCTACTCTATGCATCACACATGCTCTGAATCTACTCGCAAGGACTCTCGAGTCCATGCACTGCCTTCCACTAACATGATCAAAACCCGGGGAAAGACCCACTGCCTGCTACTGCATAACAACATACTCAAATCACTTTTTGCATATAGATCTATCAACAATTACTGAATCTTGAACATGACTGGACCGCCTTACCAGACCTTCAGCCAATCTGGACCACTCTCAGAACCTTCAGCATGACTGGACCGCCTTACCAGGCCTTTAGCCAATCTGGACCACTCTTAGAACCTTCAGCATGTCTGGACCACCCTCTAGGGCCTTCGGCCTATCTGTACCGTTCTCCGAGCCTTCGGCCTGACTGGTATTCCCATCGGCCTTCAGTCTCCCCGGACTGCTCAAACTATCATACATCATCCCGAACTATTCTTCCTGGGAATCTCTCCCATACATATTGTTCTAGCCCTCTAGGGTTCCGAACTCTAAATCCATTCCATATACTCAGATCCCGGCCTAATCCAAGGCCTCACAACAACCAATCACTCTCTCCTAAATCCTTGCTCTGTACTCCGCCCCATCGTTCTGTCACTTACTCATACCAGCCTACACTCTTGGCTGACTGTAACACTGCTGGATCCCAAACAGCTAATCAAAACTCTAACGCTTATCCATCCTCCAAAGGATTTTCAAATCTTCTCCACTTAGAGCACTAACTTCCAACCACCAATAACTCATACGACATAAATCAGTCATCCCTACTCAACATACTCCTCTTATCCATGAACTGATTTCCTTTGCGACGAGCGACCTTCACAAAATCACTCCTCCGACATCGTACATCTCGAACTCTAAGGGAGTTCGACTCTCCGCTGACTACTATCACTTTCAACCAAACCCCGCAATCGCATCCGACTTTGCCCTAACCTCCTCTGCTGTGAGATGAAAAGCACGCCCTTGAGCCCTCGGAGGCTCCGCTCCACCCTGGCCCCCGCCAGTAGTCGTCAAAGTGGCCGGTGATGGAACCTGCACTGGCCTGGAAACAATCTGTGGACAGTTGGCCCTCATGTGACCAACTGATGGTACTGATATCAAATCCTCATATCCTGAACCGGGGTCGACTGACGGCAATCCCTCGCATAATGCCCCTCTCTCCCGCATTTGCGACACGCACCACCGAACCTACAAACTCCGGTATGACCCTTCCCGCACTTCTCACAAGTCCGGCCGCTCTGACTGCCCAACCTGGAATCAACGGTTTTGGACCGTTTCGGCACCGACTGCGACGGCACAGGGGCCTGCCTCTGCTCTCTCAACTGTAACCCAATCTCCAACTCACGCCGCACAACGGCCTCCTGCAACTCCAACAAGGTCTCACACCTCTATGCAGACACGAACTGCCTGATATCCATCTTGAGCATACTCAGATATCGGGACATCCGAGCCTGCTCGGAAGCAAACTCAGGGAAAAACATCGCCCTCTCGGTGAACATCCTGGTGATCTCCGTCACCGACTCTGAATCCTTCTTCAGCTCCAGGAACTCCAGAGCCAACCCCTCTCTCTCAACTCGTGGAACATAACGAGTCCTGAACATCTCCCGTAACTGATCCCAAGTAACTGCAGCCCGCTGTGCATCCGAATAAGATCCCGTAGTCAACCTCCACGAATCCTTCGCCCCGGGCCTCAAATGTTTCAGAGCACACCTAACCCTCTGATCCGCAGGGCACGAACACGTAAAGAAACAAACCTCCACGTCTGACAACCATCTCATAGCAACGATCGGATCCTGAACTCCATCGAAAGTAGGGGGTTTCGCATTATCGAAGTCCCGATACTGAAAACCCCGAACGTACTCATCTGACCAATGACCTCGGGTGGTACTAATCCCTCATGACCACCCTCTCCTGATCCGGATCCCGAACCGGATCTTTCCCCGAGACTTCTCGTAATCGCCATACTGAAAATACACCCCAAAATATTAGGCATTCCTCATAACAATCCCGAGAACTAGCTCCCAACAAAACCCTAGGGGTTGTGACTTCCCTGATACGCGTATGGGTCCTGTGTTTTTAGTAGTATGGGCCCGTACGACCTTCCACACCTACCCATATTTGTATCAAGTATCACCAAACACCCTAACAATAGCATGTATATAATGAACACTCGATCCCCCACTCCTAGAGGAGCACCACTAACCCATAATCGACCTACCGGTCTCACGCAATCCTCACATCCATGAAACTTCCACCAACCCTGCAACACTAGTGTATGCTAATCATACATAACGCCGGACCTTATAGACTTTCGAATATCCAACTCTACCCTAAGCTCCCAATCAGACAAGAACAGAACAGAACATAAGGCCAAATCAAACATTCTCAGGCTATAAGATCTTAGTTATGTATAACTATGATGCATACCCTAAATAACTACAGTAATGATGTCAATTTCATAACAATAGAACCCTAGGCTAGCAGACATCATATAATCAGGCAATTCTATCATGCAATTCCTGAAGATCCCTAGCCTAGTACTAGCATGCTGTTCTAACATATCACATAGTCAAATAACTTGTATGGTATTTTGGGGTCTACATACTGGCTCTGGCTGATCGCACCTCCGCATCCTCCTCTACTTATTTTTGAAAACCATTTCAACTTCACTTTGAAAACTCTCCTTGATTTGAGACTGAATTCACACGAATGTTCCTCCAATTCACTCAAACCAAGGCTCTGATAGCAACTTGTAACAACCATAAAATTTCAACCAATTTAAACTTTTCCAAAAGCAACTCATATTCATTAAGTTATTACAAAATAGTTTTCAATTCATTTATTATCAGAGTATCCCAGAAACATCAACATAAAACTGAGGAGCGGTACGATCATGCCTTCGCCTTGCCGCGATCTCCTGAAGTACCTGAAACAATACACTGAAACTGTAAGCCCGAAAGCTTAGTGAGTGACCCCCAAAATACCTACCACATATCATAACATATCATATATAGAACAACCATGCATACCAAGTCTACGGTGTGACTGGTCCGCCTGCGCCAGGCCTTCAGTCCACCCGGTCCACTATCTCTCCGAGTCTACAGTGTGACTGGTCCGCCCGCACCTCGTCCACTCTCTGAGTCTACAATATGACTGGTCCGCCCGCACCGTGCCTTCAGTATATCTGGTCCACTCTCCGAGCCTCGGCACGTCTGGTCCGCCCTCTTGGGGCCTTCAGCCTATCCGGTCCGCTCGCCGGGCCTTCGGTCTAATCGGTCCGCCCTGGGTATGTTGGCCTACAACACAAAGCAGGACCCGCCTCAAACCAACCCCAATCCAACAACCATATGCACATAAACATATAATCATATAACATCTCATAACTAACCAAACCGATCCAACATATCACATAACATAGCAACATCCTAACCAGGATACCGACCTAACCGGTCACTAGCATAACATCATCCTATATACTAGGATATCGACCTTAACCAGGTCTCTAAGATATACCATCCTAACTACCAGGATGCAGACATAGCAAAGCAATAACATATCAAATAGATACCCGGATTTCAATCCGATAAAAGGGTCGACCTTGGTGCCTTAGACCCTGTCAGTATAGTGAGGATAACTCACCTGCAACTGCCGACTGAAGAATAAGATCATGCTACTCCGACCATCGACACGAACTCCACCACTAAACATTATCAAATAACAAAATCCAATAAATACCAATAATTACCAAAATACCCCTGGAAATCAACTAGTCAACCCTTGGTCAAAGTCAAATTCCTCAGTCAAATTCAACCTTACTGGTTGACCCTACTCGCCGAGTCAACCCGTTGACTCTTCGAGTCCCTATACTCAGAAACTCCCAATCAAGACTTAACTCGTTGAGTCACCCCAAAACTCGTCGACTCCAACAATCTTCGAGTCCCATCCTGGTCAACTCACCGAGACACGACTTAACCAGAAAAGGCTAGGGTTCCACGACCAGACTCGCCGAGTCCAAGACAATCTTCAACAGACTCGCCGAGTCCAAATGTGACATCTTCATTCAGACGATTTCAGGCCATTTCATTACTTCCAATACATAGATCTAGACTTCTAGGGCCAGATTCACACGTAAAGTTTCCAACTTTACGTGCATGCAAGGCTCAACAAGCTCCAACCAAGCTACAAGAAGGTTTTGGGAGAAAGGCACTCTCAATCAAGCCCCATGGCTGATGCTTTAAGCTTTCATAACTCACTATTAAACTAGATTTGAAGTTACAACTTCAGATCTAACCTTTAAACCCGAAATGGATTCCAATCAAGCTAAAATTCCCAAAACAACAATTTAGAATGGATCTAGAAGGAGAAAAATCAAGGTAAAGACATGTTACCTCTGCCCAAGAAGGAGTAGATTCCAGATCTACAATGATCTCCCGATGCTAGCCTCTTGATCTTCTAACTTTCTCCTCTTAAATTCTTCTTCCAAGATCAAACTTTAGCAATGGAGGCTCACACACACTAATTAGGGTTTCTGGAACTCAAATGGACAGTAAAGAGGCTAGGGTGGCTATAATGTGCTTTATATAGGGCATAATCCCGGATTGGGGTTTTTCTCCCTTCAACACCAACTCGCCGAGTCCAGCTACTAACTCGCCGAGTTGGTCACTTAACACGTGACCAGAATCGCGAATCGACTCGCCGAGTTCATCCATCGACTCGTCGAGTCGACCTTCCTTATTTACACTAAAAACCCTGAACTTGCACTTCTAAACTCGGGGTGTTACAATTCTCCCCTACTTAAATTAGGCTTCGTCCTCGAAGCCTGCAGCAACACATCCCAGATGATACTACTCACACAACGCATCTCTTGGAATCAACCGACCCAGGTTCCTCCAACACTGCTATCAAACCCCTATAAAATCCACTCTTTCTCACAGAGCCACGACAACTGCTACAAGTCGGCCACCGACTGGTTTCTCTGATAACATCACTTATCAACCAATGATCACCCGATGATACTTCCATCATTCCAAATCACATAATCACTTGTCTCATACAAACTAGATATCCCCCTGAATCATCGGGTCCTGACCCGGTACGAACTGCTATCCCTTTCCTCGCTTGTCATAACTTTATCGAATTTACTGCTGGGACTTATCTCGCTTCCTTTTTGAATCCAACTCTTTTCTTTCCGTGCTGACAGGATGATGATGGGTTTTGAGCATTCTAACACTTCCTAAGTGTACATGCAACCCTAATAACCTTGGATCTATGTTTGTCTAATTATCATGCAAAGTTGATTTCTAAGGCTATGATCCTATCTAGCATACATGGGGAACAATTTTAACATGAATAAAAGATAGAACTACATACCTTGTTGTTGATTTTGATCCTTGAAACCTTGTGAGCCTAGCACCCCAAGTGTGATGCCTCAAATGCTTCACACAACACCAAATGCTATGTAGTAAACTTGGAGAGAAAGTATAACACTCTAAAAATCGGCTCTAGCCCTCAAGCATGCATGTGTATGTCTAGTGTAGCCGATTTTGGGAGAAACATGAGCTTTATATAGTGTTGACACATTTAGGGTTACACCATGTAAACCCTAATGTGTCACGACTCTTCATTTCCATGACCCATGGGTTTGTAACTCCCATGGAGCCTCCATGGAACATCCAATGGGTTCAACCCAACTTGATTATCCATGGAGCCTCTTAGTCCACTATACAAGATATGGATGATTTACATAATCAACCCATATATTTAATTTGTTATCTTTTGATCACTTAATTAATTCTAAAATTAATTCTTGATCAAACTAATTAAATGATATTATTAATATATTAGAACTTATAATATATTAATAAACCACAAGTGTTATTTCTCTCATTTAGTCTATCCAATTGCATGGTGCCATGCAACCCAAATGGACCATGCCGGGTCGGGTCAAGTACATACCAAAAATAGTTATGGACTTAGACACCTTATCCAACAGGTGACACATCCTTCAGCTCCTGAGCAACTCCCATGAGCTCTCCTCTGCAATCATATACACATGCTGAACCCGCTCTAACATCCTCGGGCTGGAAAACCCGACATACTGACGATACCTCCAGACATCCCCAGGATGAATTACCGCTACATACATAACCTCCTGATCCCAACCATACTGAAAATTCCAAGGCTCCATCCTTGCATCCCGTCCGGACTCCTCTGGTTCTACACCACCGGAATTCCTTCTGCGACCTCAACGGACACCCAACCCGGATGTGCTTCCATACCACTGGCACAATTACCATGCCTATTAACCATAATTGAAATACTTTCGATCATCCACTTTCACTACTATTTTCACTCCCGTGAACCAACACTCCCTCTCGGAGCTACATACCTTACCCTTTCCTTATCCATGGAAATCTATTTGCCAACCATGCCACTTCAGACAAGTGCCATGGTGCTCACACCCCACTCTACACTATCCCTTGTAGAGTAACCGCTACTCTATGCATCACACATGCTCTGAATCTACTCGTAAGGACTCTCGGGTCCATGCACTGCCTTCTACTAACATGATCAAAACCCGGGGCCAGACCCACTGCCTGCTACTGCATAACAGCATACTCAAATCACTTTCCGCATACAGATCTATCAATAATTACTGAATCTTCAGCATGACTGGACCGCCTTACCAGGCCTTCAGCCAATCTGGACCACTCTTAGAACCTTCAGCATGTCTGGACCACCCTCTAGGGCCTTCGGCCTATCTGTACCGTTCTCCGAGCCTTCGGCCTGACTGGTATGCCCATTGGCCTTCAGTCTCCCCGGACTGCTCAAACTATCATACATCATCCCAAACTATTCTTCCTGGGAATCTCTCCCATACATACTGTTCTAGCCCTCTAGGGTTCCGAACTCTAACTCCATTCCATATACTCAGATCCCGACCTAATCCTAGGCCTCACAACAACCAATCACTCTCTCCTAAATCCTTGGTTTGTACTCCGCCCCATCGGTCTGTCACTTACTTATACCAGCCTACACTCTTGGCTGACTGTAACACTGCTGGATCCCAAACAGCTAATCAAAACTCAAACGCTTATCGATCCTCCTGAGGATTTTCCAATATCCTCCACTTAGAGCACTGACTTCCAACCACCAATAACTCATCCGACATAAATCAGTCATCCCTACTCAACATACTCCTCTTATCCATGAACTGATTTTCTTTGCGACGAGCGACCTTCACAAAATCACTTCTCCGGCATCGTACATCTTGAACTCTAAGGGAGTTCGACTCTCCGCTGAATACTTCTCAAATCGCAATTGCAACATCTGGCAACATGACCATACATCCGTACAACCAAATTCTGACCATCAATCCCTTGGATGCTAACCACATACAACTCCTGACTACTATCACTTTCAACCAAACCCCGCAACCGCATCCGGATCTACCCTGACCTCCTCTACTGTGAGCTGAAAAGCGCGCCCCTGAGCCCTCAGAGGCTCCGCTCCACCCTGGCCCCAGTAGTCCTCAAAGTAGCTGGTGCTGGAACCTGCACTGGCCTGGAAACAAGCTGTGGACAGTTGGCCCTCATGCGACTAACTGATGGTACTGATAACAAATCCTCATATCCTGAACCGGGGCTGACTGACTACAATCCCTCGCATAATTCCCTTCTCTCCTGCATTTGCGGCAGACACCACTGGACCTACAAACTCCGGTATGACTGCCCAACCTGGAATCAACGGACTTGGACCGTTTCGGCGCCGGCTGCGACTGCACCGGGGCCTGCCTCTGCTCTCTCAACTGTAACTCAATCTCCAACTCACGCTGCCGAGCGGCCTCCTGCAACTCCAGCAAGGTCTCACACCTCTATGCAGACACGAACTGCCTGATATCCCTCTTGAGCATACTCAGATATCGGGACATTTGAGCTTGCTTTGAATCAAACTCAGAGCAAAACATCGTCCTCTCCGTGAACATCCTAGTGATCTCCGTCACCGACTCTGAATCTTGCTTCAGCTCCAGGAACTTCTGAGTCAACCTCTCTCTCTCAACTCATGGAACATAACAAGTGCTGAACATCTCCCGGAACTGATCCCAAGTAACTGCAGCCTGCTGCACATCCGAATAAGATCCCGTAGTCAACCTCCACCAATCCTTCGCCTCGAGCCTCAAAATGTTTAGAGCACACCTCACCCTCTGATCCGCAGGGAATGAACATATGAAGAAACAACCCTCCACGTCTGACAACCATCTCATAGCAACGATCGGATTCTGAACTCCATCGAAAGTAGGAGGCTTCGTATTATCGAAGTCCCAATACTAAAAACCCCGACCGGCTCCTCCCCCTGCCGCTGATATAGCCACTGTACCTGCCGCGACAGCCGCCTCTGGAAGAGCAGCATAGCGCTCATCGAAGTACTCAACCATGGCGGTCTTGATCGAACCAAACATCTCCGGCAACTTAACCCGGAACATAGCATCAACCTTATCATGCAGGACCTCACGAATCCTGGCATACAACTCGTCCGTACTCATCTGACCAAAGACCTCGGGTGGTACTGATCCGTCCTGACCACCCTCTCCTGATCCCGATCCCGAACCGGATCCTTCCCCGAGACATCTCGTAATCACCATACTGAAAATACGCCCCAAAATATTAGGCATTCCTCATAACAATCCCGAGAACTAGCTCCCAACAAAACCCTAGGGGTTGTGACTTCCCTGATACGCGTATGGGTCTTGTGCTTTCAGTAGTACGGGCCCATACTACCTTCCACACCTACTAAACAAAATATTCTCTTAGTAATTCTCATAGAATAACACTGTCCACACGTCCGCACAATAGTTGTCCATCCACATTATAACCTTGTCATATATATATATATATATATATATATATATATATATATATTCTAATAAATGAATAGTTTTAATCTCCTTTTGACAAGTGTCACTCTAATACAACTCCTCATTAATGTTATGGCATGTAATATGTGTCAAGTAGATATATTAGGCAACTCATTTCAAATTCAAATTTACATTTTCTAATTATATGTTAAATTTGAAGTTATAATAACTTTAAACTTTTGATATATCTCTTCATTATTAATTTATTTAAAATGGCTTATTTAAAATAATTGATTAATAATTATAAATTTTTATTATAAAAGTTTAATTAATTTTATAACCGTGGTTCCCACGGGTTATAAACTGGTATATATATATATATATATATATATATATATATATATATATACACACACACACACACACGTATGATTTGTATAAATTGGTCATGGATCCTTGTGTTGTTGTTTGTGTTGATTTGCTTAAAATGATTGTAATAATTTATTTATTCATATGGTGTGTAATAATTAAATAGATTAGTTTTCATTTTGTTTATTTTTGTAAGTAATAGATTAGTTTTAGAAATAATTTTTTTTTTTACATAAATATAGCAAGAAATAAAAATGGAGCCAATTTTGAAGATAAAAAAGGGACTTTTTTGCTATTCTTAAATAGTAGGTGTAAACATCACCTTATCTGATAGTGTTGCTAAAAATGTTGTTGTTGGAAAAGTGTTGCATCAGGTTCCGATAGTTACTAGACTTCGTTGGTTTATGCACATGTGTTTTTATGGATATTTTAGGTTACAAGTTAAATGTACATGCGAAAATTCTGTTAAGACTTAAGGTTACATGCAACCTAAAATGAATCTGTCTTTTTCACAACTAATAGCAACATACTTATGAAGAACACAAACTAAACCCTATGAATCGAAATTCGTGGTTAATAATACATACCTTTTATAGATCTAAATAAGCTAATCAAAATTTTCTTATCTCCTTGAAAAACGTAGCTCCAATAATGTACAGGCCTGTAATGATTAACACCCACAATGTAAGAAATCCTAAGATGGAGAGGAGATAGTAAATTTTCAGATTTCACTCTTCGAACATGATTAGCCACAAAATTTGATTCCCCAAGGGTCCTATTTATAATTTAGGTAACTTACAGATGAATCTAGATTGAATAATTAAATAACAAATTTAATCCTTATTCAAGTTCTTTCCTTATCTGCTATCAGGAGGCTTCCAGAAACCCTAGAATATCCTCCAAAACCGCCCATGCCATGGAGTGTTTTAGAATTGACTATTTGTTCAATTATTGAACAATTACAATATACCCCTTGCTCCTTTAGTTAATTCTAAATAATCCCGAATTAATTCTAGATTAGTTCTGATTAATAATTAGTCAATTTTGACTTTTGTCAAGACTATTTATCCTAAGTAGTCATTTTTATCAAATTTTTTTTATTTATGTGACCAGTCAATTATACGGTAAGGCGAAAATGCGGTGTTATAAATTTTGGTAGAAAATTTGAGCCTCTCTCCCCCTCTTATTCTCTTGTAATTTGGTGCTAGAAATGAAGGATATAAATTTGCTTCTATTTAAGCTCTTATTTTGTATAAGTATTAAAGATTAAGAACAAATTTATACAAGTGTATACTAGCATATTTAGGTGGTTCAAAGTTTGCTTGGTTATGTTTAAAAACCTTCTTCATCAACTTCTTAATTAATTGCCAATAGGAACCAAAGTATTCAAAGGTTTTTATTTTTTTTCTTCTTTAGTTATGTTTAATCTTTCTAAGTTCTTTCCAAATTATCCTTGGTGGGTATAAAAAAGATTGAGTTTATTAAGCAAATGGTTCCTTTGTTAATTACATCTAATTTTGAGATTAGACTTGGACTATTTTTGAATAAAAAACACAAAAATTGGTATCCGAGTCGTTTTTGCAAGCTTGGTTAGATTATTTTTTAAGTTGATTGAATCTTTTTTTGGAAAACATGGATGATTTTCTTTTGCAAGAAAATCCATACATATTTTATTTAACAACTTTATAATTGTTATTTTTTGGTGACCACGGTTTACATGCACTTTTTTGTCACAAAAGTTATTTTATATAATTTTGAGTGTATATATATATATATATATATATATACACACACACACACACACGTATGATTTGTATATATACAAATCACACGTATGATTTGTATATATATATACACACGTATGATTTGTATATATATACACACGTATGATTTATATATATATATATATATATATATATATATATATATATATATATATATGAACGTATGATTTGTATAAACTGGTCATGGATCCTTGTGTTGTTGTTTGTGTTGACTTGTTTAAAATGATTGTAATAATTTATTTATTTATATGGTATGTAATAATTAAATAGATTAGTTTTCATTTTGTATATTTTTTTGTAAGTAATAGATCAGTTTTAGATATAATTTATTTTTTTCTACAAAAATATAACAAGAAATGAAAATGGAGACAATTTTGATGATAAAAAGGTTGTTTTTTCTATTTTTAATAGCAGGTGTAAACATCACCTTTTCTGAAAGTGTTGCTAAAAATTTTGTTGTTGGAAAAGTGTTGCATCAGATTCCCATAGGTACTAGACTTGGTTGGTTTATAACTTTATATATATATATATATATATATATATATATATATATATATATGTGTGTGTGTGTGTTTTTATGGATACTTTAGATTACAAATTAAATGTACATGCAAAAATTCTATTAAGACTTAAGGGTAATGCAACCTAAAATGGATCTATGTCTTTTTCCCAACTAATAGCAACATACTTATGAAGAACACAAACTAAACCCTATGAATCGAAATTCGTGGTTAATAATACATACCTTTTATAGATCCAAATAAGCTAATCAAAATCTTCTTGTCTCCTTGGAAAACCTAGCTCCAATAATGTACGAGACTATAATGTTTAACACCCACAATGCAAGAAATCCTAAGATGAAGAGGAGAGAGTAAATTTTCAGATTTCACTCTTCGAACATGATTAGCCACAAAATTTGATTCCCCAAGGGTCCTATTTATAATTTAGGTAACTTGCCGATGAATCCAGAATGAATAATTAAATAATAAATTTAATCCCTTTTCAAGTTCTTTCCTTATCTACTATTAGGAGGCTTCCATAAACCCTAGAATATCCTCCAAAACCGTCCATGCCATGGAGTGTTTTAGAATTGAATATTTTGTTCAACTATTGAACAATTACAATATACCCCTTGCACCTTTAGTTAATTCTAAATTATCCCGAATTAAATCCAAATTAGTTCTGATTAATAATTAATCAATTTTGACTATCTTTAATTAATTTATTAATCATATAATAAATTAACAAATCATTAATCTTTTTCTTTGATCAACACAAACCATTTACTAGCTTTGAGGGCAACCCAAAAGGAATTTAATTTTATTCTTCAACGTTATACCAATTTAGTTAGGAGCTTAGACACCTTAATCCAACATGTTTTTGCATGCTTGTTTTGTTTTATACTTATGTTGATATTGTGTTTTGATTGGTAAAATTTGTTTTTACATGCAAATAATATCTTGAACATAAATAAACATCGCAAAGATCTTGGTTTTAATGAGATTGACCTTCTAACATAAGATGGTAAAATAGTTATAAAAATAAAATGACTTTAATCATTTAAAAACTAGCTGACAGTAAATTTCGAGATTAAAACTAATATAAGTTTAAAATAGAGATTTTATAAACTTATCAAACTCCAAACCTTATTATGTAAATTTAAGTTTTATTCAATTTCTACATAGTATTCATATATGATTTTGAATAAGTTATATTAAACTATACGATCTAAAACTTTAGATTCGCAATGAAGTATGCGTACCCTGTCCCTTAAGTCCACTATAGCGAAACAGGTCCCAACTTTGGAACATGTAAACTAGAGACATTGTTCCCTATGAATAATATTTTCATCATGTAATACCAGCGTAACAATTATGCCCTCTTCCTTATGTCCACTAGCCACTTAGTGTTATCTTTTTATGGCCCGGGTGGATTCATGATTTCTATAACCAAGTTATAGGCTGATTACACAAGTTGTTCAAATTGGATGATTTGATCGGATATATTTTGTGATAAAGGTCACCTAAGTAAGAGAAATCTGAGGCATAGATGGGATCAAACATGTCTACTAATTTTTTTTATTAGCGATCCCATAAATATATGAATTATATACTAGTATATAATTGACCTAGCTTGTGTTTGGGTCATGAAATGAACATGCATGTCTAAAAAGCTATTATTTTTATGGTATTCTAAGATGGAGAAGGCCTTCTAGAAGGTTTGGTTACATGTCTTAAAGGATTAAGAGCTTAAGGCATTAGTCTGTCCAAAGGGTCGTCACGACATGAAGAGGGTCTGATGTGCGATTATTTTGTCTTTACTTTGCCATGACGTGACCAGGGGGTGGTCCTGACATGGCGACTGACTGTATGACTTTTGAGTGTTGACTTTGAATTTGATGTTAACTTTTTGAACAAGTTTGACTTTATGTCAAATTTATGATTTTGGGGATGTAGTTTGAGTTGTGGTCCATGGTTTTTGGATCTGTGATCGATTCTGTTTCTACTAGGATGCAAGGTAAGTTCTCTCAATATACTTTATATTGTAGTATGTGTCCTTATGTGTAGGATGTTGCTATACTATAATGTTCTATTAGATTGGTAAATTTGTATGATTGCCTGTATTTGATGGTTATTGATTATTTTTTTGCATATGTCGACATAGTACGGTTGGGTAGAGGCGGTACAACTTTGTGTTGTAGGCCAACAAACTTAGGGATATCCAGTGTGAGGACTTTGGGCCCGGGGGCAATCCAGGCTGATGACTGTGGGCACGACGACAATCCAATGTTATATTATGGGCCAATATGCATGCATTGTATATTTATTGTTGTGTGGGGTATTTTTGGGGATGTCACTAAGATTTGGCTTAAAATTGTTGATTTCAATGTTTTCAGGCTCTTCAGATGATCATGGAAAGGTGAAAGCATGATCGTACACCTCCTCCTACTGATTTTGGTATTGAGAGATTGTTTTGATACACTGATTTCTAGGGTTTTGGTTGAAATACAATGTTTAACAACTTTATGGTTTTATGAAAACGTCTTTTAAAAATGAAAATTTTTGTAATGGTTTTGGGATGTTACAAATTGGTATTAGAGCCATGGTTTAAGAGAATTGGATGAGCACTTGTGTGATTCCAGACTAACTTTGGATCAACAAAATATTTTCATAATTGGTTTTAAATCAAAGTAGTGAATGCGATGTGTACAATCAACAAGAACTAAGGAAAGTTATTCCCAAGATACCCACACTTGTTTATATTTATGATATATTAGAATTGCATGCTAGTTATAAGCTAGGGATCTCTAGGAATTGCATGATAGATTTGTTTGATTTATCATGCCTGATAGCCTATATGAGATATGAAATTGACATTGTTATTGTAATTGTTTAGGGTATGCATCATGGTGATACATAAGTAAGATATTATATCTTGGGTTTGATTTAGTCTTATTCCCTATTCCTTGTCTGGTTATGGGCGCAAGGTAGAATCAACTATTTTACTGTCTATCGAATCTGGTTTTATGTATGATTAGCATACACAAGGCGCTAGAAGGTTAGTGGAAGTTTCATGTGTAGGTATGGTTGTTAAAAAGTCAACGTAAGGAATGGTTAGCTACTATTGAGAGAGTGAGTATATAAGGTATACATATCCTAGTTAATTGGGATTTGTGGCTGGGAAGTTTGTGGCAATCCTTTGAAACAAATATGGGTAACTGTGGAAGGTAGTATGGGCCCGTACTACTGAGACCACAAGACCCGTACGTGTATCAAGGATGTCACAAATTCTGAGGATTTAGTGGTTGAATAATGATGTGATGGAATATAATGTGATTTAATTATGGTTTACTTTTAGTATTGTGACCACGAGAGGATTAGGATCAGGAGATGACGACCCGGAAAGGCCGGGTTTGGAGGATGATGAGATTCGTGAGATGATCACCACCCAGGTGACCATGACAATTAAGAAGGCTATCTTAGAGATGTTTGGGTCTATCAAGACCGTGATGATTAAGTTATTTGATGAGCTTTATGCCACTATTTTAGAGGTTGCTACTGTAGTAGCCACTACAGTTGTTGCTGCTGCGAGATTTTAGGGGAAAGGGGTATGAATTACTGAGACTTCAACAACACGAAGCCCCCAAAGTTTGACGGGTTCAAGGACCCGCTCGCCTCCATGAGATGGATATATGATGTGGAGGGTTGTTTCTTCACATGCTCTTGCCTAGAGGACTAGAAGGTCAAGTTCGCCTTGAATGTTCTTCTCTTGGGGGAGAAGGATTGCTAGGAGTTGGTGACCAGTGCTTGTTCTATTGCGGAAAAGGCCGTACTGACTTAGGAGCAGTTCACAAAGATGTTCCGTACTGAGTATCTTCCATTGGTTGAGAGGGAGATCATAGCCCAAGAGTATCTCCCGCTGAAGCAGACGACAGAGTCGGGGACAGAGATCTCATAGTTGTTTTCTAAGAGAGACCATTTTTGCCCTGAGTATGCTGCTTTGGAGCAGGTCTACATGTCCTGATAATTGAGGATGCTCAAGATGGAGATCCATGAGTTTGTGTCGACGCAACAGTACTGTTCCATTTTTGAGCTGTAGCCCATGAAGGAGTAAGATTGAGATTAAGACCCATATGAGAGATCAGAGGCAGAACCTAGTTCAGACTTAGCCAGTAGAAAAGTGGTTCAAGTATGCCGATTCATGATGCAGAGGTCATAGGGGCCGTACTTGTGGTAAGTGCGGGAAGACGCATGAGGGAGCATGCAGATCACCGGTTGGGTGCCATAAATGTGGCACAAAAAGTCATTACGTAAAGGATTGCCGGGAGTAGGTCCGCCATCGAGCATCAAGATTTATTACCACTACGATCAAGTTGGCCATGCGAAGGTGAGCTGTCCATTTCTTGATGCTAGACCAGTGTAGGCACCAACTACAACTACCATATGGATCACAAACGGCCGCTAGGGGAGCGTCGTGGCACCGAGGGCCAGGGTTCACACATTTCAGCTTACTGCGAAGGAGGCCATGGCAGTGCCTGACATCGTTACTGGTATGTATTCATTTATTATTATGTAAAGTTAAATTTTGTATGCTTGTGATTTTGATAAGTACATTAGTTGCGAATTCATTGCCTGCTCTTGTTCTTTTCGACTTGGGTGCGAGTCGGTCCTTCATATCTTAGACATTCAATAAGGATTTCGTTATGGCCCTTGGAGAGTTGGAGTGTCTGTTGTGAGTTTCTATCGCCAACGAATGCAAGGTTTCTACTTCGAGCATTTTTCGTGATTGTACTTTGAATATATTTGGGGTGCGCTATTTGCTTGACCTGATTCCCATCCCTACGGGGGATGTATGCATGATTATGGGGATATACTGGCTAAGTAGGTTTGAAGCCGTGATCGATTACGAGGGGAAGCTAATGGTGGTTTGAACCCTAAGTGGGGGAGAGCTAACCATTTATGGAAAGCGTACCAGGGTTGGTTCAAATTTTTGTTCAATTTCCAGGGAAATGAAGTATCTTCAACACAGATGTTTGGGGTATATCACATATGTGTTCGAAACTCGAGTTGTGGGGAAGAAGTTAGTTGCGGATGTGCCAGTGGCTAGAGAGTTTCCAGATGTTTTTCTGGAGGAATTACCCGGTGTGCCTCCCGCGAGGCAGGTGGAGTTTAGGATCAATCTGATCCTTGGTGTAGCCCTGATTGCTAAGGCGTTGTATCACCTTGCACCACCCGAGATGCATGAGTTTTTCTTTCAGCTCTAAGAGCTGTTGGATAAGTAGTTTATCCAACTGAGTAGTTCGCCCGGGGGAGCACCGTTTATGTTTATGAAGAAGAATGATGGATCTCACTCTATGTGTAGAGATTATCGGGCGTTGAACAAGTTAACGGTGAAGAATTGTTATCCAGTTCCTAGGATTAATGATCTTTTCAATCAGTTGTAGGGTTCATATTGGTTCTCCAAGATTGATATGAGTTCGAGATACAATCATATGAGGGTCAGAGAGGAGGATGTGGAGAAGACAAAATTTTGAACTCGTTATGGTCATTATGAGTTTGAGGTGATGAAGTTTGGGCTCACCAATGCATCTACAACATTTATGGATTTGATGAATCGAGTATGCATGCTGATGCTCGATCGATCAGTCATTGTTTTCATTAATTATATTTTGGTCTACTCCAAGAATAGGGAGCAACATGAGGAGCACCTTTGAGAGTTACATGGATTGCCGAGGAGGGAGAGGATTTATGCCAATTTCTACAAGTGCAAGTTCTGGTGATGAGAGGTATAGTTCTTGGGATATCTCATTAATCAGAATGGTATTCTGGTCGATCTGGTCAAGATTGAGGTGGTTATGTAGTGGGAGGTCTTGAAGTCCCCCTCGAAGATCAGGAATTTTCTGGGGTTAGCAGGTTACTATCGAAGGTTCATTCATGATTTTCCAATATTAGTGTTCCTTCGACTCGCTTGACAAAGAAGAATGTGGATTTCTGCCGAGGGCCTGAACAGTAGGCTGCATTTGAGACTCCGAGGCACAAGTTATGTGAGGCCTCAATATTGAGCCTTCTAGAGGATGTTGAGGATTTTGTGGTGTTTTGATCATAAGTTGGGGGCAATACTCAAGTAGCAAGGTAAGGTAATCACGTATGCTTCCAGGTAGCTGAAGCCTCATTAGGTTAGGTATCCGAAACACAATTTGAAGTTGGGGGTAGTTGTGTTTTCCCTCAAGATTTGACCACACTATCTCTATGAGTTTCGTTGTACCATCTATACGGATCACAAGAGCTTGAGATATCTTATGGATCAGCCAAATCTAAACATGAGGTAGTGCAGGTGGATTGATATAGACAATGATTATGACTTTGAGATTCTTTATCATCCAGGGAAGGCCAATGCGGTCATTGATGCTTTGAGCTGCAAGGCGGATAGTGCACCTGTTCGAGTGCTCTGTTTGAGGATAACCATCTACTCACCACTCTTGAATTTGATTAGGTAGGTTTAGGGCGAGGGAATCATGAGAGAGAATTGGAAGAAGGAGAAGATCAGGGGCCATATTGGTAGATTTTCCACCGATAGTCATGGACTTATGAAACAATGTGGTCGGGTTTGGGTCCCGGTTTCTAATGGGGTCTGACAAACATTGATGGAGGAGGTGCACACGTCCAGGTTCTCGATTCACCCTAGAGCGATGAAGATGTATCAAGAAGTGACACTTGACTATTGGTGGCCATGCATGAGGCGAGAGATAGCATGGTATATGGAGAGATGCTTGACCTACCGGATAGTCTAGGCAGAGCACTAGAAAACGCACACAAAATTGTAGCCCTTGGAGGTTCCCATGTGGAAATGGGAGCAGATTACCATGGATTTCTTCACCAAATTGCCGAGTACAGCCAAGGGATTTGACGCCATATGGGTTATTGTTGACTGTATGACCAAGAGTGCCTATTTCCTTGCCATTCAAGAGAGCTATTCGGCCGAAAAATTAGCCGAGTTATATGTGCACAAGATCGTTACTCGCCACAGTGTGCCGGTTTCCATCGTATCCGATCGGGATGTACGCTTCACTTCTCGGTTTTGTAAGAGGTTTCATGAGGAATTGGGTATGAAATTGCACTTCAATACTGCTTATCACCTATAAGCAGATGGTTTGAGTGAGCGGACTATCCAGACGCTCGAGGATAGCTGAGGCCTTATGTCATCAATTTTAGTGGGAGTTGGGACTCTTACCTCCCCTAACCGAGTTTTCTTACAAAAAAAGCTATCATTCCAGAATTGGTTCACCATTTTATGAGTTTGTTTATGGGAGGAAGTGTCGTACTCCGGTTTGCTGGGGAGAGGTCGGCCATAGGGTCATGAGGAGGAATGAGGTGGTTCTCCAGATGAAAAAGCTTATTCAACATATCAGGCAGAGGTTACAAACAACATAGAGCCGACAAAAGTGTTACACTGACAGACTTCGGTATGAGTTGGAGTTTCATATTGGGGATATGGTTTTGCTGAAGGTATCACCCAGGAAGGGTGTTATACGCTTCATGAAGCAGGTTAAGTTGGGTCCCCGATTTATCATACATTTTAGAGTGGTGGCCAGAGTGGGCAAGGTGGTTTACCTGTTGGATCTGCCGAAGGAGCTTAGTCAGACCCATAACATCTTCCATGTTTCTCAAGTTTAGAAGTGGTTGGTTGATGATACAATGATGGTTCTGTTAGATGACATTCTGGTTGATGAGCATCTGAATTATGTGGAGAGGCCGGTGGCTATTATGGATAGGAAAACAAATACTTTGTGCAACAAGGTGATACCCCTACTCAAGGGTTAATGGCAGCATCAGAAGGGTTCTGAGTAGACATAGGGGCCCGAGTTGCAGATGCACGAACACTACCCAGATCTATTTGCATCTAGGGATTTTGAGGATGAAATATAGTTTAAGTGAGGGAGAATTTTAGCACCTAGTTCCAGGTAAGCATTGTTTCGAGTTATTAATTAATATTTAAGGATTTACTCCTTAGTCACGATGTGATAACCTGTGTGTCACGACATGACCATGATTGAGGAGACACACATTTCATTTAATTGTCACGACGTGACAGTCCTTGCGTTCCAAAACCTAATTTCAGGGATTGTCCCCCTATTTAACGGACGTGATGGCTAGGGTTTGCTCACCCTCAGTCACCCCTTCATGCCCTGAAAATCCTAATATTCTATTATTGATCTCTGAGCTCCATTTTTTGTGATTTTAAGCCTTAATGAAGAAGAAAAGCCATTTGGTGAATCATTTAAGCTTGTTAGCCACTCAATTATCATCTCGAGTTGCATTAGGACTCTTATAAGTCCTCAAGTTCCTGCCTTTTTAGCTCAAGCTTAATAGATCTAGTGTTTGGCTCACTTTTCTCATCATTTATGGAAGTTTGAGTGTTGGGATCTCATAAAGTTGGCAAATTTATGAGTTCCTAAGACTCCTTTGCTACCTTCTGTCCTATATATAGACCATTAGTGAGTTTTGGGTTTCATGCATGGGATTAGAGCTCATTTTCCCTTCATTTTGACCGAGATTGTGTTTAGGACATGCATGTCTAAAAATCTATGATTTTTATGGTATTATGAGATGAAGAAGGCCTTCTGGAAGGTTTGGTTGCATGGCTTAAAGGATTAAGAGCTTAAGGCATTAGTTTGTCTAGAGTTTTCGTCACAACGTGACACTTTGGTCGTCACAATGTGATGAGGATTTGATCTACTATTATTTTGTCTTTACTCTTCCACGTCGTGACCATAGGGTGGTCACGACATGGCGAACGACTGCATGATGTTTGAGTGTTGACATTGACTTTAACCGTTGACGTTTTGACCAAGTTTGAATTTAGGTCACATTTAGGGTTTTGGGGCTATAGTTTGAGATGGAGAAGGCCTTCTGGAAGGTTTGGTTGCATGGCTTAAAGGATTATGAGCTTAAGGAATTAGTTTGTCCCGAGTTTTCATCACGACGTGACACTTTAGTCGTCACGACATGACGAGGGTCTGATTTACGATTATTTTGTCTTTACTCTTCCATGACGTGACCAGAGGGTGGTCATGATGTGGCAACTGGCTGTATGATGTTTGAGTGTTGACTTTGACTTTGATCATTGATTTTTTGACCAAGTTTGACTTTAGGTCACATTTAGGGTTTTGGGGATGTAGTTTGAGTTGTGGTCCCTATTTGCTGTATAGGTGACTTGTAGTGCTAGTTTTTGGATATGTGTTCGGTGCTGTTTCTACTAGGCCGTGAGGTGAGTTTTCTCACTATACTTTGTACTACAATATGCGTCTATATGTGTAGGATGTTGCTATACGGTAGTGATTTGTTATATTGGTAGATTTGTATGATTTCTTGTATTTGATGGTTATTGATTATCTATTTTCATACGTCGACATAGTGCGGTTAGATTAAGGCGGTATGACTTTGTGCTGTAGGCCAATAAACCCAAGGCAGTATAGTATGAGAACTGTGGGCCCATGGGCAATCCAATTTGATGATTGTGTGTCTGGGGGCAATCCGGTGTTATACCGTGGTCCCAATGTGCATGTATTGTATATTTATTGTTGTGTGGGGTATTGTTGGGGAACTCACTAAGCTTTGACTTATAGTTTTTGATTTTAATGTTTTCAGGTACTTTAGATGATCGGGGAAAGGTGAAAACATGATCGTACACATCCTCATGCTGATTTTGGGATTGAGAGATTATTTTGATACACTGATTTCTATGGTTTTGGTTGAAATACAATGTTTGACATCTTTATAGTTTTATAAAAATTTCTTTTAAAAATGAAATTTTTTTGTCATGGTTTTGGTTGAAAAACATTGTTTGACAACGAGTAAATTTTGACCGCTTTATGCTTCTAACATAATACTAGGAATAATTATTCCAAATTTCTAGAAAGTCTTGGATAATTTAGATGTATATATGATGATATAATAGGTTATGCAAATATCTCAACAAATACAACAATATTTTATCTTTTAAGCCAGTTTAAACAATGGAATAATGCAAGGCTGAAAAGAGTCACCATGTGTAATCTAAGAGGCCCACAATTTATCGGATGGATACTTTTTGGCCCAATTAATTCAATAAGGCCCACAAAGATGGATCTTGTTACTTCTGTGAAGAAACAAGATATTGGAAATAGAACTACACCTTTATCTGAAAAGAAAGTCTGGCGAGACTAGTACTTCATGTATATACTAAATAGAACTTATACTTATGATATAACATTCAAGTACTTGGTACTTAGATGTTAACATAATATTTCTAAATTGATTGCAGATATTCAATAAGAGTTACCAGTTGCGTACATACAAGTTGGAACTTCACTCTTGGAGTTTAGCTTATAATTTATGCTTTGAACATATCGTACTTGTATTATAAAACAATGTTTGTTTGAATTTAGTCTGTCTAAATATACGTCTAAGTTAATTTATTAAAATTTAATTATTTTAAATCGTTTTTCATAACAATTACTTCCCATTCTGCAATGATTAAATTCTATTTACGAAACTTGATCTCTTAATATAATTATAAAATCAATATCAAGTTTTATAAATAACAAGTTATATATGCAAACACTTTTTGACTTAAACTTGTTTTAAATCAAACTTATTTATGACATTGTTATCTTTATTATATAAATGAAGTACATATATTCCAACTTCAAGAAAGGGATATTTTAAGGAAAATAATGTAGTTTATTTGATATATGTGAATCTTATTTATATCTAAAAGATTCCTAATGACATTTTCACTAAACTGTAGAGAAAATAATTGTTAAGGAACTATACACTCTGATGTATGACTTCCTTTCTAATGAATGTTTAAGATTTAGTGCAAGATACAAAATCAACTTTGTTAACAACCATAGTTGTCATAATTATATATTACATGTTAAAACATAATTGTAAAATATTTCTTGAAGTATTCAAATATAAAGTTGAGATACAAACCAATGTAACCATCTCAAGCCTTAGTGACTATAAAGAATGAATTAAACTTTACTTGATATAATTTACTTTCTAATCAGTAGAAATATCATGCTTTATTCTCTAGGGATTATACTTCCATCACTATTAATTGTATCTTGAATACGAACACCAACTAATAAGTAGATAAGACATGTTATAAGATTTTGTATGGAAAGGATCCATCCGTATCTTAGTGAATGTTTTATGGATTTAACGCCAATTTTAGACTAAAGCTTATAATCCGAAAATCTAATAAATACATATTTGTAGATTACTTGTAACGACCCAAAAATCAAGGGTAAAATTTCATTGTTAATATAGTCAAAACATAGATATCATTTATTCCAAACATCAAAAAATTTATTAATTAAAAAATTTATCAGAGTCCATCCCAAAATCATTCAATGCAGAAAACATGGGTGTGTGCACTGTGATCAATCTGGGCCCTTCTTTTCCAAACCGATGATACCTGAAACAATAAACAAAACTGTAAGCACGAAGCTTAGTGAGTTCTCCAGAGCATACCCCACACAATCCACATAACCACATAATCCATACTAGCTATAACAACTACATAAACCGTATCAATCACATATACCGTATCAATCATATAACCATCCATATAAACATATATGGATGTTGCGGGTTTCCCCAGGGTCTTACTCCAGGATGCCATGGGATCCCCACATGGTCTTACACCTAAGAGCAATGGGCTCCCCCATGGTCTTCAATAGGAAAGTCATGGTGTGACAACTGTCAATTCAGGTCATTCTCGAACTCATGCATCTTTATAAAAACCATTCATGCACAACATGACATGGCCTAGTAGTATAGATTAGGTCAAAATCTTGCATAAACTAGGATCCAACTAAGATCTAGGACTAATATACTTGACACTTACGATTCTAGTAAGTTGCTTAACTACAATAGGAAATGTCAATGCTATAATTAGAATGAAACTTCAAACTTTGTTACAATTGAAAAAGGGTATAAAGCCCTAAAAATAAATTAAAATATTCTAATTATACTTCAATATGATGGTGAATATCAAACAATATTCCAAAAACCCTAAAGAGCCAAAAATCCAAATTTATAAATCTTAAAGCTTAAAAACTTTATAAAATTTGGCTATAAACTTTGTAATATCAAATTTTTATTAATCAAATTATGGATTATATCAATGAAATAGAAATTTAAATTATCATACATTAATCATAATTTATTAGTTAAAAACAAGATTTTTAAATAAATCAAGAATTGCTTAATAAACACTTTTATAAAAATTAGGGTTTTTAGAAAAATTAAGGAGGGAATTGTATAAAATTTGAATTTAGGAGAGAGGAGGCTTAAATGCTCTCAAAAATCCGGCCATCCCCTCTCCCCATGCCCTCTCTCTTCCCAAAACTCAATCATTAAACTTAAACCCTCACTCTTCCACTTCTCTCTTCATTTCCTCCCACACTCCACCTTTCCAACTCACTTCCTCTCTCTCTAACTCACAAAAATCCTCCATTCTCTGCAATAATTTCGAGATTAAGGAGGCCTTTAAGTGTTCTTGCTTCTCTCAAGATCAAAACCAAGGTAAACAACACAATCCTCCCTTATAGTTTCATGATTTTACTTCCTCTTCTTCATGGTTTTCTCTACTCTTCGAATTCTATGCCCTTCCATGGCTAGAAATCCTTACTTTTCCCTTGTGGTTTGTAGATTCTCACCATAACACAATGTATGTGTTTGAGATGGTGAAAATCCGGGATCAAACCCATGCAAGGAGTGAAAAAGATGCACATGTGTTCATGTGACTTCAAAACCGAGTATTACATCTTCTTCTCCATTTCTTTTGTGTTCTTGCATGACCAAAAGCATTTAAACCATTTCTAGTACATCTTGGATGCTCATTCACTCCATGCATGTGCTAGAAATCGGACCTTAACAGAAGCATGTATGTTGTTCTTGTCAAAATGCCTTAAGAATGCACTCAAAGCAAACATGCAATCTGCCAGATTACATTGTTCAGTTTTGAACGGCCATAACTCGGTCATTTCTTAACCAAATCCTGATATTCTTTTTGTATTGGGTAGTTCCACGAGTTAACTTTCAAACCCAACTGGTCTCACTGTAAAATATTAAATATCGGATTTTTGGCAATTTTTACAAAATGGTTGCGCAAACAGCTCTTTTTCTGTGATCACCATTTTTGCCTTGCGTGATCAGTGGCCTTAAACCCAACCATAAATCTGGGGAAAAATAATTTAGAAACTTAACATATCCAGTGAATGATGGCTGAAATTTCGTGGCTTAAAACCCCAAAGAAAGTGCTACTCAAATTCATGAACTTCAGCCACGTTTACATCTCATGCACTATAATGTGCAACATTTCATAACTTGTTTGGGTTCAATACCCCTATTTTACCTTCTGAATAAATTTTGAACATTTTTCCTTTTTAAAGCCCTCACATGCATGTGATAATCTGGAAAATTTCAAGAGCTTTTATCATTTCTTTGATTTATTAAAATTATTGCAAGAAACCAAGGGCATAAATCACCTAAGATACTTCCAGAGGTCTATAAATCCGGAATAAATTAATGGATGACCCCTATGATGAATAATGACCCCTCACTAAATTTCATCGATTTTTGTTGCTGTTTGGTATGATTTCCGATTTTCTTTTTATTTGGGTATAATAAATCACAAAACCACTTTAGAAAGTGTGAGAATTGTATCTAACAATTTTCACAGCCCTTAGCTGTGGTGGGTGACTCAGAAAAATAATTTCAGAATTTTTCATCATGCCTTACTGTTTTTCCCGATTTTTAGTAATTATAATGGCCTAAAAATAGTAAAAATAGTTCTGATTATCCAAAATTCATGAAAATTTACCAGAACATCATGTTGTACAGTAAGAGCTTACATAAACATTTTGATGATTTTTCTATACTGTAAACTATTTTCCCCCTAATTTCTAAAGTTAAATACACTTAAATACACATAAATACCCAAAACCGGATTATACAATATGAAACCCACTTTTGGTATTTTTCCCAGGTTACTTATACTGTAAATGATGTTACAAAAATTTTTGGTAATTTATTTTAACTGTTTAATATTATTTATTCAATTAATGATTATTTAAAGGAATAAAACAAGGAAAAATAGAAATACCCACTGAAAAATATCTTTTATATTTTTCCCAGCCTAATTATGTATAATAACAGTCAAATAAAAAGTTTGGCTAATTTCGGAAGCTGTTGTCTATTTATTTCAATTTTTATTGGAATAAATGCTCAAAAATCATAAAATATAATTAAGCAGCCTGAAAATCCATTTTTATATTTTCCCAGCTTATTATTGTGTAATAACAGTTAAATAAAAAGTTGAAGAATTTTTATCCTTTGAATGCTATTTTTCGTGAATTTATGTTGTTATAAAGACTTAAAAATTTGAAAAATAGTTAACCATATCAAAAATTCAAGGAAAGTTTTCTGGAAAACCTCTATTGTATTTAGAATGAAAAATACGAGGTTTGACAAATTTTGGAAACTGTTTGATAATATTTTACATTTTTAGGAATATAAAACACCTTTAAATGTGTAGAAATACCTTTAATTTATATTACTAAATCTGGAAAGTTAATATTCCAAAGTTGTAATTAATCGCACGACTTGTAGAATTTCATCATTTCAGAAAAAGTGTAGCCAATTAATATAAAATCCAATATTAGAACATAAATTGGCATTTCGCTATATGTAGAGTTTAGTATATTAACATTAGATTTCGACATGGAAACTCACTAGTGTGTGTTTGATGTCGTAGGATCCCGGTAGTAAGACGTTGGTGCATCCCGAGGCACTACTTGTACCTACACGAAACATTGTGAGTATTCACGCACTCCCCTATTTTCAGTTTTTATGTTTTGGGGGTGGAAAAGCATGTCCAGAAAAACTATTGTTTGCATGTTGTATTTAAATTGATTATTATCAAACATGATTGCTATTGTATTGCTATGTTTCTTTATGTATGTCTATGCAACACGGAACATGAGAACTTATCGTACTAAGGCCCTTCCCTTATCTCTAACCATTAACTCTTTGAGCCAATGGTCATTATGGATAACGCTATTAGGAATTGACAACTCCTCACTCGCCCTATTGCTGGAGTGCATGATACCATATTCATGTATGGAACGATAAGCATAGATCTCGATAGGGCTTCAGTCATAGGTTTGGTTGAGACTCATTGTTTGCTCATATACATACAAACTCGTTTCTCGTTATAGCAATAAACTTGTATTCATTAATAGCAATCAACCTTGTTTATCATTAAAGCAATGTACTTGTATTTACGAAAAGCCTTATTTCAAGCTCGATTTTATAAACTTGTGAACTCACCAACTATTTTCATAGTTGACGCTCGTTTTACATGCTTTTTTAGGAAATAATTAGTAAGTGGATGTAAAGATTCATCATGATAGAGCATGCTGCATCGTGTTGAAGCTATTATGAAGTTATATTTTGAACAATGTTGTTTTGGAAAACTTGTACTTTGTTTCTTTTTAAGCTATGGGTTGTAAACTTTATAATAATGCTATGTTGATGTATCTTTATCTTTTGCAATGAAACCGGTATCACTGTCATATCTTGCGTTTCCGCTTTAGCGGGGTGTGACACATGGGCTCTCCACATGGTCTTACATCCAAGTGCCATGGGCTCCCCCATGGTCTTTAATAGGAAAGCCATGGGATCTCCACATGGTCTTACATTCGGTGCCATGGGCTCCCCATGGTCTTCCATGCAAGTATCACAAAGACAGCTAGCATACCACATACCACATAGTCAATAACATACCACTTAAACATTAGCATACCATATATACATGCATACCAGACATATCAGTAGTGAATCTACAATAAACACTACAACAAACTGAATGGGCCGAACTTGGTGCCATAGACCCATTGGTATGATGAGGAGACTCACTTGACACAGCTGAAGTCCCGCGGATAAAACTCTAGCCGATGGTTGACAGGTTCCCGAACTGTCAATCATCAAAACGATACCCAATTAATAATTGGGTTCCAATACATAACCATAATCTACACTTAGGGTGAATGGACCATTTTACCCCTAACCTAGCTTGGTTCAAAACCAAGGCCCAAACTCACACTCTAAAGGCCCAAAAGCCCAATAATCAACGAAGGCCCAACATATGACCCAATTTTCCAAATTAGGCCCAAACCTCTACATGGACTTATTTTAAGGCCCAACCAATTATTCTAGTCCAAACAATTGGCATTCTGATGGCCCAATAACTAATAATCCTCGAGGCCTGGTTATGACCCACTTATGGCCCAATTTTCCATATTGAGCCCAAGCCTCTCTAATGGGTCTTATCCTAAAGCCCAATAATTTCCTTAGTCCATACATATGTTCCCAATTGGCCCACCAAGGACCACAACATCTTAGTCTAATAAATGGCCCAATAAGAATCCAAACCCAATTAGGGTTTTTCACATAAAATGACGATTAGGGTTAAGTGTTTCTTACTTAACCCATTAAGGACTTAATCCATTAAGTCCATAAGTCTACTAGGTCAATCATATAGTGTGGTCGGGATTAATTCATAATCCCAAATCCAATGGTCCAAACGCGGGTCCCGATAAGTCCAAGCCAACATTTTCAAAAATTAGAGTTTTCTAAACCCTAATTAGGGTTTCCAACCCAGTCACCATCCAACTAAGTCCAAGATTAAGCTTTTAGGCCCATTAGGGTTTCACCATGTCGAGCACCACCCACTGCCACCTCGGGCGGTGGTGGTTGACGGCAGCACACGGTGGCAGCCACCACCTCACGGTGGTGGTGGTGGCTTTTCCTTAAATCCTTCTACCAAAAGCGTTTATACAAGTCCCATTTTACTAACATACTTACAACATCACATCATACACACACAGCCACCACCATACAGCGGTTGGTGGTGGCGAAGTGGTGGCAGGAGGCGGCAACCACCATGGTTGGCGGCCATGGTGGGTTTTTCTCGCCAAAATCACACGCATAAACCCCATGAACACAACAATCAACAAGTAGACTCGACTATACCACTATACAGTCGCCGTCTAGGCGGCAGGAGTTATCGGAAAATGCACACAACGGGCCCCACGACCACCGACGTCGACATTGACGCTTCCGGCGTCGTACCCACATAAAACAACAACAGAGAGAAGAAGAATGGATTGCATATGGGATTACCACACATTTCCGGTGGCTCGTGACCTGCACAATGACGCACAACGGTTTTCGCTTGGTCCTCGGCGTTTCTCTAGCTTCCCGTAATGTCTCCGGTAGCAGGTGTCGCAATGGCGACGTTCGGTGGTATCGTAGCAGTGGCGTCGGAGCGGCGACAGCGGGCCACCTCGAATGATCAGAACAGTGAACGAAAGGGGGGTCGTAGTGGCTGACTTCACGCATGGCGGCTGGACATCTCTTAGGTTTAGGGTTAGATGGTACAATGGATGGTGCCTGCTTAATCCCGTGTTCATGCAAACTCCATGCGAGTTTGACACTTCTAGCCCCTCCTTCTCATAAACTCTTCAAAACAGATCCATAAGTTACATTTCAGCCCCCATCACTTCCAAGTCCTTTCAATTTAGGTCGTAATAATTACCAAGCAGCCCCTCACTTCTAAAATCCTTTTCAAATTAAATCTATAATTTACTAAACAACCCTCAGTTCTCAAAATCCTTTCATAATAGGCCCAATACTTACCAAACACACCCTAACTTCTAAAAATCTTTACAAACTACATCCTAAAATTACACTTTGACCCCCAAAAATTGAAAATATATCATTTGGCTCCCCGAAACCACTCTCCGCTAAATATTATTAGTTTTAGGGCCATTATAAAATAACATAAATTACAAATTTACATCTTGGGGTTCTGGGTTTATTATTTAATAACTCTTTTTCAAACAGGATGTTACATTACTCTAAAAGGTTGTTTAGATTATTGTATACAAACCCATCAAGAATAAGTTTTCTTATTCCTTTAAATGTTGAGTTAGCAAAAAACAAGCTTCTAATAACAAAGCAAGTGGGAGGCACATGAAATTTGAAGTAGCTCAAGAACCATAGACTGATGTTGTAAGAGTTGGCATTAGTTTTAACAAGAAATTGTTAAACATGATTAATAACTATATATAAACACAAACTATTGTGTTAATGGTAGAAATCATCTATGACTTGAGAAATGTGGAATCTCTTATTGATGAGTTCTTCTTGATGGTTTCTTGAAAATCCATCAAGTACGAAAATGCTACATCAGATTTTGAATATGAAAAATGACTTAGAGCCATGTACATTGAGATGTAATCCATATTTAAGTAATCAAGTATGGGCTTGACTAATCTTCCTCTTTATAGTAAGGCTAAAAGGAGTAAAAGATTCTTTTAGTAAGAATACATGCATAAATGTATATACACGTTTATCAAGGCTTGATATTCAATGACGTTCTCATACTTATGTCATTGACTATGATCCTTATCATACTCATGAAATTAACTATGATCAAACCTTTTCACAAGTTGCTATAATTACATCGACAAGTATATTATTTACTATAACTGCATAATCTTATGATGAGATATGGAAAAGAGGTTTCAAGTAAAACCACTATTTTTAGTATACACCTACTTGAAGATGTCTATATAGCTTAGCGTGGAGGTTTTCTTAATCCTAGTTATCGTAACAAAATGTGTAAACCTTAAGATTCACTTGTAGATATAAAACAAACATCTCAGAATTGGAATCATCATTTTAATATATGAAAACAAGGTGTACTTTTATATCAAAATAAACATAAAATCTATGTTTACTAAAAAGACAAAACTTCAAAATGACCCCTTTGGTATGTTGAAAATTTTCACTTTGGTCCAAAAAAGTTTAGAGTAGCACCAGAGGTCTAAACTTTTCATTTTGTTGCGAGTTTTGTCCAACTTGTTTTGAAAACTTTTATAATGATGATTTTGGCCATACTTTTTTTTTTCTTTTTTCAATTTTTTTTTATTGCAACAGTTCATCAAAAATCAAAATAAAATCCTCGTCTTCTTTTAACACACCACTCTCTATCTCTCTACCTTTGATGTTCGGAAACTGTGACATCCTCTAAATTTCAGAACCAATTAAAAATTTTCTTTACGCTTTAAAAATCATTTATTTATATTTGCGGAAAATCCTAGTACCAAAGATCAATTTGATTACAAATGTTTGTTTCCAAAATGTTAAAACCCTAAGGATTTCATAATCAATGCAGATACATAAGTTACAACGTAAAGACACGATGATCCTTAATACTACCATAAGTTGTCTCTTAATCACTCAACATCCTAACCAAGTTCTAGTAGCTTAAGTCTTGATATCTGTGATGCATATAAATTGAGTGGGTCAGGTTGGGGAAACCTAGTGAGATACATGGGGATTTCAATCCCATAATATTGATATGATAATATTGCCTAATTATCAAACCTGAAAAACCAACTGTTACCATACTGTATCCATATAGGCTTACATTCCAACATATCTATTCCTACCGATCCTCACAGACCCTAGGCCATGATTATCAAGGGAAAATTGTCTCGCCTGAGGAACCGTTAAAAGATTGACTACACAGTTAGGGGCTTCCTTAGCCTATGTTAGTCACAAAGAATATGTAGACATACCATTACAGTTGTCTGATCAGGACCTACCATTTTTGTTTATCTAAGAATATACAGACATACCATAATAGTTTTCTGATCGGGACCAACCATATATGGTCATCCTAAGGGGAATACTATATCATACTCCCATATGTAGCTACTGTATATTGACACCTAAAAGTGTCACTGAACAAAACTTTACTCTTTGTTCCTAGGTTATGCACATTCTCCTAATGAGACTACTTTATATCAAACTTAATTGAACTAGGTACATTCCATATCTCTAAGTTTATCCCTAGACTTTTTTACAGTGCCTGCAACCAACTTTTAATACTGACTCTATTCTTACATAACATTAACCTATCTCTAGTGTATTTATATTCCCTACAGAGCATTATATAGCTGATTTTGAGGTGAACGATGTGCAAAAGGTAGAATTTAAATAAATCAAGGTAGAGTGTTTGAGAAGTTGTGGGAGAAAGAGTGAGGATTGACCTCCTATTTATAGCTGATTTTGAGGTGAACGATGTGCAAAAGGGGTGCACGTCGTTCATTTTAAGGTGATGAATCCCCAACCATTTTGTGCCACATGTCAGGCTCTCCGTGGTCTGCGGTTTCACCTTCTAGAAGTACGCATCACGCACATGACATGCTGTATAGAACATAAATTTTATAAATTCAGTAACTTCTTCATAGAAGCTTTGTTTTCGATGTTCTTTATATCCCCATAAAAATCTCAACGACATCTACAACTTTTCTTTAGACTCCTTCGACTAATTCTGAATTTATTTTTAGCCCTTATTTTTATATGGTTTAATGATTTTGCAAAAATCATAATTCTCTCGTACGAACTCCAATTTTGGTGTTTACTTTTACCCAAAAGTCAACCATTCTCTTTGTATCTTTTAATGTTAATAATTTTTAATTTCATGGTTTATTTTTATATCTTATAAAATTCATATATACTTCATATGAGCTCGAATTTCTACGAAATTTATATTTTCGGGATCGGGATGACGTGTACTTTATGAATACAATATATATATATATATATATATATATATATATATATATATATATACACATATATATATGTTTTGGCGCAATTATTTTTACGACTTACAGATGATTAACTGATTTGTTCTATTTTTCCTTAATATGAAACTTGTATTATATAGTCTGCAAGGTGCCTAAATATAGAGTATCCTATTCAAGTATTTTATTTTAATAATTATTAGTTATTATGTGTAGCCTGAATTTGCGGGCGTTATAGAAACCATCACCGACCACTTGCCATTCTCACTAGAAAACACCTTCGACAGACATCCATTTCTGTTCCCTCACAGGCGAGACGGGTTTGACAATGCTGCTGAGCTCCGTCTGGGTCTTGAGTTTCGAACATCATTAGAGTCCAGATCAAATTAATGAATAAAGATAACGATGTCGTTGAACTATGATGTTTGTAGCTCCCGACGTTGGAGAATGAGAGATGAAGTCATCGCCTTCGCTTCAACAAAATATGAATGAAATCGTTATCTTCGATCAGTAACAAGTACGAACAGAAAAAGCATTTCTATTCCTCTTTTTATGCACATCTTACGAAACATCGAAACTCAATTTAGATTTGCGCTATCTTCATTCCAACATGATTCAAGACTCTATCATAATGAAATAAGAACAATATTTGACTGTATAACCAGATTTGTTCCGTCTATATCTCTTTGAAGGGAAATGAACCTATTCTTGATCGAAATTTCTTCAAAACATGCTCATCATAGAAACACAATAAATTATTCAACATTCAAACTTAACTACAATCAATTGGCCATACAACTTGTTTCTAAACAACTTCATATTTTTTCGAATCAACAAAGAACCAAAACTCCAATCGATAACTTATCATCCTAAAATGAAGCTTCATCAAAACCCAGTTCATCGAAAAACTTTGATACACATTTTGATCAATTTTTTTTTGCATCACCTAACGAGAAATCAGATTCGATTGAAATCAACCATCGGTTAGACCATATATCCCACACTATCGACAAACACAAATTATCATCGATGACGAATATTTCTTGATCAAAGAAGATAAAATGAAGAACACGATGATAAACAAGAACCTTAAAAATCAAAATCAGCAAATGATTGTAATCCAGAAATTTTTAAGGAGATAATGAATCGATCTTGTGAGATAAAACATTTGTACAAATCAAGATTGTAAAAATCGCTCGACGTTAGCTAGTCGGTGGGCTGGGGTCAAGGGATTAATCAGCTAGGCGGAGATTAATCGGGGGATTAATCGGGGACCATTAATTTCTAATTTGTTAGATTTAAAAAGATTAAATATGACTAATATCATATAAAACTTCATAAATACCATTAATATCATAACAAAATAGGTTAATATGATAAATACAACACTAATCATACCTCAAATAGTTTCTATTAAGCTATAACTTCTTCAAAGTGTTAAAATTTCATCGGGTTCTATTGTTTCAGTCATTTTGTATGCATGGATTAATCGCTAGGCGCTCTCTAATCGGTCGAGTAGCGCCTAGGGATTAATCGGAGATTAATCGGGACCTAATCGAGTTTTTTACAACATTGGCACAAATCAATGAGTGAGAATGATGAGAGATGAAGTACTTAAAAAAGCAAATCATATGATAAAAGTAAGAAGATATGATGAATAGTAGAATCTGGTGGAAAATGTGGGTGGGTGGTGTAAATATTTATATTTTGCTTTCTTTTTAATTATTGTAATAAAAGAAAAATGAAAAATGAAAGTTTAAAGGGAAAATCTGTCTAAATATTTTCAAAAAAGATTGCACTAAAACCGCAACAAAATGAAAAGTTTGGACCTCTGGTGGTAGTCCAAATATTTTTGGACCAAAATGACAATTTTTAGCTAACCACATGGACCATTTTTGTAGTTTTATCTACTAAGAACTAGTGGGAGCTATAGTGATATTCCTAATCTTGTATGGATGAGACATACTTAATAATGAGAAATTACATTTTTACCGTGCCAAGTTTTTTCACCTTGACATAGAATGTGTTTCTACGATGAAAGATTTAAGAATGACAAGGTACATTCTTGGAATGTAAAATACATGGAGATAGATAAAGATGAATGTTAAAGTTTTTAAAATGTTTATGCATATATTGACAATGTCTTGAAAGAGATCAAGATAGATGATTCATTTGGAGGATTCTTGGCATTGCCACATGGTACTAAGTTTGACCAAGCCTCAAAAAGACTTAATACATATGTTTGAGCTAGATAGAATGATTTATATTCAATTTACTTTAAAAATGAATATATCATTTATTCCACATTATGAACAACACCTGATATGTGATCATGCAATGAACTTATTATAAGATACCAATTAGAGAAATGAGTAAGTCACTAGATGAATTTGAGGACATTATAAAAGTACTTAAGAAGAACTAAGAGAATGCACACGAGATAATAAGTTTAGAATAAGATCTTTATGTGAAGATCTACACAAGATGCTGTCTTTAAAACAAATTAATATAATTATAATTATAATTGGATGAATGAGTTCATTTAAAAACTTAGTTGAATCCTACAGTTTAAGGATAATTTAGAAGTCTTTTGTGACTTTAAGAGTGTACTTAATCAAGCAAAGTAACTCTGAATCACTTTAGAGAACCAATTATATTCTCCAAGATATTTATCTATACTTAGAGTAAATTCAAATATGGAGATGACGGTATTCGCAAAATTCACACAAATTAAATTTAGTCAGACCCATTAATAAAGTCTTTGTTTTAAGCTAAGTATGATTAGTCACACTTTAGCAATAGGACTTCATTATTCTAGAAATTGGATTTGATTTGGATTTAGTATTTGGATATTGGAACTTTAAGACAAAAAATATTATATTGTTTTGATATATTGGGATTTGATCATCACATCAATACTTGTTGTGTTATATATTAACATGTTTAATCCATGAATTATCTTATTATTATAAAACTTCATAGTCGGTTATAATTGTTGGAGCAATTATGAAGTAAGACGAATATGAATTGGATTGGTTGAGTCTTATCAGATGAAAGTGGGCTAGTGGTTGTAACCAAGTTTAATAGGTACTTATCAGAGAATTGGTACTGAACAAACCCGCATAAAGATTACCTCATGGATCACTTTCGTGGGTGACACTTGATTAAAAGGTACTATCTTTGTATCCTTAATACCCGAGATGCGTAGTGAGATTTGAGTGTAGGGAATGTTGTACTTAGATATGGTCAAATGTTGATCCTTAACCGGGTAGTTATAAAATCCATTTTTAGGTGTATGAACTGTGCAAGAGGCTTAAATAATCAAGATGAGATTTGTCCATCTGATGTGTTGAGAGTCAGACATCTACCAAGGTACCCAAGGTTGAATACCAAATAAGATTGATTTTGTTCCAAGTCTCATGTTCAACAAGATGTCTATAACAAAGGGATAACTGATAAACTTACCTTATACATCAATTGAATCTTTGAGATTTTGGGAATTGGATGTTGATGAATGTAATTCTTCATCATATGTTATTGGGAGAAGTAAAATATTTCTAGACATTCACCACTATCTATATCAATCTATGGCGAGTCTTCTGCAAGTGGGAGATCGAAAGATCTTGTATTCCCAAGAGTCATTATAGAATGATATTGCTAATAACATATGATCCTATAAGGTTACACATTATAACAAGTTACCATTAATTGATTATTTATTAGTATAATTTGATTATTAATGAATATATCAACACTTGTATTTAATTAGAAAAACATTATTTTTGTGAAAGTAATATTTTACCAACATATTGGGAATTATTATTTCTAGGAAATAATAATAAAGAGAACAAAACTAGCTTAATATACATTAGGTATGTATTTAAATGTTATGTACAACTTTTTTGGTCACTTTAAGTAACCATGAAGTTAACAAAGTAAAAAGCATTTCATTTTTGTCTCCTTTGACCTATATTAAATGATGGTGTTAGACATGTCTTTTAATTTGTTTATTACATCATGCCATGCTTGTTAGAAATCCCCATGCTTTCATTATTATATGTATTACTTTTGTACTAAGTGTTGGTATAAAAGAAAGACATAAGTCAAGAGTTTTGGCTAGCTTTTAACACACTTCTTCTCACTCTTTTGGGGCTAATTTTGGCCGAAAATTTGAGCCACTCTCTCCCTTTTATTCTCTTGCAATTTGGTGCTAGAAATGAAGGATATGAATTTGCTTCTATTTAAGCACTTAGTTGGTATAAGTCTTAAAGTTTAAGAGCAACTTTATACAAGTGTATACTAGCATATTTTGGTGGTTTAAAGCTTGCTTGGTGGATACATTATAGAGAACTTCTACTTGGAGTTTTAAAACCATCTTCATCAACTTCCTAATTACCAAAAGGAACCAAAGTCTTCAAAGGTTGTTATATTTTCTTCTTCTTTGGTTATGTTTAATCTGTGTAAGTTCTTGCAAAATGATCACTGGTGTGTATAAAATGATTTTACTTTATTCAAACAAAAATGCTTCCATTATTAATTACGTCTAATTTTGAGACTAAAATTGGATTATTTTTGAATAAAAACCCAACAAGTGGAGCTTCATGATTTAGAGTATGCATCAGTCTTACATTCAAATAATACAACTACTTTGATAGTATTTGATCCCTTATACAATGTTGACGTACCCCCACCCAAACCCTCATTTTAGTATCATGTTGAATTTCGTTGTCCCTTTTTTTTTTCACCTCGCCTTGATTGGTTTAAGACTCTAAAGGGTAATATGATTCTTTCACTTTCACCATTCTTTATATTTCCTTGAAAGCTTACATACTTGATTGCATTCTGTTGAAAAGGAAAACCCAACATTGGCTTGAAGTATTGGTGAGTAAATAATGTCCCATTAAATTTTATTGCATTCCATTGAAATCTTCTATACTTGATTGAAGTCCCTTTAACTCGTTTGCAGAAATATTTGGTATCAATTTTTCTGGTTCAACTTGGCAAGAAAATATTCAATTTGAAGTATGGAATCAGACGTGGGATATGAACCCTTCAAATATCGTTTTAGTGCCTTTACAAGTATTTGCTACACTATTGGTTTAGTCGGGCATGTCTTCGAACAATTGGCAAGATACCAAAAATACTATCCTAAGTAGCAAAGTAGTACCAAAAAAAATCTCACATATGCTTAAACCCTCTATTTTATAGTATAGCTCCATTAATATGATGAAGATGATCGTTGGGAAGATGTTGGATTTGAATTTTTTTAATGGAGTATGAAAATCAGAAAAAATTAATAATATAGTTACTTGCCAAGTCAACATGCCATATCAAAACCATTTTTAACATAAAAATTGCAACCAAGAAATTAGAAGGGTAATGGTTAATATCAAACAAGATTGAAAAATATGATGTTCGATTAAAAATAATAAAAAAATAATGCCATAAAAAAAGTGAAAACATAGTGCTATGCTGTTGTGACATCCCCATTTTGACGGCCAGAAAAGATCGATTTTGTTTATGCTTTGTTTAAAAATCAGAGTAACATTTTAAATAAAAGTGTGCAGAATTTGTCCCAAAACAAAATATGATAAAGATTTATCAAAAACATTTCCATAGAAATGTATTTCATCAAAAAGACTCGGGATGTCATGTTCGATACAGATCATAAGCATAAACAATACAACATATGCCTTACTACATTATTCCGTATTTACAGGCCTAAAATCCTTTAATCTCTCATCCCAAGACATCACATCTATGCTCATGCGCCACTACCTGTAATACAAGAAACTGAGTGAGTCAGGCTTGGGAGCCTAGTGAGCACATAAAGTTTTCAACCAACAATAAATAAGTTTATTAGCTTTATCAAACCAAACAAACCCGATTACCCGTTCCCGTTATCCTCACTTTACGTCCCTAAAACATCTAACACAAGGACCTAGTCTAAGGACTATCATTGGGATGGACACTACTGCTAAGGGGATTCCTCAACAATAAATGTCCTTAAGGCAACCATGTGGGGGATGGAGTACACCTGGTGAGCACACAGTTCAAATAAACACAAAGTTCAAATAAACACCTACATGTTGCGAGCCTGCTAGTGTTCCACTGGACAGTCTAGAATAGTACGTGGTCGTCATCTATACTCCGCTAGATGACTGGATCATCAATAACATCTATAACGAGGCCTCTCATTATTTTATTTTATCACACAACAACTATTACATCTACCCATGTTCTACCAAATATATTTTGTAGATATAAAATACATATACAGTTTAAATCATTTAAGACGCGTATAAAATTGTTCATCCAGCATAGATAGCAAGTATATAGATAATATGCACACACAACACGTAATTTATATAAAATACTTCATATCTATGTGTAAGTTGAAAGTAACTATGCACTCACCTGAAAGGTGGTGACTCATCACTTGGACAGCGCTTCGATACTCTCAAAACAATTTCCTTCGATAAAACCTAGTATTAATACTAGGGTTTAGTTTAACGATAACCGCGACAAATTAATAGTCTGACTATAATTACTATTATATAAACGTTAAATAACACTCAATATAACTCATAATAATAGCCCAAATAATTATTTTAAGGACCTAATAACATTACTCTATTAATTTGAAAGCTATATTAAAAATTGCGTAAGCGTAGCTCACTTACATCGGATTTTATAGAAAACCGGACTTTGCTCGGAGCTTCCTTAGGGTGCTAGGGGATCACCTAGGCTTAGGGGAGAGTTAAAACCCTTAGAGAGAGAAAGTAATTTAGAGAGAGAAAGAGAATGGTGTGAAAAATCCGAAGACCCTCGCAGGTATTTATAGGGGGCGAAGCCTCTCGGAACGCTGGGCGTACCGAGGGTACGCTAGGCATACGCCTCGGATAAGAATGCCAGCTGAAGCCAGCTGTCTCGCACCATCAGATAGATCAGACCGGAGCTACGTGGGGCGTAACTTCTTCGGACGCGGGGCGTACTGCGAGGGTGACGTGTCAAGATCCGAAGCGAAGCCTTGGTCAATAAGCAACGGCTCAGATGCGGCCACATCATCCACCTCCTTGTAGTTTTCATAATTTTCCTTCCCGACTTCTAAAAATCATAACTTTTACATACGAGCTCCATTTTCAACGTTCTTTATATCCACGTGTAGGCGGGAACATAATCTACAACTCTCGTTTAGACTATGTCGGCTAATTTTGACTTTGTTTTAAATATTTTATTTTTAACAGGCCAGGACAGGATTGGTCCGTTAAAAATCCATAACTTCTTCGTCCGACGTCCGTTTTCGTCTTTCTTTTTATCCCTATGCTACTATTAACGAGATCTTCGATTCTCATTTAGGTTGTGTCGGCTAAAAACCACTCGATCTAATATTCGAATTTCAGGTTGTACACTGCTAAGCCGAAACTTCGAAAAATCATAATTTCTTCATACGAAGTCAGATTTGGGCGTTCTTTTTATGGACACTCTCGGTTTAACATATTCTACGATTTTCGTTTAGACCGCTAAGGCTAAAGCTCGCTCTATCGTAAATTCACTATTTATGCTTCCCGGTATCGTACCGGTTCCGTCGCGAAACTTCGACTGGTCATAACTTCTTCGTTATAACTCGGATTTCGACGTTCTTTATATCCCCGAAATCCTTGTTTCGACTATTACAACTTTATGTAAAGATATCGGGCTTATCTCACACTTTAATTTTGACCCTTATTTTTATCCTTTATTAATTATATCTTTATAATTAAGTAATAAGCACACAAATACACATAATTCACATAGAATTCAAATATTTCACCTTTATTACTTCAAAAAGAGTTACAATAGTGGACCTAGACTATTACATTGTCTAAAAATGTTTAGCACCGAAACCCGGACGTTACAGCTGTTGTGCATTTTCCCTAATGTAAACAACAAACAATTGGGTTCAATTTAAACGAGCTTGTCAAGATTTGCTCTAACTTCAATGCGTTATTAGAGTGGCAAACCTGAAATTGATTAACTAACAAACCTAACATACCGACATTATTGCCGTTTGCTTATCGAGTGGTTTGAGTGGCCAACACAAAATTGATTAACCTGAAAAACTGAAAGATCGCTCGATGCTCATCCTTACTTGTGGCTACACCACTGCATACTCTATTTAATAATAATATAAAATAAAAAATAATAAAGAAAGTTAAAATAAAAGGTTTAAAAAGTTAGACTCTTTGGTTACCATGCTCTTGCTGTTGTGATTACATGGTATGCATGGAAGAGGTGAACACCTCCTCCTAAGGGCATGGAAGGTATTTGGCGTGGTGTGACATGGGAAACGCTATGACTTACCATGCCCCTCTCTCTTGCTCACCGTCCCATGTCACACCACGCCAAATACCTTCCATGCCCTTCTCTCTTGCTCACCGATAAATAGACATGACATAATTCCTAATCAATGAATCACTCAAATCCCATTACTTTTTAATTTAATTTCACTTTCACCGACATTTTCCAATTCTTCAGGGGATATCGACTCATTATTATCCATTAATTTTAGCACAGACCACAGAGCACTTGCTTAATTATAACAATCGTATATAAGTGATAGACACAACAATTGCTTAATCTTTCACTTCCAAAAAGTATATAAATGGTAGTTACAACAATTGCTTAATCTTTCACTTCCAAAAAGTCATCAGCTCAAAATTTTTGAAAATTAAATAAGTGACTAGATAATGGAAATTGAAAAACATGAGAACTCAAATGGAGAATCACATACTGTTTCTGCGTTTCAGTTCATCATCAGTTGAGGTCTTGTCCTCTTGACGCCCTTGAACAATGGTCAATGGGGAATCAGAATCACTCAATCCGACTATCATAATGGAAAACATAATGAAAAAAAAGAATAGAGAAGGCTGATACGTTTCTGCGTTTCACTTTTTGACTAGACTGGATTAATAGAGATCGGAGGACAGGCGGAGAAGCCGAGAAAGAAGAAGATTAGAAGAACACTAGAACATATTAGAAGACTGCCTTTTTGGAAATTGAATCGTCATTTCCCTCATGCGTGCGTATGGAATAATCAAGAGGTTTTGGACTAGAATTAATGAATAGGCTTTAAAATTGAGGGCCTAATAAAATTAGGGGTCGTAAGCCCTTGCTCAGTTTGGTAAACACTTGAGCTAGCATACCCAATGGTCTTATAAATGCGGGTCAAGACCAAAATCACCACAAAATGAAACCACCAAAATAACAAAATGCAGATTTTTAATTAAGTTTCAATTTTTTAAACATTATGCAAGTTTTTTCTTTTAAATAACACCCAAACAATCTTTGATCGATCACATATATTCTTTAACTTACAATTACAAACAAATCATATATCATATATCATATCTACACTTTATAAATAAGAGTACAATAAATAAAAACCATATATGACTGCTATAAAGTCCACACTAATGGTGCTGTGGACTGCTTTTTTATCACTGAATTCGGACCCAAATGCCTGGACTCGGTACTTCATTATGAACCACAAATAAAAGATAATCACCAGCAGGTGCAATATTACCGGATGGAGGCGCTGTTACTTCAACTGTATAGTAAGACCGACGTCCGAAGACAGCCTTGGTGGAGTTGCCACCGTCAAGCACCAACAACCTTTGATTCATAGAAAAAGAGTGCGTGTTAAACGAAGGTGCTATCATTGTCACTGAGATCAAACTAAGATTCACATCGCCTGTTATCGTAAACCTAATGATAATTTGTTCACCATAGTGCATCTTAGCTTTGCGTTTGTGCGAGATAATATTAGGACGTAATATGGATGAGCTTGGATCCAGATAAGAGGGCGCAAATGCCTCCAAGCTCAATTCAGTTGGGTAAAGTACGTCCGTGAATGCATATTTATCATGAGGATTACTTCCACCGACAAGAACCCTACCATCTCTTAGCAAAACCGCTGTCGAATGGTACATTCGAGGTTTGTTGCTTGGGTTTTGCACTTGAAATCTAGACCCAATTGGGTTCTCCGGTAGGTAAACTACTGGGTTCAGAACTGGGTTCCTTCCAAGCTCCCATCCTGCAGACCCTTCAGACGCACCATTAATGTTCAATACATGTCCATTCGGTAGCAACAACATGTCACCTAATACTCGAGCTAAAGGCATGGTTTCCATGAGCCATTCGGGATTTTGGTCTGATATTTTAAGCCGACCACATGTATCCAAGGCTCTATCGAATTTTGCGTTTAATGCATTAATGAATGCTCCTTTGGGTGCACCCCCACAAACTAAGACTTCAATGGTATTCACTGTTCCTTTATTTATCTGCAAAGGTAATAAAACTGCAGAACCCGTGCTTGGGTAATTCCTTGGTTGACCATCTGGCATTGTTGGGTAATTCTTGACCACTTTGTTCCTTGAATAGTCGAATAAAATAGCACGATTGTTTGCAAAAATGAACAAATTACCATCAGGAATGAGAAATACAAATGGGTACAGATTATTTTCAATGTTAAGGTCACTCGTTTGAACCAAAAAGGGTAAACTGTAAGAGGTCTCTGTCGCCGACATCTTAGGATAGAACTCATAGTTAAACGTCTGACGACCACCAATAATAATTTGGCGACTGTCGGGCAGTATTTGATTGGTTGCATACCATCTGGGTTGATTCAACCCGTTTTGTATCTCTTGCCAATCGCATGTATCACATGATCTATAAATTCGGACAACCTGAGAACCATCTCCCCAGCCTCCGGTCTGTGTAAGTCTTCCGTTGGGCATTAAAGTTCCAGATGAGCACCAAACATCAGTGAGTACCATAAGTGGACGTATGGAATTGGATGCAACATCATACTCGACGGAATGGGCTGAGCAGTCGGTTGAGTTGTGGCGGCATTTGCCATTAGGAAGAGAGATTCTGGAGGTGCCAAAGTCCGTACGATCAAACATAACAACACGATCATTTGGGAGAAGCTGCATGTGCATGGCTGAGATGCCGACGCTTGGGAGTAGGATGGACCAGGATCCACCAGAGGCGGAACATGGCAGAGTATGGAGGAGAGCGAAGAAGAGGAGTTGGAGATAAATGGCCATGAGTTTAGGTGCGGATATATCTGTCGAGATTTTCTGTTTTCCTTGAGGTTGTGGTGGTCACCTTTTAAGTACTAGTCATAGAAGAGCTGAGGTTGCTAAAGTTACACAAACTCCACACATGTAAGGGGCATTAACCCATGTAAGGGGCTGAAGTTCAATAGTTGCCATATTATCTTTCAATAATCCAAACAACTTTATTATTTTTTTTGTTTATAATATATTGAAATATAATATATTGAAATATACAAAGTTTAATAAAATATTACAAAATATAATTTATAGTAAATATTTAAAAATTAAAAACTTTCATTTTTTCCATTGAATAGTTCAATGACCATTGAACTTTAAATCCATTGAATGTCAATATAAATCTTACAATGGTAGAGTTTCATCCATTGAATTACATATAGACTTGCCATCTCATTCAACTCTTCCACCATTATAAATGCTTTAAGTGGGCATCGGTTTGAATAAAAAGTATTTTTATATAACTATACACTAACATTGTGGCTATGTTTTAAATGATAATCTTGGATGAAATATATGTTTAATTTAACCGCTAACTAAATGATAACATGAAACGTTGAATTATTATTATATCCATATTCAGATTCAATAAAAATAAAATTTAAACAAGTTGACATTTTATTTATTTTCATTTTTTTTGGACTCCATAAGAATTTGTCTATATTTCCAATTCCATCATCTTGTTCCTAGATGTTCTATAGAAATAAAATGTCATTTGGTTTCCCCAAGAAGAACCCTTTATTCTAAGTCACAAGATAAGAAAATTTTTCACTATTTTCTTTTATTACAGGATCAAGATTAATTAAATGATAGTTGAAAAATTAACCGCAAATTAAAAAGTAACTGATAAAAAGATAATATTTGATAAAATATGACTAATAAAACTAGTTGGGAAATGTAAAAAATGTAAAATAACATTAAAATCTATGTATATAAAAATGATATAATGTTATAATATAAAACAAACACGATATATTTCGTTGAATTAAAATAAATGTTAAATAACAACAATTCCAATATTTGTGTTTAAACTAAAAAGTAAAAAAAAATTACCAAATCGTTTAGTTCTTTACAATATAAAAATTTAAAAGAAAAACAAATATGTTGAAAGAAGATGTTTCTTGCGACCAACACCATACTAAACTTTCAAATGTATCTCATATTATTATAATGTTTTTATAATAATTTAATTAACTGCGAAAATAATATTTATGTTTGTATACGTTATGTCATTCTAATTTTATTTTATTTTTATGTTTTTAGTTGTATTAAAATTTATAAAGTCATTATTTTAGACATGTTTAATGTTATCTATTTAGAAAATTATATAATAATTTTAGAATATGTTTCAATATAGTTCACGAGATTAATAATTATTTTTTGATTATAACAATTAGTTGTATAATAATAAAAGATATAATTGGAAAATTAAAAGAAATCTTGGAAAACTATTGAATATTTTTTCAAAAAGAAAACTAACTTATAAATTATTTTGTTCGTTTATCAAGTTTAGTAAGCTAAAAAATCGATAAATAAACTAACTACGAAGCACTAAATGATATTTATGTTTTTATACTTTAGGTCATTTAAACTTTATTTAATTTATCTGCTTTTTAGTTGTATTAAAATTTACAAAGTCATTAATATTTTAGACATGTTTAATGTTATCCGACTTAGAAAATTATATAATAATTTTAGAATATGCATGCGTTTCAATATGGCTCACGAGATTAATAATTTTTTGATTATAACAGTTAGTCGAATAATAATAATAAAGGATATAATTGGAAAATTTTCAAAAAATCTCCATAAGCTTATTGGAAAATTATTACTAAATAGTTTAAAAAAAAATTAACTTATAAGCAATTTTTTTCGTTTATCAAACTTAATGACTTAAAAAACTTGATAAATAAACTAAGTATGAAACACCAAACATAACATTTTTATTACAAACTGGTTTATAAAATTAATTTGTAAAAAAAACTAAACACGGTTCACTCAAAAAGAACAAACAGATACATGTGAAGACTCTAATTTTCAATCACGTCAAAGCCTCCAACTAATAAACATGTGAACTTAAGGTTTTCTATAGCAGCCAACATTAATTAACCTTTCTAAATTTATGTATAACTCAAATGGAAAACATTAGATGCATGGATCTTCTATTCAATTTTTATCTTTTATTATTTTATAATATATTTTTTATAAACGAGAGTTTATATACTATAATAAGTTATGTTATGAGCTTGGTCCAAACTGATTTAAGGACCGTGGCAAAAACAAATATGAGGTGTTAGGCGTGTCAAACCCAACAAATAATAAGGGTACAGACTTCAAATACACTGTTTTAATGCACTAAAAAGTAGTACAATGCAAGCAGGGTCGAACCACATAGACACGTGATGAAAGTTTATACTTCTTTGCCTAAGGTACTTTGATCACAAAAAGGAGTTTTGTTTGCAAAAGTAAAATACCAGTCTATTTTAAAAACATGTAGAAAATGAAATAAACTTGTAACTAATTTGATTGAATGGTTCTAGTTCTATTTTTCAATGTTGTTGTTCAACTTGATCATGACTTGATGTGACTAGTTACACTAACCCACTTAGTCATTGCTTCTTAAATTTTCACAAAACCTATATCACTTCATTAGTTTTATTACCATCAGTACACAAATTTGTAGCCGCTTCATATAACTTACTAGACATTTCCTAACAATGTAAGCTATATTTCTCGCTAAAAACAACAATTACCTACTTTAACTTAACACTTTTCTTCAAAAACTCAATTTAACTAATATTGGTATTAATCTTGTTATTTCAATTTCATTTCAAACCCATTTCAATTGAAAGATGTGCTTTTTAAGGGCATATAACTTATTTTAAACCTTGCTTACCATTTTGGCACGTTTTCGAAAAACTTAGAAACATTTTATTTTATAATAGTGCTAAATGTTTTGAGATATTATACAATGGTCACATGAATCAATAAAATGTGTAGCTAAATCTAGGCTAAAATTTGATTAGTGACATTTAGCCACTGAAATAATTATGTGTGTGGCAGGGCTGTTTCAACACAAGTGTGACCGTAGGTCATTTTTATACTAGTATGTGTAAAAGCTTCACCAGATCTTTCAAAACCACTTTTGTTTTGACTTTTTTAACCACTTTCTTATTTAGGCATTGTACTTTACTTAAATGTGTTTTCTTGAAACCCAACATGATACTTATACAACTTTCTACTCCAAACGTGTTTACAAGACATTACCTATACCTACGTTTCAGAACATTCCTCATTTGTTTATTTTATTTCAAATTAGTTTTATAATCTGTAAAGTTTTTAAAATTTACAGCATTGCAAAACTTAGTGTTCATTTTTAAATTTCCAGTGACACACTTTCAACAATGTATAATTACTCTTCTAAATATATTTATTCTTTACCTTATCCGTTGTAACTATTGTTGAAATCTAGTCTATAATGTCAAAACTGTCGTACTTTTAATTACCAACTTTAGTGCTTCCTCTTTTTCACAAATGAATTTGAACTTAATAAGATAACTCATGATTTTTGGCAAACACTTTAAAACTTCCAATGTCTATTTAATCATAAACATACATCAATGATTGACGTTTGAAATATATTTCAACATAAGTTTTAAATCTACTTACGGATATTGTGCTTCAAAATTTTAAGAATAGAATTCATTGCTGATGATACCTTCTATTTCTTTCCCATGCACTTTATTTATTGCTCTCTATTTGATTTGAGATCTTACACACCCATAATAATAAAATAATACATTGTCACACTTTGTTTCTGTCTATTTTGTTTCTTTTGGTACCATGTTCTTACATATACAAACCAAAAGTCTACCCTTTCGTTTTGAGCAAGCAATATGTGTACTGTCATGCGGCCTAATTTTGATTTAGTCAACCTTGATATATTCAAATACACCTCTTATCATATACATTTTGTTTTTATTATTAAACCTACCATAAATGCGTAATCCTTATTTTTATTGTTTTTTGTTCTAAATTTAAATTTTTTGATTAAAAACGCAATTTTCATTGTATTTCCCATACAATTAATACACAAGATGACTACCCTTGTTCTTATCATTTTTCAAAATACAGAAAATATATGTGAAGAACCTACTTTCTTATGTTCCTTGTTTTCTTAAAAAAACATAACAGGTTTTAAATGTTATGATTACCTATCCTCCAAAGGAATGTTGTCTTAGAACCATTAAATTGAGAATGCACCATTTTCAATGGTCGATATTTTTACACCTTTCTCAAAAATAACATTCTAATTTGCAATTTCCATTGAGTTCCTAAACTCTGAAACTTGTTTTTCATAATATTCTGACTCCTCGTAAACTTGAATTTGTCATGATTTAAACAATCGGACGATTTTTCAAAAATTATAATATGAATATTTCTATATAAATTCTCTCATTGACGACTTAAACCTTTAACACTAATTAATCTCTTTATTATTTTACTACTTTATTTGATCGCCATACATGTATCTTCATTTTCTTGGAATTATTACACATTTTGATAACAGTGAGATTAATTATCATTTCTAAACACTCAAAATGCTATCTACTGAATGTGATTAATTTATCATAAAATTTCATCACCTCCATTCGCAACAATGACTCTTTATATATATATATATATATATATATATATATATATTCTTTGAATATGGTTTTATTGTAGCTAGAGTAACGGTAGTAGTAAATATAACTTCGGTTGGAAATCCTTGGCCCTTTCGTAATTTATTTTGTAGACGACACTTAGATAGTCTTTACACTTGAGATGTACCAAAACTTCGTTCCCTACCCTTATCATGTATCATTAGGAACTTACCCTCGATTGCTTCTTTTTCATTCGTGCTACCCCATTCTTATTTCGTAATTTATCTTTTCCAAATTTAGTAGCCAACCTGAAAGTGAACAAATTGTTCCTAATACCTTCTTTATTAGATGGCGAATTTACACTTAGTGATGATTTAGAATGCAACTTAAGGATCAATGCAGACTTAGCACTCAATGCAGTTGATGCTTCAGAAAAACTTATAACGCTCTTTTAAGTTAGATATTATCTAACTAGATAATCTTTTTCAACTAGGTTGCCATTGTTAGATCATGATTTCCATGATTCTAATTCCCCACAATCTAGACAACAGAACTTAAATTAGGGAAACACTATCCTGATTATAACTAAAGGATTTGACTCTCCCTTGAGGAGTTAATCCAAGGTTCTTCAAGTCACCAACTCTCTAATTATACACTTCTATTTGGCTAAGTTCTAATAGAACACATCATGAATTGAATTTCGGGACAAAATTTTTTCAACCGGAGGAGACTCTGACAATTGTCAAAATTCAAGACAGTTTTAGATTTGAATAAACTTAGTTGCACGTATAGGCACGACACATACTAGACTTAGTAACTATAAGCTAAGTTATAACCTACCAAAAACTTGGAAACAATTAGAAACAATGGGTAGTGTACTTAGAGTTCACATTGATACATGACTTTTATAGTTACTTTATCTGTAACAATTTTTCAAATTCGGGTCATTCCTTGACTTGAAAACCTTTTCATGAATCATATACACACATAATGCACTTGACCTAGTAGTAGAAATTAGGTTCGAGTGTCATAGGAACTTAAGTCTAAGTTAAAAACTAGGACTAGTATACTTGATTCTTCCATTTCACTTGAATCTCGAAACCACTACATAGAAATGCCAATAAATCGATAAAATTAAATTACAAACATTATTTATAATTTGAATAAGTGTTATGAAACTCTAAAATATTTTGAAGTCTCAAAATTCAAGTAATTTGATATCCAAAGATTCACAAACTCTCAAAAACCCTAAATGCCCTAAAAACCTAAATATATAAAATTTAACCACTAATTTTTTTTTTAAATATAATGGTTTTTCTATGGAAAATATTAGGATAAAAGCTAGGTTAAGTTGTATCTTAAAACTTTGATATTTTTATAGAAGATTTAAATTTTACAAAGAGAAAAGAGAAAGAGAGGGTATTACACCTGAAAATTTCAGCCCCTCTCTCCCTGTATCTTTATCTCACTCAAAAGGCATGTCATATTCATTAGACCATCTCCCACACTCCACCTTCTTGTCCCTCTCTATAATTCTTTCTTCATTCTCTCTAAAAATGATGAACATAGAACCAGAATAACTTGGAGAGATTTTTACATTAGTTTATTCATGAGCTTACACACATTTTGGTATTTTGGTGATCGATTTTAGTGGAGAGAAAACTCAAAGAGATGACGAGAGAGATTGGGTACCCAGAGAGAAAAAATCTCTCTTTTCTCTCTTTTCTTCTCTCTAAAACCCCACACTTTCCCTCTCTAAAAATCAGCCTCCAACCCACGAAATTCAGGAAATATTTGGGTGTTTTTGAAGCTACATAACAAAAAAAAGGTAATAGCTTACATCCTTTGAAGGTCCACAACAATTTATACAAGCTTCCTTGTTATTTTCATCTTTTATTTTTGGATTTTATGATCCTTTCTTGTATTTGATCTTGATGTTTGTATATTATCACTATAAACATGTTGCATGTTATGAAAATAGTGATAATCCATGATCAAACCAAAGTTGAGACCAAAGATGAACATATGCAAGCTCTAAACTATCATCAATGGTGATTTTCACACTTCCTTCTTGAGATTTTAAGTCTTTTTTTTTATCTAAATCATTTCTAAACCATCAATAACTTATTTTTAACTTCATGCATGTTCATTAATTCATATTTCATATGCTAAAACTCAAAATCAAATGTTTGGATCAAAGGATTTCTTATAAACAACATAAAACTCATTTTTAAGAGTTCATGAGAAACAAGACTTTATACATGAATACATGTAAGTATTTTATGACTTTAAAACTTTTGATCTATGGAAACATGAGTAGAACCTTCATGAGTCATGATGTCTTTAAAAGATTTCAAAGGATTTACTCAAAGTAATGATGAAAGCTTATTTTTCTAACCTATCATCATGCATGCAATCTTCCAGATTTGTTTACCTGACTATGAGCTAATATATCTCACACATTTCTTAACCAAAAATCAAGATTCTTTTTTTGAATTATAATTCTCCGAGTTAGATTTCGAATCCATGTGGTCTCAAGGAAAAACATTAATATTTCGATTTTTGAATAATTTTTACAAAACTATTGCTCCAACATCACTTTCCTTATGAATATTAGTTTTGTGTTGCATGTTAAAGATAGTAAATCATCACTAAAAATCCTTCAAAAATTATTTTGAACTCCTAGCATTATCTAATTAGAGGTACAAAAAGATCATAACTTAAAAGTAAAGATAAAATGTTATAAAAATTCTCAAAATAACATCAACATTGTTACCAAAATCACAAGAACGAAGTTCTTTCTCTATTATCTATTGAGCCTTTAGGCATGTTTTTTGACATCCAAAATGAGAAAACTTTTTTTCATCGTTAGTAAATTGTATGAAGATGCATTCTGAAAGTTTTTAGATCCAAATATATTTTCTTTATTTTTACATGAAAATAATAAAAAAATATATCGTTAAAGCATATAAAATACTTACAATAATAAATAAATTTTGAAAAAATTGATAATGACTTATACTATAAACCAACGTCCTCCAGGAAGTTTGAGAAATTTTTATTACTATTTACTATTACTTTTGATTTTTATTGTTATTAAACACAAATAAATAACAAAAATCGTGTCCCAAGTTATAAAAATCACATTTATTGTTTTACAAAGCTTCAATGGAATGATAAGCATAGATCTTGATAGGGCATCAGTCATAGACTTGGTTGTGAACTCATTGTTTGCTCATATACATACAAACTAGTTTACTTATTATAGCAATGAACTTTATTTCTTATTATAGCAACAAACTTTTATTACTGGAAACTTATTTACTTATATTAGCAATAAATTTGTTTGCTCCTTGTAGTAACGAACATGGTTGCTCATTATAGCAATGAAACTTGTTTAATCGTTTTAGCAACGAACTTTATTTCCCATGAGAATATGAACGTTGTATCTTATTTGGGCAACATACTTTATTTCTCATGATGACAAGGAACTTTGTTTATACAAACTTATTTACTCATTTTAGCATTGTAATTTTATTTATGGAAACTTCTATCAAAACTTTGATTACGATTCATGAAACCAATATTATTTTTAATTTGTTAACTCACCAACTATTTTTATACTTGACGCTCATTTTACATGCTTTTTCAGGAATCACCTAGTAAGAGGCACGTAGAGACACAACACTTGTAGGAGCATTTGCATGTGTTGTTCTATTTTAATATGTTGTATTTACTTTTAATAGTTGCTCAAACTTATTATAATTTGTAAAAATTTGTAATACTATGGTTGGAGTTGTCTTTTAGCTTTTGCTATGAGACCCTTTGTACTGCTACACCTCGTGTTTCCACTTTAGCGAGGTGTGACGTCATCCATGGAATCACATTGCTGAACTGTCTTTCATAAAGTTGGAGTCCTCATAAATTCTGAATTTATCTCATTTAGTCGAGTATTTACTTATTTCTTTATTCTGTTGTTTAAATCATTGCATATAAACCCCCCTTTCCATGACTATTATTGTACCTTGTGCTAAAAGGTATTTACATTTGTCCCGTGTCTTTGTGGATCAACCATGCTTACCTTTTATTACCTTTTAGTGCATCTGAGTTGCGTATTTGGAGTCTTTTGTACCCCTTATTTGTTGGGTTTGACAACCCTAACAGAGACTACGTTGTTTGTTTATATATATATATATATATATGTGTGTGTGTGTGTGTGTGTATACATACACACACACACACATATATATATATATATATATATATATATATATATATATATATATATATATATATATAGATATAGATAAATTTTATGTGGGCTGAGGTATTCTAGGTTTTTGTGGAAGGCCAAGATATAGGTAAATAAGTTTATGCTGATGGTTAAATGGGTGACTTGATGACAAGATCAAAATTGAGTGATGTGAGTCTAGACATTTACAAGGGGGCGAGTTGATGGCAAGATCAACTAAAGTTTTATGAGCCTAGATACTTGATACTGTTCATGTAGACTAGTTTTAGTTTCGAGAGCCTTGCTTGCATGCTTTTATGTGTATTCTTGTATGTGAAATTTTAGGGAACTCACTAAGCTTTGGTTTACAGTTCTTAATTAACTGTTATTTAGATACTTCATTGGATCTGGAAAAAGGGCAAGACTTAACTGTACACGTACATCGACATCATGTTTTGAGAATTCCACATGTTTGATTGTATACTATGATTTGAATAGTTGAGTTTTTATTATCAAACAATGGGTTTTCTTATAAATGAATTTTTGATAGAAGTATTACCCTTTATAATGGAAAATTTTGGTTAGAAAATCGGGCTGTTATACTTACCATTCAAAGAGGTCGACACACATTTATATATATATTTTGCTCATTTATTTAGTTTTGCTGTTTACGTTTACCTTATCTACTTTGATTGTTAGGCCTTGGAAAATGAAAATTCCTTTGGTCCATTTATCCACATTATTGTTATCTCATATTATTATTTTAATAAGTGGGTGTCACTACATTGAGTCAATTTGATCTTTACATTTATCTTATGTACTTCGATTACTTTTGTTTAGTTTATCCACTTTTATTATTACCATATTAATAATCATCACTACATTGAATCAATCTAATCTTTACATTTACCTTATGTGCTTTGATTAATTTTGTCAATAAAATTTAGGTGTCAAAAAATGGAAACGAGTTTAGTGAATTTATGCACATTATTATGACCCCATATTATTATATTAAAGAGTAATTGTCATTACATTGAGTCTTTTCAGTTTCCAAATGGCCACCGTATTACGACAAAGATGGTCATGATTATTTACTATTTAATTGTAGTCATAATTACATTTCGTCTTCTTAGTTGCCAAGTGTTATGAATTTGAAGAGGTCGACACACCTTATTTTATATGTTGATAATCTATTTAGTTTTGATCTTTACATTTAACCTTATTTAATTTAATTACTTTTGTTAGAAAAATTTAGGCCTCAGAAATCGAAAACCCTTATCTCACCAAATTAACCAACATGCAAAATCTGATACAACATGCTATCAAAAATGAGAAAGATGTCAAGGAGAAGATCAATAAGGTTTTTAGTGACATCAGTGAAGAATATAAAGTTAAGGATAAATTGTTGAAGGGAATCAAAGATTTCTCAGATTTAACTAAGCACTTGGGATTAAAATTATTGCTCATTGATCTAAGGAACAAAGATTGAAGACAAGGTCTTTGTTGGATGTTTTTATGTCCATTGAGATGTCTATCAAGGGGAGACGTAGGTTGCTTCAAAGTTAATTTATGTTTAATTTTTTTTTTCTCATACTTTTGGATTATCATAAAAGGATTTTTGTAATCAAAAATGAATATAATAATTTTTTATATTTTATTCCATATATTTTTTTGTGATGTGTTTTGATGTCCTATTAATAGAACCATAAAGTAAGAACATTTTTGTACGAACTAATAACATTTACCATAATTTTTTTTAATTTCAGTTCCTATAGCAGTAGCCGTAAAATATCAAAAATTTGTTATGAATAATATGTGACAACCTGAAATTTATCCCGTCATTGTAACCTCTTTATCCGTTAATAAACCAGTTTTATTATCATCTTTTGTTAACTTTTGGATTAAGTTATTTAAATTAAGACTTTTATTATGACTTCCTGAGTGTCCAAATGCATTAGAAACACGTGAAAACACCTTCAATATTCATTTGGGGAACCAGCCACCATTGAATTAGGGACCGTAAACAACCCTTCATAGGCCGTAAACACCTTTTAAGGTGTTAAATTGCCCTTTAAACACCTCCTATGGCTTGGAATAATGTCTAGAACCAGCCATCATTGAATTAGGGACCTTAAACTTGAGAGAAAACATGACCATAAGGGGATTACGGCCGTAAACCCCCAAGGGAAGGGTCCTTTGGCCGTAAACTCCTCTAAAGAGGTCAAATGGTGCCCTAACTTGTTCCATGACTTGTATATTGGACTAGAATCATATGTGCTTAACCTAGGACCATCAAAACACAAAAGGAAAGGGTAAGTAAGAGTTTACGGCCGTAAACTCCTTGTTTACAGCCGTAAACTCCCTAAAATGGTCCATTTAATGATCCAATCACTTCCTATGTCCTAGATTTGAACCTAGCCTAATTCCACAAGTGTTGTAAGACCTTTAAACATCCAAGAACACACCACCCATGAGTTTATGACCGTAAAATCACGGGGATATGGTCATTGGGCCAAAAACTCTTCTAAGAGTTTACTCTTGAAGAGCAAACTCCATATCTAGGCCCTACACCCCCTTAAATGCAACCCGTATCACTCTTAACACTTGAAATAAAGTGTTTCCGCGTCTCGGAGTGTATTATCTCACTTAATTAGTAGTTCAAAGTCTAATTAGATACAATTATGTATCTCTTCATATTACATAGGAACCTCGCGCGTGTTCAAGCCCTAAACTGACACTTAGCATCTTACCCGACACATTCTCGTCCGGTGAGTTCATACCCCTACTCCATTTTCCGTGTATTTCATGTTTTTAAGGGGGAAATACAAGCAAAAGTACAAGGAAATCTTGTACTAAAACTTATTATTTCATATGAAATGTTTCGTATTCAGTATGCTCTTAACATTGAAAACCGTATTAACCAACTGTTTGACTTGTAGAGTTAGTTTTCAAACTAATTGCGAAACTCATTATAAAATGTTATATTTTATATTTCACAAATGATTTTCCACATCATTACTGTTAAAATCATTAATCTTAGAATTCTTGATACGTCCTCTATAACACTCCACAGAGATACGCGAGTGGAGGACCGCCCATGTAACTAGAATTTAAAACAGGATTTTCCACATTATTACTTGTAAATTCATTATTCTTAAGATTGGAGACACGTCCTTTGTAACACTCCACAGAGATACGCGAGTGGAGGACCGCCCCTGTAACCAAAACCTCTTAGAAGGAGAGCATGACTTGAGTGTATAGATCTATATGGGGCTGACTACCCCGCACCTTGCTGCCAGCTACAGTAGGACCGGCAGGTCTACGGGTGACAAAAGTCATAAAATGATATTGGACTTCTTATCGCCATATCTAGTCTATGGTATGGTTATGGAACTCGCAAACTTAGATAATGGAGATTTACTTTTAAGTAATAAAGAACATAGTAAATTAATAACCTTAGGAATTAGTTTACTACCTACTTATTAGTTTTATATACATGTTAAAACTAACGTACTTTTCAAGGATAACCAAGCTTTCAGGAAACTTTACTTAAACACTACAAGTATGGTTGTACACTGCATTCAGAATCGATAACCAATCGCCAACTTTTAAGGAAAATAAGGGTTTTTCCCGGGATAACTTAACTGTTCTTAACCAAGCTGTGTAACAAATGGATAACTAAACTTTTCTTATAAGAAAATATGGGATTTTCTTGGATAACAACTTTTTTAGAAAACCAAAGGAAACTTGTTCTTTTACATAAACAAACCGCTTATGAACTCACCAGCTTTATGCTGATATTTAAAAACTGCTTGTATTCTCAGGTCCTCTTTAGACAGGTATCCCGCGTTCTTTTGGAGAAGACGGATCATTTTAGCAGTCTCGTCTTTAATTTTATTATACTAATGTATAGATAAAACATGTATTACTGTGCTTTCAAACAAATGTAAATATTCCTATGTAATGTAATGGTTGTGTTTACTATGCTTACTATGTACATTGGTTGTGATACTTTACATGACGTCCTCCGCCCCGGAACGTTTCTGCCATCGGTTTCGGGGTGTGACATAACATTTACCATAAAACATATTATTTTAATTTTAGAATGGAAATTTTGATAGAAGTTGAAGTTTTGGATATCTAATATAAGGGTAACTGAACTTTATATTATACTGCTCAACATTGCACATAATTGTTGAAGTTGAAGTTTTAGAACTCTTTTCTCATCCTTGTTGTAGCCAGACACAAACTACTACTTTAGTCCACTGAAAGATGCATTGTCATAGGGAGATCGATGCATAGAGATGATAGGGTCCTTGTTAATGACATCAAGCATGTCAAAATCCATGATCTCGAGGAAATCCATAGCCTTGGATTTCCATGTTGCAAAATTGTGTTCATCGAAAAGAGGGATCTTGTTTACATCAACCAATTTTAGATTATAGGCGGAAGACATGATAACTTGAATATATTGTATACCTGTTCTTATATTAATTGAAGGTTCTTGACCGGACACACTCGAGTATGAATAATGAAGAACAAAAAAACAAAAAAGAGTAAATAGAAACAAAAGAGCAAGGATGATCACAAAGATGTTTTCACTAAGAAAAGGTTCATACAAATAGAAGAGTCACATAAAGTGAGGCACAATGCTCTATTAATGATTAAACCTAATAGTATATTATATACTATTAAAAAAACAAAGATCCCACTATTTTAGGGATATATTCTAAACTATGTAAAGTTTGATCCTAATCACTAAGATTACAAATTAGATATGTTTTCTTTAATTAAAGAGTATATCTACCTAATATACAAACCGATCACTAAGATCATGAAGATCACATTGTCACTGATTATGCTGTTGCTAGCGCTGATGCTGACGATGGTGCTAGTGGACAACATGTTACGTGTTTAAATCATCAGATCATAATGTGTGACCTTACATGGTTGTTAAAATCATATTGGAAAAAATTATCTACAAAATATGTCTTCGATTGATGTTCATCTGCATGCCATTTTTCAACATTACATTATAATGAATATAATTTGAAAATTGTTCAAATCCTTATGCCGGTGTCAGGATCGAATATATATTATGAAGGCATCTTTGTTGATAAAACTTTATTTGCTTTTGATGGAGTAGGAGGTAGCTATCTAATATACATTGGTTTAAAGTTTATCAAAACCAAATATTATACCGATCCACATCAGGCATTAGAAAATAAACATAATTTTATTCTAGGGTTTTAAGGATACAATAAGGTGATGGCATGTTTATCAAGTCAATTGCGCACCAGTTTCCTTTTAAATTTATAACACTAAACATAATTTCTCCTTGATGCACTCTAGAATTAAATACTTTTATTGAATTTTAGGCTTTTAAGTATCCAAGAATTAAATGACACGTGTATCGAGTTTATTTCACATCAATTAAGTTTTTAAATTCCTCCTGCACTACACACACTCAACAAGAAAACCATCGCAATCTTGTAAAATTTCAAACCCTCCTCTTTGTCGTTCGTTCCGTCTATAGATTTTTCTATTGATTGTTGATCAAAAAATTATTTCCATTGAATTATACACTCAATCAGAAACAATGTAGTGCTCTCTATGATCCGCTATCAAAAAACCTATTTTATAATTACTTTATCATGAAATGTAAAGACAACACTAGACTTAATCCAACCGAATGTGAAGGTGGAAATCATTGCTGAAAACTAGAAGAATTTGTAATTTTTCTATGAATTTTCTAAATATAGTGTTACAACTAGCATTTTAGCTAGGAAATTCTAGTCTCATGTAAACATTCTCTACTGTGATACTTGTAACCCTAATTTTTATAGTGTAGAATATGCTCACTCAATGACAACAAACTTAATCAACATTCTTTAGTAAACCTCAAAATCTTATACAATATATCTCTTATAGTCAATTATGGTTAAGAACCCTAAAAATTTCGGTTCAACTTTAATATGAACTATTATTTTTTTATTGGGCATAATAGACCAATAAACCTTCAACTTGACTATCTTGGGCCTAGAAACCCTAATTGGGCTATAATTAGAACCACACTTATAAAACTTTAGCATTTTGGGCCATATGGACCTAAAAGGGATCTCTTATCCCCAATGGTCCTTGTTGGGCCATAAATGATTCCATTAGTCCTAATGGGCCGTAAATTACATATTGGACTTCTATTGGGCCGTAAACCCCTCATAAGGGCCCGATGGGACGAAAAAAATAATTTTGGGATTCATAAATTCGAACAAAGCCAATAGTGGGCCCAAATAATTTTATCGTTATCTCTCTTTAGCCTAGTTCTCGGCCCATTATGTAATTAAACAAAAAAAGAAGAAATGAGGAATTATGTGCATTAGACACCTCATGTTTGCATGGTGGTCTTCCATGCAAACATCACTTCGATCTCTCTCCTCCCCTTAAAACTCTCTCCCTCTCACACAATAATTCATTCAAATTTCATCTTTACACTCCATTTCCTCTCAAATCTTCAAGATTTTCTTCCATGTTTTACTCCAAAATTTCGTGAGTATGCTTGTATGTTCAAGAGTTCCTCATCAAAGATCCTAACTTGGTAAGTTACTTCATGATTAAGATGTTAAACTTCATATTTATGCTAAGATCTTTCATAAAACATCATTAATCCCTTGTTCATGCCCCTAGAATCATATCATCTTCGAAGATCTCCTCAAGAAACAAGCTAGGTCGAAAAACAACATCACTTCCTCTCATCTCTTGATCAAAACCGACTTCCACACCTCAATGTGAGTTCATACCCCCCCAAGTTTCGATTTTTACTTTGTTTTGGGGGAGAATACAAGTCGTTTTGTGTAGATGTATGTGTATATGCATGACTATGTGTGTTTTCATGAATTATTTGGGTATTAGGTGTTGTTTACTTCATAAATCTAAAAATTTGTTAACGATATGAAGTTTATCACTTGGATTTTCATAGAAACCCTGAGAAAAATATGTGTTATCACATATAATACATGTAAACTTGTAGATATGGGATTTATACACATAAAATAGCAAAAACAAGTGTTGTGTACAAACATGGATAACCTAATCTCAAAAATCAGCCTTTGACAAAAAAGTTTAGGTCCAATCTCGGACTGTTTTCATCACCTTAATGATAATATTTTTCAAAACTGTTTTACATGAAAAAGGTTTAGTTTTTTACCTTTAAAATGACTACTCTCATGTTTTCATATGATTTTTCTACAATTTTGGCGAATTTTACAAAACTACCTATCAGATTTGAAATAATCTCGGACCAGCGAAGTTGAGCAATTGCACACTAGTTTGAGGCTAGTAAATATTATGAGAAAATTGTGAACAAAGTAGACAAAATTTCCAAACTTCTAGTGTTTACCAATCCAAATTTTGACTTACGATGATTTTTCTACAAATTTTCCAACAACTTGGTCAAAAAAGTCAAAAACCAGAAAAATGTGTACTTTCACAAAAATCAAGCCAAAAATGGGTTAAAAATGTTAATTTTACCAAAAACTAGCCATAGATACAAGTTTTGAACAAAATAGGGACTAAAGTGTTATTTTTACCGTGATTGAGCTTTTTTTTATTGTAAATTTTTGGCTTATTAGGCCAAGTATGTCATTTTTACAAAAAGTGGAATTTTATATCATTTTAGTAAATAATTAAGCTAAAACTAGTAATCTATTAACAAACAGGCTAATAAGGTCACTTTCTTGTTTATTGAAACTTAGTAACCCATTAATATGTTTGATAGGTCCTGAATACTATTTATATGTATATTGGGCCTTATTGACCCATTAACATGCGCAACGGACCTTGGATACTATTTGCGTGCTATTTGGGCATGTAGATACTTTACATGTGAAATGGGCATTAGTTGTGCGTTTACATATATTTTGGGCCCATGTTATATAATCTCATTCCTATCGGGCCTTGAAATGATTACATGTTTAGAGACGCCTTAGTGGTTCACTTACATGGTTCATTGGGCGTGGGAAGGAGTTTTATATGTTTTTCTTCGCGTAAATTCGATCAAGGATCTAGTGAGACTTGTCAGTTGACACCTATTGAGTGTACGATCGTAGCCTGTAGTTATAATCATAGTCTCTTGTAGGGAGAGCGGGGTGTTGTGTATATATCTATACGGGGATGACACGTCACACATAAGGTGTTCGCTACAGTTAGACTAAATCAGTCTAGGGTGACGAAGACTGTATTCTATTGTTCGGTCAGTGTTCACAAACGCCAAGACAGGCAAAATTGTCATTATTTTGTATGGTTATGACGACTCACTTAGAGGAATTAACGTTATAAATTTATGGAAGACCATCCTTTTCTTTTCTCTTTGGATTACTCAGGAACATACATGTACTGGTACTCAACTTCGAGGGTTGGTACGGAAGCATTCTCTATTACAAACAACATCGGGTTGTCTTGGGGCATTCTCTTCACGTTTTCTGCATTATCTTTATACATTCTAATAAACAATAACACACATGCATTAATACGAGATCTGACACAAACATACTAAACCGTTTACAAAAAATATCGGATTTTCTGGGTTTTACGAATAATCCAAATCATTTTCAAAAACATGCTTATGAACTCACCAACATATTTATCTTGACCTTTTTAAATTAACTTGTATTATCAGGAAATCATTGAAGCAGGTTGAGTGGAACAAACTAATGAATATTTTGTTATATTTTGTTTCGTCATACTCTGACTATTTTGACATGCAATATTCAAATACAATACTCGATGTAAACAATGAATGTTGTTATATTGCATGTGTGATGATGATGATTTTATGTTTCAATTATATACTATGTGATGATAATATAACAATGGAGTCATGCTCAAGCTCCCGGACATTTCCGCCGTCTGGTTCGGGGGTGTGACAGGTTGGTATCAGAGCATTGTTTATAGTGAACTAGCATATCTAATCATACAAGATATGCAACTATAAATACAATGGGACTAAACTACTCTGAACATAATAATTAAAATACATACCTATGTGTGCATTTTAGAGTAATAACACAACAAGGATAGTAAAAGTCTTTGGAGGATTTGAACATCGCGCTTAAACCCGGGCAGTTATGTAGTCGTGTTAGGGGTGAATGTAGCCTGATCAACTACATTCATTCAAAATACGACCAACATGTGTTCGGGAGTAATTGTGATGGACAATGAATCAAAAACTTACCACCAAATTTTCCAAAGAGCTTATAGAACCAAACCTAAACAAAATTTAAAATACTATAGGAGTATTTGGTGTGTTATTGGTTTCTAGTGTTTATACACTTACTTGCAGACACTATGGTCAGGTATCATTAGCCAGTAAACCCCTATCTCCTTAGTCAAGGAAAAGTAGGGTGGATCGACCCAGAGGATGACCCCAAAGGAGACTCAGAGGAAGAACCAGAGGAGGAGCATGAAGTAGAACTTACAGATGAACCCGCCAAGCCAGTAGTGAACCTTGAAGAGGAAGAGCTCGAGGGCGATGATGATGATGACTCGGATGCAGAGTCCGAGGTCATCAATCCTCCATACATGTACAGAGTACCGGCTTATCGTATGGGCCCCGATGGCCCCATGCCCCCATGGGCACACGATATTTGGAGATGGAATCACCAGCAGGGGATACGACCAGCCTACGGTATGAACCAAGGCTTCTTCGATCTTAGTCATAGAGGACCGGTTGACCGGGCCCTCCCAGTCATGGTCCGACGCACCCGAGACATTGGCAACCAAGCTCAGGACACCACAAATAAAATGGACCAAAGGTGGGCTGCTGTTGAGAGAGATGGGGGACAAACACAGTAAGTGATTGGGGACTTCCAAGCGAGACAGTCAGTTTGGGAGGCATGACTACGAGACACCGAACGACAAGTAGCTCATCTCCAGGGTGCATCTACTTCATCAGAACCACCACCAGGCAGTTTCCGCCATGATTAGGATCAACTTTTCCCCCCACTACTATTCATTATGACTCTCTTTCGTGTACTAAGATGCTATTCACTAATGAAACAACTATTTGTTCTTCTTATTTCGTGTTATTGCATGAGTTCACTCATATGCACAACCGAACCACCGAAACCGCTAGATACTCAAGGATCTCGAAACCAAAATAACCTATATACTCTATGGATAAACTTAATATTCATGCCAAATTTATGATTACCTACTATTATATATACATCATAGGGATGTAGATTGAAACATTGTGAATCATACGACAAAACGCGAAGTTTATAGAGTACAACCGGAGATGACCATCATTGCTTACAAGCTTGCTTATCATCATGCAATAGAAAATGTCATCCTGCAGAAATAACAACCACACCCGTGAGTCATCAATCCTGCAGATGGACCCTGCTACATTCCAAGTTGCTGTAACAGCTGCTATGGCACAAATCAACGCAAACAACACCAACAAAGGTGGAAATAGTGTCGACAACTCCAGCCGAAGTGACAACTACAAAAACCAACGAGTGACAGCTTATCAAGGCACTCCAAACACCAAGATTAAGAGCAGGAAGTGAAAGTATGGGAGTAAGAGAAAGGGACAACCAACTAAAGGGTCCTCGAAGAAGCAACATGTTGTTACTGTCCATGTGACCATGACACCTACTGCATCAACACCAGCGAGACCATATGCTGGAGGCCTTCCAAAATTTAACAAGTGCAATTTCCATTATAACGGAGCCTGCCAGAAGCTGTATGTAGTAGATGCAACAAGAAAGGACACATAATGCAGATCTCAACCACAACAGAACCAACAACCAAACAACAACAACAACAATAATAAGAATAACAATAACATTGGGGTTAGTTACACTTGCTACGGATATGGAGGAACCAGTCATTTCAAACAAAACTACCCCAAATCCAACAACCAGGGAGCAGGAGGATCAGGAAGAATCTTGACTTTTGGTAAGGGCGAGACAATTCAAGACCCAACGTTTGTTACTGGTATGTCCCCACTTAACAACACTTTCACTAGCATCTTATTTGATAGTGAAGCTGAGTGAAGCTTCGTTAGTAACAAATTTAAACACTTAGTAAAACAACAACCCCAGAAGATAAACGAATCCTTCACGGTGGAGATGGCTAATGGGAAAAACGAATCACCCAAAGATATTTATGTAGGGTGCACCTTAACACTAAACAACCATTCATTTCAAATAGATTTGATGCAGTAAATATTAGGAGTTTTGATGTGATAATCGACATGGATTGGTTAATCCCCCACCATACTGATATTATGTGTCGCGAGAAGGCCGTTCGCCTTCACCTCCCCAATCACGGAACCCTAATAATCTATGGTGATAAACCTGATGCCAATCTTCGTCTCATTTCGTGCATCAAGGCACATAAGTGACTGCACAAGAAGAACTATGCCTTCCTCGCTCATGTTGTATATAAAGCCAAAGAAGAAAATCAAAATTAAAGACATCCCAGTGGCATGCGACTTCCCAGATGTAATTCCATAAGACCTTCCGGGAATAACCCCAGAAAGGCAGATCAAATTCCGAATTGACCTAATACTAGGAGCCACGTCAATTGCCAATTCACCCTACAGGTTAGCTCCTGCAGAAATGTAGGAGTTTTCCAGCTAACTAAGCGAGCTGATAAGCAAAGGATTCATCTGACCAAGCTTCTCACCCTGGGGAGCTCCATTCTTGTTTGTCAAGAAGAAGGTCGAATCCTTCAGGATGCACATCGATTATAGGGAACTGAGTAAGTTCACAGTCAAAAATCGATACTTACTCCCTCAGATTGACGATCTATTGACCAACTTCAAGGAGCTAGATATTTCTCTAAAATAGATCTAAGAACCGGTTATCATTAACTTCGAGTCCAAGAAGAGGACATCAAAAAAACTGCTTTCCGAACTCGATACATTCATTATGAATTCGTTGTTATGCCCTTTTAGTATGACGAATGCCCCGTTGTATTCATGGACCCCACAAACCGAGTTTTCCACTCATTCCTAGTCAACCTTTTAATTATTTTCATCAATAACATACTCGATGACTCACAAAACAAGAACAAATACTGCCGACACCTATGACTGGCTTTGGATGCATCGAAGCCAGAGAATATCGCGAAGGAAGCACTACGCGTAGACTGGATAAAACTCTCGAAGTCAAAAAAACAAAGCTTATTTTTACAAGAGTTGGATTGGGCATTATCTGGGTGATAGTCGATAGGTTAACCAAATCTGCTCATTTCCCGCCAATAAAAGACTCATACAAGATGGAAAGATTAACACAGATCTATATCAAAGAAATCGTGAGACTCCATGGAGTGCCAGTGTCTATAATATCGGATCGGGATAGAAGATTTACCTCACGGTTTTGGCTGTCACTCCAGAAGGCTATGGGAACACAGCTAGACATGAGCACTGTTTACCACCCTAAAACCAATAACCAAAGCGAACAGAACATCCAAACGCTCGAAGACATGCTCCGAGCTGGTGTGATTGATTTCGGAAAGTCATTGGATACCCACTTTCCCTTGGTTGAATTCTCATACAACAACACTTATCACACAAGCATCAAGGTTTCTCCTTTTGAGGCTCTTTATGGTTGTAAAAGTCGATCGCCTCTATGTTAGGCTGAGGTGGGTGACATGCAACTAGAAAAAGGGAAATCACCAACCAGTACTCTCACAGGACCAGAAATCATTTGGGAAACGACAGAAAAGATAATCCAAATCAGAGCCCGACTTCAAGCATCACGAGACCGACATAAGAGTTATGCTGAAAAACGGTGAAAGCCTCTGATATTTCAAGTCGGAGATCAGGTGCTATTGAAAGTCTCTCCCTGGAAGGGAACAATCCGCTTTGTGAAACGGAAAAAACTGAACCCATGATACATCAAACCGTTCGAGATTCTTTCCCGAATTGGTCTGGTAGCCTATAAGCTGCAGCTACCTTTGGAGCTTAGCAATGTACACCCCGTGTTCCAAGTATCAAATTTGAAAAAGTGTCTATCAGAAAAAACTCTTGTTATTCCTTTGGAAGAGATCGAGATAAACGAGAATCTCTTGTTTTTCGAAGAACCAGTCGAGATATCGGATAGGGATGTGAAGCGTACGAAACAGAGTCGCATTCCGATTGTGAAGGTTCGATGGAACGCTAAGCGTGGACCGAAATTAACATGGGAAAGCGAAGACCAGATGAAGCAGAAGTACCCTCATCTATTCTCTCGTTATTGAGTGCATATTTCAAAAGAATTTCAGGACGAAATTCCCTCTAACGGTGGGGTGATGTCACAACTAGCATTTTAGCTAGGAAATTCTAGTCTCATGTAAACATTCTCTACTGTGATACTTGTAACCCTAATTTTTATAGTGTAGAATATGTTCACTCAATGACAACAAACTTAATCAACATTCTTTAGTAAAGCTCAAAATCTTATACAATACATCTCTTATAATCAATTATGGTTGAGAACCCTAAAAATTTCGGTTCAACTTTAATATGAACTATGATTTTTTTATTGGGCATAATAGACCAATAAACCTTCAACTTGACTATCTTGGGCCTTGAAGCCCTAATTGGGCTATAATTAGAACCACACTTGTAAAACTTTAGCATTTTGGGCCATGTGGACCTAAATGGGTCTTGTTGGGCCATAAATGATTCCATTAGTCCTAATGGGCCGTAAATTACATATTGGACTTCTATTGGGCCGTAAATCCCTCATAAGGGCCCGATGGGATGAAAAAAATAATTTTGGGATTCATAAATTCAAACAAAGCTAATAGTGGGCCCAAATAATTTTATCCTTATCTCTCTTTAGCCTAATTCTCGGCCCATTATGCAATTAAACAAAAAAAAGAAGAAATGAGGAATTATGTGCATTAGACACCTCATGTTTGCATGGTGGTCTTCCATGCAAACATCACTTCAATCTCTCTCCTCCCCTTAAAACTCTCTCCCTCTCACACGATAATTCATTCCAATTTCATCTTTACACTCCATTTCCTCTCAAATATTCAAGATTTTCTTCCATCTTTTACTCTAAAAAATCGTGAGTATGCTAGTATGTTCAAGAGTTCCTCATCAAAGATCCTAACTTGGTAAGTTACTTCATGATTAAGATGTTAAGATTCATCTTTATGCTAAGATCTTTCATAAAACATCATCAATCCCTTGTTCATGCCCCTAGAATCATATCATCTTCGAAGATCTCCTCAAGAAACAAGCTATGTTAAAAAAACAACATCACTTCCTCTCATCTCGTCATCAAAACCGACTTCCACACCTCAAGGTGAGTTCATACCCCCTAGTTTCGATTTTTACTTTATTTTGGGGGAGAATACAAGTCATTTTGTGTAGATGTATGTGTATATGCATGACTATGTGTGTTTTCATGAATTATTTGGGGATTAGGTGTTGTTTACTTCATAAATCTAAAAATATGTTAACAATACGAGGTTTATCACTTGGATCTTCATAAAAACCCTAAGAAAAATATATGTTATCACATATAATACATGTAAACTTGTAGATATGGGATTTATACACATAAAATAGCAAAACCAAGTGTTGTGTACAAACATGGATAACTTAATCTCAAAAATCAGCCTTTAATAGAAAAGTTTAGGTCCAATCTCGGACTGTTTTGATCACCTTAATGATAATATTTTTCAAAACTATTTTACATGGAAAAGGTTTTGGTTTTTACCTTTAAAATTACTACTGTCACGTTTTCATACGATTTTGCTATAATTTTTGGCGAATTTTACAAAACGGCCTATCAGATTTGAAATAATCTCGGACTAGCGTGTGAAGGTGAGCAATTTCGCACTGGTTTGAGGCCAGTAAAAATTATGAGAAAATTGTGAACAAAGTAGACAAAATTTCCAAACTTCCAGAGTTTACGAATCCAAATTTCGAATTTTGATTATTTTTCTACAAATTTTCCAACAACCGAGTCAGAAAAGTCAAAAACCAGAAAATGTGTATTTTCACAAAAATCAAGTAAAAAATGATATTTTTGACAAAAATGGGTTTAAAATGTTAATTTTACCAAAAAGTAGCCATATATACAAGTTTTGAACAAAATGGGGACTAAAGTGTTGTTTTTTACTGTGATTGGGCCTTTTTTTAATTGTAAATTTTTGGCTTATTGGGCCAAGAATGTCATTTTTACCAAAAGTGGGCTTTTATATCATTTTAGTAAATAATTGACCTAAAACTAGTAATATAATAACAAACGAGCTAATTAGGTCACTTTCTTGTTTATTGGACCAATTAACCCATTAATATGTTTGATAGGTCCTGAATATTATTTATATCTTTATTGGGCCTTATTGAACCATTAACATGCGTGACGGACCTTGGATACTATTTGCGTGCTATTTGGGCCTGTAAATACTTTACATGTGAAATGGGCATCAATTGTTCTTTTACATATATTTTGGGTCCATGTTATATAATCTCATTCCTATCGGGCCTTGAAATGATTACATGTTTAACGATGCCTTAGTGGTTCATTTACATGGTTCATTGGGCATGGGAAGGAGTTTTATATGTTTTTCTTCGCGTAACTTCGATTAAGGATCTAGTGGGACTTGTCGGTCGACACCTGTTGAGTGTACGATCGTAGCCTGTAGTTATAATCATAGTCTCTTGGAGGGAGAGCGGGGTGTTGTGTATAGATCTATATGGGGATGACACCCCACACCTGAGCTGTTCGCTACAGTTAGACTAAATCAGTCTAGGGCGACGAAGAACTTATTCTATTTTTCCGTTGGCATTCCCAAACGCCAAGACAGACGAAATTGTCATTATTTAGTATGGTTATGATCGCTCACTTAGAGGAATTGACGTTATAAATTTACGGAATACCATCCTTTTCTTTTCTCTTTGGATTACTCAGGAACATACATGTACTGGTACTCAACCTCGAGGGTTGGTACGACAACATTCTCTATTACAGACAACATCGGGTTGTCTGGGGGCATTCTCTTCACGTGTTCTGCATTATCTTTATACATTCTAATAAACAATAACACACATGCATTAATACGAGATCTGAAACAAACATACTAAATTGTTTACATAAAATTTCGAATTTTCCGGTTTTTACGAATAATCCAAATCATTTTCGCAAACATGCTTATGAACTCACATGAAACCGTTGAAGCAGATTGAACGGAACAAACTAATGGATATTTTGTTATATTTTGCTTCATCATACTCTTACTATTTTGGCATGTAATATTCAAATAGAATACTTGATGTAAACAATGAATGTTGTTATATTACATGTGTGATGATGATGATGCTATGTTTCAATTATATATTCTGTGATGATACTACAACAATGGAGTCACGCTTAATCCCCCAGACATTTCCGCTGTCTGATTCGGGGGTTTGACATATAGAGACGTACCTTTCTCTCTATTACTTAGTGTAATTTCCTCTACTAGGGTTATTGATAGGAAGGTAGAATTGTATGTTGTTGATGATGTTCAAATGGACATAACAAAAGAAATGTTCAAAATATTGTTACTATTGGATTAGTGTTTAAGTCCATAACTATAATTGATATGTACTTGACCCGAGAGTAGCATGGTCCATTTGGGTTGCATATCAACAGGACAATTTAATAAGATGGAAGGAAGTTATTTATGGTTAGTTACTATATTATAAGTTCTAATATATTAATATGAAACCATATTGTTTAATTAGTATTGATCAATAATTAATTTGGAATTAATTATGTGATCAAAAGAGACTAATTAAGTATAAGGAGTTGATTTGGTAAATCATTCATTATTATATAGTGGGCTTATGATCAATAGTTCTTCATGTTGGGCTAAACCCATGTGGTAACCCATGGATACTCCATGGAGGTTTTAACCCACGGAGCATGAGGGATATGGAAAGTCATTAGGGTTTACATGGTGTAACCCTAGTTTGCCACACTATATAAGAACCCCTCTAGCTCATGAAATTGACACTAAGGAGTGACTAGTCGAAATACAAGAGGGCAAGCCGATTTTATGAAGTGCAAGTGACCTCTTCTCAAGTTCCTCCATTTGTTGGTGGTGTTGTGTGATTCCATTTGAGGTGCAACACTTGGGGCACTAAGCTCTTAAAGCCCCAAGCAACAAGCTACAATAAAAAGTATGTCATCTTAGTTGTTTTATTACCCAAGTATCAAAATTTTGTATGCTAGTTAGGGTAATACCTTGGAAAATTCAAGTTTGCATGTATAATACAGAAAACATAGATCCAAATTATTTAGGGTTGCATGTACACCTTAGGAGTGTTAGAATGCTCAAAACCCATCAGTGGTATTAGAGCCTAGGCTTCTTTTTAACTATACTTGATGCTACTTGCTTGGAAATGCTTTAAAAAAAATCAGCCTTCTGGACAGTGGACTCGCCGAGTGCAAGAACAATTCTAACCAACTTGATGAGTTTCTTCATACACTTGACGAGTTGGATCCCCTGAGTGCAGATTTTCGAGTTTTTTGGTTGGAATTGGATTAGGATAATTACCCTATGCTGTTTTTGAACTTATAAACATGTTTTTGATGTGGTAATGATCATGTTTATCCAATGTAAAAGATAATTGTTAAAGTTTCATGTTTTGTATTAGTTTATGTGGTTAGGCTAATTACATGAAATTTGTTTGATATGAATTGTCTTATTCGTATGAGTTTAATTTAGATCATAGACAAATTTGTTTGATTTTTATAAGTTACAATAGTTGATCTAAATGTTTTGATGAATTCCATAACCTGTCCTCAAGTGATGGAAAATGAAAATTTATTCTTTTAAATAGACCATTAAACTTATAGGTTATGAACTTGAAGAGTCTTTTTCCATAAATGGTTTTATGAACTCCATAACTTGTCCTCAAGTTATGGATTTTCAAGAGTCTTTTTATTTAAACCTTTATTAAACTCATAAGTTATGGATTCCAAAAGTTTTTGAATAGTTCAAAACATGCCCTCAAGTTTTTGAATTTGTAAATGTAAAAGTCTAACTTTTGAAACATTTAATTCAAAACCCTAGAATTTTAAAGTTTAAAATTCTACCCTTACACTATTATAATAGTATCGGTTTAATATATATATATATATATATATATATATATATATATATGTATACGAACAAAGTTAGTCTTTCCATTAGTAGGTCTCATTCACGAAGACAGTCTATAAAGGGGGGGGGTATAAGGTTACTGCCTATAAAATGACAGTTTAATGGGTGTCCACTCTCACCCATCGCTTCGTTGACGGGTGGAGAGTCGTTTGCCGAACAGGTAGGATAGGACTCTAATTCTTCCTTCTTTAAAAGTATAATGATAAATATAAAGTAAATAAACACGTATAAATTTCTAAATCTTAGTTACTTAGGAAGTGAAAAATGTCGTTTTTCATGAATTTTTGAGGCTGTAGAGGCTATATCTTCGTGATTATCCATGGAAATATTTTATAAAGCATATGGGAATATGATGGATTGTTGAGAAAGGGAAAATGTGGCAGAAAGTAGGAAAGAGAAAGGTAAAAAGTAAGGGACAAGACATGCTTTAAAGTAAAAGGTATGGGTGTATAATACAAAGTATAAGGGACAAAAGGTAGGTTGATAGGTAAAGTCACAAGGATTGTTTGGAGGCATGCAGAATGTATTAATGGTGGAGTAAAAGAAATATGTATTTTCCAAACAACTTCTTGACATCCAAGACATTTTAACAAAGACCTACTAACTTCAAAATAAAGAATAGGAGCTTCATACCTTGATGATTCCTCATATGCGGATGATATGAACTCAAAAAAATGTTGATAACATCTTCAAAAAGAGGTATTCTCTAAACTTTTGGCAAGATAAAAATCTTTAAGATGTATGAATTAGAAAATTTCTTTGATATCTTCCTCAAGAACTATCTTTACCATAAAACCCAAGATATTATGTCTTCATTCCACATCATAAATATGCCTAGAGCAAAATATTCAAATGATTTAGACAGCAAATATCATCTTCCTTCTTCTTTTTCATCAGCAGCAAAATAAAAATATTTATAAACCCAGATTTTTTTTTGCAGAAACATCAACGAGACAACATCAACATTTATTGTAGAAAGCTTGAAAAAGCTTGAATCAACACTCAAAAATCAAAAAACTCATAATAATTTTTTTTGGTAGTGAAGCCAATAAATTATATACACAACAATAAAAAAATCTTCAAGATAGAGGTAGTCGACCGGGAGTCGTTCCCTTTAAATAATTGCTTAGATCTTCAAGGTACGAATCTGATACCAATTGTAGGATCCCGTTTGAACAATCGACTTGTACAAAATATTATGATCTTGAGATTCAACGATAACAAAATATATGAAGAAAATAACAAGATGAGTAATCCGATAATTTACTAGAAGTAGAGAAAATATTACAATGAAGAACACATAGGTTAGGAGAGATAACTCTCCCATTCTTTCTAAATAGAAAGAGACTACATTTTTGGTACAAACTAAACAAATGACCACACCCTCTCTATTTATATAGAGAGATGTACCTTCAAAATAATAAAGGGGATATAATAACCTAACTATTACTCATAATTTGTCGAACATTTCCATGCTCCAACACATCATACCAATATATTTTCCAAATGGTTACTGATATGGATTTCATCGGAAAAGATTTGAATGTTCAAATCAAGAAAAACCTTCTTCATGCTCATTGGAATTTCCTTGCTACTGTCTTTTTACGATCTTTGACAGGTAATATTGGTGGTCAAGAATAGTTGAATAGACCGGTTTGATGATGTATTATGGAATTTTCACCGGAAGGAAGGTAAATATGTTGAAGTTAATTTTGGTGGATTTTGTAAATTTCATTGAATTAAATGTTGATAGATCAACGCCCTATTTCGGATGGTGGGATAATCATTCATGAATGTTATAATTTTTTAAATTTAGAAATGCCTAACCCTAAGGATAATAAGGATAAACTTTGATTAGGAAAATGGCAAGGTTTATAGTTTCTGAGCGGTATGCTTTTAGTGCATATACTATTAAACCTAGTCATATTTTATGTATGTTTAGTGTCAGTTATGAGATAATGAAGAAATATAGAAAAGTAATATGGATGGTAAACTCAAAGTTAGAAGTATGTGATACACCTAAGACCTCTAAAGTTCTAGAGAAAAAAAAAAGAATTAATTTGGAGAATCCAACAGTGGAAAACATAGAAAGAGTTTAGAAAATACAACACAAAAGGAGAAGAGAAGTATGCATATGCATAGTGTTAATGCTTATCATGAGGAAGAACCAAATGAGACAAAAGAAGCTCATAAAACACCACCATAATCTCATCCTTATTAGAGTCTTAGGAATGATGAACAATCTGATCCACCTTACTCTTCAATTAATGTGCGAGATAGTTCTAATGTTGTTTCCAATTAAGAACCAAAGGAGGCTGGAAATCCCAAAAAATACAATAGATGAATCTTCTCTTTATGAGAATTTTAGAAATGATTTCGTTCAATTTACTTCTCCACAACATGAATAAACTGATCCATCATGCTTTATTTTTCATAGTGAGTATGGTATAGGAATTGATGATTGGATGATGAGTATAAGGGCATTAAAAAAGGTTTAAAATGCACACTCCCTAAAGTTGAGGGTAACATGGCTATTTTTTTGACTTTTTGGGTGTTGGTATTGATGAGCCTAATAATAATCCATTAAAAAATATAGGTAAATTTATATTTTCGTACTTTCATTGTCATTTGTATCTTAATAAGCTTACAAAACATTTGATTTATATTATTTTGGTGTTGATGAAACTTACAATGAAACATACAAAGTTGAAAATGAAGATGTTGAAACTATCAAGGTTGAAGGGCTATACAGTATTTCCTCACACATTGTTTAAGATTAAGAGGAATGATGCAATCTGGTTATGAGAAACCAAATCCTGATCCAAGAAGCTCAAGTGGTCATAGTGATGATGTTGATGATTTTAGTGTAAAGGATCTTAAGGAGGATTTGGTGATATATTTGAAAGATAATAAAGATTTGATTACATAATGGAGAGGAGAGATATTAAAAACATTGAAAGATTGCTTTAAAACTATTCAGTGACAAAATTTGGAAAGTAAAGGAGCATTATACAAGTTGATGTTATCAAGGGACAAAAATTGTAGCTTTTGCAAATTCATTTGAAGATTTATCCAAAATTATGCATGAAGATTTCAACAAGATGAAAGTGCGAATTGATGTTATCCAGGTTTTTACAATAGCTGGTGAAGAAAAAAATGGCTGCTCAAGCTGAAAATGTCAATAATGCAATGGAAGATTTTGTATAAATTATGAAGGATTCAAAGGAATTTATTGAAAGCTTTAAGGAGGCTATACGACAGAAAAGTGATTCAAGTTATGCTGAAACACTCGAGGTTGAAAAGCTTACAACTAAAGGTGGAGTAAACAAAGACGATGGTCCATGTATTAAGGTGATCATGTAAGTATGGATGTTCAATCAGAAAGAAAATTCAAGTAACAAAACTGATAGAGTGTTGGAAAAAAAATTCAAAATCATCATAAACCAGGATGGTGGTTAATATAGCTTATTTTGGTAAATAGATAGTGACATACACAACGATATGTTATTTTTTAAAAGTGGTTTTGAAAACTATGGAGAATGGAAATAATCCAATATGTTTAGAACAAAAGAAATCAAAACATTTCACCCAAGTTATTCGAAAAACTGAGAATACTAACTTGGGAGAAAGTTTAAGATATATTTGTGAAAAAGATCCACTTGAAAGTTTACATTGACAAAGGAAGACTGATAGATGAAGTGATTATAAAAGTAGTTGATGAGATGATCTCGAAAATAAGGGAAGAAGGTATTGTAAGAGAATTAAGTGCACTTCAAAAGAATAAGACCTTGATCAGAGATTAAATTCATTGTCCTTCCAAAAAATGTTGTTGTTGTAATACCTTTATTTCCGATTACTGCCTAAGAGAAAATGGATTATCCTTTTGTAATAAATCTTGTGAGAAAACCTTACAAGGCAGTTAGAATTATGAAAATGTGTGATATACCCGCTTGTCTTCAGGTAAAGAAATCAACATTTGGGGATTGGTAGTGAATCCCACTCCATATGATGTATATAATCCGCCACTAAGGTTACAAAAGTTTTATGAGCTTTATGCTAACCTCAAGATGAAGTTTGGGTTGACTAAAAAATTACAAATGTGAGGAATTTGATAATGAAACTGCATCAACATAAGCCCTATTTTAACTTTGAAGTTACCTGGTCAGATATTAAGGACTATGATTTCACTGAAGCTAAATTCCCATAAGTGCCAGAGTGACATCCTAGCTCTTATGTATTATATAGCTCATGATGATCAAATTTTTTGGAAAGCTTATGTTACTATGCTATTGAGTTGATAAGAGAATTTTCTTCTTTTGATTTTTAGTTGAGTAAATTTAAACTATCCAATATTTATTCTCCCAGGCTGTACCTTGATGGTATTTGTAAATTATTAGGTAGATATCTATCACGAAAACTGAAAGAGGTTTTTTATTTATTCAAACAATAGGAAGAAGAAGTGTTTTATATTGGATGAGTGACAAAGTTATCCTATTGTTGTCATCTAATATTTCTACAACACCTTAAAGACCATTTTTGATAATCATAATGACTTTAGAAATGAATTTTTGACCTTGCTAAAATGGCAAGTCATTTTCAGAGAATAGGTTGATGATGTTAAGAGCACGATTGAGTGTTATAAGAACTGAATGAAGCCAATTAGACAATACCTTTATTTTCTTTTGTTATGCATTTTATGTGCCTAATGTTTCAAATACTTATTATAATGTAGTACTCAAGTGTGTTGATACCTATTGAATTCTAATTTTCTAAAATTGTAGTTTTTTAATTAGGTATGTTTGAAGGTGTTGGATTTTTAATTATGGATAAATATAATTTTGAATTATGATCGACCATAATGTGGTTAAAACTGATCAACTATAGGAGTGAGAAACATTTAAAGAACAATATAAATATTATTACCTTATGTGTTGAGAAAAAAAAGTTTAAAAAATTATTTGAATTGGTGTGTTTCTATTACTTTATACTCTTTTTATACTTATTTTAAATATGACTTTCTAAGAGTAACAAAAAAACATTTTTACAACTCCAAAGACCCCAAACATATATAATAATTTTGTATGTATTTGAGTCTACTTTCCTTTATTGTAATTAATATTTGTTAAACAAGTACATTCAAAATAAAAAGTCTTATGTCTTGCATTTCGTAGTGATTTGTTTGAGTATTTATGCGAAAGGATTCATAGTTCTGTAGCATTTATCTTCAGCTTGTAATATGAGAAATAGATATAGTGATTTCGTAGTTTTTGTTCTAAGCTTCACAACTTTAGTTAATATGTTTTGACAAACTATCTTAGCTTAGGTATCACGACCTCATTGGTTATTTCCTTATCGACTCCCTTAGGGTGACCTATATAAGGGATGTTAGAGAGAGAGAGAGAGAGAGAGAGAGAGAGAGAGAGAGAGTATCTTTGGGAGAGGTTCTTACATCTTTGTAATCGAGCTTCTTTTACTCTAATGAAAATCCAGATCATATTTACATTAGTGTGTTCCTTCAGTTTCTAACTTACGATTACGAATTCAGTTTTATAGAATCTTATCGATCCTACAAAAAGATAAAATTTATTAATTAAAATTAAAAATATGTAACATTAAACAAAAACATATTAAATAAAACATAAAAAATAAAATTTAAAATTTCTGTATTTTTTCACAACATCTCAAACTCTAAATACTTGAAAGGTTCTCCATATTTTTCACTCAAATTGTATAGAGCTTTATTTAAAATGATTTCATCTACATCGTTTTCACCATCATCTTTATCATCGTATTCATCAATTTTCCAATTTTTTCTCAACTTATTAAACAAAGAATTGAATCTAAATACCACTTTCACTATGGACTTACATTTTCTACAAACTTTCTCTTCCGACCTGTAATTACCTTCATTCATTTTGTTTAGAAAACACATGGTAATTTTCATCAAAAAACTTCTTTGATTATGATCATTTTTGACCATAGGTCCTTATAATACAATAGGCCATGCACCGGCCAAAGACGTCTGCTCACTCGTGGTCCATGATGTCATGACATACGTTCCAAATACTTTCATTGATTGAAGAATACATTTTAGGTTAGATGTAGGGTTGAAGGTTTGAGAGTTTAAAATATATGAAGTCAGTCGTTTTTGTTTCCAATCCAACACTACTGATTAATATTCATAGTGACGTCTCATAAATAAATATTAAAAATCTTGACATCAATGAAGGGTAATAAACATTGAAAGCTTGACGACAATGTAGTGTAATCATAAGTTGCATTCCCACGTCATAATAACACCGTAAATCTATATTAATAATATCAATATAGTTTAAAACAAATACTATAAGTATGGATTAATATTTAGGATTTAGGTTAAATTCAAATTTCTAAACTCTAACTCGCCTCCCTTCATACTTTAATATTTAACAATAATTTGAAAGATGTGATACAATGGATGTTTTGTGCAAAGAACCCAATTTTGAAGAATTGTTCTTCCCCGCAAACATTGTTTCTTCTATAACAAAGTTTGACTTCATTTTCTAGTATCACAATCTTCTAAATGAAGATTGTTTTTTTTTTTTTTTCCTGTAAAAGAGTTTTACAGAATCAATCAAATACAACTGATACCTCCTCAAATTTTGATAAATGACTTTTCAATTTCAGATATTGTTAATAATTAAGCATAGAGATGGCCAGTCGACGGGGACGGTGTCAGGAAAATAGGAGAAAAAATTTGGTGCATTTTCAGCATCCAAAATAACAGATTTTGTTCGGTATGGATGAACTTAGGATTCATGGGTTGATGATGTTTGGTTTTGTGGAAAAAATAAGTTAGATTTTGTTTTTAAGTATGTTTTCCATACAATGTAACTTTCAAATTTGTCTAATAGTTAAATTAATAATTTGTTGATGTGAATAGTTTTGATGTGTGTATATATTTGTATCTTTGTGTGAATGTTTCTATTGGCCATCTTTGGACTTTATATTGCAATGTTATAACTCTATGTTAAGTTGTTCAAGTTTTATTAACAGTTTTTGAAGATCAATATATAAATAATATGTTTTAAAATGTAAATTGGCTCGCTGAGTTTTAGTGCATCTAATCTAAAATAAATGAGTTTATTTCTACTTTTATAAGATATCGGGTGATATTTTACATCCAAATGTGTAAACTAGCGAACAAATCAAACAACTCAAACTATAACCCTAAGTAACGTGTCTGAAGAACTAAAAATTCGAATTAAGCAGTTACGAGCAAAGTAAACATTTTTATATCATAGTACATCTTCCTTTATTTTAAAAAATATAAGAAACAACCAAAATGGAGTTCGTGTGCAACATATATGACAAGTTATAAGAAAACAAACTAGTAAAACACTAACTTTCTTTAAACTTCTAAAATAGAATTGATCTGTTGAGGCGCTTGCACACCTCGGATGGAAATTTAGAGAGCATATTTGGACTCAGGCTATCGTCTAATATTTAACTTCATACTCGAAATATTCTTAGCAAAAATATTTGCAAAAGTCGAAAAATTGAGCGTTCGGGTCATTTAGACGCGAAACTTTAACCGCAATTTCCTGGAGTTCTACAACTCGAAAAATTAATCCGTTCGAGTTTTTGGAATCTCTGAACTCGGATCTAACGATACTTTTGGAAAAAACATTCGACATCAGGATCTCGATACACCATATTATGATTGTTTTGGGAAATAAAAGGGAGTGTGAGATCGTTATAAGGCCCACCAAACCATACTAAACAAAAATGACCAGCCTTCTCATATCTTTGGCCCACGTTTTCTTCCCCCATGCTTCTTTTGTGCACATCTCCTTTCTAGTACAAGCATGGCCCTTAGAGTTTTGACCTAGTTCAAGAGCCATGGCCTCTAAGGATGTGCATGTCTATTTTAGCTATAAAATAGAGGCTTCTCTTCTTCATCTTCACACAAAAATCACAGCTTCATACTCTCGTGATCTTACTCTCTCTTCACTCTCTAAACTAATCTCTCTCTCTCTCTCTCTCTCTCTCTCTCTCTCTCTCTCTCTCTCTCTCTCTCTCTCTTGGTTCTTATACACCACCATAAACCACCCTTATACCACCTTGTTGTGACTAGAAAGCACACCCAACACCACCTCAGCCTTCTCCCCACCCTCCCCTCTCTCCCCTTCGTCGACCTATTGCTGAAGGAAAACAGAAAACATGAAAAAAAGCGCTGCTTTAGCTCTCCTGCCACGACCAAACATCCTCACTGCCACCCATCGACCACCACATGTGCTTCTGTTGTTGCTCGTAAGTCCACCAACACCTTCATTATTTTTTTTTGTGTCCATCATAACTATCCAACAAATAACTCGTTTATTTATTTATTTTTTTGTTGTGTATCGCATGCATCGACAAACACATGAGGAGATGATTAACGCCTGTTCAAACTCCATTTTTTAATGTTCAAAACCACCCCATTCTGGAAATATTCCGTCAGAATGGGTCCTAAACATGTAAACTTTCGTTTCATTTATTTAAATTACACCATCCTTTGAATTTATTGACAAATTAAGTTCCATCCACTCAAACTTCCATTTAAATTATTTAAAGACCCCCTCCTCTAAAAATTATTTACAAAATAAGTCCAAAACAAAAACTTGGAATTTAAATAAACCATTTTAATCCCTTTGTTGGATTATGATCACAATATAAGTCCCAATTATTGATTACTTTTCCAAACCAACCCCATACTTAGTAACTATACCAAATATATCCTTTGGTTAACTAGGTAACTAAATTAGTCATGACGGTTCCTTTTCGAAGCGACACATCTCAGTTTCTCGTGTCAACTACTCGAAATAAATCGACAACCACTTGTTAAGGTGAGTGTTACGACCACTCATTTATATTTTTATATGCTTTGGGGGAGAATACATTTGCTAAATTTTACAAGTTTATACAAAAATACACATAAAATAATATTATTTTACGTAAAACCTATAACTAGTTTATAAAATATTGGTTTGACACTTATATGATATAAACCCATAATTGAGTTTTAAACTTCAATATTTTCATATGTTATGCTGTTAAAATGATACAACTATTAAAATAACATATTCCCTTTTACTACAAAACTCTATGATTTTATGTGACATTATGGGTCAGAAAATGCATGTCATAAAACTTTGTAGTATTCCTAAGGATTTGAGCTATGGATGTATATGTACAAAAGGTTATATAAGAAACTTAGTTAGTTTACAAAATTTAGTGCCTTATACTATACATGCATACTAATTATGCTTGGCTTTTATACACTTTATACAATTCATTATGCATAGTAACTTATCTACTTATAAGTTAGGGATAAGAGTTATTCATATACGTTAGTTAAGGGTTTTTTATCGAGACTATATTCATTAGCGAAGTCTAAACACTTATCATACCCACACTACTATAGCTGATAATCTTCAGAGCGAGATACATATGTATAAATCTATACATGGTTGACATGCCGACCTTCGGTTTCCAGCTACAACCTCGACCGATCAATCGAAGCGGGTGATAAGTATCTACTATCATTATTACGACGTACAATGAATCATTGTAGGGGGTGGGGGGGGGGGGTGGGGAGGGGTACATTCAGTCACCTAGCTCGGTTATAGTACTTATTATAAACATTAACTAGAATCTCTCTCTTTTACTATAAACCATACGCTTGGTTATTTTCAAAACTACTTTATGTATGGATTTACTTTTGCAAAGATACATTATGGTTTTCAAAACCTTATACAAAGGCTCTTTAAAAACATTGTTTTTAGTATGGTTATACTTATAAAGAAAATAGTTTTTATACATTTTAAAAGTATCATATTACGGTTAGTAGAAAACCTGTAACTCTCACCAAGCTTGTGTTGACCCTCAAAACTACATGTATTCTCAGGGAATCAATAAATCAAGCATTCAGACGATGGATAAACATGGATTTAAGGCAATCTAGTTTACTAGTTTCTGTTATGTTTGATGGGTTTTGGTCCTAAGAACATCCTATGTGCTCACACAAACCCTAATGCTTGGATCTAGGTTTCTCTATTGTACATGCAAGTAATCCAAGACTATAAACCCTAATTCTAGCATACAAGTAATCATATTAACATAAGAATGGGTTTAAGATGTTACCTTGATTGTTATGTTGCAATAACAATCCCAAATCTCCTTTTTATTGACTTTAGAAAGCTTAGAGTCACAAATGTCACTCCTCTAATGGTTCACAAACACCATAAGCAAGAGGATGAAGAGGAGAGAGGATGGAGGCTGCCCAAAACCGTCTACAAACCCTAGAGAAGTCTTAGCCACGTTTTTAGGTCATAAGGGATCCATATATATATATAGGAGGCAATTAAGGTTATCTAACAAGGAAACCCTAATTTGGATGCTTAAGCCCTAAGCAACCCATGAAGCCCTTTCCTTAAGGCCTTGGACGATTTCATATGGGCTTCCCCCATAGAATTCGTCCACCTTATAATATAAGGCAATCCATGGCCCAAATTGCAATTATCTTATAATTACAATTCCAGTCCCTTAAGTTTAATTAATCTCTTTTACTCACAAAACTAATTACCAAATAATTATTGGCTAATATTAATTAAACAATATGATTTCTCCTTTAATATATTATTCTCATAATATATTAATAAATCATATTTAATCCTTTCTCTCCATAATTCATCCTATCAAGTTGCTTTGGTGAAGGCAACCCAAAAGGACCATGCACTATCGGGTAAAGTACATACCAAAATAGTTATGGACTTAGACACTAATCCAACAGTCTCCCACTTGGATAAGTCTAATAACTATTCTGCGTATGACTTCAGATCCTGATCTGCAATCGTAGCTTTCCAAAGCCGCTGTCAACTCTGATCCTATCAGATACGCGTGTCCTTAGATAAGGGATCATATATTCCTCCATTCTAGATATCATATGAGATATGATTTCAAATCATTCTCTTTGTACTATATCTCGATTCCCGATTTATGACGACTGACTAATTGAACAAATCAAATTAGCCCTAGCCCAACCAAGCATTTACGTTTGTCATCACTAAATCATCGAGGGGCCCAAATATATCGCTTTTATCCTACTTTGGATAAAAGGAACGGATAAACTTTGATACAATGATTGCTTGCACTCACTCACCGAATCACACACAACAATATGTTTTATAACACCAAGTTACTAGTGCGTTTACATATTATCAATGTGTAACCGATTCGCAAGATACAACTCACACATCTCGGTTTCAAGAATATAAGATGTTATCGTCTCACCAATCACTCGTGATACAATTCATGGGGTGATCCAAATGAGCGTGGGTTTAATCCAATGCTCAAATCATATTCATAAGCACTCATGAACGTTGCAGCAAACATTTGCTTATGTCTAATGCTCTTTAAACAATCCACACACCAATTCACGACAGTCTTCATTCATACCTACTTCCAACATATGAACGACTGTGGCCCGTTCAAATAATTTGACTGTTCTTAACCAATTAAATTATTCAGGAAGTCAAAACATGCAAAGTGAAACACAAGAATAATACTAATCCCATATGGCCTCAAACCTTTGAGTATAAATAAAACACCTTTTATTTATCACCATATCGATTACTCATTATTTTGTCGTTTCGGGTAATCAACTTCTTACTTGAATTATTACACTTGTCCCATGCTCCTAGCATGCACACAATGTTTACCTATGGTTCTTACTTTGTGAAATAGATCAAATTGAACACATTTCCAATCATTCTCATTTCACAACTCCAAATCCTTTTCATAAGTGAAAAATATCAAATTCTTACCACTTATAGAATATGCTAGATTCTAACCTTTTTATGCAATGATGCTTTCGTAATGTCACTGCACCAAAGTCACAAAGACTATTGCCAATGATATTACAAAGTCCTCTATCGGAGATTGTTACAATACAATTCCTTAGATATGATGTCTCTCACTCAAAGTACATTCCTTTGAACATCCTTTTGCATAAAATTTTCTAATCTAGACATAGATTTTCAATATTCAATTCCCAATATGGACACGCTTCCATATTTTTCATATGACAATTCATTCTTAATAGAATCTTATCTATTCATAATGATATCGATATGGTCCATCCAATATGGAAACATTTCCATATTTTCCATATGACAACTCATTCTTAATAGAATCTTTTCTATTCGTAATAATGTCGATATGGTCCATCCAATACCATGCTTCCAACTACTCACAAGCAACCAATCCTCGTTGAACTTTGGATTGTCCTTTGATAGTTGTTTAATTATTTTAGTCAAAACCAATTCTTGTCCTTTTTCCCTCTAAATGCACTAGACATTTGGAAAATTTTAGAATGGTCAAACATTAAAGCATTTGCAATCGATCCAATACCCGAAGCGTATGGGACACGACGCATAATGTTTTATTTGCTATGTTCTCAAAATTCGAATTGTGAAGAGGAATGCCGTAATCATAATCGAAATTTTAAGAACACACTATGTACCTTTGACTAAATTTATTAACATTCCACAATCTAAGCCTTTAAATTTGAAATGAAGCATAATATTCTCTCCCTTAATTATAGCAAAACAACTATTCAACCTTTACAACTTTTCAAAGTATGACTCTTGTTTTCTATAATTAATATTGCCAACTTGCAATACTTTCCTTAATAATCATACAATCATAACATTTATGCTCCCACTATCATGATGATTATTGTAAACATAACACTTATGCTCCCACTAGCTTTGACATGTATTCAGAAACAACTTAACTTTCAGAAAAACAATGCTTATTGAATTTCTTAAGTTCATGTTTCTAATACTTAGTGCTTTGATAATCTTTTATCAAGGGTTCTTGAATTTATACACCTTTGCCTTAGATAGTTTATATGTGTGTCTAAACAATTAAGACTAATTGCCAAACCTCACAATTAAAATCATGGAAAGGGATACCGTAACCATAATTGAATTCGAGAATGCAATTTTACAATCACTATCTTCTTAAAATCTTTCTTAGTGAAAGCATTTCATCACAATCATTTACATGAAGGAGGAAATCTTATCACACTTAGATTTAAACGGTGTATGTGTTCCTATCCATGTGAATTTGTTAAAACCAAAGTTTACAATAAATTCAAACTCATATGGACCGAACTTCCTTAATCTTGATTTCTTGCCTTATGGTAGCACAGCTGCCTACCATGTCTTCCAAGCAGTTAAGCAACTCACCTTTTCCTATCAATGTACCTTTCATTGATTAAGGTGCTTTGCCTTTTATGCGTTCAAAATGAGAACTCATAGAACTCACATGCATAATTAACTCAATTGGAACAACACAGAAACAAAATAATGTCAACACGATAGGTTGTAAACCTCAACTCGTGTGCTAGTGATGATCGATAAGGTCTATTTTGATTTGTTCTTGAAACCTTTCAAGACCTTTAAGACTCCCACTTACTCCTTGACATATAATATTCTCTTGTCAATAACCATTTCTTGACAAACAAATATTCAAGAGTTAGCGTAGTTTTTATCAAGACATTTCATAAATTGGTCCTACTTGGTCTTTGTCTTATCCAAGACATCACAACTTTTCCATATTTGATGAAAGCTATAAACCTTCTTAATACTTATCACTTAATGTCACAATCTTAACTTTAAGACTTGTTTTGGAACAAAGTATGATTGACTTCTTGATTTAACCATTTCTTCAATTCTTGATTCCTCTTCTTAAACATACAATTGTACTAAGACTCACTTAGAGGATCAATTGAGATATGGTTCTTAATCATTAAGACCTATCATAAAGCATAAAAGCTACTCTCCCTTCTTCTTAGAATGGAGAAACTTTTATCTTTCTGCCTACTTGATTCTTCTTATTCGTTTTGTTATTGATTTAAACCTTTTTAATCAATTCCGAATCACACTTAATCTTATAAGTATAATCATATTTACTAAACCTTTAGTAAATCATGACGAATATCATTGTTACTCTTATGGGGAACTTGATCAACACGCAACTTTGTGTGCTTGATCTCCTAGTCCTTCACTTGACACTTTGTCAATGAATTAGTCTAATTTTCAAAATATGACATTTCTCATTCATCGTGCAACCAAGTTGCATGATTCCAAGTTTCTGTCCAATTGAAACTTGGGCGATGAGAAACTCTCCCTATTTGGTAAATTCTCGACTTTCCATAAATAACATTATAAGAACCAAATCCATTATTGCTAATAACAGAAACATTCAAACATCAATTTTTCATACATGCCATTGTAAGGATAAATATATAAATTAAAATCAAAATTTATTTTATTGCGGAAAAAATTTGTCCTTACAATGCAATTCATTGAAAAACTATGCTAATACATCTTTCTTAGCAATCTAATTCTAACTCTAAGTAGCAGCTCGAGAATCTAATCTTCAGGTAATGCGATTGAAATCCATTTCTTCACGGTTAGATTCTGCTCACTTCTTCCCTTAAGCTTCCTTTCTTTTCTTCGATCCTACAAAACATCAATTGTAATCTTATCACATTATGTATTAAGAATCTAGGATAGGAGCTTAAAAGAGTTAGTTAATGGATTTTACCTAAAGCAAAGCCATACGTTTTGACTCTCCCATCTCTTAGATCTCTTAGGTAAATAGGGCAGCTTCGTCTCCAATGCCCCTTCTCTTGGCAATAAAAGCAAATTGACTCTTATGGAACAAGACATGGAACTACTTTAGACATTGCCTTTCTCTTATGATCAAAATTTTCGATCATAGCATGTCTTTCGTTGCCATTGTCTATATCCATAGAGGTCTTGAAGGCAGATTCACCAATCAACTTTGCTTTTCATTGCACCAAACCATTGCTGATTCAGCAGCAATAAGCATATAGGTGAGATTTTTTAAGGGTCACGTCACGGTTCATCATATAGTACTCTCTTACGAACTCACTATATGAGTCAGGAAGTGACTGAAGAACCCAATCAACAACCATCTCTTCACAGACAACGGATCCCAACATTCTTAACTTATCAATGTGTGACTTCATCCCTAGGACGTGTGCACACACCGACTCTCCTTCTTTATGTTTTCTTGCCAAAAGGGATTGAGTGAGCTTGAACTTTTCAAGCCTTCGAACTTGTGGGTTAGGGAGAATAATTGGAGGAGGTGGAGGAAGTGAAGCATGATCTCTTGTTCCTCGATCGAATCGTGGAATATCATCTTCATGTGGAATGCTTGTTCCACGGGATTTGGGAAGACCATAGTTGTCGAACTTTGACATCTACAAAACGGGAGAAAAACGAATTCAAGTTAGTTGATTGATTGAGTCCTTAGTAAATCACCCAAATGAGATACTAAGGCCAGGACCCAACACAATATTCTACAACTCGGGAGAGGGATGCTGTAACCCTAATTGCAGAATATTTGAAGGTAAGTGAATGACGATTCACTAATTTCCACCACGAAAAACGAAAAGAAATTTAAGTTTTAAATCTATGAAAACTCCTAGATCCTTTGAGATTCATTGAACATTTCAATGGCATGTTTAAATCTCGATATGCCCCTCTTGTTTGTGACTGGGATGCCGAGGATCACAAAGCGGGTGTGAATAACCATGCAAACTACATGGTGCCCCCACATGTTACAGTCACCTATTCGATGTGCCGGTAAACCACACATGCTCCACCGAACTATGAAAATCATTGAGTCACCCTTTGCTACCTTTGCTTAGAACCATTTAGTGTGCCGGTAAACCACACACGCTCCACTAACGTCTTCGCAAGGGCACAAAGTGTAATTTCATGGAATTGCATCAATTCACTTTTGCCTAAGTAACTAAGATTGGGAATTTGTAAAACATTTAGTTACTTTTTTTTAATTCATTATACTTATAATGGAAGGTTTCTTCCTATCCTACCTGTTCGGCTAACGACCCTCCACTAGTCAAGAGTGCGGTGGGTAAGAGTGGATACCCATTCAATCGCCATTTTATAGGCAATTTCCTTAAACACCCCTCATAGACCAGCTTCGTGAATGAGGCCTACTAACGGTAAGACTGACTTTTACTCATACATATATATAATGTTAGACTTTTAATCTTATATATAGTATAGGGTGTATTTTACACTTTTAAAATACTAGGTAGTCTAATTTAACAATTATACTTTTAATTCAATTAAATTGTAAACCTAAACTTTTATGGATTTATTAAACCTCTTTTAATTATACACCTTAATTAATTAATAAAACCATAAGGGTGTGATTTGAATCTTTTCAAAACATGACTAGGGTTTTAGAATTTAACATTTCTAAATTAAACCTTTTAATCAACTTTTAAATTCCAAAACTTGAGGGCAAGTTTTGAAACATTTCAAAACATTAGGGTTTAGAATTTAAATATACATCAAAATTAAACTTTTAATCAAAATTTAAATTCCAAAACTTGAGGACAAGTTTTGAAACCTTTTTCAAAACATTAGGGTTTCAACTATTTAAATTTCAAAACAACAAAACTTTTGGGTTCAAATTTAAACTATAAAACCTAAAGGGGAAAATATGAAACATTTCATAACACAAGGATCAAATAACAAATAATCTAAATTAACAATTAATAACATATTTATCCATATTTGATTTATTTAATGATTTCTTGCAAAACAATTTTCCAATTTAATCAAAATAATTAATCAATTATCACATAAGGAAACAAATATTTTATTAATTGATAAATATCTTCAATTAGATCAAGAATATACTCATATATATCAAAAAATCGGATTTATATTGATCTAATGTGATAAGGCAACTTTCCATAAGCAAAAACAACAAGAAATCGCGAAGATAGCCCCATCTGACGAGTTGACTTGTCGAGTCAGCATGGACTCGGCGAGTTCAACTATGGACTCAGCGAGTCCAACCTCCAGAAACCAAAAAATCGAATTTTTTTTAAACATGTAATGCATCAATACAATAGAAACCAGTCTAGGCTCTGATACCACTGATGGGTTTTGGTCCTAAGAACATCCTATGTGCTCATACAAACCCTAATGCTTGGATCTAGGTTTCTCTATTGTACATGCAAGTAATCCAAGACTATAAACCCTAATTCTAGCATACAAGTAATCATATTAACATAAGAATGGGTTTAAGATGTTACCTTGATTGTTATGTTGCAATAACAATCCCAAATCTCCTTTTTACTGACTTTAGAAAGCTTAGAGTCACAAATGTCACTCCTCTAATGGTTCACAAACACCATAAGCAAGAGGATGAAGAGGAGAAAGGATGGAGGGTGCCCAAAACTGTCTACAAACCCTAGAGAAGTCTTAGCCACGTTTTTAGGTCATAAGGGATCCATATATATAGGAGGCAATTAAGGTTATCTAACAAGGAAACCCTAATTTGGATGCTTAAGCTCTAAGCAACCCATGGAGCCCTTTCCTTAAGGCCTTGGACGATTTCATATGGGCTTCCCCCATAGAATTCGTCCACCGTATAATATAAGGCAATCCATGGCCCAAATTGCAATTATCTTATAATTACAATTCCAGTCCCTTAAGTTTAATTAATCTCTTTTACTCACAAAACTAATTACCAATTAATTATTGACTAATATTAATTAAACAATATGATTTCTCCTTTAATATATTATTCTCATAATATATTAATAAATCATATTTAATCCTTTCTCTCCATAATTCATCCTATCAAGTTGCTTTGGTGAAGGCAACCCAAAAGGACCATGCACTATCGGGTAAAGTACATACCAAAATAGTTATGGACTTAGACACTAATCCAACAATGTCTGCCTACCTATTAAGGCAATTCATGTATTATTACTCTCTGTAAGAACCCTATATTCAAAGTTAAAGATGGAATAAAATCGTTATTTTGTTTATTTTTGTACTTGTGCTATATATTCAGTTTACCTATGATCCATGAACTTAGTTGCACAGCTCGACATGTTCCACCGCCTTGGCCGGGGGTGTGACAAATTGGTATTGGAGCTAAGTTGGTTATAGAGAGCTCGCATCCTCGAAAGAGGAATACAACTATAGAAACAATCTCCTAATAAAAGTATGATTATTAATTACACTAATTCTTGGCTATTTACTATATGGGGAATGTAGTTTGAAGGGACGCATAGTGTTGCTGGATTTCAGAACGTTTTAAATGCCGAAATGGTCCTCCACTCCGGTGTTTCGTGTCTGGCCCTTGTCTGTACATAGTATTCTTGGAGTATAAAATAAAATTTAATAATACTACAAAACTCACCACCACTAATATTATATATATATATATATATATATATATATATATATATATATATATATATATATATACATACTCTATGCCACGATGAGGACACTTAATAAAAATTCTAAACACCCCTTCAACTAAAACTCCCAACTCAACCCTTTAGGTCAGACCCCTCCACTAAGGTTACTAGTGTACATAAGCGATATCAAAAATAAACCTGGATAGTAAGCCTATTTAATTTATGGTCGGGTCAGCTTCAAAACAACCTTGAGCAAGGTGTTTAAGAGACTACAACGGTTGAGAGTTTTTGAAGTTGAAGAATGTTTTAAGATTCATCGCAAATACCTAGTACCTTAGAACCTTTATGCCAACCTTAAAAAATTTATACAGTTTTAAAATCCTTATACATTTCAAAACTTACTAACACATTTAAAACGCTTTTATGTTGATGCTGGATTTACCTGACGACCATACCACTTGGATGGAGATTGCAAACCTAAATGAGCTACACGAGGTCCCAATACATCTAGAGGAGGATCCATATTCCCCGGGACGCCCCCAGTCATCCCCGTAGACCTCTCAAAAGAAGAAGATCCATAAAAGGATGACGATGTAGAGGAAGTTGTAGAGTCTGACGATGAGGGCATACTTCAGGATGCGCAAGAGATTGATGATGACAACCCTATTGAGGATGAGGAGGGCCTTATCGGTGAAGAACTCGCCCTCCCAGTCCATCATCCTCTCTCCCTAGGCCATAATATAATTCATATCTCCTTAATGGTGAGGGTCCTTCTCTGATGTGAACCCCTGAGGATGAGCATTCCTCATATATACCACCTGGACTATACTACACATGTTTCCTAAACCACTTGTGGTCCGTTGGGGAAATGGACTTTTCCTTTTGGGCCATCTTGGCTCCCTGATATCCTCCCCAAGAGGAGGATTATTGAACTTCCACCACGGTACGTGATTGGCAAGTCTTATCAGGATCCGTCACATGCACTAATCAGGGACAAACCTGAGAATGATTTGATCCCCCATCTTATGTCTCAAAGCGACCGACTATCGGATAGAGTTGACTCTCGGGGGAGTCTCATCATAGGTTCAGACTCTACTTCACTAGAGCAGTGATTCAATAGACTTGAGGAGGAAAAGAAGGAGAAAATTGAGGCCATTCAGACACTATATTGTCACGTAGATGATAACTGTACTAAGGCGAACACCATGAGTGCTCATTAAAGAGCACTAGCCTACAGGGCTAAAATTTCCGAGAGCCAGCTGGATACAATTGAGCATCGAGTAGCTGTTGATGTGCAAAAGAGACATTATATCCAGGAGCAGTTCAAGAAACTGGTCGTCTATCTGATTTCACATTTTGGTCGATAGAAGTTTCATCAAGGGTGGCTTGTGCCCTTGGGTAGGGTTAGAACTTTTGAGGAATAGCTTTTCTTTTTCAAGTGTTTATCACTGCTTAATTTGTAATTGTTCTTTTGTAAAGCTTTTCCATTTCTAACCTTACACGGTTCATACCTTTGTAACTGAAAACAAGAAGCTCTAATATATGAAACTACTTTCTGTATTTGTTAAATATTGAAACTTATTATATGTACTGCTTGTAATGTACTATCATTATTTAGTTGAAAACATCAGTTGAAACTCTCATTTTATGACATGGAAATCTGTAAGATTTTAGGAACAACTTATACAAATACACTATCACAAAAATACAACTTGTTTATGTATACATAGTGTAAAACAACTTAACGTATCCATCTAAACATTTTACGACGATGCCCCCATTAAATAGTCCATGATTTTGTCCACCAGCAACTCCCTGAGTCATTCCAAGAGTAACCCCATCTCTGGAAGGAAATCTAGACGAAACCCCACCTTCTATCAACACCTCAAACCCAACATTCCAAATGTATTCCACATTAATGTAAACCCTACTCGCAGAAAGGATTACTGCAACCTTAACTGCATATGAGGCTACCAGGAACAAAACTCCTGGGAACAATAGAAGCGGTGGCGGTACTCCAGTTGTAAACCAAATTAATGCAAGACCTTGTTCATACACAAATTTCATGGGTTGAAAACCCCAATCATTGTTTGGCACGGAAGGAGCCATTGGTCTATCCCGCTGGATAAAAAAGATGGATGCATTTTTTCGCATCAATGCTTGCATTAAGGACTGTCGAGTGAAATACGCAACATGTACACCGATGGATTCTGCCTTAACTTGGGTTGAGAACCTCTTAATCAGATGATGATTAAAGAATACGGTCCATGACATGAACTCCAAGCTTTGGAGGAGGAGATTTGGAATCTCACCATGAAGGGATCGGAGGTGGCTGCCTACACCTCTCGATTTAATGACCTTGCTATCCTTTTCCTAGGAATGGCAACCCCGTAAGACAAAAAGACAGAAAGTTATATCTGTGGACTAGCTTCACCAGTCCATGGTCTGGTTACTACATCTAGACTCTCCACTTTAGATAATTCTAAGCAATTAGCCAATTAGTTGACTAAGTAGTGTATCCTCTAGGGTACAACCATCCCGCCAAAAGAGAAGAACCAATATGGGTGTACAAATAGGAAGTTCCATGGAAAGCTGAAAGGGAACTTCAAGCATCACAAGTGTAATCTAGAACTTGTGAGTGTATATGCTGCAACCACAAACACTCCCACTCCATCAAGGCCTTGTTCTGGAACCCTACCCCACTTTACTAAGTGCAACTTCAACCATGTTGGAAATTGCTTGATCTGTAGTGATTGCAACTTAAGGGGTCACCCCACTAAGTTTTGCAGAAAGGGTCGAACAACACAACCTCAACCATTATTGTAGGAGGAAGCCGAAACTGCTTTGAATGCAACCAACCAGAGAACTTCAAGAAAGACTGCCCTAAGCTAAAGAACCTGATGTGATCATCAGAATGGATTGGTTATCAATCCATCAAGCGGATATTTTATGCTACGAAAAATTCGTTCGACTACCTTTACCCAACAATGAGGCCTTCATCATTTATGGAGATAAATCAGGGAAGAACCTAAGAGTCATCACTTGTATGAGGGCAAGGAAGTATTTTCAGAAGAGATGCTTCACTTTCTTAGCCCATGTGGTGGATATGTAAGACAAGGGTAATGAAATCAAATACATATCGCAAGTGTGTGATTACCCAAATGTATTTCTAGAGGATCTACCCGGAGTACCTCCAATCACACAGGTTGAATTCTGAATCGTCCTAATTCAAGGTGTAGCACCATTGGAATGATCGCCTTATCGACAAAGGCTTTATCCGACCAAGCTTCTGTCCATGGGGAACCTCAGTACTATTTGTAGAAAATAAGTATGGATTGTTCAGGATGTGCATCGACTATCGAGAGTTAAAAAAGATCATCATCCAAAAGCAATATCCACTCTCGAGGATAAATGACCTATTCAAATAACTGCAAGGATCCCACTACTACTCGAAGATTGAGCTAAAATCCGAATACCATAAACTTAAAGTTCAAGAAGTAGATATTCCAAAGACAACACTTCAGACTTGATATGGCCAGTACGAGTTTCTGGTTATGCCATTTAGACTAACCAATCCACCAACCGTATTCATGGACCTTATAAATCGGGTGTGTAAACCCTACTTGGATAAATTTGAGATCGTTTTGATCGACTACATATTGATATATTCATGAACCAAGGAATAGCATGGCCAATACTTGAGTTTAATCCTAGAACTATTAAGAAAAGAGAAACTTTATGAAAATTTTTCTAAATGTGAGTTTTGGTTTAACAAAGTACATTCATCGGCCATATGGTTAGCAGTAAAGGGATTCATGTCAATCCTGTAAAGAGAGTAGTGATTAAGGATTGGAAAGCACGAACGACACCATCCGAAGTATGCCAATTCTTAGGACATGCAGGCTGCTATCAGAGGTTCATCGATAACTTCTCTAGGATTGCCAAATCTCTCTCTACTCTAACCTAGAAAGACAAAAAGTTCGATTTGGGAGACAACCAAGATTCGACCTTCCATAAATTGAAACATTTGTTGTGTAGTACGCCAAATTTGTCTCTCCCAGAGGGAACATAAGACTTTGTAGTATTCTGTGACGCCTCGAACCAAGGGTTAGGATGTGTTCTAATGGACAGGAATAAAGTAATTGCATACGTATCCTGACAACTTAAACCAAACGAGACAAACTATACTACCCACGACATAGAGTGGGGAGTTGTAATGTTTTCTTTAAAGATTTGAAGGCACTAGCTGTATGGAAAAAAGTGTGTCGTATTCACAGAACATAAAATACTTAAACACATTTTGGACCAGAAATAGCTCAACATGAGACAACGAAGGTGGGTTAAATTGGTAAATGATTACGAATGTGAAATTCATTATCATCCTGTTAAAGCTAATGTTGTGGCAGATACTTTAAGCAGGAAAGAGTAAGAAAAAACTCTTTCTAGCAATGGCTCTAACCCTAACCATCCACATGAACCTCACCACCCAAATTCACGATGCTCAGCTAAAATCACTTAAACTTGAGAACATCATGGAAGAACTGCTGCGAGGTACGAACAAACAGTTCGACCTCAAGGAAGATGAAAGACAATATTTCATGAACCGAATTTGGACTCTAAAGTTTGGAGACGTCACGAGTTTAGTTTTAGGAGAAGCTCATAATTTGAGATATTCAATACATCCTGGATCAGATAAGATGTATCTCGATCTCAAAAATGTTTATTGGTTTCCCAATATAAAGGCAGAGATTGCCACCTATATTGGTAAATGTTTGACTTGCTACAAGTTCAAAATAAAGTCCCAAAAGCTGTCTGGTGTACATCAACAACTTTTAATTCAAGAATAGACGTAAGAACAAATAACAATGGACTTCATAACAAAGTTGCCAAAAAAATCAAGCGGTTATGACACCATCTAGGTGGTGGTTGACTGTTTGACCAAGTCTGCACATTTCCTAGTGATCAAAGAGATTGAAAATGTGGAGAAACCCATCAGGACCTATGTTATAGAGATAGTCAGACTGCATGTTGTGCCAATATCTATCGTCTCAGACTGAGATAGCAGATTACTTCTAGATATTGACAATCACTATAAAGGTCCCTAGGAACCAAACTCGATATGACTACAACATACCATCCTCATAAGAAGGATACAAACTCTAGAAGATATGCTTCGGGCTTGTGTGATAGACTTGGGTAACACATGGGACACTCACTTGACATTATTTGAATTTTCATATATCAATAATTATCACACTAGTATAAGGACCGACATATTCTTGGCATTGGTATTGGCATAAAAGCCACTCTCCAATATATTAGCCAGAAGTTGGAGATACTTAATTATCTAAAAATCATGTTGGAGATCATTCATGAAATGATAGAGAAGATTGGTCAGATAAAGGAACGATTAAAGGCCACACGTAGCCGACAAAAAAGCTATGTTAACATAAGACACAAACCATTAGAATTCAAAGTAGGAGACCGTCTTCTGCTAAAGGTTTTGCCATGGAAGGGTATCATCAGATTTGGAAAATGAGGTAAACTAAACCCCCGTTACTTCGGGCCTTTCGAAATTCTGGAAAGGGTTGGTTTGGCAGCTTAAAAACTCAAGTTACCTCAAGAACTCAACATAGTTTACGATACCTTCCATGTGTGTAATCTCAAAAAGTGTATGTATGATGAGAACCTCGTCATTCCACTAGATGAGATCTAGGTCAACACTAAAATTCACATCATGGAAGAACCAATTGAGATCATGGATCGAGAAATCAAAAGCCTTAAACCAAGTTTCATATCTATAGTAAAAGTCATATGAAACTCTCGTAGAGGGTCGGAGTTTACTTGGGAACATGAGGATCAAATGAAACAAAAGTATTGCAATTGTTCAACGGTGCTCCCTCCACTAGTGGAACAAAATAATAATATAAAAATTAGTCTAGCACTTAATAATTATGAGATGAAATTCCGTTAACAGGGATGTAATGAGACATCCCAGAATTTAGGTCAAAGACCATAAAGGTCAATTCATAGTAAATCTCTTTGTAAATTGACTCATTGAGTTTTAGTGCGTCTAATGTAAAATAAATGAGTTCATTTAAACTATTATAAGATACTAAATGATATCTTACTTCCAAATGTGTAACATAGCGAACGAATCAAACAACTCAAACTGAAACCCTAATTAATGCGTCTAAAAAGCTGGAAATTTTTATTAAGAAATTGTGAGGAAAGTAAACAATTTTATATCACTATACATGTTCCCCGTTTCCAAAAATATAAAGAACAGCCAAAATGGAGTTCGCATGCAAGAGATGCGATAGTTTTAAGAAAATAAACCAGTAAAATACTGACTTTCTTTAAACTGCTAAAACTGAATCGACCCGTTGAGGCGTTTGTGCACCTCCTATGGAATTTCCAAGAGATTTTTGGACTCAGGCTATGGTGTAATATTTATTTTCCTACTTGAACTATATTTAGCGAAAATATCTGAAAAGGTCGAAAAATCGAGCATTCAATCCATTCAGACGCGAAACTTTAAATACAATTTCCTGGAGTTCTATGTTTCGAAAAATTAATTCGTTCGAATTTTTGGAATCCCTGAACTTGGCTGTATTTAACAACACTTTTGAAAAAATTATTCAACATCGGGATCTCGATACACCAAATTCTGATTGTTCTGGGAAATTAAAGGGAGTGTGGAATCGTTATGGGGACCACCTAAGCATACTATAGAAACATGACCAACCTTCTCATAGCCTTGCCTATGTTTTCTTCCCCCATGCTTCTTTGTGTGCACATATCCCTTCTAGTACAAGCATGACCCTTAGAGTGTTGACCTAGATTAAGTGGCATCACTTCCAAGGATGTGTATGTGTCTATTTTAGCTATAAAAGAGAGGAATCTCTTCTTCATATTCACAAAAAATCACACCTTCATAGTCTCTTCATCTCACTCTCTATTTCTTCTCTAAACCTCTCTCTCTCTCTCTCTCTCTCTCTCTAGCTCTCCCTCCCTCCCTTTCTCTCGGTCCTTATACACCACCATAAACTACCCTTGTACCACGTTATTGTGACCGAAAATCACACCCAACACTACCTCAACCTTCTCCCCTCCATCCCCTCTATCCCCTTCATCGACCTACTGTTAAAGGAAAACAAAAAATGGGCTGAAAAGAGATGTCAGAGCTCTCCTGCCATAACCAAATACCCTCATTGCCACCCTCATGCTACCCATCGACCACCACCTATGCTTCTGCAATTGCTCATAAGTCCACCACCACCTTCATTATTATTTTTTTGTTTTGTGTCGATTGTAGTTACCCAGGCAAGAACTCTCTTTCTTGTTTTGTATCACATGCATCGATGAACACAGGATGAGGTGATTACCTCCTATGTAAACTCCATTTTTTAATGTTCAAACACACCCTTATCTCGAAATTTTCCTTCAAAATGGGTCCAAAACATGTAAACTTCCATTTCATTTATTTAACTTACACCCACTTCTGAGATTTATTGACAAACCAAGTACCAACAACTCAAACTTCCATTTAAATTATTTAAAGGCCACCCACCTTTAAAATTATTTACAAAATAAGTCCAAAACACAAACTTGGAATTTAAATAAACCATTTTTGTCCCTTTCTTGGAATATGATTACAATATAACTCCCAAGTATTGATTATTTTACCAAACCGAACCCATACTTAGTAATTAATACCAAATATATCCTTTGATTAAATAGGTAACTAAATTTGTCTCATTGGTACGTTTTCAAAGCAACACATCTCGGTTTCTCGTGTCAAATACTTGAAACAAATTGACAAACACACGTTAAGGTGAGTGTTACGCCTCCTCTTTTATATTTTTATATACTTTGGGGGAGAATACATGTGCTAAATTCTACAATTTAATACAAAAATACATATAAAATATTATTAGTTTATGTAAAAACTATAACTAGTTAATAAAATATTGGTTTGACACTTTTATGATACAAATACATAAACTAGTTTTAAACTTCAATATTTTCCTTTGTTATGTTGTTAAAATGATACAACTTTTAAAAATAACATATGCCCTTTTACTACAAAACTCTATGATTTTATGTGACATTGTGTGTCATAAAATGCATTTCATAAAACTTCGTAGTATTCCTAAGGATTTGAACTATACATGTATATGAAAAAAGTTTATACAAGAAACATACATAGTTTATAAAAGCTAGTGCCTCATACTATTCATGCATACCAATTATGCTCAACTTTTATAAACTCTATACAATTCATTATGCCTAGTAATTTATCCACTTATAAGTTAGGGTTGGGAGCAATTCACATAACTTAGTTAAGAGCTTTTAGTGAAACTATATTCATTAGCTAAGTCTAAACACTTAGCATACCCACACTATTATAACCGTTAATCTTCAGAGCGAGATACGAATATATATATATATATATATATATATATATATATAATTTCAACATACTAGAATGAAAGAGTTCAACCTTCTCTATGCATCATCTTTTAGCCCTGAAATGCTTCCTTTTATTGATTACTTTTAAACGTTTGGAAATTTGCTGTTGATTTAGTTTTTGTCAGGTTTTTCTAAGGAAGCTGTGGCTTTAACCTATGTTTGGGTTATTTTGAAATTTAGAAACACATAGATTTTAAGTGCAATTAGTGCTTTTGTTAAATGAATTGTTGTAAAACAAAATGTTATCTCTTTAGTTGGTTTAATTAGAGTTATATTACCTTGTCTAATTTTAATGCACACTTGTATTCCTATATCTGGTCTAGTTCTTTCTTAAAAAAGTTGGAGCTGTTGAATTTTTATTAGTGTATTAATCATTTACAAACTCCTAAAATCAAGATAGAAAGAAGATATTGTTGATTATATAATGCAAATGGTATAAGTATTGATACATGGATTGATGATGTCAGCTCTAGTATGAATAGAAGTTTGACAACATCGGTGCCAAATCTTTCGAAGTGAGAACTGGACAAAATTTTTAGAGGTAATTTAAAATGGTCCGATTAATAAAAATCATCACTTTCTCATGACGTGTGATGTTTTTCCGCCATTCAAGACCATTTAGGGTCTCAAAACACCATTTTTCTATTATTTGTATTTACGAAAACATTGTATTTTGAGTTTGGATTTAGATAATTTATTGGGGATGTTTCCCTAATCAATTTTGATCTCCTACGGTAAAGGAAAAAGGATTATCTTCTCCTCCTTATAATTATCTCGTTTCCATTGTTTGTTAGACAATTTTTTTATTATTAATATAGAATCCAATTTTTGGAGTTATCTTTTTTCTTTGTGTTCTTGTTGGTTGTACTTTTCCATTCAATTTGATCGTTTGGGCATCATTTGGTATCATAGAAAATGAACAAATGGATGAAAAAATGGTTAGTAGGTGTGGTGCAGCTCGTGGTCATTGTGGTGGTGATTTCATTGAATGGTTAAGCATTGTTGACCACGTATTTGATCTGCAAGACATATAAGAACAGTTGAAGGTGAATGTGGTGGCCATTTGATTGGGGAAACACATCTTTCTTTGGTGGGTTCATGTGAAAAAACAACAAAAACTTGATGGAAATGCAAAGGTCATTACATGGGAAAAGTTAAAGAAATTGATGAAGAACAACTTTCTTCCTTAAAACCAATGGTAAAAACTTTCTTATAATATCACAATCTATTATAGAAATCGATGTCAGTACTGGAAGCCATTCATGATTTTGATACGCTTTGGATACGGTGTGACATGGTGGAAGAGGAGGAACAAGTTATTTCTCAAACTTTGGGGTGTTGAACCTAAGATATCAGATGTGGTGAGTCTCTAACCCTATTGGACATACTCAAACATGTGCCAACTTTCCCTAATGGTGGAGAAACAACTTAAGATTAAGGCCTAAAGAACGAGTCACCGATTCGTCCTTTTGAATATGACAGCAGCCTCTACTGGTCCTAAGGTTTCTCCTATCCCAAAATCCATTACCTCCCCTAATGTCCTATACATTAGTAATAACCGACCTCCATGATGTTACAAATGTCAAGGCATAGTCCATCTTGCTCATGATTTTCTGAACAATCAGTTGGTGACTTTCACCGAAGAAGATCCAGTTCCTAAATATGATACTGATGGGGATGGGATTACATATGAGGAATCCTAAGTAGTTGAACCTTGTCATGGAGATTCTTTGGGATCCAACAAGTTTTAAATGTTGTTTCCAAGTCCATTGATGATGATTCGTGGTTGACAAACAACATATTTCGCACCAGGTGTACTGACAAGGGAAATGTCTTTAACATGATCATTGACAATGGCAGTTTTGACAATGTGGTTCCAACTCACATTGTAATACCCATGTTCCAAATTAGTTAACCATTTTGTCATCAATGACTAAAGATGGAGTTTGGAAGAAAACTCTGTGCCACGACGTGGTGCAAGGATGCCCACGACGTAGCCATGTTGGAAAAGGGATGCACATTTTATGGAGCCACCACGGCATAACATAAGGTCGCCACGGCGTGATAACCGTTCATGCCAAAGCCCATGTAATTTTAGGGCTGCTCCCATATATAAGTATCACCACCCCCATTCTAGGTCATCTTCTTCAGCCTCCATCCTTTCATTTAAAAACCCTAGCCTCACTTCCATGGAAAAGAGCTTGGTTGCTTGATCTTGAGGTTAATGTCTTCTTTTGGTGAAATTTGAAGAAAAAAGAAATTCATATCGGTGTAAGGAAGCAAGGAACAAGATTGGATCCAACATCTTCTTAACGTTTATGAGTTATTGAAGGTATAAAGTTCATATCTTGACCTTTATGTTTATTGTTTGATTTTTGACCCCGTTTTTGGATGTTTTTGTCCCATTCTTGGATGCTCTTGGAGTTTGAGGAACTTCAGAGGTTGATATGATTTTCTCATGGTCTTGAACTTCTGAATTAGTGAGAAAAAGGTCATAGCTTGAGTGTTCTTCATCCCATGTTTGAGTTTTGGTCATATTAAGTGCTTATTGGACTTAGGGCTAATAACTTTACCTTTGGACGAGGTCCTAATGGATAAAGTTGAAAACTTTATCTATTAAGTCAGTGATAAGGAGTAGATCTGAAGTCTTGGATTTAGATTTGTAAGGATTGCTTAATGAAGAAATGACACTTCAAACGATTTCCCACAGCATGGTGGAACATCAAAACCTCGACTGTTTTGTCCTGGCATGGCCGCGACATGGCCAAGGAAGACCACGACATGGCAATAGCCTACATGTTGGTTGTTTGACTTTAACAGTTGACCGTTGACTTTTCAACCACTTTGACTTTTGGTTAAATTTGAGTAGAATTAATCATTTGGCTAAGGATTGCTTCGGTTTGGCTTTAGGAAGTTTGGATTGGCTGTTCTGTTGCTGAGGTGGCGATTGTGCTTTAGATGAATAGTTCATGTAAGTCTCTTCGTAGTACTTCAGGGTCGAAGGTACTAATGTCGGCCCATTGGATTATGTTATAGTATGTTAGCTATATTTATGAGTCTCGCATGTAGTGTATGTGTTTGTATGTATACGAGTCTTGCATGTATTGTATTGTTTTTGTATGTATATCGGGCGGGCCTCGATGCCAGGCAGGGCCTGATGAGTGTGTTTGGCGGGTCCCATTGCATGATACTGATAGATCTGTTCCAAGCAGGGCCTGATGGTTGTCAGCCACAACCCATTATATGTATGGTATGTGGTATTTTGGGGAACTCAAAAAGTTGTGTGCTTACAGTTTTGTGGTTTAAACATTTTAGGTACTTCTAGTTTTAAAAAGAAGAGCCCGACTTGATCGCACTACATCCCCTGAACATTTATTCCATAGTGATTATTTATGCTTTTACTCGGATGTTTTGGTAATACTTTTATTCTAATCATCTTTTGAGATAATGTATGAATGGATTTGACTTATTCAAAATGAAATTTTTACTCGGTATTTTAGGTATGTTAGAAGTTGGTATCAGAGCCTTTGTTTGTGGGATTCGGGCACACTCCCAGGTGTTTCTGAATTCAAACAGAGGAGTTAATAAAATCTCTTAAAAGAAAATGAGTTTTCCAAAAAGTTTTTAAGAAAAATGGGTGTGATGCATGCAATCAACCGAGCTTAAGTAAGTATTTTCTAAAATACCCATACATGTGTTATGATTATTATTTCGGTATGAGTATATGAGAATTGAATGCTAGATTAGGGCTAAGGATCTGCTTAGGATTGGATGATTGAATGCTAGGAGAGATGCCTTTTTATGCCTGTTGGTTGAGCATTTAGAACTGCATGCTAGTATGGATTTTAGATTGTTGGTAAGAATGGCATGATTAGGGGAGGCATTGGTTAGATTACTCGATGCTTGAATGTTGCTTGCTTTGTGATTTTAGGGACCTTCATTAATATCGGCTAACTGTTAAGCGAATATGTTACATTAGATTTTGTGGGGATTAGATAACTTTAGAAGGTTAGGTTTAACTCTATTATGCAACTCTTGTTTGAATCCAACCGTTGTAGTATGAGACCTTATAGTTGAAGAATTTTCTTGTACCTATAGCATGTAATTGTATTCATGAGGTAGTTAGAAGGTATTAGAGGGAGTCTCTTCTGCATCTGATGATGGAGAGTTGTGTCAAGGGAACCCTAGGACAACCTAGGAAGCATGGTAGAATGTGCTTGCATGAGCATTTTTAGAAGAGGAATCCTAGAAGGAGATTCCAGGACTACTAGCACTATGTGCTTATTTGGGAGCGGGTATATGTGGTTGGATTGGGCGGTAGTGTACATGAGTAGTTACTTAGAGTATCTAGAATGATTCTTGAAGAAAGTATGGGTATGTGCGGAAGGTAGTATTGGGCGCATACTACTGAAAGTACAAGATCTGTACTCGAATCATGGAAAAATTTGGGGATTCTAAGGAGTTGATTAAGGGTAGATTGTATGGTTTGGCACCATGGTTCATTTCAAAGTGTTTTCGTCTTATTTGGTTTATTGGTTATGGTGTGTTCAGGATGTAGATGGGCCTGGTGATTATTTGGGACCAAGTGGCATTGCTCGATTGGGATTGAATGGTGCAGACCTAGGTGAGCTAGTTGATTTTGGGTCTCGAGGTCCTTGCTCGAGGTACTGCGCCAATTGATTTGTAGGATTCAAGAAGGGAACAATTATGAAGATCAACTTGAGGATTGAAGATTTTAATACTTAGTATGTGGACTCATCATGGGGCTAGATGGCTGTAGTTTATTAGTAGCAAGTATGGAATTGGGGGAATGCACAAGAGGATCCTTGTGGTATGGTTTCCTTGATATGAGACACGGATCAATTTCCTTTGAAATTGGTTGGGTCCGGTGCTAGATGATTGTTCCAGGTAATCAAGGGAGGTGGATTGAGAGCGACAAATTTTGTTGTCTGTGATGTATCCTGACTATGAGGACATTACCCCTTGTATTTAAGAATGATCCTCACAATGAATTAATGGTTGGGGATTTGCAGGTTAGGAGTCTGATAGTCCATTATTTTAGGATAGGAAATCAATGTTATCAATGGACTATAAATTATTGTTTTTTTCATCTATATTGTTTTCTTGATGTTAGAAGCGGTTATGATTGGGATATTTCTAAGGTTTCCATCTGAGATTCGGAACTTCCTTGAAGTTGCTTGGTCTTTATCTCGAAGATCATCTTGCGTTGTATTATACATTCCATGGGAGAGGAATGCTATGTATCTGGTTGAGCCAATTTGAGTTTTGGTCAGTTTGTAATGTCAGTTCGTGGTAATTCAAACCCTAAGTGGGGGAGAACTAGGTAATCTCCTTGAAAGATCATCAATTTGTTCTTATAATTGGTTTTAGAGTAATGGCTGATAGGAATTTGCGAGTCGGGTATGCAAGACTTTGGTTCAAGATTGTGCAGAGTAAGTTGCCATCAGATGTATGTGCTCAGGAATGCATGAGTTGTTTTGCAACAGGAAGTCCTTGGTCAGGGAGCTCGTTGTAACTAGTGGTTCTATTCGGGAATGCCGCTATATAGATCGAGAGGCGTTTGGGTCGCTCAAGTTGAGAATAGGTTGTTGAGGGATTTGTCAGCTCTTTCTATAGATTGATATATATATATATATATATATATATATATATATATATATATATATAGTCTAGGTTGGGCAATTGTTGCTTGGTAAATCAGCTTCATAGTTTGGTATGTTTAGTTCCACATGGTTATATTCAGAAGTGAATTGGATCATGGATTAGTTGTCAATGCATTCTCGGTCATTGATCATTTCGTTCATTGTTAATAGCTAATGCTCTTCGAAAGTTTCGATTTTTATCAGTTAAAGTTCAATGGATGCGTTAATATATAGTCAAAATTTGTACATTTTTCATTTTGATTTATGGTTTTGGGAACCCTAACCTATTGGTTATAGAAGTATTGTTCATAGCTGGCTTAGGGTTTGGCAAAGGTCCTTGGTTATTGGAAGTTCGAATTTTAGTTTTCAGGTGTGGATTTGGATATGCATAAAACTTAATTTTGGCATGTCGCGATGGAAGAGTTGGTATTTTGGATTAATCAGACCAGAGTTTTGCAACATTTCTGTTGGCTTTGGAATTTTACTTAGCTATTTACTCTTTGGTAGGATCTGTCCTGGTTTCAATCATGGTATGGGATCTTAGTCTTAGACCATTCATGAGGACGCTTCTAATGGTGGTTGAGGTTCGTCATTCGGTTAGATCTTCTGGTACCACACCTGAAGGGTAAGGGATGTGAGGATGAAGGAATGTAGAAGATCTAGGTTTGCTTATGTGTTTTATCTTGGGAATATATGTAGGTTAAATAACATGGCAGGAGAACACTTGGCACGAGTTTTTAGCATGGTTCTTAATTGGTTTGTAGCCCTTAAATTGGAACAAGAATGCATCCGCCTATCTCATTCTTTGGTTGTGTGCAACCATGTTTTCGCCTAAATTTGCATTAGTACCCGCCTGTACTATGAAAGGAATTGTGTCTGATAGAAGGGCATGACCCGTATTCATGTTCAATTAACATTGAGAGGGATGCTGATTGGGTTCTTGCAAGTCGGTGGATTGACGGTTGGCTATCTTTTGGCCCTGTGGTGCTAGTCATGAATCTCTAAGACAGTGATGGACTAACAACAAGATCAACGTAGTACCGTGAGCCCTGTTGGCATGCTTGGGTTTTAGTGCATTATTGGGAGTCGAGACACTTAGTGACCAACTAGGTTGGATCTTAGGGATAGTAGAATTCTGTTTTGTTGGGTGTATTAATGTCACAACTAGAAATTTTGTGTCTTGTAATCACTACACTTAAGTAAAATGTAGAATCAAAAACTTAAGAGCATGTATGATGCTTACTCTATAACAACAAAACTTCAATCCAATACACTATACAAGTACTACAAATATTCAACAAGCAATTGGAAACCCTAGAAGTTCTTGTTAGGTCCATTTTGGGCTAGGACTTCCTTATTGGACTCAATGGACCAATAAGCTTCCAATTTGACTATCATGGGATTAGAACCTTTAAATGGGCTCTAATTGGATCCACATTCATTTATTTCAACATTTTGGGCCATATTGGGCCTAGAATGAAATAAATTAAATATTATGAACCATAATTAACCTAAACTAGCCCAACAAAGTATAAAAATCACACTTATATTTTATAGGACCAACAATCATTCAACTTAACTCCTATATGGGCTTAGGGGCAATAAAGCCCAAAAATCTCTTCTCCCCTCTCCAATCTCGGCCCAAGCCCAAAGAAAAGGAAGAGTTGACCTTTGTTGCCACCTCACAATTATCAAGGGTCTTCCATGCATCTTGTCCCATATATGCATGCATACATCACTTCAAGATCTCTCTTCTTCTCCCTCTCTCTCATTCTCGGCCGAACACACACACATACACTTACAAAAATTCATTTCATCCTCTCTAAGTTTTGAAGAACATCTCCTCCCTCCTTCTTCTAAATTTTTGAGATTTAAGGTCATTCCAAGGAGATTTTTCATAAGGACTACCATCCAAGGTAAGTTTATACCTAAAATCTATGATCTAGGTTCCTTGATTTATCAAACCTCTCATCTTAACTCATAAAAATTTATGGTCTAATTCCCTAGAACCATCTAAGTCCGAAAATCTCCTCAAGAAGTTGCTAGGGCCGAAAACAACATCAAACTTCTTCCATTCTCTTCCAAAACCGAAACCACACCCAAAGGTGAGCTTCATACCCCCTATTTTTCGGTTTTTATAAGTTTTGTGGGGGGGGGGGGGTGGGGAATACAAGCAAATGTGTAGATCTATGAGTATATGTATGCTTTGTATGATTTCTATGTTTATTTACATGTTCTTATGTGGTTATGGTGTTGAAACTAGTCAAAAAGTCCTTAAAATCGAGATTTGCATTAGGATGTATGAAACAAGTGTTAAACATATTATTACACGCAAATCATTTCTAGAAAAATAACCAAGTTGGTTAATATGAACTCATTGGGCTAAAAATCCCATTTTTAGACTCAAAATGTTAAAAATATAAGGTTAAAGGGCCCAAAATGACAAAATACAAATTCTAATGGATGAAATGAGTCAAAACAGTTTCAATAAGGTATTTTTCTGGAAATATTCTCTTTGAAGGATTAAATGTGAAAATTTTAAGCATAATGGGCCAAAAATGAATTTTTCAGCCCAATAAAGCCCAATATGCGAGATTTTCAAATTAGAGGGGCTGAAACTGTGATTTCTGTAAATCAGGGGACTACTAATGCTCCAAGTCCATTTCAAGGGCTAAAAATGCTTTTCATATTTAAAACGGACCAAAAATGCAAAATTTTTCTATTTTGGGCCAAAAGTGTAAAAACTGCGAACATAAGGGTTTCAGCCGAGAAAAATTTCATTTGGTGGACTAAAACTGTTTTTCAAATAACTTTGGGCTGAAAAATAATTTTTTTACAAGTTTTGATACTAAAGTGTCAAGAAAAATGGTTTGAGGACTAAAATAGAAACTTATTTTATACAAAGGGTTAAATGTGTAAATTATCCAAAAAGAAAGGGGCTGCAATAATGAAACATCCTAATGTTTTAGACAATAAATCCAACATGATGAAATACTAGCACCTCGACTATCGGCGAATTATAATACACCTTCAACACCAAAAATCATTATCAAACGAATTGATTCGGTTTCGAATCAATAATGAATCCGAAATTACTAACACGACGAAACTTCAATACACACGCGGAAAATTCGGGAAGTCAATACACACGTGACAATACACCAGACATCGATACACCGTCTTTGGGCCCAAAAGTTTCAAATCGTGTTTGTTGGGCCTAGTTAGCCCAATGACATGATCTTTAGGCCCGAAGGAAACTCGCTTACATGTAGTTGGGTCTTATATGACCTAATGTCGTGTAAAAGGACTTTTACAGGCTTTGTGCTGTTGGACCCCAAGGGCCCTCTGGTGCTGCTAGTAAAGTCGAGAATTCACCAAATGCGAGTCGGGCTAAGGGCCCTTCGCATTCATGATAGCCTTGAACGACTTACGGAAAATATCGGGGCTTCGCACCCTCTTTTCCTCCTCGGTTGTGGGGCTACATGAAGTCCGGGTGTTTGGATTAAGTGAATAGTGCGAGCGACGCCTAAGGGATCGTTTGTATGGTTGTAAACTAGTCATTTTCATTAATGTGTGTTTATAACAATTCGCAATCCATAATTAATCCAACGTCACCGGGACTCAACGAATACACCTGTCGTAACGAAATAACAAGACATAAATCATTTGATGCAAAGTATTAGGAAAACATCGGGTTTTCCTAGGGTTTTCAATTAATACACCTACGAGTTACATACCGAGTTTTACAAATCATACTTTTACATTTATAGAAACAAACAAGCATACTTACGGATCTTCACACTTTTTATACTAAGTTCTTTTCAGAAAATATCGGATTTTCTGGTGATTTTCAAAACAATACAAACCACTATATTTCAAACATTACTTATGAACTCACCAACATTTCATATGTTGACGTTTTTCAAAATACTTGTATTCACAGGTACAGGTAAATCTAAAAGGAAAAATGTACTCAGTAACGTCTTGTTGTTGTCTTAATTAGTACCGAACAATTTACTTTTGAGCATGTAATATTATGGATCAATGTACTGAATGTAAACGCTACCAGTTGTAATATTCCAATGCTTGGTATTGTATGATGTTATGTTTCATGTATATTCATTGTGATGGTATTCAATTGAGTCACAATAGCCCTCGGACGTTTCCGCCGTCTGGTTCGGGGGTGTGACAATTAATTATGCATCAGAAGTCGATTTATGAAGATTCGTAATTGGAGACCCCGTTTTCTTGAGGATGGTTTATTATGGGTTTTGTTACGAATGTTGGGTATTGGTTCTTAAATATCGAGTCATGAGGTTCATTGTAAATGTCTTAAGTGATTTGTCAAGTGAATGTACACCCAAGCTGATAAGTGATTCATATGCAACGTGAAATTCTTGGATGAACCATCATTATGCTCGTGGGAGTAGTGGGTCAGTGATGACTTGCCAGGAAGTCAAGTATACTATTAAGGTTTTTGGGCACAACTTCCGGATTTGAGATTTGTGGAAATTCAAGATCGAGATGTTACAGTTGTAAGACTATGATCTGGACCATAGCATTCACTTGGATGTCGCAGGCCGTTGCGGTGGTGATTATAAGATTATGGGAGGATCCCATATTTTGCTTGAGTTGATTCGGACCCGTCATTATTGTATTATTTAGACTTGTGTAGCTTTTTATGGTGTGCGACGCTCATTTGGCTATGTTATTTTGGGTGAGACCCATGGGCGAGGCCCGTTTGTTTATGTTATCTTGGCTGAGGTTTGGATGACACTGTCTGTATGGAACTCAGACATGAATTCAGAGTTTTCAGAATCAGATGAGGATGTAGCTCCCTTCGATGTTAGTTAGTTTTGATGGAATTTGTTCTTCGTTAGGTCGCATGCTTCTTGCTAAATATGGAATTGGCATCAGTGTCGTAAAAAGTAGGGATGGCAATGGGGAGGGGATGGGGCGAGTTTACCATCCCCATCCCCATCCTCGAGTTTATAACCTTATCCCCATCCCCATCCCCATCCCCAACAGATGAGGGGAATCTAATCCCCTCCCCTTTAGATTTTGGGCTTGTCCCCGGCCCATCCCCAACCCATCCCCATGCTATCAAAAGTTCAAAACCATCAAAACCATATGTCATAATTAGATTGTTTACATCAATCATAAAATTTAACAACCATCAAAACGAGAACATGATTACACAAAAGAAATTTCAAGTCTTTGGTTCTAATTCTTTATTTGAAAATTACTCAACATCCTCATCATATGCAACTATCTGATCAAAAGCCTTTGGTTCTCCTTGCTTTTTATCTTAAACATATAGAACTTATTTTTGGAAAAAATAATATTTATACACAAATATGATATAAAAATTGATATATTTATTAAAATTTACATTGAAGTTCCTTCCGTAACTAACTTTGGCTACACATTAATGCCTCAACTATTTGTGGTTTAAGTTGGTTATGTTGTTTTGTCACTTTATTCATGCTCATGCTAAAAGCTGATTCCGAAGAAACTAGAATGCCTAAGATATCTATTGCTAGGAAGCTTAGAACCATTACACTTCCACCACATTAATATGTCAAAGCCCTCCTCATTCAGTAACAACTTCTCAACTAAATAATCATCTAACATCGTTTTTTCAAATCCATCATCCTTAGAAAGCATATTCTCGAAATCCAACTCCCATGTTGATTTGCTTAAAGTAGACCCTTCCCTTAGAGACGTTTGTAGCACATTGTTGTTTCCAAGAAGCTCCTTGTTTTGCATCATGTTTCTTTTTATACTCTTGGAATAACTCAGTAATTATGTTTTGTACTTGCATAATATCACTTCTTGCTTCTTCCCCATATAACTTTGGAAATAAATAATTGATCAACATTAAATTATACCTAGGGTCCAAGACAATTGCTACACTCATAACATTATGTATTACATTGCAATACTTTTCAAATTTGATCAACATAGTTGATTCCATAGACTAAATAACATTATTATCAGATACGCTCCAACTCAACAATGATACTTCCATGTCACAAATCAAAGGGAAGAATATGTTTGACGTGGGATATTTGGTACCATAAATTTTTTTAGTCACTTGATAAAACAATTTCAGTTTTGACAAACATTTGATGCCATATTCCATTCATCTTCACTAGGCAAGCAAACATAATGTTTATCTTTTTTTTCTCAAGTGATTAAAATCTTGTTTGTACTCCAAAGCAACACTCAACATCATTTAAATGGAATTTCATCATTTTTGCAATCAAGAAGACACTATTCCTAACATTCTCAATTACATTGGCAATCACAAAAAATCCATCTTCCACAATAAGATTAATTACGTGCGCACAACATCGCATATGAAATATTCTCCCCTTCAAAATTAGCGATGAAGTAGTGAGCGTACCTAAAAGCTTGTCAACAATGGCATCATTTGTTGAACAATTGTCTAGTGTTAATATTGACAACTTGTTGTCAATTTTCCACTCTAAAAAGCATTCCATCATAGCTTGTAACAATGCATCAACAATGTGTGGAGATGGCACATGCATAAAGTTGCATTAAACAAAATATAACACTTAAAAACTTCATCCAATATAAATTACAAATAATAATATTAGTTATAGTAAATACCTCATAATTGGATTTTGTAACTTCCAGTTGACATCTATATAATGTGCTGTGATTGCCATGTAACCTTTCTTTTCGTTACTTGTTGTCGACATATCAGACGTGATTGCCATGTAACATTTCAACATGTGACATTTTTTTATCTCCGTATAACTTTATTATATCACCCTTGACTGTATTACGACAAGGCACCTTAAATAAAGGTTGAAGACTTTCGGTATACTTTCGTAAACCATAATGTTCAACAATGGAGAGCGGGTAATCATGAATTATAATCATCTTTGCTAGTTCATCTCTAGACACTTCAGCATCAAAAGAATATTTACTCATATAAGCGTTACCATCAACATTTTTTTTGTCCTTGAACTAATATATGTTACCTAATGTCTCTTGTATTTTTGCCAACACATATCCTATAATGATCTTTCAAATGTGTTGTTCCATCATTAGATCTACCAGTCAGTTGTTTCTTGCAATGTATGCACTTTGCCCGTCTACAAAAACCATCAACAAAAACCGAAGAAAAATGGTTCCAAGCAAGGGATTTCAACCTTTTTTTAGGATGCTCAGTGGTTGTATTATTTTCTACAAGTTCTTGTTCATAATCCTCAAGTTCATCTTCATCATTCATGGTTGGCTGTTTATCATTTTCTAGTGTAGCCATCTAAACCTACAAAAAAACACAAATTGTAACATCAAATAGAATCTAAACATCATAAAATCTACATAAAAACATTGATTATAAACTTAAATTCATCATCATCATTGAAAATCTAAAAAGCAGAGTATGAACATCACAGAGTCTGCACTCTACACAACAATATCAAGTTAGAAAATCATAAACACATATTTAGAATGATGTATTAAGAATAATCTTCACAACAATATCCTAAATTCGTAATGACAATAGAAAATTGAAATAGTTAGTACAAAAGAAAATTGTGACGCTGTTATGAAAATTGAAACAGTTAGTATAAAAGAAAATCGTGACACTATAATGAAAATCATGTCAAACAGAAGCACGATTGGAGTCTAGAGATTGGGTCGATAACTAACCTATTTCGTGCCACACCTGCCGAGTGCCGACTCATGAAGTTCAAACAGAAGCACGATTGAATTATGGAGAATTGGGTTCTTAGTTCTGGCCTTCTGGGAAACGACTCGTCACTCGTCGTAGTCTTGCAACTTGTTACTCGTCACAGTCTCGCAGGTCGCATCGAGCCAATTGCCTAAGCCCAAGCGAATGATGATTGATGAAGTCATGAAGCTATCAGAAATTGGAATATGCAATTTATACAGAATTACCGATTTAAATTTCAAATTGGGTCAATCACTTAGTCATGGGCTTATTTCAGTTAAAATATATTATATTTATATTTATAGGATATTAATCGATGTATAATGAATTGATATATACTAATACTAATATGTTATATGTATATGTGGATATTATAAACCGAGGGAGGGGCGGGTTGGGAAATAGCGTACCCGTCCCCGTCCCCATCCTCACTTTTTGTCATATGGGGATCCCCGGCCCCATACTAGTTACCTGGTTTTACAAGGAATACGCTTCCTCAGTTGGGGCGGTTTAACCGGGTTGCCCAACGGGTCGGGTCATATTGTCATCCCTAGGAAGAGGGGTCATCGATTAGGGTGTTAACTTGTGGATGCATTTGTTAAGGTTCGACTTTTAGATGTTTCTGCTCGGGTTGGCTTATATGCTTGGGTTTCGGGAGTATCTGCATGGTTTTTGCAACTTCTGGCATTCAGAGTGGCTTAGAATCATTTTAAGGGAAATGGGCTTGGAAAATACACAAGGGGTTCAGAAGATGTTTAAGAGTAAGCGGTAAAAGTGTATTTTAAGAACAAAATCTAATTGATGTGGGGGAGAGTTGTAACACTCGTGCTCCAGAGTGGTTGATCCTTGTGTTGTCAAGGACTAAAGATTGATTTTTGAAGAGAACTTTGTGTCAAAAAGTGGTGCAAGGATGCCCACGATGTGGCCATGTTGGAAAGGGAAGCACATTTTATGGAGCCACCGTGGCATGGCATAAGGCCGCCACAGCGTGGCAGCTGTTCAGCCCCAAGCCCACATATTTTTAGGGTTGCTCCCATATTTAAGCATCTTAACCCCCATTCTAGGTCATTTTCTTCAGCCTCCATCCCTTCATTTAGAAACCCTAGCCTCTCTTCCATGGAACGAGTTTGGTGGCTTGATCTTGAGATTAATGTCTTGTTATCGTGAAACTTGAAAAAGAAAGAAGATCATCTTGGTGTAAGGAAGCAAGGAACAAGATTGGATCCAACATCTTCTCCAAATTTCTTAGTTATTGGAGGTATAAAGTTCATATCTTGACCTTTGTGTTTCTTGTTAGATGTTTAAGCCCATTTTTGGATGTTTTGATCCTATTCTTGGATTCACTTGGATTTGAGGAACTCTAGAGCTTGATATGGTTGTCTCATGGTCTTGAACTTCTGAGTTAGTGAGAAAAGGTCTTAGATTGAGTGTTCTTGATCCCATGTTTGACTTCTGGTCATATTAAGTGCTTATTGAACTTTGGGCTCATGATTTTACCTTTGGGTGAGGTCCTAATGGATAAAGTTGGAAACTTTATCCATTAAGTCGTTGAGGAGGAGTAGATTTGAGTTATTGTAAGGAAGCAAGGAATAAGCTTGGATCCAATATCTTCTCAACAGTTCTGAGTTATTGCTGGTATAAAGTTCATATCTTGAAATCTAGGTTTCTTGGTTGATGTTTGAGCCCAGTTTTGGTTGTTTTGGTCTTATTCTTGGATGCTCATGTAGTTTAAGGAACTCGAAAGCTTGATATGGATTTATGATGGTCTTGAACTTGCATGTTAGTGAGAAAAATGTCTTAGCTTGAGTTTTCTTGATCCCATGTTTGAGTTTTGGTCACATTAAGTGCTTATTGGACTTAGGGCTCATGATTTTACCTTTGGATGAAGTCCTAATGGATAAAGTTGAAAACTTTATCCCTTAAGTAATTGAGAAGGAGTAGATCTAAATTTTTGGATTCAGATCTATAAGGATTAAGTTCTTAGTGAAGAAATGACACTTCAGACAGTTTCCCATGGCATGGCGAAGGTGACCACCACGTGGCGGAGCTTGAAACCTCGAATGTTTTGTCCTGGCATGGCCACAACGTGGCCAAGGAAGTCCATGACGTGTCAATAGCCAACATGTTAACTATTTGACTTTGACCGTTGATAGTTGACTTTTCGACCATTTTGAATTTTTGAAAAACTTGAATAGAATTAAGCATTTGGCTAAGGATTAAGTCGTGTTGGTTTGTCGGAAGCTTGGTGTAACATCCCAAAAATTCATATTAAAATTTTCATTAAAAAAAATTAAACCATAGAAACGAGTTGTTCCAAAACCGATCAAAATGAATATATTATTTATACATTAAAGTAAATATTTAAAATTCCTAATGCGGAAAACTCTGGTAGATACGGTGCAGTCACGCTGGGCCCTTCCCGTTTGTACCAAAAGTACGTGAAACCATAAATATAAAACTGTAAGCACAAAGCTTTGTGAGTTCTCCAAAATACACTATAGAGTCCTAAATCCAGGAACCAAACCAGTGATCAAACAATTAGACCAAGAAGATGAACAATCAAGCACAAGCACATGAACAAGGAAGAAGAAAAGAGTTAATCAAGCAATGCACACGTATTATATCTAGGCCGCAAACATGTCTGGTACACCTTGACACATACACCATGAACTCTATCTGACAACGTCACTGACACAATACTAACACACACCTATTTATAGGGACAGACAAGCCACAAACTAGGTTCACGGCCGTAAACAGGTTCACGACCGTGAACACCTACACATCCGTAAACATACACAAGCAACAAACCAAACCCTACCAAGACTTATACATGTAGAGCCTAGACCAAACCACATAAATATGACCTATCAATCTCCCCCTTGGTTTGGTGCTAGCATTGACTCAGTCTTTTTAGATCAGCATCACGTCCAAATTTCCCATTGCCCCAAGCCACATTTGCTTTTCAATAATTGTAGCAACCATGTTTGTAAACTCCTTGGTAGCCGGCTCTAGAAGCTCAGATTTGCAGACAATTTGATGGTGAGCCAAGGTGTGGATGTCCCATTCCCTGAACCTTAGGAGATCCTTCGCATCAACAAGACGGTGGACACCATGTGGAAACTTGATCATTGCTGTGGCTGTGGCATCATCGTATGCCGAAAATTTCATATCGTCCAAAGATCCATCTTGATAGTATTGAATAATAGGAATCTCTTTCGTTTGTTTAGTTGGAGGCCACATCACTATCTTCATAGGCTCATTGGTTCTGGGATCAAGCACATCCTTGTCTCTCCTCACAAATGAATTCACAGATTTCATCCCATCAAACTAACTTTTGACTTGATTCTCTAATAACATCTTGAAAGCAGTAGCCTGAGGATCCTTGGATTGGTTAAGAAATGGAGCTTCTGAGAGTTCAGTGAGATCAGATATCGTCCTAGAACAAAATTCATTCTTATTATTGTAATAATCTAGATTACCAGTTTGTCTTTACACTACCCACAACTTTAGTTTGTCGTGATACCCCCCACATTCTGATTCAAGATCGGTTGACATAGTTGTCACCGAACTGCCTTTTCTCGAGATCAGTCACCGTTAATTTGGGATGGTCCATACGAAGATTTTCGTTGGAACTCCTCATGAAAAGCAATTGTGCTTTATTTTTAGGAGCAGACGGTTTCTGAGCTCTTTTGAGTGTAACTAGAGGGTTCGCTTGAGCAGGCTCCTTTTTGAAACGATCAACAATCCGTGTGGTTCTGATAGGTGGTGGCTGAGATGATTGGGCAAGGTGTTGGGAGAAGCCTTGGTTGCCTTGAATTCTTCGACAGTGGATTTGAATTTGTTGCCAAATTCCTCTGCAAGTTTCTTCTTTAAGTCGAAGTAACAGGCGATTAGAGCTCCAAAGTGGGTCTGGAGATCAGATATATGCGATGTCTTCAAAAGAATTGTCTGCTTTTAGCTTCGAGACTTGTGTTTTGAGGTTTTCAATCACACCATCTCTGTCAATAATTCTCTAATTCAATATACCCATTTCCACTGTCTCTGTTGTCGGTTGAGCAACTTCATTGACAAAGTGAAAGAAAGAATCGACATCTTCATTTGTTGGGCTGTACTCATCATGCTCAAACTCAGAATTTAAAACTTCATTTAAATTCGACAAATCACCACCAAAAATATCATCTTCATTACCAAATTCCTCTTCATCATCATCACCCGCATCTTCATCCTCATTGAAGTCACTTTGTATCTCAACATTCGTCATTTGATCATGTTCCTCTGCCACGATTATGACAGGAGGAACATGCTCTTTTTCCTTTTCAGAAGCAGTGATTACATCATCTTCCATGTCCATATGATCTGATGAGATTTCGGTTGATGATGCATCACTAACTTCAGAAAACTTTTCGAAATTTACCAATGGGAACATGGCTTGAAACATAAACTTCCCCTTTCTATTTTGCTTCATAAGCTCAAAGGTGTTTGAGCCAAGAGATTTGACATCAACGATTTCTCCTCTTCTTTTTATTTCTAGGTGCTTGATGTTTAGGATCAGTTGCAAAAATCTTGGGTACATGAGAAACTTATCTTTTTTCTCCTCTTCAACATTCCACGCCATTTCATTTAGAATGAAATGTGAGAAGTTGAATTCTAGACCCATAGAAAGAGCTGCAATTGCACCCGTATTTAGCAAAGAAATTTCATCAGCTCCGGCTCTCTGACCAGAAATGCAACTCACGAACACATGAGCTAAGAATCTCTAGTAGGATGGCAGAAGCTTTTTGATGGTTGGAGGAAACACCCCTTCATAGCCCATATTCTCAATGATAGTTTCAGTTTGATCCATTGAAATCTCAGTCGGAAAACTTGGCTGGTCATCAATTTGCAGAACCTATCGAATGATCTATTCCGTCACAAAAATCGTCTTTCCTTTAAATTTTGCTTCTAAGAAAACAAAAACATTTTCACCTCTTAGCACCACAACATTGCTCCAGAATTCCTTGATTAATCCATGATAGATAACAAGACTGGATGTGAGAGCATGAACAAGACAACACTTCTTCAATCCATGAACCATGGACTTGAAATCAGTGTGGGCTGCACGTGGATCAACCAAGAAAATAGCCAAGTTGTGGACATCATCAAGTTTCAAGTCAGCCATTTCATTGATCTCCACAAACCGAGCCAAGTGAGAAAACCAAATGATTTAAACAATTAAGATTAGGTTTTACTCATTAAACAATTTAATTAGGCTTTTAATTGATGATTAAGTGATTGAAAATTAATGTTCCTGTCCGTAGTTTTGAGTTCACGGTTAGAATGGGGTTTACGGTCGAAAATAGGTTCACGGCCGTGACCCATCAAAGCGCCGTGAACCCTTCAAAGAGCCGTAAACGCCAAACAATCAGTTTTCTTTGATTAAACCCTCGATTCATGGTCGATTTTTGTTAAGTTTAGCATAAGATTGATTGCCATTAAGATACTAACACGAATCAGTAAACGATTTTGGATGAAAAACACTAATGAAGTCGAATATATGAACAGTGAAAGGGGAGGGACTGAGAAGGTTCACGGCTGTAAACTGAATAGTGAGAGTGAAAAGAAGAATACGGCTGAGAACAGGAGAATTTATATGGATCCAAGATCCGGTCCATCCATATGGGCTGCAACCCAAGATGCTTCAACTCCAAGCCCAATACCACTAAGTAATTTAAATATAACACATTTTGAAGACTTTAAAAATTAAAATATAATAAAATAGAATCTAAAAAATTTAAACAAAAATAAAATGTATTTATTTTTTTTATTATTTTTATTATTTTTTATTTTTTTAGCAAAATAAAAATAAAAATAAAATAATAAAAAAAATTGAAATTAAAATGAATTAATACTAATTTCTCTTTTACCAATGCTAATAATATTTTGTGAGTTTGGGATCAAAGTTCTTAGACATCCTTAATCTGTTTATCGGTACCTCCTCCTTCATGAATAGATCTGGTCAATCGTCGGTATGGTGGTCCACTTAAACACGAAAGACTGTGACAAAAATAGAACATACTACAAGTGACAAGACATTGTGACCTTATGATTCTAGAAAAATTCCTAATGACCATTTATCTGATGACGACCAAGGATATTGTTGTCCACCTAAATTGAGCAATGAGATCTACAGACAATCTATTAATTGTTCAATTTTAGATGTACTAGAATATGTTTCCTGCTTCCTGATATACCCCAATAATCAAGAACTTCCGAGATACTCCTTACTTTAGGTAAGCACACAATTATTATGGGAGAAGACAAATTTAGAATGCATATGCTATACACTCAGGTCGGATCTCTTCCAATCACACAAAGGGTGAAACGTATGACTAACTAGAGTTCAGAGGGATTGAGAAGTAGAATAGTGCATATGCTATGTACCAGGTCGGATTGTTAATCACACAAAGGATACAACATATGGTTAACAGGTAGAAAGAATTGCATAGAATGAGATGCATAGAGATAGAACTGCATATGTTGCAGTCCACGTCGGATCTTTCGATCACGCAGAGGAGGCAACATATGACTGACAGAAAGAAAGCAAGAAAATAACTTTCTACAGACCTAATTTATCGGAATTCCCCGGTTGCCCCGTCAATATCGGAATCAAGGACAGAGTCCGTACATCAAGGAAAAGTAAACCACGATTCTAGATACAAATAATTTAGTGTAATCCTAATATTCCCATGTATATCTCCATTCGGTATTTCCATTCTGGGAAGCCCTCAAAAGATAACAGTCTTGGAATGCATGTAGTTTTTCCCATAAAGGAGTCAAGTTCTTGATGAACGGTGTTTTGAGATTCTATTGTTTTTGTTTTTCTTGTTTTTTTTTAATTTTCTAAACAACCGAACTAATAAAGAAAATACAATTGAATTTGTTCATTGACCAACGGGGTTTACGGTTGTATATGGATCACGGCCGTACACTCTTCACGACCGTATACAGCAGTTCACGGCCGTACATAGTCAAGAATGAAGTTTCATGGTCAACGAATGAAGGTTTCTCGGTCAAGGATGGATCACCCTCAAAAATCAGTTCACGATAAAAATTTTTTTGAATGGTTCACGACCGTATACTAGATCACGGCCGTAATCACTTCAATATTTTCAACAGTAAACACTTAGATTTCGATGAAAAACAACAGATTTTGATCCTAATAGCCTTGAATCCTAGAACAAATGCAGAAACCCAACAATCAAGCTCGAATCACACACGAAAATGATGAGAACCTTGAGCCGTAAACACCAAAACGAGTTTGACACCGGATTTTCTCTGATACTAATTTAGAGTCCCAAATCCAGGAACCAAACCAGTATTCAAACAATTAGACGAAGGAGATGAACAATAAAGCACAAGCACAAGAACAAAGAAGAAGAAAAGAGTTAATCAAGCAATGCACACGTAGTATAGCTAGGCCGCAAAGATGTCTGGCACACCTTGACACATACACTATGAATTATATTTGACAACATCGCTGACATAATATTGACACACAACTATTTATAGGGATAGACCAACCGCGAACTAGGTTCACGACCGTGAACAAGTTCATCACCGTGAACACCTACACAGTCGTAAACACACACAAGGAACAGACCAAACCCTACCAAGACTTGTACATAAAGAGCCTAGCCCAAACCACATTAATATGACATATCATACACAAACCATACATATCCTTGGGCCTAAACCTATGGTATATTCCAACCCGATACACATATATGGTCCCCGCCTGGGGGACTCGCCCTGGGGTGTATTTGAGCCTGATCAACACATATGGGCTCTGCCGTGGGGCCTCGCCCTGGGGTATCTTTTAACCCAATAATACTATAGTGGGCCTTGCCCCAGGGTGTATTTCAGCCCAAGCATATGATAGTGATCCCTGCCCTTGGGTATATTTTAACCTCAACATGCAATAGTTGGCCCCGCCTATGGGTTTATTTCAACCTGAGCATGCAACACCTATAAGCCGCATAACAAAAATTATACCATGTAACTCTTACAAAGACTGATAGCATATAAAAGTCCTAGTGGGTCGACATTGGTGCTTTCGACCCACGGGTATAGTAAGGAGACTCACCTCTCCATCTGAAAGATCGCTGAATAGGACACTTCTCCGAATGTTAGCTCTACTAGTCACCTACTCATTGAAACATGAACAAAGTTAAATTCTAATCAATATACCCAAAATACACATAGGTCAAACTTGGTCAAAGACAGTTCAATGTCGAAAAATCAAAAAAATCAACTTAGTCAAGTTAGCTAAGTACGCCCAGCGTACTCAGCTTGTACAATTAGCATACACATGCCTTGACCAGAAACAAGGTGTTGACCTCATAATCCATGTGTACCATAGTATATGCGCAACATACGTGCAACCATCATTTTCTTATATTTAGAGCTTAATCACTTAAACTTCTTAATCAAAATTCCAGATCTAGTCCTCAAATGATATCCTCAACCATAAAGTTTCCAACTTTATGGTCTTGCATGGCCATTAAGTGCTAAATTCTAAAAACCCTAGCTTCTTAAATCTTTAAGACATCGTAGCTCATGAATGGAAGGAAATTAAGGTCCAAGTATTTTATGGTTCCTAATAACTCCATAATGGATAAAGCTTCCAACTTTATCCATTATAATGGTCCAACAACCAAAGATCTAGTCTTTAAGTCTGAAAGGGACCAAAAGTGCATCTTTTCCAACTTAATCCATTAATTCCATGTATTAAGTGTTTAGATCTGAATCAATATGATGTTTAGATGGATAAATTTTCCAACTTTATCCATAACAAGGTCATAAACTTTCATGATCTAAACATTATGCATTAAAGTGACGAAAAGCTCATAACACCCAAGCTTTGCTAGATCTATCAAACGCATCGTCAAGATTCAAACTTTATACCTCTAGAAAAAAGATAAAGGTGAACCAAGTTTGGATCTACAAGCTCCAAAGCAAACAACACTTCTTTATAGAGCTCCTTCTTCTCCAAGATGAACCAAGAACATTCCAAAGAACTTAAGCACAACTTCTTTTACTCAAAAGGCTCAAACTAGGGTTAGGGTTTTGAACGGAGGGCGTTGGAGAGGTGGAGGCTGAGAATGGAATGGGTTTGTTAAAGTTAAGGAACTTAAATCGGGCTCAAACCACAAACATAGGGTTTGGGCACTGATCACGTACGCCCAACGTACTACTGGTACGCCCTAGTACGCCCAGTGTACTAGACTATGTCCAAAACCTTCCTAACTTCTAACGTTCTTAACTACATTGTTCCAACTCCATTTTTGATGATCTTTATATCCAGGGAAAGGTATTGGGGAGCTCTACAAACCTACCTAATCACTTTTGACTTAAAACACATCGAACTAAAATCCTTAATTCATAAAAGAAGTTTGAAATGCCACTTTTCCCATTTTAGCCTTTGACTACAAAGCACAAACTGAACTTTTGGAACACATAATCTACATTACCCACATCTAAATGGGTATAAACCTCTCTTTCTCAAATCCTGAAGCCTTATGATACTTGATCATCAGGTCACGTCCCCGTATTTATGAAACGACTCGAAATAGGGTGTTACAACTCTCAACCAGTTAAATTAGATTTTGTCCTCGAAATCACTCCTTGCTACTTCCTAGGCTATTAGAAGATCTGACCATATCTTCAAGATCCATGATACAATTCCACACAAATATACGATGGCCTTCCAACAAGTGAACCCATACTTAGTAGAACTCACATATAGATGAAGAATGAATCCTTTTTCTCACTAACCTTAACCAACAAAGGACAACCATCACTACTCAGCTCAAATCTAGGAATCCAATACCTTATCTAACTTCCTGACATAAAAAACCATTCCGAATCACATCCAATATGGCTCTACTTCGTAATCTAATCTGAATGAAATCTTTCCACCCTAAATTATCCTACTAACCAAACATTCACCTTTTCGATCTATCAAAGATCTTTTGAGCACCAAGCTGATGTACAAATTATCTGAAACGCTAGATTCCCAAACGGTAACTGAAACCAACATCCTTTCAAATGACTATACCACGAGACTTTATCCAAGTGTTTGTCTGGAAAATCTAACCTAACCTACTTGTATATAAGGCTTGAACAACCCTGCTGTTCCAACCAGGGATATCATAACCAACCATCACACCGATGTAATGTAACTCACTTTGCTCTAAATGAATGTTACACACCCAGTTGTAGGCTTACATCATGATCGGCCCCATACGGCCCAAAACCTTTCTTAATTCCATGAATGATTTCGCCTTCCCACAGTCTCACGACATGTCCTCCTATGGTCTAATCCCACCTAGAGGAAACTACGAGCTAAATCATAGATTCACAATGCTCTCACAGTTGCTTAAGGACTAGGTGAATGCTACGGGATACCCCGTAATCTTACAACATTACAACACTACCTGCCAACCTAGTGAATGATAATGCCACCTTCGCAGTCTTAAAACATCTCTCTCAATATCTGCCAATCTAGTGAATGTTATGGCCACCCCGTTGTCTTACAACACTTCTATACTGCCATGGTCCCAAGCCACGGTCTTACACCTCATCTACCATACCAACCATAATCATCATGAGTAGAACCCGCATTCGAGTATACCCCAACCAGGTGTTTGGGTTATGCTTCGAACCCTAAATCCCTAATTAGACATGATAGATAGAGAGGCCCTAACGTAAACCTTAACCTATTCCTGATCACATACCCACCATGCATCACTTTTGATGTCCAAGGTAACCTGAATATTCTTTCACGTGGAACTGTTAAAAAAACCAGTCTACCACACTTGGATTCGATTGTGCTCTTCCAATATACAAAAATTGATGGATTGCCAATCCATCTCACAACCTTTGAATTTAAGCTATCGACAACCTGAGCTTACATGATGACTACTTACTAAAATCTATACGAGCTCAATAATTCCAAGTACTTCCCATAATACAACTCCAAATCCTTAGCCACTTCAGCTTATGAGAAAGAACTGTAACCGTCGACCGAAATGGAAAGGTCACCAACCCAACTACCCACTTGCCAAAAAATCGATGCACTCAAAACATCTCTAAAAATATCCATTTACATCCTCTTGACAATCCCAACATTTGATCAAACCCATAGGACATCCATCCTGAGCGATACAAGCACTCCTGAATTCTGACTTCATTGTCCCAAATTGGGACAACTAACTTCCATTAGATATTTCCTAAAATTTCTTGATGCGAGTACCACACGTGCATTCCTGAAGACATGAATTTGGCAGCTACTCATCTGACACTTGCATTTTGAATAATCCCTTACACCTATCAATCATGACAAATCTTCACCAGCTTGAGTTCCAATAATCTCATGAACTTCAAAATTACCAATCTTACACCCACGATCAAACCAATTCCTCATTGCCTCGAAACTAGGAAGAATCCCTACATATCCTGCCTTCAAACCTGGCATGCCCACCTTGCAGATTCCTTGAATTCTTGTTGATACCAGCAAAGATCATATCGACTGCTGATCTTTTCTCACCTTAAGCTTGTCCCGATTATGGCTGATGCCTCACTTATCAAAACCCAAAATTGGCTTGCCCAAGTATCCCCAAAACACGAGAGCCTTCTTCCTAAACATAGCGGTGATCTCCACTACAGTCTCAGTCGTTTGGAGAAGATCATGAAACTCCCTCGACCACTACTACACCTCAGTAGCTGGTGCAAAATCTTCCCTAAACCGGGTTACAAATCATCTCAAGTCATCGTCTCAATGGCCTCGCCTCCGAAAGTGAAGTCTACCTCCTCCCACCAATCTCGAGCTCTATCTTTCAAAAGATAGGAAGAAAATCTAACCATCGGCAGAAACTCGTCCGAGAAGCGTTTACTGTATCCACCAACCACCTCCTACTAGAAATGGGTCCTTCTCCCCAAACAAATCAGGAGCTCCACAAGCATGAGTCTCGTGGAAGGAAAGTGTATGAACTCCCACAATATTCATAATATCAGTGCGGAACGCGCCCAAGCGATCATCCAAAATCTCCATAATCCCCTCCTTAACCGTTCTAAAGTTCATAGAAGTATGCTTCAAAATATTGTTGGATAAGGTGTCTAAGCCTGTAATTATATTTGGTATGTACTTGACCCAACCCGACATGGTCCATTTGGGTTGCACTTCCACGAAACAATTTATATGGATAATCTTTTAAGAATAATATTATTTATGATTTATTAATATATTATATGTTATAATATATTAATATGAAATCATATTATTTAATTAGTATTGATCAAGAATTAATTTGGAATTAATTTAGTGATCGAAAGAAACTAATTATGGACTCTTATATATATAGTGGGCTAAGTTCATTTAGGATGAGCTATGCTTGCATGGATATTCCATGGAGTTTTAACCCATGGATCCTATGGAAATGAAAGGTCATGGGTATTAGGGTTTACATGGATTTAACCCTAATCCTTCATACTATATAAAAAGGTCTTTGGCACATGAAATAGGACTAGTGTGTGTGAGAACAAGGGTGGGCCGATTTTAATAAGTGCTTCATATTCTCTCAATCTTTCAGTGGTGTTTTGGTTATTTGTGATTCCACTTAAGGCATCCACATTATTGGTGTTAGGCTCTCAAGACTCAAAGCAATCAACCACAAGAAAAGGTATGTTATTATACTAATGTTTTTTATATTACAAGTACCCCATAACATGCTACTTAGGTTGAGAACCTTGGAAAATGAATATTTTCATGTATAATAGAGAAAACATAGATCCAAGGTTCTACGGTTGCATGTACACCATAGGAGTGTTAGAATGATCAAAACCCTTCAGTGGTATCAAAGCCTAGGCTTTTTTTTCAATTATACTTGATGCTACATGTTTTTCCAAAGTTGAAATTCTGCATTTTTTGCATCTGACTGCTCACCATGGTGTAGCAGTCTTTACAACGACATGGTGATGCCCTTGTATGCAGAATTTCGGGGTTTTGCATGGTATTGGATGAGGATCATTACCCTAAACTGTTTTTGAACCTAGAAACATGTTTTTCAAGGGGGTAATGTTCTTCCTTGTTCAATTAAAAGGTGATTGTCAAAATTTCATACTTTGTTATAGTTTATATGATTAATCTAAATTATATGGAATTTTTTTTATTTGAATTACCTTAATCATATGAGTTTAATTTAGAACTTTAACATTCTTGTTAGTTGAATTGTTGTTCTTGATGATTTTAATGGACTCCATAACTTGTCCTCAAGTTATGGAATTCCAAAAGTTTTCTTTTAAATGGATCATTAAAAGTCATAGGTTATAAAAATGAAGAGTCTCATTTTCAAGAACCATTAAACTTATATGTTATGAAGTTAAAAAGTTTTTAGTAGTTTCAAAACTTGCCCTCGAGTTTTGGAATTTGAAAAGTCTCACAGACACTTTAATTCCAAACCCTAGAGTTTTAAAAGTTAAAATTCAACCCTTATCCTTTATAGTATTATAAGTTAATAATATATATATATATATATATATATATATATATATATATGTATGTATGTATGTATAAGATAAAGTCAGTCTTATCGTTAGTAGGCCTTATTCACGAAGCCGATCTATAAAGGGGGGGGGGGTATAAGGTTGTTGCCTATAAAATGGCAGCTTAATGGGTGTCCACTCTCACCCACCGCTTCCTTGACTATTGGAGGGTCGTTTTCCAAACGGGTAGGACAAGGACTATAATTCTCATTAAAAGTATAATGATAAATATAAAGTAACTAAGCTTTTATAAATTCCCAATCTTAGTTACTTTAGGAAAATGTGAAATTGGTGCTAACCCATGAAATTACACTTTGTACCTTACCAAGTCGTTGGTGGAGCGTGTGTGTAGGTAACCGGCACACTAACATGGACTAGTAAGAGTGGCAAAGAGTGACTTAATGTTTATCATAGATCGGTGGAGCGCGTGTAGGTAACCGACACATCGATTAGGTGATAAAAATTAAGGGCACCAAGTTAATTTGCATGGTTATTCACACCTTGTTTGTGATCCTCAGGATCCTAGTCACAAACTTGAGAGGGCACAATCAAGATTTAAACATGTCATTGAAAAGTTCAATGAATCTCAAAAGATCAAGGAGTTTCAATCCAATTAAAACCTAATAATTTATTTTGTTTTTCATGGTGGAAATCGGTGAATCGTCATTCACTTACCTTCAAATATTTTAAAGCTTGGATTACGATCCCTCTTCCAAGTTATAAAGTATTGTGTTGGGTCCAAGCCTTAATATTACATTTGGGTGTCTCACTAAGGATTCTATATCTAATCTATACTTGTCTTTCTTCTTTTTCAGATGTCTTCCAACAATGTTGCTTCTGGTTTAAACCCTACCGACTCCTTCTCTATCAGGAACCTTTGTGGGAGAGTCATCTTTGATGGTTCAAACTTTAATGATTGGATTAGAAACATCGTTACAATCACGCGTTATGAGGAAAAGGAATATGTACTCAACAAGGAGCTGAAAGAAATTGATAAGTCTACTGCTACTCCAGAGGAGATCGCTGACTTTGGGGCACATGAGAGAGATGCTAGCAAGGTGGTGTGTATTATGTTGGCCACAATGAAAGTTGTACTCCAGAAGTCCTATGAGGATTCTTACCCTTTTGAGATGCACACGGACTTGACGGACCGCTACCATCAGAGTGCTCGTTAAGAGAGGTATGAAATCATCTCTTCCATGATAACAACCTGTATAAAGGATGGTGAATCCATCACAAGCCACATGCAGAAAATGCAATGGTTTGTGGACCTTTTGTTGAAGTTGAATGTGAACTTCCCTAAGGAATTGGCTATTGACATCATATTGCACTCCTTACCTAGTTGGTATGATCAATTCCAAATGAGCTATCATATGAACAAGGAGGAGGTCACACTCAACAATCTTCAAGGACTTTTGATAACCGCTGAAACTAGTCACATAGGTAAATCGGTTGTTAGTACTCCTACTCCTAACACCACCCCTGTTCTGGCAATCGGGCAAAGTAGAGGGAAAAAGAGGAAGACCCCTTGGAAGGGTACCAAGGGAAAGTCTCTTGATGGATCCTCTTCAAGTGGAACCAAAGATGGTTCTGTCACTCCATCTTCCACCCCAAACAAATCTGAATGCTTTTATTCACTGGAAACAAAACTGTCCCAAGAACCTGCAAGATGTTAAGGATGAAAAGGTCAAACCTACCTATGCATGTATTTACACTATATTGTTTAATAACTCACTATATACTAATTCTTGGGTCCTTGATACAGGTTGTAGTATTCATATACGTTCTGATTTGTAGGGCCTAAGAAGAAGTGAGGATGTAGAGCACGGAAAGATAAATTTGATCATGGGGAATAGGAAAGCTTCACTTGTCACCAAGATTAAAGTTTATTCTTTGTTTCTAAGTAGTGGGTTAATGTTAGATTTGAATAAGTTTTGTAACTTGTATGAAATAGCAAGAAAAATTATTTCTTTTCACGGTTTGTACAAACAAGCATTTACTTTTTCATTTGATAATGAATGTGGTGGTATTAATTCTTTTTATAATAATGTTCTTTATTTTAAAGCATTACTTTTTGATGGTGTATATGAAACTGTGTCGGTTGTAGACAAATTAGGAAATAATGTGCTGCATATCAATTCTTCCACTAGTTTGGATAAAGTGCACTTGTGGAATTGTCGTCTTGGACATGTTAAAAAGAAGCACATAGGCCAACTCCAAAAGGCTGGAGTCTTGGAATCATTTGACCTAAAGTCTGATGATAGTTGCGAGTATTGTTTACTTGGAAAAATGACTAAGTCACTCTTCACTAGTACTTGTGCTAAGGGTGAATGTTTGTTGGACCTCATACACACAGATGTGTGTGGACCGTTCATAACCGCCACACGGGATGCTAACCGTTCTATGTGACTTTTACTGATGATTACAGTAGATATGGTTATGTCTACTTAATCAAGTATAAGTCAAAAACCTTTGAGAAGTTCAAAGAATTTAAACATGAAGTGGAGAATCAGCTGGGTAGGAACATTAAGATGCTTCAAAACGATCGAGGAGGAAAGTATCTTAGTACAGAGTTCCTTGACTATCCTAAGGAATGTGGAATTGTTTCACAATTGACACCTCCCAGAACACCACATCTTAATGGTGTGGCTGAGAGGCGCAATTGAACCTTGTTGGACATGGTTCGTTCCATGATGAGTCGAGCTTCGTTACCAGTCACATTTTGGGGGTATGCCTTATAGATTGTCGCCCATATCCTTAATCTAGTCCCTACCAAGAAGGTTTCCAAAACACCTCACGAGATGTGGACTGGGAAAGTTCCCAATTTAGACCACATCAATATTTGGGGTTGTGAGGATTTTGTGAGGCATGAGACTAAGGACAAGCTCGAACCTTGTAGTGAGCAGTGTATTTTCATTGGCTACCCATAGAAATCCATTGGTTACTTCTTCTACAGACCCAGTGAGAATATGGTCTTTGTGGCAAGGAGAGGGGTCTTTCGCGAGAGAGAATTTATAAGACAAGGAAACAGTGGGAGGAAAATTGACCTTGAAGAGCTTCAAGAGTCAAGCGGTGAAGGAACATCAAACCTTAGCAATCAACCTGAGGAGGAAAGTCCTCTTGAACTAACTGACGAGTATGTACTTCTGAGGCATTCCACTAGAATTCGGAATGCACTTGAGCACTACTATGGTTTCCATATTACTATGAAAGGTGATACATTTATCAATGATAGTACACTGGTAATTATCGATGAACCTAACTGCCATAGGGAAGCCAAGGCAGGCCCTAAGTCTGCAAAATGGAAAGAGGCTATGGACAACGAGATTCAGTCCATGTATGACAATCAAGTTTGGAACTTGGATGACAATGTACCGGGTCATAAGACGGTCGGGTGAAAATGGATCTACAAGAATAAGACCAACATGGATGGAAAAGTGCACACTTATAAGGCATGACTGGTTACAAAGGGTTACACACAAACTCAGGGAGTTGTCTCTGATGAAACCTTCTCACTAGTAGCAAAAATTAAGTCTATTAGGATTATGCTAGCCATTGCTTCATTTCATGATCATGAAATATGGAAAATGGAAGTCAAAACTGCTTTCCTTAATGTAAAGTTGGCTGAGGATGTCTACATGAGTCAGCCAGAGGGTTTTGTCATTGCAAAGTACCCTGATAGAGTGTGCAAGCTTCAGAAATCCATTTATGGATTGAAATAAGCATCTCACAGCTGGAATCTTTGTTTTGATGAAAAAGTCAAAGAGTTTGGTTTTTCAAGAAGGGAAGATGAGTCCTGTGTATATGTCAGAGCTAGTGGGAGTATAGTTAGCTTTTTGGTACTGTATGTGGATGACATACTACTCATGGGAAATGACATTCCAACTTTGTAGGAGGTTAAGTCCTGGCTTGGGAAGTGTTTCGCTATGAAGGACCTTGGAGGAGCTACCTATATCCTAGGGATAAGGATATTAAGACAAAGGAGTAAAATACTAATCGGAATTAGTTAAAGCACATATGTGGACAAAGTGTTGAAAAGGTTCAACATGCATAATTCCAAGAAAGGTGATTTTGCCGATCCAGCATAGCCAAACTGAGCAAGGCTCAGTGTCCGAGTACAAAGGCTGAGATAGCTGAGATGAGTCGATTACCATATGCTTCCATTGTTGGCTCGATCATGTATGCTATGACTTGTACCCATCCTGATGTGGCCTTTCCTTTAAGCATGGTCAGGATATATCAGGGGAACCCTGGCAAGGCTCACTGGACTGGGGTGAAGAACATTCTCAAGTACCTGCAGAGGACCAAGGACTGGGTCCTTACCCTTGGTGGGAGTGATGACTTTAGAGTAGTAGGGTATAGTGACGCTAGTTTTCAAATTGATAGGGATACTTTCCACTCTCAGTCGGTCTAGGTCTTTACCATGAACAGAGGAGCAATTACATGGAAAAGTTCCAAGTAGGAGACGATAGCTGATTCGACATGTGAATCAGAGTACATAGCAGCGAGTGAAGTGGCAAAGGAGGCGATATGGCCGAGGAACTTAATCGGAGACCTTGGAGTTGTACCAGCTATAAAGGAGCCTATGGAGATTATCTATGACAACAATAGCTTGGTTGCCTTAGCCAAGGAACCGAGAGATCATGGCAGATCCAGACACATTGATAGAAAATATCACATCATAAGACACAAGACAGAAGAAGGACTTCTCGTGGCAAAGAGGTTATCGTCAAAAGAGAACCCAACAGATCCCCTCACAAAGGGATTGACTAGGGTTAAGCATTTGCAGCATGCGAGGCGCATCGGGCTGAAGGACGATATTAGTTTGACAGATTAGATAGCTATTTCTGAAAGTTGTAAAATGTAATTAACATTTGATGATTAAATAAAAGTTGTTGTTTATTTATAAGTAAGGTGTTGCTATCTTGTGTCAATTGTTTACTATTGTTTCAATTTTGTATGTTTTGACTTCCAGAATAATTACTTTATTCAGACTCTCCACAGTCAGTCATATGTTGGAAGTAGGCATGAATCAAGACTATCATGAATTGGGCTTGTAGATGTCTAATGTGTTATACATGGAAAAAGTTGCTAAAACATTCATGAGTACTCATAAGTTCTAAGTATTGGATTAAACCGATGCTCACTTGTATCACTTCATGGAATTTATCTCGAGTGATCATGATACGGTAGTATCATATAAGTCTTCAAGCCTAGACATATGAGTTGTTGCCTATGAGTTGGTTGTGCATTGATTGTACGAAAACACATCAGTAACTTGATGTTATAAAACGTGCCTTTATGTATGATTCAACAAGTAGTAGAACAAGCATATGAGTCGAAGTTTATTTGTTCCTTTTAGTCCTTGGAGGATTAAAAGCAATATCCGGGCCCCTCGATGATTTTGTTATAGCCTATGTGTCAGGCCCGGTCAGAACCAAATTGATGTGTTCAGTTTAGTTCTATGTCAAACAGATCGGAAATCGGGAAATAAACTGTTGGACTATAAGTACGACATTGTTCCACGTATTTTTCCGGCTGATATCTAGAATATAGGATTATATGATCACTTATCTAAAATCGCACTTCATAGCTCAACAGAGTTTTAAAGAGCTACGATTGTTGGTTGGTTCCTGAATTCATACTTGCAGCTATAGTTATCCGACTTATCCAAGTGGGAAACTGTTGGATAAGGTGTCTAAGTCCGTAACTATATTTGGTATGCACTTGACCCGACCCAGCATGGTCCATTTGGGTTGCACTTCCACGAAACAATTTATATGGATAATCTTTTGAGAATAGTATATTAATATGAAATCATATTATTTAATTAGTATTGATCAAGAATTAATTTGGAACTAATTTAGTGATCAAAAGGAACTAATTATGGACTCTTATATATATATATATATATATATATATATATATATATATATATATATAGTGGGCCAAGTTCATTTAGGATGGGCTAAGCTTTCATGGATAGTGCATCGAGTTTTTAACCCATGGATCCTATGAAAATGAAAGGGCATGGGTATTAGGATTTACATGGATCTAATCCTAATCCTTCATACTATATAAAGAGATCTTTGGCACATGAAATGGCACTAGTGTGTGTGAGAACATGGGTGGGTCGATTTCAATAAGTACTTCATATTCTCTTAAGCTTTCCAAGGTGTTTTGGTGATTTCTGATTCCACTTGAGGCATACGCATTATTGGTGCTAGGCTCTCAAGACTCCAAACAATCAACCACTAGAAAAGGTATGTTATTATACTAAAGTTTTTGATATTACAAGTACCCCATAACATACTAGTTAGGTTGAGAACCTTGGAAAATGAATATTTGCATGTATAATAGAGAAAACATAGATCCAAGGTTTCTAGGGTTGGATGTACACCATCGGAGTGTTAGAATGCTCAAAACCCTTCAAATATCGTGGGTGATCTTCAACGAGATGAACTCCCACATATTCTCATCAATCGACTTAGTACCTGTAGCTGAGCCTGAACTAGAACCTGAACCTGGTCCATACGTGGTCATCTCCATTCTGAAAGTAGTCGTAAAATTGACTAAAACATAACCAAGAATCCTAAACCCATAGGCTTCCTAGATTATTCGTGACTCTCCTCGATTCGAGTATGGATCATGTGCTTTCAGTAGTATGGGCCCCATACTACCTTCCACACCTATCCTTACTTTCCTCAAGAATTATCCCAAATCCTCCTAGTCACCTTCTCAAACTTGTACTCAAAGTACTCGCTAAACAACGCATCTAAACCCATTACTAAACTTCCTATGCTCTCATAGGTTTTTGACCTCAGTCTGCCATCAGCTGCTGAAAAACTCCCAATAATGTTAGTTAACCACTTCATGAATACAATCACATGCAAAAAAACTTTGATAATTGTCTGAGTAAAATTCTTAACCCTATAACGGTTAGACTCAGACGAGAGATACGTAGTAGGTTCAAATCAGGCACTCTTAGATTATTTAACCTATGTAGCATGTGACTTAACATATTCACTTAATAGTTAACTCGAACCATTAAGAGTCCCACTTAGCACAAAGCAAGCAAAATTCATGCAGTAACACTCCAAGCCATAAAATCAATCAAAGGACATCTCAAAATCACATGCTACTACCATGCTATGAACTTCTAATCTCACTTTCGGTTGCGTTATGCATGCAAATGATATACAATACAGGATCAATTACACTGTCAAATAAAAGAATCTACCGAAGGACAACAACCAGACAAGGAACATGAAATAAGGCAAAATCAGTCATTTTAGGGCTATATGATCCTAATCGTATACAAATTTTAAAGCATACACTTAGCAATTACTTCTACCAATATACATTCCAAATCTAGCATAGCATCCAATCCTCTTAGGCTATGAGGCATCACATATAAGGATAATCCATCCAGTCATCTAAAATCCATACTAGCATGCAATTCCAAAAGATCAAACAATTAGGCATATAAAGGCATCTCGCCTAACAAGAAATCTTGAGTAGATCCTTATCCCTAATCTAGTATGTAATTCTTATAACATATATCATCGCAACATGTATGGTTATTTAGGGAATCACTTACTTGAGCCCGGCTGATTGCACACATCATACCTCCTTTTTCTTTATAAAAATATTTTTTGAAACTTATTTTCTATACAAAAATCTTTTTACAAACTTATTTTCTTTCAAAAGATTACTAATTCCTCAGTTTGAGTTCACACATACGCGACAATGTGCTTGAATCCCTCAGACCAAGGCTCTGATGCCAAATTGTAATGTCCGAAAAATTCATTGTAAAATTTTCCTTTTTTAAATAATAAACCATACAAACGAGTTGTTCCAAAACCAGTCAAAGTGAATTTATTATTTAAATATTAGTGTAAGTATTGAAATTGGTAATGCGGAAAACTCTGGTGGATGTGGTGTAGTCCCGTCAGGCCTTTCCCTTTCATACCAGAAGTACCTAGAATCATAAACGTAAAATTGTAAGCATAATGTTTGGTGAGTTCCCCAATATACCACACACCATACATATCCTTGGGTAACCCTAGGGTATATTCCAACCTGATACACATATATGGGCCCCACCCTGGGGCCTCGCCCTAGGGTGTATTTCAACCCAATCAAAAAATATGGGCCTCGCCCTAGGGTATCTTTCAACTTGATCATACTATATTGGGCCCTACCTTGGGGTGTATTTCAACCAATGCATATGATAGTGGAACCCCCCCCCCCCCTAATGTATATTTCAACCCGAACAAGCAATAATGGGCCCCACCTTAGGGTTTATTTCAACCCGGGCATGCAACACATATAAGCCACATAACAGGAAGCATACCAAGCAAGAGTTATAAAAGACAGCTAACAAATAATAGATCCTAGTGGGCCGACATTGGTTCCTTCAACCCACGGGTATAGTGAGGACATTCACCTCTCCATCTGAAAGATCACTGAACAAGATAATGCTCTGAATATCAACTCTATCGATCACTTATTCATTGGAACATGACTAGACTTAACTTATAATTAATATACACAAAATACCTATAGGTCAAACTTGGTCAAAGACCGTTCAATGTTGAAAACTCAAAAAGCCAACAGATCAACTCAACTAAGTATGCCCAACGTACTTAGCTTGTACGCTTAGCGCACACATGCCTTGGCTAAAAACGGGGTGTTGACCTCGTATGCCCTTTGTACCATAGTGTATGCCCAACGTACATGCAACCATCATTTCCTTCTATTAAGAGCTTAATACCTTAAGCTCTTTTGTCTAAATTCCAGATCTATTCCTCAAATGATGTCCTTAACCATAAGTTTTCCAACATTATGGTCTTGCATGATCATTAAGTGCTCAATACCAAAAACCTTAGCTTCTTAACTCTTTAAGACATCCTAGCTCATGTATGGAAGGAAACTAAGGTCCAAGATTACATTTTTATGGTTCCTAATAACTCCATAATCGATAAAGTTTCCAACTTTATCCATTAGAATGGTCCAACCAACCAGGATCTAGTCTTTAAGTCTCAAAAGGAACAAAAGTGCATCTTTTCCAACTTAATCCATTAAGTTCAAGTCTCAAGTATTTAGATCTGAATCAATATGATGTTTAGATGGTTAATGTTTCCAACTTTATCCATCACAAGGTCACAAACTTTAAAGATCTAAAATTTATGAACTAAAGTGACCAAACGCTCCTAGCATGCAAGACTAGCTAGATCTATCAAATGCATCACCAAGATTCAAACTTTATACCTCTAAAAGAAAGATTAAGGTGAACAAATTTCGGATCTACAAGCTCCAATACAACTAAGACTTCTCCAAAGAGCTCATTCTTCTCCAATATACACAAGAACACTCCAAAGTACTCAAGCACACCTTCTTTAGCTAAAAAGGCTCAAACTAGGGTTAGGGTTTTTTAAGGGAGGGTGTTGGCGAGGTGGAGTGCAAGAATGGAATGGGTTTGGGGAAGTTAAGGTGCTTAAATAGAGCTGAAATCACGAAAATAGGGTATAAGAACTAATCGCGTATGCCCATCGTACTCTTGGAATACCTAGCATACTCAGGGATACCCTAGTATGCCCAACGTGCTTCCTGTTTACCCATCATACTAGACTAAGTTGAAAACCTTCCAAACTTCTAACGATCAGAACTTCTTCGTTCCATCTCTGTTTTTGACCATCTTTATATCCACTGAATGGTATTGAGGAGCTCTACAACCCTATCTAATTACCTTTGACTTAGAACACATCAAAATAAAATCCTTAATTCATAAAAGAAGTCTAAAACACCACTTTCCCATTTTACCCTTAGACTCCAAAGCACAACTTGCACTCTTGGATCACATAGTGTACAGTACCCACATCCAAACAGGACAGAACCTCTCTTTCCCAAAGGCCGAAGCCTTATGATACTTGATTTTCGAGTAATGGCCCCAAATTTATGAAACGAATCAAAACATGGTGTTACACTTGGGTTGGTTGTTCTGTTTCTGAGGTGGCGGTTGAGCTTTAGATGAGTAGTTTAGGTGAGTCTCCTCACAATACTTGTTGTTCGAAGATGTGAACGCTGGTCCATTAGATTATGTTATAGTATGTTAGCTATATTTGTGAATCTTGGATATATATTGTATGTGTTTGTATGTATACCAGTCGGGGCCCGATGTTAGGCAGGGCCTGATGAGTGTGTTAAGCGAGGCCTATCTCATGTTACAAAGAGATCTGTTCCGGGCAGGGCCTGATGTCGGGCGGGGTCTGATTGTTGTTGGGAAAGGACCATTATATGTATGGTATGTGGTATTTTGGGGAACTCACAAAGCTTTGTGCTTACGGTTTTGTGGTTTAAACCTTTTCAGGTACTTGTAGTTTTAAAAAGAAGAGCCCGACTTGATCGCACCGAATCCCCTGAAGATTTATTACACAATATTATTTGTGATTATACTCTGATGTTTTGAGAATATTTTACTCTAATCATATTTTAATATAATGTAAGAATGGTTTTGATTTATTCAAAATCAAAATTTTACTCGATATTTTTGGGACGTTACACACATGGTGTAGAAACTCAAATTGGAGGAGGAAGATCACCTGAAACCCTAACAACTTACTTGGATAGTAAAGGGAAACGTTGTTAAGGTAAGAAAGCATTGTTTTGTGTAATTTTCAGTGGAAAAGCTATTTGGATGAGGGGTGGTGTGAAGTCTCACCTATGGATGCGTGCAACATTTTGTTATAAAGATTGTGTCAGTTCGATAGGCGTACAAAACATGATGTCACACCCCAAAACCGACAATGGTGGAAACGTTCTGGGGTGGAGGACGTCATGTATTGTATCACAACAATGCAAAGTAGTAAACAAGCAACAACATCATCCATTGCATTTATAGTATAATTTTAATTACATTTGAGTTCTTTCATAGTATAATTCTACAAAAACTGAATATTCAAAAATAAAAGACGAGTCTTGATCGCTCCGTCTTCACAAAACCTGGTAGTCGTACCCGTCTATCCGTGTCCTGGGAATACAAGTTATTTTGAAAGCGAGTATCCGCAATAATGCTGGTGAATTCATAAGTATTTATGTGACTTTGATTTGTAAAGCTGTACAGAAAGACTTGTAAATGTTTGAAGGAAAGTTTGTACCAACGAACATGTTTGTAAGTAACTGTAAACGTTTGAAAACCCTAAAAAATCCCATATTTTCTACTAGTATAAAATGTAGCCTTCTGCCAAGACTCGGGTGTTTTGAATGTTAGCTTTAGAAATCCAATATTTTTTTTATAAGTGGGTTGTAGTTTAAAAATCCCAAAAATGAACTACCTTGACATTTTTCATGTCTAAAATAGTAGATTTGTGTACATACATAATCGCTAAGGTATTTGATAACCCTGTAAATCAACATGTTTTTAATACTCCATGTGAGTTTTATAACCATGCTAATGACCCAGACTGCCTGTAACAACGTTCTTCAGGCATTGGAATGTTATGAAATTTGTCACCCCGGACCTGCCGGTCTAACTGTAGCTAACAGTTTAGGTGCGGGATTGTCAATCCCGTATAGATCTATACACAAGTATCACGCTCCCCTACAAGGGATTATTGTATATAATACAGGACTTAATAATGCATACTCGAAAGTACGTGAAATGTCTCACAAAACCTAGTATAAAACAGATTTACGTATGAAAATGTCCATTTGTTTCTTGTATATGAAAATATCTCTTTCATATGGTACTTTGTAGTATGTAAAATTTCATGAATATCTAGTACACTATCTTATGTAATCGTATATCTTGTAATTGTATGTCTTGAAATTTGTATGCCTTGTAATTGTATGTAATCGTATCTCTTCATATAGTATGTAATGTATTAGTATAGACTCATAAACAAACTGACTCTTGTTGATTCCTTGTACTTGGAATGGTATGTAGTATATCTTAACTATACCTATTATAGTTACTAGTAGTGTGTGTGTATAACCGAAATATGCCTTTGCTACCCAAAGGTACTGAACCAACTGATGGAAAACTTTTATGTCTATATATGTATACATGATATATATATATATATATATATATATATATATATATATATAACTACACATATATAGGCGTGCATTTGACAATAAAAATATAAAAGAAGTTTCGTATAACCTTTGAGAAGTTTAATAAATAAGAAATGATGACTTGATGTCAGTTTATAAAACGATTTGAAAGTAGTTTGTTTGATAAGAGCAATTTTAAGTATAAGAATACCTTTGTTTGAAATACGATTCTAATAGCGTTTGAAAAGAAACATAAAGTATGTAAGACAGTTTGATAAAGAGTTTTTAACATGTAAAAATGTTGGTCGTAAACTATTATAGTTTTTCCAAAAGTTTGTTTCGTTTGTATAGTAAACCCTAGTGAGATGCTCACTTGTTATGTAATGTGTAACTTTTGTGGTGACCTAAATGAACACATATACTCAAAGTATAAATAAAGTGTTTGATTCGTATATATATAACAATATATTTAATTTCAATAGACAAGATGATATCATGATATATTTTGCGTATGAAAGGCTCCATGTAGTGGTTATGAATCATATATGATTTACTTGATAAAAATGAGTATTTAGTGAAACTTTGGGTTACACACGATAGTAATCGTGTGTTTACTTGTATTCCCCCCCCCCCCCCCTTTAAAAGTGTATATAAAAAAATATTGATAAAAAAAAGTAGTTTATAGGGGTATGAACTCACCGAAGAAAGTGCGTGTTTTGAAGAAACCGAGATTTTCTCGGGCGGCACCTCGACCGGAAAGTGATGAGATTCTCGGGAATCTCGGGGCTTCGGACCTTCGTCGGGGCTTTAGATATGAAACTGGGAAGTCGGGATGTTGTCGGCATGAAAAATTAGATGAAAAAGTGAGAGAAATGAAGCATTTTAGCAAAGGCAGCCGACACCCTCGGAATCTATTTATAGGAGCTAGAGGTCCTCGGTATGCTGGGCGTACTTCGGACTTACGCGGGGCGTACCTCGTAGGCTGGGCGTACTCCGAGGGTACGCTGGGCGTTCGCTTGCATCACTGCTGACCGCATCCTCGGGCGAAGTGTCTGGTCGACGTGGACGATCCGGAGCCTAGTATTCGAGTACGCTGGGCGTAAATCGTTTCGGTGTGTGTGCCACGCACTTGTAAAATCCGTAACTTTTGCATACGGGCTCCGTTTTTTACTTTCTTTATATCCACGCGAAGGTGAGAAAATACTCTACAACTTTCATTTAGACTCCGTCGGCAAATTTTGACTTTATTTTTAATTATATTTCAATTAATAGGCCGGGACACGATAACTTCGTTAAAAATCCATAACTCCTTCACCTGGTGTCCATTTTCGTCAGACTTTTTGCTGTTGAACTCCTATTGTCGAGGTCTTCAACTTTCGTTAAGGTTGTGTTGGCTAAAAATCGCTCGATCTTTATTTCGAGTTTTTAGCTGTCTACCGTTGTTACGAAACTTAGAAAATTTGTAACTTCTTCATACGAAGTCCGTTTTGGGCGTTCTTTTTACGCATGATCACGGTTTAACATAATCTACGACTTTCGTTTAGATACCTAAGGCTAAAAACTATTGTATTGAAACTTCGCGTTTTTCTCTTAATCGGTGTTGCCGGTTTTCGTCGCGAATCTTAGATTGGTCATAACTGCTTCGTTATAACTCGGATTTTTGTGTTCTTTATATATACGAAAACCTTGATACAATTCCTACCACTTTATTTAACCCAAAAAATATTTTAGGAAAGTTATATTTTGGCCTAAATTTGACTGGTGTTACATTATATTGTCTGAGAATGTCTGGTTGTCACATCATCCCTCTGTTAGAGGGAATTTCGTCCCGAAATTCAAGTTTAAGCAGTATTAATAATCATGCTACGGACAAAAGTTTTATTTTCTACTCGTGTTCTTAAGTAATCATTCGTCTTCTCCTGGCATTCCAGCGAACCTTTCACTCTCGGGATACGACTTTGCTTCTTTCGTTTGACTTCACTGGTATGATATCTTTTTCTTGTCGAATGTGTGTTGAGTGTTTATGTGGTCTGTGAGAGTATTACACCTTGTGTCCTACAAGTAGTGTCTCCAGATCTTTAGAGCAATTATAGCTGCTCATGATTCAAGATCACGTGTTGAATAGTTAATTTCATGTGTCTTAGGCTGTCTTGAGGTATGGGTAGTGACTTTTCCTATTGCTTCCAACCAAACCCTTGGTTGAATGTACCGCATTACACTACGAAATAGTCTATCCCCTTTTGGGAGGGATACTGTTGGTGCGATGTATCAGACTTACTTTAACGTTTGGAATGCTCTTTCTTGTTTACAGACAATTTCGGTGCTCTTCCAAGTGAGAAACTTGTCCTAAAGAATCCCCTTCTGAGGAGTTTGTTAAGCTCGCTAGGAAGTTCTCGCATCTCGGTTGGAGCTAGATAATAAGGTGATTTGGCTACTGGAGTAGCCCCTGGAACTAAGTCGATTCTGAATTCGACTTGACGTTGTATTGGTAGTCTCGGTTGTCCTTCTGGAAGGGTGTCGGGAAAAGCCACGTACTTCTTGGATGTTCTGAATGTCCTTCACTTCTCGGCATGTCTCAACGATGTGTGCAAGGAATGCATGATATTCCTTCCGTAAGCATTTCTGAGCTTGCATACATTAAATGATGAGAGGGTTCGTACTTGGTTCGTGGCTGTAAATAACTAGGGCTTCGTTGTTTAGGGAGGTTAGGACAAATTGCTTTATCAAAGCACCTGATGTCGACTCGATATAGACTTAACCAACTTCTACTAATTATGATGTCAAAACCTTGGGGTGGATTAGTTGTCGTGAAGATCTAAAAGACAATATGACTACTCATGAATTAGGGAAAAGGATAGGTATTTCTAAGTTTATTCTTACGGAAGCACGATCATTCGCAATCTTGGGCAGTCTCCGTCCTGAAGTTCGTAGTAGAACTCATACCTGGTTCATCTATCACAGTCTCGGGTATACGAGTCGTATATAAATAAGGTTGAGAAGGTAGTCGAATAGGTGATTCTTCTTTAAGCTCAAATCCCATCGAGGAAAACGAAGTTAAAGTGGAATTGTCAATTCCAAACCCGTAGAACCTTGATTATATATCACCCCTATGTATACATTCATCAGCGAAGATCAACCGTATGGACCTTTGTATTTGAACTTGACTACTGTACAAGTGGTACTTCGGGGAATCCTTTGGAAAGGAAAAGAACTATGGGGTACTCTATACATGGGTACTTTGGTATCTTGGAATGACGGCTTCGTTGGAAAGGCGATTTCAAAGAAAGGGATGTATGAAGTTGCTTTTGTGAGGATCAAATTGAATCAATTCGTATGATAATGTCGGAATCATAAGGAAACTTAAAGACATTAGATTTGAATATAAAGCGTTTACAAACAAAGCACAACCGTACAACCATCAACAGAGTTACAGTACTTTAGACTACTACAAGACTATTGTTGCGAATAAGGTATACTACAAAAGGCAAATATACGCATCACGAGCATCCCTATACCGACGAGATCCCGCAAAGGATAAGACTCTGATTGCCCTATTTTTGGATGGTTTATAAGTCTGTTACAATGAAACGCCAAAATCACATTAACGTGGGTCCGGAGTAGGTTCTCCTGCAGCTGTGATCCTGAGAATCCTACCGTTTGTGCCAGAGTTCTTTGTTATAGGGCAATCCTTCTTGAGGTGCCCTATCTCCCCGCATTGGTGGCATGACTGGCTAGTACTAGCCTTGGTGGCGGGAGTGAGGTGTTTAGCCAGTGTTATGTAGACACGAGTGCCTTCCTCATTACACCACCTTGGAAATTGCTTCCTAAAGCGTTCTGCAGGAGTTGCCATTTGTTGCTGTGGCATAGCAAGTCTTTGGGATCTCTTGCGCTCCTTTAGGGCTTGACGATATCGTCTCTTCCTTTCGGTCATACGGCTTCGCAAGTCTATGACTGTTGCTATTTGTTGCTTTGCCGGTTTGGTACTACCATCGGAACTCTCGACTCCTTTGTCGGTCTTGTTTGTGTTGCCGGAGTTGATGTGTGTAAGGAAAGTTTTCATCGCAGCTGCTACTGCAGCTTGAAATGAAGCGGCGTCGATATGGAGGATAGGGGTTTTATTGTTCGGCTGATCGTTTCCGGATGACGACATGATTCTGTAACACGAAAGAAAGATTTTTGTGAGCAATTCTAGTTGACTCTAGATGTACTTCGATTGCTTTAAGTAAAGAGTAAGAGTATGTTCTCGAAAGTTTGACCTACATCCCTATGATGCAGTCCTAGTACAGTGTAGAAGTATGTTTGTAGGATGATCTTAAGAGGTTTGGCGTTCAAGCCGAGGTATCGTTGGTTGGTGAATAACATGATCTTACCACTAACAGAGACTTGGAAATATTTTCGGAGTTAAATTACTATAGTCTAATGACTTGACTAAAGCATGTTTCGGATAGGCTCTAACGAAGGTATGATGAGAGTTTTTGAACAAAGAGCGACACGGAAGTTAGCCGACTGTCAATATCATCTGTGTTTAAGATGTAGTAAGTTTAGGAAAATTTTATCTTGAAGAAGGTCTTACATCATATTATGAGTATAAAGGTTTTGGCCTCATAAAGGCCTAACTAACAGTACTTACAGTACAAGATAGTTACATAGGAAAATGCTACATAGGACATACACAGGAAAAATGATTCCTTAAAACAAGGAAGGGAAATAAAGCCTTTCTTACTGGCGGCTGTCATCCTTCTGGTGAACTCTCAGTTCAGCCAATTTACGTTCCATTATTAACAAGGTGTCTTTCGTACACTCTCTGGCGTACTCGTATCTCTATGACTTCGGCTCATGTTTTAGCTAATGCTTGCAGCAGGGTCTCATGGTCTCTCTCAGATCTCTCACGAGTGTTTTCAAGATGATTGGTGTAGATGGTGTGCATTCTTGCGTTGGTATTTAACCTCTTTGATACAATGGAGAGTCGCCCTGTCTTGAATTTCGTTTCGACCAACTCTACGGATCAGGATTGGTAGAAATTTCTCTGCTGAGCTCCCTTTGCTTAAGTTGTAGCAGCTTCGGTCTCCTTTTGACGACATAGTTGGATCTTGATCTATGCTCCATGTTTCTAGGCATTCTACCCAAGGAGGCGTCGAGCCATGAAAAGCTGGACAAGGGTTAGGGTTTGAATTCAGAGCTACCGGGGGTAGGTTCGCAACCTCGAGTTCGGAGTTATCATCATCCGAAAGGTCTTCAGTATGGTGATCATTCAAAAGGGATTGGATGATCATTCTCTAGTTCTTCTCTGAACCATCCAGCATTACCTTTGTTCGGGAAGTACGAGTCGTTGTGGGGATGGCGTCCAGCTATGTTATCTATGCGGTAATTGGGGTATAAGAATCTAACACATAAGTAGTTTTATAGTAATAAACAAAATACTCCTATAGTATTTTAGGTTTATGTTCTATTGTTCTCATTGTGGAATTGTGGGTAAGTTTTTAGACTTGTTGCAACTCACAACCACACTTAGGCACATGCTAGTCAACCCTCGGATAATATAGTTGATCAGCATATATCATCCCAGTTTTGACTATATGTCTCTAAGTCTACTTGTGCTGCCCAACAATCACAATACTTTTGTTCTGTCTTAGTGACACTGATTTTAGTATGAATGCAGGCACGTATACTTACTTAAGTATTTTATTATTTAAAAGTATAGACTCTTTATCAGAGTATTTTAATCCCTATTGTATTTATAGTTTGTATATCTTTTATGGGTTGATATACTCAATTCACTATAAACAATGCTCTGATACCAATCTATCACACCCCAAAACCGAGAATGACGGAAACATTCTGGGGTGGAGGACGTCATGTAATGTATCACCACAATGCAAAGTAGTAAACAAGCAACAATATCATCCATTGCATTTATAGTATAATTTTAATTACATTTGAGTTCTTTCATAGTATAATTCTACAAAAATTGAATATTCAAAAATAAAAGATGAGTCTTGATCGCTCCGTCTTCACAAAACCTGGTAGTCGTACTCGTCTATCTGTGTCCTGGGAATACAAGTTATTTTGAAAGCGAGTATCAGCAATAATGCTTGTGAATTCATAAGTATTTATGTGACTTTGATTTGTAAAGCTGTAAAGAAAGACTTGTAAATGTTTGAAGGAAAGTTTGTACCAATGAACATGTTTGTAAGTAATTGTAAACGTTTGAAAACCCTAGAAAATCCCATATTTTCTACTAGTATAAAATGTAGCCTTCTGCTAAGACTCGACTATTTTGAATGTTTGCTTCAGAAGTACAATATTTGTTTATAAGTGGGTGGTAGTTTAAAAGTCCCAAAAACGAACTACCATGATGTTTTTCATGTCTAAAATAGTAGATTTGTGTACATACATAATCGCTAAGGTATTTGATAACCCCGTAAATCAACGTGTTTTTAATACTCCATGTGAGTTTTATAACCATGCTAATGACCTAGACTACCTGTAACAACGTTCTTCAGGTGTTGGAATGTTATGACATTTGTCACCCCAGACCTGCCAGTCTAACTGTAGCTAACAGTTTAGGTGCAGGATTGTCAATCCCGTATAGATCTATACACAAGTATCACGCTCCCCCTACAAGGGATTATGGTATATAATACAGGACTTAATAATGCATACTCGAAAGTACGTGAAATGTCTCACAAAAACTAGTATAAAATAGATTTACGTATGAAAATGCCCATTTGTTTCTTGTATATGAAAATATCTCTTTCATATGGTACGTTGTAGTATGTAAAATTTCATGAATATCTAGTACACTATCTTATGTAATCGTATCTCTTGTAATTGTATCTCTTGAAATTTGTATGCCTTGTAATTGTATGTAATCGTATCTCTTCATATAATATGTAATGTATTAGTATAGACTCATAAATAAACTGACTTGTGTGATTCCTTGTACTTGGAATGGTAAGTAGTATATCTTAACTATACCTATTATAGTTACTAGTCGTGTGTGTCTATAACCGAAATATGCCTTTGCTACCCAAAGGTACTGAACCAACTGATGGAAAAATTTTATGTCTATATATGTATACATAATATATATATATATATATATATATATATGTATATATATATATATATATATATATATAACTACACATGTATAGGTGTGCATTTGACAATAAAAATATAGAAGAAGTTTCGTATAACCTTTGAGAAGTTTAATAAATAAGAAATGATGACTTGATGTCAGTTTATAAAACGATTTGAAAGTAGTTTGTTTGATAAGAACAATTTTAAGTATAAGAAGACCTTTGTTTGAAATACGATTCTAACAGCGTTTGAAAGGAAACAAAAAGTATGTAAGACAGTTTGATAAAGAGTTTTTAACATTTAAAAATGTTGGTCGTAAACTATTATAGATTTTCCAAAAGTTTGTTTCGTTTGTATAGTAAACCCTAGTGAGATGCTCACTTGTTATGTAATGTGTAACTTTTGTGGTGACCTAAATGACCACATATACTCAAAGTATAAATAAAGTTTTTAACTTGTATATGTATAACAACATATTTAATTTCAACAGACAAGATGATATCGTGATATATTTTGCGTATGAAAGGTTCCATGTAGTGGTTATGAATCACATATGATTTACTTGATAAAAATGAGTATTTAGTGAAACTTTGGGTTACACATGATAATAATCGTGTGTTTACTTGTATTCCCCCCCCCCCCCCAATGTAGTTTATAGGGGTATGAACTCACCGAAGAAAGTGCGTGTTTTGAAGAAAACGAGATTTTCCCGGGCGGCACCTCGACCGGAAAGTGATGAGATTCTCGGGAATCTCGGGGCTTCGGACCTTCGTCGGGGCTTAATTATGAAACCGGGAAGTCGGGATGTTGTCGGCACGAAAAACGAGATGAAAAAGTGAGAGAAATGTAGAATTTTAGCAAAGGCAGCCGACACCCTCGCAATCTATTTATAGGAGTTGGAGGTCCTCGGTACGCTGGGCGTACTTCGGACATACGGGGGCGTACCTCGTACGTTGGGCGTACTCCGAGAGTACGCTGGGCGTTCGCTTGCATCACTGCTGACCGCATCCTCGGGCGAAGTTTGTGGTCGACGTGGACGATCCGGAGCCTAGTATCCGAGTACGCTGGGCGTAAATCGTTTCGGTGTGTGTGCCACGAACTTGTAAAATCCGTAACTGTCATATACGGGCTCCGTTTTTGACGTTCTTTATATCCACGCGAAGGTGAGAAAATACTCTACAACTTTTATTTCGAGTTTTTAGCTGTCTACCGTTGTTACGAAACTTAGAAAATTTGTAACTTCTTCATACGAAGTCCGTTTTAGGCGTTCTTTTTATGCATGATCACGGTTTAACGTAATCTACGAATTTCGTTTAGATACCTAAGGCTAAAAACTATTGTATTGAAACTTTACGTTTTTCGCTTAATCGGTGTTGCTGGTTTTCGTCGCGAATCTTAGATTGGTCATAACTGCTTCGTTATAACTCGGATTTTTGTGTTCTTTATATGTACGAAAACCTTGATACAATTCCTACCACTTTATTTAACCCAAATAATATTTTAGGAAAGTTATATTTTGGCCTAAATTTGACTGGTGTTAGATTATATTGTCTCAAAATGTCGGGTTGTCACACATGATGTGTGTACCATCCTGAAATTTAAGACCGAGTTCTTAAAGTAATAGAGTAAATAAATGAAAAATGGTTTATATAGTTAAATCATCAACGTATAATCATATCGTTAGTTGATATAAAGTTTGGAAGTTTAGAAGGGAAAATAATAACATTTTAGAAGTTAAAGGGGGGCAAAAGTGTCAAATTAGCAAAGCGAGTTTACCGAAAGGGTTGACTTAGTTATTGGAAAGGACTACAAAATTTGTATAATGGATGGGGAAGTGCTTAGTATACAAAAACTTAAGTTAAAATCATAAATAATGAAGTTTGGTGGGTTTTGGCATAAACAAGTAAACTCGAGGGGCCAAATGTAAACAAGTAGGAAATAAGATGAACACTCCATTCTTTCTCTTCCAGTTAGGTATTGAGCATGCTAAAGAGCTTCAAATGGAGATTTTATTCTCCTTTCCATCTAGGGTTCGATCCAAGTGAAGAATGAAACAATCAAACAAAGGAGAGAAGGAATCAAGGCTTGAAAGATAAAAATCTTCTCATCCTTTAGCTTAGAATTTGAATTTTTGAAGTGGATCTAACCCCCAATGTCGAAACTGGTATGATTCCTTGATTAGCTCTTGGTTTTCAAACATCCCATGAGTTGCTTTGATGATCCCAAACTCAATCTAATCATCCAATTGATGGATTTTGGGATTTAGGTGAAAACACTCATGAACCCTAGATATCAACCTTGAAGATTTCATTTTGTTATGTTAGGCTTGAGAGATCTTCAATGACCTAGAGGATGTTTAGAAGCAATAAATCCAATTGGAATGCTCAAATACATCTATGATGGTAGAATGTTAAATAAACATGGAATTTATATGGTTTTGGGAAAAATGTGATAATACAATGGAATCCTTTGAATTTTAGCATTTGGTGAGTATATGATACTCATAATCATGAGTTGATATTAAAAATATGATTTGCATGCAATTACATGAAGGTTTGAGTGATTTATGGTTGAATTTATAGAATATTTGGGTATAAGCGTATTTTGGGAAATGTATAGATTACTACATAAAGTTTGACATCTAAGAAGTGAATGACATTCATGAATGTGAATTGACACTATAGAGATGATATAGGAACATAAAAACCAAGGGTTGCTAGTAGGCTTCTAGCTTTAGTGATTGTTTTGACCCAAAGGGTAATTTAGGAAACATGGAATGTAATAAAGGATTCCATGGTTAGTTTAACTATTTGCAATGAGATTAACATTGGTTTTATCTACTTGACAGCACCTAATGACGTATTAAATGATTTGGGAATAATTCATATTGATTAAAGAGTGTGTTTGAGAAAATTGAGCTCTCAAACCTTTCATTGATTGTTTATAAGCATTATGAACTTAACATTTTGATTAAGGAATTAATGAATTAAGTTGAATATTTTGACATGATAAAACATCCTCTAGTAGTGCTTGGAAACATTTAAAAGTGTTACAAGTGGTTACCTAAAAGACCAAAACCACCCAAGAAAGTTTAGGACTCAAAAAGTGAGATTTTGGGGGGTGTTTGAGCTGCTACGAGACATACCCGTGTGGTCAGGCACGTGCCCCACACACATACAACAGAGTGTTTAGCTAGACCAAAAATTTAAACTTTAGTATTTTCCTCATAACTTTTTCATACGGACTCGGATTTATGCGCGGTTTTTGCCTACCTTCATATATTTGCATAAGGAACGAGATGAAACAATAAAATTTTAGTAATGGAAAATTTGAGGGGTATTTTGATCATTTTAATGACTTGTTTCCATGTTATATAGGTGTTGAATTAGAGTGATTCAATAAGGAAATGAACAAGAAGAAGACTAGCTATCCTACGTGTGATTGAGGTGAGTACGTGCTGGCATTTTTCCCACTTTGGGGTACATAGAAAAATGATTTTATGAATGAAATGATTTGATATATGAAATGTTTTGAAATGAAAGCATTAAATGTATTTGGAAAGGGTATTTTGAAAGAGTTCCTTAAATGCAAGAAAGTTTTTGAAAAAAAAGAATGTGTTGGAAGATCGAATGTTTTGAAATTATGATTGAAATGTTTTGAAATATAGATGCTATAATTTTGAAATGATTTTATGATACTAATGTATGAAATATGTAAAGCATGAAAATTAATGAAAATAAATGTACAATAATGAAAAGGAATGGAAAGTAATGAAAGGAATTTGAAAGTAATCCACTGGAGGAATATATCAGGGTGGCACCTCCCCTTCGCGAGATAGATGTCCTAATGAAAATGATGCCTTGATGGATTGATTTGTACTTTCCACCTTTGTGACAACCCGAAGTTCGTCTCGTCGTCGTAACCCGTTCCGTCGTTAAAAATTCGTCGTCTTAAATTATTTCCGTTTCGTTTCTAAATTAAGTCATTTTGAGTTTGTTTATGACTTAATAATTGTCCAAACGCATTAAAAACTCGTGGAAATGCCCCAAGTTATTATGTAGAAAAATAATAATTTATTCCGTCAAGTTATAAAACAATTAAATTGGGTACGACCAAAAGCCCCACTTATCAGCAGTATCGGGTACAATTCCACCGTGTCCTAAACCTTGAGCATATATAAAGTTGAGAAAGCCTCATTTGAAGCTTTTCCACTCTCTCTACTCTCTCGCTATACTTTCTCTCTCTAGAAATCGAAATCAAGCCAAAAATCATCCAAAACAAGCTCCAAATCGTCAAGGTAACTATCCTAGCTCCTAGGATAACACCTTTTGCCTTCAAATTCGTGAAAAATATGAGGAATAGGACCATAAACATGTGTTTATAGTCCTAGAACTTCCTTAGGCCGTGAACAAATGTTATGAAGGGTTTTGAGCCTTAAAACCCATCCAAAACTCATTTAGAACCTAGATATGACCTAAGGACTTGTTTGCATGGACTTAGAACACCTTAATCTCATCATTTGGGGTATAAGCATGAGTTTACGGCCCAAGCACATGCTTGGACTGTAAACACCTATTCTTAGGGAGTAAACTCAATTAAAGGTGTTGTTTGCCCCTAAACACCTCCAACAAGCTTCCATGAGAGTATAGAAGCCTATAATCCTTCACGAAATGCACCAGAATTTACACAAATGGGACAATCTTGAGTTTACGGTCCAAGAACATTCTCAGACCGTAAACTCATCTCCTTAGACCTTAAACTCATTCAATGGGTGTTAAAGTGCCCTTAACACCTTGTATGGCTTAGAAATGGGTCTAGAACTTAGTATGCTTAACTTTCAGCCACCAAAACCCATGAATCTTGGGTAAACATGAGTTTAAGTGTAACAGCCCGGTTTCCCAGGTATTATTCATTTATTTATTTTTGATAATTTGTGAGGAGACTCGGCGAGTTGGAGCCTAGACTCGTCGAGTATGATCGCGGATTTGGACACGGGTTCTCGTCCGGACTCGGCGAGTCTACGCTGTTTAATGAAACCCTAATTTCCAGGCCTTGAGCCCTATTTAAAGGACCGTATACCCCTTCATTGCGGCTACCTTCGACCTTGAGAGCACCAGAGCAGCTGAGAGTCCTTGTGAGTGAGATAAGAGGCCATTATTCACCATTTTTGTGTGTGTTTGCAAGATAGGAAGAGGAAGGTCAAGCTAGGAGAGTTGGGGAACTTGGATCTACTTCCATTTCGATAGAGGAAGCTATTTGAGGTAACATTCAGAGGTTATTCTCGTGTTTTTGTTGATATGGCAAAATCTAGGGTTTCTTCATGCCTTGTTTGCCTTGTATTTGGAGTGTGAGAGGTCCCTTGGGGAAATGGTACCTAGATCTGGACCTTATTAGGTCCAGAGAGTCCCAAATGCCCTGCTTTATGCCTTTCCTTTTGAGTTGGGGACTTAGGTTACCATTTTAGAGGTCCTTTCACCATAAGGAGCCTTGTAGGCGTTGCATGGTAGCCAAGATTGTAACTTTATGTGATGAATGTGCTTGGGAGGACTAGATCTATGAGTTGTTGGAGCGGATCTGACCTCAGGAGCGAGTTTGAGTTGATGCATGGCATGGACTCGCCGAGTCTGAAGAACAGACTCGGCGAGTAGCATGAAGATTGTCCTTAACCACTCAGCGAGTGGTCTTGCCGAGTTAAGGGGTTGACTCAGTGAGTCAGGGAGAGTTAGAGAGGGTTGACAGATGGACTGAGTCGAGCTGGAACTCGCCGAGTTGTTCTTGAGACTCGGCGAGTTGAGTCGTGGTGACCCCGCGATTCATGCCAGGTGGAACTCGTCAAGTCAGGGAAGTACTCGACGTGTCAAAAGAGGATCCTAGGGAGTCAGTGAACACGTATAGACTCGCCGAGTCGCTCTAGTGCACTCGCCAAGTCCGGTCAAAGTTGACCCTTGACCGTTGACCGGAGTTGACCAGTGTTGACTTGATAGGGGTAGTCAACCTTAGTTGAGAAAGTGTTAATTAGAGATATATTGTGTTATAGGAGGATTATAGCTCGGAGGATCGAGCGCGAGTGATTTCCAGGATTTTTGAGTTATCGAGATACGTGAGGTGAGTCTTCTCACTATACTTTACCTTGAGTAGGTAATCAGAGTTATGTGACAGAGTATTTGTATGCTATATGTATGTTACGTGTTGTACTGCATTATTTCTATGTGATTTATGCTGTGCATGTTTATAGAGTTGGAACCGGAAGGTTCCCAGAGTTAGAACCAGTGGGTTCACAGAGTAGGGTCTACGGACCCACAGAGTTATAGCCTCGAGTGGCTAATATGTGTTATGTGTGGTATTTTGGGGAACTCACTAAGCTTTATGCTTACAGTGTTGGTGTTATTTGTTTCAGGTACTAGTGATGACTGTGGGAAGGTGCCGGCTTGATCAGTACACACACATGGGATTTTTATCATAAGTGATCTTGGGATTTTGTATGATATGGATTGGAGTTTTGAACATTGATGTTTTTATGAAAATTAAATGAATATGTTTTTATATTATGCGAAAAATTAATTTGAAAATTTACGGTGTTACAAGTTGGTATCAGAGCCTTGGTTTGAGGGATTCGAGTACACCTTCGGGCGTATTTGAACTGAAACTGAGAATTTGAAAAGTATTTTCAAAAAGAGTTAAAGATTGTTGGAAAAACGTAGAGCAGAGTTGTGTGTACGATCAGTCCGCGCCCGAACGGTGATTTCCCAAAATACCCTCATGTTATGTGATATTGATATTGATATTGATATGATGTATTCTCATGCTAGAGTAGGCTAGGTACTCCTATTAGGACTAGAGTGGCCTGATTTGTGATGCCTTAGCCTAAGGAGGGGTGAGCTGCTATGAGATGCTTGAGAGTGAGTAGGTAGCAGCGAGGGGTTATGAGAGATCTGTTAGAGAGTGGATTATGCATTATAGAGTACTTGGAATTTGGGATCCGAAGAGGAGGACTTGGGGTGTATTCCGATACAGTGCGGACAGTAGTATTGGGCCCGTACTACTGAAAGCACCGAAGCGGTGTACAACCCACGTAAGAATCTTTGGAATACCAAGGATCAATGAAGGATGAGTTGTCGAGTGTGAGTTTGCTCGAATGGATTCTAATTTATCGTATGTTGTATTTCAGAGGTAGATCATGGTGAGGACACGTCTGATGCCTGAGAGCAGTGAGACCAGTGATGAGGAGATCCGCCGGATCATCCACGAGGAGGTGGATGCAGCCATCAGGGCAGAGATACCAGAGATGTTCCGGTCTATTAAGACCACGCTGATTGAGACCTTTGACGAGCGTTATGCCGCTCTTTCTGAGGCTGCTGTTGCAGCGGCCACCGCAGCTATTGCTGCAGCGAGGCCGCAGTGTGGTGATGCGTTGCTGTTCCGAGAGTTCAGCAACACAAAACTGCCAGAGTTTGATGGGACCCAGGACCCGGTGGCGGCTATGAGATGGATTTCTGACATGGAGGGGTGTTTCTTCACTTGCTCAACTCCTGAGCATTTGAAGGTTCGGTTTGCGCTGAACCAGCTTCGCTTGGGAGCGAAGGACTGGTGGAAGTTTGTGACGGCGCACTTTACGCCTGCTGAGCTTGCGGTAGTGACCTGGGAGAGGTTCACTGCCATGATCCGAGATGAGTACGTTCCCCAGGTGGAGAGGGAGTGTTTGGCCCAGGAGTTTCTGACCCTCAAGTAGGGTACTGAGTCTGTTACGGCGATTACCAGGATGTTCCATGAGAGGGCGATGTTCTGCCCTGAGCACGTGTCCACTGAGAAGGCACGTATGAGCCGATATCTTAGTATTTTGAGGAGAGACATTCGGGAGTTCGCGGCGAACTCCTCGTACCGGACATTTGCCGAGCTTCAGGCAAATGCCCGAAAGAGGGAAAATGAGCTAGAGACTCAGGCCACGGAGGAGGCGGAGTCTCAGGGGAGGGATCGGCGACCGGCGCAGTCTCAGCCGGCAGCCAAGCGGGCCAAGCCCGTTGATCCCAAACCAGGGAGCTAGAAGGGCCGCACTTGTGGGAAGTGCGGCAAGGGTCAAGATGGAGTCTGTAGAGCGGGATCTTGCTACAAGTGTGGCAAGGAGGGGCATATGGCCAAGGACTGCCCCAAGGGGTTAGCGGTGTGTTTCCACTGCAACCAGACCGGACACCGGAAGGCAGAGTGTCCGCAATTGCGAGGATCATCTCAGGGAGCACCTCAGGGATCTGCCCTTGCCGCCATCAGAGCTACTGAGAGTCGGCCGGTGAAGGCCGAGGCGCTGAGGCCACGAGGGAGAGCTTTTCAGCTGACCGCGGAGGAGGTCCGCGCAGCGCCCGATGTCGTGGCTGGTATGGATTCTTTCGTGTATTTATTTTGATATCGAGATATTATGCTTATATTATGTTATGCGTAGGTACTTTTCTTGTGAATTCTGTTCCTGCCTTGGTGTTATTTGAATCGGGTGCGAGTCGATCCTTTGTATCTTTGGCTTTTAGTCAGCATATCAGTGTTAGTCGTGAGGTGTTGAGTCGGCCTCTGAGAGTTTCCATAGCTGATGAGAGGGTGATATATGCCATGGAGGTTCTCCGAGGGTGCGTAGTCGAGATTTTCGGTGTTGAGTTCCCGATTGATCTGGTTCCTATTGCGATGGGTGATGTCTGTGTCATTGTGGGCATGGACTGGTTGAGCAGATTCAGTGCAGTTATCGACTGCGAGCGATAGCTGGTGACCATACGTGACCCTAGTGGGGGAGTTCTTTCGGTGTACGGCGAGGGTACACGTTCAGGATCAGCGTTTTGTTCAGCTGCTAGGGCGAGGCAGTGTCTACAGCAGGGCTGTAAGGGTTTTGTGGCGTATGTGATGGATACGCGGGTGGATTCTGAGAGACCCAGTTTAGTTGAGGAGGTTCCGGTAGTGCATGATTTCCCCGATGTATTTCTCGAGGAGTTTCCAGGTGTGCCTCCTGTGAGGCAAGTGGAGTTTAGTATCGATTTGGTCTGGGGGCCGCGCCTATCGCTAAGGTGCCTTATCGCCTTGCACCTCCAGAGATGCAAGAGTTATCCTCGTAGCTTCAGGAGCTGCTGGGGAAGGGGTTTATTCGGCCGAGCAGCTCGCCGTGGGGAGCGCCTATCCTGTTCGTCAAGAAGAAGGATGGTTCACACCGGATGTGCATTGATTACGGGAGTTGAACAAGTTGACGGTCAAGAACCGTTACCCGTTGCCGAGGATCGACGATTTGTTCGATCAGTTGTAGGGAGCATCTTGGTTCTCCAAGATCGATTTGAGGTCTGGATATCATAAGGTGAGGGTGCGAGTTGAGGACGTCCAGAAGACAGCGTTCAGGACGCGTTATGGGCATTACAAGTTTGTGGTGATGCCTTTCGGGCTCACCAATGCCCCTGCAGTGTTCATGGATCTCATGAACCGAGTGTGCAGGCCGATGCTGGATCAGTCGGTGATTGTATTTATCGATGACATTCTGGTATATTCGAGATCTAGAGAGCAGCATGAGGAGTATTTGAGAGAGGTTCTCAGAGTTTTGAGATCAGAGAGGCTTTATGCCAAATTCTCCAAGTGTGATTGCTGGTTGCGGGAGGTCCAGTTCTTAGGACATATCGTTAAACAGAAAGGAATATTGATCGACCCGGCCAAGGTTGAGGCGGTGATGAGTTGGGAGGCGCCGAAGTCACCCTCCAAGATCAGGAGTTTCCTAGGGTTGGCAGAGTATTATCGGAGATTTATCAAGGATTTCTCTAAGATCGCAGTGCCACTCACCAGATTGACCCGGAAGGGTGTTGCTTTTTCATGGGGCCCCGAGCAGCAGGCCTCCTTTGAGACACTTCGCCAAAGGTTATGCGAAGCCCCGGTGTTAGCCCACCCGGAAGGGATGGAGGACTTTGTGGTATACTGTGACGCATCGATTTTGGGGTTGGGGGCGGTGCTGATGCAGAGAGGGCATGTGATAGCATATGCATCGAGGCAACTAAAGCCTCTTGAGATGAGATACCCCACCCATGATCTAGAGTTGGGGGCAGTGGTGTTCGCTCTCAAGATTTGGCGTCACTACCTGTATGGGGTTCGGTGTACGATATACACGGACCACAAGAGTTTGAGATATTTGATGGATCAGCCCAACCTAAACATGTGTCAGAGGAGGTGGTTGGATGTGGTCAAGGATTATGATTGTGAGATCCTGTACCACCCGGGCAAGGCTAATGTTGTAGCCGATGCATTGAGCCGTAGGGCGGAGAGCACCCTGCTGCGGGATGTATGTTTGAGATTAACCATGGTATCTCCAGTGTTGGACGCCATTCGTGGGGCACAGGCCGAGGCTCTGCAACCTGAGATGCAGAAGAAAGAGCGGGTTGTTGGTTTGGTTTAAGAGTTCGTTACCGATGGTCGGGGGCTTATGACATTTCAGGGGCATATCTGGGTGTCGTTTATGGGAGGAACGCGTACCATTTTGATGGTAGAGGCTCATCGGTCGAAATTTTCGATCCATCCCGGGGCCACTAAGATGTATTTGGACCTGAGAAAGGTGTATTGGTGGCCCTGTATGAAAAGGGATGTTGGGTGGTTTGTTGAGAGGTGCTTGACCTGCCGTAGGGTTAAGGCCGAGCACCAGAGGTCGCATGGTAAGTTGCAGCCATTGGAGGTTCCCGAATGGAAGTGGGAATAGATCACCATGGATTTCATCACCAAATTGCCAAGGACTGCCAGAGGAGTTGATGCAATTTGGGTGATTCTGGACAGGTTGACGAAGAGCGTTCACTTTCTTGCTATCAGCAAGAGTTCATCAGAATTGGCAGAGGTGTATGTGAGGGAAGTGGTATCTCGGCATGGGGTGCCGATCTCGATTGTTTCAGACCGTGATGTGCGTTTCACTTCTAGATTCTGGAAGAAGTTTGATGAGGAGTTGGGTACTAGGCTGCATTTTAGTACCGCATATCATCCCCAGACAGACGGTCAGAATGAGCGGACGATTCAGACGCTCGAGGACATGCTCCGGGCATGTGTGTTGGATTTCGGGGGTAGCTGGGATGCATATTTGCCCTTGGCAGAGTTTTCCTACAACAATAGCCATCATTCGAGCATTGGTATGCCGCCCATTGAGCTGTTGTATGAGAGGAGGTGTCGGACCCCCATTTGTTGGGGAGAGGTTGGACAGCAGGTGATGGGCAGTACAGAGATCATGCTTCAGACGACAGAGTAGATCCAGCATGTCAGACAGAGGTTGTTGACCGCCCAGAGTCGTCAGGTGAGTTATGCAGATAGACACCGGTCCGAGCTTGAGTTTCAGGTCGGCGACCTTGTACTCCTGGAGGTCTCTCCTTGGAAAGGAGTGATTCGATTCAGGAAGAGGGGCAAGTTGGAGCCCCGATATATTGGTCCTTTCCGAGTGATCGTGAGGGTAGGCCGGGTCGCCTATCGTTTGGATTTGCCAGCAGATTTGGGGCAGATTCATGACACTTTTCATGTGTCGCAGCTAAGGAAATGTATAGCCGATGAGTCGGCAGTGGTTCCATTAGAGGATATTCAGGTGGATGCGAGCTTGAATTATGCTAAGAGACCAGTGGCCATCAGAGATCGGAAAATCAAGGTTCTGAGGAACAAGGAGGTACCCCTGGTTTTGGTTCAGTGGCAGCATCGGAAGTGGTCCGAGATGACTTGGGAACCACGAGCTTGAGATGCGTGAGCAGCATCCAGAGTTATTTGCAGAGCGAGACTTCGAGGGCGAAGTCTAATTCTAGTGGGGGAGAATTGTAACAGCCCGAATTCCCAGGTATTATTCATTTATTTATCTTTGATAATTTGTGAGGAGACTCGGTGAGTTGGAGCCTAGACTCGCCAAGTATGATCGCGGATTTGGAAACGGGTTCGCGTCCGGACTCAGCGAGTCCAAGAGTGGACTCGGCGAGTCAACGCTGTTTAATGAAACCCTAATTTCCAGGCCTTGAGCCCTATTTAAAGGACCTTATACCCCTTCATTGCGGCTACCTTCGACCTTGAGAGCACCAGAGCAGCTAAGAGTCCTTGTGAGTGAGATAAAAGGCCATTATTCACCATTTTTGTGTGTGTTTGCAAGATAGGAAGAGGAAGGTCAAGCTAGGAGAGTTGGGGAGCTTGGATCTACTTCCATTTCGACAGAGGAAGCTATTTGAGGTAACATTCAGAGGTTATTCTCGTGTTTTTGTTGATATGGCCAAATCTAGGGTTTCTTCATGCCTTGTTTGCCTTGTATTTGGAGTGTGAGAGGTCCCTTGGGGAAATGGTGCCTAGATCTGGACCTTATTAGGTCCAGAGAGTCCCAAATGCCCTACTTTATGCCTTTCCTTTTGAGTTGGGGACTTAGGTTACCATTTTAGAGGTCCTTTCACCATAAGGAGCCTTGTAGGCGTTGCATGGTAGCCAAGATTGTAACTTTACGTGATGAATGTGCTTGGGAGGTCTAGATCTATGAGTTGTTGGAGCGGATCTGACCTCAGGAGCGAGTTTGAGTTGATGCATGGCATGGACTCGCCGAGTCTGAAGAACAGACTCGGCGAGTAGCATGAAGATTGTCCTTAACCACTCAGCGAGTGGTCTTGCCGAGTTAAGGGGTTCACTCAGTGAGTCAGGGAGAGTTAGAGAGGGTTGACAGATGGACTGAGTCGATCTGGAACTCGCCGAGTTGTTCTTGAGACTCGGCGAGTTGAGTCGTGGTGGCCCCGCGATTCATGCCAGGTGGAACTCGTCGAGTCAGGGAAGTATTCGACGTGTCAAAAGAGGATCCTATGGAGTCAGAGAACACATTATAGACTCGCCGAGTCACTCTAGTGCACTCGCCGAGTCCAGTCGAAGTTGACTGTTGACCGTTGACTGGAGTTGACCAGTGTTGAGTTGATAGGGGTAGTCAACCTTAGTTGAGAAAGTGTTAATTAGAGATATATTGTGTTATAGGAGGATTATAGCTCGGAGGATCGAGCGTGAGTGATTTCCAGGATTTTCGAGTTATCGAGATACGCGAGGTGAGTCTTCTCACTATACTTTACCTTGAGTAGGTAATCAGAGTTATGTGATATAGTATTTGTATGCTATATGTATGTTACGTGTTGTACTACATTATTTCTATGCGATTTATGTTGTGCATGTTTATAGAGTTGGAGTCGGAAGGTTCCCAGAGTTAGAACCAGTGGGTTCACAGAGTAGGGTCTACGGACCCATAGAGTTATAGCCTCGAGTGGCTAATATGTGTTATGTGTGGTATTTTGGGGAACTCACTAAGCTTTATGCTTACAGTGTTGGTGTTATTTGTTTCGGGTACTAGTGATGACTGTGGGAAGGCGCCGGCTTGATCAGTACACACACATGGGATTTTTATGATATGTGATCTTGGGATTTTGTATGACATGGATTGGAGTTTTGAACATTGATATTTTTATGAAAATTAAATGAATATGTTTTTATATTATGCGGAAAATTATTTTGAAAATTCACGGTGTTACATTAAGGTAGTAAACTCGTGTTTAAGGTATTAAACTCGAGTTTAAGGTAGTAAACTCGAGTTTAAGGTAGTAAACTCGTGTTTAAGGTAGTAAACTCGAGTTTAAGGTATTAAACTCGTGTTTAAGGTAGTAAACTCGTGTTTAAGGTAGTAAACTTCCGAGGAACATCTTCATAGACCGTAAACTCTTATCCAAGGTCATTTAGAGTCCCAATCACTTCCTAAGCCATGGAATCAACCCTAGAACCTTCCCGTGTGCATAGTATGACCATTTGGCATCCAAGAACCCACCACCTATGAGTTTACAGCCGTAAACTCATGGGGATATGGTCAATGGACCATGAACTCGTCAAGGAGTTTACTCTTGAAGAGTAAACTCCATATCTAGGTCCTACACATCCATAGATGCCACCCGGGTCACTCCGAACACTTAAATTGAAGTGTTTTCACGCCTCAAAGTGTATAATCATATCTAATTAGTGATTTAAAGTCTAATTAGATACATTTGTATCTCATTTCATATTTCATAGGAACCTCGCACGTTATCAAGCCTCGAACTAACGTTTAGCATCCAATCAGGCACATCCTTCAATCGGTGAGTTCATACCCCTACCCTTTTTCAGTGTTTTTCAAAAGTTTTCAGGGGGGAATACAAGCAAAAGTACAAGGAAATCTTGTACTCAAACTTATGACTTTACTTCATTCATTTCATATTTCGTATGCTTTTAACACGGAAAACTGTATTAACCAAACGTTCAACTTGCAGAGTAAACCTTTATGTTATTTGTGAAACTCGTTTTAAAATGTTATATTTTATATTTCACAAATGAATTGTTCCATATCAATATTGTTAAAAGCATGAATCATAAAGTATTAAAATGTTCTTGATATAACTCCCCATAGATACGAGAGTGCAGGACTAATAATATTAAACTTAGAACTTTACTACTCCCCGTAGATACGAGAGTGAAGGGATAATAATACACAGTTAGAACCAGATAATAACACGAAAGTACACCTAGGAACAGAACGAATACGAATAGGAATAGGAATAGGAATAAGAATACGAATATGAATTCGAATACGAATACGAATACGAATACGGATACGGATACGAATGCGAATACGAATACGAATACGAATACGAATATGAATGTAAATAGGTATACGAATACGAATACGAAAGCACGCCTTTGGATGACGCCAAGACTTCGAATATACTGTTAGTGTATGCCTTGGGTGTCACCAGAGTTTCGAAATTAATTCGAAAGTACACCTCTGGACATCGACTAAGTTTCGAAAACATGCGCTTTTGGATGTCGACGGAGTTTCGAAAATACATCTAATGTACTCTTTTGGAAATCACCAGAACATCGAAAATACTGTAATGTACGTTTCTGAGTGTATCCAAATATTCCAAAATACAACTAAGTATAGTAGATAATCGACATTCGAATATAGGGTAACTAAGATATCAGAGTACCTAACTAATACTATAAGTATGGTAGATACTAGCACCACAAAATCCGAACTAAAATCTAACCGTAACATTAGGAAAATATGGGATTTTCCTGGAATAACATAACATCTCGTAAACAAATGGTGTAACGAATGGAAAACTAAACTAATAGGAAAATATAGGATTTTCCTGGGATAACATAACTACTCATAATCGAATCGGGTAACGAATGATAACTAAACTGTTTTTATAAGAAAATATGGGATTTTCTTGGACAACAACTTTTCAGAAAACCAAAAAGGGAACTCAACTTTTGAAAACTAAACCGCTTATGAACTCACCAGCTTTATGCTGATTTTCAAACTGCTTGTATTCTCATGTAAGCATTAGACAGGTTCACCGCCATCCTTTGGAGAAGACGAAGTGCTTGGAAGACTCATCTTTGCTTTTGTTCATATGATATATATGTATGACACTTGTAACATTTTGATTTCAAAAAAATGTAATAACTCTATGTAATGTATTGTTTTGTGTTTACTATGCTTACTATGTACATTGGTTGCGATATTCATGATGTCCTCCGCCCCGGAACGTTTCCGCCTTAGGTTTCGGGGTGTGACAGATTGGTATCAGAGCCCTTGTTTATAGTGAACTTGTATACTAACCTTACATGGTATAAGATTATAAACATTAAGGGGCGTAATTGCTCTGAACTAAAAGTATACCTTAAGATATAAGTATTTTCAAAAGTATACAAGTATACCTAACCGTCGAAACCCGTTACTACAAGTAGAACAAAACATAAGTAAATGGGTGTTGTACGCTGCGGTTAAACCTGGGCAGTTATGTAGTCGTGTCTAGGATCGATATAGCCTGGCCAACTATATTCATTCGAGACATGGCCAACTAGATCAAGATGCCTCCTAGGAAAAGACCCAGCTCAAAGAATAACAACCCTCCGCCACCACCACCTCCTCCTCAAATTGATCCTGTCGTGTTCCAAACAGCTGTTGCTACTGCAGTGGCAGCCGCCTTATCTCACATAAACCCTGGTGGATCAGGAGGTGGTCCCCAGCCCCAAAACCAGGAAGGTAGCCAGGGACACCGGAAGGAGTGTTCATATAAGGACTTTATGAACGCAAAAATCACATTCTTCGATGGCACAGGGGGTGTCATTGCTCTAACTTGGTGGCTATAGAAAACTGAATCTATCTTCGAGATCTGTGCCTGTTCAGAATCCGACAAGGTGAAATTCGCCGCCTGCACATTCACCGATAAAGCTCTGACTTGGTGGAACGGCCGAGTCAAATCTTTAACTTTACCTGTAGCAAATGCTACGGGTTGGGAAGTTATGAAGGAACTTCTATTCGCAGAATACCGCCCTTGGGGTGAAATACTGAAGCTGGAGCATGAACTCTGGAACCTGAAGATGAAAGGTTCCGATATCGCCGCCTACACATCCAGATTCGATGACCGGGCATTACTCTGTCCGGGAATGGTTACCCCGGAGAGTAAGAAGGTTGAGAGGTTCATCTGGGGATTGACCCAGCCAACCAAAGGGAACGTTTTAGCTGCGAAAACGGATACTTATGATAGTGCCAAATGCCTAGCGTAAACCTTGATCGACCATAGTGATGACCCAGAGGAAGCGGCCACCACTCCTGAGCCGACGGAGAAGAGTGGTGAGAAAAGAAAGTTTTGGAAGAAGAAGAAGAAGAGCCAGTATTCCCCGGAGTCCTAGAAGAAACAACAGATAGTGGCAGTCCATGTTGCCACTACCCCTGCTGTTGTTTCGGTTATCGGTTCCTCAACCCAAGGACCTATCACCGGATATGCCGGTATCCTTTCGTGGTGCAATAGGTGCAGTTACCACCATCGTATCTCTGGACCTTGTCGCGCAAAGTTTTGTAAGAACTGTGGCCAAGAGGGTCACCTCGCGAGAAGCTACAGAGCACCAACTCAATCCACCAGTCAAGCTTCTGGAGCGGGTATCGGTCAGTCCTGCTACAGTTGTGGAGAAGTCGGACATTACAAGCGAAACTGCCCTAAGGCAGCAACATCTGGCAACACTTGGCGATTCCTAGCTATAGGACAAGGTGAGGTAGTCGTCGATCCCACCGTTGCCATAGTTATATTCCTCTTCGACAACCTTTATGCCTGTAATCCTTTTCGATTCTCGTACTGAAAGATAATTTGTTAGCTATTCATTCGAACTTCTTCATAAACCTAGTCCTCAACTAGTAACCGAAACATCTACCGTCGAGATAGCTAACGATGAGAGAGAAAGTATGTTACCTTCTGAAACACGTATCCCGAAGTGTATAGAACTTTTCGAAATCCTCATTAGGGTCGATTCCGTAGCCTACCAACTCCGACTACCCTTAGAACTTAACAACATTCATCCGGTATTCCACGTCTGTGTCCTTAAGAAGTACCTAATCGAAGAAACCATAGTAATCCCTTCGATGAGACCGAAACCAAAGAAATTATGAACTTCATGGTAGAACCAATCGAAATCATAGATCAAGAGGTTAAACGTACAAAACAAATCCGCATCCCGATAGTGAGGGTTCGCTGGAATGTCAAGCGGAGACCTAATTCCACTTGGAAGCGTGAAGATCCGAAACAGTAGGTTCATCCATATCTCTTTTCAATTCATGAATTGTATCTTAATCTTTCAATTTCGGGACGAAATTCCCTCTAACGGGGGGATAATGTGACAACCCGAAGTTCGTCCCGTCGTCGTAACCCGTTCTGTCGTTAAAAATTCGTCGTCTTAAATTATTTCCGTTTCATTTCTAAATTAAGTCATTTTGAGTTTGTTTATGACTTAACAATTGTCAAAACTCATTAAAAACTCGTGGAAATGCCCCAAGTTATTATTTAGAAAAATAATAATTTATTCCGTCAAGTTATAAAACAATTAAATCGGGTACGACCAAAAGCCCCACATATCAGCAGTATCGGGTAGAATTCCACCGTGTCCTAAACCTTGAGCATATATAAAGTTGAGAGAGCCTCATTTGAAGCTTTTCCACTTTCTCTACTCTCTCTCTCTCTCTCGCTCTATACTTTCTCTCTCTAGAAATTGAAATCAAGCCAAAAATCATCCAAAACAAGCTCCAAATCGTCAAGGTAACTATCCTAGCTCCTAGTATAACACCTTTGGCCTTCAAATTCGTGAAAATATGAGGAATAGGACCATAAACATGTGTTTACGGTCCTAGACCCTCCTTAGGCCGTGAACACATGTTATGAGGGGTTTTGAACCTTAAAACCCTTCCAAAACTCATTTGGAACCTAGATATGACCTAAGGACTTGTTTGCATGGACTTAGAACACCTTAATCTCATCATTTGGGGTATAAGCATGAGTTTACGGCCCAAGCACATGCTTGGACTGTAAACACCTATTCTTAGGGAGTAAACTCAATTAAAGGTGTTAGTTTGCCCCTAAACACCTCCAACAAGCTTCCATGAGAGTATAGAACCCTATAATCCTTCACGAAATGCACCAGAATTTACACAAATGGGACAATCTTGAGTTTACGGTCCAAGAACATTCTTAGACCGTAAACTCATCTCCTTAGACCTTAAACTCATTCAATGGGTGTTAAAGTGCCCTTAACACCTTGTATGGCTTAGAAATGGGTCTAGAACTTACTATGCTTAACTTTCAACCACCAAAGCCCATGAATCTTGGGTAAACATGAGTTTAAGGTAGTAAACTCGTGTTTAAGGTAGTAAACTTCTGTTTAAGGTAGTAAAATCGTGTTTAAGGTAGTAAACTCGTGTTTAAGGTAGTAAACTCGAGTTTAAGGTAGTAAACTCCTGTTTAAGGTAGTAAACTCGTGTTTAAGGTAGTAAACTCATGTTTAAGGTAGTAAACTCGAGTTTAAGGTAGTAAACTCGTGTTTAAGGTAGTAAACTCGTGTTTAAGGTAGCAAACTTGTGTTTAAGGTAGTAAGCTTCCAAAGAACATCTTCATAGACCGTAAACTCTTATCCAAGGTCATTTAGAGTCCCAATCACTTCCTAAGCCATGGAATCAACCCTAGAACCTTCCCGTGTGCATAGTATGACCATTTGGCATCCAAGAACCCACCACCTATGAGTTTACAGCCATAAACTCATGGGGATATGGTCAATGGACCGTGAACTCCTCAAGGAGTTTACTCTTGAAGAGTAAACTCCATATCTAGGTCGTATACATCCATAGATGCCACCCGGGTCACTCCGAACACTTGAATTGAAGTGTTTTCACGCCTCAAAGTGTATACTCATATCTAATTAGTGATTTAAAGTCTAATTAGATACATTTGTATCTCATTTCATATTTCATAGGAACCTCGCGCGTTATCAAGCCCCGAACTAACGTTTAACATCCAATCAGGCACATCCTTCAATCGGCGAGTTCATACCCCTACCCTTTTTCAGTGTTTTTCAAATGTTTTCAGGGGGAATACAAGAAAAAGTACAAGGAAATCATGTACTCAAACTTATGATTTTACTTCACTCATTTCATATTTCGTATGCTTTTAACACGGAAAACTGTATTAACCAAACGTTCAACTTGCAGAGTAAACATTTATGTTATTTGTGAAACTCGTTTTAAAATGTTATATTTTATATTTCACAAATGAATTGATCCATATAAATATTGTTAAAAGCATGAATCATAAAGTATTAAAATGTTCTTGATATAACTCCCCATAGATACGAGAGTGCAGGACTAATAACATTAAACTTAGAACTTTACTACTCCCCATAGATATGAGAGTGAAGGGATAATAATACACAGTTAGAACCAGATAATAACATGAAAGTACACCTAGGAACAGAATGAATACGAATACGAATAGGAGCAGGAATAAGAATATGAATACGAATACGAATACGAATACGAATACGAATACGAATACGAATACGAATACGAATACGAATACGAATATGAATACGAATAGGTATACGAATACGAATATGAAAGCACGCCTTTGGATGACGCCAAGACTTCGAATATATTGTTAGTGTACACCTTGGGTGTCACCAGAGTTTCGAAATTAATTCGAAAGTACGTCTCTGGACATCGACTAAGTTTCGAAAACATACGCCTTTGGATGTCGACGGAGTTTCGAAAATACATCTAATGTACTCTTTTGGAAATCACCAGAACATCGAAAATACTGTAATGTACGTTTCTGAGTGTATCCAAATATTCAAAAATACAACTAAGTATAGTAGATAATCGACATTCGAATATAGGGTAACTAAGATATCAGAGTACCTAACTAATACTATAAGTATGGTAGATACTAGCACCACGAAATCCGAACTAAAATCTAACCGTAACATTAGGAAAATATGGGATTTTCCTGGAATAACATAACATCTCATAAACAAATGGTGTAACGAATGGAAAACTAAACTAATAGGAAAATATAGGATTTTCCTGGGATAACATAACTACTCATAATCGAATCGGGTAACGAATGATAACTAAACTGTTTTTATAAGAAAATATGGGATTTTCTTGGACAACAACTTTTCAGAAAACCAAAAAGGGAACTCAAATTTTCAAAACTAAACCGCTTATGAACTCACCAGCTTTATGATGATTTTCAAATTGCTTGTATTCTCAGGTTAGCATTAGACAGGTTCACCGCCATCCTTTGGAGAAGACGAAGTGTTTGGAAGACTCATCTTTGCTTTTGTTCATATGATATATATGTATGACACTTGTAACATTTTGATTTCAAACAAATATAATAACTCTATGTAATGTATTGTTTTGTGTTTACTATGCTTACTATGTACATTGATTGCGATATTCATGATATCCTCCGCCCGGAACGTTTCCGCCTTAGGTTTCGGGGTGTGACAACCTTGGTCTAGATTTGGGAGTAGTTCATTTTTTGGACGTAGACCCTAAGTATGAAAATGGGAACGATATAATACCGGTATTAGCCCTTAATGATAAAAGAAAATGAAATATGGAAATATGGATTTTGAAATGAAATGAAAGGAAATGAAATGAGAAGATATGAAATGATATTTATGATATGTATGAAATCAGTTTTCCTTGAAAATGGTTGAAAAAGTTTTATGGTCTAAAATTATGTTTTGCAAAGATGAAACGTTTTTGACGAAAAAGTGATAAATGTTTTGGATCTCAAATCCACATATCTCACGAGACATTATTGTCTTACATATCTATTTTTAATGCCTTGTACCTCAGCTTACACTTAAGGAGAGAGAATGATAGACGGAAGTTAGAAGTCAAGTGAAAGAGAATGGAGTGGAACTTCTTAAGTTCCTTATTAATTGTATTGATGTAATTCTAATTTGCTTGCAATGGTTATATTGATGCTTAATGGTAACACTCACTGTTTTAAATTTATAAATGCTTTTTTGGGACCAGTTTCTGTTAAATGTGGGTTAACACCCGAATGTTTTTATTAAAACCATAGCATATTAAAGTTTGAAAAAAATTAGGGTGTTACAATTTCGTATCAGAGGCATAGTTTAAGCGAATTAGGATTAGATCATTCCACTCGTAGGTTTAGACTTTGGTTATGGAAAGTGTGAATGAGTATATGATTGCTATGTCATAGATATAATCTCTTTCAACATATGTTAAAAAGGAAATAGCATGCTAGATGTTTATAAAACTCTAGATAAGTTGGATGTACTTGTAGAAGGCTACATTGTGTTCTTCTAGAGTGAGTAATGGAAAGTCTAAACCAATAGATCAAAATCTACTAAGTGGTGAAGTCAAAGTTGGTTATGTATGATGTGGTTATAATAGTATACGGCTCGTACTATTATAAACACATGATACATACATGAACTTGGTGGAACCATGGAAGGGTTTTGTGAAATGTGGTAAGCATTCAGGTCATTTAGCGTCTTAATGAACACGTCCCTTGTATTAAATAAGAGTCATGCACAAATATAATTCATGTTAATCGGCAATGTAAAATTTTGACAACTTTGACTTTTCTGTCAAAGTCAGACAACTAGTATGATAATGAGAAACTACTTAGGATACAATTGTCATATGGTTGAAATTGAGTTTAGACCCTTTTAGTATCATTGGTATTGAGTTAGAAACACAAAGGAATGAATTGGATTGATCTATTAAATTGTTAACAAACAATTAGCTAAAAGTGGCCATAGTTGACATTTGGTAAAAGAAAAAATGGGACAAGAATGTGAAATCCCAAATTTATGATTAGGAAAATAATTGAAGTTAATTATTTGAGACAAGCCAATGTTACTACCCATGGAAGATAACTTCAAACTACATGCAAGTTGATTGAGAAGAGAATGGAACGGAATCATGAATTCCATATTTTGATGAAAGTAAATACGAGTATATGATTGACGACACGAGAAGGTGGTCCAATGACCTAATTGACGAAATGGTGATATTATGATAAAATAAAGATAGTACTAGAAAGCGAGAACATGACAACTTGGAAAGGAGTACAATATGGTTGAATCAATGAGATATATTGGAATCCTACGAGTTGACAACCATATAATAACAATATCGAGTGTCGAATGTAATGGTAAATGTGAAAGGAACGTGTCCTTTTGAAACCAGTATACAAGTAAAAGGCGAGAAATGGTGCATTAACCTAATATACTAAACTAGTGAGTGAAGTCATTATGAGAAAAGAAGTATAGTGTGAAATACCTTAATGTATTTATTGAGCTTGAAAGAAGACAGATAGTATGAAGACCACCTTGAATGGTAAAAATAATGGAAACTAAAAGTGATGATGATAAGTCCATGAGAGTACCTCACCTTAGGGTGCTAGACTATTATGAATGAAAGTTTAACATGAGAAACTTTCTAAGGCCTACTTATTATGCGAGGTGTGAGAAAATGTTAGGATTACACAGAGAACATGATAAGGGTGAAAAAAGAAACAAGACTCCAAAGTGAGATAGTTTGATCATGAAAGAGAAGTATCTAGAAGGTGTTCCATGATCGATAAAGTAGGAAGACATTTCCACATGACGGAATATCAAAGGATGTAAATTTAACATCAAAAGAATGTATAGTACTGATGAGGTATGGACAAGAATGAATAACTGATGTTCATATAAAAGGACTGTCAAGAAGACGATGATGAGTTAGGAAATTTTGAAATTCCCATGGACATGTTAGAGAAATGAATAACTTCAGTGTAAGTATAAAAGAGTGACTTGGACCATAAAATAAATGCCCTCATTTCTTTTAAGGGGTAGATGGTAAGAAGGATACGAAAGTGTGATGATGTGATGTTACAATATCTCACAGTACTCTAGGGGTTGAGTAAGAACAACACGCGACACTTGAAATTTTAAGTGACAAACAAACCAAGTTATGCAGCCTAATGATGTTGACCAAGCACACACAAGTACAATTTAATACTATGTTTGAGTATTGCCGCTAATTGGAATCGACGACTAGGCAAAGAGTGGATAGATTTATGATAATGGCAGCTTTTATTATGAGTAAATATAGAATACATGACTTTACCTTAGAGCATTATACAATATTTAGAGATACCAAGTTATGCAACCTAATGATGTTGACCAAGCACACACAAGTACAATTTAATACTAAGTTTGAGTATTGCTGCAAATTGGAATCGACGACTAGGCAAAGAGCGGATAGATTTATGATAATAGGAGCTTTTATTGTGAGTAAATATTGAAGACATGACTTTGCCTTAGAGCATTATGGGGAACTCGACTGTGACCAAAGGACTCAAAAATCAATTGATATAAAAGTTGGTAGTGTATTCATAAAAAGGGACAAGGAATAGAAACAGTGAAGCATGATGATACTTTAGGAGTATCCTGATAAAGTACATAATGGAAGAGTTGAGTGCTCGAGCAACAATGTTGAAGGACACTTGAATGATGAAGATGTGATGAAAGCTATGCACAATCAATGGGAAATACATAAGTGTAATCTGAGATCCGTAAGGAGTATATGTGAGGCATCGAGTTTCCATTAAGAAATAAGAGAAATATCTTGCTACACGGTGAGCATCATCTTGTGTTTTCACCTTAAAATAAATGCCCTCATTTCTTTTAAGGGGTAGATAGCTGGGAAGAACCAAGTTACAAGTAACGAGATCATTCATATCCAAAAATATTTTAAAATTTAAGTTGAAATCGTTCAATATGATTTGGATCTTCTCTTCATAGTATGTTTAGGCTTGCAACATAATAAATGTGCTAACTTATGAAATGAGACTTTGTGTTTGACATGATAGTTAAAGTGAATGAAAGAGTATACGGACAACGCGGGAATAGACATGAACTTGGATAGTTTGGTACATGTTGGTACAAAGGTATAAGGTTCATAGTTATATACATGATTGAGTTATTTTGTAGATAACATTGAAGGAAAGAATTGTTAGTATAAAATCCATCAAGTGGTTAACTGCGATTACATAATTTGAAATGAAACATTATATGAACTGTAGTGTGTTTTGGCATGTATTTGATAGGATATGTTAGTCTGTAGACCATGAAAATCTTATTTTCGCAAGCGTTCAGTCCAAGTTGAAGTCACTCGGTTAAGTTTAAGACTTTGATAATAGAGAAAGTCAAAAAGGGCAAGTTGAAAAGATATTTAGGGAGCTAAGTTTGAGAAATGACTTACTAATGGAATTAGTAAAGATGGGAATATTGGTGACATGCTTGAGCATGAAGGGAGATACTTAGGAAAATTGGGACCTAAGTAAAGAAATAGACAAATGTTGACTTAAGGTTGGATAACCTTTTTGCATGATGTGTTAAAAGTTCAAAAAGGGACAAAATGGTAAAAGTGTCCCAGAGGGTTTATAAACCTTAATGATGTCTTATTAATTATTAAAATGGATTGAAATTGTGATCAAATGACAAAAGGATACGGTCATCAAAGAAATTGAAAAGTCATGGAATGAAGTTCCAGTGAGATGGTTCATGATGAGATTCCAGGGACATAATACTTTAAGGGGTAGATAATAGTAACATCCTAAAATTTAAGATCGATTTCATAAATTAATAATGATTTATATAGTTAAATCATCAAGGTATAATCATACTGTTAGTTGTTATGAAGTTTGGAAGTTTAGAAGGGAAAATAATAACATTTTAGAAGTTAAAAGGGCAAAAGTGTCAAATTAGTAAAGTGAGTTGACCAAAAGGGTTAACTTAGTTATTGGAAAGGACTACAAAGTTATATAATGGATGGGGAAGTGCTTAGTATGCCAAAACTTAAGTTAAAATCATAAATAATGAAGTTTGGTGGGTTTTGGCCAAAACAAGTAAACTTGAGGGGACAAATGTGAACAAGTAGGATATAAGATGAACACTCCCTTCTTTCTCTTCCAGTTAAGTATTGAGCATGCTAAAGAGCTTCAAATGGAGATTTCCTTCTCCTTTCCATCTAGGGTTCAATCCAAGTGAAGAATGAAACAATCAAACAAAGGAGAGAAGGAATCAAGGTTTGAAAGGTAAAAATCATCTTATCCTTTAACTTAGAATTTGAATTTGTGAAGTGGATATAACCACCAATGTAACATCCCAAAATTCAAGGCCAAAATTTTCATTTTTAAATAAGTTATTACATAAAACCATCAGTATAAAAACATTCATAATAAAATCTCGTGTCAAACCAAAGTGTCAGTAATCAAAACATATTATCATAAAACCATATCAGAGTGTAATCCCCAACGATCTCATGTGCGGAAAACATAGTGTGATGCGCTGCGATCAAGTTGACTCCTTTCCTTTGAAACAAAGTGCCTGAAAACAAAACTTTAAACCATAAGCATGAAGCTTAGTGAGTTCCCCTATCAGACCACATACCACATAACACCATCGGTATCTTTCAACCGGTAACCATCATCGGTATCTTTCAACCGGTAACCGGGGACTATTTCACCCCTACCACTATCACATAATAATACGTCATAAACATACTAATCACATACTAACATATCATAAACATGCTGATCACATACTAACATATCATAAACATACTGGTCACATACTAACATATCATAAACATACTGATCACATACTAACATATCATAAATATACTGATCACATACTAACATATCATAAACATACAGATAAGCATTGCATGGGTTCTATATACCCCTTCGGTATCTTTCAACCAGTAACTGCCATCGGTATCTTTCAACCGGAATCCGCCATCGGTGTCTTTCAACCGGTATCCTTTCAACCAGTATCCGGGGACTATTTCACCCCTACCACTATCATATAATATCATGATATAATCATACAGTTAGGCATTTCTGGGGTAATGACCTACCCTTCGATCCTAACGACCGAGTCAGGGAAAAACTATTCCCCGCTACTAGCACTAACACACATAGCATATCACATAAGCATATCACATAAGCACATCACATAAGCATATCTCATGAGCATATCATATAAACATACCAAGATAATTATCACAAAGACAATTATCTACCAACTACCCCTGTTGGTGGGCCGACATTGTGGCCTTAGACCCACCCATACTGGAAGGTAACTCACCTCACACTGCTGAAGTCCCGTAGACACAATCCCACACTTGCTGAAGTCCCGCAGACTCAACCCCAGCTGTTGGATGACAAATTCTCGAATTGCCAACACCAAAACAACACCCAATTAATAATTGGGTCCCAACACATAACCATAATACATACTTGGATAATTACTACATTACCCCAGGGTCGGCTTATTTAAGCCCAACAAGGCCCAATCCATTAGCCCAAAGCCAACTAGGAATCAAAGCCCATCATATGGCCTAATTTTCCAAATTGGGCCCAAACCCATACAAGGTCTTACCATAAGGCCCAACCATTTAGTCCAGTCCAACATTCAACATTCTAATGGTCCAATATCACATAATCATAAAGGTCCAAACTATGGTCCATCTATGGCCTAATTTTCCAAATTGGGCCTAACTACTCATATGGGCCTTGCCTTAAAGCCCATTAATTATTCTAGTCCATTCGCATGATCTTGGATGCCCATTGATAATCATCAAGGCCCAATGGGAAGGCCCAGCAATAAACCTAAGTGAAATTAGGGTTACACATAAAATGGTGATTAGGGATAAGTTTCCTACTTAACCCATTAACGACTTAATCATCTGAGGACTTAATCCATTAAGTCCAATATCGCTTAGATTAATCTTTACCAATGATTATTGTTTAATATATCAAGTTATTAAACAATTCTCGTGTGTGTGACCAGATTAATTCTTAAAGTTAGGGTTTCATTGGCATTAGGGTTTTCCAATCCAAATATTAGCCCATTTATCAATGTGTTGGGATTTTAGGTCAATTAGGGCTTTATTGGGCCTATTAAGCCCACTAGAATATCATTAAGCCCATTAGGGTTTTATTTGGGTTAATTAGAGTCCATTAAGCTTCATTGGGCCCATTAGGGCTTACAAGGCCCACTAGGGTTTCAAGCACCCCAAACGAATTGATCAATACGAGGCAAAACACACCGCCACCCGACACGGCGGCCGGTGGCGGTAAGAGGCGTCAACCACCACACTAAAGTGGTGGTTTTCAATTTCTTTTCATTATTTTTCTTTCCAGTTACATTTTACAATGCTAAAACCCCAAATAATCACACACACACACACACACTCTAATACAACACATGTACCCAACAACCTAATAGTGGTTGGCGGCGACGAACGGCGGCAGCCACCATGGCCGGCGGTCATGGTGGATTGTCTTCAGGTCCTCCTGTCCATCAAACGTTCAAATCGAGATTAGCAACCCAAAAGCACCCCCATGCTGGCGACACACGACTGAAACTCACACACACCCACCCTTACACTGGCGGTGAGCGGCGGTAGTTGCGGAAACAACATAATGGCGGCGATAGCAGCGATCTAGGGCAAAAAAAACAACCACTGTCTCGGTTTTTCACTCTTCTGATTCACCCAGTCGATAGTTCACCATGGCGTCACAGAGGCGTTGGCTAGAGGCAAAATGAGAATGGACGGCGGCGGCTAGTGTTGGCGTCGGAACTGCAGCAACAGCTTCGTGAAGGTGGCTTCGGTGGTCACCGGTCCCAACCGTGGTGGTGAGATGCCGAAAGTGAAGAAGGAGGTGGCAGTTAGCAATGACAACGGGCTCAGCAGCACAGCGACGACTTGGTGGTCGGAGGAACAAGGGTGGCCGATAGGGGCATAAGGGATGACGGCTGGAAGGGGTTTGGCTAGAGTTAGGGTTTGTTTCATTATATATGGAGGTTGCATGAGGCGTACCCGAGTTCCTTCAAACTTATGCCCATTTTAACACTATCGACCCCTCTTTTCATAATTATTTTCAAAATAGGTCCCATATTAACCCTTTAAACCCTGTCCCTTGAATTTCTTTGCAAACTAAGTCCGAATTTTACTAAACAACCACCATCTTTTAAAATCATTACAAGACTCATCCACAATTTACCTTTTTAAACCCCTAACTCTCAAATATGAAATATTCAGTTTTTCCTTCTCTTTCTCTTCCAAATTAAGTTCCAATAATTACCATGGATTTCCCGCCATCATAAATATTACAAAATAAGTCTCGAGTTTATACTCTAACCCACGAATAATCCCAATAATAACTTTTGGCTCCTAAAACCAACACCTGGCTAAATAATTATTGAATTTAGGGCTACGATTCATTCGTTAATTTATTTATTTATCAAATAAATAAACGGGGTGTTACAACTCTCCCCCACTTAAATTAGATTTCATCCTCGAAATCGCTCCTTACCATTCCTTACACGCCCAATCACTCTAGTAACATGGTCACCTTCCAGAGCACACCCTAGGCTTCCCAGGGTAGCCGTGACCAATCTTCATAAAGCCCTAAGATCCGCAGATGAACGAATTCATTGCAACGATTCACATCTACTCCGTCTGAAATTTGCTGTCTTGAGATGGTCTGATTCCCTGACAGACCAATCATACTGAATCATTACCGATGGAACCAGCCCGCTTATCCCTCAACTGACTACTCCACTTCTGATACCTCGAGGTTCCCACTATAAAACAGGGTCACAGACCCAATTATCCTTGCAGACCACTAATACTTGGCCAAGGCTAAGATACTCCCGCTGTGAGTGACTTGTCACTCCCCAAATCATCTAACTATTCCGTCCACACTCGCAACCTGCACACAAATGCTATCACTGCCCAAACGCTGAAACTGTTGGAACACTGATCTGCCTGCAGCAGTATGCTGCCACATGGCTACTTCCCACAAGCTACCGAGACCTCCTGGGTCTCAATTCGCTCGCCAATCATCTGAAATATCGGGTTCTGGCCCGGCTGCGGAGCCAAAGGACTCCCACTTAGTCGCCTCACACGACTTCTGAACGAAATCTTCCTCTGGAACTAGTTGTGAGTAGTTATCATGCCACTGTGACTCTAACAACTTTCTGATCTAACCAATCAGATCCATACATCGAATCCTGTCATCATCAAAGCCAAGGATGGAATTGGTTGCTACCTGATCAATGGTAGCCTTATCTCACAGACAATCTTATACAGTCCATTGCTTTCCTGATCCCATAACTTTAGTGGCGCTCCTACAGTCTTATCACTGTCTCAACCAGATCTAATCCATCTGGGTAGTTCCGAAATCCAATCTATGGATTTCCTTATCCTTACTGCTACGCCCGAACTGGTGGGTACTATTGTTCCTTTTGCGTCCTAACAACGTACTCACACTATCTACTAACCTAGTGAAGGTTGTGGCTACACCCGCAGTCTCACAACAATCTATCACTTTCTGACCGCTAGTGAATGCTACAGCTACACCCGCAGTCTTACAAAACTTCCCATGATAACTGGCCACTAGTGAATGCTACGGCTACCCCCGTAGTCTTACAACACTTTCCATACTATATGACTGTTAGTGAATGCTACGACTACCCCCGTAGTCTTACAACACTTTCCATACTATTTGATCGCTAGTAAATGCTACGGCTACCCCCGTAGTCTTACAACACTTTCCATACTATCTGACTACTAGTGAATGCCACGGCTACCCCCGTAGTCTTACAACACTTTCCATACTAACTGACTGCTAGTGAATGCTACGGATACCCCTGTAGTCTCACAACACTTTCCAAACTGGGTCGAACACGCACTCGACCTAACACACCACTGAACTTGAGTCCTAACTAGAACTCTAACCTGTTTCCCAAAACCTGCTATCACGTGACCCTATTGTATCAGTACCACACCCATGCCCGTGATCATAATGTCACAGTAAACCACGAAATGATCTACACCCTCTGGCAGGGTGAGAATCGGTGCCTCGCACAACCGCTGTCTAGGAGTCTCGAAGGTTGCCTGCTGCTCAAAGCCCCAGCAAAAGGCCACCGATTTCTTGGTCAGTCGGGTTAAAAGGAACCTCAATCTCAGAGAATCCTGCATAAATCTCCAGTAATAACCTGTTAGACCCAGGAAACTCTGAATCTCAGATGGAGACCTTGGAATCTCCCACTGCATCACTGTCGTTATCTTGGCCGGATAGACTAGTATACCCTTCTGGTTGACAGGGTGCCCAAGAGATTGCACCCCGCGCAACCAGAACTCACATTTGGAGAACTTTATAAAAAGTATCTCCCCCACTTAGATTCAACTAAGTCTTCACGACACGCAAGAATTGAAGGATTCCCAATCCTTCTCGCTTTCTAGTATCCTACTGATGACAATGTGTACTAACCAATGCTAGCGATTAATCACCGGTTAAACCTTAAGATCGCCCATACTCGGAAACCTTGATGAGTACCCTTGAAATATGGTCAATATGACACCTCAATCCACCTCCTGTGCTGACACTAGAGGCCTTAATCTTCACCCTGGCTGACGAGTCCTCATTCCCACTTCAAATCTTACAGTACCACTGAACACTAACTCCACTGGAGAACTATCGCTCTAACCCTGACCGGGGATCTTCCAAACAATACTCCTGCACAGATCTCGACAAGTATCTGGAATGATAACGGTACACATGGAACCCACTCCGCAAGGTACGTCCCTCTGTGGGTTCATCAAGGACCTTTCGACATGCTGGATGGCATATATGATCCTTGATAACCCAAACACTAGCAAAAAACCGACCCGAGATCTGACTTACGCAAACTCGCTCACAATCCCAAAGCGATACGTATTACCATCATCCATTTGTTAGCAGTAGAAAATGACATACCCACAACATCTGGAGGAATACCGATCACCTCCAGCTGACATGATCAACTCTGCCACACCTGTAGCGGCCTAAACCCCTGGAGTGACAAACTCCCTTGTGTACTTTCTCGTACGTGTTGCATTGACTCCGACCCTGCTAGCCTTTCACCCGATGATCGGAGGTCGTGGATCTCTCCCCGGGACCTTCTACCATACACACCTGGCACGAACCTTTCTTCTCAAAGTGCTCCAAATCGATCTCACATCTGCACCCTCTTGGAAATCATATCCTTCAGGGTCTGACACCCTGTCACGCTCACTAGCTCGCTTTCCAATGGCTAAGTTGTAACAACTGGAACATCCTCTATCCCCAAACCGGGTCACAAACTTCTCCCCGAAGCTTCTCAAATTCTCCAAGACTCTCGCCAATTCGAGTATGGATCCTGTGCTTTTAGTAGTACGGGCCCAATACTACCTTCCACACCTATGCATACTTTCCTCAGCAATCTTCCCAAATCCTCTAAGTCACTTCTTCAAACTGATACAACCAAGTCTTACTGAACCTCACAATCAACCCACTAAAACATCTCCTTGGCTGTCCTAGGTTCCTAAACTCAACCGGTCCTCAGCTGCTGAAAGATTCCTAGTAATGTCAACTAGCTATTTCATGAATATAGCTAGCTCACATTACTAAGAGTCCCACAAAGCACAGAGCAAGCAGCATTCAGACAATGGAAAATCTAACCATCATATTCCAATCAAACCATTCTATCCTCTACTCAAGAATCTATACATGCAATTCAAAGGTTCATTCAATCAGGCCTAACCTAAACATGTTATCCTATCACTAACTGCTCAGCACTAGCATGCAAGTCTACAAGCACATACAATAGGCATATAAGGCATCCTCCTAGATCCTCAGCCCTAATCTAGCATGCAGCTCTCATAATCATATCATAACATAACATGTATGGGTATCTTAGGAAAACTTACTTGAGCTCAGCTGATTGCACGCATCACACACCTTGTTCTTTTTCAAAGTTCTCTTCCCTTTTCAAACTTCTTTTTATAAAATGATTTTTACTTTTGAAAATTTTCATACCAAGTCCTTAGTTTGAGTTCAAACACACCCGGGAGTGTGCCCGAATCCCTCAAACCAAGGCTCTGATACCAACTTGTAACATCCCAAAATTCAAGGCCAAAAATTCCATTTTTAAATAAGTTATTACATAAAACCATCAGTATAAAAACATTCATAATAAAATCTCGTGTCAAACCAAAGTGTCAGTAATCAAAACATATTATCATAAAACCATATCAGAGTGTAATCCCCAAAGATCTCATGTGCGGAAAACATAGTGTGATGCGCTGCGATCAAGCTACCTCCTTTCCTTTGAAACAAAGTACCTGAAACCAAAACTATAAACCGTAAGCACAAAGCTTAGTGAGTTCCCCCATCATACCACATACCACATAACACCATCGGTATCTCTCAACCGGTAACTGTCATCGGTATCTTTCAACCGTTAACCGGGGACTATTTCACCCCTACCACTATCACATAATAATATGTCATAAACATACTGATCACATATTAACATATCATAAACATGTTGATCACATACTAACATATCATAAACATACTGATCACATACTAACATATCATAAACATACTGATCACATACTAACATATCATAAACATACATATAACCATTTTATAGGTTCTGTATACCCCTTCGGTATCTTTCAACTGGTACCTTCCATCGGTATCTGTCAACCGGTATCTGCCATCGATATCTTTCAACCGGTATCCGCCATCGGTATCATTCAACCGGTATCCGCCATCGCTATCTTTCAACAGGTATCTGGGGACTATTTCAACCACTGCCACTATCATATAATATCATGATATAATAATACAGGCATTTCTGGGGTACTGACCTACCCTTTGATCCTAACGACCGAGTCAGGGAAAAACTATTCCCTGCTACTACCACTAACACATAGCATATCACATAAGCATATCACATAAACATATCACATAAGCACATCACATAAGGATATCTCATGAGCATATCACATAAACATACTAAGATAATTATCACAAAGACAATTATCTACCAACTACCCCTGTTGGTAGGCCGACATTATGGCCTTAGACCCACCCCAACTGGAAGGTAACCCACCTCACACTGCTGAAGTCCCGTAGACATAATCCCACACTTGCTGAAGTCCTGCAGACTCAACCCCAGCTGTTGGATTACAGATTCTCGAACTGTCAACACCAAAACAACACCCAATTAATAATTGGGTCCCAACACATAACCATAATACATACTTGGATAATTACTACATTACCCCAGGCTCGGCTTATTTAAGCCTAACAAGGCCCAATCCATAGGCCCAAATCCAACTAGGAATCAAAGCCCATCATATGGCCTAATTTTCCAAATTGGGCTCAAACCCTTACAAGGTCTTACCATAAGGCCCAACCATTTAGTCCATTCCAACAATCAACATTCTAATGGTCCAATATCACATAATCATAAAGGCCCAAACTATGGCCCAATTTTCCAAATTGGGCCCAACTCCTCATATGGGCCATGCCTCAAAGCCCATTAATTATTCTAGTCCATTCGCTTGATCTCGGATGGCCCATTGATAATCATCAAGGCCCAATAGGAAGGCCCAGCAATAAACCCAAGTGAAATTAAGGTTTCACATAAAATGGTGATTAGGGATAAGTTTCCTACTTAACCCATTAAAGACTTAATCCTCTAATGACTTCATCCATTAAGTCCAATATCACTTAGATTAATCTTTACCAATGATTATTATTTAATATCTCACGTTATTAAATAATTCTCGTGTGTGTGACCCGATTAATTCTTAAAGTTAGGGTTTCATTGGCATTAGGGTTTTCCAATCCAAATATTAGCCTATTTATCAATGTGTTGGGCTTTTAGGTCAATTAGGGCTTTATTGGGCCTACTAAGCCCAATAGAATATCAATAAGTCCATTAGGGTTTTATTTGGGTCAATTAGGGTGCATTAAGCTTCATTGGGTCCATTAGGGCTTACAAGGCCCACTAGGGTTTCAAGCACCCCGAACGAATCGATCACAACGAGGCAAAACACACCGCCACCCGACACGGCGGCCGGTGGCGGCATCCCCCACCCTAAGGTGGTGGTTTTCAATTTCTTTTATTATTTTTCTTTACAGCAACATTTTACAATGCTAAAACCTCAAATAATCACACACACACACAGACTAATACAACACATGTACCCAACAACCTAATAGTGGTTGGCGGCGGCGAACGGCGGCAGCTACCATGGTCGGCGGCCATTGTGGTTTGTCTTTAGGTCCTCCTGTCCATCAAACGTTCAAATCGTGATTAGCAACCCAAAAGCACCCCCATGCTGGCGACCCATGACTGAAACTCACATGCACCCACCCTTACAGCGGCGGTGAGTGGCGGCAGTTGTAGAAACAACATAATGGCGGCGATAGCAGCGATCTAGGGCAACAAAAACAACCGCTGTCTCGGTTTTTCACCCTTGTCATTCACCCAGTCGACGGTTCACCATGGCGTCACAGAGGCGTTGGCTTGAGGCAAAATGAGAAGAAGAAGTTGCGAAGGGACGGCGGTGGCTAGTGTTGGCGTCAAAACCACAGCAACAGCTTCGGGAAGGTGGCTTCGGTGGTCACCGGTCCCAACCGTGGTGGTGCAATGCTGAAAGTGAAGAAGAAGGTGGCGGTTAGCAACGACAACGGCTCAGCAGCACAACGACGACTTGGTGGTCGGAGGAACAAGGGTGGCTGATAGGGGAATAAGGGGTGACGGCTGGAAGGGGTTTGGCTAGAGTTAGGGTTTGTTTCATTATATATGGAGGTTGCATGAGGCGTACCCGAGTTCCTTCAAACTTATGCCCATTTTAACACTATCGACCCCTCTCTTCATAATTATTTTCAAAATAGGTCCCATATTTACCCTTTAAACCCTATCCCTTGAATTTCTTTGCAAACTAAGTCTGGATTTTACTAAACAACCCCGATCTTTTACCTTTTTAAACCCCCAACTCTCAAATATGACATATTCAGTTTTCCCCTCTCTTTCTCTTCGAAATTAAGTTCCAATAATTACCATGGAGCCCCCGCCATCATAAATATTATGAAATAAGTCTCGAGTTTATACTCTAACCCATGAATAATTCCAATAATAACGTTTGGCTCCCAAAACCAACACCTGGCTATATAATTATTGAATTTATGGCTACGATTCATTCGTTAATTTATTTATTTATCAAATAAATAAACGGGGTGTTACAACTCCCCCCCCCCCACTTAAATTAGATTTCATCCTCGAAATCACTCCTTACCATTCTTACACGCCCAACCACTCTATTAACATGGTCACCTTACCATTTCCTTGAAAATGCTTGAAAATGTTTTATGGTCTAAAACTATGTTTTGCAAAGATGAAACGGTTTTGATGAAAAGGTGATAAATGTTTTGGGTCTCAAACCCACGTATCTCATGAGACATTATTGTCTTACGTATCTCTTTTTAATGTCTTGTATCTCAGGTTACAGTTAAGGAGAGAGAATGATTGATGGAAATTAGAAGTCAACTGATAGAGAATGGAGTGGAACTTGTTAAGTTCTATATTAATTTTATTGATGTAATTCTTATTTGCTTGCTATGGTTGTATTGATGCTTAATGGTAACATCCACTGTTTTAAATTTGTAAATGTTTTTGTGGGACCGGTTTTTGTTAAATGTGGGTTAACACCCGAATGTTTTTTTTAAACCATAGCATATTAAATTTTAAAGAAAAAATTGGGGTGTTACAATGGGTTTCAAAAGGATGGGGTGAACATCATGTTTTTCCTACTTGATACACACGTGGTTAAAGAAAAAGAAACTACGTTGTTTCTGAAATGTGGTGATTTAGAGGTGGTAGCGAAGACTATCCCATTTATGTTACCTTTAGTGGTGGAATTAGAGAAAGAATCGGGCAAGCAAATTATGACTGCAGTCCAACCTTTGGTTAAAAATTTTACAGATATTTTGGCAGAAGACACTGAAAGATATATATGCTCAAGAATCAGTATATTATGATATTTTCTAATAATATATATGATCCTAAAGGGTCACACTAATAAAAACTTGATGAAAATATATTATTTACAAGAATCTGATTCTTAATAAATATTTATAGTTCTTATAATTAATTGGAAATTATTTATTTTAGGAAAATAATATAATTTCAATATATGTATCAAAATATATCCATGTTTATGATTTATTAAGTCATTTACATATTTTTGGACTAGAAATACTTTTGTGTTTTAGTGGATACGGGTTTATAACTTATACAAGAATGACAAATATTTAGGTATAAAAACTCTTTCTTTTAATAATCAAGACCGTAGCATGCATGAGAGGGGGCAAGCTGAAACCTTTTAATTATTATATTATTACATACATTGCTCTAAAGTGTGTCTTGACATAATCATTAAGCTCGGTTCTGAAAGTCCTAAGACCCTTCGGATAAAGGCAAAAGAGAATAAGCTTAAACCTAGTTTTCCTTCTTCCTTTGTAACTCGATCAAACTGTAGCTTTCTATTTTTTCTACACATTGTCTCTAGTTTTCTTAAGGGGTTAAGAACATAAGAAGAAGAATTTTGTACTTTATATTCTCCTTTAAGACAAAAGTTTTGTTTTGTTCTCAAAGGATTAATAGTGTTTAGAAACAAATTTTTTGAATAAAACCCAACAAAGATACAACCTAGATTTCCATTTATAAGAGATATCCAAGATTATATTGACGTCTTTTTAGGGTCATCCTTTCTAAATAAGGCAGCCTATCAGATGAAACTGGAAGACTATGAAGAACCCCAACGACAAGTTTCTGAATTGTTAAAGAAGGGTTTGATTCGGGAAAGCAAGAGTTTGTATGATGTTCCTGCTTTATTGGTTGAAAAACATGGCGGGGTGTGACAACTAGAAATATTTGGGTCAAATAAAGTCTAAGGGGTCCTATGTATAAGTGTACACACAACGTAGTTATATGTAACTTTGATGCAATAACAATCATTAGAAACCCAAGAAGGTTTCATGATATGATTTAATATATATATATATATATATATATATATATATATATATATATATATATATAAGTGCTATGCATACTTTAAAAAGCAATGTTGGTAGTAAACACATAAGAGTTTAGCAAATAAACTAACTGGAACATAAAATCATTGAATTAAAACATTGTTTTATAAATTGTGGCCTAAGTACCCCACCCGTTGTTATTTTTGCTTTCTTAGGACCACACAAGGCTGAAATCTCCGACCTAGAATACCCTAGGCCGAACACATCATATGTGAGGGGGCTAGAACCGAAATCACCCCCTTATTGGGTAAACTCAAACCAAAAACACCTCAAATGAAGAATTAGGACGAAAATCACTAAAGAACAAAGTGATTTCGATCATAGATGGCCGAAAACATTTCATTCGAATCCTTCCTAAAGATATTTCAGTTAAGGGAAGGAGAAGATAAGGTTTGACTTAAGGATTTGATAGTTTAATCATTTCCAAGACAAGTTTATACCCAACAGTACTCCAAGCAAATAAGCCAACAGTTATCAATGTAAATATCCCATCAGTCTTTTCCACACTCCATTAGAACCAAAATTACCATTTAGGAATTCCCCCATTTTGATTTCAATTACCAGAGAACTTCAATTTCTCTCAAAACTCAAGCCTAAGTCTACAAGAATTTTCCTCCAAGCATTTTCTTAGATTTTGGTAAGTGATTTCGAGACTTCTTAGCATCCTATACATTCTTATGTTTAGTTCATTCCATTTACACACTTTAAATGTGCTAAAACCGTTAGGATAACATTATTCTCAAGGAAGTTCAACTCCATTCAAGTGGTTAGGCTTGAAAACTTCTCAACACCTATTTAAATAAACCAACATAACCACTCAAGGTGAGTTCATACCCTCATTGTTTCAAGCTTTTTCATGTTTTTAGGGGGAAGGGGGGGAGAGAATACAAGTAAAACTTTGTTATCACACAAATATTTACGTATTTTCATCTTTATGTTAAAATACGATATTAGTTGCATATTATATGCTTAATACTAGTTTTTGTACAATTATTTGTGATATATATTAGTTTGAAATGCAAAACTAACAAAACAAACATAATTTGTGTTATAAAGTCATCAGAAGTTTATGAGTTGTAAAACTACATGATTTCTGAAGCTTTTACTAAAATATAACTTTCATAACAAAGGGAGTACATTCTAGTTGGTTTACAATTTTGTGGGTTACAACCCAAAACAAAATGTTTTGACCTTACATTTTGAAGCTAGACATGATAATTACTACATATTTATAAAAATGGTTATATAAATGTTCTTAGAAACAAACATATTAAACTATAATAGGTATAGTTTATGGAACATACGTACTATTTTACTATGTTCGGGATACAATATGGATTCTAATAGGTATAGTTTATGAGACATACATAAATTTTATTCATTACAGAAGGGCTTTTTATTATTCTACATGTAACCGTCAATATAGCTTTGTGAGACACACTTCAAGTACTTATCTAAGTATCAACAAAAGACCTGAAATTACAACTACAGTCTCCTGGAGGGAGATCGTGACACTTGTGTATAAATCTATATAGGACTGACAACCCCACAACTAAACTACTAGCTACAGTTAGGCTGGTATGCTTGGGGTAACAAATGCCATATCGATTCTGACGCCTGAAGAACGTCGTATCAGGCCATCTGAGTTCATCAAGCATGGCTGTAATAACTCAGAATTTGGTATTAACAATACGATTAGTGTATGAATACATAAATAACTTCCAATAGTTTTATTTAATAATAAAACTACAATACAATATTTTACAGTACAGATGGTGAATCCAGACGCATACGTTAAAAAGGATTACATACAAATACAATTACAATATACTATTTTCTATTACAGTGCAACTTACATTTCTGATAGGACCATTATTGTTCTCTCTATGATTTCTTAGTGTACTCATTTAGATTATATAAAATGAAGAACCGATAGGTAGTCGAATGTGTAATTTTTGCTTTACTTCCTGTTCCTTGTTTGGTTGTGGGCTTAGGGCAGAACCATTCATTCGACTGTCTGTTTGATCTTAATTATATATAACTTGTATAAACTAAGTGATCTTAGAAGCAACCAGTAAAGGTTACACTACCTACTCAAATTTCATATTTCGTATTACAACTTTTAAGCATAAAAATCTTATACGTTTTTAGTCTTAAGGTCTAAGACTACATTTCATTTATAAAAGAAAATATAGGATTTTCTGGAAGAACACACTTACGTTTTCAAGGAACAAATAATAGATTTATCATACAAACATGCTTATGAACTCATCAACTTAAATGTTGACGCTTTTCAAAATCACTTGTATTCTCAGGAAACTAGTAAATGGGTATCCAAACATTTTGAGGGCAGGTGGCGCTGCATCATGTTTTCTACTTTTCAAGTACTTGTATTTGACTTTTTAACAAACGACGTTTGTAAACAATGAAAACTTGTAATCTTAATGTATGATGTTTTGAGTTGCTATGATTCATTTATATTCAATTGTTATGATATTGTGCAACGACGTCATCCACCCTTGGACGTTTTCGCCGTTCCGGTTTGGGGGTGTGACAAATTGGTATCATAGCGTTGTTTGTAGTGAACTAGTATATCAACCCATATGAGATATACATCTATAAATACAATTGGAATAAAACACTCTGACCAAGAGTTATACTTTTAAATATAATAATATTTTATAGAAGTATACATACATACATACATACATGCTAGAACAATGTCATAATAAGAACAAAACAAAAGTATTAAGATAAGTTCGACACTACGATTAAACCTTGGTATATGTAATCAGGTCTAGGATGAATATAGCCTGATCAATTGTATTTATCCAAGTGGTGACTAGCATATGCCTGGGAATGGTTGTAGTGAGCAACAAGTCTAAAAATTTTGAACTCTATATACCAAGAAACTCTAGAAGCAAACATAAAGCTTAAAATACTATAGAAGTATTTTATGATACTATAAATAAATTGTGTGAAAACTAAAGACCCTTACTGGCAGGTCTATAATTATTTAGTGTATACGTTAAGGTTATATATAATTAAGATTTTATAGACTTAGAATTTGTGATTTTGCTCTACTTCCCGTTCCTTATTTGGTTGTGGTCTTAGAGTACGATCACTTATTCGAATGTCTATTCAATCTTAGTTATTTACAACTTGTATACACCACGTGATTATAGGAGAAACCGTTAAGGATCACACCATAAAAAAAATCATTAGAAATGCTTCTATTAATTTCATATATTCTTAATATACCTCTATTGTCACACAAACGACATATCTAGACATCACAACCCCACTACCACAACCAACAGATGAATCAAGGAAGAACCAGGGGGTTCTTGAGGAGGAATCGGAGAAGGGGTCAGACGAAGAAAAAGGAACTAAAGAGGTTGTTAATGTAACCTTACCCTATCAAGAAAAAGCATGAGACCATTTCACCCCTGTCTTTCTAAGATATATCCCCACAATATACATAGACCCACTACACCATAATCCAGACCCTAGCACCCACAAATCAAGCACCGACACTGATTGTACCATGAGAGGCTCGCTTAGACATTCAGGTTCAAACTCTCCATCATTAAGTAATGGAGATCAGTGGCAAAACCCGAAACATGACGATGCAAATCCAACACACCCACGAAGAACAAAGAACACCATATGAATGTCATGCCTACAAGTAGATTGGGTAAACAATATGGACCACCTACACTCTTTATAGGAATAGATAGTCATCATTAGAAATTTAATCCTTGCAGATAAAACTAGGACAATCATAGCAAAACAGAGAGCAGAGGAGACCACTCGCAAGACATGCAAGACGACAGGATACCTGATGCGTCACATTAATAACTAACAAACTAATATAACCTAGTGAATTAGTGACTACATTACTCACACTATGTGTTAGGCTTATCACACCTTAAGTGACAACTAATAATGGTAAATCAAATCATAGAATTTCATTAAGGCATTACAATAAGAAGTCATAAGTTTATTGTTACATAAACTCCTATTATGAATTGGTTACAAAATACTTTTAAGTCGGAACACGATGCATGTAGAAACTAATATAGTTAGTTCAATAACACCTGACTTATAGCCACTACTAAAGACTTACCACATTTCCATCTTTAAATTCTATGATAGAAATATGCCGCCACGTAAATCAAACAGACGTTTCAACTACACACCACCACCTCCACAGTATGACTCTGTTGTTTTCCAAGCGGCAATAACAACTGCCGTGGCAGCTGCCATGACGCAAATCAGCGCAAGTAGTGCTAGTGTGGCGGGAAGTGGTGCCAACAATTCTAACCACGGAGAAGGTCACGGAGACCCAAGAGAGTGTTCTTATAAAGACTTTACAAATGCCAAACCCAAATTCTTTGATGGCACCAGAGGTGTCATTGCTCTAACTCGCTAGTACGAGAAGACATAATCAGCGTTTGAAATCTGTGTGTGTCCCAAAGCAAGCAAAGTCAAATTTACAACCTACACTTTCATGGATAGAGTCCTCTCCTGGTGGAACGGTTATGTCAAATTGTTGACTCTCCCAGTAGCCAATGCCATGAGCTGGGAAAACTTAAAGGTCATAATGTTAGCAGAATACTGTCTAAGGGGCGAGGTATAAAAGCTAGAGAAAAACTTTGCGGGTTAGACGATGAAGGACTCCGACATTTCAGCTTACACTACCAGATTTAGTGACCTGGTTATTCCATGCCCCGGGATGGTCACACCGGAAAGTAAGAAACTGGAAAGGTACATCTGGGAGCTATCTCCTCAGATCCAAGGAAACGTGATAGATGTGAACCCACTTACTTTTGACAATGACAAAATTCTGGCACAAACACTCGTGGATCATGGAGTTCGCCAAGGCTTCATGACATTCGTTCCCAAGTAACCCAAGGAAAGTAACAACAAAAAGAAGTTTTGGAACAAAAGGAAGGGCAAATCGTCACAAGAGTCCTCAAGGAAGCAACAAACCATGGCAGTCCACACTGCTACTGTTCATGTTGTTGTTCCTGCTAATCCAGCACCCCCCAATCGATATGCTGGAAACCTTCCAAAGTGTAACAAGTGCAATTTCCATCACACGGGAGTTTGTCGGGAAATGCACTTCAAAAACTACAACAAGAAGGGGGACACCACACGTTTCTGTAGAGCACCAGCACAACCAATCACCCAAATCCTCGGCGTTGGAATAAGCTCGGCTTGCTATTAATGTGGTGAAACTGGACACTTCAAGAAAGATTGTCCAAGAGCAAGGAATGCTGGTGGCGATGGAAGGGTACTTATGATCACTGCAGGATAGACTCTCTCGGAACCATGTGTGAATATTGGTATGTTTTCCTAAAAAGGATGTTTAGGATCTAAATGTTTACTAAAACTAGTGCCAAATAAAGTTTATCAACCATAGATCTCGAAACGCGACAAATTATAGTCATAAATTGCCCCCTCACCCGAATAAATCCCATCATTCATATAAAAACTAAGGACTCTTATGGGTGATCATTGGTGGCTGGTGTAAACATTAGGGTCATATATAATTAATATTCTATAGACTTAGAATGTGTGATTCCGCCTTACTTCCGGTTCCTTGTTTGGTTTTGGGCTTAAGGTAGAGTCTCTCATTTGACTGTCTTTTCAATCTTAATTATATACAACTAGTTTACACCAAACGATTATAGAGGGACCTAGTGGGGATCATACTACGAAATTTCATCACTATTTGTCGAAGCAATCGTACTGCTGGTACTCACAAATTACAATACAAAATATTCACAATAGTGATAACAAGGATAAGTCCGGAAGCATTTAAGAGATATACATAGAATACACTATCATTCTAAACAATCACCTCCCCTTCTAAATCGACTTAACACCTGTTACAATAACAAGTTTCAACATCCTCATTTGAAATGGATTGACTTGGTCCTCATCATACCAATTTCATGAGCTGCGAAAAAAAAACCTACGCCTTAACCGACCGACTAAAAAAAACCCTTTCAATCTATAATGACAAACCCGACACAAACCTCCAAATCATCTCTTGCTTCAATACCCAGAAGTACCCACACGAGGGGTACCATACCTTCCTATCCCATTCAGTAGATGAGAAGCAAGAAGCAGAGAACATCGAGGATGTTTCGGAAGTCCGTAACCTCCCTGGAGTGTTCCCAGCAGACCTTCCTGGAATACCACTCGTACAGCAAGTGAAGTTCAAGAATAGAGACTAAGGACCCATGTGGTTCAACTATTACTACTAGGTGTATACGTGAGGGTTGTATATAATTAATATTCTACGGAATTATGATGTGTGATTCCCCTTAACTCATGTTCCTTGTCTGGTTGTGTGCTTAGGACAGAATCACATATTCGACTGTCTGTTCAATCTTAATTGTATACGACTTGTATACACAGAGCAATGATAGATGAACCAGGTGTGAGTCCTACCACGAAATTCATAACAAAGCTGCCCAGGTCTACTAGTGGAAATGTTACCATTTGGGTGAATGTAGGCAAATCAACCAAACTCACACACTCCCTACCAATTAAAGCAACAGATGAAATAGAAAAGCATACAAGATCATATCACAAAGAGGTGGTGAGACTACACAGTATATCGTTATCAATTATCACATATAAAGGACAATCGATTTACCTCGTGCCCTTAACAGTCGTTACAAGAGTCTTTTAAGACCCAAACCGTCTGGAGTACAGCTTTCCATCGCTAAACGAACAAAAAGAGTAACCGAAAAAAAAAGCTACATACCAAAAGCGAAGGACCGCTGGAATGCCAATCGAAATCCGAATCCACTTGGGAACGGGAAGATCAGATGAAACAAAAGTACCCACATCTTTTCCCTAGTTCACGAGTAACCAATTTAGAACTAATTTCGGGACGAAGTTCCCTCCAAAGGGGGGATGATGTGACAACTAGAAAAATTTGGGTCAAACAAAGTCTAAGTGGTCCTGTGTATAAGTGTACCCACAACGTAGGTATATGTAACTTTGATGCAATAACAATCATTGGAAAACCAAGAAGGCTTCATGATATGATGTAATATATATATATATATATATATACACACACACACACATAAGTGTTATGCATATTTTAAAAACCAATGATGGTAGTAAACATAAGAGTTTAGCAAGTAAACTCACTGGAACATAAAATCATGGAACTAAAACATTTTTTATAACTTTTGGCCTAAATACCCCACCCCTTAAGATTTTGGCTTGCTTAGGACCACACAAGGCCGAAATCTCCTACCTAGAATACCCTAGGCCGAAAACACCATGTGTGAGGGGGCTAGAACCGAAATCGCCCCCTTAGTGGGTGAAACTCAAACTGAAAACACCTCAAATGAAGACTTAGGACCAAAATAACCAAAGAACAAAGTGATTTCGGTCATACATGGCCGAAAACACTTCCTTCGAGTCCTTCCTAGAGATATTTCAGTTCAAAGAAGGAGAAGATAAGGTTTAACTTAAGGATTTGATAGTTTAATCATTTCCATGACAAGTTTATACCCGATAGTACTCCAAGCAAATAAACCAACAGTTATCAATGTAAATATCCCATCACTATTTTCCACACTCTATTAGAACCAAAACTACCATTTAGGAATTCCCCCATTTTCATTTCAACTACCACTGAACTTCAATTTCTCTAAAAACTCAAGCCTAAGTCTACAAGGATTTTCCTCCAAGCATTTTCTTAGATTTTGGTAAGTGATTTCAAGACTTCTTAGCATCGTATACATTCTTGTGTTTAGCTCATTCCATTCACACACTTTAAATGTGCTAAAACCCTTAGGATAACATTATTCTCAAGGAAGTTCAACTCCATTCAAGTGGTTAGGCTTGAAAACTTCTCAACACCTCTTCAAATCAATCGAAAAACCACTCAAGGTGAGTTCATACCCCCACATTTTCAAGCTTTTTCGTTTTTTTAGCTGGGGGGGGGGGGGATACAAGTAAAACTTTGTTATAAAACAAATATTTACATGTGTTCCTTTTTATAGCTTTGTGAGACACACTTCAAGTACTTATCTAAGTACCAACAAAAGACCTGAAATTATAACTAGAGTCTCCTGGATGGAGAGCGTAACACTTGTGTATAGATCTATACGAGACTGACTGCCCCGCACCTAAATTTTTAGCTACAGTTAGACCAATATACTTGGGGTGAGAAATGTCGTATTGATTCCGATGACTGAAGAACGTTGTATCAAGCTATCTTAGGTCATCAAGCATGGTTGTAATAACTCACAATTTGGTATTAACAATACGATTAGTGTATGAATACATAAATAACTTCAAATAGTTTTATTTAATAATAAAACTACAATACAATATTTTACAGTATCGATGGTGAATCCATGCACATACGTTAAAAAGGATTACATACAAATAAAGACTTAGGACCAAAATCACTAAAGAACCGAAATCACCCCCTTAGTGGGTAAACTCAAACAAAAAACATCTCAAATGAAGACTTAGGACCAAAATCACTAAAGAACAAAGTGATTTCGATCATAGATGGCCGAAAACATTTCCTTCAAATCCTTCCTAAAGATATTTCAGTTAAGGGAAGGAGAAGATAAGGTTTGACTTAAGGATTTGATAGTTTAATCATTTCCAAGAAAAGTTTATACCCAATAGTACTCCAAGCAAATAAACCAACAGTTATCAATGTAAATATCCCATTAGTCTTTTCCACACTCTATTAGAACCAAAATTACCATTTAGGAACTCCCCCATTTTCATTTCAATTACCAGAGAACTTCAATTTCTCTCAAAACTCAAGCCTAAGTCTACAAGGATTTTCCTCCAAGCATTTTCTTAAATTTTGGTAAGTGATTTTGAGACTTCTTAGCATCCTATACATTCTTATATTTAGCTTATTCCATTTAAACACTTTAAATGTGCTAAAACCGTTAGGATAACATTATTCTCAAGGAAGTTCAACACCATTCAAGTGGTTAGGCTTGAAAACTTCTCAACACCTATTTAAATCAACCAACATAACCACTCAAGGTGAGTTCATACCCTCATAGTTTCAAGCTTTTTCATGTTTTTAGGGCGAGGGGGGGGGGGGGAGAATACAAGTAAAACTTTGTTAGCACACAAATATTTATTTATTTTCATCTTTATGTTAAAAATACGATATTATTTGCATATATATGCTTAATACTAGTTTTTGTACAATTATTTGTGATATATATTAGTTTGAAATGCAAAACTAACAAAACAAACATAATCTGTGTTATAAAATCATAAGAAATTTATGAGTTGTAAAACCACATGATTTCTGAAGCTTTTACTAAAATATAACTTTCATAACAAAGGGAGTACATTCTAGTTGGTTTACTATTTTGTGGGTTACAACCCAAAACAAGATGTTTTGACCTTACATTTTGAAGCTAGAGATGATAATTACTACATATTTATAAAAATGGTTATATAAATGTTCTTAAAAACAAACATGTTAAACTATAATAGGTATAGTTTATGGAACCTACGTACTATTTTACTAAGTTTGGGATACAATACGGAAACAAACATATAAACTATAATAGGTATAGTTTATGAGACATACATAAATTTTATTCATTATAGAAGGGCTTTTTATTATTCTACATGTAACCGTCAATATAGCTTTGTGAGACACACTTCAAGTTCTTATCTAAGTACCAACAAAAGACCTGAAATTACAACTAGAGTCTCCAGGAGGGAGATCGTGACACTTGTTGATAAATCTATATGGGACTGACAACCCCACAACTAAACTGTTAGCTTCAGTTAGGCTAGTATGCCTGGGGTGACAAATGTCGTATCGATTATGACGCCTGAAGAACGTCGTATCAGGCCATCTTAGTTCATCAAGCATGGCTGTAATAACTCACAATTTTGTATTAACAATACGATTAGTGTATGAATACATAAATAACTTCAAATAGTTTTATTTAATAATAAAACTACAATACAATATTTTAAAGTACAGATGGTGAATCCAGACACATACGTTAAAAAGGATTACATACAAATACAATTACAATATACTATTTTCTAGTACAACGCAACTTACATTTCTGATAGGACCATTACTGTTCTCTCTATGATTTCTTAGTGTATGCATTTGGGTTATATAAAATGAAGAACCATTAGGTAGTCGAATGTGTGATATCCGATTTACTTCCTGTTCCTTGTTTGGTTGTGGGCTTGATAGATTTATCATACAAACATGCTTATGAACTCACCAACTTAATTGTTGACACTTTTCATAATCTCTTGTATTCTTAGGAAATAAGTAAACGGGTATCCAAACATTTTGAGGACAGGTGGCGCTGCGTCATGTTTTCTACTTTTCAGTTACTTGTATTTGACTTTTGAACAAACAACATTTGTAAAAAATGTAAACTTGTAATCTCAATGTATGATGTTTTGGGTTGCTATGATTCATTTATATTCAATTATTATGATATTGTGCAATGACGTCATCCACCTTCGCGCGTTTCCGTCATTCTAATTCTGGGATGTGACACGGGGTGTTTCGTATATATACGGATTGTCGAGTTGTTAACAAGATAGGGATTAACCATCATTTCATATCCATCATTTGCATGATATGTTAGACTAGTTGCATGGCCTGACGATATTCTCAAAGGTTGATTAGAGAAGTGGTAACCAGCAAATTCGAATGAGTTTGAGCGACAAATGGAAGACGACTTTCATGACTCGTGATGGGTTATACGAGTGGGTGGTTATTCCATTTGGATTATCTAATGCCCCAAACACATTTATGCGCCTTATGAACCTAAATTTAGATTTTTAGCAAAACTGATGAGGACCATCTCTTTCATCTTCGACAAGTTTTCTCAATTTTTCGAGAGCATAAGTTATATACCAATGGTAAGAAATATCATTTTTTGGTTAATGAAGTCACCTTCTTGGGCTATGTGATTTCAGGAAAGGAATAAAGATGGAAGAGTAAAAGAGTGAGGCTATCCTTTTATGACAGAATTTTTTGAGATTGTCAAGGCATAAAATGGGAATTTTATGATAAAAAACAATACGAACTCATTTTATGCTCTGCTCCAAGATGTTTGATGCTAATCAGGTTGCTCGTCTACACTTTTATGAGATTCTCAAGTTGTATGGCATTCAAAAAATGATTACTTCTGAATGGGATGTGAAATTTGTTTGCCACATTTGGCGTACATTGTGGACACGGTTACGGTCGAAGTTGCAGTTCAATAGTTCTCACCATGCATAAACTGATGTTCATATTGAAGTTACAAATCGAAGTTTAGGAAATTTATTGAGAAGTTTGATTAGAGAAAATGCCAATCAGTGAGATATTACTCTTCCACAACCGAACTATGGGCAAGAGTCCATTTGAGATTATGTATGGCAGAAATCCAATTATCCCTCTTGACTTATCTCCATTAGTTATTATTGATCAATTTAGTGTTGAAGGTGATGAGCAGTCGAGCCAAATTAAAGAGCTTCACCAACAAGTTCACATGCATATTGATAATCATAATAAACAATATGATGATCATGCCAAAAATCATTACAAGCAGGTTGTTTATCATGAAGGTGATCTTGTGTGGTTACATTTGAGGAAAGAGAGGTTTTCCAACAGATGTTTTAGCAAGCTTCACCCAAGACTTGATGGTCCTTTTGTGCTTTGAACAAAATCAACAATAATGCGTACAAGATCGAGTTACTAGGTTATTATAATGTGTCTGCTATGTTTAATGTTGTAGATTTCATACCTTTCGGGATGATGAAGTTGACTCGAGGTTGACACCTTTTCAAGAGGGGAAATATGATGCAGGTGGTACAAGTGTTTATGTATGGCTTGATGATGTCAGTACCACTAGGAATGGAAATTTGATGACATCGACGCCTAATATGTTGAAATGATCCAACAACTCGGAGGATGAAATTCGTACACAACATGTAAAATGGTCCGATTAAGAAAAATCCTTGCTTCGCCATGACATGTGGTGTTTTTCGGCCATTCGGGATCGTTTAGTGCCTCAAAACGTGTTATTTCTATTTTTTTTATTTGCCGAAACTTTTTATTTTGATTTTTGATTTAGATAATTGATGAGAATATTTTCCTTATCAATTATGATCTCATAGGATTACTGAATGGAGCTTATATTCTCATCCTTATAATTATATAGTTTTGGTTGTTTGTTAATTTGATTTTTTTGATTATTAATAAATGATCCCGTTTTGGAGTTATCTTTATCCTTTATGTTAGTGTTGGTTGTACTTGGACATTCAATCCAATCGTTTAGGCATATCGGTATATATCATAGATTAAACTTATCAGTATATAGCATAAATTAAACTCATTTGACAATATCATTTGTTTTCTGTTTTTGATCATTTCTTGTTGAAAGTTGATTTTATAAATGAAAAGAATGAAGTTTTGTTTCATACATACTCGAACGTGCAATTTAATGGTTCCGTGTAGGGGCCTGATTGATGTTATTAGACCATAGGTGATAGGCCGGTTCTTCTTCTGAATATATGGACATTTATTTAAGAGAATATGTGAAAAGTTGCAAAAAATGGATTAACAAAATGATACAATACATATAAATAAATAATAGTTCAAGGCAGATGATTGTATATAGCAATTAAGGATGCAGGTGAGCAGTTGTAACTTTTCGTGCTAAAAGAAGAAAAAGTGAATTAAAGTTTGCATGCCAAACGTCATTGTCGTCGTGTTTGATGTTTGCGTAGGGGTCTTGTAATGCATAGAGCTCGTGCTAATTAACTTTGCACTGTTTTCCCCAGATTTTTAAGATAAAGGGGCAAAGACAGCAATATTTTTTCTGGATTTGTTTTCTTAGTTGTTTTCCTAAATATAAACTCAATTAAAATGAAGACGAGATGAAGAAAATATCTGGAACTATATAATTATTGCAAGCTCCGAAATTTTGCTACATAAAACGTAATGGAGGAGAGCATAGATATTTGTTAGTTCATCTATCACCTAGAACTAGCTAGTCTCTACTCTCGAAATTTTATACATATATATATATATATATATATATATATATATATATATATATATATATATATATATATATATATATATATATATATATATATATATATATATATATATATATAAAAGCTCGTTGAGCTTAGCAATAGCAACATTTAGTGTCTTTAGGTTTTTGACACAATGTCAAAGGTGTGGGCTGGCGCTCTACTTTGCTCTCTTGAATGCTCATGCAATATGACCCTCTTGTATATTACAATTTTCTATGGCTACATATATCTTTAATTGTCGTTGTGATTGGAGAAAATTTGCACATGGAGTAGGATTTAGATTTGAAGAAAACTTATTTCACGATTGTGTTTGATGTTAGTACAAGTGTACTAAATAGACCTCATGCATGCACGTCCGATCCATTGATTTTGAAGTCTCTCTACAAAGAGTAAATATCGGTCATGAATAACTTTTTTTCTGTAGAAAAAGTTATAAAAAAAAAATAAAAAATAAAAAATAATAATAATAAAAATAATAAAAAAAACCGGAAGGAACAAGAATTATTGAAGCTAGGTGGATTAATCAAAGGGAAATGCTAAAGTCATTCCGGCTACGCTATTTTTATTTATATATTAAACGAAACACATTTTGCATATAAAGATTAATAGATAAATCAACCGATTTTTAGGTTCTAAATTTTTAGGGGCGATGTGTGATCACTCATCATGCACACCTTCAGGTTTCTGCGCCTGACCGCCTTGACCTCATGTTAAAATAGATTGCACGACAATGGTTGTCCCTATAGACAGTGTTGCAAATATTTCATATGTATTAATAGCAATAGTGACTATATACACATCATCGTTGTAGACATACGCAATTTCGACAATATGTCGTCGCACCAGACATTAAAGTTGAAGAAGAAAATTAGAAACTTAAATCTATGTACTAACGACATGCTGTCACAAATAGGTAACTTAATAAAATATACAAAGCCTTATTGGACAGCGTTTTGTCGCCATAAGGGTTGTGTTTGAAAAACCCCTTCACACATAGTGACATGTGTGTTTCCCACTTATGAAAAATAATCTAATTTTCTTATTATTTCATTTTGAGAAAAATTTATAGATCAATACAATATTTCTTGAAAAATATTTTTTACAATATAATCATTTGTATTTTAATAGTAATTATTCAAAATTAATCAGTACTAACATTCATAATTCTACACAAACCATTCAAAATGTAATATATTTTTTACAAACACAACAAGAAAAGCCACCTTTAGCGACACCGCTTTAAGCGATGGCGCATGTGTTAACAACGACATCGAACCGGACACGCCTGGTGTCATCAGTAAAGGGAGCGTCACCACTAAAAGCGTCATCGCTAATAGCTTCTATCGACGATCCGTGTGACGTTGCCGAGAATGAATCGTGCCTATAGTTTCTTATGCTGATCCAACGGTTAGAGTTTATCTCCGTATGTGTGTGTATATATATATATATATACACACACACACACAATAGTGGAGATAACAATCGAGTTGACACCGTCTCTGCTAATGCTCCCAAAAAATTGTACTTTCGTACTTTACTAATTTGTTAAGTGCTTAATACATTTGTTAGGAAAATTGTTACTTTGGAACATTGCTATATTGTTAAGCACTTAACGCATTTTGTAGTGAATTTTGCTAGTTTAGTACTTTGCTAATTTCTTAAGTGCTTAATGAATTTATTATGAAATTGGTTGTAACACCGTGAAAATTTACAACCAATTTAAACTTTTCAACAACAACCTATATTCATTAAGTTATTACAAAAAAGTTTTCAATTCTTTTATTATCAGAGTATCCTAGAACATCAACATAAAACTGAGGAGCGGTACGATCATGCCTTCGCTTTGTCACGGTCTCCTGAAGTACCTGAAACAATACACTGAAACTGTAAGCCCGAAAGCTTAGTGAGTTACCCCCAAAATACCAACCACAATACCATACACATATCATATCATATCATAAATAGAACAGCCATGCATATCGAGTCTACAGTGTGACTGGTCCGCGTGCACCAGACCTTCAGTCCACCCAGTGCACTCTCTGAGTCTACAGTATGACGGGTTCGCCCGCACTGGGCCTTCAGTCTGTCTGGTCCACTCTCCAAGCCTCGACACGTCTGGTCCGCCCTCTTGGGGCCTTCAGCCTATCCGGACCACTCGTCGGGCCTTTGGTCTAACCGGTCCGCCCTGGGTATGTTGGCCTATAACACAAAGCAGGACCCGCCTCAACCCAACCCCCAATCCAACAACCATGTGCACATAAACATATAATCATATAGCAATTCACAACCAATCAACTGATCTAGCAAATCACATAACATAGCAACATCCTAACTAGGATACCAACCTAACCGGTCACTAACATAGCATCATCCTTTATACCAAGATACCGACCTTAACCAGGTCTCTAACAGATACCATCCTAACTACCAGGATGCAGACATAGCAAAACAATAACATAACAAACAACTACCCGATTCTCATCCGATAAAAGGCTGGCCTTGGTGCCTTAGACCCTGTTGATATGGTGAGGATAACTCACCTGCAACTGTCGACTTGAAGAAATAAGACCATGCTGCTCCGACCACCAGCATGAACTCCACTATTGATCATTACCAAATAACCAAAACCAATAAACACCAATAATTACCAAAATACCCTTGGAAGGCAAACTGGTCAAACCCTTGGTCCTAGTCAATGTGACAACCCAAGTTATCCCGTTACATTTCCCCGTTACCGTTAACGGAATATTTCAGTTTATAAAAGTTCCATTAATTAGAGGTCGTCAATTTAATAAACATTCCATTTGTCTACATTTAATATGTCGTTAAGTCGTGATAAAAGGAAATAAAAACACATAACACACATTTCCATTTATTTGGAAAATGTTATGTTTTATTATTACGACCACTAAATCGGGTGCGACCAAAAACTCCGTTTAACGGCAGTATTGGGTAGAATTCCATTGAGCTCCAACTCCCACCTATATATAAGGGGAGTAAACTCCATTTGAGCTCTTTCCACCCTCTCTCTATATACTCTCTCTCTAGACCCGTTTTCGCCCCAAATCCGCAACCAAATGCTTCCAAATCGTAAGTCCACTTACCCTAGCTTACTCTAAACATTATGATTCATGTTTGTAGCCTAGAATTGGACCATTTAAGCTGTTGAAAAGGAGTTCACAGCCTAAGCTCCTCCTTAGGCCGTAAACCCCTTATATGTGGCCAAAATGACCCAAACTTGTCCCTTTAAGCCTAGGAACCAATTAAGGAACTTGTCTAGGAGTGTTTAATCATAAAAACACAACGATTTGAGGCATAAAAGAGAGTTTACGGCCCAAGCACATGCTTAAGCTATAAACACCTCTAATCCATGCTAAAATGCCCCAAAACACTCCCAAACCACCCTTAGGCTTCATACATAATTTAGGGACTTGGTATTTTGGGTTTAGACCATTTAAACACAATGAAATGAAGGGAAAAAAGGAGTTTACGGCCCAAGTATGTACCAAGGCCGTAAACACCCCTAAATGTGCCAAAAATGTGGTTTTTGCCCCCCAAATGGCCTTAGACTATTTCTATAAAATGCTAAGAATGATTTAAGGGCTTAAACTCCAAGAGTTGTGGGTGTATGAGAGTTCACGGCCAAGCCATAGTGCTTACGGCCGTAAACTCTCAAAGATTGGTCATTTGGACCATAAACTCTAAAGGAGTGCCCTCTTGGAACCCCAAACACCCTATAGCCTTGAATAATTACTAGAAGTGATATAAGGGCTTGAAACTTCACAAGACTCAAGGCATAGGAGTTTACGGCCATCAACTCCCTTAGGAGTTGTCCCTGGGCCATAAACTCCCTAATGAAGCCTTAAAAGACCTTAAACTCACTCATGCCTTTTGGAATTGGACTTAGAATAATTCCATGAACAAGCTAGAAGCCTTAAACACACTAGAACCCTTCACCATGAGTTTACGGCCGTAAACACATGGTGAGTAGTCCCTGGGCCGTAAACTAAGTATTAAGGGTTTACTCTCGGAGAGTAAATTCCATTCCTAAGTCATACACACCTTTAGACGCTACCCGGGACACCCAAACACTTAACCAAAGTGTTTTCCACTCCGTTGAGTGCGTATATGTGTTTAATTAGTATTAAATACACTAATTGTATGTGAACATATGTTATCATATGTTAAATAGGTCATTGAGAGTGTTCGAGTCCCTACGTGACACCGAACGCCCAAACGGCACCTTCGTCGGACCTACTTACACCAGGTGAGTTCATACCCCTGAATGAACCTTTTAAATGTTTTTACATGTTTTATAGGGGGGGAATACAAGTGAAACATGCCATTTATCATATCAATCACATGTGATTGATAACCCGCATGTCCAAGATTTTACCACACTGTACACTGTTTAACCGAGTAGGACACTATACTGGTTTTCAAAAGGGATTTCAATTGTTTCAAAACTCATACTTATACTGTTTTACTTCAATTCATTTTAACTTGGTTTATAAAGGTTCCAAAGGTTTTAAAGGTTTTCACACATATTTTACCAAGGAATACAAAATGCGATTTTTCCTAACTATAAAAGTTTTTCCAAGGTTTTCATGTATACTTTTACTTGTTAATTACTGCCGCTTCGCTTTCATTTATTTTAAACTCCTACTCGATAACGCATTCACTTCGTCATGCGCTTATACCTGTTATTGTCTCTATTTTGCTTATACTTGATAGATGCTTTTAATTCACTTATCGTCGTTTCCACTTCGTGATACACTTATACTTGGTACACTTATACTTCACGATTCGATTTTCCCACTCTGTACGCTTATACTTCACGTCTCGGATATTCCACTGTATGCTTATACTTCACAAGTCGGTTATTCCACACTGTACACTTATACTTCATGACATGATACCACTTGATACACACTCAAGCGTAGTTAGGTGTATGTCTGTGCTTATATAGATGCATATAAATAATGATTGAAAGACTTAGGAAGGCTTGTCCGCCCTATTCCCTTTTCTTCGTTGAGATGTGGTCTGGTGGGATCGGATGTCCATCCGAAGGTCATTCGATTCATTAGTTATATATTATGTACACAAGCATAGACATATGGGTTTACTTCAGTCAGTTCAGTTATGAGTCTCTACCTCTAGTTCGACACTTACATTAGAAACCCACTATTTGGAAGTCTCTACCCACTATTTGGGATGCATCTTCAGGACACGGCCTTCTCCGTTGTCTAGTTGGTAACCAGAGTCTCCTGTAGGGAGAGCGGACATTGTGTGTATAGATCTATACGGGATTGACATCCCCGCACCCAGACTGCTAGCTACAGTCCCGGCCTACCAAGCCAACGGGTGACAAATGTCACATCTTATAGACGCTTGTAGGGCGTCTGGAACTCTAGTCAGTATGGTTACGAGCATCCCGGGTTACCTTATAATTCATGGCTTTAAGGTAACGGTATTTCACCAGCAATTTACACTATATGCTGGTAATTCATTTTCAGAGTCACACTGTTTTGACCTTACAAGACGTATCTTTCATTTGATACTGTCTGGGGTCTGTTTTCACTGTTTTGACCTTACAAGACGTATCTTTCATTTGATACTGTCTAGGGTCTGTATTCACTATTTTGACCTTACAAGACGTATCTTTCATTTGATACTGTCTGGGGTCTGTATTCACTGTTTTAGACCTTACTAGCTGTACCTTTCATTCTATACCTTCTAGGGTCTGTGTCTCCATTTTGTTAGACTGAACCGGGCGTGTCATTCGTTCGATACTTTCCTGGAGTCTAAGATTCTTTGCCTTAGTCAGCAGTCCTCACTGCTGAGGCATATGTTATTCACTGATGTAGTTTGCTTTCCTTAATAATCAAATTCAGTATTTTGATAATGATAGCAATTTAGGGAAAATGACTTTTTACCACATAACACTGACCAGTCTTGGTAGAAGGCTGCTTTATTAAAGAAAATATAGGATTTTCTAGAAAGAACTCTAATACATAGTAAACACTTAAACTACTACTTTATAAGGTTATTTGAATAAATGTCACTAAATGCTTATGAACTCACATGCATTTGTAAAAATGTTGATACTCGCTTTTCAAATAACTTGTATTCTCAGGTCAGCATTAGACAGGTACACCCCCGGAGCTGTTGATGAAGATGGCTTAGTACCTTGTTGTACTTATTATATTTACTTGTATTACTTTGATACCTTGTAATGTAACCATGTAGAATTATTACTATTAATGCAATGTTTTGTTGTACTTTGATTACTATATGCATGTGTTGTGATACTTGACATGACGTCATCCACCCCAGAACGTTTCCGCCGTTCCGGTTTTGGGGTGTGACATATTGGTATCAGAGCATTGTTTATAGTGAGCTAAGTATATCAATTCATAAAAGATATACAACCTATAAACACAAAGGGATAAAACACTCTGACCAAGAATTAATACTTTAAAATATAACCATATTTTACCAAAGTATAATAACATCCAGAATCTAAACACTTGAACAAAAGTATCACAAGAAGAACAATAATAAAAGTCTTCGGATGTTGAGCACTACAGTCAAACCTGGGCAGTTATGTAATCGTAAGCTGGAATAAATGTAGTCTGATCAACTACATTTATTTGAGATGCGATGAACGTGTTCTCGGGAGTGATAGTGGTGTTGCAATAGGTCTGAAACTTACCAACTATGATTGCTAGAGCCAAACATAAAGTTAAAATACTATAGGAGTATTTTAGAACGCTAAAAGATTCACACTAACCCCAGAATCATAATCAGAAGATAAAAATCAAACAAGAATTAAAATACCATAGGGGTATTTTAGAATACATAAACAACCTTGTGGGAATAACTAAAAAGATCCTTATTGATATACCTACAAATACAGAGAGTATACTCCTACGGTTATATATAATAAGGATCCCATAGGCTAAGAATGTGTGGTTTCGCTCTATTTCCTTTTCCTCGTTGGGATGTGGCTCTAGAGTAGTATCACATATTCGAAGGCCTATCGGATCTAAGTCATATATGATTTGTATACCATGTGTAATTGTAGTAGGACTCGATATGGATCATCCAGTGAAATGTAAATAATCTCTTAGGATTCTTTAGATATTTCCATTCTCGCACGAACCCTATAGAAAACCATATCCACTTCAGTACACGGCAAAAGAGTTGATTCAGACCCAGAAGAGGCTCATTGAGAAGATTTCCTGTTCGGAAATAAATGAGCTGGGTCGAGACTATTGAATTCACCAAGTGCCTATATCTTTTAGGGACAATGGTGGGAGATTCGCCTAAACTTCCGAGATTCCAGTCATCCATCATGAAGTGATGACACCTAGAGTCGGAATCAGAAGGAAGGCGGAGTAGAAATTCAATGTATCCATACGAGGAGAGAACCCTAGGAAACTACCCGAAGGAAACCAACGCCGATTCCAGTCAAAGATACAAGGAAGACCAAGGGAGCCAGTACATGGAACCCAGGAAGTGCCTTTTCCTCGTATTCGTCACGCTAATACACCCATAAAATAATACAATTTAGTGAGTTAGTGGTTACACTACTCACGCTATGTGTTAGGTAAATCGTCGTTTCCCGATGCCAGATACACGATTAGGGCGGATCCCCACATCTCTATTGAGAGAATTTAGTCATTTGCCCTTGCGAACCTCTCCTTCCGCAGTTTCGTTCCGAACTGTTCTCAAATCTCTCCAGGCCGGAGAGTGAAACCTTTCCCAGTATAAAAGTAACGTAGTAGGAATGACTCACATCTTATGGCCTTTTTCCGATACTCATACTCTTATCTTGATTTCCAGGACTACATCATAGGGATGTAGGTCGACACTCAGACAACCAGTACTCGAGGCACGGGAAAAATTTATGCCTAATACGTTCTGGACATAAATGTCCAGGGTTAACCATCGTCTCTCATTGCCTTGTGTTCCTTTCTGTGTAGGAAAACCATGCCTCCAAAGAAGCGCAATCAGTCCACAAACAAGAAACCCACTCTCTTATTCGATGAAGCTACGTTCCAAGCTACAGTCTCAGCAGCCGTAGCAGCTGTCATGGCTCACCTGAATGCTAACAACGCCAATGTTAGCAAGGTGCCTATCGGGATTTCCAATCCTTGCAATGGACAGCAGCAACCAACACTTTCATACCCAGTCACCCAAGAACCTCAGTCGAACCCACTAAAGAGAAAGATCAAGATCGAGGAGGGAAGTACCTCGGCTCAAGGACCTTCCGAAGGGCAGTGAGCTGAGGCGGTTAAATTCCCTGCCAACCCTTCCATCCCTACACCTAGGAGACCTTCCCCATTGTAGCAAGTGCAGCTACCATCGTCATGGTGTCTGTCGGGAGCTCTATTGTGCTAGGTGCCGCATGTTGGGGCATACTGCTCGCGTCTGCAGAACCCCAGTTGAGTTCATTACATCAACCACCAATGTGGTGACCCGCACAGTTTGCCACATATGTGGTGAAATGGGACACTTCAAGAAGGACTACCCAACCGAAGGAAACAACAAAGACACATGAGGAGCCTAACTCTACTGCTTAGGGAGTAGCATCAAGACACTCGGTAGATTTTTGGTACGTCTCTCGATCTCAGATAACTAAACTAAAAACAATAAAAGACTAATTCAAATGTGAATGCTTCCCAGTAAGGCGAAAGTCGCAACACTGTTATAAAATTTAAAAATTCATCAGGTAAAACTATAATGGCTAAACATATACATTACGACCATGTATATTTAAGATGGACAGACCTAGAGTGAGCGAATGCCGCCTCATTTCCTGTTCCTCGTTTGGTTGTGCATTTAGGGCGAGGTCGCTCAGTCAACAGTCCTCCCCACCTTAAATATACATGACTAGTATATGTGAGGCGATTATAGAAATGCCTCATGAGAATCCATTCATGAAAAGATACTCTACTCGGAAACACTTAGAACACTCTGTAGTTCCGCGTCGACTCTATCGGTCCAAGTATCCGCGGTAGTGATACATAGGACGAAACCCGAGACGCCTAGAACTTGTGTGCCTGCTCGGCACATGACTCTATCGATCTTCATTATACACCATGTCGAAGTGTGCCAACTTCGACGACTCTATTGATCATGGTTTGACTTCGTGCAACTATGTGTACATCCTTAGTGCTGTGTAAAAAGAACTTTCTCCGTAGCCATATCGTCAAATAAAGGTTCTCCCGAATCTAAACCTAACACAAATAATCAAACCTAATGCGACCCGTCAGTCGTCCCTCTTACCTCAAACCTTCCGAAGTACCCAAGAGAGGATACCGTACGCTGTTGACCGAGCCCTCGTAGTCAGATGGACACCGAAGTGAACGACACTGCAGATACTCCAGAAGACGATAACCACCCAAAGCATACCTAGTAGATTTCCTAGAAAGACCCTTCGTCCTATCCCATGGAACGAGAGCTAGAGTCAAGACCATTGACTACGACCATCCATTCACGCTCAGATCCCCAATTTGAGCATCGCAGCGGATGTCCCAGAAATCCGAGAGCTGCGATAAAGTAAACTCTAAGAAGAGTGGATGAAAAGATTTAAGTTTCGGGTAATGGGAACCTATGCTCACTAGATTTGACCTAGACCGAGAAAACTCAGAACCTTCGGAAGAGTAGTGACAGTAGATGCTTGCACTACTCAGGCACTTCGCCCACCCTGTTATAGACGAACAGTGCCTATCGTCCTCCACCCTCTCGCATGGAGGAAACCGTCGTCGCCCTGTAGACGATAAAATACATTCTCCGAAGTGAACACTAGGATACCGAGAACCACAGGATAACCTTCGCAGCCAAGAATACTTGGTCAAGTGCGAAAGTGGTTGAATTCAGCCTCATGACCCATATCCCGAAGAGATTATAGACTTGACACCAGCCCTGGTGTTAGTCGAAGGGTTATGCAGGAACATACACTTTCCGCACTAGGATAAACCAAAGTCTTGGAGAATCCTTGGACTATTAGGTGTTCCATGAATACTACCTCACACAGAGATAGTAGAACCACCTCTCGAGATAGTCCAACACTCGTCTAGTGAAACCCTATCTCCCTGACCCTCAGGGTTTCCGTATCTCAAGATTCTTTAGTGTAGGTTCATTTTGCACAAGCTTGAGATAGACACTCTATAGCACACAGATAACCATAGTCACGTAACCCACTCGACGATCTAAAAAGTCTCTATCAACCAGTTGGTATGAAACACGAAACCAAAAGACCACCCGAGCTCCCTAAGAACCAACCTGCATGACTACACACAGTACGAGTGAGAACGTTAGGAACTTCGGAATGGCGATCACGCCAGTGATGATCTTGCCATAGAAGTATTCTATGTTCTAAGTGCTGAAAAGCGCTACCCTTCCAAGAGCTTAGGACCATATGAGGATCCCCATGGAGACTTGGTCCAACCCTTTTCAGGCCGCTACTACTTTTGGATATTCCATAAGCTTCACACCTCAATCGATCCACTTCTTAGACTTGATATGCATTTGCCCAACATCACTCTTCGTGCCCCACTCATATTGATAGAAACCATTGAGAACCCTAACCTCGTAGATACACCAGTTGGAACCCACTAGCTACACTAGATGGAATCCGCATCCCGTACGTGAAGGTCTGTCGGAATGACAAACACAGACTAGAGTTCACTTGGGAATGCGAGGACAACCGTATAGGAAGTACTCTCCTACCTCTACTTGGCCATTCATACCTACTTCCTTGCCTGGACCTGAATTTCGGGACGAAATTCCCTCTAACGGGGGGATGATGTGACAACCCAAGTTGTCCCGTTACATTTCCCCGTTACCGTTAACGGAATATTCCAATTTATAAAAGTTCCGTTAATTAGAGGTCGTCAATTTAATAAACATTCCATTTGTCTACATTTAATATGCCGTTAAGTCGTGATAAAAGGAAATAAAAACACATAACACACATTTCCATTTATTTGGAAAATGTTAAGTTTTATTATTACAAGCACTAAATCGGGTATGACCAAAAGCCCCGTTTAACGGCAGTATTGGGTTGAATTCCATTGAGCTCCAACTCCCACCTATATATAAGGGGAGTAAACTCCATTTGAGCTCTTTCCACCCTCTCTCTATATACTCTCTCTCTAGACCCGTTTTCGCCCCAAATCCGCAACCAAACGCTTCCAAATCGTAAGTCCACTTACCCTAACTTACTCTAAACATTATGATTCATGTTTGTAGCCTAGAATTGGACCATTTAAGCTGTTGAAAAGGAGTTCATGGCCTAAGCTCCTCCTTAGGCCGTAAACCCCTTATATGTGGCCAAAATGACCCAAACTTGTCCCTTTAAGCCTAGGAACCAATTAAGGAACTTGTCTAGGAGTGTTTAATCATAAAAACACAATGATTTGAGGCATAAAAGAGAGTTTATGGCCCAAGCACATGCTTAGGCTGTAAACACCTCTAATGCATGCTAAAATGCCCCAAAACACTCCCAAACCACCCTTAGGCTTTATACATAATTTAGGGACTTGGTATTTTGGGTTTAGACCATTTAAACACAATGAAATGAAGGGAAAAAAGGGGTTTACGGCCCAAGTATGTACCAAGGCCGTAAACACCCCTAAATGTGCCAAAAATGTGGTTTTTGCCCCCCAAATGGCCTTAGACTATTTCTATAAAATGCTAGGAATGATTTAAGGGCTTAAACTCCAAGAGTTGTGGGTGTATGAGAGTTCACGGCCAAGCCATAGAGCTTACGGCCGTAAACTCTCAAAGATTGGTCATTTGGACCATAAACTCTAAAGGAGTGCCCTCTTGGAACCCCAAACACCCCTATAGCCTTGAATAATTACTAGAAGTGATATAGGGGCTTGAAACTTCACAAAACTCAAGGAATAGGAGTTTACGGCCGTAAACTCCCTTAGGAGTTGTCCCTAGGGCGTAAAATCCCTAATGAAGCCTTAAAAGACCTTAAACTCACTCATGCCTTTTGGAATTGGACTTAGAATAATTCCATGAACAAGCTAGAAGCCTTAAACACACTAGAACCCTTCACCATGAGTTTACGGGCATAAAATCATGGTAAATAGTCCCTGGGCCATAAACTAAGTATTAAGGGTTTACTCTCGGAGAGTAAATTCCATTCCTAAATCATACACACCTTTAGACGCTACCCGGGACACCCAAACACTTAACCAAAGTGTTTTCCGCTCCATTGAGTGCGTATACGTGTTTAATTAGTATTAAATATACTAATTGTATTTGAACATATGTTATCATATGTTAAATAGGTCATTGAGAGTGTTCGAGTCCCTACGTGACACCGAACGCCCAAACGGCACCTTCGTCGGACCTATTTACACCAAGTGACTTCATACCCCTAAATGAACCTTTTAAATGTCTTTACATGTTTTATAGGGGGGAATACAAGTTAAACATGCCAGCGATCATATCAATCGCATGTGATTGATAACCCGCATGTCCAAGATTTTACCACACTGTACACTGTTTAACCGAGTAGGATACTATACTGGTTTTCAAAAGGGATTTCAATTGTTTCAAAACTCATACTTATACTTTTTTACTTAAATGCATTTTAAACTGGTTTATAAAGGTTCCAAAGGTTTCTAAAGGTTTTCACACATATTTTACCAATGAATACAAAATGCGATTTTTCCTAAGTATAAAAGTTTTTCCAAGGTTTTCATGTATACTTTTACTTGTTAATTACTGCCGCTTTGCTTTCATTTATTTTAAACTTCTACTCGATAACGCTTTCACTTCGTGATGCGTTTATACCTGTTATTGTCTCTATTTTTCTTATACTTGATAGATGCTTTTACTTCACTTATCGTCGTTTCCACTTCATGATACACTTATACTTGGTACACTTATACTTCATGATTCGATTTTCCCACTCTGTACGCTTATACTGCACGACTCAGATATTCCACTGTACGCTTATACTTCACGACTCGGATATTCCACTGTATGCTTATACTTCACAAGTCGGTTATTCCACACTGTACACTTATACTTCATGATATCATTCCACTTGATACACACTCAAGCGTAGTTAGGTGTATGTCTGTGCTTGTATAGATGCATATAAATAATGATTGAAGGACTTAGGAAGGCTTGTCCGCCCTATTTCCTTTTCTTCGTTGAGATGTGGTCTGGTGGGATCGGATGTCCATCCGAAGGTCGTTCGATTCATTAGTTATATATTATGTACACAAGCATAGACATATGAGTTTACTTCATTCAGTTCAGTTATGAGTCTCTACCTCTAGTTCGGAACTTACATTAGAAGCCCACTATTTTGAAGTCTCTATCCACTATTTGGGATGCATCTTCAAGACATGGCCTTCTCTGTCGTGTAGTTGGTAACCAGAGTCTCCTGTAGGGAGAGCGGACATTGTGTGTATAGATCTATACGAGATTGACAACCCCGCACCCAGACTGTTAGCTACAGTCCCGACCTACCAAGCCAACGGGTGACAAATGTCACATCTTATAAACGCTTGTGGGGCGTCTGGAACTCTAGTCAGTATGGTTACGAGCATCCCGGGTTACCTTATAATTCATGGCTATAAGTCAGTATGGTTACGGGCATCCCAAGTACACCCCCGGAGCTGTTGATGAAGATGGCTTAGTACCTTGTTGTACTTATTATATTTACTTGTATTACTTTGATACCTTGTAATGTAACCATGTAAAATTATTACTATTAATGCAATGTTTTGTTGTACTTTGATTACTATATGCATGTGTTGTGATACTTGACATGACGTCATCCACCCCAGAACGTTTCCACCGTTCCGGTTTTGGGGTGTGACAGTCAAAGTCAATCTTCCTGGTTGACCCTACTCACCGAGTCAACCCATTGACTCGTCGAGTTCCTATGCTCAGAAACTCCCATGCCACGACTCAACTCGCCGAGTCGCCCCAAGACTCGTCGAGTCCAACAAGCTCTAAGTCCCTTCTTGCTCAACTCACCGAGTCATCCTCGACTCACCGATTCACAGCTCAACCAGAAAAGGTTAGGACTTCACGACCAGACTCGTCGAGTCCAAGGCAATCTTCAACAGACTCGTCGAGTTGTTCTTCCAACTCGCCGAGTCCATGCACATAATCATACGACTCGTCGAGCACACCCATGTGACCCGCTAAGTCTCTTCAGTTCTCATTCCATATTGAGGCTTTTCAAGCCATGCGGGGACTCCAATCCATAGATCCACTCTTCTACAACCTAACCCTCACATAAAGTTGCAAACTTTACATGAAAGCAAGGAGATATAAGCCCAAAACACTTATAGGGATAGGGTTAAAGACAAAGGGCTTCACCAATAACTCTTAGACAGGAACTTTATGACCTTTTGGGCCATCACAATTCTAGATCTGAATTAGCAACTTCAGATCTAAGCCTCAAACTCGAGATAGCTCCCAAACAAGCTAATGAATCCCAAATCAACCACCATTCATGAATCAATAATGAAATAGCTTAAAGATGAGGTTCCTTACCCCTGAAATGTGCCCAAATAGAAGTAGATTCCAGATCTACCCAAGCCCCTTGATGATGGGCCTCTAAATCCCCAAGCTTCTTACACCAAATTTCTCTTCCAAGCTCTAATTCTTCATCAATGGAGTCACACACATAAGATGAGGGTTTCTGGATCTCAAATGGGTAGCAAAGAGGCTAAAAGGTTGGTTATAATGTGCTTTATATAGGGCACAATCCCCGTATTAGGGTTTTCTCCCTTCAGCACCAACTCACCGAGTCCAGTCGCCGACTTGCCAAGTTGGTCACTTAACACGTGACTAGAATCGCGACTCGACTCGCCGAGTCTACCCATCGACTCGCCAAGTCGACCTTCCTTATTTACACTAAGAACTCTGAACTTGCACTTCTGAACTCAGGGTGTTACATTGGTACTTTGGAACTTTGCTACATTGTTAAAGATTTGATGCACTTTATAGTGAATTTTGGTAGTTTGGTATTTTGCTTATTTGTTAAGTGCTTAATGCATTTGTTAATCAGCTAAGTTGTTAAGGACATAAATAATTTGGTAGTTTGATAGTTGTTAAATTGTCAATGAGTTAATGTGTCTGTGTAAACTAATTGTAACTTGTACGTAATAATTTGTTTTTCTTATTTTGTTATTTTAACATATATATTTATTTTGTAGGACTGAACTCGACATTTAAAGCGACATTGGGAGATATTATAAATTCGTTCATTTGATAACCAAGTCAACAAAAACAATGAGATCAACAACGATGGAGAAGACGACGATGAAGATGAGTAATATTTGTTTTTGATAACCAAGTCAACAAAAACAATGAGATCAACAACGATGGAGAAGACAACGATGAAGATGAGGAATATTTGTTTTTATTATCGATGATGTTATTATATAAGATATTATAGATTTATTACATTGTTCATGGATTAAAAAGTTAAAACGGTATAATTATGGATTATATCATTTATGTAATGTAGTATATTTTGTTTTATGTTATTTGATCGTTTATGTAATGCAAATTCCTAGATTATTATTTATGTATTTTTATAATTTATATATTTTTATAATATAAATTATGTAAAATATAATTTAGTATTTAAAAAAAATAAAACAAAAATAGCGACAACGAGTATATGTGACATCATGGCCATATGCTTTACAAGTATTATTCTTTTGGGTTAAATGTTTTAAATCTTAAACATTTTGGGAGTTTTGGCTGACTGCAATGTGTTGGTGGAGGATCACCATGGCGCGACCACATCATTAAGAAGACGTGTGTTCTTGTTGACCGCAATGTGGTAAAGCATTGGCCACGCTATTGTGGCGGCTAGGGTTCAAAACACTAGACTCTGGGGTTTGATGCTTATTTATAGGCTCTAACTTCTATGGTTGCCTCATTTGCTAGCCCCCACTCTCTAAGAACGAAATGTTCCTTAACCCTAGCGTCTATAAGTGTTTATTGAGTGTTTGAACTTCATTTTGGGATGGTTTGAAAGAATAAGGAGCCCCCCTTGTTATTTAAGTGCTTGATTCCAATTTAGATCCATCATCTTCATCTCATGTTTGATCATTTGGAGGTATAAATCTCTAACCTGGTGTTATCATTTCATTAAATCTAGTTTTGTGCACTTTTATGAGCTTTTTGTCCTAAAGACTCTAAGTTCTTGGAGTTGAAGTGAACTTTAGAAGCTCTTGGTGGAAATTATGACTTCTGGACCTTGGTGGTGGTTAGAAATGTTGCTTACATAACCTAGCTTTGTATTCGTGCACTTAGTGTATCACTTATTAGAATGTCGTAATGGATAAAGTTGGATACTTTATCCATTACGATCCTTAGAAGGACCAAATTTGAGCTTTTGATCAGTTCTGAAGATTATGGGTTAAGTGCTTAATCTATTAACTTGTTTTGGCTAATGGCCACAACGCGGTGGTGGGTTGAAACTCAACTACTCTGTCTTTTAGCCACCATGGTGCGGCGACTTGCCTGTTAACTACAACCGTTGACCGTTGACTTTTGTCTACGTTGACTTTTGGTCAACTTGAGGGTTTTAGGTTGTAGACTAAGGGTTGACATCTAATTAATGTTAGGGGTTCATAGTACCAGTGTTTACTTCTTTCTGAGCTGTGAAGTTTGTCTGCTTGACTGGGAGGTGAATTTTCTCACTATAATATGTATTGTGGTATGTGTCATAACGTGCTAGGATGTGGTTAGACTGTTGTGTGTTGTTAGGCAGGTGGACCTGTGGATTGCTACCTGTAATGTTGAGTTGTCTATTTATTTGTATTATACATATGCCCACATATTTGTGAAGGGATAAGGTGTCCAACTTTGTGGGGATGGCCAATAGTACGGTCAGTATAATTTTATATGTGGAGGGCCAAAAGGGGTGAAATGATGACAAGATCAACATTTAGTATTGTGAGTCTAGACATTCACAAGGGTCAGGTTGACGGTAAGATCAACTAAAGTGTTATGAGCCTGAATATCTGTTGGGTTGGTACGGACCCGCTGCATGTATGTTTGTACATATATTGTTTTATATGGTATTTTCAGGAACTCACTAAGCTTTGACTTATAGTTGTGGATTTAAATGTTTTAAGTACTTCAAATGATCGTGAAAAGACGAATGCATGACTGTACACACATATCGACAACCTTCTTATTTTGTGATTCCGCATTTATGATTCTACTCTGATTTGGGTTGTAAACTTTTACAACAAGTGATTTTTGTGAAGTAACCCTATGGAAATGATTCCTTTTTATCTAAGTAAAAATCGAAAATTTTTTGTTGCGAAAATTGCGACGTTACAACTGGTAACTCCGACAACCTTCTCCGGAAAATCTTTGGCCAATGTCCCAGAATGGTAATAGAGGCACCCCTGTTTACGACGAAATATATTTTAGTGACACACATAATAGTGATGTTTTTATGAGTATTTGACATAAAATAATAGCCGCGACATGTCATCGCTAATCCCTTTAGTGACAATTTTATAATCAATTGTGATGTCTTTTGTTGCGCTAATGGTCCGATTTTTTGTTGGAAAAGTTAATGCTATAAACAAATTAATCGTCCACTTTGGAAGACCTTGATTTATATCAACATATCTTTATTTTTCATATATAAATGTAACTAATAAACCTTATTCGTAAAAGATTTCCCCGTAATGTCTAATCAACCAGAAGAATTAGAACTTGACTCAATTTTAGATGCATTAGTTTTTTGGTTATTCATACATTTTCACAAAGAAACTATCCGAGACTAAAGACTAATTAAACATGTCTCTTCACAGTAATTATAATGAAGAAAATAACAATTCAATGGGAATGGATTCAAAATGATGCTACATACTATATACTACGGATTATAAATTTGACCACCTTTATCTAGTAATTGAAAAATCTATTTGAAAATTTCAAGTTGCAAATATTTAATTCTCAAGATCTGATTATTGGTTATTAAACTGGAAAATAAATAAAAATTATAAATTGGAATGTATGTTCCTAACGAGCCAAACATTTTCCTAATTGGAATTAACCGTTATCTTTTTAGTTGATTCTTTTATCGTAATGGCAGAGATTACATAGGTGAATGATGCTATTCGAAAAGAGTTGCATGATAATTTTTTTTTATCAAAGATGGAGATTCTTTGTTTCGATTCAACAAGATTCAACAACATATGGATAGCTGGTTGATTTGGATTAAAAGATTCTTGGGTAAATTACATAGATGGTCCTTGCAGTTTATGTTTGGTCAATAACCTTTTTTTAAACTCGAACTAACTTTATATTTTTATTGCATGTTTAGTCCCTGTCCATTTTAAAAAGACTAATTTACTCTTATTGATTTCTTTTGCCTTTTTTAATATATATATATATATATATATATATATATATATATATATATATAGTTAGGTTATAATGTGAATGGACAAATATTGTGCGGACAATGCTATTCTATGAGAATTACTAAAAGAAATAACTTGTTTACTAATGTGAATACGTTCAACCTCACAAAAATATCTTCATTTTCGTACATTTTTACTAATTATTATTCATTTTTGTTGTCACACATCGTTTTTCATTTATTTTCATTCTTACAGAATACAACTCAATAAACAATCTGACAACATTCCGAAAGAATGAGAATAATAATAAAAAGTCTATAACAACCTTATAGACAATTTAATTAGTGAGAATGTGTGATAATGTCAACAGTTATGTAAGATTGAATGTATTCATATTATCAAACAGCATATTTTCTTTGTCATTCTCACATAATAGCACTGTCCACACGTCCGTACAATAGATGTCTAGATGTCAATCAATATTTGAACCGAATTATAACATATATATATATATATATATATATATATATATATATGATTCATGAACCCACACCACCAAACCCTCTTCCCCTCCCTCATTTCGTCCTTGTGTTTAGTCGTCGGAAAGTCTCACTCCTCTCACTGGAAAATGTTAGACTCCACCGGAAAACAGTAGATTCCACCAAAAAAAAATATCTAAAGCAAATAATCTATTTTAAAGAAAAACTCCTTGGTTCTCCATGTCTGGATTCCTCTAAATGTTCTAAGATGTTTGAAAGCAAAACTGAAATCGACTCCCAAACATTCTAGAAAAAGAGAAAGTTCAAACTCAATTTCAAGTTAATTTAAAATCAGTTTTTTATTGTTTTAAGTGACAATGGTGACTTATGTGGGATTCGGGATCTGGATTTAAAGTCGGTGGTTGGGAGAACTTCATTCACTTAGATTAAGCATAACACCAAGAGTTCCGTCAATCAATTGAAGGGTTCAAAACTTCACATATGATTCACCAGGATCTTTAGAAAAAACCAACTATACAAATGATTGAACACTTGGAGGGCACCATCAGAAACATGAACATCATGATTAAGCATAACACAAACAATGGAAATCAAACTTTTTTTTTTCTGGGTTGTTTCTTGGGATGAAATACTTGATTAGTTGAGCTTTAATCTATTTTACCATCTCCCATCTATCTCATTCCAAGCTTCTTATTGATCTCCACTCACCACCGACTGGAATTTTCAATTCTCAAAAGACGAACTAGAAAAAACGCAAAAACAAATTAGAAATCCCCAAAACAACCCTGAAATCATTCATGACTTTGAATTACTAGAGTGAAATCCCCAAAACGTACCAAAACCTACCAGAAATAACACAAATCCAAAATCACTGAAGTACATCCGTTTTTCGATACTGTTGTACAAAATGATATCAGAACTTGATGATTTAGAACTCTATGTAGGGGGTGGGGGAAGAGAGAGAGAGAGAGAGAGAGAGAGAGATAGATTGTGTGTGTGTGTAATTGAGCATATGCAAGTTTTCATTGAAGAGATGAGGGAGGAAGAAGGGATGTGTTCGTGTGTAGGTGGTGACGGACAAGAGCAACAAGGTAAATGCCTAACGGTTTAGGTAATATCTGGTCTTTAGGCATATGTTTAGGTAGGGATGTCAAAAAGTCCAGTAGGACCCCATTTCTGTGGGTGGCATGTCTCGTTTGGGGGAATTTTTTTTAAAAAAATTGGGCGAGGGGGCAAGTTAAACCCCCATTTTAAATTCGGGGGCGGGGGCGGGGGTAGGCAGTCTCGTCCTGAAACCCCTCATTAATAAATTACACATATATTTACATATATTAATTATATAAATATAATAAAAAATAACATGATTTTGAGCTTCTAAAATTTATCAAAAAAACACATTTTTAAGTTGTTTGTATATTGTTTTTAACACGTCATAACTTTTTTATTATTTAAAATTCTACTATAAATAATTATTTTTTACCTAAAAAATAGCTTCTTTTAGCTTAAACAACTTTTTTTAGAAAAAAAAAGACAGTCGAAAATCAATCGCGGGTGAGGGAAAGGGGCGAGGCGGGGAGGGGCGTGGGGGTAATAAAGGGGATTCGTGGGCGGGGGTAGGAAAACTGAACATTTCGAGGGCGGGGGCGGGGGCGGGGACGGGGGCATGGAGAAATTTCGGGGGCAGGAGTGGGGGATGCACTCCCCGTCGAGTTTGCTCTCATTGACATCTCTATGTTTAGGAATAAAGGGCCCATATTTTTTTTTTTGAATTAATTAATAAATCTAAAAATTGTAAAAAAAGAATAAAGGTAAATTAGTATTTTTAGAACCGACAGGGACTAAGCGTCCAACAATAATATAAAGTAGAGATGGTCCGAATTTAAAAAAAAAAAAAAATTATAAGAAACCAAACAAGTAAGTTGCCCTAAAACCCACGTAGACGTGTAATTTACCGAAGATTCTTTAGTCTTTCAATATAAATAAATGGAAAAAATGGATTGAAATTAACATATCTGATCCATCCTCGATCATTCTCCTAATGTTGTGCAGATGGTACGTGGTTTATTCGTATTGGCCTTACACTCACTAACATATGTATTAAATAAGAGTTCTTGTTGCTTTTTATTAATCCAGTGTAATAGGTTGATATACCTTGTATCATTTACATCAAATTGACTTTGACTATTATGTCTATGTTTGAAAATGCATGATAGAACTCGCAATATGTTTTAAATGTCATTACATCCTTGGTGGTGGCAACAAATTTCTAAGAACATTCGATAGGATTTCAGTCTAACTCATCGTTAATGCACTATTGGGGAAGATGCGGATCATACATGCTGAGTCTATGGATTTAAATCGCAAACCATCCTCTCTAAAATATTGGATGTAAAATATGTGTAAAATATCCAAACATATGTGTAAAATAGCCAAACATAATATTGGAAATAAAATATGTTTAAAATAGCCAAACATATGTGCAAACCATCATCGTTAATCCACTATTGGGTTGTCTAGTCATCCCAAGTTACAAAATATGTGTAAAATAGCCAAACATAATAATGACTAAAGTCTAAAAACTTGAAATCTCCAAAACATTTTCAGTATTCTCTTAAGAATCCTCTCAATGCATTAACTCGAGATACAAATCAAAATATAATTCAAGCCAAAAATCACGTGATATACAAATGGATTGACGCATTCTAAAATTGTTTAAGATAACTTCAAAAAATTAAAATCCAAATAAACATTCATTTGATATAATGATGATCATATTATCAAATATCTACCCTAATAAATAAATAAAAATGATTTTGCCACATGTCCTTCTCTCATTCAATTTGCCTTTTTTCCACTTGTCATTTATTTCATTTTCCATATCTAATATATTATTAATTAGTTTCCATAAATTAAACTTATCATAATGGTATTAATTTCAAATTTTAAATTTTAAATTTTAATTTCAATTTCAAATAAATTTACAGTTTAAACCTTTGTTTTTAACATTTTGTTATAATTACCAATTTAGTATACGGGTCTGATAACTAAACAATAATTTTAATTTATTTATTTTTTGCATGTTTTTTTCTCATAATTTTTATTTATTTCGAATTCAAATAAACTTCTCATTTAATCGTTTCTATTTAACATTTTGTTTTAATCAACCCTTATAATATACGGGTTTTACAACTAGTAGAATAATAAAAGGCATAAACATTATGATAACATAAACAATACAATAAATGACATGTGTCATGCAAAACCTACCCTAAGTCCTCATCGTCAACAATGGTCCTTGCTTCCTTGTGACACACATGGTCTGAGGTATTCCTACTATACGTGCTAGTACGTCATGCAAGGCTTTTCTTTTACTGCCTTAGACGGTAACAACCTAAAGGTACCTAACCTTAATACCATCTCATAAGGCAAGACTGTTGAATCAGTTAGTTAACAAGAAAAATATTATTATACTAGGATAACTTTGATTATAGAAGGTTGTTTTTCCTAGTTTTGGTATTAGAGTAGGATTCTAGTTTTATTAGTATAAATAAGGTTAATGTTTAGGATGTTTAAGTTAACTTTTTCGAGCAATACAGTTCATCAAGTAATTCTTCATTTTTGTTCTTTTCTTTTTCTTTGTTCAATTTATACGTTGGGCGCTAAGGTAATATCAGCTGGTATACCTACACTTTGTATCAAAGCCTATGGTTCGTGAAGACATAAAAGGCCGGTTTGAGAGTCGGTTTCAAAAAAAGCATAGCCTTTTGCCGTGGGGCAGATGTAGTGGGAATTAGGTTACGTTGAAGGGGTGTGATTCATTTTTTATCGCAAGCAGCCACAATTTTTCTTGATCGGGTTTGTTCTAAGGTAACAAGAGACTAATCGGAGGCGCAGAATAAACGAACGGGTAGACGTCATAGCAGATGGATTTGATTTGGTTCGTTTTGCGGGTGACTGAAGACGATAAAGGTGGTTGTGACCTTGTCTTGTTGTTCGGTGGAAGAGTGCTCTCGGAACAAGCTTGATTAAAGAGGTTGGGGTTGTCAAAAGAGAGAATAAGACGTTGATTAGCGAGGAAGAAAGATCAAAAAGCTGAAAAATCAGTGGGTTGTGTTTACATTAAATCGGACAAGAATGATCAGCGAGGAAAAAAAAGATCGATTTGTTCGTGATAAGGGGAGACCAACATAGGTGCATGAAAAGCGGGTAGAAAGGATCCGTCAAAGCATGTGGCTTTGGGTCTAGTTCGTTTTTTGGCAGGTTGAAAGAAAACGGTGAAACGGGTGGCTTTGTTTTCTTAGTCGGTGGAAATGCCTCTTTGAACAACGGTGATCGAATATATCATAATAATCTTAATTATTACAGTGATGTCATTAAATCGATATATGTTATCAACTTGGATGCATATCCTATTATCACTATAAATCATCATCAAGCATATAATAAATCATAATACTTATCTAAGCATGCATCATTCTAAGTATCTATATATAGCATACAAATTCATACATCGCACATACATAGAGACATATATACGTATTGATATCACATATGTTATACACATATTTCGTGCGATATCTTGATACGTATTGATATCACATATGTTATACACATATTTCGTGCGATATCTTGATGTTTTGAGCTGTATTTTTCTACATTGAAATATAAAAGATGCTTATAGTTCTTGGAATTATTATTTTGTAGATTTATACTAGTATTGATGAAGCAGTGTATGATTCAATATCTAACCAAAATATATGTTTGTATAGTAAAAAATGGATTACAAATTCCAAATTACATGTTGGAAAAAAATTAAGTTATTCCGAATTCATATGAGTGAGTTATGCGCATTTTAAATACTGAAAAAATATCAAACAAGTTCTGGTTTTTAGAACCGGGACTGGTTTTCATAAAAATGGAGAAACCGTTAATTGGACCTTATTACGACTTCTGGTTCTGGTTCCGGTTCGGTTCGGGTTCGGTTCCAGTTCCGGTTCCGACAATTCTAATGCTCATCCCTAGTCTCCATTGTATCTATTTCAACTTTAATTGATGACCCAAAGTGGTGAAATCGAGTCAAATAGAAACAGATGCTAAGATGACGAAATTTGGAATCTAACAATTAAATTGATAGTATGGATGTAGCCAAGATAAAGGTTAAGGGGTCGAGATTATCATAATTGAGAATTTGAAATATGAATCGAAAACCTCATAAAATGTTTGTGCATTGAGTTTTAAAATCCAGTATCAATGGCTCATTGAAAGATTTCTGGTAAAAATCGAGAACCTGCAATTGGAATATGGAATCAGAAACGCAAATTCTCAAGTACATTCATGAATGGAGCTGACTGATTACGACGGAAACATTAATGGATAGTAAAAAAATAGAAATAAAAAAATCCAAGAGAGAGAGAGAGAGACGATACCTTGAAAGTGGTTGACGGAGGGTGATTGGTGGTGGTCATGGTCGTGTGTGTGTATGTGTGTCAATATATATATATATATATATATATATATATATATATATATATATATATATATGCTCATAGATTCAATAATCATATATGATTATGGTGGTTAGTCAAAAGAGGAGGTGGTGATGGCAGAGGTGGTGGTGGTATAGGTGACAAAGGTAGTACTGGTGGGGTCGGTTTGTAGCAAAGGTGGTGGTATTGATGGTGGCGATGACGGTTGTGGTGGTGGGGGGAAAAGATGCGGGCGGCACTGAAAAATCATTTTATTATAACTCTCCACCCATTTCTTTTTTTGGCAGAACATTTTTTCCATTGAAAAATAAAAATCTAAATAAGCCAAAGTTCTTGAAATTTAACTCATTACAAAAAGAACACAATCATGAAAATTTGAAAAAAAAAATCTTTTTCTGCTTTTTCTTTATAAGAAAACCCAGAAAAAAAATTCTCCAAAAACCATAAAAAATTTAAGATATAGTTTTACTAAATATATTAGCGAATTTATAAAAGAAATTCAAAAATAAGTTTTTTAAGTATTTATTTTTAATTTTAAGACATATTTGTAGCATCCTAAAAATTCCAACAATTTTTAAACCTTTCAAAACTACCCTTTTTCTAATAAAATGTTTACAAAACTAGTGTTCTCAAAATATTATTTAAAAATTTAGTTCCTCCGAAGATCAATGATATAAAATCAGGATGTGTACGGACACGCCTTTGCCTTACCACGATTCTCTAAAGCACCTGAAACCATAAACAAAATACTATAAGTACAAAGTTTAGTGAGTTCCCCCAAAGTATTAACACACAACAGATAACATATACAACAAACAACATGCATACATGGCCTTCAACATGACTGGAACGCCCCACCGGCATACTGTCCATCTGGTACACCCACACAGCCTTTAATCTTACTGTAATGTCTCTCCGATTGCAGTCTATCTGGTACGCTCACAGAACCTTCAGCATGACTGGTATGCCTCACCGGGCCTTCAGCCTATCTGGAATGTTCTCTGGGCCTTCGACCTGACTGGTATGCCGTACTAGCCTTCAGTCTATCCGGGATGCCTTGGGTCTGATGGTCTTCAGCATAAATTAGGATCGCCTCAACCCAGCCACACACAACATGTCAACATATACATATGCAAAACACATATAAGCCTAGCAAATCATAAAAACATATCGATATAAAATTTCCGGGTTTGTTGACTGACATCACAAAGTAGTCCCGTCTCAACCCATCCATACTACAACAACATATATGTTAGGGTGCAAAGTCACACTTGGATGTATTTGTGTTTTGATGTGTAAATGAGTTGTCTTTCCTATAAATAGGAAGTGAGTAACACTCATATTGAAGGATGATTATTTTGGAGTGTTAGACTAGAGAGAGAAATTTATACAAACCCACTTGTATATCCTTTCTAGATCTAATATGAGCTTACATAGATTTATTTACTCATTGTGTGTTGTATTAGATGTCTAAGGCCATAACTATTATTGGTATGTACTCGACCCGAGAGTAGCATGGTCCATTTAGGTTGCATATCATCAGGACAATTTGTTAGGATGGACTCCTAAGAGAAAAGTTATATATGATTTATTAATATATTATATGTTATAATATATTAATATGAAATCATATGTTTTAATTAGTATTGATGAAGAATTAAGTTGGAATTAATTTAGTGATCAAAAGAGACTAATTAAATTTATACGGACTAATTATGATAATTAGTTATATGTATATGTGTTGGGCTTATGATCCATGTTGGACCAAGTTTATGTATGGATACATAAAGAGTTGGGCCACATGAACCATGGATCATAAACCCATGGGTATGGATCTGGGTTATACCCATGACCCTAAAATCTTAACCTAAAAAACGCCTACATGCTTGTTCATAGAGTTCATGGGTGTTTTTGGGTGCTTCGAATTCTCTCTCAAGTTCCAACTTTGTCCATGATATGTTGTGATTCCATTTGAGGCTTCCACATTATTGGGGCTAAGCTTTTAAAGGCCAAATTCATCAAGTTCTACAAGTTACACAAAGAGGTAAACTTCTAACTAGTATTTTATGTAGTTTATATCATTTGTATGCTAGTTGTAGGCTTAAAGCTTTTGAAATAATATTGCATATATAATTAGAGAAAGCATAGATCCAAATCTTTTAGGATTGTATGTGCACCATTGGATGTTGTAGTATACTAAAACCCAACAGTGGTATCAGAGCCATGTGTTGTATTCTGTTATATTGATGCAAATGTTTTATTTTCAAAGTTGAAAAAAAAAATCAAGTTTGTTAAATTTTAAGATAATTACTTGTTTTTCTGAAAAACTAATTATTTGTAAAATTTGAATCATTTGATATATGAGTTCAATTAGGTCAAATTTAGTAAAAGATACAATGATATGATTATTTTATTAGTTTTAATAGTTTGATCTAAAGAATTTTTTTGAAACCTGCATAAGTTATAGATATGAAAGTTTTTTTTAAAAAAATTGATTCAAAGTGTTTAAAAAAAATTGATTCAATGTTTTTTATGGAGCTACTAGACTTGGTGTTAATGTTTTAAAGAATTCCTTAACTTGCTCTTAAGTTATGGAACATGAAAAATTTCATCATAAAATAAGCATTTAACTCCATAAGTTATGGAATCCAAAAGTTTTCAAGAGTTACAAAACTTGCCCTCAAGTTTTGGAATTTGAAAAAAAGTTTTTTATGAAAAAAAAATTGAATTCTTAAACTCTCTGGTTCATAACTTAAATAATTAATTAAATGGTTTTAATTTTGAATTTAATAATTGGAATTGTGATGTTTTGTTGAATAGTTCAAATTAACTCTTATGCACTTTATTAATAGTTAATGAAAACATTTAATTAAAAAGTATTATTAAATCCATATATATATATATATATATATATATATATATATATATATATATATATATATGGTTTGAGTTTAATTAAATTAAAAGTCTAGTTTAATTAATAGATTGAACCACCAAGTATTTGAAATGTCTAAAATACACCCTTATACTATTATAATATTAAAAGTTTAATATGTTATATATATAAGTAAAAAGTCGGTCTTACCATTAGTAGGCCTCATTCACGAAGCCGGTCTATAAGGGGGTATAAGGTTACTGCCTATAAAATGACAGTTTAATGGGTGTCCACTCTCACCCACCACTTTCTTGACTAGTAGAGGGTTGTTAGCCGAACGGGTAGGATATGACATTAATTTTCCCTTCATTAAAAGTATAATGATAAATATAAAGTAACTAAACTTTATTAAATTCTCAATCTTATTTACTTTAGGAAAATGTGAATTTGGTGCTAACCCATGAAATTACACTTTGTACCTTACCAAGTCATTGTTGGAGCGTGTGTGGTTAACCGGCCCACTAACATGGACTAGTAAGAGTAACAAAGGGTAACTTAATGTTTATCATAGATTGGTGGAGCACGTGTGGTTAACCGACACATCGATTAGGTGATAAAGTTAAGGGTACCAAGTTAATTTGCATGGTTATTCACACCTTGTTTGTGATCCTCGGCATCCTAGTCACAAACTTGAGAGGGCACAACTGAGATTTAAACATGCCATTGAAAAGTTCAATGAATCTCAAAAGATCTAGGAGTTTCAATCCAATTAAAGCCCAATACCCTATTAGGTTTTCATGGTGGAAATTGGTGAATCGTCATTCGCCTACCTTCAAATATTTTATAACTCGGATTACAGCATCCCTCTTCGAAGTTATAAAATATTGTGTTGGTTCCTAGCCTTAATATTTCATATTGGGTGTTATATTAAGGACTTAAATCCACTAACTTGAATTTCTCCCATTGTAGATGTCTGGTTCAGAAAACTATGATCTTCCCAAATCTCTTGGAACAAGCTTTCCTAATGAAGACGATGTCCAACGATTGGTTCATGGAAATCATACTTATCTTCCTCCACCTCCTCCAATTATTCTCCCTAACCCACAAGTTCTTGAAAAGTTCAAGGTTACTCAATCCCTATTGAAAAGCAAAGTCTATATGTGCTTACATCTTGGAGATGAAGTTACATATTGACAGGCTGGGAGAGTTGGGTGTCGAAGTCTCGAGGTAGCTGGCTATTGACTTGGCTCTTTAGTCACTCCCTGATGACAGATCACGACATGAACCTTATTGATCTTACCTATTTGCTTGTTTTTACTGAATCAACAATGATTTAGGGGCTGGTAAAGCAAATTTGATTGGAAGATCTACTTCCCAAACTTTCATGGACATTGACAATGGAAACATTAGAAGTCCAGAAAAGCTTTCTCTTCCCAATGGAAAGGGATCAGCCATGGTCAAGTTAATTGACCCAATGCTAAAGAGAAATGTTAATTCTGAGATAGTCTCGTGTACCATTACTAAAGAGTTTGCATGTTTCTATTGCCAAAGGAAGGGACATTGGTTGCGAAGCTGCCCTATTTACCTGAAAGATTATAAGGATAGTAAAGTCATAAAGTTTGACTTTATTTCGGGTAAAGTCTACTATCTAACTCTATTAAGTTCCTATTTTGATATTCTTATTACATGATGTGACTAGGTCTCATTTTCATGTTTTAAGAATCAAAGAAAAGAGAGGAAGCTTAATGGAAGAATATGCTGATTATGATCGCAAAGATGGATTTCGATCGTATGGTTCGGTGATCATAATTTTGAGTTGTTTAATAATTAAGACAGATTGCTTAGGAATGCATAATAACATAATTTTCATATGTGTTTGAATTGTAAGGATAAGTTTTTCTGCAATTTTAAAATAATAGCAAAATTTTTGATATTATTTATTTTAAGTATCCTTACAATGGAATTTGCGAAAATTGTTGTTTATAAGATTCTATTGATAGCAATATTGGAAAATGGATTTGATTCTTTCGTTTGTGGTAGTGTGATAATTTACCAAATGAGGGAAGATTCTCATCACCCAAGTTTCAGTTGGATAGAAACTTGGAATCATGCAACTTGTATTGTATGTTTAATGAGAATTTTCATATTTAGGAAATTAAGATTAATTCCTTGATCACATGTATATGTGAGTCAACTGAAGGATTAGGGGATCGGGTACACTTGAGTGTGCGCTGGTCAGGTCCACCACAAAGATCGATAAGGCTATTCATCATGATTTACTAAAGTTTAGTGAATATGGTTATACATACAAGTTTAAGTGTAGTTCTGAAACATTGGGAAAGTTTCAATGTAAGGCAGAATGAATAAGAAGAATCAAAGTAGGCAGAAAGATAAATGTTTCTCCAATCTGAAAAGATGGGAGAGTACTTGAGTATTTTGTTTTATGATTATCCTAGTGATTATGAAACCATATCACAATTGATTCTCTAAGGACATATTAGTGAATTTGTTTGACTAAGAAGAGGAATCGTAAATTGTTGAAATGGTTAAATCAAAAGGACGAATCATACTTTGTTCCAAAATTGAATCTTAGAGTAACACTCCAAGATTGTAACTTGAGTGACATAATCTTTAGAAGGTTTATAACACTTTTCAAATGTAGAGAAAAATGTTTTCTACTCTTGTACATTTGAAAATGGTAAGTTGTGATGTTTTTGGATAAAACAAAGACCAACTAAGACCAATTGAGTGAAGTGTTTATCTTGATAAGAATCTGCACTAACTCTTGAATATTGGTTTTGTCAAGGAATGGCTCTTGACAAGAAAATCTTATATGTCAAGAGGTCAGTGGGAGTCTTAAAGATCTTGAAAAAGTGTCTAGAACTAATCAAGAATAAAACATGTTTATCACTAGCACACGACTTGAGGTTTGTAACCTATCGTATTGACATATTCTTATTTTTGTGCCCATTCCAATTAAAGTTGTCTATTCATGTGGGTTCTATGAGTTCTCAGTAGTTTGCATAAATACTTGGAAGCAATGGTAGGCCCTTGTGCTGCCAGGTGGCAAGAAGTTAAGATTGAACAAGTTCGGTCCATATGAGTTTATAATTGTCACTAACCTCCTCTTGTGGTTATGACAAGTTCACATGGATAGGAACACATACACCATAAAATCTAAGTGTCATAAGGTTTCCCTCCGATTCATGAAAAATGATGGTGAGGAAACGCTTTCACTAAGTAGATTTTAAGTAGATAGCAATTGTGATATTTGCATTCTCAAAGTCGTTAGTGGAGCGTGTGTGGTTAACCGGCACACTAACATGGACTTGTGAGAAATGGCAAATGTCTAAACAATTGAGCCTATGATTATGACATCCCTTTTCATAGGTTTTAAAATTGTTTAGACACACATGTGATCTATCTAAGAAAAGGTGTATGATTTTGATAAAGTCTTATCAAAGGATCTCGTATCAGAATTCTGAACTTTGGTAAGAAAGTCAATAAAGTATTGATTTCTAGAAGTCCAGCTGATTTATGGATACATGTCAAAAGCTAGTGGGAGCATAAGTGTTATGATAATAATTATCATGTTGGTGGGAGCATGATTATTATGTTAGTATTGCAAGTTAGCAATGTTAATTATAGAAAACAAAAGTTTCAATTTGCAAAGTTGCAAGGTTTGAAAAGTTGTTTTGTTATAATTAAGGGAGATGAAATCATACTTCATCCCAATTCTAAAAGCTTAGATTGAGATTTTAATCAAATTTTGTCAAGTATATATACGAATGTTATGTTGGAATGGTTCAACATAAGGAAATTCTATATATGGGAACATTATTTGTGTTCTGAAATTCAATTCTAATTACGGCATCTGTCACACCCCGGCCGTCGGTGGAAACACCGGGCAGTCTAACGTCATTTCTCGTATCATAGTTATCAACTTCCTGAAAACACATGCAATTTAAAATACGTCAACATAAAGTTGGTGAGTTCACAGATTTTGACTCCATATAAAAATAACACTTTTTCTCAAGTTCAAAAGTAGAGTTTTAAAAGTATAATTTTGACAAAAGTGTAGTTTTGAAAGTATAATTTTGACTCACAAACGTTTACTATATATATCCTAGGTATAAAAGTTTACTTACCAAATAAGTATATACCTATAAGTCTCATATACTTTAAATATAAGTGTTTGTAATTTCATACAAACAAAAGTTGCTACGTATAAATCTTATTTCAATTCTATACGAGAAAAACCACTACGTATAAATCTATTTCAATTCTATATGAGTATGTGTGCTAGGTATAATTATCTACTTAATATAAGTAGTACCTAGGGTATAAGTAGGGGGAAACTTATACTTAACATTAATACTTGTATAACGACAAAGTATAATGCTTCTAACAACCTGCTACCATGAGTCCGTAACTGCTGCTTGACAACAAAACCTCTGACAAAACAATACACTCATGATTTACCATGAGAAACAATACACACATGATTTACCATGAGAATAATACACTCATGATTTACCATGAGAACAACACCGCACGCTTCATCGACGCCGGAATAAAAATAAAAGGAACGAATCGGCACTCGCTTGTCTTGGGTTGTAATTAACAACCACGAGTGCGGTCTTCAACCCGTATCTTATTCATACACGACTTCCTCGCTCACACGGGATTAACGGTTACAGGTCAGAGGACTTCCACTAAGATCCCCAATCTTAGTTGATGGATGAGGTGGCTCATGTAGACTTTGACGACTTCCTATAGCTCTAACAACAAAAGTATTTTCATGTCTAAAACCCTAAGTTACTAGACTATGCTTTTAAACATTACTTCTAACTTCATAATATTTAGGCAGTATAACCGCTATATCTTGAAGTAAAACCAGGTTTTATCTTGACCTAAAATCAATAATAACAACATATAACGTTTCTAGTTTTATCTTGTCATAAAACTATCAATAACAACATATAACATATCCAGTTTTATCTTGACATAAAACTAACAATAACAACATATAACATACCAAGTTTTATCTTGACATAAAACCAATAATAGCAACATACTTTATAACTTAACATATAGAACTTCCGAATATAACTTCGGAACTATATCGCACACAAAATATATATAGAATCCTAAGTATAACTCAAGATCTACATTAATATACTACTATAACAATAACATGTTAACAACTTTACAATAGTTGTATATTTTCAGATACGAAATAACTATATCCCGGTTATTATAACTATCTATGTTGATACTAATATACTATCATATAGACATAATAATAACGTATATACAATATTTAACATGCGTTTTCCCCCCGAAAATATTAGAAAGTGGGGTCGTGAAACTCACCCTAGTAGCGTGATTTTATGTTATCTAAGCAGAAACGGCCAACGTATGAGATCGTCGGGGCTCGGGATGCAAAATGGCCTTAGCAAAGGAGAGAAAGGGAAGAAGTTTAGGTGTAAGAATGGCTGAAGTCGGACCTGCTATTTATAGTAGGGATTCTAGAAACTTACATCGTGAGTTTCATAAGGCTCACATCGTGAGTCTTGCGTGATCATCCCGTAGTCTTGCCATTTGCGTCTGTAGCTTCGAAAGGTGGCCATGTGACTGCTCACGTTGTGAGATATCTTTGTTCACATCGTGATTTTGGATCTGATCCCCTCGCAGCCTTGTCACACACCTTCTAGATTCCGATATATGGATAAATCACTTCTCACATCGTGAGTCCTGTGCTCACGTTGTGAGCTCACTCAGATTAGGGTTTTTGACAGCTGAATCTTTGGAAGGTTGTAACTTTCTCATACGAACTCCGTTTTTGACGTTCTTTATATGCACGCATAGGTATTTAAGAGTAATACAACTATCTTTTAGACTTAAATAGCTAATTCTAAGTCTATTTTAAAATTCCTCTTATTATAGAGATTTATAGTGTTCGGTTTATCATAACTTCTTCATGCGAAGTCAGATTCAGACGTTCTCTATACTTTTGGAATCGTGTCGACGTATACTTTGAGTTGTATCATGAAAAGTTCATACTTTAACATGAATTACATAGTAAATTTATCGCATTAATAGTTTAAAAAAATCACATTACATGATTGGCATAATCACATGTGATTGTTATTGACCTAATTTTGACAGGTGTTACATTCTCCCCCCGTTAGAATAATTTCGTCCCGAAATTTATCTTGTGGATGGGGTTTTGTTAAATAGTTGGGGGTATTTTTCTTTCATCTGATATTCACATTCCCAAGTATATTCAGGTCCTCGTAAAGAGTTCCATCGAACTTTCACTATAGGAATACGACTTTGTTTTAATCGTTTGGTTTATCGATCCATGATTTAGACAAGTTCTTCTACAACGTTGAGTTTTGTATTGACTTGTATCTCGTCAATAGGTATAACAAGAGTGTCATACGAAAGACATATTTTGAGATTTGATACATGAAATCGTCGTGCACATTACTTAGTTCTTGAGGCAACTTGAGTTGGTATGCGACGGAACCAATTCTTGTCAGAAAAAGGTCCTATATACCGTGGGTTTAGTTTGCTTCGTTTCCTGAATCGAATTACGGTTTTCCAAGGAGAGACCTTCAATATTACTTTATCTCCAACTTGGAATTCTAAAGGCTTACGTCTTATGTCAGCATAGCTCTTCTGACGATCACGTACTGCCTTTAATCGATCCTTAATTTGCATCCTTCCGAGTTATCTCGTGGGTTATTTATGGCTCGGCACATAAGGTATATATGTTCTCTGGCCAATTGTGTGTCTCCAACTTCCCAGTGCAAAAACTACAGCTCCCAATTCAAGGTCATGGGTAGTGTAATTATTCTCATGCACCTTAAATTGTCGTGATGCGTTGGCGATAACTTTTCCTCTTTACATCAACACACATCCCAATCCTTGATTTGATGCGTTGCAGTATATGACAAAATCTTCTGTCCCCTTTGGAAGGGATAGGATTGGTGTACTACACAACATTTGCTTCAGTTTCTAAAAAGCAGCTTCTTGTTTGTCTTTCCAGTTGAACTTCATATCTTTCTGGGTTAATGTTGTAAGTGGCTTGGCTACCTCAAAGAAATTCTCTATGAAGCTACGGTAATAGCCTGCAAGTCCTAAGAATTGACGCACTTCTGTTGGCGTCTTTGGTGCTTCCTAATTCCTGATTGCTTCAAACTTGGAGGGTTGGACATGAATCCCTTTGTTTCTAACTACATGTTCTAAAAATTGTACTTCTCTAATCCAAAATTAACATTCGGAGAATTTGGCGTACAACTTTTCTTTTCTTAGTAGTTTCAATATTATTTGCAAGTGTTAAACGTGTTCTTCCTTGGTTCGTGAATATATCAATATATCATCGATAATACTATCACGAATTTATACAAGTACGATTTGTAAGCACTATTCATGAGGTCCTTGAACATTGTTAGAGCGTTGGTCAATCCAAAGGCATAACTAAGAACTCTTAATGACCATACCGAGTCCTAAATGTTGTTTTCAGAACATCGTCTTCTTGTACTCCGAGTTGATGGTATCATGATCTGAGATCTATCTTCAATCTTCTACAATCTTCATGTGTTTTAGTCTATCAAACACCATATCCAGTTTTAGTTGTGCATTGGTCTAACCATAATTAAACATAGGTGATCAGTCTACATTTAGTTGTGGTTCGGCCCATGTATAATAAAACTCGACTAAGTAGTTTGACCTAAATCCTTGCGTTGAATTCTTATCGAGGGTTTGGGTTTTCTATATTTTTGGTTTATATATGTGTTCTCATCGCAGCACTGAGTTCATACATAACTCTATATCTTTGTGTTTGTTGTATTCACAAGTATTATTAATTATTGTTTGTTACTTCAGGTCTAGCTGATAAGGCACCGGCCAATCAGGATAGTCGAAAGGGCAGGATCATTTTAGCATATAGTCGTTCTGAAATCCAGCAACCCAAATCGACATGTCTATCCTTGTCACCGCTCCAGTAAGTAGTCCTTCAGTAGTATAATTTAATAATACTTTTTATTTTTAGGTTAAGGGATATACCTAAACCTAATAGAGTAAGCCCTAAACTATAGTCGTGCTTTCCTAAGAAAGTACTAATTCACTATAGTTAATAGCTCTGATACCAATCTGTCACACTCCGGCCGTCGACGGAAACACCGGGCAGTCTAACGTCATTTCTCGTATCATAGTTATCAACTTCCTGAAAACACATGCAATTTAAAATACGTCAACATAAAGTTGGTGAGTTCACAGGTTTTGACTACATATAAAAATAACACTTTTTCTCAAGTTCAAAAGTATAGTTTTGAAAGTATAATTTTGAGAAAAGTATAGTTTTGAAAGTATAATTTTGACAAAAATATAGTTTTGAAAGTATAATTTTGACTCTCTAACATTTACTATATATATCCTAGGTATAAAAGTTTACTTACCAAATAAGTATATACCTATAAGTCTCATATACTATAAATATAAGTGTTTGTAATTCCATACAAACAAAAGTTGCTACATATAAATCTTATTTCAATTCTATACGAGAAAAACCACTATGTATAAATCTATTTCAATTCTATATGAGTATGTGTGTTGGGTATAATTATTTACTTAATATAAGTAGTACCAAGGGTATAAGTAGGGGGAAACTTATACTTAACATTAATACTTGTATAACGACAAAGTATAATGCTTCTAACAACCTGCTACCATGAGTCCGTAACCGCTGCTTGACAACAAAACCTCTGACAAAACAATACACTCATGATTTACCATGAGAACAACACACTCAAGATTTACCTGATGGGTTTTAGCCATAAGAACTTTCCTATGTGCGCATGCAAAACACTAATGCTTGGATCTAGGCTTTCTAATAAAACATGCTTTGAATCCAAGACTTCTAATGACTATTTAGGAATAAGAACAATGTTAAAATAGATCTAGAATCATACCTTTGAATTCCTTGTTGATCTTGTTGTCTTGAAGCTTCTAGAGTCACAATTGTTACTCCTCTAATGGCTTACAAACACCAAATAGCAAGGAGGATGATCTGGGAGAGAGGAAAGGGGAGGAAATCGGCCAGGGGTTCTCTATTCTCAATGAGGTGCCGATTTCCTTATGACATAGGGTCTATTTATACTTGTAGACTCCTTAAGGGTTACAGCTTAAACCCTAATTGGATAATCTTCTCTTAAAGCTATCCAAATCCATTCCTTAGATAGCCTTGGATGATTTCAAGCTATCCTTAGCTTCTAGAATCCGTCCAATCCCTATCTATATGGATTTACAGTTTAAAGTTTAACTATCAAACAATTGACAGTTTATACCCTCTTATTTAATTAATCTCTTTAAGTCACCAAATTAATTCTAATTAAGTCTATGACTTATATTAATCAAATAACAATATTATTATTCTTTATATTTTTCTCATAATATATTAATAATATTTATTCTCTCTCTTAATAAATCATCCTATCAAGTTGCTATGGTGAAGGCAACCCAAAAGGACCATGCACAACCGGGTCAAATACTTGCCTAATATAGTTGCAGCCTTAGACACTATTCCAACAGTCTCCCACTTGGATAAGTCTAGTAACTATATGCGCAAGTACAATTCGGTTTGCAATCGTAGCTCTCAAAGACGCTGTCAAACTCTGATCTAATCAATCTTGTCCTTTAGATAAGGGATCGTACAGTCATCTGTTAGATATCATGCTGACAATCCTATGGAATGGTTAGTCAAGCATTTAGGTTTCTCGATCTCTGATTTATTCAACATAGAACTTAATCGAACACATCAATTCAGTTCTGAACGAGCCCGGCACATAAGTCAAATCAAATCATCGAGCGGCCGAGATATCGCTTTTACCTTCTTAGATAAAAGTTACAGATAAACTTTGACTTATATGCATTTACTTATTCATTAACTAAATATACACAACAATGCGTTTTATAACACCGAGTTACTGATGCGTTTTCGCATTATCAATGTACAATCAATTAACAAATAACAAACCATATATCTAGGTTTTAAGACTATATGATATTATCGTCTTGCGATCACCCTTTTATATCATATTCCATAAGGTGATTCCAGCAAGCGCGGGTTTGTTCCAATGCTCAAAACTAGTTCATAAGCACTCATGAACGTTGCAGCAACCCTTTGCTATGTCTAACACCATTTAGACAATCTACACACCAATTCATGACAATCTTCATTCATATCTACTTCCAACATATGAACGATTGTGGACAATTTGAATAATTCGATTATTCCTAATAAACTCAATTATTCTGGAAGTCAAAACATGCAAAGTGAAACAATAGTTAAACAATTAACATAAGACAGTAACATTACTCATAAATAAAACTCCTTTATTTAATCATCAAATGTTAATTACATTTACCTATTACATGTTTCTAATACTATCTAATTTATGCTAATATCATCCTTCAGCCCAATACTCCTAGCATGCTGCAAGTGCTTAACCCTACTCAGTCCCTTCGTAAGCGGATCTGCTGGGTTATCTTCTGATGATATCCTCTTCACTACGAGTTGTCCTTCTTCTACACGATGTCTGATGAAGTGATATTTTCTGTCGATATGTCCTGATCTACCATGATCCCTCGGTTCTTTGGTCAAGGCAACCGCTCCTTTGTTATCACATAAAATCTCCATGGGCTCCTTTATGGCAGGTACAACTCCAAGATCACCGATGAAGTTCTTCAGCCATATTGCCTCATTCGACGCTTCGCTCGCTGCAATGTACTCTGATTCGCACATTGAATCAGCTACGATTTCCTGCTTGGAACTCTTCCATGTTACTGCTCCTTCATTTAGGGTAAAGACCCAGCCCGACTGCGAACGGTAGTTGTCCCTGTCGGTCTGAAAGATGGCATCACTATACCCTCGCACCTTCAAGTCATCACTCCCTCTGAGGACTAAGAACCATTCCTTCGTCCTCCGAAGGTGCTTAAGGATATTCTTCACCGCAATCCAATGTGCTATGCCAGGATTCCCTTGATATCTGCTAACCATGCTCAAAGCGAAGGGTACATCAGGGCGAGTACAAGTCATAGCGTACATGATTGAGCCAGCTGCGGAAGCGTATGGTACTCGGCTCATTTCTGCTATCTCAGCTTCGGTACTCGGACTTTGAGTCTTACTCAACTTGGCATTACTTTGTATCGGTAATTCTCCCTTCTTCGAGTTTTCCATACTAAAACGTTTTAGTACCTTCTCTAAGTAAGTTTTCTGACTAAGTCCAATTAGTCTCTTACTTCTTTCTCTTACTATCCTTATTCCCAAAATGTAAGAAGCCTCTCCAAGGTCCTTCATAGCGAAGCACTTCCCGAGCTAGGACTTAACCTCCTGCAGAGTTGGGATGTCGTTTCCTCTGAGTAATATGTCATCGACATATAGAACGAGGAAGCTTACTATACTCCCACTGGCTTTGACATATACACATGATTCATCTTCGCTTCGTACAAATCCAAACTCTTTGACTTTCTCATCGAAGCAAAGATTCCATCTGCGAGATGCTTGCTTAAGTCCATAAATGGACTTCTCAAGCTTACACACTCTATTCGGATGCTTCGGATCCACAAACCCCTCTGGCTGAGCCATGTAAACATCCTCAGCCAATTTTCCGTTAAGGAAGGCGGTCTTGACATCCATTTGCCAAATCTCATAATCATGAAATGTGGCAATAGCTAGCATCACTCTAATAGATTTTATCTTCGCAACTGGTGAGAAGGTCTCACCATAGTCAACTCCGGGAGTTTGAGTAAAGCACTTCGCAACTAATCCTGCTTTATATGTGTGTACGTTTCCATCTACGTCGGTCTTCTTCTTGAAGATCCATTTGCACCCAACGGTCTTACGTCCGGGCACATAATCAACCAAATTCCAAACTTGGTTATCATACATGGATTGGATCTCGCTATCCATTGCCTCTTTCCATTTTGCAGACTCCGGGCCTGCCATGGCTTCCTTATAGCTATTAGGTTCATCAAGGTTTATTAGTGTACCATCACTAATATACGTGTCCCCTTCGGTAGTAATATGAAAACCATAAAACTGGGGATGAACTCTAACTCTATCGGAATGTCTAAGAGGTAAGGACTCGTCAATCGGTTCAACCGGAGTTTCCTCCTCGGGTTGAGTGCCAGCGGTAGAGGTTCCTTCATCTATCGACTCTTGAATCTCTTCAAGCTCGATTTGCCTCCCACTGTCTCCTTGGCCTATGAGTTCTCGCTATCGGAAAACTCCTCTCCTCGCAACAAAGACAACATTGTCCTTCGGTCTATAGAAGAGATATCCAAAGAATGTCTGCGGATAGCCGATGAAAATACATCGCTCACTTCGAGGTTCGAGGTTATCGTGAGTGTCTCGTCTTACGAAAGCCTCGCAACCCCAAACCTTGATATGTGCCAACGAGGGAGCTTTCCCCGTCCACATTTCGTGAGGTGTTTTGGCAACCTTCTTAGTAGGGACTCGGTTAAGGATATGGGCGGCAGTCTCTAAGGCATACCCCCAAAAAGAGATAGGTAGTGAAGCATGACTCATCATAGAGCGAACCATATCCAGTAAGGTTCGATTACGCCTTTCTGCCACACCATTCAACTACGGTGTCCTAGGAGGCATCAATTGCGAAACTATTCCACACTCCTTTAGATAATCGTGGAATTCAAGACTTAGGTACTCTCCTCCTCGATCGGATCGAAGCATCTTGATTTTCCTGCCCAGATGATTCTCCACTTCATTCGTGAATTCTTTGAACTTTTCAAAGGTTTCTGACTTTTTCTTGATTAAATAGATATACCCATATCTACTATAATCATCGGTAAAAGTCACGTAGAACCGGTTCCCATCCTTCGTGGTTGATCTAAACGGTCCACATACATCGGTATGTATTAGGTCCAATAGACCCTCACCCCTTTCACACGTACTTGTGAAGGGTGATTTATTCATCTTTCCAAGCAAACAAGATTCGCACGTGTCATCTTCCCTAAGGTCGAATGACTCCAACACTCCATCCTTTTGGAGTTGGGCTATGCGTTTCTTGTTGACATGTCCAAGACGACAATGCCACAAGGATGCTTTATCCATACTAGTGGAAGAATCTATGTTCAAAACATCATTTCCTAAGTTATCAACAATCATAACTGTTTCATAAATTCCATTACATGGTATAGCTTCAAAGTAAAAGACACCATTTAGATAAGCCAAAATAGAACCATTCTCATTATAAAAAGAAAATCTAAAACCTTGTCTATATAAACGATGAAATGAAATGATGTTTCTAGCCATTTCTGGCGAATAGCAACAATTGTTCAAATCTAAACATAAATTATTCCTAAGCACTAAATAATACACTCCAATCTTGGTCACAGGCGACGATCTTCTGTTCCCCATGATTAGATTGATTCTTCCTTGCTCCACATCCCTACTTCTTCTTAGTCCCTACACATTAGAACAAATGTGGTAACCACAACCGGTATCAAGAACCCAAGAAATAGCATGATTAGAATCGTTAGATTTAATTGTGTATATACCTGCGAAAGATGGCTTGATCTTTCCTTCCTTGATGGCTTGCAGGTACTCTGGGCAGCTTCTCTTCCAATGTCCTATCTTGTGGTAGTGGTGGCACTCTGCCTCCTTAGAGTTAGGGCAGGGCTTAGCGGGATCAACTTTGGTCCTACTAGAAGAGGCACCATCCCGGGCTTTAACCTTGCGATAGTTCTTAGACGAAGCCTTCCTCTTCTTTCCCTTTCCTTGACCAATAGCCAAGACAGGAGCAGTGGGTGGATTGGGAGTTGGTGCAACAGACTTGTCTTTGAAGTTGCTTTCAGCGACCCTTAAGAGACCTTGGAGTTTGCTTAGGGTGACCTCCTCTTTGTTCATGTGGTAGGTCATCCTAAATTGATTGTACATCGGAGGCAAAGAGTGAAGCACCATGTCGATCGCCAAGTCTTCCCCAAAGTCAGCATTTAACTTGCGAAGGCGGTCGACATACCTTTGCATCTTTTGCAGGTGCACGGTAAGAGATTCTCCATGACCCATCTTAGCAGAAATCATGTTAGTGAAAATCTCATAATGCTCTTGTCTTGCGTTTTGGTGGTATCTCTCCAATAAGTCTTGATGCATCTCGTACGGGTACATGTCCTCGTAGGACTTTTGGAATTCGGAGTTCATGGTGGCTATCATGATGCAATGTACCTTTGTTGCATCTCGCTCTTTAGTTTCAAAAGTGGAAATTTCAGCCGGAGTAGCGATTTCAGGGTTGATTTTCTCTAACTTCTCATCGAGGACATACTCCTTATCCTCATAGCGAGAAATGGTGCGAATGTATCTTATCCATTCGCTAAAGTTCGTTCCATCGAAGGTGACCTTTTGGCAAAGGCTCATCAATGTGAAAGAACTAGCAGCAGCGTTGTTTGCGTTCGACATCTACAAACAGAAAGGACAAAGATAGATTAGAATAAGAATCCCTAATTATCACCCAATAACAAAATTAGGGCTAGGATCCAACAACAACATTTACATATTAGAAAAGGGATGTCATAATCCAACATGCAAATAAATTGAAGGTAAGTGAATGACGATTCACTAATTCTCCACCATAAAAACTAACTATAAGTCCTAAATGTATTGAGAATTCCTAGGTTCGGATGAGATTCATTGAAACTATTTAATGGCATGTTTAAATCTCGATATGCCCCTCTAGTTTGTGACTGGGATACCACACACGCTCCATCGAACTATGATAAACAATGAATCACCATTTGCCACCTTCGCTTAGAACCAATTAGTGTGCCGGTAAACCACACATGCTCCACTAACTTCTTAGCAAGGGTACAAAGTGTAATTTCATGGGATTGCATCAATTCACTTTTCCTAAACTAACTAAGATTGGGAAATTTTTAAAAAATGTGTAGTTACTTTGTATTACTTATTATACTTTTAATAAGAGGATGAGGTTGCCCTATCCTACCCGTTCGGCTAACGACCCTCCACCGATCAAGCAAGCGGTGGGGAGTGTACACCCATTAAGCGCCATTTTATAGGCCGCAACCTTATACCCACCTTATAGATCGGCTTCGTGAATGAGGCCTACTAACGGTAAGACTAGCATTTTAGTTATACATATATATATATATATATATATATATATATATATATATATATATATATATATTATTCTTGTAATATTATATTAGTATAGGGTTGTATTTTAAACCTTTTAAAATCTAGGGTTTGAAATTTAAATTGTCTAAATTAAAACTTTTAATCACAAAATATAAATTTCAAAACTTGAGGACAAGTTTTAAACATTTAAAACATGGAGGATCAAATAACAAATAATTTCAATTAACAATTAATTTCCTAATTATCTATATTTGTTTTATTCAAGATTTCTTTCAAGATAATTACCAAAATAATCAAAATAATTAATTAATTATCATATAAGGAAATTAAATATTTTATTAGTTGATAAATATCTTTAATTAGATCAAGATTATAGTCATATATATCAAAAAATCGGATTAGGGTTGATCTAATATGATTAAGGTAAGTTTCCATAAGATAATCATGAAGAAATCCCGAATCTGGCCATTCGACGCTTGGACTCGCCGACTGCAACAAGGGACTCGCCGAGTTAGGCCAACTCGCCGAGTCCACTATGGAACTCGCCGAGTCCATGACTCAGAAACACAAAAATCGAATTTTGCAGTTAAGTTTCAAACAAACAAGCAACAATTTAATGAAAACCAAGCTAGGCTCTGATACCACTGATGGGTTTTAGCCACAAGAACTTTCCTATGTGCGCATGCAAAACCCTAATGCTTGGATCTAGGCTTTCTAATAAAACATGCTTTGAATCCAAGACTTCTAATGACTATTTAGGAATAAGAACAATGTTAAAACAGATCTAGAATCATACCTTTGAATTCCTTGTTGATCTTGTTGTCTTGGAGCTTCTAGAGTCACAATTGTCACTCCTCTAATGGCTTACAAACACCAAATAGCAAGGAGGATGATCTGGGAGAGAGGAGAGGGGAGGAAATCGGCCAGGGGTTCTCTATTCTCAATGAGGTGCCGATTTCCATATGCCATAGGGTCTATTTATACTTGTAGACTCCTTAAGGGTTACAGCTTAAACCCTAATGGATAATCTTCTCTTAAAGCTATCCAAATCCATTCCTTAGATAGCCTTGGACGATTTCAAGCTATCCTTAGCTTCTAGAATCCTTCCAATCCCTATCTATATGGATTTACAGTCTAAAGTTTAACTATCAAACAATTGACAGTTTATACCCTCTTATTTAATTAATCTCTTTAAGTCACCAAATTAATTCTAATTAATTCTATGACTTATATTAATCAAATAACAATATTATTATTCTTTATATTATTCTCATAATATATTAATAATATTTATTCTCTCTCTTAATAAATCATCCTATCAAGTTGCTATGGTGAAGGCAACCCAAAAGGACCATGCACAACCGGGTCAAATACTTGCCTAATATAGTTGCAGCCTTAGACACTATTCCAACATTACCATGAGAACAACACCGCACGCTTCATCGACGCCGGAATAAAAATAAAAGGAACGAATCATCACTCGCTTGTCTTGGGTTGTAATTAACAACCACGAGTGCGGTCGTCAACCCGTATCTTATTCATACACGACTTCCTCGCTCACACGGGATTAACGGTTACAGGTCAGAGGACTTCCACCAAGATCCCCAATCTTAGTTGATGAATGAGGTAGCTCATGTAGACTTTGACGGCTTCCTACAGCTCTAAAAAGAAAAGCATTTTCATGTCTAAAACCCTAAGTTACTAGACTATGCTTTTAAACATTACTTCTAACTTCATAATATTTAGGCAGTATAACCACTATATCTTGAAGTAAAACCAGGTTTTATCTTGACCTAAAACAAATAATAACAACATATAACGTTTCTAGTTTTATCTTGTCATAAAACTATCAATAACAACATATAACATATCCAGTTTTATCTTGACATAAAACTAACAATAACAACATATAACATACCAAGTTTTATCTTGACATAAAACCAATAATGGCAACATACTTTATAACTTAACATATAGAACTTCCGAATATAACTTCGGAACTATATCGCACACAAAATATATATAGAATCCTAAGTATAACTCAAGATCTACATTAATATACTACTATAACAATAACATGTTAACAACTTTTCGATAGTTGTATATTTTCATATATGAGATAACTATATCTCGGTTATTATAACTATCAATGTTGATACTAATATACTATCATATAGACATAATAATAACGTATATACAATATTTAGCATGCGTTTTCCCCCGAAAATATTAGAAAGTGGGGCCGTGAAACTCACCCTAGTAGCATGATTTTATGTTATCTAAGCAGAAACGGTCAACGTACGAGATCGTCGGGGCCCGGGATGCAAAATGGCCTCACCAAAGGAGAGAAAGCGAAGAAGTTTAGGTGTAAGAATGGCTTAAGTCAGACTTGCTATTTATAGTAGGGATTTTAGAAACTAAAGTCGTGAGTTTCATAAGGCTCACGTCGTGAGTCTTGTAGGATCATCTCGTAGTCTTGGCATTTGCATCCTTAGCTTCGGAAGGTGGCCATGTGACACCTCACGTCGTGTGATATCTTTGCTCACATCATGAGTTTGGATTTGATCTCCTCGTAGCCTCGTCACACACCTTCTAGATTCCGAGATATGGATAAATGACTTCTCAAGTCGTGAGTCTTGTGCTCACGTCGTGAGCTCAGTCAGATTAGGGTTTTTGATAGCTGAATCTTCGGCAGGTCATAACTTTCATATACGAACTCCATTTTTGACGTTCTTTATATGCACACGTAGGTATTTAAGAGTACTATAACTGTATTTTAGATTTAAATAGCTAATTCTAAGTCTATTTTAAATTCCTATTATTATAGAGATTTATAGTGTTCGGTTTATCATAACTTCTTCATGCGAAGTCAGATTCAGACGTTCTTTATATTTTTGGAATCGTGTGGACGTATATTTTGAGTTGTATCATGAAAGTTCATACTTTAACATGAATTACATAGTAAGTTTATCGCATTACTAGTTTACAAAAATCACATTACATGATTGGCATAATCACATGTGATTGTTGTTGACCTAATTTTGACGGGTGTTACAACATCCCTTTTCATAATCTGAATTATGAGAACATGGAAAATAGAAATAGAAATATTTTAGCAAAAGAATGGTCTAGTATCATGTCTTTATGTGATACATCATGAATCATGTCTCGTATGCTTCGGATATAGGTTCGATTATATGTGCTGTAATATTCATCAATTCTACATTTTTCCAAATGCCTAGGGCATTAAGAGGGAAAAAAGTACTAGAACTGGATATGAATAAAATGATTAAACAATTTTTGAGGACAATCTGAGGTTTACCAAAGATCGATTGCTCATGGACAATTGGAAGTATAGTGTTAATTTTGGAAGGACCATATTGACATATTCTAAAAGGTGACAACTCTTGTTCAGAAGTGATGGTCAAAATGGGAATGTGGAAATGTTTCCATAGGTGGAAGTTATTCATTAAATCTGTGTAAGATTAGAAAACTTAATGCAAGAATTTGTGAATTTGAATTTGAGACTACGTTTCCATGGAATTGCTCTCCATTGGAATACTTTGTAAATGTCTGTTGCCAAGTATTTGTGACTTTTGTGCATAGTCATTACAAGAGCATCAATGCAAATAAGTTTAGAATCTAACAGATTTCCGTAAATGACAAAGAATCTTGTATTCTTACATTTGCAGTAAAGATTTGAGATTGTGAAATGAGCATCATTTGGATCATGTTCAATTGGTATATTTCACAAAGTAAGGATCATAGACAAACATAGTGTGCATACTTGGAGTATGGCATAACTAATGTTTGGACAAACATAGCGTGCATGCTTGGAGCATGGCATGACTATTGTTTCAGTTCAAGTATTAAGTTGATTATTTGAAACATTATGCAATGAATAATGTGTAATCAATATGGCAATTAAATAAAAGGTGTTTTATTTATATTCATAAGTTCTGAGACCATATTGGATTCGATTATTATTGTGTTTCACTTTGCATGTTTTGACTTCCCGAATAACTAGGTTATTCAAACTCTACACAGTCAATCATACTTTGGAAGTAGGTGTGAATTAAGACTATCATGAATCAGGCTTGTAGATGTCTAAAGTTTTTAGACATAGCAAAATTTGCTGCAACATTCATAAGTGCTCCTGGAATGAGATTCGAGTGTTGGATTTCACCCATGTTCATTTGAATCACTTCATGGATTTTATCACAAGTGATCATGAGACTATGATATCTTATATTCTTCAAACCTAGAGATATGAGTTGTTGACTATGAGTTGGTTGTACATTGATTGTACGAAACGCATCAGTAACTTGATGTTATAAAACGTGCCTTTTTGTATGATTCAACAAGTAGTTAGTGCAAGCATATGAGTCAAAGTTTATCTATTCCTTTTACCCTTGGAGGGATAAAAGGGATATATGTGGGCCCCTCAATGATTTAGTGATGAAAAACGTAAGTGCTCGGTCGGGCCTGGACTGATTTGAATGGTTCAATTTGTCGGTCGTCATAAATCGGAAATCGGGAAACAGCAAATGGACGGAGAGAATGATTATAATCCATTTCTTAGTCCATATGATATCTAGAATGGAGGAATATATTATCCCTTATCTAATAGACGTATTATTGACTAGGTCAGTGTTCGACAACGACTTTTAAGAGCTACGATTGCTAGTTGTGTTTTGGAGACATACTTGTAATAATAGTTTTAGACTTATCCAAGTGGTAGACTATTGTATTAGATGTCTAAGCCCATAACTATTATTGGTATGTTCTCGACTTGAGAGTAGCATGGTCCATTTGGGTTGCACATCATCAGGACAATTTGTTAGGATGGACTCCTGAGAGAAAGGTTATATATGATTTATTAATATATTATAAGTTATAATATATTAATATGAAATCATATGTTTTAATTAGTATTGAACAAGAATTAATTTGGAATTAATTTACTGATCAAAAGAGACTAATTAAATCTATGAGGACTAATTATGATAATTAGTTATATTTATATGTGTTTGGTTTATGATCCATGTTGGACCAAGTTTATGTATGGATACATAAAGAGTTGGGCCACATGAACCACAGATCATAAAACCATGGGTATGGATTTGGGTTATACCCATGATCCTTGAAATCCAACATAAAAATACATGCTCTTCACCTAAAAAACGCCTACATGCTTGTTCTTGGAGTTCATGGCTGTTTTGGGTGCATGGAATTCTCTCTCAAGTTCCACCTTTGTCCTTGATGTGTTGTGATTCCATTTGAGGCTTCCACACTATTGGGGTAAGCTTTTAAAGGCCAAATTCATCAAGTTTTACAAGCTACACAAAGAGGTAAACTTCTAACTAGTATTTTATGTAGTTTATATCATTTGTATGCTAGTTGTAGGCTTAAATCTTTGGAAACAATATTACATGTATAATTAGAGAAAACATAGATCCAAAGCTTTTAGGGTTGTTTGTGCACCATAGGATGTTGTACTACACTAAAACCCAACATTGTGTTCTTGAGTTTACATGATGATTCACTAGATCTTTGCTAATTCCACACATGACATCATAATCAACACCACCACAGTTGGTATCAGAGCGGGTGTTCTTGATTTGATCAAGAATTGATCCATGGTGGCAATCTTAATTTGGTGATTCTTCATGTTCTTATTGATCTTCATGTTTTGAGAGTCTTGTGTGTTCTAGAAATCAAAATTTTCCTTTGGGAATCTTTCCTGAGCTACTAAAATCTTGGAAATCGACTAGCCTTACTTCTTTCGGGGCTCCATCCCTCCATTTTCTCTCTCTAGAATACTTGTTTGTAGCAATTTCTCTCACTAGAATTTGGTTCATAATCACTTTCTCTCTCTAGAGATCTTCTTGATTTTCACTTTCTCTCTCTAGAAAACCCAAGTCCATATCATTTGATTCAAAAGTAAAGAAGAACTTATGGCAAAATGGATGATACGGAGTAAAGATTTCAAAGGTGAATACATGTTTGGATATCTTCTTTATAGCTTGACTGTTGCATTGAATAGTGAATGTGATCTCGTTGTAAATGGAGAAAAGAATGAAGTTGGAGAATTAATTAGTTGTCTTATTTTTCAAACCAAATATTTGTATGATCATTTGGTTACAACATATCAAAAGAGACGAAGAAATAAGAAAGAGGGAGAAGTTATAAAAAGGAATTCCTCGTGCTGAATGCAAATATGGAAGCAATAAACTTGAATATTATGCAAATTGTCGTGAAGCTCGTGAAGGTGTTCTTGATGATGATCATGATGTTCAAGAAAAAGGAGTTCAAGTTGATTCTCAAGATGAAAATGTTTTTTGTTCAATGAGAGTTCACACCGATGATATTTTGTGTTCTTGTAATTCGTTTGAAGAAATGATTCCTTATCGGAAGCCGGTGATCCAAGAAAATCACAAGTATCAAACTCCAAAAGATTTGATTCAAACTAGCAAAATTGAAATTATGGAAAGTGGATTTGTTCATGAAATCAAGTCTTCAAGATGCAAAAAGATGAGAAAGAAAAAGAAGAAGAAGATTAAACGGTAGAACAAGCGGGTTTATTCACAAAAATCATCGAATGTTGTTTTGAATCCGGAATCTGTGAAACAAATTTGGGTTCAAAAGCAACAATCTTCAAATGTTGCATTGAATCCGAAGTCAAAACCCAAAAGTGTTGGTGGTTCTTTTGAAGATGTTCTTGGATCGTTGAAGAACACAAAGAACACGAAGAACGAGTTATACATCTCGCATAATGGGTGGTACAATGTTCAAATTGGAGATTTCCTCATTCCAACAAAAGAACAAATTTCTTCAAAATTTAATTCGTTCGTTGCAAATGGAACTCGATTTGTCAAAAGGTATCACAAATTCTCAAATGGATTAAAAAACATCCATGATTTCGATTCGTGTTTTTCGTTTTTCAATTGTTTGATCGATTTGCCTCATTGGATCAAATCCATTTCAACCCCATTGATTGATCCAATTATTTTTGCTTAGATCAAAATTCCAAAATCATTCTAAAATTCAAAATTCATTGTTCATACACATTTTTAATTGAGTTCAAAAGAAACTCATTTACTGTTAATATCGTTCTTGAGCCTACATCAAAATTTAGAAAACTGGTCATTTGATCTGGATCCACACATACGAATCGATATTGATTGAGCCCAAACAAAATTTATTATCCGTTACTATTCATATGAATTCGAAGCCCAATCAAATCATTTGACTGTTCCACATGTAATCAGTTTGAGCGCAAGAAAAATCTGATCGTTCTTATTCATTGATTGAATCGAAAATTTGACCTGCGATTGCTTACGCCTTCTTCCCGAGTTTTTTTTTTTTTTTTTTTTTTTTTTTGTAAATTCATTAAAGGAAAGGGACGGAAAATGTTGACAGAAAGAAAGGGAGGTGAAGGAAAATATTCACGATTCTGTGTTCCCGAGTTCGAAGAAAATGAAAGGAAAGGAAAGAAAAAATTTTAGTTTTTGTGTTCCTAAGTTAGGAGGAAAAAGAAAATAAACCTTAAAATTTTCCTTCCCCTCACTTTATTCCCAAATCCGCCCAATTTGGGAGGAAATTTTGGAAGGAAAATATGACTCCAAAATCTATCCCCTCCCCTCACTTTTCTTCCATTAATGAAACTCGAGAACACAATTTTCCTTCGACACTCACTTTCCTTCCATTAATGAAACTCGGGAACACAATTTTCGTTCGACACCCTTCACTTTTCCTCCATATGCTCCCATTTCACTCCTTAAGTAGAACTCGGGAACAAGGGCGTTAAGTCAAATAAGTTTTCGATTTGGTCTAGACTCGATGTCGATTTCATATCTTCATTAGAGTTATTTGAAAATCAAGTCCTAGTACTATTGATTGGAGTTCGAAATCGAATCACATAATTGAATTTGAGTTAATCGGTTTTAAGTTTAAAGTGGTTGACATCTAATAGTCTAACTCGATTTCGGGTCAATAATTGATTTCGATTTTGTTTGTACTTGGATTGAGTCGATTGAAAAACGAACGTCGATTCAACTGATGTTTGTTGATCGAATCGAAAGAGTTTTGAGAAATTGATTGTTGAAGGATGAAGTCAAAAGCAAAGGTCAAAGTTTGATGTTTTGGGTTATCTGGAATCGAACAGATTGAAAGAAATTTAAGAACTGGATGCTTTTTGCTGAATCGATTTGGGACTCTAATTCGATTTGGGATATAGTTGATTGTGATGTGTAGAAGTCAATTTTGATAACGAACAGGTGAAGCGAGATAGTCAAAGCCTGAATCGATTGAAGTCAAAATAGAGTTTGATTATTGAAGAATCGCTTGAAATCGAAACTTGATTCAAGATGTCTAGCCTCAATTTCAATTGTTGTTTGTTTGAGTTGAAAGCAATATTAAAGTCAAAGAATCATATTTCGAAAGCAGATGAAGTTCGTCTCGGAGTAGCGATTTTACTTTTGATGTCGATATTGGTGTCAAGGAAGCAAGGTTTGTTAATGGTTGATTGACTTTGAAATGAGAAGTTGTTGATTTTGACTTGCTAATGGTTGAATCGTTTGCAATTGTTGATTTTGGTGAGTCGACTGTCTAAGTGTAGTTGTTTTTGTCGATTTATGTTTTGGTGTTTTGGTTTCAACGAAAAAGCGAATCCATGAGTTTGGAAAGTGATAATTAAGAACAAAGTGATGGTCATGCTCAATTCGTTAACTGGTATTGTCAATGTTGGATTGATGAGTAACAGATACTTGAGATTGATGTCGATAATCGAAGATTTTATGGTGAAGGATTCGTTAGCAACGGGTTGAAATGATTGTTGACGAAATCTGCTAAATTTGGAGTTGGGAAGGATGAATTGATGATCTTAAAGGATGTGTTAGTTCATTGTTTGTAGATGTATTGGTGACTAGAATTAGCGAAGATTTTTATGTCGCTTCCTTTAACGAATTAAAGAAAATATACAAGTTTCGTTAAAATGGCGCATCGAAAAGTTTTCGTTAAAAATGGTGTCGATGTTCGTGATTGACGATTTGGGGTAGAAAACATGAAAGTTTCGAAGTTGGTCCTTATACTTTCGAAAATTTGATAGTTTACACCTATATTCGAAAGAAGGATCAAATTTTCGATAGTTTGAAGAAGTATGCAGAAGTTTAGAAAGTTTGGCAGTTTATACCAAATTTCGAAAATGAGTTCTTAAATCTGTGAAATTGAGAATATTCATTTCTGGTCCCTTCAGTTTGTACGGATTAATGTTTTCTACCCAGTTTCGCAAATGGGGGGAGAATTTCGCATATTTGACTGTTTTGGTGCAATGGGTCCTTGCCAAAGTTGTAGAACTCGTTACTCGGTACCTGTTCGGCCGACTACCGAGTAGCGAGTACTCAGGAGTACTCGAGAGTGCTCGGGGAGTACTTGGATTTAGTAATTAATGTAGAAATATTTTTAGGGAAGTTATGTATGTCAAAATCATAAGTTCAAATCTTAATTTGATTAAAATATATAACAGAATTAGATACATGTGAATACATAAGAATTGAAAAACACATAATGGTCTCACTTCGTCAATAATTATTAAAAATTTAAGATATATATGTAGTAATAATCACATATGTTTGTGTTAAATAATAAATCGTTAAATATATTATACATATTAATCAGCGAGTTGCCCGGGTTTTACAATACTACTCAATTCAGTAAGGGGCCGGTCGGGGACTACTCAGGATTCCGTAACTTGCCTCGGTAAGGGGCCGAGTAGCGAGTACTCGGAGGAGTAATCGGCCAACTCGGCGATTTTTACAACATTGGTCCCTGTAGAATTCAGAAAATGAAAACTTCTACCCGGTTTTTGGAAAATCTTGCAACTTTCACCCAAAAAGTCAAAAATTTTCACGAATTTGGAAAAAATTTGAGGCTTTTTCGTGATTGTTTTTTCTTGCAAGATTTTTGGTGATTCATTTTTGGTACACATCAAGGGGGAGTATTGTGAAGTTTATTCCACGGGCGCTTCTCACCCTTAATGGGTTTTATAATCATTTTTTGATTATAAAAATGGGGAGAATCATGGGTATTCGAAGCGGTTTGTTGGATATTCATTTGCAGATTTGAAGACCGATGTTACTTCGAGTGAGAGTTTGGTCTTGATCGCGCTAGCTCGTTGGAGATTGAAGCTGGGACATCCAATCCTAAATTTAAGGGGGAGAATGTTAAGGTGCATAGTCACGCTTGGATTATTTGTGCTTTACCCTTACTGATATGTAAATGAGTTGTCTTTCCTATAAATAGGAAGTGAGTGACACTCATATTGAAGGATGATCATTTTGGAGTGTTAGACTAGAGAGAGAAATTTGTACAAACCCACTTGTATATCCTTTCTAGATCTTATATGAGCTTACACAGATTTATTTACTCCTTGTGTTCTTGAGTTAATATGATGATTCACTAGATATTTTCTAATTCCGAACATGCCATCATAATCAACACCACTACAATATACACAGCTAATCATATAACCAGTCAACAGATTATCAGGCATATATATAGAGCACTGAGTATAGCATAATCTTATCTACAAGGATACAAATCTAACAAATCAATACGGTACTCAATCATAAATATAAACCATGATAACAATCCAAAGGGCCGGCATCGGTGCCTTCGACCCAAAAGTATAGTGAGGAAGACTCACCTCAATCCGTTGATTCTCAAATGACTGCTCGCACTGCTGAACCAGATAACCTTGCACCACCTAATAATAAATACAAAATCTTGATCAACAAATAACTTGATAACCCAAAATAAAAGACCATTATACCCTTTCCTTACTTTTTCTATAACCAAATCCCAACCCTACATGCATAGAAAGCACCAAACTTAAAATGGCAATCCAAGGTGTCATGCTCGGTAATTCTCCATGGTATTATATATATATATATATATATATATATATATATATATATATATATATATATATATATATATATATATATATATGTTGGGTTAATTATTTGAATTGGTTTGGGCTTAGACCGATTGGGTCCTTATGATTGGGCTTAAGAGTTTCGTATATGGGGCATACCACTCTAAGTACGCACAACGTACTCATGAGATATGGTCGTAGATGCCATGCACGTACGCACTGCATACCAAAGGGTAAGCGCAGCGTACACATGTAGTCCCTAAAACCCTAAAATTCAGGGTTAACCCTTATATAAAGAACATTATGCCCTAAATCCCAGCCGCCTCTCACCCTTAAGCAGATCCCACAAAACCCTAATCCCTTGTTTGTCTGTTTTGTGCTTAGAAGACCATTTTGGAGTGCATCTTGGTGTTTTAAAGGAAGGTGGACAACGTTGAAGCATCATCAAAGGAGCAAAGGCTTATAGATCCAGAACCTTATCAACATTTGGCATTCATATAAGGTATAAAGATTTGAACTCGGTGTTAATTTGCTTAGATCTCTTGTGTTGGGTTTTATGGAATTTTTTGGTCCCAAGGACGAAGCTTTATTATCCAAATCCGTTTCCTAGACTTAGAGTTTCCACTCTTAGTGCTATTTGGGACCCAAAACCATAAAGGTACCATTCTTGGGGATAAAATCCACCCATGCATGAGTTAAGGTAATTTTATGAAAGTTTATTTCTATTTCTTGAGATTGGAACTTTTTGGGACATGCTAAGGCACCAAGTCAGTGACTTTATGGGGTCAAGAGGTCTAGTAGAGCTCAGATCTGTGGTTTGGACCAGTTGTTGGAAGAATTAAGTTGTTAATGACCAAAAAGGACTTAACTGTCACACCCCCAAAATCGGAACGTCAGAAACGTTTGGGGGTGGAGGACGTCATGTATAGTATCACAACAATTGCATCATAGTAATAAAAGTATACACAACCGTTACATTGAATATATATTAAATGTATTTACATCTGTTTGCTTCATGTTTTTATACATCAGAAGTAGCAAAAGAAAGACGAGACTCTATACGATCCATCTTCTCAAAAGTATGCCGAGGTACTTGTCTACTGATTTCCTGAGAATACAAGTGATTTTTGAAAGAGTATCAGCATAAAGCTGGTGAGCTCATAAGCATGTTTTTGTAATGAAAACTTGTTGATGAATCTGTGAATAAGTTCATACGTTCCAAGAAAATCCAATATTTTCTTTTGGAAAACCCTATATAAAGAACATAATGCCCTAAAGCCCAGCCACCCTCTCACCCTTAAGTAGATCCCACGAAACCTTAATTCCTTGTTTGTGTGTTTTGTGCTTAGAAGACCATTTTGGAATGCACCTAGGGGTTTTAAAGGAAGGTGGCCATTGTTGAATCATAATCAAAGGAGTAAAGGCTTATAGATCCAGAACCTCATCAACATTTGGTATTCATTTAAGGTATAAAGCTTTGAACTTAGTGTTTATTTGCTTAGATCTCTTGTATTGGGTTTTATGGACCTTTTTGGTCCCAAGGAAGAAGCTTTATTGTCTAAATCTATTTCCTAGGCTTGGAGTTGCCACTCTTAGTGCTGTTTGGGACCTAAAACCATAAAGTTGTGCAACACCAGCGAAATTAGGGTCAAAATTTAACTTCTATAAAATGATAATTGGGATATAACAAGTGGTAGATACCATAACAAGGGTTTCATAAATATAAAGAACACTAAAATCCGAGTTATAACGAAGAAGTTATGAGCAACCTAAGATTCATAGCAAAACCGTCAATACTGTTAAACGTAAAACGTGAAATTTCAATAAAATACTTATTAGCCTTAGGTATCTAAATAAAAGTAGTATATATCATTAAAATGTGAACATACATAAAAAGAACGCTCAAATCTGACTTCGTATGAGGAAGTTATGATTTTTCAAAGATTCGGGATAGCGGTAGACAGCTAAAAACTCGAAATAGAGATCGAGCGATTTTTAGCCAAAGCAACCTAAATGAAAGTTGAAGGTCCCAACAATAGCAATATAGCGGTAAAAGGACAGATGAAAAAGGACGTCGGATGAAGAAGTTATGAATTTTTAACTGACTTTTCCAGTCCCGGCCTGTTAAAAATATATTATTAAAAATAAATTCAAAATCAGCCGATGAAGTCTAAACGAGAGTTGTAGAGAATTTTCTCACCTACGTGTGCATATATAGAACGCCAAAAACGGAGCTCGTACGTGGAAGTTACAAATTTTACAAGTTCGAGACACGAAATCTGAGGCTGTCAGGCTGGCCACGACGTGTAATAGATGGCAACGACGTGGTATTGTGGCTGATGGGTGCCAGGGTTGTCAGCAGACGTCTCGTCCATGGAAGAGGATAAGATCAACACCACGACGTGGCGCCCAAAAATAGCGCTATAAATAGAAGCCGATGGTTTCAGGTTTAGGTGCTCATTTATTCTCTTTCTCGTGCCAAAGCTCTGCGTTTAATCCCTCGATGCCATCCCGAAGCCCCGGTCTTCACATCCAAGTTCCGAAAGAAGGTTTTACGCTCCTGAGATTCCCAAGAATCCAGACAAAATCAGTTTTCTCTAGTCGGAGTTCTGGTTGATTTTCGTCTCACCTTCTTTAATCTATCAAGTGAGTTCATACCCCCATTTCTATGCTTTTAAATGTTTTATAAATGTTTTGAACATATTATGGGAGATAATACAAGTAAACACCCGGTTAATTCCGAGTGCAAATATGGAAACTTTTGCTATGCTTTTCATGTGATTATCTTATCTATAAAACAGAATTGTTAAGTATGCAAAACACATTTTACATGGTCTTATCCTTATAGGATGAAACGAAACTATACTATTATGAATCTCATCTATACAAATGCATTATATCAAGGGTAACCACTCTTGTTAAACTATTTTATGCATTCAAGAAAACACGAATTACGCCTTTGTTAACATTGTTAAAAAGGATAATCATTGTATACAAACTCATCATTTTCAATACGCGACTTAGTTGAGAATCCGTGAGACGATTCGCCTTTACTCTACCTTTTGTTAAAGGTACCAACAAAAGTCCTGTTTATAACAAGAATATCCCGTTTAGAGAACGTGATAAGTGTGTATAGATCTATACGGGACTAATGATCCCACATCCTGACTGTTAGCTATAGTCCTTTGGGTGACAAGTGTCATAACATTTCGACGCCTGAAAAACGTCGCCACAGGCAAAACTATGATAGTATGGTTATAACAACTCACCGGATAGACAATTATTATGGTATTATGATTTCGGTGGAAAGTAACTATTAATGTTATTTTTCATATTTTTCAAGCTCGATCTTCATATAGTTTTATTATATATAACTATACCTCTATCTGTTTAAGCGTGTTATAGATGCTTACACTTTACGGTCTTGGACATTTAAGACTGCTATTTACAATTGGAAAATAAGGGATTTTCCTGGTTCAACTATACCTCTATCTTTTTAAGCATGTTATAGTTGCTTACATTTTACGGTCTTGGACATTTAAGACTGCTATTCATAATTGGAAAATAAGGGATTTTCCTGGTTCAACTATTAACAAATCATACAACGGTCTTTCATACTCATTGCATACATCTATAAGAAAATAAGGGATTTTCTGGAAAACAAGCACGAACTTTCGAATGACATACAATTTCTCAAAAAACTACTTATGGAATCACCAACTTAATTGTTCACACTTTTTCTCGAAATAACTTGTATTCTCAGGAAACCGCTAAACCAGGTAGCATCTACTTTTGAAGACTAACGCGCTGGCGTTAGTAACATATTTTGGATCACCATATCATATTTGATATTCAAACATGTAATACATTCAATCATGTAAGCTTTTCAAATATATATATATATATATATATATATATATATTATGGTGGTGTGTACTTTCCTTACTATGCAATTGTTATGATACTGAATATGACGTCCTCCGCCCCCGAATCTTTCTGCCGTTCTGGTTTGGGGGTGTAACAAGTTACCATTTTTGGGAATAAAATCCACCCATGCATGAGTTAAGGTCATTTTTATGAAAGTTTATTACCATTTCTTGAAATTGTAAGTTTTGGGGACATGCTAAGTGTAACAGCCCAGAATTCAGGTTCGACCATTTAACCCTTCATTTTTCCAAGTTGTCATGTTGGGTCCTTTGTGTTGAGTGTTAAGCTTGTGAGTACGCTGGGCATACAAGGAGTATGTTGCGCGTACTCGCGCGCTTAATATTGTACGCGGTTCCATCCGGGTACACTGGGCGTACCTAAAGTTACGTCGGGCGAAACCGGCACAGACTCAAAACCCTAATATGACTTGAGGGCTATAAAACGAATGAGATGGTCTTGTCCCTCAGCCACCATCTTTTAGAAAGAAACCCTAAGAGAGCATTTCCTTCATTTTTAGCTTGGGTGTGAGTGTTCTAAGCTTCAAAGTGTCATTTCAAGGTGGTGAAAGAGAAGAGGAGACCATCGTGGAGGCTAGAAGTTGGTGGACAAGTGTAGATCTGAGGACTACAAAGGTTGGAGCTTCTTCCTAAGGTAAAAAGTTCAGATCTTGCCTTATAGTTTATATGGTGTGCTTCTTGGACCAATTTCTACGGTTTTTGGTCCCATGATGGAGACTTTATGAGCAAGTAGTCTCCATTGGCATAGATCTATCATATTCCAGAACTATATGAGTTGTATGTTCATAAAAATGCAATCTTGGACATAGATGTTAAGCCATACATGAGATCTAGACTCTTGGAGGAGAAAGGAAAGGTGTTAGAAGGTGTGGGGAACCTTTATAGCCATGCAAAGGCTTAAAGGTTTCGACTTTATGGATTAAGAGGTATTAAATCGGCCAGATCTGGAATATGGGGTTATGTCTTAATCGTTTAAGACATTAGAATGAGGAAGTGAGAAACTGGGATGTATGCTGGGCGTAATCCCAGTACGCGCCGCGTAGTGGGTCGCGTTCCCCGTTTCTGGAATGCAAGGGTACGCCCCGTGTACTGCTTGCTGTTGACTTTTGTTGACTTTTAGGGTTTTGGTCAACATGTTGACTTTTGAGTCAAGGAGGGGTGAAATGGTCTTTTACCCTTCTGTGGGATAGTGGAAAAGGGTGTGGCTTAGTCTTGGAAGCCGATAATAATTAGAATGATTATTTGTTGTGATTAGGCGAGGCTAGGTCGTTGTTCGAGATTCAGAGATATCGAGCGCGTGATATTCTAGACATCATACGAGGTGAGTCTTCTCACTATACTGTACTTGGAAAGGTACATATGTGTGACCGTAAGGTCTTGTATGCTCTGAGATGCATGTTTTGTATGATATGCATTGTATGTTCTGTATGCGTTATGTATGTGATATGTATGCTATGTATGATGTAGGCCGGAAGGCATTATGACGTGGACTGGAAGGTCAGGGAGTCATGGAGCGGAAGGTCGATACGAGTAGGACCGGAAGGTCTACTGGGACTGGGACGGAAGTCCCCTGAGACACATGGGCCGGAAGGTCGTGTAAAGTATGGCCTAGAAAGGCGTATGTGTGTAAGGGTATTTTGGGGAACTCACTAAGCATTTATGCTTACAGCTGTTGTGTTATGTGTTTCAAGTACTAGTGAGGACCGTGGGAAGGCGCCGGCGTGACTCGTACACACTAGAGAGAGGATTTGACTTTTGTGATCTTGGGATACGATATGTTTTGATAACTATTGTTGGATATGTTGAAAATATTTTATGTGAAAATGGTTGTGACAAAATAAAATTTTTGTTTTGAAAATTACGTTGTTACAAGTTGGTATCAGAGCCTTGGTTTGAGGGCTTCGGATGCACCATCGGGCATAACTAAAGTCAAACCGAGGATTTGAGAAAAAAGAAATTCGAATGATAAAAGCATTAATTTTTACAAGAAGTTTTGAGACAACCAAAGCGGAGCAGTGTGTACGGTCAGCCAGCGCCCGAACGATGAATCCCCAAAATGCTTTGTGATATGACATTTTATATCCTGCATGCTAGAGTTGGCTAGGTATTCATATTAGGACTAGAGTGGCCTGATTTTGTGATGCCTTAGCCTAGGAAGGATTGTGCTGCTATGTGATGCTTGTGAGCGAGTAGGTAGCAGTGAGGGGCTTATGAGAGGTCTACCGAGGAGTAGCCAATGCCAGTGAGACATAGAGTACTTGTGACTTTGGACCCAAGGATGAGGACTTAGAGTGAACATTGATGCGGTGTAGGCGGTAGTATAAGGGCCCGTACTACCGAAGACACCGGAGCAGTGCGCACTCTAGGTAAGAATCCTTTGGGAACTAAGGAACAAGTAGGGTCGAGATTTCGAGTCTGAGCATGCTGGAATGAGTCTTTGATACTGTTATTATTTTTTATATATTTTAGAGACATCACGGTTGGGACACGCCACAGACCTGAGGCGAGCGGTGTGAGTGACGAGGAGCTTCGTCAGATGATCCATGATGAGGTGGCTGTGGCGATCAGGGCTGAGATTCCGGAGATGTTTGGGTCTATCAAGACCACATTGTCGGAGACTTTTGATGAGCGGTGCGCCGCAGTGACTGAGGCCGCAGCCGTTACAGCTACAGCAGCTGTGGCTGCTGCCAAGCCTCAGGGAGGTGACTCGTTGTTGTTCCGGGAGTTCAGCAACACGAAGCCACCCAAGTTTGATGGGACGCAGGATCCGATCGCTGTGATGAGATGGATTGCTGACATTGAAGGATGCTTTTATACGTGTTCATGTCCGGAGCATCGGAGGGTACGGTTCGCTTTGAACCAGCTTCGCTTGGGAGCGAAGGATTGGTGGAAGTTTGTGACATCGAACTTCACTCTTGCAGAGATTTCAGCGGTGACCTGGGAGAGGTTCAACACCATGTTCAGAGACGAGTATGTTCCTCCGGTGGAGAGGGAACGGCTGGTTCAGGAGTTCTTGACCCTCAAGCAGGGTAATGATTCAGTTACTGTGGTTACCCGGAAGTTTCATGAGAGGGCGATATTCTGCCCTGAGCAGGTGTGTACTGAGCAGGAACGGATGAGCCGGTATTTGGGTATTCTGAGGAGGGACATTCGTGAGTTCGTGTCGAACTTGACGTACCGGACATTTGCTGAGCTCCAGGAAAATGCCCGGAAGAGGGAGATTGAGTTGGAGACTCAGGCTAGGGAGGAGGCCGAGTCTCAGAGGATGGATCGGCGGCCGGCTCAGTCCCAGCCGGCAGCTAAGCAGACCAAGTCTGCTGAACCGAGGACTGGGGGCCAGAAGGGCCGCACTTGCGGGAAGTGCGGCAAGGGTCATGAACGGGCCTGTCGATCAGGTGCTTGCTACAAATGTGGCAAGGAGGGGCATATCGCCAAGGATTGCCCCCAAGGGATTTATGGTTTGCTTCCATTGCAACCAGACTGGCCATCGGAAGGCCGAGTGCCCTCAGCTACACCAGGGATCAGCGCAGGGATCTGCGCCTGCTGCTAGGGTTACCGAGGTTCGACCTGTGAAGGCCGAGGCTCCGAAGGCTCATGGGAGAGCTTTCTAGTTGACTGTAGAGGTGGTCCGTGTGGCGCCCGATGTTGTAGCTGGTATGTATTCTGTATTTTATTTTTTGTTTGTGATATTGTGCTTATATGATGATATGTGTAGGTACTTTTCTTGTGAGTTATGTACCTGCTTTGGTACTATTTTACTCGGGTGCGAGTCGGTCATTTGTTTCCTTGGCATTTAGTCAGCACATTAGTATCCATCGAGAGGCGTTGAGTCGACCTCTACGAGTTTCCATAGCTGATGAGCGAGCAGTGTATGCTTCGGAGGTGATTCGAGGGTGTATCCTTGAGATCTTCGGTGTGGAGTTCCCGATAGATCTGGTCCTGATTGCGATGGGGGACGTGTGTGTTATAGTGGGCATGGATTGGTTGAGTCGATTTGGAGCTGTTATAGACTGCGAGCGTCAGTTGGTGATGATATGAGACCCTAGTGGGGGAGTGCTTACTGTGTATGGCGAGGGGACCCGGTGTGGGTCAGCATTTTGTTCGGCTCCCAGGGCGAGACAGAGTTTACAACAAGGCTGCAGTGGATTCGTAGCCTATGTGATGGACGCACGAGTGGCCACAGGGAGGCCAAGTTCGATTGACGAGGTGCCGATAGTGTGCGAGTTTTCGGATGTTTTTCCCGAGGAACTATCGGACGTGCCTCCGAAGAGGCAAGTGGAGTTCCGTATCGATTTGGTTCCGGGGGCAGCACCTATCGCCAAGGCGCCTTATCGCCTCTCGCCGCCAGAGATGCAGGAGTTATCCTCGCAGCTTCAGGAGCTGTTGGGGAAGGGGTTTATTCGACCGAGTAGCTCACCTTGGGGAGTGCCGATCCTTTTTGTCAAGAAGAAGGATGGCTCACACCGGATGTGTATTGATTACCGAGAGTTGAACAAGTTGAGGGTCAAGAACCGGTATCCGTTGCCGAGGACCAATGATCTGTTCGATCAGTTGCAGGGGGCATCTTGGTTCTCCAAGATAGACTTGAGGTCAGGTTATCATCGGATGAGGGTTCAGGATGAAGATATCTAGAAGATTACATTCAGAAATCGTTATGGGCATTATGAGTTTGTGGCGATGCCTTTTGGGCTCACCAATGCACCAGCTACGTTCATGGATCTCATGAACAAGGTGTGCAGGCCGATGCTGGATCGGTCGGTGATCATATTCATTGATGATATTTTGGTATATTCGAGGTCTAGAGAACAACATGAGGAGAATTTAAGGGAGATCCTTGGAGTTCTGAGATCGGAGAGGCTGTATGCCAAATTCTCCAAGTGTGAGTTCTGGTTACGAGAGGTTCAGTTCTTGGGACATCTCGTCAACCGGAATGGGATATTAGTCGATCCAGCCAAGATTGAGGCGGTCATGAGGTGGGAGGTGCCGAGATCACCCACCGAGATCTGGAGCTTTCTGCGATTGGCCGGCTATTATCGGAGATTTATTAATTATTTCTCCAAGATCGACGTGCCACTTACCAAGATGACCCGGAAGGGTGTTGCATTTTCATGGGGTCCGGAGCAGCAGACCTCTTTTGAGACACTTCGCCAGAAGTTGTGCGAAGCCCCGGTGCTCGCACTCCCGGAAGGGATGGAGGATTTTGTGGTGTACTGTGATGCATCGATATCTGGGTTGGGGGCAGTGCTTATGCAGAGGGGGCACGTGATAACATATGCATCGAGGCAGCTGAAGCCTCATGAGTCGAGATATCCCACCCACGATCTAGAGCCAGGGGTTGTGGTGTTCGCCCTGAAGATCTGGCGTCACTATCTATATGGGGTTCGGTGTACCATATAAATGGACCACAAGAGTCTGAAGTACTTGATGGATCAGCCCAACCTGAATATGCGCTAGAGGAGATGGTTGGATGTGATAAAGGATTATGATTGTCAGATCCTATACCACCCAGGCAAGGCTAATGTCGTAGCCAATGCTTTGAGCCGTAGGGCGGAGAGCGCCCCGATTCGACATGGTTGTATGAGGTTGGCAGTGATAACTCTGGTGTTGGACACTATACGAGGGGCCCAAGCACAAGCAGTGAGACTGGAGAACCGCAAAATGGAGCGAGTGATTGGGCAGGTATTGGAGTTTGTTACCGATAGTCGAGGACTTATGACTTTTCAGGGCCGGATTTGGGTACCGTTTGTGGGCGGGATGCATACCATCTTAATGGAGGAGGCCCATAGGTCAAAGTTCTCGATCCATCCCGGGGCCACTAAGATCTTCTTGGATTTAAAGTAGGAGTATTGGTGGCTCTGTATGAAGATGGATGTTGCATGGTTCATATAGAGGTGCTTGCCCTGTTGTAAGGTTAAGGTCGAGCACCAACGTCCGCATGGTAAGCTGCAGCCGTTAGAGATCCCCGAGTGGAAGTGGGAACAGATTACCATGGATTTTATCACCAAATTGCCAAGGACTGCTAGAGGTGTCGATGCAATTTGGGTGATTGTGGATAGGTTGACGAGGAGCGCTCACTTTCTTGCTCTCAGTGAGAGCTCTTCTGCTTAGAGGCTGGCAGAGTTGTATGTGAGGGAGGAGGTATCGCAGCATGGAGTTCCGATATCGATTGTTTCAGATCGAGACGTGCGATTTACTTCAAGATTTTGGAAGAAGTTTCACGAGGAGTTGGGTACGAGGCTGCATTTCAATACCACATACCACCCACAGACGGACGGGCAAAGTGAGCGGATGATTCAGACGCTCGAGGATATGCTTCGGGCATATGTATTGGATTTCAGAGGGATTTGGGACATGTATTTTCCCTTTGCTGAGTTTTCCTACAACAACAGTCATCACTCGAGCATTGGTATGCCACCTTTTGAGTTGTTGTATGGGAGGAGGTGTCGGATCCCCATATGCTGGGGAGAAGTAGGGCAACGCGTGATGGGTAGTATGGAGATTGTGCTTCAGACGACAGAGCAGATACAGCAGGTCCGACAGAGGTTGTTGACCGCTCAGAGTCGCCAGAAGAGTTATGCGGATAGGCGACGATCTGAGCTCGAGTTCCAGGTTGGTGATTTTGTGCTCCTGAAGGTATCTCCTTGGAAACGAGTGATCTGATTCAGGAAGAGGGGCAAGCTGGGTCCCTGATTTATTGGGCCGTTTAGAGTGATTGCAAGAGTAGGCAGAGTAGCATATCATCTGGAGCTACCTGCGGAGTTGATCCAGATTCATGATACCTTCCACGTGTCTCAGTTGAGGAAGTGTATAGCCGACGAGTCGGCGGTAGTGCCTCTGGAGGATATTCAGGTGGATGCGGGCCTGAATTATGCCGAGAGACCAATTGCAATTCGGGATCGGAAGATCAAGGTTCTAAGGAACAAGGAGGTGCCATTGGTGCAGGTTCAGTGGCAGCATTGGAAGGCGTCGGAGCTGACGTAGGAGTTCGAGTCGGAAATGCGGGAGCAACATCCGGAGTTGTTTTCGGTATAAGACTTCGGGGACGAAGTCTGGTTCTAGTGGGGGAGAATTGTAACAGTCTGGAATTCAGGTTCGACCATTTAACCCTTGATTTTTCCAAGTTGTCATAATGGGTCCTTTGTATTGAATGTTAAGCTTGTGAGTATGCTGGGCATACAAGGAGTATGTTGCGCGTACTCGTGTGCTTAATTTTGTATGTGGTTCCATCCGGGTATGCTGGGCGTACCTAAGGTTACACCAGGCGTAACCGGCCCAGACTCAAAACACTAATATGACTTGAGGGCTATAAAAGGAATGAGATGGCCTTGTCCCTCAGCTACCATATTTTAGAAAGAAACCCTAAGAGAGCATTTCCTTCATTTTTAGCTTGGGTGTGAGTGTTCTAACCTTCAAAGTGTCATTTCAAGGTGGTGAAAGAGAAGAGAAGACCATTGTGGAGGCTAAAAGTTGGTGGACAAGTGTAGATCTGAGGACTACAAAGGTTGGAGCTTCTTCCTGAGGTAAAAAGTTCAGATCTTGCCTTGTAGTTTATATGGTGTGCTTCTTGGACCAATTTCTAGGGTTTTTGGTCCTAAGATGGAGACTTTATGAGCAAGTAGTCTCCATTGGCCTAGATCTATCGTATTCCAGAACTATATGAGTTGTGTGTTCATAAAAATGCAATCTTGGACGTGGATGTTAAACCATACATGAGATCTAGACTCTTGGAGGAGAAAGGAAAGGTGTTAGAAGGTGTGGGGAACCTTTATAGCCATGCAAAGGCTTAAAGGTTTCGACTTTATGGATTAAGAGGTATTAAATTGGCCAAATCTGGAATATGGGGTTATGTCTTAATCGTTTAAGACATTAGAATGAGGAAGTGAGAAACTGGGATGTACGCTGGGCATAATCCTAGTACGTTCCGCGTAGTGGGTCGCGTTCCCCGTTTCTGGAATGCAAGGGTATGCCCCGCATACAGGAGCTGGTATGCCCCGCGTACTGCTTGCTGTTGACTTTTGTTGACTTTTAGGGTTTCGGTCAACATGTGGACTTTTGAGTCAATGAGGGGTGAAATGGTCTTTTACCCATCTGTGGGATAGTGGAAAAGGGTGTAGCTTAGTCTTGGAAGTCGATAATAATTAGAATGATTATTTGTTGTGATTAGGCGAGGCTAGGTCGTTGTTCATGATTCAGAGATATCAAGCACGTGAGATTCTAGACATCATACGAGGTGAGTCTTCTCACTATACTGTACTTGGAAAGGTACCTATGTGTGACCGTAAGGTCTTGTATGCTCTGAGATGCATGTTTTGTATGATATGCGTTGTATATTCTGTATGTGTTATGTATGTGATATGTATGTTATGTATGATGTAGGCCGGAAGGCATTATGACGTGGACCGGAAGGTCAGGGATTCATGGACCGGAAGGTCGATACGAGTAGGACCGGAAGGTTTACTGGGACTGGGATTGAAGTCCCCTGAGACACATGGGCCGGAAGGTCGTGTAAAGTATGGCCTGGAAAGGCGTATGTGTGTAAGGGTATTTTGGGAAACTCACTAAGCATTTATGCTTATAGCTGTTGTGTTATGTGTTTCAGGTACTAGCGAGGACCGTAGGAATGCGTCGGCGTGACTCGTACACACTAGAGAGAGGATTTGACTTTTGTGATCTTGGGATACGATATATTTTGATAACTATTGTTGGACATTTTGAAAATATTTTATGTGAAAATGGTTGTGACAAAATAAAATTTTTGTTTTGAAAATTACGTTGTTACACTAAGTCACAAAGTCAGTGACTTTATGGGTCAAGGTGTCTAATAGAGCTCAGATTTGTAGTTTGGACTAGTTTTTGGAAGCATTAAGTGCTTAATGACCAAAAAGGACTTAATAGAATAGTACGTTGTTCGTACAATTCGGTACACGCAACGTATAGGTCATGAATCCAGTACGCGCTGCGTACTCAGTCAGAATGGGTTTAATGCATGCGGGCCTCAGTTTGGGCTGTGTTACAACTAGGAATTTTGAAGCCTTTTAAACATTGAACAATGATAACAAATGTGAACCAACAATGTGAAAGCATGTAGGATGCTTATTCAATAACAACAAAATTTCAATCAAACACTTCATGCAAGTCCTGCAAATAGTCAACAAAGAATTGGAAACCCTAGAAATCCCGGTTTAAGTCCATTTTGGACTAGGTTTTCCTATTTGGAAGGGGACAATAAGCTTCCAATTGAACTATCTTGGGTTTAGAACTCTTAAATGGGCTCTAATTGGACCCACTTCCATTTATTTTAATATTTTGTGCGATATTGGGCCTAGAATGAAATAAAATGCCTTAATGGACCTTATTGGACCATAACAAGTTTAAATTAGCCCTAATAGGTCATAAAAATCATTCTTTGATTTTATTGGGCCAAAAATTATATAAACAAATCATGATATGGGCTTAAGCATGCAAGGCCCAAAATCTTCTTCTCTCTTTTCTCTTTTCTCGGCCTAAGAAGAAGAAAACAAACAAAAAAAAACTAGTGAAATAAGGAGGGTTAGCCACCTCCTTATTACATTGTGGATTCCCATGCAACATCCCATACATCCATGCAACTCTCTCTCTCTCTCTCTCTCTCTCTCTCTCTCTTCTTCTCTTCATATTACTCTCGACCAAGGGGAAAAACACACACACACACACTCACAAAATTCACTTCAACTCTTTCCGAATCCTCTTAAGAACACTTGCACTCATTCTTCAAAAATTTTGAGACTTAGAGTTTTTCAAGGAGTTTCTTCCACAAAAATCATAATCTAAGGTAAGTTAATGTTTAAATCTATGATCTAAATACTTCATTTCATCAAAAACCTCCTCCTAAATCTATTCAAACTCATGATTCCCATCTTAGAAACATCTAAGTTCGAGATCTTCCAAGAAAGCTTGCTAGGACCAAGTTTTCTTCATTTCTCCCTTCTAAATAAAAAACAACAAGCAAAGTTGAGTTTCATACTCCTCTCTTTTTGGTTTTCATATGTTTTATGGGGGAGAATACAAGAAAATGTGTAGATCTATGTGTATGTGTATGCTATGTGTGATTCTATGCATGTATGTATGATTTTATGTGTTTTTATGATGAACATGTAACCAAAAAGGAGAGATACTCGAGATCTATGACATGAGAAAGGAAACAAACATGATCTAAGTTATTTTACACTAAACAAGTCAAGAATAATAACTTATAATATTTTGATGAACATATTTCTAACATAAAACCCATCTTTGGGCTTAAATTGTCAAAAATACAAAACTTGGGTTAAAAATTTCCAAGTCACGGTTTCTTAAGGGCCAAAAGAGTCAAAACAGTTTCCATAATTGTTTTTCTAAATATTAAAATTTTCAAGGGACTCGAAATGTAAATTTTTAGCTTAATGGGCTAATTTTGGGCCTTTTAGCGCAATAAGCCTAAAAATGCGAAAAATGACAACTAAAGCGGCTGAAATGAAACTTTCTTCAAAACAGGGGATAAAAAGGGTAATAAAACTATTTCAAGGGTCAAAAATGCTTTTTATTTCCAAAAAGGATAAAAAATATAAAGTTTTTGGATTTCGGGCCAAAACTGTAAAAATTGTGAAAAGTTGGGTTTTAACCGAAAATTTCTATTCTAAAATGACTAAAACAGTTAACAAAATAAATTTTGAGTTAAAACCATTATTCCAACAAGTTTATGATACAAAGATGTCAAGAAAATGTTTTAAGGGCTAAAATTGCCCTTTCTTTTATATAAAGGACTAAATTTGTTGTTTTTATAAAAAGAAAGGTGTAAAAAGGGTCAATCTTCTACTTTTAAACAAATTGCTTTCATTGAGTCAGAATACAAAAACCACGACTGCCAAAAAAATCAAAAGACGAATACACGTTTAACTCCAAATATCGTTACAAACGAATCGATCGGTCTCGAATCGATACCATTACAACAACCGTAAAATCGAACCCTCCAATAGATATGCGAAACCTAAGATGAGTAATTATTCAAACTTTGGGCTTAGAAGTTTCAAATCATGCTTGTTGGACCTTGCAAGTCCATTAACATGATATTTGGGCCCGAAGAGATAACGCTTATATGTTATTGGGCCTCCTATGACCCAATGCCATATAAAAGGACTTTCATTAGCTTTTATGTGCTATTGGTCCCTAGTGGCCTATTAGTATTGCTAGTAAGGTGAAGGTAATCAAATGCGAGTTGGACCATCGTGTCCTTCGCATCCCCGACGACCTAAAGTAAACTCACGGAAGTAGCATGATTTGTACTCCTATTTTCCTCGTTTGCTAGGCTTATGAGTAATTAGCGTAAACAGATTCAAGGCGATAACCGAGAGTAATCAAGGTGGTTGGATTATGTCACAACTAGAAATTTTGTGTCTTGTAATCACTACACTCAAGTAAAATGTAGAATCAAGAACTTAAGAGCATGTATGATGCTTACTTCATGACAACAAAATTTCAATCCAATACACCATACAAATACTACTAATAGTCAATAAGCAATTGGAAACCCTAGAAGTTCTTGTTTAGGTCCATTTTGGGACTAGGACTTCCTTATTGGACTCATTGGGCCAATAAGCCTCCAATTTGACTATCATGGGATTAGAACCTTTAAATGGGCTCTAATTGGACCCACATCCATTTATTTCAACATTTTGGGCCATATTGGGCCTAGAATGAAATAAATTAAAAATTTTGAACCATGATTAACCTAAACTAGCCCAACAAAGTGTAAAAATCATATTATATTTTTTAGGTCAAAAATCATCCAACTTAACTTCTATATGGGCTTGAGGGCAATAAAGCCCAAAAACCCTTTTTCCTTCCAAATTCTCAGCCCAAGGCCCAAATCCAAGAAGAAAAGAGGGGGGTTGACTTCTTCATGCCACCTCACTTTTGTATGGGGGATATCCAAGTCTTTACACCTCAAACATCCATGCAAGTCTCATTTCTCCATGCAAATCACTCTCTTCTTCTCTCCCTCTCTCACTCTCGGCCGATTACACACACACACAATTCTCTCACAACTCTCTCTCAAGAAAACTCCCTCCACTCTTCATCAAGATCTCGAAACTTAGAAGGTTTTCAAGGGGATATTTCCACAAACTCTTCATCTAAGGTAAGGTTATGCTTGGATCTATGATCTAGATTCTTTGTTTTATCAAAAATCTCTTCCTAATCCATGCAAAAATCATGATTTTGCATCCTAGAATCACCTCAAGGCCGAGATCTTCATCATAGTGTGCTAGGGCCGAAAATCACCTCAAACTTCTTCCAATCCTCTCCAAAACCGAAACCACACCCAAGGTGAGCTTCATACCCCCTTATTTTCGGTTTTTATAAGTTTTGTGGGGGGAGAATACAAGCAAATGTGTAGATCTATCATTATGTGTATGCCTTGTATGATTTCTATGTTTATTTACATACTTTTGTGTGTTTATGGTGTTGAAACTAGTCAAAAGGACCTAAAAATCGAGATTTGTATTATGATGCATGAAACAAGTGCTAAAACATATCATTATACATAAGTCATTACTAGAAAAATAACCAAGTTGGTTTAGATGAACATCTTGGGCTAAAAATCACATTTTTGGACTTAAAATGCTAAAAATATGAAATTTAAGGGCTCAAAATGTCAAAATACAAATTCTGTAGGTTAATATGTGTCAAAACAGTTTCATAAAGGAATTTTCCAGAAATTTACACTTTAGAATGATTAAAATGTAAATTTTTAAACTTAATGGGCTAAAAGAGAACTTTTCGGCCCAATAAGGCCCAATATGTGAAAATTTCAAAGTTGAGGGGCTGAAAATGCATTTTTCTGTAAAACAGGGGACTACTAGTGTCCCAAGTCCATTTCAAAGGTTAAAAATGCTTTTCACATTTAAAAGGGACCAAAAATGCAAAAATTCTCTATTTTGGGCCAAAAGTGTAAAATTTGCGAAAATGAAAGTTCCAGCCGAAAAAGTTTCATTTTGAGGGACTAAAACTGTTTTTCAAAAAGCTTTGGGCTGAAAAATACTTTTCTACAAGTTTTGATACTAAAGTGTCAAGAAAAATGGCTTAAGGATTAAAATATAAATTATTTTATATAAGGGCCCAAAAGTATAAATTCATCTAAAAAGAAGGGTCTGAAAAATGTAAAAGACTAATGTCTTAAGCAATGAACCCGACATGATGAAATGCTAGCACCTCGACTATCGGCAAATTACAATACACCTACAACACCAAAAATCGTTATCAAACGAATTGATTCGGTCTCGAATCAATAACAAATCCGAAACTACTAACGCGACGATACTTCAATACACACACGGAAATCTCGGAAACTTAATACACACGCGGGAATACACCAGACGTCGATACACCGTCCTTGGGCCCAAAAGTTTCAAATCATGCTTGTTGGGCCTAGCTAGCCCAATGACATGATCTTTAGGCCCGAAGGAAATTTGCTTACATGTAGTTGGGTCTAATACGACTTAATTCCGTGTAAAAGGACTTTCAATGGCAAACGTGTTGCTGGTCCCCAAGGGTCCTTCGGTACTGCTAGCGAAGTCGAGAATTCACCAATGCGAGTTGGGTTAAGGGCCCTTCGCATTCACGATAGACTTGAACGACGTAGGGAAATGCCGGGGGCTTCGCACCCTCTTTTTCCCCTCGGTCGTGGGGCTACATGAGTCCGGGGGGTTGGGTTAAGTGAATAAGTGCAAGCGACGCCTAAGGGATCGTTTGTACGGTTGTCAACTGGTCATTTTCATTAATGTACGTTACAACAATTCACAATCCACAATTAATCCAACGTCTCCGGAGCTCAACGAATACACCTGGCGTAACGAAATAACAATACATAAATTAATTAAAGCAAAGTGATAGGAAAACGTCGGGTTTTCCTAGGGTTTTCATTTATTACACCTACGAACTACATACCGAGTTTTACAAATCGTACTCTTACATTTATAGAAACAAACAAGCATACTTATGGATCTTCACATCTTTTTATACTATACTATTTTCAGAAAATATCGGATTTTCTGGTGGTTTTCAAAACAATACAAAACATTGGATTTCAAACATTACTTATGAACTCACCAACATTTCATATGTTGACATTTTTCAAAATACTTGTATTCTCAGGTAACAGATAAAGTGAAGGATGAATTGTACTCTATGACATTTTGCTGTTGTTTAATTAGTATCGAACAATTGCTTTTGGGCATGTAACATTATGGAGCAATGTAATGGATGTAAACACTATCAGTTGTAATATTCCAATGCTTGGTGATGAATGATGTTATGTTTCATGTATATTCATTGTGATGGTATTTAATTGAGTCACAACAGCCCCCGGACGTTTCCGCCCTCTGGTTTGGGGGTGTGACAGATTAAGTGAGTTATAACGGGCGACGCCTCTAAGGATCATTCGTAAACTGTAGTTATAAACTAGTCATTACTAATGCATGATTATAACAACTCACACACCTTAATTAATCCAACACCACCCGAGTAATCAAGGAAGAGTAATCAAAATCATTCATTGTGGCGGTATAACAATTTGAGAAATCACTGTATGAAATGTATTTGGAAAACATCGGGTTTTCCGAGGAAGTTCAACATTTTCACTTGTACGATTAATACTAAAGTTCTTCAATTATACATGTTTTGAAATCATCATGCATATGGTACCGATCTTCACACTTTTTTTTTTAAAGAATGGTCTTTTCAGAAAATATCGGATTTTCTGGGTTTTACAAACTACACAAGTCATTTTAACACAACATACTTATGAACTCACCAACATTTCATATGTTGACCGTTTTTCAAAATAACTTGTATCTCAGGTAACAGGTAAGCCGAGGAATAAGTACCAAGTATGTTAGGGTGTTTTGTTTATGATATTTATCAAACAATTTATATATGGATATGTAATGTTAAAACAATGTACTTGATGTGAACAATTCCAGTTGTAATATATTGATGTATGGTGATGTTTATATTATGATTCATGTATATTCATTGTGATGATATTCAATTTAAGACACGCGAGCTCTCGGACGTTTCCGCCGTCTGGTTCGGGGGTGTGACGGGTTGATTCTTGGACTTCTTAGCTTTGGGCCTTATTAGGTCATCATGCTTTCCTTCGTGTATCTTTCATCGCCTCGTTGTGTGCCTTTTCCCTTTTTCCCGAACAAACAAAAAATAGGTTGGAAAAAGCCCTACAATTTTGATTGGTTGGGGAAATAAGCCACAATCAATTTTAATGGGGTTGGACATTAGTCAACGATGGGAGAAGACGGTTGGAGCACGATGGGCTAGGTTTATAAGAAGGAGATGACGAATAAAGAGAGAGAGAGTAGGTCAAATATATTTATTTTATTACCTTAATTGCAGGATTTCAATTAAATGATTTGCTTAATTAAAAGTACAAAAAGTCCAAAATACCCTTTAAAGATTTATTTAATTATTTATTATTTTTTAAATTCTCATTGATGTATTTAGACACACAATAGTTGCTAGAAACATTTGAACCTAGCTCTCTCTCTCTCTCTCTCTCTCTCTCTCTCTCTCTCTCTATATATATATATATATATATATATATATATATATATATATATATATATATATATATATATATATATCCAGTTAGGATCAGCTTAATGGTGATGTTTATTTGATCGACCTTGGTTTGGTAGTGTTTGACATTTAATTAAATTCTTGTTGTCTTCGTTTTCTTATTTTAGTCATAAAGAAAAGAACCACGTCTAACCTACGTGCAGGGTGCACATAATGTACATACCAAAATAAATTAATATGCACATGACACTAATCACTACTATTTTATTGAACGACAATTATAAGTTGTTGCAAAGCCGACGACAAATTGAATAGAATTGTGACAACATATGTATAAGTCAAAAATAGATTTATTAAATTCTCAATCGCTATGTGTTTTTTTTTTCTTTGCTGAGAGGTTTAACTAACCCATAGTGAGGTTGTAAGTTCAGTTTGTTGATGAGATTGTATTTTCTTACTCAAATGGCTTTGGTTGCTTCGAAGATCAGTAACGGGTTGTTCGATTCACCTGATATGATCACTAAATAGAAAACCAAAATGATAGAAAAAAAACAGCTATGAGTACACAGTACAGAAATGTAATTAAACAAAAACCCAAATGTTATTCGTTGGCTCGTCAAGTAACAGTGTAATTAAAGTGACACAAGAATATTTATATAACAAGGTGAAATTTACAAAATAATAGGTCCATGCACAAAAAATTATTAAATGCACCATCTCTTAAACAGTTGAAAATGAATGAACGAAACCATAAACTGCATAATGCAGGAAGCCAACATAATTAATATAGTACGTACTTTGGGATTTCATCTCCGGATTTGGACCCAGATTCCCGGACTTGGAATGTCTTTATGAACCACAAACAACATATAATTCCCAGCCGGTGCAATGTTACCAGATGGAGGTGCCACCACACCAACTTTATAAGTCGACTTTCCGACAGCCTTGGCGGAGTTGGTACTGTCAAGCACAAGCAACCTTTGATTCATAGAAAACGAGTGGGTGTTAAATGAAGGTGACATCAATGTCACAGTCACCAATTTTAGGTCCACTGGGCCTGAAACTGTGAATGTAATAGCCACCCTCTTTCCATAGCGAATATTGAATTTGTTCTTGGGTGAGATTATCCTCGGGCGCAAAGAAGATGAGTTTGAATCCAAATAAGAAGGTGAAAAGGCCTCCAAGCTCAATTCAGTTGGGTAAAGAACATTTGTGAAGACATATTTATCGTGAGGGTTGCTTCCACCAACAAGAACACGCCCATCTCGTAGTAGAACCGCTGTGGAATGGTAAACTCTAGGTTTTGTGCTTGGATTTTGCACCTCGAAGCGAGACCCGATTTGGTTATCGGGTGTATAAGTCACAGGGCTGAGAACTGGATTCCTCCCAAGTTCCCATCCTGCAGCCCCAGCGGATGCACCATTGATGATCAAAACATGACCATTTGGAAGCAACAACATGTCGCCCATGACCCGAGCCAAAGGCATGGTCTCCGTGACCCATTGTGGATTTGGATCCGATATTTTTATCCTCCCACAAGTATCAAGAGCTCCATCAAATTTTCCATTATTTGCATTAACAAATGCTCCTGTGGGTGCACCCCCACAAACCAATACTTCCACAGCATCTGCTACCCCCTTTTTTATCCGCAAAGGGAGTAGTACTGCAGATCCCGTGCTTGGGTAGTTCCTTGGTTGACCACCGGGTATTGTTGGGTATGTCTTTACAACTTGGTTCTTGGAGTAATCGAATAAGATTGCACGGTTATTGGCAAAAACAAACAAATTCCCATCAGGATAGAGAAATACAAAAGGGTATAAGTTATTCTCAACATTAGGGTCATTAGTCTGAACCAAAAATGGAAAGCTGGGAGAGTTCTCAGTAGCCGACTTTTTGGGATAGAATTCATAATTAAATGCCTGGCGTCCTCCTATGATAATTTGTCTCCCGTTCGGCAACAAGTGATTGGTGGCATACCATCTCTGTTGATTCAACCCATCTGGTATCTCCTTCCAATCGCATGTTCTACATGATTTATAAGTTCTCACCCTTCGGTAACCATCAGCCCAGCCACCTGTCTGGATCAAGGTGCCATCTGGCATTAGGGTTCCTGAAGAACACCACACATTAGTTAAAACCATGAGTGGACGTACTGTATTGGAACCAACATCATACTCCACGGAGTGGGCTGAGCAGTCTGTTGAGTTAGGGCGGCATTTGCCATTTGGAAGAGAGATGTTGGAGACACCAAAGTCTGTACGATCATATGTTACAACACGATCGTTAGGGAGCAGCTGCATGTGCATGGCGGAGATGCCAATGCTTGGGAGGAGGACGGACCATGATCCACCTGCAGCTGGACATAGCCGGGCATGGAGGAGGATCACTAGGAGGGAAAGGAGAAGATGGTGATAAAGGAGAGAAGGGGAGAAGGTCGTCATTAAGTTTGTACTTCTTTTTTCTTTATTTGATTGGGGATAATTGGTCAGGTGGTTGTGTGTTTTGGATGTGATGTTGGGTCGTTTAAATACTAGTTCAAGCATGCTATGTTGATATTGTCAACGGGATGAATGTTTGTAAAGAATTTCGAATATTCTTGTTTTAAAGTTCTATTTCTATATGTTATTTCTATGCACCTTCAAAATAAAGATGTCGGGTTCTTTCACTATAATTATTCACATTAGATAATGATCCACATAGTGTCAATAGTTTATATATGTGTAACTATTAATATCCTCTGTTTGATTTATAAGATCAAAATCATTTTTTTGTCATGTTTAAATTCTATATCAAATATCGTCAAACTAGCCGTATAAGGTACTTAAAACTCATAAAAATCATCCTACATGAGCCATTGACCATTTAATTACTCTTGGAAAAAAAGACTGTCACAGAACATGTCATGTTTCTGTGATATATCACAGAATATTTTCTGTGATATATTTTCTATGAGCCATTGAAATCTTTTATTCCATTGATATATCAACACATACAACAATTTCTTTACCAAATATACAAGTTTTAGTAATAGATGGATATAATTGAAATGTTGGAGTGTTGAAAATGAATTAAAAAAGCATTCTCTCAATACATGTTGCCTTGACGGGTTTGTTGTCTAATGATTCTGTTAATTCAACATATAAAAAAATTCAGTCATTTATGAATTCAAAATGTATGGTACGCCAACAAGCTAATTTTATATACATATGGCAGGTGTAACCAAAATATGGAATTAGACTATATAACCTGATGCATGACCCTCGCTCGTAATAAGATTCAATTTGAAGATCAAGTTTAGATTATTTTATAACTGTATGTTAGGTAGTGTTTGACATTCCATGGAACTTCTAAATTCCGTATTTGCTGACATTATTGTAATAAAATATATTATATTTATTATTTTACAAAGGTGCATAAACAACATACAAAATAATTCTAAATCAACACCAACCAACGGTAGTATTCTAATATTTTGTATTAGGTGAAAGACTCGTATATTACACCGGTAGATTAAAATAAAAGTTAAATATCAAAGTACAAATATTAAATGCGTTTAAAAGTACAATTTAGATTAAATACAAATGAAACCATAAATAGGTTAGTAATTCAATGTATAGTAATAAAAAACTAATGACATATATTAAATAAATGAGTTGAATTACAAATTTTCAAACACATTTTTTTGAGTACCGCAATATTAGATGTCCTACTGATGATTTTTACCGTCATTGTCTAAAATTAATATTTTTAATCTATTTATGGTTTTATAATATATATAAAAAAGGTAATAAAACATAATAAGACATATAAATAAGGACATTTGAAAATTGCATTTGTAATGTTAAGGTAGTTTGGACAAAACCCAATAACCCATTTTTCTTTGAGTCCTTAATCAAAGAGTCGGCTTTGATTTTAAATAACCTAGGTAGGTTACTAGGTTGTCTTCATGATTAAACATATTGTGCTCATCTAAAACATTTTAATTTCGGGCTATTTTAGATTACATGTTACAATTATGAAAAATATTTAGGTATGAAAACCACTTGCATACTCGAATCTAAATAGTTATGCACTCACCACCTCTTATGATACAATATATAACCTGTTTTTTTTCTTCATAAATGTAATCTTATTAGCGCATAATTTTGAATCTTAGAAGTCTTACTTTTGGAAGGATAAAAGTTGAAAGTTGTACTTTTATCAAATTTGAATTGCTTCATTCCCATGCTATATTAATTTTATATCAAATTTGAATTGCTTCATTTACGTTCATGTACTTAATGAAATCCTTAAATCATATTTTTCTATAGATATTTACAAAAGACAAAGAGAAAAAATCTACAATAATACATCTAATATGGGATTAGCTGAGAGATTGTGGTGTAACATATAAAATTATATTGCACATATCAGTAAAAATGCAAATAGGTAGCTAATACGGCTATAAAATTAAACTACATTGCCAATACAAGCAAATAATACTTTGTCCAACAATACATCCAACACTTTATTATTATTATTATAGGTTTACAGCTAACTGCACCAACAACACTTTGTCCCATCTTGATCCCAAAGACACTCGTCTACCTTAGTATTAAAAGAAGAGAACTGAAAGTCAGTTAAACATAAAAATAAACATACCAATATGCAGTCATAAAAAATTGAAAATAAATCTCACATAAAAACTATTAGACCATACACAAAATTAGTGGACAGTTACTTATAAAGTATTCATGAACAATCATCCACTAATCTTAAAGATGTCATCTCACTTGTTTATAAATGCCAAACTTCTTCATCATACTTAATTGCCTTCTCATCTCACTCGATACACCAAAAACATCAAATCAATAACTACTAATTGCAAAAAAAGCAACAAACATCGACCTGATGATATGATTCTGCTAGATTTAATAGCCCATCAAAGATGTGAGTTTTTGGACAAAACAGAACCGATTTAATGTTAGCAAAATCACATACGTGAAATATTTCGGTGTAAAGGAGTAACTATTTCTGAAATCTCGAAGATTATTTATTTGATTGAGTTTTGTCTAGAGAGAAACAAAGATACATAGAAATGGATTAAGATGTGAGAACTTGTTAACCTGTTTAATTTCATGATATACAAATTTTACATCTCCGATTTAAGGAGAGGTTGAAGAAAAAGTGACGATCCAACTGAAATTAGGGATGGATAAGTACTTGGGCTATTATTATGAGTTATGTTTCAATATAGTAATGTTATTAGGACCTTATGATAAGTACTTGGGCTATTATTATAGGTTATATAAGTATCGTTTAACGCTTATATAATAGTAATAATAGGTAGACTATTAATTAGTCTCGGTGAATATTAGACTAAACTCTAGTGGTAATGATACTAGGTTTTGTCCGAGGAAAATTGTGTTAAGAGTAACGAAGTGCTGTCCGAGTGCCGAGTCGCCACCTTCTCAGGTGAGTGCATAGTTACTTTATCTTACACATAGATATGAAATGTTTTATATATACTACATGCTATGTGTGCATATTATATGAATACTTGCTATCTATGCTGAATGAACATTTTTATACATGTTTTAAATGATTTAAACTATATACGTATTTTATATATACAAATATGTTGGGTATGACATGGGTAGATGAATGATGAGAGATAAAAGATGATGTGAGTAAACATTGGCAGCTATAGACTTAGTACCTAATAAATAACATCGGCAGTTACGGACTTAGTGCCTATTGGACAAACACTGGTAGCTATGGACTTAGTACCTGTTAGGAATTGGTAACTATGGACTCAATACCTATTACATAAAAACTGGTAGCTATGGATTTAGTACCAGATGAATGAACTATAGCAGCTATGGAATTAGTGTTTTACGAATGAGCATTGGCAGCTATGGATTTAGTGTCAGTCCTATAACCCTGGAAGCAAGGGACTTCGGAATAAACGAATACATGATAGATGACTCTTAGGATAGATCCTTAAGAGTAAAGAAGATAATAGGGATGGGTAATTGGGTTGATTGTTTGATTGTTTAAACATAACAATTATATTATTGTGGGTTGAAAACCCTATGTACTCACCACGTTTCCCAACCTGACCCACTCAGTTTCTTTATATCATAGGTGTTGATATGATGTCACATTACACTGAGAGATTAATGAGATATAAATCACTAGTGATACTGAATGCAAGTTTTGTTTATTCTTATGTTTCTGTATTGACGATGACATCCCAAATGTTATAAAATGAATAAAAAATAATTTCTTCGGAAATGCTTTGATAACGTATTTATCATGTTTTACTAGGAACAAATTCCGCAACATTTTTATTAAAAGAGGTACTCTAATTTTAATAAAGCATTAAACAAAATCGGTCTTTTCTGGCCGTGAAAATGGGGATGTCACAGTTGGTATCAGAGCATTAGTTTAAGCGAACTAGGAATATGGATTTATTTCTAGACTTAAACTTAGAATGCTAAGCAATGATTGTGAGGAGCGTGTCTAATAGATTTAGGTAATACACCTGAATAGACACAAGCATTAGCTTATTTTAGCAAATGATGCCTCAATTGATTTTACGTGCTAAATGATTTGTGATTCTTTATGCTATAGTCTGATCGGATCTATGGTCTGTTGCCAACCGAATCTGGAAACCTTATGTGTTTAGGATTCTAAACGTACGAATACACTATTAGAACTAGCATGTAAATGTTTCAGAGTGATAAGGATGATTTAAACGTCTATCCTAAATAAAGATCTAGATTCACCTTATTTGGTGTATAGATCAAGATGGTAAGGACCCGTAGCGGAAACGTAAACGCAAATGGGAATAGGAATCAACCCCCAGTGATTTAGCAAATACCTGTTGTAGTAGAAGATGTACCCGAGCCAATCACCATGGCTGGAGTACAAGCCATGATTCGGGTTATGTTAGCTGAACAAAGGGAAGAAATGAGGCGAATGTTGAATAGGGGCGAACCTACCATACCCGTTGAGCAACCGGAGCTGATTCCCGAGCAATCGGAGGAAGTGAACTATAGCCACCAAGTGAGTCAAGTTGGGACTCATGGAGAACGAAGGAATGGACTGGAGAGGGGAATGACCAAGATGGGCGGATGTATAAGAATTTATTGGGTGCCAATCCCCCAAGTCTTTTGGGAATCCCGAAGCCGGTTGAGATTATGGATTGGATCTCCGAGATGGAGATGGTGTTTGAGAGCTGCAGCTATAGTGAGAAACAGAAGACTGTCTTTGCAGTAAGACAACTGAAAACTGGAGTCTTGAGCTGGTGGAAGCTATTGGCAGATACGATGTCATGAGGAGAAGCCCTAAGGATGTCATGGGAAGAGTTCTAGGAACAATTAAAAATGTAGTACTGCTCAGAGATAGATCTGATAGACCTAAACAATGAGTTTCAGAACCTGAGGAAAGGGAAAATGAGTGTTGATGAGTATGTCACCGCATTCACCGAGAGGATGAAGCTATTTCCCTACTTGGTTCCTACTGAAATCTCCAAGATTGATAGGTTTGCTAACAGACTGCCCATAGACTTTGGCCCAATGGTCAAAATGGAAACTACTTTGAAAACAGCCATTAGAGCAGCTAAGAACGTAGAGACCCAGATAAGAGAAAAAGGTCTAGAAAGAGATAAGGCAGGAGAAAAGCGGAAGTTTGAAGGATCTTCAAGGTCGAACAAGGAGATCAAATTCTCAAAGATTGGAGGAGGAGAAAAAGCTGAAGCGAGATGGTGTGATAAATGCAAGAAGAAGCATTCTGGGAAGTGCAAGGAAGAAGTGACTTGTTACAAGTGTGGAAGGACTGGTCACTATTCCAAGGATTGTACACATAATGATAAGGTATGCTACGGATGTCGAGGCAAGGGGCACCTGTCTAGAAATTGCCCAAAGAAAAACGATCCAGCAAGACCAAACACGCCACCAAGGCCAAGGGCATTCCACATGATCCTTGACAAGGCAGAAAACCATGCAACGAACCAAAGATGAGGAATTCATACCCGATGATCGAGTTATGAGGTAGGCAAAGAGATAGAACCATATGATGTAGCCTATTAGAGGCATAGTCTAGGGTGAATTTGAGCACCTATGTAATAGTTTCAAGAAATAATAAAGCCTTTGTTTTGTTATCTGATGTGTCAAACTGTTATGTGATTTTCTTGCATGATGACTTGGAAAACTACGAGACAATACTTGGGACAAGTATGAGTAGGTGTGAAAGGTAGTAGATGCATATACTACCGGAAGCACAAGAATCACGCTTGGATCAGGGAAAGTCACAAGGTTGCCAAAAAGCTAGTAATTGATTTTGTTTTATTCAAGTATGTTGTTACCATCATTTCGGTAATGACTAAGAAGATTGTTGGTATTCCGACCCTAGTGGTCATATCGAATTGAGTCCTACTACGCTGAGTATGTTATGTGGTTTAGAAAAGCAAGTTCAATGGAGCATCTGACTTAAGACGGAAGATTGGAATAAAAAGCGATCAGTAGAGGTATCGCGAAAAGTTGCTTGTAGCTAGAAATGCTACCTTTTAAGATGTGGTTAGAACATGAAGGAAGGTATAGTCTTTTCTGGAATTTGACTCTAAAAGATCTGAGTCCAAGCGATGCATCATACAATGAGAGGTCGTTAGAACATGACCCATCGGTCTATTATGATAATCGAAGGAAGAAACTAATCTAAGGTTTGTTAAAGAAGGAGTCTCTAATAAAGATCGAGATCGTGCATGAAGATCATGATTGGAAGTCTAACATGAGACAGAGAGCGGGTCCAAGATCGGGCACCGCCTGTCGTCAGGAAGTCTTAGAGTTAGATACTCGTTCGAAGAAACATGAAAGTTATGGTTATTACCTAGGATGAAGAGATAACGTATGGAGTCATCATGTGAGTCTTGTTTTGTTGATGATTCCGGGACGTAATCATCCTAAGGGGAGATAATTGTAACGCCCGCAGATCCGGGCTAGTCAATTTAGAGATAATAGGGGTCGAAAACGACTTTTCGACAAAAGATTATTTAGAATAAATAATCTTAACCAATATTTCTCAAGGGTTCCATACATATAAAGAGCGCCGAAATTCGAGTTATAATGAAGAAGTTACGGCCCGTCGAAGTTTTTCGGCAAAACCGGCACGACACCGGGAGACGTAAAATAATGAATTTATGATAGAAGACTTTTTGTCCTTAGTGATATAAACCAAAGTTGTAGTATATGTTAAACCAAGAACATCCATAAAAAGAATGCCCAAATCTGACTTCGTATGAGGAAGTTATGATTTTTCTAAGATTCGGCTTAGTAGTGCACAACCCGAAACTTGAATTTTAGTTCGAGCGGTTTTTGGCTTACGCGACCTAAATGAGTGTTGAAGATCTCATAATACGAACTCAACGGTAAAAAGACAGACGAAAACGAAGTCCGTATGAAGGAGTTACGAATTCATCGCGGTCATTTAACAGTCTAAACTCCTCCTACTGTTAAAAATAAGATCGATCAAGAATTAGCCAACGCAGTCTAAATGAAATTTGAAGTTATTGTTTTTACCTACGTGTGGATATAAAGAACGTCGAAAACGGAGCTCGTATGCAAAAGTTACGAGGTTTAGAAGTCAGCGGGATGCTGCTGCAAAAGGGGTGACGTGGCTGAATAAGGGCCAAGGCTTTCTCCCCAAGGCAAGCCACCAGAGGGTGACACCTGGCATGGACTCGACGAGTAGAAGGACCTACTCGACGAGTAGAGCTGTTTTCCAGCCTATAAATAGAGGTGTCGGGTTCCCTCATTCTTCACACTTTCCCAAACTATTCTTTCTCTCTCTAGACTCTCTCTCTAGCCCCCTACCCCCCCCCCCAAAAAAAAAGCCTAGGGAATCTCCTTAGCACCCGAAGGAAACCCCGAGGCTCCCAGAGTCCCGAGAGAAGAGCCTTTCGGCTCGGGAACGCTGCTCCAGCGAAGCCCAGTTTTCGAGAAAACCCGCTGTAAGTTAGCTACGCCTACCCTATCTTTAGTATAGCTTATGTTTCAATACAATAATATTATTAGGACCTTATGATAAGTACTTGGGCTATTATTATGGGTTATATAATTATCGCTTAACGCTTATGTAATAGTAATAATAGCTAGACTAAGAATTAGTCTCCGTTAATATTAGACTAAACTCTAGTGGTAAAGATACTAGGTTTTGTCCGAGGGAAATTGTGTTAAGAGTAACAAATTGATGTCCGATTGCCGAGTCTCCACCTTCTCAGGTGACTGCATAGTTACTTTCATCTTACACATAGATATGAAGTATTTTATATAAACTACGTGCTATGTGTACATATTATCTGAATACTTGCTATCTATGCTGGATGAACGTTTTTATACATGTTTTAAATGATTTAAACTGTATACATATTTTATATATACAAATATGTTGGGTATGACATGGGTAGATGAATGATGAGAGATAAAAGATGATGTGAGTAAACATTGGCAGCTATACACTTAGTGCCTAATAAATAACATCGGTAGCTATGGACTTAGTGCCTATTAGACAAACACTGGTAGCTATGGACTTTGTACCTGTTAGGAATTGGTAGCTATGGACTTAGTACCTATTAGATAAACACTGGTAGCTATGGATTTAGTACCCGATGAATAAACTATAGCAGCTATGGAATTAGTGCTAGTCCTATAACCCTGGAAGCAAGGGACTTCGGAATAAACGAATGCAGGATAGATGACTCTTAGGATAGATCCTTAAAAGTAAAGAAGATACTGGGGATGGGTAATTGGGTTGATTGTTTGATTGTTTAAACATAGCACTTATATTATTATGGGTTGAAAACCCTATGTACTCACCAGGTTTCCCAACCTGACCCACTTAGTTTATTTATATCATAGGTGTTGATATGAAGTCACATTACACTGAGAGATTAAGGAGATATAAATCACTAGTCATACTGAATGCAAGTTCTGTTCATGCTTATGTTTCTGTATTGACGATGACATCCCAAATGTTTTAAAATGAATAAAAATACTTTTATTTGGAAATGCTTTGATAACGTATTTATCGTGTTTTACAGGGAACCAATTCCACAACAATTTTATTAAAAGAGGTACTGTGATTTTTATAAAGCATAAAAAAAAATTGGTCTTTTCTGGCCTTAAAAATGGGGATGTCACACTTTACAACCCTTAATCAAGATAACGATTAACAACTTTAAAATAATAAAAACAAAATGTGATTCATTTAGAATTATGAGGTCGGTTATAAAGAAATTAAATTCCTTATTGATTTATTATAGTTATTTGTTTGTAATTTTAGATTTCTTACCTTGATCCTTTGACCAATTAATGACAATATATACCTTGTCCACCTTAAAGGTGTGCATTAACATCAAGATTATGAAGTGTAACATCCTGATTGACGGTATTTTTGCTAATATGTGACAATAAAATGTCATAAATAATAATTAAACGGAATTATATATAGAAATGGTAAACCTAAACTATTTCTTTCTTTGAGAGTTGCTACTTTACATGCTTTTCGTGCACCTCGAAATGGACAAGTATCCTAATCCTGACTCAGATCAAGAATGTGTACTTTAGATTGATACCATTTATATTCATATACACTAAGTCAAAGCTTATACCAGATACTCCACCAACAAAACTAGGAAAAGCTTTTAATATAATTACCAATCGACATTGTAGAATTTTTAGTTTTCCTTCTATTTCCAACTTTCCATCTAAATCACTATAATAGACACCAAATGATATTAATAATGAAATTGAACATTAGACATAACAGTAGAGTTTGTTTCAAAATTGTTTGTGCACAAAGATTTGTATGTCCTCCAATTGCAACTGTATTTGATATAAAAGAGAGACCAAAGCATTGCTTAATTGATGGCATTTTGCTAAAAAATTGTGTAAAGTACAAAGAATCCATGTATTTACACCATGACAGTTTAATTAATGGCATTTTTAAATACCTTTACTTGAAAATGATACAAAGTAAACTTAAGATACTTAATGGAGAGTGGAGACATGACTTAATCTTGTAAGCTATAGATGAGTGTTTTTATTTTTTGACTTGATGCAAAAAATTGATTTAATATAGAAATAGATAGTTAATGTTTCTGTTTTCCAAAATTTTATGGGGAAAAAATTTAAAAGCTAGTAAACTCACATATTGCTTCAACTAAAGTATCACCATTTTTCCTAAAAGAGTTCTTTTTAAGCAGCTTGTCCTGTAGATTTTATATGCATCAACAACACAAACATAACCCTAGGAACATCCAAATAACTTAGGATTACTTTTATTCAATCAAACATAACAATAGAAACATGGAAAACATAACTACATATAATTTTAGTAAAAGAAAGTAGTGTATAGAGAGATAATCATTACATCAAGAAAGTATAGCAAGGAGCCAGCTAATGAACCTGCAACAGCCAGAAGTGCTAAAAAAATAGAAGCCAAATATCACCTGCTCAGTATTAGAAATGGAAACAAATGGATGTATTAGAAAACTGCAAGAGAAAACAAGGTCATTCATTATATACATCAAAAGAAAAATAAGTAGTAGGTTAATCATTTTGACTGGCTTCTGTTTTGGAGATTAGCATTAAGCAAGCAGCAGTCAAGATAATTGTCTTTCCAAATACAACCACTAATGTTGGAACTTGAGAAAATAAAACTCATATGTAAATGAGAAACTAATTGATTTAGCGTGAAGATTTACTTACAACTTCTATAAGAAATATGAGAAAATGATATGAGGTGATGATACATAATAGTTGTCTCAGTATCTTTAGCATTTGGATCTTTTGACTGAGTATTAGAGTGAGCAAGGGCAACGTAAGATTAGAAAGAAATGCTTTTGTTTTCTAATTTGGATATCAGATGTGGCTGCAAAAAAGTACAAATCCATAAAATATAATTAAATATACTAAAAATGATTATATATTGCAGAAATATCATAAATATGTTTTAACTCACCAACAGGTTAATTAAGTCCTGCTTAAATCCAATTTGAGTCACACTTTTTTTGCCATGATTACACCTGATGCCTTTAGTGTGAGTTATCAAATGACCACCATGAGGCCAAAAGATTTCATTCTTCATCTACACTTGAAAAAAAATTATCTTATCAAGAAAGTAAAGCTATGAAATAACCCCCTAAGAATTAAAAAAATATATTAGTGAGTTATCTTATAATGATTAGATTTGATGCCTTATTGTGAGTTATCAAACGACCACCAGTGAATAATCCATGATTATAGGTTGAACTTCACGGTAACACTGTTCCTACATTTTTAGAAAAGAATTCATCGACTATAAAAATTACATAATGTATTGGAGTATTTGGCAAAATGTGTTCACTTTCTTCAATGTTTTCAACATCCTATATGATTTTAACTTATTTTAGCCAAAAAGAATATATTTTGTTGCTTCCATTTGCTGAATTTATGAAAGCTTGAAATTGTTTACTGCACAACCTATTACTACCGAGATATTCCTCACCTGATATGAATATGCACCAGCTCTCAATATATAGTGATATGAAAAATCTAATGTCTCTTTTTCTCCAAAGTATGAATAGTATAAGGAATTGTATAAGCATAAGTTTTTTGAGGAATAAACTCAACACAGTTGGTGACCATAATACTAAACATTCCTAGATACCTATTTCCAAAATGCCAATAACCAAGTCTAAGTGATTTGAGATCAACAATTTCAAACTTAAATAAAGATAGTGAAAAAATGACTTACTTTAAATTATAATCAAGTTTCCTTGTCATTGCGACCAACAATGTAGTTTTTCCTCCACCTGGTGCACTTAAAACCAATGCCAACAAACATTTAACCATGATTACCATCTGACATCCCATTGAGAAGACTAAAAAAATGAAATGTAGGGTTTAAGAAGGAGAAGAGAGAGGGAGGCAACCTAGAATTTGACGAGAGAAAGAGAAATTAAAGGAGAAGGTGTGATGAAAAAAACCATGTTACAGAATATTATGAGATAATATGGTGAAATCAATATCTGAAAACATAAACATCCTTACCTTTTTAGAAAAGCCTAAAATCAGCGGTCTTCACATGTAATTGTATAAAGGGTGTGACCTTATGCTTTTATGGTGGTAGTTGCGAGAGAGAGAGATAGAGAGAGAGAGAGAGAGAGAAGTAATTATCACTGATATAGAGAGAACAATGAATGATGATAATTAATTTTACTCAAGGAGTTAGTTGTTGCAACTTACAATTATGCATTATTAGAATTTTGAATTCAATCTAGCATCGATTCCCTCAATTCCTGAAAGAAATAGTAGAAATTAGGATTTTGTTCATCAAAATTATAACATGAGCACTGTGGTATGCTATGAGGATTCAGGAAAACTTACCGAAATAGAATCAGTATTATGTTACCTTCTCAGCCGGACCAACTAATGAATGGATGAATAAACAATGCAAATTCCTTCAATAATCAACTCCAGTAGCGGATTAAAACCTAAAAGATGAAGTCGATTTAAGCTTGTCGATTGCGGCATCAAAAAAGGCGTGGGGAGGGACGAAGAACCCGAAGGAAAACTGTAAAAAAAAAACTGTAAATAAGGAGTTTATGTGGCTGTGATCAAAAGTTGAAGAGATCCAACGGCTGTAAATGACAAAGCAGTTATTTGTAACCGATATTAGTAATAATAATAACTATTTTTAGCTCATGTCGCAAGAAACAAACATTTTTTGTTTTGAACAATAGTTAAATTACTTAAAAGCCTTGTGACACTCTAGAAAAAACAAAGAAAGTGTAATGAATGTTTGATATGATTCCAATTCCTTTATTGGGATTTTCTGCGATCATGCAATACGATCAAACATTCCAAGAATAAGCGACTTTCACTTTTAGAAAATAGTATTCCAAAAAAAGGTTGATCCTAGTAGAAACCACCACACCACGCCTCACCAACTTAGATAGTGTTGGCAAACTTCTAAGAGCATCCATAATTGCAATTTCATTGAGAGAATTGAATGAATTGATAAGTCTATTTGTCATTCAATGAATTAAATTCTATCATAGTGAAATATCATATTGATTCAATGAATTTGAAATCCAATGACCATTGAACTATTCAATGAGAAAAAGAAAGTTTTTAATTCTTAAATATATACTATAAATTAACTTTTATAATTATTTATTGAACTTTATAGAATTCAATGCATTGTAGAAAAAAAATTGATAGAGTTGCAACGAATGTAAAAAAATGATTCGATAATCCATTAAACTCTATTGAATTCAATGCATTGTAGATGCCCTAAAAGGAAAATGCGACATAATAATGTTAGCTTTCTATTCGACTAATTTATTAAATGTGCGTTAAAATTGTTGCTAAAGTGTGTTGTCAACTTTATGTGTAACATCCCAAAAACACAGTCTAAAAATTTCGTTTAATTTAATAATAAAACCCATAGTCATCATACATCATAAAAAAATCATAACAATGTATCTCAGAATACTATAACAACTGTCATGTATATCAGAGTATAAACATTTCAGGCTGAACAAATGGTGTTTGCACTGCAACCTTCCCGAGCTCCTCTTTTGAAACGTGATGTACCTGAAACCAAAACTAGAAACTATAAGTACGAAGCTTATTGAGTCTCCCCAAACTACCACATATCATACAATAACTCATATAGCACATACGGGGCCATGAACACTGCATCGGGCCCCGCTTGGCATCGGACCAAAGTCCGGACTAGCTTGGGCCCCGCCCACTTCATCGGGCCCTACCCGATATCGGACCGAAGTCCGGAATAACTTGGGCCCTGTCTACTGCATTGGGACCCACTCGACATCGGACCGAAGTCCGGACTAGCTTGGGCCCCGTCCATTGCATCGGGCCCGACCCGATATCAGACCGAAGTCCGGAATAACTTAAACATAACATAAACGTATAACATAATCACATATACTACATCGGGATTGCCCGACATCGGACCGAAGCTCGGAGCATATAACACATAACACAAACATTCATGAATCAAAACGACATCAAGCATACATAACTACTTCTCGGGACCACCCCGACATCGGACCAAATTTTAGAACAAACTAAACATATAAATTGCATCGGGTTAACCCCGGCATCGGGCTTACCCCGACTTACTGTAACTACATAAACGGGATGGCATTGGTGCCTTAGACCCATTCCTACTGAAGGGAAACTCACCTCACACTGCTGAAGTCCTACTGATAAAACCCTAGCTGCTGGATGACAGATTCCCGAATCTGTCAACATCAAAATAACACCCAATTAATAATTGGGTTCCAACTCATATCTATAAGTCCAGGCTTGGGTAAAGGCTACTTTACCCCTAACTTAGCTTGATTCAAGCTCAAGGTCCAGTCCAACAACCCAAAAGTCTAATAATGAACCCAAGCCCATCATATGGCCCAATTTTGCAAATTGGGCCAAAGCCTCTAAATGGTCTTCCCTTAAGGCCCAATTGTTCAGTCCAGTCCAACATGTCTCATTCTAAGGGCCCAATATCTTACAACCATCTAGGCCCAAACTATGGCCCAATTTTCCAAATAGGGACCAAACCCTCCTATGGGCCTTACCTTAAAGGCCATCTAATTGTTCAAGTCCATATGAACATTCTTGGATGGCCCATTATTGGCCCAATTACCAAAACCCAATAGAAAAGCCCAACTTAAGGCCCAAGTGAAATTTGGATTTCACATAAAATGACGATTAGGGTTAAGTGTTTCTCACTTAACCCATTAAGGACTTAATCCATTAAGTCCTTTACTCTACTAGATAAATGATATGGAGTAAACTGGGCTTAATACACAATCTACTCTCACTGGCCCAAAGGTGGGCCCCAATAAGTCCAAGGCCCAAATACTTACAATTAGGGTTTTCTAAACCCTCATTAGGGTTTTCCACCCAAACATGGCCCGATAGGCCCAAAACTAATCTTTAAGCCCATTAGCATTTTGCTAGCTCCATTAGGGTTTTGCTAGTAGGGCACCACCCACTACCACCTCGGGTAGTGGTGCTCAACGGCAGCTCACGGTGGCAGCCACCACCTTGCGGTGGTGGTTATGGTTCTTTTCATTACTCTTTTGCTAATTACAATTACAAGCTTTTAATCCAAAAATAAACACACACACACACACACACTAACTACTCTAACATACACACACACACACAACCACCCTAGTGGTGACTGGCGGTGGCTCATGGCGGCAACCACCACCTCACGGTGGTGGCTGTTGCTTTCTTGATTTTCTGTCCAACAAACCCTCACACAACACTCAATCACAGCAAAATACATATGCTATCAGATCACAAAACAACCCTAGCTACGCACCTAGTGGTGCACGACAGTAATAGTGATGGTCTTGACAGTGATTAACTGCAGCAACCGAAGCCTAAATTCTGGCGGCTCCCTTGTCTTTGACGGAGAAGGCCAGCGGTGACGCCAATAGGGCTGAGACATAATGTTTACGAAGGAACGTCTGTCGCACCCCAAAACCGGAACGGAGGAAACGTTCGGGGGTGGAGGACGTCATGTTTAGTATCACGAGATATGTATATAGTAAGCAAGTAATGAACAACCATTTCATTTAGAAAGAAAGTGTTTACAATGTGTGTGTTCACAAAACATAGAAGTCATAAACAAATTACAAAACAAGACTTGAAGCTATAATGTTCCATCTTCTGAATTCCCAGCATGAGCACCTGTCTAATAGTCTCTTGAGAATACAAGTTACTTGAAAGAGTTGATCAACAATTAAGCTGGTGAGTTCATAAGATTTTAGTGATGTGAGTAAATTGTAAAGCATTGTGGAAAATGTTTATGTAAAGTGATGTAAGCTGTAAGTTCTATTTTGAAAGTTCGCCTGTTCCTCTAGAAAATCATATATTTCCTTCTTGAATGAAAGTTAAGTAAAATGACACTACAAGCCTTTCTTGTTGGATTAGATGTCTAAGCCCATGACTATTATTGGTATGTACTTGAACCGAGAGTAGCATGGTCCATTTGGGTTGCATATCATCAGGACAATTTGTTAGGATGGACTTCTGAGAGAAGGTTATTTATGGTTTATTAATATATTATAAGTTATAATATATTAATATGAAATCATATGTTTTAATTAGTATCGATCAAGAATTAATTTGGAATTAATTTAGTGATCAAAAGAGACTAATTAAATCTATGGGGACTAATAATGATAATTAGTTATATTTATATGTGTTGGGCTTATGACCCATGTTGGACCAAGTTTATGTATGGATACATAAAGAGTTGGGCCACATGAACCATGGATCATAAAACCCATGGGTATGGATTATGGTTTATACCGATGACCCGTGGAATTCTACATATAAATAGGTTACTCCATAGCCAAAATCTCCACTTCTTTTCTTGAAAGTTCGCATGTACCTCTAGAAAATCATATATTTCCTTCTTGAATTAAAGTTAAGTAAAATGACACTACAAGCCTTTCTTGTTGGATTAGATGTCTAAGCCCATGACTATTATTGGTATGTACTTGACCCGAGAGTAGCATGGTCCATTTGGGTTGCATATCATCAGGACAATTTGTTAGGATGGACTTTTGAGAGAAGGTTATTTATGGTTGATTAATAAATTATAAGTTATAATATATTAATATGAAATCATATGTTTTAATTAGTATCGATCAAGAATTAATTTGGAATTAATTTAGTGATCAAAAGAGACTAATTAAATCTATGGGGACTAATAATGATAATTAGTTATATTTATATGTGTTGGGCTTATGACCCATGATGGACCAAGTTTATGTATGGATACATAAAGAATTGGGCCACATGAACCATGGATCATAAAACCCATGGGTATGGATTATGGTTTATACCCATGACCCGTGGAATTCTACATATAAATAGGTTACTCCATAGCCAAAATCTCCACTTCTTTTCTTGGAGAAATATGGAGGTGTTTTGGTGCATGGAATTCTCTCTCAAGAGCCACCATTGTCCTAGGTGTGTTGTGATTCCATTTGAGGCATTTCATACTATTGGTGCTAAGCTCTTAAGGCCAAATACATCAAGACTTCAAGCCACATAAAAGGTATGTTTCCCTAACTAGTATATTATATGGTTTATGTCAAATGCATGCTAGTTATATGTTTAATGCCTTGGAAACCATTTGCATGTATAATTAGTGAAAACATAGATCCATGGTATTTAGGGTTGTATGTGCACCATAGGATGTTGTATTATACCAAAACCCAACAGTGGTATCAGAGCCATGGATTGTTTTCTACTATGTTTGATGCAAATGTATTTTTTTTTTCAAGTTGATGAAAAAAAAAAGAAAAAAAACATGAAGTTTGTCAAATTTTATGATAATTACTTGATTTTATGAAAAACTAATTATTTGTAAAATTTGAGTCACTTTACTACAAGAGTTGAATTAGGTCAATTTATTAAAAGATAGAATGATATGATTATTTTATTTGTTTTAAAAGTTTGATCTAAGTGGTTTTAAGGAGTTACAAATTTTGTCATAAAATTTTGGAACTCAAAAGTTTTTTTAAAAAGTTATGATCTTAAGTGTTTTGAAACTTCCATAAGTTATGGATGTGAAATGTCTCATTTATTAACTCTTTAGGTTATGAAGTCCAAGAGTCTTCAAAGGATAATTGTCAAAGTTTCAAGATTTGTATTAGTTTATATGATTATCTAATTTCTTGAAAATTGTTGATGTGAATTATCTTTACTTATGAGTTTAATCTAGATCATAGGAAAAAATATTTGATTATTGTGTTAATGGTTTTTATGAACTCCATAACTTGTCCTCAAGTTATGGAAAGTGAAGAGTTTTTCTTTTTAAAGTGTCATTAAGTGTCATAGGTTATGAAAATAGAAGAGTCTCTATTTTTAATGTCATCATTAAATGATTTAATGTCTTCCATAACTTGTACTCAAGTTATGGAACTTGAATTTTTTTTTCATTAAACCTTAATTAAACTCATAAGTTATGAAAAAGCCAAGAGTTTTGAAAGGTTTCTGTAACAGCCCGGATTTCCAGGTATCTTTATTGTTGTGATTTTTTTTTGGTGTTTTGAGAGGGGACTCGGCGAGTTGGAGCTCAGACTCGCCGAGTAGGGTCGCGATTCTGGATGCGAGATTCGTCTGGACTCGGCGAGTCCAGGATATGGACTCGGCGAGTCCGCGCTGTTTAATGAACCCCTAATTTCTCGGGTTTGGGACCTATTTAAAGGGCCTTATGGCCGTCATTTGTGCTCACCAGTCCCTTGAGTGAAACCCTAATCGAGTGTGAGCGTTTGGAGCAAAGAAGGAGGCCATTATTGACCTTGGAAGTGTCATCTTGCAAGGGAAAGGGAGGATCAGCTAAAGGGAAAGCAAGAGGAGCCGTTTCTGAGGGTTTGGAGTCCAGAGCATCGTTATTGGGGTAATATCTTCGAACTATCCTCTTCTATGTTGATGTTTTCATTGATTAGGGCTTATTAAGGCCTCATGTGGCTAGATCTAGTGCTCCCTTGGTCCCTTAAGCGTTTTAGACCATAGATCTGGACCTTTGGGGGTCCAGAGTGTCCCTTTGCCCAAGCTTTCTGTGAATCAATTGAGGTTTTGGATTGGAATCCTTATGCCTTGGGCCAAAATGCCATTCATGAGACATGGAGTGTATTGTGAACATAAGGATAAGGGCTTTACGTGGTGAATCAGTCTAGGAAGGCCAGATCCATGAATTGTTGGAACAGATCTGACCTTAGAAGCAAGTTTGAGTGATTGCATGGCATGAACTCGCTGAGTCCGATGAGCAGAATCGGCGAGCAGCTTGAAGATTTCCTTGGATCGGCCAGTGAGTGATCCAGTCGAGTCAGGGGTTGACTCAGTGAGTCAGGACGAGTTAGGGAGGGTCGACAGGCGGACTGAGTCGAGCTGGGACTCGCCGAGTTGTTCTTGAGACTCGGCGAGTTGAGTTGGGGTGGCCCCGCGACTCTCCCAGGTGGAACTTGTCGAGTCAGAGGAAGCACTCGACGTGTAAGAAGGGAATCCTAGGGAGTTGGCGAAAACGTCTAGACTCGCCGAGTTGCCCTCGTGCACTCGCCGAGTCCGGTCAAGTTGACTGTTGACCGTTGACCAGAGTTGACCTATGTTTGACTTCTTAGGGATAGTCAAAATTAGAAGATAAAAGTGTTAACCAGAGATGTATGATGTTATAGGGAGATTGTAGCTCGGCGGATCGAGCACGAGTGACTTCGGGATTTGCTAGCTATCGATATTCACGAGGTGAGTCTTCTCACTATACTGTACCCGAAAGGGTTTGACTGTGTGACCGGAAGGTCGGATACGATATGAGACATATGTGTTTTATGTGATAAGTTAATTGTTATATGTGCTATGTATGATATGCTTGATATGGGCCGGAAGGCAATATGTTATGGGCCGGAAGGCGAATATGTTATGGGCCGGAAGGCGTTGTAATGTGGACCTTAAGGTTGGCGTGGGTAGGACCGGAAGGTTTACCGAGCAGGGACGGAAGTCCCATGAGACACATGGACCCGAAGGTCAGGGCCTGGAAAGGCGTAGGTGCGTAAGTTGTATTTTGGGGAACTCACTAAGCAATTATGCTTACAGTTGTTGTGTATGTGTTTCAGGTACTAGCGAGGACGGTGGGAAGGCGCCGACGTGATCTGTACACACTGATGGATGATTTAGGATCTTGGGATTTATATGATTTGTACTTTGACATGACACGTGTGATGTTTATGCCTTGTTTTGGATGAAAACACTTTATTTTAAATGAAAATTTTGTTTGAAAATTTCCGTTGTTACAAATTGGTATCAGAGCCTTGGTTTGAGGGATTCGGGTGCACCTTCGGGCGTAACTGAACTCAAACCGAGGATTTGAGGAAAACTTTTAAAATAAAGGCATAAACTTTTATAAATGATTTTGTGGTAAACTAGAATGAAGCAGTGTGTACGATCAGTCAGCGCCCGAACGGTAAAGATCCCCAAAATACCTTACAATGTTATGTTAAGAGATATGATATGATATGAATTGTTATGCATGCTAGAAGACTAGGTATTCATGATAGGACTAGAGTGGCCTGATTTGTGATGCCTTAGTCTAGGGAAGTCTGTCAATATGAGATGCTTTGATAGCGTGCGGGTAGTCAGTGCATAACAAAAGTAGAGTACTCACGATCCGGGGTTTGGGGAGGAAGACTTGGGATGAATGCTGATGCGGTGTGGTCGGTAGTATTGGGCCCGTACTACCGAAGGCACCGGGTCAGTGGGCAGCCCACGTAAGAATCCCTAGATATCGGAGACTGAGTAGGGTTGTGTTATCGAGTACGATTATACTCGATAGAGTCTCTGATACTTTTATGTTGTATTTCAGAGACATCATGGTTGGACCACGCCACAGACCGAGTACGAGCAGTGTGAGTGACGAGGAGATTCGTCAGATGATTCATGAGGAGGTGGCTGCGGCAATCCGGGCCGAGATTCTGGAGATGTTTGGGTCTATTAAGACCACTTTGATGGAGACTTTTGATGAGCGGTACGCCGCGTTGACTGAGGCTGCAGCCGCTACAGCTACCGCAGCTGTGGCCGCTGCCAGGCCACAGGGAGGTGACTCGTTGCTGTTTCGGGAATTCAGCAATACGAAGCCACCTGAGTTTGACGGGACGCAGGATCCGATCGCTGCGATGAGGTGGATCACTGATATCGAGGGGTGCTTCTACACTTGTTCGTGACCGGAGCATCTGAGGGTACGGTTCGCTTTGAACCAGCTCCGTCTGGGAGCGAAGGATTGGTGGAAGTTCGTGACGACGAACTTCACTTTGGCAGAGATTTCAGCTGTGATGTGGGAGAGGTTTAGCTCTAAGTTCAGAGACGAGTACGTTCCCCCGGTGGAGAGGGAACGGTTGGTTCAGGAGTTCTTGACCCTCAAGCAGGGTACTGATTCGGTTACGGTGATCATGCGGAAGTTTCATGAGAGGGCGATGTTCTGCCCCGAGCAGGCTCGGATGAGCCGGTACTTGGGTGTGTTGAGGAGGGATATCCGGGAGTTTGTGTCAAACTCCACATATCATACCTTTGCTGAGCTTCAGGCGAATGTCAGGAAGCGCAAGATCGAGTTGGAGACCCAGGCCAGGGAGGAGGCCGAGTCTCAACAGGTGGATAGGCGGCCGGGTCAGTCTCAGCCGGCAGCCAAGCGGACTAAGTCCGCCGATTTGAGGACGGGAGGTCTGAAGGGCCGCACTTGCGGAAAGTGCGGCAAGGGTCACGAGAAGACATGTCGATCTGGTGCTTGCTACAAGTGTGGCAAGGAGGGGCACATCACTAGGGATTGCCCCAAGGGGTTTATGGTTTGCTTTCATTGCAACCATACCGGCCATCGGAAGGCCGAGTGCCCTCAGCTTCTTCAGGGATCTGCACCTGCTGCCAAGGCTACTGAGACTCGACCGGTGAAGGCCGAGGCCCCGAGGGCTCGTGGGAGAGCCTTTCAGCTGACTGCGGAGGAGGTCCGCGCTGCGCCCGATGTTGTGGCAGGTATGCTTTATTTCATGTATTTATTTTGATGTTGAGATGTTATGCTTATGTTATGATATACGTAGGTACTTTCCTTGTGAACTCTGTGCCTGCTTTAGTGTTATTTGACTCGGGTGCGAGTCGGTCTTTTGTATCTTTGGCCTTTAGTCAGCATATCAGCGTTAGTCGTGAGCCGTTGAGTCGGCCTCTGAGAGTTTCTATAGCTGACGAGAGGGTGATTTTTGCCACGAAGGTTCTCCGGGGATGTGTGTTAGAGATTTTCGGGGTTGAGTTTCCGATTAATCTGATTCCCATTGCGATGGGTGATGTCTGTGTCATTGTGGGCATGGACTGGTTGAGCCGATTCGACGCAGTCATCGACTGCGAGCGTCAGCTGGTGACTATACGAGACCCTAGTGGGGGAGTTCTTTTGGTGTACGGCGAGGGTACACGTTCGGGATCAGCCTTTTGTTCGGCCGCTAGGGCGAGGTAGTGTCTACAGCAGGGCTGTAAGGGTTTTGTGGCATATGTGATGGATACGCGAGCGACTTCTGAGAGACCGAGTTCAGTTGAGGAGGTACCGGTGGTACGTGAGTTTCCAGATGTCTTTCCCAAAGAATTGCCGGGTGTGCCTCCTGTGAGGCAAGTGGAGTTTGGTATTGATTTGATCCCGGGGGCTGCGCCTATCGCTAAGGTGCCTTATCGCCTTGCACCTCCAGAGATGCAAGAGTTGTCCTCGCAGCTCCAGGAGTTGCTGGGGAAGGGATTTATTCGGCCGAGCAGCTCGCCGTGGGGAGCACCTATCTTGTTCGTCAAGAAGAAGGATGGTTCACACCGGATGTGCATTGACTACCGGGAGTTGAACAAGCTGACGGTCAAGAACCGTTACCCGTTACCGAGGATTGATGATTTATTCGATCAGTTGCAGGGAGCATCTTGGTTCTCCAAGATCGATTTGAGGTCGGGATATCATCAGGTGAGAGTGCGGGATGAGGACGTCCAGAAGACAGCGTTTAGGACGCGATATGGGCATTATGAGTTTGTGGTGATGCCTTTTGGGCTCACCAATGCCCCGGCTGTGTTCACGGATCTCATGAACAGGGTGTGCAGGCCGATGTTGGATCGGTCGGTGATTGTATTTATCGATGATATTCTGGTATATTCGAGATCTAGAGAGCAGCATGAGGAGCATTTGAGGGAGGTCCTTGGGGTTTTGAGATCGGAGAAGCTTTATGCAAATTTCTCCAAGTGCGATTTCTGGTTGCGGGAGGTCCAGTTCCTTAGACATCTCGTTAATCAGGAAGGGATATTGGTCGATCCGGCCAAGGTTGAGGCGGTGATGAGTTGGGAGGTGCCAAAGTCACCCTTTGAGATCAGGAGTTTCCTTGGATTGGCAGGGTATTATCGGAGATTTATCAAGGATTTCTCTAAGATCGCAGTTCTACTCACCAGATTGACCCGTAAGGGTGTTGCATTCTCATGGGGTCCCGAGCAGCAGACCTCCTTTGAGACACTTCGCCAAAGGTTGTGCGAAGCCCCAGTATTAGCTCTCCCGGAAGGGATGGAGGATTTTGTAGTATATTGTGATGCATCGATTTTGGGGCTGGGTGCGGTGTTGATGCAAAGGGGACATGTGATAGCTTATGCATCGAGGCAGCTGAAGCCTCATGAGACGAGATATCCCACGCATGATCTAGAGTTGGGGGCAGTAGTGTTCGCCCTCAAGATTTGGCGTCACTACTTGTATGGGGTTCGATGTACGATATACACGGACCATAAGAGCTTGAAGTACTTGATGGATCAGTCCAACCAAAATATGCGTCAGAGGAGGTGGTTGGATGTGGTCAAGGATTATGATTGTGAGATCCTGTACCACCCGGGCAAGGCCAATGTGGTGGCCGATGCGTTGAGCCGCAGGGGCGGAGAGCACTCCACTGCGAGATGTGTGTTTGAGATTGACCGTGATAGCTCCGGTATTGGATGCCATTCGTGGGGCACAGGCCGAGGCTGTGCAGCCGGAGATGCAGAAGAGGGAACGGGTCGTTGGTTTGGTTTCAGAATTCGTTACGAATGGTCGAGGGCTTATGACTTTTCAGGGTCGGATTTGGGTACCGTTTGTGGGTGGTACGCGCACTACTTTGATGGAGGAAGCTCATCGGTCGAAATTTTCGATCCATCCCGGGGCTACGAAGATGTATTTGGATTTGAGGAAAGAGTATTGGTGGCCCTGTATGAAGAGGGACGTCGCATGGTTCGTTGAGAGGTGCTTGACTTGCCGCAGGGTTCAGGCCGAGCACCAGAGACCGCATGGCAAGTTGCAGCCATTGGAGGTTCCCGAATGGAAGTGGGAACAGATCACTATGGATTTCATCACCAAATTGCCGAGAACTACTAGAGGAGTGGATGCAATTTGGGTGATTGTGGACAGGTTGACGAAGAGCGCTCACTTCCTTGCCATCAGTGAGAGTTCTTCAGCGGAGAAGTTGGCGGAGATATATGTGAGGAAAGTGGTATCTCGGCATGGGGTGCCGATCTCGATTGTTTCGGACCGTGATGTGCGCTTCACTTCCAGATTCTGGAAGAAATTTCATGAGGAGTTGGGTACTAGATTGCATTTTAGTACCGCATATCATCCCCATACAGACGGTCAGAGTGAGCGGACGATTCAGACGCTAGAGGACATGCTTCCAGCATGCGTGTTAGACTTCGGGGGTAGCTAGGATGCGTATTTACCCTTGGCAGAGTTTTCCTACAACAACAGCCATCATTCGAGCATTGGTATGCCACCCTTTGAGTTGTTGTATGGTAGGAGGTGTCGGACACCCATTTGTTGGGGAGAGGTTGAGCAGAGAGTGATGGGCAGTACAGAGATCGTGCTTCAGACGACAGAGCAGATTCAGCAGGTCAGACAGAGGTTATTGACTGCCCAGAGCCGACAGAACAGTTATGCAGACGGACGCCGGTCCGAGCTTGAGTTTCAGGTCGGCGACTTCGTTCTCCTGAAGGTCTCTCCTTGGAAAGGAGTGATTCGATTCAGGAAGACGGGCAAGTTGGGGCCCCGGTATATTGGGCCTTTTCGTGTGATCGCGAGGGTAGGCCGGGTAGCCTATCGTTTGGAGTTGCCAGCAGAGTTGGGGCAGATCCACGACACTTTTCACGTGTCGCAATTGAGGAAGTGTATAGCCGATGAGTCGGCAGTGGTTCCATTAGAGGATATTCAGGTGGATGCGAGCCTGAATTATGCCGAGAGGCCTATGGCCATTAGGGATCGGAAGATCAAGGTTCTGAGGAACAAGGAGGTACCTCTGGTGTTGGTTCATTGGCAACACCGGAAGGGATCGGAGATGACCTGGGAGCTGGAGCGCGAGATGCGGGAGCAGCATCCGGAGCTATTTTCAGAGCGAGACTTCGAGGGCGAAGTCTAGTTCTAGTGGGGGAGAATTGTAACAGCCCGGATTTCCAGGTATCTTTATTGTTGTGATTTTTTTTTTTGGTGTTTTGAGAGGGGACTCGGCGAGTTGGAGCTCAGACTCGCCGAGTAGGGTCGTGATTCTGGACGCGGGATTCGTCTGGACTTGGCGAGTCCAGGATATGGACTCGGCGAGTCCGCGCTATTTAATGAAACCCTAATTTCTCGGGTTTGGGACCTATTTAAAGGGCCTTATGGCCGTCATTTGTGCTCACCAGTCCCTTGAGTGAAACCCTAATCGAGTGTGAGCGTTTGGAGCAAAGAAGGAGGCCATTATTGACCTTGGAAGTGTTATCTTGCAAGGGAAAGGGAGGATCAGCTAAAGGGAAAGCAAGAGGATCCGATTCTGAGGGTTTGGAGTCCAGAGCATCGTTATTGGGGTAATATCTTCGAACTATCCTCTTCTATGTTGATGTTTTCATTGATTAGGGCTTATTAAGGCCTCATGTGGCTAGATCTAGTGCTCCCTTGGTCCCTTAAGCGTTTTAGACCATAGATCTGGACCTTTGGGGGTCCAGAGTGTCCCTTTGCCCAAGCTTTCTGTGAATCAATGGAGGTTTTGGATTGGAATCCTTATGCCTTGGGCCAAAATGCCATTCATGAGACATGGAGTGTATTGTGAACATCAAGATAAGGGCTTTACGTGGTGAATCAGTCTAGGAAGGCCAGATCCATGAATTGTTGGAACAGATCTGACCTTAGAAGCAAGTTTGAGTGATTGCATGGCATGAACTCGCCGTGTCCGTTGAGCAGACTCGGCGAGTAGCTTGAAGATTTCCTTGGATCGGCCAGTGAGTGATCCAGTCGAGTCAGGGGTTGACTCAGTGAGTCAAGACGAGTTAGGGAGGGTCGACAGGCGGACTGAGTCGAGCTGGGACTCGCCGAGTTGTTCTTGAGACTCGGCGAGTTGAGTCGGGGTGGCCCCGCGACTCTCCCAGGTGGAACTCGTCGAGTCAGAGGAAGCACTCGACGTGTAAGAATGGAATCCTAGGGAGTTGGAGAAAACGTCTAGACTCGCCGAGTTGCCCTCGTGCACTCGCCGAGTCCGGTCAAGTTGACCGTTGACCGTTGACCAGAGTTGACCTATGTTTGACTTCTTAGGGATAGTCAAACTTAGAAGATAAAATTGTTAACCAGAGATGTATGATGTTATAGGGAGATTGTAGCTCGGCGGATCGAGCACGAGTGACTTCGGGATTTGCTAGCTATCGATATTCACAAGGTGAGTCTTCTCACTATACTGTACCCGGAAGGGTTTGACTGTGTGACCGGAAGGTCGGATACGATATGAGACATATGTGTTTTATGTGATAAGTTAATTGTTATATGTGCTATGTATGATATGCTTGATATGGGCCGGAAGGCATTATGTTATGGGCCGGAAGGCGAATATGTTATGGGCCGGAAGGCGTTGTAATGTGGACCGTAAGGTTGGCGTGGGTAGGACCGGAAGGTTTACCCAGCAGGGACGGAAGTCCCCTGAGACACATGGACCGGAAGGTCAGGGCCTGGAAAGGCGTAGGTGCGTAAGTTGTATTTTGAGGAACTCACTAAGCAATTATGCTTACAGTTGTTGTGTATGTGTTTCAGGTACTAGCGAGGACCGTGGGAAGGCGCCGGCGTGATCTGTACACACTGATGGATGATTTAGGATCTTGGGATTTATATGATTTGTACTTTGACATGACACGTGGAATGTTTATACCTTGTTTTGGATGAAAACACTTTATTTTGAAATGAAAAATTTGTTTGAAAATTTCCGTTGTTACAGTTTCAAAACTTGTCCTCAAGTTTTGGAATTTGTAAAGTTACCCCCCATGTATACTTTAATTCCAAACTAGACCTTAGAATTTTAAAAGTTAAAATTCAACCCTTATACTTTATAATTTTATAAGTTAATAATGTTTATATATATGTATTAGAGTAAAGTCAGTCTTACCGTTAGTAGGCCTCATTCACGAAGTCGGTCTATAAGGGGGGTATAAGGTTACTGCCTATAAAATGCCAGTTTAATGGGTGTCCACTCTCACCTACCGCTTTTTTGACCGGTGGAGGGTCGTTAGCCGAACGGGTAGGACAAGGATTATAATTCTCCCTTCATTAAAAGTATTAATGATAAATACTAAGTAACTAAACCTTTTATAAATACCTAATCTTAGTTACTTAGGAAAATGTGAATAAGGTGCTAATCCATGAAATTACACTTTGCACTTTGTTTAAGTCGGTTAGTGGAGCTTGTGTGGTTAACCGGCACACTAACTCGTATTTAACAAGGTAGGCAAAGGGTAACTTAATGTTTATCATAGTATCGATGGAGCGTGTGTGGTTAACCGGCACATCGATTGAGGGGTAAACACTTGAGGGTGCCAAGTAATTTTCATGGTTACTTCACACCTTGTTTTGTGATCCTCGGCATCCCAGTCACAAAACGTGAAGGGCACACTCGAGATTGAAACATGCCATTGAAAAGTTCAATGAATCTCAAAAGATCTAGGAGTTTCAAATCCAATTAAAACCTAATAAATTATTTCGTTTTTCATGGTGGAAATTGGTGAATCGTCATTCACCTACCTTCAAATATTCTATAGCTTGGATTACAGCATCCCTCTTCCAAGTTATAAAATAGTTTGTTGGGTCCTAGCCTTAATATTTCGTATTGGGTGTTATATTAAGGACTTTAAATCAACTATCTTGAATATCTCCCAAAAGATGTCTAGTTCAGACATCTATGATCTTCCCAAATATCTTGGAACTTCACTTCCTCCACCTCCTCCAATTATTCTCCCTAACCCACAAGTTCAAAGTCACTCAAGCCCTATTGGCAAGGCAAGGTCTATGTGTGATCACATCTTGGAGATGAAGTCACATACTGACAAGCCGGGAGAGTTGGGTGTCAAAGTCTTAAGAAAGTTAGTGGTTCAATCACTTTGTAAGTCACATAACTCTTATGAAACAGACTATGACAAGACCCTTAATGATCTTATCTATTTGCTTGGTGCTGCTAAATAGAAATGATTTAGTGTACTAGTAAAGCAAATATGATTAGGAGATCAACTTCCCAAAACTTTATGGACAGGGACAATAGTGACACATGAGATCCAGAAAAGCATTCTCTTCCCAATGGAAAGGGATCGGTGTGACATCCCCAATTTCATGGCCAGAAAAGACCGATTTGTTTATGCTTTGTTTTTATAAAATCAGAGTAATCTTTTGATTAAAAGAGTTGCGGAATTTGTTCCCAAAATAAAATATGATAAAATTTATCAAAACGTTTTTCAAGGAGAGTGTATTTTCATTAAATAATAAAACCTCGGGATGTCATGTTCGTTACAGACCAAAAGCATAAACAATATAAAATAGACCTTACAATAGTTATTCAACTACTGATCTATAATCCAAAATCTCTCGTCAAGTCCGCCGACTTATATTCTTGTGTTATTACCTGTAATGAAAAGAAAACTGAGTGGGTCAGGCTTGGGAGCCTGGTGAGCATATAGGGTTTTTAACCCACAATAATACATTTATTATATTCAATTATCAAACAATCAACCCAAATACCCATCCCCATTATCTTCTTAAGGTTTCACCCTAAGAACCAACTATCCTTCATTCACTTATTCCTAAGGAATCGGCACAATATCCATTGCTACCAAAGTTTATCTATCGAGTACTAAATCCATAGTTATCAGAAGCTAACTCCATAGTCGTCGGGGTTCACTCAAGCGGCGCTAACTCCATAGTCACCAAGGTTCACTTAACAAGCGCTAACTCCATAGTCGCCAAGGTTTACTTAACAAGCGCTAACTCCATAGTCGCCAAGGTTCATCAAATAGGCACGAAGTCACATCGTTGCCCAGGTTTATACAATAGGCGCTAACTCCATAGTCACCAAGGTTTATACAAAAGGCGCTAACTCCATAGTCACCAAGGTTTACCTAATAATAGGCGCTAACTCCATAGTCACCAAGGTTTATACAATAGGCGCTAACTCCATAGTCACCAACTATCCCATCTACCCATGTTCTAACCAACATTTTCGTAGATATAAATACTTACACAGCTTAAATCATTTAACACCTGTATAAAACTCCAATTTCCATGCCCATCTCAAATAGACAAATAACATATAAACACATAGCACGTATTTCATAGCAAATACTTCATATTTATGTGTTAGAAGAAGGTAACTACACTCCCACACATATAAACAACAATATACTTAATACACTCAAACCACACTTGTATTATTATCGTGTTTATGAAAGGTAGTATACACTCACCTGATCAGAAGATGATCGGACAACACTACGACTTGTAGAAGTAGTAATCCACCGCAGATCTGGAAGATCTCCACAAAAATCAAACTTTTCGCAGGCAGAGCTTCGGCTCGGGAACCGCACTTCTCGGGATCTTCGGGATCTCGGGACTTGCCTCGGGGCTAGAGAATAATACCAGGGCTTCGGGGTATTTCTGGCACGCAAAACGATGCAAAACGAGAGAGAGAGAAGAGAAGAAATTGGCAATTGGGTCGGCTGCCTTCGCATCCTATTTGTAGGAGGCTGGAGCCTCGGAGTACGCGGGGCGTACTGGTCCGAATGCGTCATGGCGTTCGTCATCCGAAGCCACTTGCTGCGAATGTCGACACTTCGGAGTACGCGGGGCGTACCTCGGATCAGACCGGTGACTCCTTCGGATAATGCTTCCGAATTTCCTTTTAAATTTAAATACAAAATGATTAATAAACTTCGGAAATTCATATCTTCTTCATACGAACTCCGTTTTCGACGTTCTTTATATCCACGCGAAGGTGAGACTACGCTCTACAACTTTTGTTTAGACTCCGTCGGCTAATTTTGACTTTTATTTTTATTATTTATTTTTAATAGGCCGCGACAGAAAACTTCGTTATAAATTCATAACTTCTTCGTTTGACGTCCATTCTCGCCTAACTTTTTATCGCTTCGATACCAACAACGAGATCTTCGATTCTCGTTTAGATTGCTAAGGCTAAATATCGCTCTAACGTAAATTCACTTTTTACGTCGCGCGGTGTCGTGCCGGTTCTGTCGCGAAACTTCGACATGTCATAACTTCTTTGTTATAACTCGGATTTTGGCGTTCTTTATATGCACGGAAACCTTGTAACATATACTACAACTTAGTTAGGATTATTCATCCTAAATAATCTTCTATCAAAAAGTCATTTTTGACTCTTATTGTCTCTAAATTGACTAGCCCTGATCTACGGGCGTTACAATTATCTCCCCCTTAGGATGATTACGTCCCGGAATCATCAACGAAATAGGATTCGCATACTGACTCCATAAGTTGTCTCTCCATTCTAAGTAATAACCTTGATGGGTCGTGTCCCGATGACCTCTCATCATAGTCGGACTCAATTGATATGACCCCTAGGGTCGGAATAACAACTATCTTACTAGACATTACCGAAACAATGGTAATGACATACTTGAATAAAACGGAATCAATTACTAGCTTCTTGATAACCTTGTGACTTCCCCTGATCCAAGCGTGAGTCCTGTGCTTCCGGTAGTATAGATCTCTACTACCATTCACACCTACTCATACTCGTCCCAAGTATTGTCTCGCAGTTAACCAAGTCACCATACATAAATAATATAATCATTCAACACATCAGATAACAAAACCAGGATTTATATTAATTCTTGAAACTATTACACAAAAGAAGGACTAAGGAATCAAGTACACTTTCTTGTGCACTTGTTAAAGTCCACCACAAAAGATGGATAAGACTATTCATCATGATTTACTAAGGTTTAGTAAATATGATTATACTTACAAGCTTAAGTATAATTCTGAAACATTGGAAAATTTTCAATGTATGGCAGAACGAATAAGAAGAATCAAATTAGGCAGAAGGATAAAAGTTTCTCAGATCTGAAAAGATGGGAGAGTACTTTAGTCTCATGTTTTAAGGTCATCTTAATGATTTTGAGACCTTATCACATTTCATCCTCTAAGTACATTCTGATAGTTAAGAAGAGGAGTTATGAATTGTTGAAGTGGTTAAATCAAGAAGATGATTCATACTTCATTCCAAAACAATTCATAGAGTTATACTCTAAGATTGTAACTTGAGTGACATGTCTTAAAGAATGTTTAAAACACTTGTCAAATGTAAGAGTAAAAGTTTCCTACTCTTGTACATTTGAAATTGGTAAGTTGTGATGTTTTGGATAAAACAAAGACCAACTAAGGCTAATTGTGTTAAGTGTCTGTCTTGATTAGAATCCACACTATCTCTTGAATATTTTGCGAGAAAGTCGTATAGATCAAGGAGACAGTGGGAGTCTAAAAGATCCTGAAAAAGGTTTCAAGAAGTAATCAAGAATAAAACCTGTATTTCATCGCTAGCACACAAGTAGAGGTTTATAACCTATTGTGCTGACATTTCTGTGCCCATTCCAGTTAAGTTGGCTATACATTTGAGTTCTACATGTTCTCAATTGTTTGCATAACTACTTGGAAGCAATGACAGGCCCTTGAGCTGCCAAGCGGCAAGAAGTTAAGATTGCACAAGTTCAATCCATATGAGTTTGGATTTGTCATTATCCTTGTCTTGTGACTATGGTTTTGACAATTCACATGGATAAGAACACATACACCATTAAATCTAAGTGTCATATGGTTTCTCTTCGATTCATGAAAATGATGGTAAGGAAATTCTTTCACTAAGTAGATTTTGAGTAGATAGCAATTGTGGGAATGACAAAAGGTATAAACATTATGATTACGACATCCCTCTTCATAATTGTTTAGACACACATGTGAGCTATCTAAGAGAGGTGTATGATATTGATAAAGTCTTATCAAGGCAATCTAGTAACAAAAATCTGAACTTTGGTAAGAAAGCCAATAAAGTATTGATTTCTAGAAGTTCAGTTGATTTCTGGGTACATGTCAAAGCTAGTGGGAGCATAAGTTTTATGCTAATAATCATCATGTTAGTGGGAGAATGATAATGATGATAAGTATTGCAAGTTAGCAATGTTAATAATAGAAAACAAAAGTTTCAATTCGTGAGGTTGCAGGGGTTGAAAAAGTTGTTTTGCTATAATTAAGGGAGAGGAAATTATACTTGATCTCAAATCTGAAAGCTTAGATTGAGGTCTTAATCATATTTAGTCAAGAATATATATGAATTTCATGTTGGGATGGCTCAACATAAGTAAATTCTATATATGGGTTTATTATTTGCGTTATAAAATTCGATTATGATTACGGCATCCCTTTCCATAATCTGAATTATGAGAACTTGGCAAATAGAAATGAAAATATTATAGCAGAAGACTGGTTTAGTCTTTATGTGAGACATCATGAATCGTGTCCCATATGCTTCGGATATAGGATCGATTACATGTGCTATATTCACTCTTTCTAAGTTTCTCCATATGCCTGGGGCATGGAGAAGGGAAAAAGGTCTAGAAATGGATATGACTAAAATGATTAAGCAATTGTTGAGGACAATCTAAGGTTTACCAAAGATTGGTTGCTCAAGGATAGTTAGAAGTATAGTATTAATTCTGGAAGGACCATATTGACATAATCTGTAAGGAGGAAACTCTTGTTCAGAAGTGATAGTCAAAATGGAATATGGAAATGCTTGAAAGTTGGAAAGTATTCAATCTGTATGATTAGGAAACTTAATGCAAGAAGGATGTTTCCAAGGAGTTGATCTCCTTTGGAATACTCTGTGATGATTGTTGCCAAGTCTTTGTGAATTTGTGCATAATCATTACAAGAGGATCAATGCATATAAGTTTAGAATCTAACCGATTTCAGTAAATGGCATGAATTTGGAATTCTTGCATTTGTAGTAAGATTTGGGACTGTGAAATGAGAATCATTGGAGTTATGTTCAATTAATCTATTTCACAAAATAAATATCATAGACAAACATAGTATGCAAACTTGGTGTATGGCATGACTAGTGTTTAGAAAAACATAATGTACATGCTTGGAGCATGGGACAACTATTGTTTTAAATTCAAGAATAAAGTTGATAGCCGAAACAGTATACAATGAATAATGTGTAATCATATGGTGATAAATAAAAGGTGTTTTATTTATGTTCATAGGTTTGGATACCATATTCGATTTAATTATTCTTGTGTTTCATTTTGCATGTTTTGACTTCCAAAATAAACTAGGTCATTGTTTTGGATGACTAAGTTATTCAAACCATCCACAGTCGGTCATATGTTAGAAGTAGATATGAATCAAGACTGTCATGGGTTGGCTTGTAGAGGTCTAATATGTTGGACAAGGTGGTGCTACAACACTCATGAGTGCTCATAAGTTCTGAGTATTGGATTCAACCCGCGCTCATTGGAATCACTTCATGGATTTTATCACGAGTGATCATGAGAAGATAATATCTTATATTCTTCAAACCTAGAGATATGAGTTGTTACTTTGAGTTGGTTATACATTGATTGCACGAAAACGCATTGGTAACTCGATGTTATAAAACATGCCTTTGTGTATGATTCAACAAGTAATAGAACAAGCAATATGAGTCGAAGTTTATCCATTCCTTTTACCTTTGGGATAAAAGCGATATATGTGGGCCCCTCGATGATTTGATGATGACAAATGGAAGTGCTCGGCCGGGCCAAGACTGATTTGATTTGTTCAATTAGTCAGTCGTCATAAATCAGAAATCAAGAAACAAAAAATGGACAGAGAAAATGATTATAATCCATGTCTCAGTCCATATGATATCTAGAATGGAGGAATATATGATCCCTTATCTAATGGACGCGTCATTGATTTGTTCAGAGTTCGACAGCGGCTTTAAGAGCTACGATTGCTAGTCGGGTTATGAAGTCGTACTTGGAATAATAGTTTTACACTTATCCAAGTGGGAGACTGTTGGATTAGATGTCTAAACCCATAACTATTATTGGTATGTACTTGACCCAAGAGTAGCATGGTCCATTTGGGTTGCATATCATCAGGACAATTTGTTAGGATGGACTTTTGGGAGAAGGTTATTTATGGTTTATTAATATATTATAAGTTATAATATATTAATATGAAATCATATGTTTTAATTAGTATCGATCAAGAATTAATTTGGAATTAATTTAGTGATCAAAAGAGACTAATTAAATCTATGGGGACTAATTATGATAAATAGTTATATTTATATGTGTTGGGCTTATGACCCGTGTTGGACCAAGTTTATGTATGGATACATAAAGAGTTGGGCCACATGAACCATGGATCATAAAACCCATGGGTATGGATTATGGGTTATACCCATGACCCTTGGAATCCTACATATAAATAGGTTACTCCATAGCCAAAATCACCACTTCTTTTCTTGGAGAAATATGGAGGTGTTTTGGTGCATGGAATTCTCTCTCAAGAGCCACCTTTGTCCTAGGTGTGTTGTGATTCCATTTGAGGCATTTCATACTATTGGTGCTAAGCTCTTAAGGCCAAATACATCAAGACTTCAAGCCACATGAAATGTATGTTTCCCTAACTAGTATATTATATGGTTTATGTCAAATGCATGCTAGTTATATGTTTAATGCCTTGGAAACCATTTGCATGTATAATTAGTGAAAACATAGATCCAAGGTATTTAGGGTGGTATGTGCACCATAGGATGTTGTATTATACCAAAACCCAAGATTTCTATGCGTACTAATTGGGTATAAGTTATATATACTCAGAGTAAATAAACAATCGGTTGTGCGCATATGCCCTAAGCTCACAACCCAACAGGGAACAGAAAGTAAGGCGGATAGCACACATTCCATTGGTTACTAGATCGTTGTCATATATAACCCTGGTGTAATCACTTGTTACTCATGGAATTATTTATAATGGTTCCTTTATATCTCACGAAAAGTTCTTTTAAGAAAACCTATGTTTCTTATAGTAAAATATTGACTACAGTGACTACTTTTATAATAGCTTTGTTTATACTGCTATATATAATCTGATATCGGGTAGAAAGTTAATTGGGTGAATCTGCCCTAAGTCCACAACCCAACGAGGACAGGAAGTATGGCAGAAAACACCCATTTAACTATCCATTGGGTATTAGTTTTATATATAAACATGGTGTATAAACTAAGGTGTTATAGAGTTACTCACCTAACGTCTTTAAGTGTATACTGGCTTAATAAAATGGATTAAGCCCTTATCTGGGAAATTTCTAGTTTTGTATACCAAAAGTACTGACTTTGAAAAGTATGCGTTGTACTAGAAAAGCTGTGCGTTGACTCCGTGTCCTATAACCTGATCCATACCTGGTACCCTTATGATGACTTAATGTATACTAATCATAAATATATATATATATATATATATATATATATATATATATATATATAGAATTGGGTAGATAATAGATTGGGTGAATCCGTTCCAAGCCCACAACCAAACGAGGACAAGAAATGTAATAGCCCGAAATTCAGGTTCTACCATTTAACCCTTCATCTTTTCTAAGTTGTCATATTGGGTCCTTTGTGTTGAGTGTTAAGCTTGTGAGTATGCTGGGCGTACAAGGAGTACGCTGCGCATACTCGCGCGCTTATTTTGTACGTGGTTCCATCCGGGTACACGGGGCGTACCTAAGGTTACGTCGGGCATAACCGGCCCAGATTCAAAACCCTAAGATGACGTGAGGGCTATAAAAGGAATGAGATGGTCTTGTCCCTCAGCCACCATCTTTCAGAAAGAAACCCTAAGAGAGCATTTCCTTCGTTTTTAGCTTGGGTGTGAGTGTTCTAAGCTTCAAAGTGCCATTTCAAGGTGGTGAAAGAGAAGAGGAGACCATTATGGAGGTGATATGTGTATTTATATATATATATATATATATATATACATTATATCTTAATATTTTAGCCTTTACTATTCTCTTTTAGAACTAAAAAGTACTTATAATGCTTTGAATTATGATTTTCAGCTATTCGTTGTTGACGGAGCACAAAAGAAAAGACTGGAGCGGAATTAGGGCTTACAAGCTAAAAGAAAGAAAAAAATGTTGGAAGAGTCAATTATGCCCTGTGTAATTTACATGTACGCTAAGCTTAATAGCAAAAATGAATTACACCCAGCGTAATTTATGGTTACGCCCCGCGTAACTGTTGCATCCAGATAACCTCTTCGCAATAAGTTCCTGAGTACGCCCAATGTAATCCGATTTACGCCCAGCGTACTTAAGTCGGTTCCAAGGGCTATAAAAAGCGATTATCTGCTAACCAAAAGGGGGATTCGACTTCTAACCTAATTTAGTCGATAATGAACTTCTGTTAAGCCGTTTTGTGGGTCTAGAAGGCGGCCGGAAGGCCGTTAAGCTAACGGGAGCGAAGATCAGATGGATTGGAGAACGGATACATGTCGGTAATCATATGGGTTGTTAACGTGACCATGTTTAGCATTCCATTGTGATACTATTATGTGTTTAGTTTCTGATTTAGGTGTAAAAACCTTTTACTTTGCGTTTATGATTGAATGAAACCTTGATTATTGGACTAATTGCTATATTGAATTTTTTGTTTATGTTTAATTTATCTTGCCAAGCTTGTTAAAAGATCCTTGTGTTAATGATAATTATTTGTTGTTAATTATTAAGTAAATCGAGCTGTATGAACATCTGCTTGATTGCTTGTCTCTTATGATTTTGATGACTATCAAGATTATAAGTCTAGGAATAACGAATGTGAAACTAGGATTAACATGGAAATAAGTAAGTTAACGTGTGAGCCTTGCTTGATGACCATCAACAAGAGGTTAATTGAGCGACCAATTTGATTAACTATATTTACAAGTCTTGCTTGATACGAACTGAACACTAGGAAGCATGTTAGTTTAATGAACTAATCACTGTTTGAATGGACTTGTTTGCTAAAGGATTAGTTATAGTGAACATGAATCTAATCATTTTAGGAATCGGTGAACATGAATAAATGAATTTGTATATGCAATTGTCTATGTTTTTTAGGTGTAATTCATCTAAACCAAAGTACCTGAAGAGATTTGCTTTCCTGTTAGTTTATCGAGATTTGTTAATTAATTGTTCGTTCGAGATTCAATAACCATTTCTTTATTCCTTTCGTATGTCTTGTAACCTATAATCAAATATTTTAAATTAATTCATCACCGTTCCCTGTGATCGACACCCGACTTACCAAAGCTATACTGTAATCTGACTAGGTACACTTCCTATAAGTGTATAGTTAGTCTAAGTTTGTTACGTTATAAATATTAAAATTAGTGGGTACTTTTGTGCACATCAAGTTTTAGGCGTCGTTGCCGGGGAACAGCTTGTAATTAATTTAGTTTATTTGATTATTCATTATGTGTTTTTTTAGTTAGTTTTTATTTTTAGTTTTATTTTCGTTGATATCATTTCACTTGTCGGGAAGGTTCTTGTTGTTATTTGTAGGAATTTGGGATCATACACATTGCTTGGTTTTACTTTTTGCATGGGTTTCGAGAATGCAAGCGATTAGGGAATTCTTGACCTGCTTAGCCTACTACTTTGTTGATTTTTCCAACTCAATCCATGAGGCGTAGTATAGCAAGGCGTATTGTGGTGGTTAAGTGGAAGACCGAGCTCTTGCTGTTCTTCACTAGTCAGGTCACTTCTTGTTCTACTTTTAGTTAAAGGTGCGAAGAAAACAAAGGAAATATTCTAACGGGTCCCGAAAAAGGTTGTTTTCACAAACCAATTCTTGCGTGCAAGGGTTTTAATCAACCATTGTTGTTTGATCTCGACAAAGACAAGCAATCATGATGTCTCATTTTTTAATATGTCACTCATCGGAAAGTCATGGCTGTTGTTGAAGCAATTAAAAAAAATTATATTTAGAAGTTCCCAAATTAATTAGTTGGAAAAAAAGGAATTTCAAATAAGGAAAAGGAAAAAATTCCAGCTAATTTACGCCCAGCGTAATGGAGTTTACGCCAAGCGTACTAAACATTGATCGCGGATGACTCTTTCTCGGCATTGGAAGTACGCCCTGCGTAAATGTGCATTTACGCCCAATGTAAATCGACGACAGGTTTTATCATTTTACCCTTTGACTTTTTTTTGTTATTCTTTCAATTTCTCTTCCTTCGCACACGCATACACTGTGACAACAAGTTCTCCCACAAGATCTTCGATTCTTCTTCTTTTCTTGTAGAAATCGACACTAAGGTATGTCATTTGGAAGCCATATCACGTTAATTTGTGTTTAAATTAGTGGCATTAGCTTCATTTAGCCTAAATAGAATTCTAGGGTTTATACCCTTCGTCAATTGGGGTCGATTTCATGAATCTGTTGTTTGATTATGTTTTAATACACCGATTCGGACCAATAGACTAAACCCTTGAACTCGAATTGGCCTTTAAACTTGTGTATGAACATTCGATTCGAGGATTTGAGTGAACGCATAGCGTTCTAAATGAATAACCTGTGTATGCCCCCCATGTGTTTGACCCCTGGATTGTTTATTGCTTGCGTATGTGCTTAATCTGAAAACTTTGATATGCGTTATGACTTTAGAACAAACAGGGGGACAGTTTCGTGAATCTGGACGTACGCCTAGTGTATGTTGGATGTACGCCCAGCGTACAGTCATGCCCAAGGACCATTGTTTTTCATTCTAAATTGGTTAATGTTGTGAATATTTTGTTTGGTTTTGTGTTGGTATTTATTTGTGCAGATTATGGCCCGAAGAACTCAAAGGACCAACCCACTCGAGGACGTGACCGATCACCGTTTCTTACAGTTTCCGCAAACTCTAAACGATGCAACCCGGGCACGATATGTCACCAATCTGAGTCTGCTGCTCACTAAGGAGATCGACATAGCACCTTCATTTGACTAGGAATTGGAGACCCAGACTGACTTACTGCGCTGATCCAGGATTTTTTGCAATACACGCACTCGGACGCGAGTGGAGTGCATTTGTTCGTATGTCAGGGATGGGCAAGACTGTTTAGGATCCAGGAGCCTGTGTATCGAGAATTTTTGCTGGAGTTTTATGCTACAGTTTCCTATGACCCTAGGAAGACACCCGATTATAGGACAACCTTTTCCTTCAGACTGGGTGGAGTGAGTCGGGAGTGCAGTGTGATTGAGCTCGCCACTCGAGTTGGGATATATACAGCGGATGAGACGAGGAGTGTCCACTTCCCGACATTCCTTGCTGATTGTCTCACGGGCCGGCCAGATGACTATAATGAAAACACTTTTTGGGCCGAGATTACAGGGGGAGTATATACGCCATCTACTGCACGGGGAGGATGATTCGGTCTACTACATACAAACTGCTGCACCGTTTGATTTCCATATCTCTCACGCACCATAAGAACAGTGAGAGAGTGCCTTCGACAAATTTATATTTCTTAGGGGCACTTGTTACTCCAGGGAGGCACCTGAACCTTCCAGTTGCTTTAGCCGCATATTTGGGTAGGAGGGCCAGGGGACTTCGGGAGGATAGCCCGATTTGCAGGGGGCATTTTATCACGCGATTAGCTCGATCATATCAGTTGTTGATGCGTGAAATTACGAGATTGATGGTGCTGCATGATATGAGGCCGATGAGCCTTCAGTTATTGGAGTCGATGCGTGTACATGAGCGGGGCGGAGATGGTGTCTTGCGGGTACGACCAGATGAGGTGGCGGACGAGGAGGGTGCATATCACCCCTCGAAAACCGAAGGCGGAAACATTTCCGGGGCGGACTCTACGTTGAGTATCAAATCCAATATACATAGTAAGGAATGTAAATAACCATTACATTACATATGTAAAAGTTTACATTTTGTTTCAGAAGTAAGTTATACATGTGATACATAGTATATATGAACAAAATGAGATGAGTCTTCTACGTACTCCGTCTTCGCCAAAAGAGATGGTCGGGTACCAGTCTAATGTGAACCTGAGAATACAAGCGGGCTGAAAATCAGCATAAAGCTGGTGAGTTCATAAGCGGTTTTGTTTTATGAAAATGTACGAGTTCCTTTAGTTTCCTGAAAACGTGGTTATCCAAGAAAATCCCATATTTTCTTAAAAGTTGGTTACCAAATCCAAAATGTAATTGTGAAAGATGTACAATGAAAACATGATTGTTCTTGTGAATTGAAAAGTTTAGTTATCTAACTTGTTACACTTTTCTAGTTACGTACTACTGTTACCCAATAAAATCCTATATTTTCCTACATGTGTCTATGTGTGAACTGCTACCGATTCTGATTATGTTCAACGTTATCCCCATGAAAACCCTATGTTTACCTGAATGTGTGTGTGAACTGTTACCAATTCTGTGTGTGCGCATTGTTACCGATTCCGATTATCTTCAATGTTATCCCTAGGAAAATCCCATATTTTCCTGAATGTGTGTGTAGTCTCCTGAAAGTCTGACTATCCTTAAATGTTCATTAGTTTTATTACGTACATAAAACTAATAATTAAGTGTAAAATATTAATAATCTTGATTGCGAGTCCTTAACCATACTCAGACTAGATACGAATCGGGCCAGGGCCAATATCCTTTTTATGACTTTCGTCACCCTTGAACCTTTCGGTTCGGCTGTAGCTAGCAGCCAGGTGTGGGATTGTCAGTCCCATATAGATCTATACACTCAAGTCACATTCTCCCTCCTGGAGATTCTGGTTACAAGGGTTAGTCCTCCACTCTCTCGTGCTAAGGAAGTGTTACAGAGGACGTGTCTCCAATCTTTAAGCTTACTCTATACTTCTCGCCTAGGGTAGTAGTATCTACGACTAACTAAGTTGTAATGTGCATGTCCTTTACACTCGAGCCTAGGTGTATTATTAAGGACGATACATATGATTTATGTGTTATAATGGTGTTTGTCTTTCACACTCGAGCCTAGGTGTATTGTTAAGGGCACACAAATGTTTTATATTTTTCTAATGGTGTCTATCTTTTACACTCGAACCTAAGTGTTTTATTATAGACATTACAATGTTTTATGCTTTCTATCAATATAATTGTGAACAATCAAATGTGAAGTATACAACATAACAGTGTATAATAAGAATTGAAAATCGGTTTTAAACAAATAACTCTGCAAGTTAAAACAGTTTGTTAAAAGGTTTTCGATTCTTAAAAATGTACAATATATGAAACCATTTAACTAAAATCATGATTTTAAGTACAAGATATTCTTGTACTATGGCTTGTATTCCCCCCTGAAAACTTTGAAAAACCATTGAAAAAGAGTAGGGATATGAACTCACCGGACGCGAAAATGTGTCGAATGGAATCCTATACGTCGAATCGAGGCTTGATAACATGCGAGATTCCTATGTAATATGAAATGGTATACAAATATATCTAATTAGATTCATAAAATATAATTAGATATGAAGTTACACTCCAATGAATGAAAACACCTCAAAACGGGTGTTTGGAGTGACCCGGGTGACATCTACGAACATGTATTAATGAGGGGGACTTGGGATTTGAGTTTACTCTTCAAGAGTAAACTTCCTAATGAGTTTACGGCCTTATACACTACTCACACATGAGTTCACGGCCGTGAACTCATGTTGGCAAGGGTTATGGAGCTTAAATGGCCAATATCACTTGGGAAGAGTTGGAACAATTTTACCTAAGGCTTGCATTTAATTTAATTCATCAAATAACATCACTGAAGGGAGTTTACGGCCCTACCTTGGAGCTTATAGCCATAAACTCCTATACCCCTCCTTGAATGAGTGATTTAATGTCCCAAAACTAATCACATGTGATTCCAATAATTTTTCCTAGCCTTGATATGAATTTGGGGCAACAAAAGACACACAATTAGGAGTTTACGGCCATGAAATACATGCTATCACTGTAAACTCTCAAATGAAGAGTTTGGTCATGTTTAAGGTCCCCAAACTATTTTTGGTTGGTTCTATGATTTATTCTAAGGCTTTTGGTGAAGTTATATGGCTTTCTAACATGTTGGAAATGAGTTTACACTCATGTTTAAGGAGTTTACGGCCCAAGCACATGCCTTGGCCGTAAACTCATGCAAATCCCTCAAAATCCATGTCTAAGGTGTTCTAAGTCTATTTCATGAAATCATATAGCCATATCTAAGGTCTAGTTGTGGTTTGGAAGGGTTTAAGGGCTTAAAAACCCTCTAAATATGAGTTTACGGCCTAAGCACCTTCCAGGGCCGTAGACTCATATACAAGGCCCTAATTCATGTTTTAATCTCGAATTTGAAGGTCAAATATGATACATAATGAGTTAAGGAAGGTACCTTGGTGATTAGAAGCCTTAAATTTGAGATTTGAACCCTTAAACTTGGATTTAGGAGAGAGGTTGGAGAGATGGTTGTGAAATGAAGCAAAAGCTTCAAATGAAAGCTTGGATCACTTTAAATAGTGTCCAAGTTCGGGACACGGAGGAATTTTTACCCGATACCGGCGTTAGACGCGGCTTTTGGTCGCACCCGATCAAGTTACCGTAACTCGATATGGTCGATTCTAGAAATGTTCCGATCACTAATATGAGGTGTTAGAATGAGTTCTAAAGGTATTAGGACACTCATTAAGTCATAAAATAAAATACACATTAATGACTTAATTAAATGACGGAATCGAAAACAAAATTGGTAACGGTGATTGGTTGGTAGAAATGGATTACGAAAAGGGTTACAAGCAATGGTACGAAATATCGGGTTGTTACATTATCCCCCGTTAGAGGGAATTTCATCGCGAAATTCAAAGATTTGAACACAGATCGCGATGTGAAAAGAGATATTAGGATGAATTTACTGCTTCGGGTCTTCATGCTCCTAAGTGGAATTGAGTCTCTGCTTGACATTCTAGCGAACCCTCACTGTCGGGATATGAGGATGATACCAATCTGTCACACCCCGAAAACCGAAGGCTGAAAAATTTTCGGGGCGGACTCCACGTTGAGTATCAAATCCAATGTACATAGTAAGCAAAGTAAACAACCATTACATTACATATGTAAAAGTTTACATTTTGTTTCAAAAGTAAGTTATACATGTGATACATAGTATATATGAACAAAATGAGACGAGTCTTCTACGCACTCCGTCTTCGCCAAAAGAGATTGTCGGGTACCTCTCTAATGTGAACCTGAGAATACAAGCGGTTTGAAAATCAGCATAAAGCTGGTGAGTTCATAAGCGGTTTTGTTTTACGAAAATGTACGAGTTCCTTTAGTTTCTTGAAACTTGGTTATCCAAGAAAATCCCATATTTTCTTAAAAGTTGGTTACCATATCCAAAATGTAATTGTGAAAGATGTACAATGAAAACATGATTGTTCTTGTGAATTGAAAAGTTTAGTTATCTAACTTGTTACACTTTTCTGGCTACGTACTACTGTTACCCAGGAAAATCCTATATTTTCATACATGTGTCTATGTGTGAACTGCTACCGATTCTGATTATGTTCAATGTTATCCCCAGGAAAATCCCATATTTTCCTGAATGTGTGTGTAGTCTCCTGAAAGTCTGACTATCCTTAAATGTACATTAGTTTTATTACGTACATAAAACTAATAATTAAGTGTAAAATATTAATAATCTTGATTGCGAGTCCTTAACCATACTCAGACTAGATACGACTCGGGCCAGGGCCAATATCCTTTTTATGACTTTCATCACCCTTGAACCTTTCGGTTCGGCTGTAGCTAGCAGCCAGGTGTGGGATTGTCAGACCAGTATAGATCTATACACTCAAGTCACGTTCTCCCTCCTGGAGATTTTGGTTACAGGGTTAGTCCTCCACTCTCTCGTGCCAAGGAAGTGTTACAGAGGACGTGTCTCCAATCTTTAAGATTACTCTTTACTTCTCTCCTAGGGAAGTAGTAACTACGACTAACTAAGTTCTAATGTGCCTGTACTTTACACTCGAGCCTAGGCGTATTATTAAGGACGATACATATGATTTATGTGTTATAATGGTGTTTGTCTTTCACACTTGAGCCTAGGTGTATTGTTAAGGGCATACATATGTTTTATATTTTTCTGATGGTGTTTGTCTTTTACACTCGAACCTAAGTGTTTTATTACAAACATTACAATGTTTTATGCTTTCTATCAATATAATTGTGAACAATCAAATGTGAAGTATACAACATAACAGTGTATAATAAGAATTGAAAATCGGTTTTAAACAAACAACTCTGCAAGTTAAAACAGTTTGTTAAAAGGTTTTCAATTCTTAAAAATGTAAAATTTATGAAACCATTTAACTGAAATCATGAGTTTAAGTACAAGATATTCTTGTACTCTTGCTTGTATTTCCCCCCTGAAAACATTGAAAAACCATTGAAAAAGAGTAGGCGTATGAACTCACCGGACGCGAAAATGTGTCGAATGGAATGCTATACGTCGAATCAAGGCTTGATAACACGCGAGATTCCTATGTAATATGAAATGGTATACAAATATATCTAATTAGATTCATAAAATCTAATTAGATATGAAGTTACACTCCAATGAATGAAAACACCTCAAAACAGGTGTTTGGAGTGACCCGGGTGACATCTACGGACGTGTATTGATGAGGGGGACTTGGGATTTGAGTTTACTCTTCAAGAGTAAACTTCCTAATGATTTTACGGCCTTATACACTACTAACACATGAGTTCACGGCCGTGAACTCATGTTGGCAAGGGTTATGGAGCTTAAATGGCCAATATCACTTGAGAACAGTTGGAACAATTTTACCTAAGGCTTGGAATTAATTTAATTCATGAAATAACATCACTTAAGGGAGTTTACGGCCCTAGCATGGAGCTTACGGACGTAAACTCCTATACCCCCATTGAATGAGTGATTTAATGTCCCAAAACTAATCACATGTGATTCCAATAATTTTTCCTAGCCTTGATATGAATTTACGGCCATGAAATACATGCTGTCGCCATAAACTCTCAAATGAAGAGTTTGGTTATGTTTAAGGTCCCCAAACTATTTTTGGTTGGTTCTATGATTTATTCTAATGCTTTTGGTGAAGTTATATGGCTTTCTAACATGTTGGAAATGAGTTTACACTCATGTTTGAGGGGTTTATGGCCCAAGCACATGCCTTGGCCGTAAACTCATGCAAATCCCTCAAAATCCATGTCTAAGGTGTTCTAAGTCCATTTCATGAAGTCATATAGCCATATCTAAGGTCTAGTTGTGGTTTGGAAGGGTTTAAGGGCTTAAAAATACGGCCGTAAACTCTTATACCCCCCTTGAATGAGTGATTTAATGTCCCAAAACTAATCACATGTGATGCCAATAATTTTTCCTAGCCTTGATATGAATTTGGGGCACCAAAAGACACACAATTAGGAGTTTACGGCCATGAAATACATGATATGGCCATAAACTCTCAAATGAAGAGTTTGGTTATGTTTAAGGTCCCCAAACTATTTTTGGTTGGTTCTATGATTTATTCTAAGGCTTTTGGTGAAGTTATATCGCTTTCTAACATGTTGGAAATGAGTTTACACTCATGTTTGAGGGGTTTACGGACCAAGCACATGCCTTGGCCGTAAACTCATGCAAATCCCTCAAAATCCATGTCTAAGATGTTCTAAGTCCTTTTCATGAAGGCATATAGCCATATCTAAGGTCTAGTTGTGGTTTGGAATGGTTTAAGGGCTTAAAAACCCTCTAAACATGAGTTTATGCCCTAAGCACCTTCCAGGGCCGTAAACTCATATACAAGGCCCTAATTCATGTTTTAATCTCGAATTTGAAGGTCAAATATGATATATAATGAGTTAAGGAAGGTACCTTGGTGATTAGAAGCCTCAAATTTGAAATTTGAACCCTTAAACTCGGATTTAGGAGAGAGGTTAGAGAGATGGTTGTGAAATGAAGCAAAAGCTTCAAATGAAAGCTTGGATCACTTTAAATAGTGTCCAAGTTCGGGACACGGTGGAATTTTACCCGATACCGGCGTTAGACGGGGCTTTTGGTCGCACCCGATCAAGTTACCGTAACTCGATATGGTCGATTCTAGAAATGTTCTGATCACTAATATGAGGTGTTAGAATGAGTTCTAAAGGTATTAGGACACTCATTAAGTCATAAATGGATTAGAATGAGTTCTAGAAATGTTCTGATCAATAAAATACACATTAATGACTTAATTAAATGACGGAATCGAAAACGAAATTGGTAACGGTGATTGGTTGGTAGAAATGGATTACAAAAAGGGTTACAAGCAATGGTACGAAATATCGGGTTGTTACATTATCCCCCCGTTAGAGGGAATTTCGTCCCGAAATTCAAAGATTTGAACACAGATCGCGAAGTGAAAAGAGATATGAGGATGAATCTACTGCTTCGGGTCTTCATGCTCCTAAGTGGAATCGGGTCTCTGCTTGACATTCCAGCGAAACCTCACTGTCGGGATGCGGCTTCGTTTCAAATGGTTAACTTATCAATTCATGATTCCAATTGATTCATCCATGAGGGTTCGGACTTCCGTTGGTTTCGATCTCATCAAAGGATTTCTAGGATTTCGTCAGGTCAACACTCCTTACGAACAAAGATGTGGAATACCAGATGGTTGCTAATGAGTTTTAAAGATAGCTCGGAGGGGGCTACGGGATTGTTTCCTAACGAGGATCTCGAAGGGTCCAATGTTCTACGAGTAAAGTTTTCCATACTTCCCAAGGCGTACTATGTATTTCCAGAGTAAGATTTACAACAAGTGGGTACATTTTCACGTGGTAGAGTAACTTAGGGTCCGATGGTCCTATAGGAAACTTCTACGCAGGTTTGCAATAATAGTCGACGGGACCCAAGAGTTGACGGGTTTCTCTAGGTACCTCCGGTGCCGACTGATTCTTTATTTCTTTTAGTCTTTGGAAAGGTCCACAAGTATGACGGCTTTGCTTATCCACTTACCGGAAAGTGGTTTGACCGAAGGGTACCACTACTACCTTGTAGTGATCGTATCAAGTCCTGGTTGCTGTCTTGGACACATCGTCCTCACTAAGGTTTTGGCTACGAGGTAATTCCAGGGATTTAAGTCGATGCGAGACTTGACTACATGTTCGGAAAGAATTCTTAAGAATTCTTCGGAAAAGGCATCGGGGAAAAGAGTTGCAGACTTCTCATTTCTCGATGATCACACGACCAAGGAATACATGGGAAAACTTTTTAAGCTTTGATGCACGAAGATCATGAGAGTCGGGTCAGAGGAAGGTTAAGACGAATGGCTTTCTCGAAAGCAGGAATAACAACATGAATGAGGCTCGGTCATTACATGCTAAAGATGACATCAAAGCATTTCATGAAAAGCTTGCCATTAGATCGAACTAAAAAGAATAATTGTTCGGATTTAGGATGCAATCTACGGATATGACGTTAGCGTTCTCATTCTCACTTGATAACCAAATCGACAGTATACATTTTCGATTACTCACGAACGACAGGGTTTAAAAGATGTTCAAATGGATGGTTAGTGAATTTCTTTCGGTGCTAGAATCGAAAAGAATCACAGGCATAAAATTTAACGAGGGGAAATATACCTGTGGCAACGGTGGGATCGGTGGCTGTCTCTTCTTGTCCTATCGCTAGAACTCTTCCAGCGTTGTCAGATGTTACTGCCTTGGGACAGTTTCGCTTGAAATGTCAAACTTCTCCACAACCATAGCAGGCTCGACCAATGCCCACTCCGGAAGTTTGACTCATTGTTTGAGTTGGTGTCTTACAGTTTTTCGCCATGTGATCCTTTATGCCACAACTGTTGTAAAATACCTCTATACATGGACCGGAAGGAAGGTGATGATAGTTGCACTTGTCACAACTAGGAACGGTTCCAGTATACCTACTGGCAGGTTTCCGAGTTGAGGATCCAACAACAGAAACAAATGCAGGGGAAGTGGCAGCGTGAACTGCCATCGTTTGCTGCCTCTTCGAAGGCTCCTGCGATGTCTGACTTTTCTCCTTCTTCCTAATTTTTCTTTTCTCACCACTCCTCTCTGTCGGCTCAGGAGTGGTAGCCGTCTCCTCACGGTCATCACTATGATCTATTAAGATTTGTGCTAAGCATTTGGTGTTGTCGTATGTATCTGGCCTCGCAGCTATGACGTTTCCTTTCGTTGGCTGGGTCAGCCTGATGGGTTTTGGTCATAAGACATCCTATGTGCTCATGTAACCCTAATGCTTGGATCTAGGTTTCTCTATTGTACATGCTTTGAATCCAAGACTATAAACCCTAATTCTAGCATATTGAAATCAATATTAACATATAATTAGGTTTAAGATATTACCTTGATTGTTATGTAGTAATAACAATCCTAATTCCTCCTTGAATTGACTTTGGAAGGCTCAGAGTCACAAGTGTCACTCCTCTAATGGTTCACAAACACTATAAGCAAGAGGAAGAAAAGGAGAGAGGATGGACGCTGCGCAAAAACGTGTGAAACCCTAGAAGGTTGCTTGTTTTTACATTTTTGAGCCTTAAGGGTTCTATATATAGTGAGGCTATTAGGGTTATCTAACAAGGAAACCCGAATTTGGTTGCTTAAGCCCTAAACAACCCATAGACTCCTTTAATCAAGCCCATGAACGATTTCCTTATGGGTTTCCCCATAGAATTCGTCCACCTCTTGATTCAAGGCAATCCATGGCCCAAATTGCAATTATCCTATAATTATAATTCCAGTCCCTTAAGTTTAATTAATCTCTTTTAGTCACAAAACTAATTACCAATTAATTATTGACTAATATTAATTAAACAATATGATTTCTCCTTTAATATATTATTCCCATAATATATTAATAAATCATATTTAATCCTTTCTCTCCATAATTCATCCTATCAAGTTGCTTTGGTGAAGGCAACCCAAAAGGACCATGCACCATCGGGTCAAGTACATACTAAAATAGTTATGGACTTAGACACTAATCCAACACAGCCCCCAGATGAATTTCTTTATCTTTTTGCTCTTCGGGGTAACCATTCCCAGGCAGAGTAATGCTAAGTCATCGAATCTAGAAGTGTAAGCGGTGATATCAGAACATTTCATCTTCAGGTTCCAGAGTTCGTGTTCTAACTTCTGCATCTCGCCCCGAGGGCAGTACTCAGCCAGCAGAAGTTCCTTCATGGCTTCCCACCCCATGGCATTGGCTACAGGTAAGGTTAGGGATTTGACTCGGCCGTTCCACCAAGTCAGGGCTTTGTCGATAAAGGTATAGGCGGCAAACTTCACCTTGTCAGATTCTGAGCAGGCGCAAATTTCAAAGATGGATTCGATCTTCTCGAACCATCGGGTGAAGGAAATGACACCTCCAGTGCCATCAAAGGACGTGGGTTTTGCGTTCATGAAATCTTTATAAGAACCCTCTTTTCGGTGTTCCTGACTACTTTCTTGGTTTTGGGTTTGGGTACCACCTCCTGAACCACCGGAACCGCCAGAGTTCCGTTGAGACATGGCAATTTCTACTGCGGTTGTAACAGCTGCCTAGAATACTACGGGGATCAATTTGGGGAGGAGGTGGTGGCGGAGGGTTGTTGGTCTTGGAGCTGGGTATCTTTCTTGGAGGCATCTTGATCTAATAAGATCAAGAAAGAGAGGATGATAAGTCCTATGAATTGAATCAAGAGATACGACAGATATATTCTGAATAAGCGATAAAGCAGGAAAGAGTTATCGAAGCAGGGAAATTATTGCTAAGGGAATGATCAAAGAACAATGCATGAACGAGGATTTCTACCAAGGATTGGCTCGAGAAATACTCCCATAGTATTTCATGATTCGTTATGACGCTGGCTCGATGTTTGTGGTATTAGGTTAAGTTTTAGGCATGCTGCATACCACAGTCACTCCCAAGAACATGCTGGCCGTGTCTCAAATGAATATAGTTGGCCAGGCTATATTGATCCTAGACACGACTACATAACTGCCTAGGTTTAACCGCAGCGTACAACACCCATTTACTTTTATTTTGTTCTACTTGTAGTTACGGATTTCAACGGTTCGATATACTTGTATATTTTTGAAAATACTTATATTTTGAAGGATACTTTTAGTTCAGAGTACTTATGCCCCTTAATGTTTATAGTTTTATACCATGCAAGGTTTGGTATACTTTATTCACTATAAACAAGGGCTCTGATACCAATCCACGTTAAGTATCAAATCCAATGTAGATAGTAAGCAAAGTAAACAACCATTACATTACATATTTAAAAGTTTACATTTTGTTTCAAAAGTAAGTTATACATGTGATACATAGTATATATGAACAAAATGAGACGAGTCTTCTACGCACTCCGTCTTCGCCAAAAGAGATCGTCGGGTACCTGTCTAATGTGAACCTGAGAATACAAGCGGTTTGAAAATCAGCATAAAGCTGGTGAGTTCATAAGCGGTTTTGTTTTATGAAAATGTACGAGTTCCTTTAGTTTCCTGAAAACGTGGTTATCCAAGAAAATCCCATATTTTCTTAAAAGTTGGTTACCAAATCCAAAATGTAATTGTGAAAGATGTACAATGAAAACATGATTGTTCTTGTGAGTTGAAAACTTTAGTTATCTAACTTGTTACACTTTTCTGGTTACGTGCTACTGTTACCCAGGAAAATCCTATATTTTCCTACATGTGTCTTGTTAGATATAGTGTCTAAGTCCATAACTATATTTGGTATGTACTTGACCCGACCCGGCATGGGGTATACTACTTCATGAACCGTATTTGGGTCCCAAAAATCGGAGGGTTTAGGGAGACCGTTATGAAGGAAGCCCACAAGACACGATACTCCATTCATCCTGGTTCGGACAAGATGTATTTGGACATCAAGCAACACTATTGGTGGCCTAACATGAAGGCGGAAATCGCAACCTATGTTGGTAAGTGCCTTACGTGCGCCAAAGTAAAAGTGGAGTTCCAGAAACCTTCCGGATTGTTACAACAACCGACAATCCCTAAGTGGAAATGGGAAGGGATTTCTATGGACTTCGTGACCAAACTGCCCAAGACGTCGGACGGACTGGACACCATATGGGTAATAATCGACCGACTGACGAAATCTGCCCATTTCCTGCCAATCAAAGAATCCTACAAGATGGAGAGACTAACGCGGTTGTACCTGCGAGAAATCGTAAGACTCCATGGAGTGCCAAAATCTATCATCTCGGATAGGGACAGTAGATTCACGTCGCGGTTTTGGCAATCACTCCACAAGGCAATGGGAACTCATCTCGATATGAGCACCGCGTATCACCCACAAACGGACGGTCAGAGCGAACGAACCATCCAGACGCTCGAGGACATGCTTCGTGCATGTGTGATAGACTTTGGAAAGTCTTGGGATACCCACCTACCGTTGATCGAATTCTCATATAACAATAGTTATCATTCGAGCATCAAGGTGGCCCCTTTCGAAGCACTGTACGGGCGTAAATGTAGATCACCGTTATGTTGGGCTAAAGTAGGTGACACCCAGCTAGCAAGAACGCATACGTCGGATAGGGCAATAACAGGACTGGAAATCATTCGCGAGACCACAGAAAAGATTGTCCAGATCAAAGCTCGATTACAAGCATCGCGTGACCGGCAAAAGAGCTACGCTGATAAACGGCGAAAGCCCTTAGAATTCCCGGTCGGTGATCGAGTATTGTTGAAGGTCTCACCCTGGAAAGGGGTTATACGTTTCGGAAAACGGGGAAAGCTGAACCCGCGATACATTGGACCTTTCGAAATCGTCGCCCGAATAGGCCCGGTAGCCTACAGACTACAACTACCCGCGGAGCTAAACGGTGTACACCCCGTGTTTCATGTCTCTAATCTGAAAAAGTGCCTATCAGATGAAACCCTTGTCATTCCTCTTGACGAAATCAAAATCAATGAGAATCTCCTGTTCGTCGAAGAACCAATCGAGATCATGGACAGGGAGGTGAAGCGTACTAAGCAGAGTCGCATCCCGATCGTGAAGGTACGGTGGAACGCAAAGCGTGGGCCAGAATTCACATGGGAACGCGAGGATCAAATGAAGCAGAAGTACCCTCACCTATTCTAGCATTCTCAAATCTAGCTTTCAAACAGAATTTCGGGACGAAATTCCCTCTAACGGGGGGATGATGTCACAACTGAAAATTTTGAGCCATGTAATCTATACATTCAAGTTAATGGGAATCAAAAACTTCAATCAAATACAACATGCTAGAACTACAAATAGTCATCAAACAATTGGAGACCCTAAAAGTCCTTGTTAAGTCCATTTTGGATTAGGACTCCCTTATTGGATCCAAATGGACCAATAAGCTTCCAATTAGACTATCATGGGCTTAGAACCCTAATTGGGCTCTAATTGGACCCACACTTATTTATTTTAACATTTTAGGTCATGTTGGGCCTAGAATGAAATGGATTAAGAGCCTTGATACATGAATAACCTAAACTAGTCCAATAAAAACATAAAAATCCTACTACATTCTTTTAGACTAAAGACATACCCAAGGCTAACTCAAATATTGGGCTTAGGAGCAAAAGGCCCAAATTTCTATTTTTTTTTTCTCCATGTTTTCGGCCCAATACCCAAGCCCAAGAGGAAATGGAAGAGTTGACTTAATGCATGCCACCTCATTATTATCCAAAGGATATCCATGCAATATTTCTCATTCCTCCATGCACATCACCTCAAATATCACTTCTCTTCTCTCCTCTCTCTCACTCTCGGCCATACACACATACACACCCCAAAAATATATCAACTCTCTCTAGATTCACTCAAGAACACTCCCTTCTTCTCCATCCAAAATCTCGAAGAATAGGAAGCATTCAAGGAAGTTCTTCCACAAAAATCATCATCTAAGGTAAGGTTTTGTTTGGATCTATGACTTGTATTCCTTATTTATCAAAAATCTCTTCCTAATCCATGCAAAAATCATGATCTTGCACTCTAGAAACCCCATAATCTCGAAAAGTTCATCAAGGAGTGCAAAGGCCAAAAATCACTTCATTTCTTCCAATCTTTCTTCAAGAACCGAAACTACCGCCTAAGGTGAGCTTCATACCCCCAATTTTCTGTTTTTATGAGTTTTGTGGGGGGGGGGGGGGAATACAAGTGAAAGTGTAGATCTATATGTGTTTTGTATGCTTTGTATGATTTCCATGCTTATATGTATGCTTCTATGTGTTTTAATGTTGGATCTAGCCATAAAACCCCTCAAAACCGAGATATAACTTATGTTTTATGATTTTAGCTTCAAATATATTTCTACATATAAAGTGTTACAAGAAAAATAGCTAAGTGGTTAGCAACAATTTTCTTTAAGCTAAAAACACAAATTTTGGGCCAAAAATGTGAAAAATACAAAAATTAAGGGCCCAAATTGACATTTCACAGATTCTGATGGATGAAGTGTGCCAAAACAGATTCCATAAAACTATTTCTGGAATTATACTCAATTAGAGGAATAAAAACATAAATTTCAAGCTTAATGGGCTAAAAATGACATTTTTGGCCCAATGAGGCCCATTATGCGAATTTTTCTGTTTTGGAGGGCCAAAACTGTGATTTTCTGTAAAACAGTGGACTATAAGTGTTCCAAATCCTTTTCAAAGGTTTAAAATGCTTTTTAAATTTAAAAAGGACCAAAGTTGCAAAAATTTTCCAATTTGGGCCAAAATTGTCAAAGTTGCGAAAAGAAGGGGTTAAAACCGAGAAAACTGCATTTACAGGGACTTAAACTGTTTTCTATGAAAAATATGCTGAAAAATATTAATTTCAATAATTTTTGGTGTTAAAATGTCAAGAAAAATAGTTTAAGGACCAAACCGGGAAGTATTTAATAAAAAGGGTTGAAAATGTAAATTTTACAAATAATGAGGGGCTGAAAACAGAAATATTTCAAGGCTAATTCAATATATACAATTTGATCAAATAATGGCACCGCGACTATCGACGAAATACAATACATTACAATGCCAAAAGTCGTTGTTAAACGAATTGGCTCGGTCTCGAGCCAATAGAAACCGACAACTACTAACACTACGACACTACGATTCACATAAATAACGTTTGGGAACTTAGCTTACATACGAGTGTGCACAGACGTCTACGCACCATCTTCGGGCCCCAAAAATGTAAAATCTTGCTTGTTGGGCCTAGCTAGCCCAATGACCTGATCTTAAGGCCCGAAGACGCATATTTTTCTACGAGGTGTTGAGTTTCACCGACTTGGCACAACGTAGAGGGACTTTCAATGGCTTGTATACCACTGGTCCCCAAGGGTCCTTGGTGTTGCTAGAAAAGTCTGCATATTTTACGAGGCGGGTCGGGGACCCCTCGCACGCATATTATCCCCAACCGATTAATAGAGTCATCGAGGCCTTCGTGTCCTCTCTCTCTTCGGATGTGGGACTACACCTAGTCAGGGCGATTGGATAACACGATTAGTATTGACGACGCCTTCGGGAATCGTTAGTATAACTATAAACTGGGCGTTTGCGTAACGCGGGTTTGTAGTAAATAATCCTGCTCGAGAACCTTCCAACGTCGCCTGGGACTGACACTATACGCTATGCAATGGTTTCAATGTAACTTCATGTAATTCAAGGAACTAGGAGAACATCGGGTTTTCCTAGGGTTTTCAATACATACAGAATTGAAATGCATACATCTTCAACGAACATTTTTTTCACAAGTATAGAAACAAACAAGCATACCCATGGATCTTCACAAACGTTTTCAAAAGCTTTTCTTTTCAGAAAATATCGGATTTTCTGGTGGATTTCAAACAATACAAACATTCGATTTCAACCACTACTTATGAACTCACCAACATTTCATATGTTGACGTTTTTCAAAATACTTGTATTCTCAGGGAACCAGTGAATCAAGGGAAACCACATTCAGTGACGGTTGCAGTTTATTTTGTATGAATGGAACAAATTAATTTTTGGGAATGTAATGTTTAAACAATGTATGACATGTAAACACTACTGGTTGTACTATGTTAATGAATGGTGACGAATGTTGTTATGTTTCATATATATTCAATGTTATGGTATTCAATTGAGTCACGACAGCCCCCGGACGTTTCCGCCGTCCGGTTCGGGGGTGTGACAGGTTGGTATCAGAGCTTTGTTTATAGTGAACTAGCATGTCGAGCCATACATTGATATGCAACTATAAACCAAAAAGAGGGACTAACATAACTCTGAACAAAACAAGTAAATAAAACACGCTTGCTTGCATTAGGAATAGGAGCCTAACGCTGAATCAAACACAATACTGCTGGTATCTCGGTTAATTCGGGACTGTTCTTAGTGGTATCAAGGAGTGAATGTAGCCTGATCAACTACATTCTCTCCAAGGTAAAACTAACACACGTCTTGATGAGGTCGGGATAGCCAGGGAACCTAAAACTATACCCTTTATCACCCAAAAAGAGAATGTTTGCTTAGTCTGTGCAATAGTCATAGCATCCTAGGATAATGTAGCATATTTATGTACTCGCGCAGACAGCATGGCTGGTTTTCATCACCCTGGAGACCCCTACTTCCCTAATCAGGGAAACAACGGGTGGCTAGAGGAGGAGGAGGAGCCTGAGGAGGAGCAGCAGGGTATCCAGTTTCATCAGGCCTTAGTAGCTCACGGGATGCTTGTGGATGAGCCAGGAGAGAATCCAGGTGAAGCACACGATGTCAGACCCGATGAATACGTAGACACTGACTACGAATTTGGAGAGCTCGACGATGACGACGAAGACGGCCAGGTCGGGGACCAGGACCCCGTCCAGCCATGCGAGGATGAGGCACGACTAGATCACCCTGCTCCACCAGCGAAACCCCCAAGAGAGAACCGTTCCCTCGAAGCTGAGATCGCCGCACTGCGACAACAGCTGTATGTGATGGAGGCTTGGGCAGTGCAAGCAGAGCATGAGAGGGATGAGGTTATAGGAGACATGGCAGAGATGGCACAGCTACTGGCACAACATTTCGGCATATGACTTCGGCACCACCTCCTGATGCAGCTCGTCGTGGTTAGGGATAGACTTATCATAGTAGGTTATTAGGAACTATGTTATGTACTCCGGCTCTATGTTTAAGTGACTACACTACTCATGGAGCCGTTATGCTGTCGGATTAGTGTTACATATGTATGCTCCTACGAGCAAATTTTCTTGTACTAAATGCGGATAATATTAATGAACTTTTGTGTGTTTTGTTATGATATTACCAGTTGTTATGTGTTGAGATATTATGATTGTATGCCCGATAGTAGTAATGTTTAGGTTCGCACCATACACCTAGTTAGTTCCAGCCACACCACATGCTCCAGCCTCAGCTGCTTCAAATGCTTCAAGACCCTATTCCGGTAATGCTCCCAAGTGCAATAAGTGCAGTTTCCATCACCATGGAGAATGTAAGGAGTTCCATTGCACCAGTTGCAACCGAAGGGGACACACTGCAAGGTTCTGCAGGACTTATCCTTCTCAGAACCAGAGTCAGGGAAACAACCAGAACAACAACAACAACCACCGCAATAACAACAACACCAATGCCGGCGACAACAACGTAGGGCCTAGCCACACCTGTTTCGGGTGTGCAAGGACAGGGCATTTCCGCCGAGATTGCCCTAACAACAACAACTCAGGAAACAGAGGAGCAGGAAGAATGCTGACTATGGGTCAGAGTGATGCAGTTCAGGACCCCGCAGTTGTGACCGGTACGTTCCTCCTAAACCACACTTATGCATGCATCTTATTTGATACCGGAGCGGAGCGAAGTTTCGTAAGCGAGAAGTTTAAACATTTATTAAAACAACAACCCCAGAAGCTAAATGAAACCTATACGGTGGAAATGGCCAATGGGAAAACCGAATCCACTAGGGAGATCTACATCGGATGTACCCTAACCCTCAACCAACACGTCTTACGAATAGATCTGATGCCAGTATCAATTAGGAGTTTCGATGTGATTATCGGCATGGATTAGTTAAGCCCCCACCATGCTGAGATTATGTGCCACGAGAAGGCCGTTCGCCTTCGTCTCCCGAATCACGAAACCTTAGTAATCTACAGAGACAAACCTAGCACGAATCTTCGTCTTATCTCGTGCATCAAAGCACAAAAACACTTGCGAAAGAACAATTTTGCGTTCTTGGCTCACATAGTGGACAAGACCAAAGAAGAAACTAACATCCAAGACATTCCAGTAGCGTGTGAATTTCCGGACGTGTTTCCCGAAGATCTTCCAGGAGTACCCCCAGAGAGACAGGTTGAGTTCCGAATCGACCTCGTTCCAGGAGCAACTCCTCTCGCTAAATCACCATATCGGTTGGAAAAATGACAAAGTCACCCTTCACAGGTTCTTGTGAGAGGGGTGAAGGTTTGTTGGACCTTGTACACACGGACGTGTGTGGACCATTCAAACATGCCACAAGGGATGCAAATCGTTATTATTTGACTTTTACTGATGATTACAGTAGATATGGATATGTCTATTTAATCAAGCATAAGTCAGAGACTTTCGAGAGGTTTAAGGAATTTAAACAGGAAGTCGAGAATCAATTGGGCAAGAACATTAAGATGCTTCAATCCAATCGTGGTGGTGAGTATCTTAGTTCAGAGTTCCTCGACTATCTAAGGGAATGTGGGATAGTCTCACAATTGACACCTCCTAGGACACCACAGTTGAATGGTGTAGCTGAGAGGCGTAATCGAACCTTGTTGGATATGGTTCGTTCCATGATGAGTCGAGCTTCGCTACCAATCTCATTTTGGGTGTATGCCTTAGAGACTGCCGCCCATATCCTTAATCTAGTCCCTACAAAGAAAGTTGCCAAAACTCCTCACGAGATGTGGACTGGTAAAGTACCCAAACTAGACCACATCAAGATTTGGGGCTGCGAAGCTTTTGTGAGGCGCGAGTCTCATGATAAGCTAGAACCCCGAAGCGAGAGGTGTATTTTCATCGGCTACCCACAATGATCCTTTGGTTACCTCTTTTACAGACCTAGTGATAATGTGCTCTTTGTAGCAAGAAGAGGAGTCTTTCGTGAGAGAGAATTTATAAGCCAAGGAGACAGTGGGAGGCAAATTTACCTTGAAGAACTTCAAGAGTCAAGTGGTGAAGGATCTTCAAACCCTAGCCCTCAACTTGAGGAGGAAACTCCTGTTGAGCCAATTGACGATTCTATACCTCTAAGACGTTCCACGAGAGTTAGGAATGCACCAGAGCACTACTATGGTTTTCATATTACTGCAGAAGGTGAGACACTTATTAGTGATGAGACACTAGTAGGTCTGGATGAACCTAACAGTTACGCGGAAGCCATGGCAGGCCCCGAGTCTGCAAAATGGAAAGAGGCTATGGATAGCGAGATACAATCCATGTATGACAATCAAGTTTGGAACTTGGTTAAGAATGTACCAGGACGTAAGACTATAGGGTGCAAATGGGTCTTCAAGAAGAAGACCGACATGGATGGTAAAGTACAAACTTATAAGGGTAGACTGGTTGCAATGGGCTTCTCTCAAATTCCTGGAGTGGACTATGATGAGACCTTTTCTCTAGTAGCCAAGATTAAGTCTATTCGGGTTCTGTTAGCCATAGCTGCATTTCATGACTATGAAATATGGCAAATGGATGTCAAAACCGCTTTCTTTAATGGAAAGTTGGCTGAAGATGTTTACATGAGTCAGCCAGAGGGTTTTGTCAGCAACGAGTACCCTAATAGAGTGTGTAAGCTTCTCCATTTATGGATTGAAGCAAGCACCTCGCAGATGGAATCTTTGCTTTGATGAAAAGATCAGGGAATTTGGCTTTTCTAGGAGTGAAGATGAATCTTGTGTTTATGTCAAGGCTAGTGGGAGTATAGTCAGCTTCTTGGTATTGTATGTGGATGACATATTACTCATAGGAAATGAGATCCCAACTTTGCAAGAAGTTAAGTCCTGGCTTGGGAAGTGTTTCTCTATGAAGGACCGAGGAGAAGCTGCCTATATTCTAGGGATAAGGATTGTGAGAGACCGGAGTAAAAGACTAATTGGACTTAGTCAAAGTACCTACTTGGACAAAGTGTTGAAAAGATTCAACATGCATAACTCCAAGAAAGGTGAGTTACCCATTCAGAGTAACGCCAGATTGAGTAAGACACAAAGCCCTAGTACTGAGGCTAAGATAGCAGAAATGAGTCGACTTCCTTATGCTTCAGCTGTAGGATCGATCATGTATGCTATGACATGTACTCGACCTGATGTAGCCTTTGCTTTGAGCATGGTTAGCAGGTATCAGGGGAGCCTTGGCAAGGAACACTAGACTGCGGTAAAGAATATCCTCAAGTACCTACGAAGGACTAAGGACTGGGTCCTTACCTTCGGTGGGAGTGATGACTTGAGAGTTGTAGGGTATAGTGATGCTAGCTTCCAGACTGATAGGGATAATTTCCGCTCTCAGTCGAGCTAGGTCTTTACCTTAAACGGAGGAGCAATCACTTGGAAGAGTTCCAAGCAGGAGACAGTGGCTGAGTCCACTTGTGAATCAGAGTATATAGCAGCAAGCGAGGCAGCAATGGAGGCTATATGGCTAAAGAACTTCATCGGAGACCTTGGAGTTGTACCAGCTATAAAAGAGCCAATGGAGATTTTTTGTGACAGCAATAGTGTGGTTGCCTTAGCCAAGGAACCAAGAGATCATGGGAGATCTAGACACATTGACAGAAAATATCACTTCATCAGACATCGAATAGAAGAAGGAATTCTCGTGGCTAAGAGGGTATCATCGGATGAGAACCCAGCAGATCCCCTCACGAAGGGACTGAGTAGGGTTAAGCATCTCCAGCATGCTCGGAGCATAGGGCTGAAGGATGATATGAGTTTTAGTAGTTAGATAAATTATGAATTTTGTAAAGTGTAATTGACATTAGATGATGAATAAAAAGTATTTTATTTATGAGGAAAGTGTTGCTATCTCTTGTCAATCGTTTACTATATTTTTTTTGCATGTTTTGACTTCCAGAATAATTATGTTTGGTAGATCATATTATTCAAACCTCCATAGTCGGTCATATGTCGGAAGTAGGTATGAATCAAGACTGTCATGATTGGTTGCAGAGGTCTAAGGAGTTGGACATGGCTACAACAATCACGAGTGCTCATAAGTTTTGAGCATTGGACTCAACCCACGCTCACTGGAATCACTTCATGGAATTTTATCTCGAGTGATCGTGAGACAGTAATATCATATAAGTCTTCAAACCTAGAGATATGATTTGTTACATACGAGTTGATTATGCATTGATTGTACAAAAACGCATTGGTAACTCGATGTTATAAAACGTGCCTTTGTGTATAATTCAATGAGTGGTAGAACAAACATATGAGTCGAAGTTTATCTGTTCCTTCTTGGATTAGAAGCTGATATCTGGGCCCTTCGATGATTTTGTTTTGACCTATGTATCGGCCCCGGTCATAACTAAATTGATGTGTTCAGTTAAGTTCTATGTCAAACAAATCGGAAATCGGGATACAAATGTTGGACAATAAGTAAGACCATGTTCCATGTATTTGTCCGACTGATATCTAGAACAGAGGATTATATGATCACTTATCTAAATGGCGCGTTCTAGTTCAACAGAGTTTAAAGAGCTACGATTGCTAATCTGTTCCAGAAGTCATACTTGCAACTATAGTTATTAGACTTATCCAAGTGGGAGACTGTTTGATATAGTGTTTAAGTCCATAATTATATTTGGTATGTACTTGACCCGACCCGGCATGGTCCATTTGGGTTGCACTTCACCCGAACAATTTATGGATAATATTTGAGAATAGTACAGGTTATGATTTATTAATATATTATAAGTTCTAATATATTAATATAAGATCATATTATTTAATTAGTATTGATCTATAATTAATCTAGGATTAATTTAGAGATCAAAGATATTACTAATTAAATATGGGCTTCTATATTTATATAGTGTGGGCTAGTGCTTATTTGGAATGGGCTAGGCTTGCATGGAAAAGTCCATGGATACTCCATGGAGCTTTAACCCATGGATCTCATGGAAATGAAGAGACATGGGTATTAGGGTCTACATGGATGTAGCCCTAATCCATCACACTATATAAAGGAGGCTTTGGTTCTTGAAATCATACTAGTTGACACTTGTTGAGGTGAGGGCCGATTTCAAGATAGAAGTGACTATTCTCTCAAAGTTCCAAGTTTGTGGTGATTTGTGATTTCCATTTGAGGCATCCACACTATTGGTGCTAGGCTCTAAAACTCCAAGGAATCAACTACAACTACAAGGTAAGTATTTCTACTAGCTTTATTTGATTCAAGTTCCCCATGCCATGCTAGTTAGGATATGAACCTTGGAAAAATAATTATTTGCATGTATCTTAGACAAACATAGATCCAAGGTTTATTAGGCTTGCATGTACACTTAGGAAGTGTTAGAATGCTCAAAACCCATCATGTCTAAGTGTGAACTGCTACCGATTCTGATTATGTTCAATGTTATCCCCAAGACAACCGTATGTTTTCCTGAATGTGTGTGTACTCTCCTAAAAGTCTGACTATCCTTAAATGTACATTAGTTTTATTACGTACATAAAACTAATAATTAAGTGTAAAATATTAATAATCTTGATTGCGAGTCCTTAACTATACTCAGACTATATACGACTCGGGCCAAGGCCAATATCCATTTTATGACTTTCGTCACCCTTGAACCTTTCGGTTCGGCTGTAGCTAGCAACCAGGTGTGGGATTGTCAGTCCCGTATAGATCTATACACTCAAGTCACGTTCTCCCTCCTGGAGATTCTGGTTACAGGGTTAGTCCTCCACTCCCTCGTGCCAAGGAAGTGTTACAGAGGACGTGTCTCCAATCTTTAAGATTACTCTCTACTTCTCGCCTAGGGAAGTAGTATCTACGACTAACTAAGTTCTAATGTGCTTGTCCTTTACACTCGAGCCTAGGTGTATTATTAAGGACGATACATATGATTTATGTGTTATAATGCTGTTTGTCTTTCACACTCGAGACTAGGTGTATTGTTAAGGGCATACAGATGTTTTATATTTTTATGATGGTGTCTGTCTTTTACACTCGAGCCTAAGTGTTTTATTACAGACATTACAATGTTTTATGCTTTCTATCAATATAATTGTGAACAATCAAATGTGAAGTATACAACATAACAGTGTATAATAAGAATTGAAAATCGGTTTTAAACAAACAACTCTGCAAGTTAAAATAGTTTGTTTAAAGGTTTTCGATTCTTAAAAATGTACAATTTATGAAACCATTTAACTGAAATCATGAGTTTAAGTACAAGATATTCTTGTACTCTTGCTTGTATTCCCCCCCTGAAAACATTGAAAAACCATTGACAAAGAGTAGGGGTATGAACTCACCGGACGCGGAAATGTGTCAAATGGAATGCTATACGTCGAATCGAGGCTTGATAACACGCGAGATTCCTATCTAATATGAAATGGTATACAAATATATCAAATTAGATTAATAAACTCTAATTAGATATGAAGTTACACTCCAATGAATGAAAACACCTCAAAACGGGTGTTTGGAGTGACCCGGGTGACATCTACGGACGTGTATTGATGAGGGGGACTTGGGATTTGAGTTTACTCTTCAAGAGTAAACTTCCTAATGAGTTTACGGCCTTATACACTACTCACACATGAGTTCACGGCCGTGAACTCATGTTGGCAAGGGTTATGGAGCTTAAATGGCCAATATCACTTGGGTAGAGTTGGAACAATTTTACCTAAGGCTTGGAATTAATTTAATTCATCAAATAACATCACTTAAGGGAGTTTACGGCCCTAGCATGGAGCTTACGGCTGTAAAATCCTATACCCCTCTTGAATGAGTGATTTAATGTCCCAAAACTAATCACATGTGATTCCAATAATTTTTCCTAGCTTTGATATGAATTTGGGGCACAAAAAGACACACAATTAGGAGTTTATGGCCATGAAATACATGCTATGGCCGTAAACTCTCAAATGAAGAGTTTGGTTATGTTTAAGATCCCCAAACTATTTTTGGTTGGTTCTCTGATTTATTCTAAGGCTTTTGGTGAAGTTATATGGCTTTCTAACGTGTTGGAAATGAGTTTACACTCATGTTTGAGGGGTTTACGGCCCAAACACATGCATTGGCCGTAAACTCATGCAACTTCCTCAAAATCCATGTCTAAGGTGTTCTAAGTCCATTTCATGAAGTCATATAGCCATATCTAAGGTCTAGTTGTGGTTTGGAAGGGTTTAAGGGCTTAAAAACCCTCTAAATATGAGTTTACGGCCTAAGCACCTTCCAGGGCCGTAAACTCATATACAAGGCCCTAATTCATGTTTTAATCTCGAATTTGAAGGTCAAATATGATACATAATGAGTTAAGGAAGGTACCTTGGTGATTAGAAGCCTTAAATTTGAGATTTGAACCCTTAAAATTGGATTTAGGAGAGAGGTTGGATAGATGGTTGTGAAATGAAGAAAAAGCTTCAAATGAAAGCTTTGATCACTTTAAATAGTGTCCAAGTTCGGGACACGGTGGAATTTTTACCCGATACCGGCGTTAGACGGGGCTTTTGGTCGCACCCGATCAAGTTACCGTAACTCGATATGGTCGATTCTAGAAATGTTCCGATCACTAATATGAGGTGTTAGAATGAGTTCTAATGGTATTAGGACACTCATAAAGTCATAAAATAAAATACACATTAATGACTTAATTAAATGACGGAATCGAAAACGAAATTGGTAACGGTGATTGGTTGGTAGAAATGGATTACGAAAAGGGTTACAAGCAATGGTACGAAATTTCGGGTTGTTACAGTGCAGTCGAGCCACAGCCGAGACGAGCCCAACGGCATAGACCCGCTCCACGGGGAGCACAGCAGGACCTGAGCCAGAGATTGATATACGTTATCTGGCTCAGCGCATGGACGAGGGATTTTTCCGCATTGACGACGGAGTTCAGAGCCTGGGTGAGTGCGTTGCACACGTGGAGAGACAACAGCAGTGGTATGGGGATGCGTTGACTGCATTCTTTGCCCACCAGGGGTTTCAGTACTCAGTTCCTTTCCCTCCACCGTTTCAGTCACGACCTAATGGAGTCGGTACTTCTGGGACACAGCAGCATGATGACGGAGATGACGAGTGATTTAGTTATCCTTTTTATTTTTGTGTTATTATTTTTTTTGTTTCTTAGTATTAGTTTTATTTTTATTTGGTGTGTAATTAAGTTTAATTTAGGGTGTTTTACTTTTTTTTCCATGTTGATGCTCTTTGATTGTTTTAGAACTTTGCAGAATTTTCTCCTATAGAAAGCTGCCAGTAAGTTCAGCAGCTAGGCCCGACTGTTGCTAGAGAGAGCCATGTGAGAGTTCGAAGATTATAGTCAAGACCCACGATTTGTTATAAGTGTGGGGCGCATATTGATTTCGTGAGCTTTTATTTAGAAGAGTGGCATTTTATTTTTAACTCTTATGGTATGGATAAGTTGTTCCCACACAATAGATTTTTATTTCGACACGAGGTAGAAGTATCATCCCAGCTGCCACGACATGGTTGACACTTTCCTATGTTGTGGGGGAGTTTTCATCACGAGAAGAGGTTGTCATTCTTGACGAGACGACGTGGTCGAAACTTTCTCACGTCATGGTTACTATACATTGCATTTGCTTGCAATCTTTTGCACCACATTCTCGAAGTCGGCATTCTTGATTTTATCGACAAATCTAGAAGCAGCAGTTCTAGTTTTCAGTCTTTCAGCAATATTTGGAGCAACTTGTAGCAGCCCCACAACTACCCCAGGGGAGTCTGTTCCTTTTTCTCCCTTTTTATGTGCTTAATTAGTTTTATGCATACAATGAGGGCATTGTATGAAATAAGTGTGGGGTAAGGGGTCGGTAAAAGTAAATTGAAATTTAAAAATTTATAAACTTGAAATAATAGTTTAATTTAGAAAAATCTAGTGATAATTTAATTTTTTTTGCTAATATTGTATGAGATAATCCGATGAGAACTCAAATGTTTAGTTGAGCCAATACACGTTATAGTGCATTTGTGGCATCCCTTATTTTAGTGAAATTATGGAACAAAAACACAACCTCGCTTAGTTTGAGGGATGCAATATGTTTAGCATCATGTACCAGAAATGTATCCAGGAAAATTATTATCGTTAACCAATAAAGGTTGAAGTTGAGCGCCCCTGCTTAAGCATGTAGGGTTTTGAGTGAAAAAAGTGAGGCACATGTAAAAAAAGAAAGAGAGAGAATTGCAAGAAAAGTTTGAAGAATTTTGGAGCAACTAAAGTGAAGATCAAAAGATCAAAATTCCAAGAGTTTAAAAAGTTGAAGATACCAGAAATCAAAAGTCAAACAAGGTGGTGAATTCAAAGAAATCAAAGATTAAATTATCAAGAAAGTGAAGAATTCAAAAGAGCTCCATAGTGGCATCATAAATTGTAATTCTAGATTATGTATGCTTGGGTTGCTCAACCAAAAAACACCTTGAGGTTAGGAGGTTTTCTGTGGATGGATTCGGAGGGATGCATAAAATGAGCATTGTTCGAAAGAAGTGGGCGAGTGTTTATGAAGATTGTGAGTATTTAAAGTATGGGGGGGTACTTTAGGAAAATTTTAGACACAAACGCATGCGTTGCGATTTTGACATAATGGCTGAGTTTAAAATGGATTGTTTAGTGCGATATTGGTGAAATAAAAGTAAATTTCCTTGGGGGCAAGCAAAGGTTAAATATGGGGTATTTTGATATGTGTATTTTTATATATATTTTTATACATTATATCTTAATATTTTAGCTTTTATTATTCTCTTTTAGAACTAAAAAGTACTTATAATGCTTTGAATTATGATTTGCAGCTATTAGTTGTTGATGGAGCACAAAAGAAAAGACTGGAGCGGAATTAGGGCTTACAAGCTAAAAGAAAGAAAAAATGTTGGAAGAGTCAATTATGCCCAGCGTAATTTACATGTACGCTAAGCGTAATAGCAAAAATGAATTACGCCCAACATAATTTATGGTTACGCCCCGCGTAACTGTTGCATCCGGATAACCTCTTCGCGATAAGTTTTTGAGTACGCCCAACGTAATCCGACTTATGCCCAGCATACGTAAGTCAGTTCCAAGGGCTATAAAAAGCGATTATCATCTAACCAGAGGGGGGATTCGACGTCTAACCTAATTTAGTCGATAATTAACTTCTGTTAAGCCGTTTTGAGGGTCTAGACGGCGGCCGGAAGGCCGTTAAGCTAACAGGAGCAAAGATCGGATGGATTGGAGAGCGGATACATGTCGGTAATCGTATGGGTTGTTAACGAGACCATGTTTAGCATTCCATTGTGATACTATTATGTGTTTAGTTTCTGATTTAGGTGTAAAAACCTTTTACTTTGCATTTATGATTGAATGAAACCTTGATTATTTGACAAATTGCTATATTCAATTGTTTGTTTATGTTTAATTTATCTTGCCAAGCTTGTTAAAAGATCCTTGTGTTAATGATAATTATTTGCTGTTAATTATTAAGTAAATTGAGTTGTGTGAACATCTGCTTGATTGCTTGTCTCTTATGATTTTGATGACGATCAAGATTATAAGTCTAGGAATAACGAATGTGAAACTAGGATTAACTTGGAAATAAGTAAGTTAACATGTGAGCCTTGCTTGATGACCATCAACAAGAGGTTAATTGAACGACCAATTTGATTAACTATATTTACAAGTCTTGCTTGATACGAACTGAACACTAGGAAGCATGTTAGTTTAATCAACTGATCACTATTTGAATTGACATGTTTGCTAGAGGATTAGTTATTGTGAACGCGAATCTAATCATTTTAGGAATTGGTGAACATGAATAAATGAATTTGTATATGCAATTGTCTACGTTTTTAAGGTGTAATTCATCTAAACCAAAGTACCTGAAGAGATTTGCTTTCCTGTTAGTTTATCGAGATTTGTTAATTAATTGTTCGTTCGAGATTCAATAACCATTTCTTTATTCCTTTCGTATGTCTTGTAACCTATAATCAAATATTTTAAATTAATTCACCACCGTTCCTTGTGATCGACACCCGACTTACCTAAGCTATACTGTAATCTGACTAGGTACACTGCCTATACGTGCATAGTTAGTCTAAGTTTGTTAGGTTATAAATATTAAAATTAGTGGGTACTTTCGTGCACATCAGGAGGCTAGAAGTTGGTGGACAAGTGTAGATCTGAGGACTACAAAGGTTGGAGCTTCTTCCTGAGGTAAAAAGTTCAGATCTTGCCTTGTAGTTTACATGGTGTGCTTCTTGGACCAATTTCTAGGGTTTTTGGTCCCAATATGGAGACTTTATGAGCAAGTAGTCTCCATTGGCCTAGATCTATCATATTCCAGAACTATATGGTTTGTATGTTCATAAAAATGCAATCTTGGACGTGAATGTTGAGCCATGCATGAGATCTAGACTTTTGGAGGAGAAAGGAAAGGTGTTACAAGGTGTGGGGAACCTTTATATCCGTCAAAAGGCTTAAAGGTTTCGACTTTATGGATTAAGAAGTATTAAAATGGCCAGATCTGGAATATGGGGTTATGTCTTAATCGTTTAAGACATTAGAATGAGAAAGTAAGAAACTGGGATGTACGCTGGGCGTAATCCCAGTACGCGCCGCGTACTTGGTCGCGTCCCTCGTTTCTGGAATGCAAGGGTACGTCCCGCGTAAAGGAGCTGGTACGCCCCGCATACTGCTTGCTGTTGACTTTTAGGGTTTTGGTCAACATGTGGACTTTCGAGTCAGGAAGGGGTGAAATGGTCTTTTACCCTTCTGTGGGATAGTGGAAAAGAGTGTAGCATAGCCTTGGAATCCGTTAATAATTAGAATGATTATTTGTTGTGATTAGGCGGGGCTAGGTCATCATTTCGAGATTCAGAGATATCGAGCACATGAGATTCTAGACATCATACGAGGTGACTCTTCTCACTATACTGTACCTGGAAAGGTACCTATGTGTGACCGGAAGGTCTTGTATGCTATGAGATGCATGTTTTGTATGCTATGCGTTGCATGTTCTGTATGCGTTATGTATGTGATATGTATGCTATGTATGATATGGGTCGGAAGGCATTATGACGTGGACCGGAAGGTCAGGGGGTCATGGACTGGAAGGTCGATACAAGTAGGAGCGGAAGGTCTACTGGGACTGGGACGGAAGTCCCCTGAGACACATGGACCGGAAGGTCGTGTAGAGCATGGCCTGGAAAGGCATATGTGTGTAAGGGTATTTTGGGGGAACTTGCTAAGCATTTATGCTGACAGTTGTTGTATTATGTGTTTCAGGTTCTAGCGAGGACCGTGGGAAGGCGCCGGCGTGACTCATACACACTAAAGAGAGGATTTGATTTTGTGATCTTGGGATACGATATGTTTTGATAACTATTGTTGGATATTTTTGAAAATATTTTATGTGAAAATGGTTGTGACAAATGAAATTTTTGTTTTGAAAATTACGTTGTTACAAGTTGGTATCAGAGCCTTGGTTTGAGGGATTCGGATGCACCTTCGGCCGTAACTGAACTCAAACCGAGGATTTGAGAAAATTTTCGAATGATAAAAGCATTAAGTTTTTTTACAAGAGGTTTTGAGACAACCAAAGCGGAGCAGTGTGTACGGTCAGCCAGCGCCCGAACGGTGAATCCCCAAAATGCCCTTACGTTTTGTGATATGACATGTTATATTATGCATGCTAGAGTTGGCTAGGTATTCATATTAGGACTAGAGTGGCTTGATTTTGTGATGCCTTAGCCTAGGAAGGATTGTGCTACTATGTGATGCTTGTAAGTGAGTAGGTAGCGGTAAGGGGCTTATGAGAGTTCTACCGAGGAGTAGCCTATGCCAGTGAGATATAGAGTACTTGTGAGTTGGGACCCAAGGTTGAGGACTTAGGGTGAATACTGATGCGGTGTAGGCGGTAGTATAAGGGCCCGTACTACCGAATAAACCGGAGCAGTGCACACTCTAGGTAAGAATCCTTTGGGCACTAAGGAACTAGTAGGGTCAAGATTTCGAGTGTGAGCATGCTCGAATGAGTCTTTGATATTATTATTATTATATTATATTCAGAGACATCATGGTTGGGACATGCCACAGACCTGAGGCGAGCGGTGTGAGTGACGAGGAGCTTTGTCAGATGATCCATGATGAGGTGGCTGTGGCGATCACGGCCGAGATTCCGGAGATGTTTGGGTCTATCAAGACCACACTGTTGGAGACTTTTGATGAGCGGTACGCCACGGTGACTGAGGCCGCAGCCGCTGCAGCTACAGCAGCTGTGGCTGCTGCCAGGCCTCAGGGAGGTGACTCGTTGTTGTTCCAGGAGTTCAACAACACGAAGCCACCTGTGTTTGATGGGACGCAGGATCCGATCGCTGTGATGAGATGGATTGCTGACATTGAGGGATTCTTCTATACATGTTCATGTCCGGAGCATCTGAGGGTACAGTTCGCTTTGAACCAGCTTCGCTTGGTAGCGAAGGATTGGTGGAAGTTCGTGACAGCGAACTTCACTCTTGCAGAGATTTCATCGGTGTCCTAGGAGAGGTTCACCACCATGTTCAGAGACGAGTATGTTCCCCTGGTGGAGAGGGAACGACTGGTGCATGAGTTCTTGACCCTCAAGCAGGGTAATGATTCGGTTATTGTGGTAACCCAGAAGTTTCATGAGAGGGCGATGTTCTGCCCTGAGCAGGTGTCTACTGAGCAGGCACGGATGAGCCGGTATTTGGGTGTTCTGAGGAGGGACATTCGGGAGTTCGTGTCGAACTCGACATACCGGACATTTGCTGAGCTCCAGGAAAATGCCCGGAAGAGGGAGATTGAGTTGGAGACTCAGGCCAGGGAGGAGGTTGAGTCTCAGAGGATGGATTGGCGGCCAACTCAATCTCAGCTGGTAGACAAGCGGACCAAGTCCGCTGATTCGAGGACTGGAGGCCAGAAGGGCCGCACTTGCGGGAAGTGCGGCAAGGGTCACGAGGGGGCCTGTCGATTAGGTGCTTGCTACAAATGTGGCAAGGAGGGGCATATCACTAGGAATTGCCCCAAAGGATTATGGTTTGCTTCCACTGCAACCAGACCGGCCATCGGAAGGCCGAGTGCCCTCAGCAACACCAGGGATCAGCGCAGGGATCTGCGCCTGCTGCTAGGGTTACCAAGGTTCGACCGGTGAAGGTCGAGGCTCCGAAGGCTCGTGGGAGAGCTTTCCAGTTGACTGCAGAGGAGGTCCGCGCGACGCCCGATATTGTGGCTGGTATGTATTATGGATTTTATCTTTTGTTTGAAATATTGTGCTTATATGATGATATGCGTAGGTACTTTTCTTGTGAGTTCTGTACCTGCTTTGATATTATTTAACTCGGGTAGGAGTCGGTCGTTTGTTTCCTTGGCATTTAGTCAGCACATTAGTATCTGTCCAGAGGCATTGAGTCGACCTCTACAAGTTTCTATAGCTGATGAGAAAGCAGTGTATGCTTCGGAGGTGATTCGAGGGTGTATCCTTGAGATCTTTGGTGTGGAGTTACCGGTAGATCTGGTCCGGATTGAGATGGGGGACGTGCGTGTTATAGTGGGCATGGATTGGTTGAGCCTATTTGGAGCTGTTATAGATTGCGAGCGTCAGTTGGTGACGATACGAGACCCCAGTGGGGGACTGCTTACGGTGTATGGCGATGGGACCCGATGTGGGTCAGCGTTTTGTTCGGCTGCCAGGGCGAGACAGAGTTTGCAGCAACACTGCACTGGATTCTTAGCCTATGTGATGGACACACGAGTGGCCGTGGGGAGGCCAAGTTCTATTGATGAGGTTCCGATAATGTGTGAGTTTCCGGATGTTTTTCCCGAGGAGCTACTGGGCGTACCTCCGGAGAGGCAAGTGGAGTTCCATATCGATTTGGTTCCGGGAGTAGCACCTATCGCCAAGGCGCCTTATCGCCTCGCGCTGCCAGAGATGCAGAAGTTATCCTCGCAGCTTCAGGAGGTCTTGGGGAAGGGGTTTATTCGACCGAGTAGCTCACCTTGGGAAGCGCCGATCCTTTTTGTCAAAAAGAAGGATGGTTCACACCAGATGTGTATTGATTACCGGGAGTTGAACAAGTTCACGGCCAAGAACCGGTATCCGTTGCCGAGGATCGATAATCTGTTCGATCAGTTGCAGGGGGGCATCTTGGTTCTCCAAGATAGACTTGAGGCCGGGTTATCATCAGATGAGGGTTCGGGATGAAGATATCCAGAAGACAGCATTCAGAACTCGTTATGGGCATTACGAGTTTGTGGTGATGCCTTTTGGGCTCACCAGTGCACCAGCTGCGTTCATGGATCTCATGAATAGGGTGTGCAGGCCGATGCTGGATCGGTCGGTGATCGTATTCATTGATGATATTTTGGTATATTCGAGGTCTAGAGAACAACATGAGGAGCATTTGAGGGAGATCCTTGGAGTTTTGAGATCGTAGAGGCTGTATGCCAAATTCTCCAACTATGAGTCTGGTTACGAGAGGTTCAGTTCTTGGGACATCTCGTCAACCGGAATGGGATATTGGTCGATCCGGCCAAGATTGAGGCGGTTATGAGGTGGGAGGTGCCGAGATCACCCACCGAGATCAGGAGTTTTCTGGGATTGGCCGGCTATTATCGGAGATTTATTAAGGATTTCTCCAAGATCGTCGTGCCACTTACCAAGATGACCCGGAAGGGTGTCGCTTTTTCCTGGGGTCCGGAGCTGCAGACCTCATTTGAGACACTTCGCCAGAAGTTGTGCGAAGACTTGGTGCTCGCACTCCCGGAAGAGATGGAGGATTTTGTGGTGTACTGTGGTGCATCGATATCTCGGTTGGGGGCAGTGCTTATGCAGAGGGGGCACGTGATGGCATATGCATCGAGGCAGCTGAAGCCTCATGAGTCGAGATATCCCACCCACGATCTGGAGCAGGGGGCTGTGGTGTTTGCCCTCAAGATCTGGCGTCACTATCTGTATGGGGTTCGGTGTACCATATACACGGACCACAAGAGTCTGAAGTACTTGATGGATCAGCCCAACCTGAATATGTGCCAGAGGAGATGGTTGAATGTGGTAAAGGATTTTGATTGTGAGATCTTGTACCACCCAGGCAAGGCTAATGTTGTAGCCGATGCTTTGATCCGTAGGGCGGAGAGCGCCCCGATTCGATACGTTTATATGAGATTGACAGTGATGACTCCAGTGTTGGACACTATACAAGGGGCCCAGGAAGAAGCAGTGAGACTGGAGAACCGCAAAAGGGAGCGGGTGATCGGCCAGGTATCGGAGTTTGTTACCGATAGTCGAGGACTTATGACTTTTCAGGGCCGGATTTGCGTACCGTTTGTGGGCGGGGTGCGAACCATCTTGATGGAGGAGGCCCATAGGTCGAAGTTCTCGATCCATCCGGGGGCCACTAAGATGTTCTTGGATTTAAAGAAGGAGTATTGGTGGCCCTGTATGAACATGGATGTTTCATGGTTCGTAGAGAGGTGCTTGACCTGTCGCAAGGTTAAGGCCGTCCACCAGCGTCCGCATGGTAAGCTGCAGCCGTTAGAGATCACCGAGTGGAAGTGGGAACAAATTACCATGGATTTTATCACCAAATTTCCAAGGACTGCTAGAGGTGTCGATGCAATTTGGGTGATTTTGGATAGGTTGACTAAGAGCGCTCACTTTCTTGCAATCAGTGAGAGCTCTTCTACTGAGAGGCTGGCAGAGCTGTATGTGCGGGAGTTGGTATCGCGGCATGGAGTTCCGATCTTGATTGTTTCACATTGAAATGTGAGATTTACTTCCATATTTTGGAAGAAATTTCACGAGGAGTTGGGTACGAGGCTGCATTTCAGTACCGCATACCACCCACAGACAGGCGGACAGAGTGAGCGGACGATTCAGACGCTCAAGGACATGCTTTGCGCGTGTGTTTTGGACTTCGGCAGAAGTTCGGACATGTATTTTCCCTTGTATGAGTTTTCCTACAACAACAACCATCACACGAGCATTGGTATTCCACCTTTTGAGTTGTTTCATGGGAGGAGGTGTCGGACCCCCATATGTTGGGGAGAAGTAGGGCAATGCGTGATGGGTAGTACAGAGATTGTACTCCAGACGACAGAGCAGATTCAGCAAGTCCGACAAAGGTTGTTGACCGCTCAGAGTTGCTAGAAGAGTTATGCGGATAGGCAACGGTCTGAGCTCGAGTTCCAGGTTGGTGATTTCGTACTCCTGAAGGTATCTCCTTGGAAAGGAGTGATCCGATTCAGGAAGAGGGGCAAGCTGGGGCCCCGGTATATTGGGCCGTTTAGTGTGATTGCGAGAGTAGGCAGAGTAGCATATCGTCTTGAGCTACCTGCGGAGTTGAGCCAGATTCATGATACCTTCCACGTGTCTCAGCTGTGGAAATGTATAGCCGACGAGTCGGCGGTAGTGCCACTGGAGGATATTCAGGTGGATGCGGGCCTGAATTATGCCGAGAAACCAATCATGATTCGAGATCAGAAGATCAAGGTTCTGAGGAACAAGGAGGTGCCATTGGTGAATGTTCAGTGGCAGCATCGGAAGGGGTCCGAGCTGACGTGGGAGTCCGAGTCGGAGATGCGGGAGCAGCATCCGGAGTTGTTTTCGGTATAAGACTTCGGGAACGAAGTCTTTTTCTAGTGGGGGAGAATTGTAACAGCCCGAAATTCAGGTTCTACCATTTAACCCTTCATCTTTTCCAAGTTGTCATATTAGGTCCTTTGTGTTGAGTGTTAAGCTTGTGAGTACGCTGGGCGTACAAGGAGTACGTTGCGCGTACTCGCGCGCTTATTTTGTGCGCAGTTCCATCCGGGTACGCTGGGCGTGCCTAAGGTTACGTCGGGCGTAACCGGCCCAGATTCAAAACCCTAATATGACTTGAGGGCTATAAAAGGAATGAGATGGTCTTGTCCCTCAGCCACCATCTTTCAGAAAGAAACCCTAAGAGAGCATTTCATTCGTTTTTAGCTTGGGTGTGAGTGTTCTATGCTTCAAAGTGCCATTTCAAGGTGGTGAAAGAGAAGAGGAGACCATTATGGAGGCTAGAAGTTGGTGGACAAGTGTAGATCTGAGGACTACAAAGGTTGGAGCTTCTTCCTGAGGTAAAAAGTTCAGATCTTGCCTTGTAGTTTACATGGTGTGCTTCTTGGACCAATTTCTAGGGTTTTTGGTCCCAAGATGGAGACTTTATGAACAAGTAGTCTCCATTGGCCTAGATCTATCATATTCCAGAACTATATGAGTTGTATGTTCATAAAAATGCAATCTTGGACGTAAATGTTGAGCCATGCATGAGATCTAGACTTTTGGAGGAGAAAAGAAAGATGTTACAAGGTGTGGGGAACCTTTATTGCCATGAAAAGGCTTAAAGGTTTTGACTTTATGGATTAAGATGTATTAAAATGGTCAGATCTTGAATATGGGGTTATGTCTTAATCGTTTAAGACATTAGAATGGGAAAGTAAGAAACTGGGATGTACGCTAGGCGTAATCCCAGTACGCACCGCGTACTGGGTCGCGTCCCCCGTTTCTCGAATGCAAGGGTACGCCCCGCATATAGGAGCTGGTACGCCTTGCTGTTGACTTTTGTTGACTTTTAGGGTTTTGGTCAACATGTGGACTTTCGAGTCAGAGAGGGCTGAAATGGTCTTTTACCCTTCTGTGGGATAGTGGAAAAGGGTGTAGCAAAGCCTTGGAAGCCGTTAATAATTAGAATGATTATTTGTTGTGATTAGGCGGGGCTAGGTCATCATTTCGAGATTCAGAGATATCGAGCACGTGAGATTCTAGACATCATACGAGGTGAGTCTTCTCACTATATTTTACCCTGAAAGGTACCTATGTGTGACCGGAAGGTCTTGTATGCTATGAGATGCATGTTTTGTATGCTATGCGTTGCATGTTCTGTATGTGTTATGTATGTGATATGTATGCTATGTATGATATGGGCCGGAAGGCATTATGACATGGACCGAAAGGTCAGGGAGTCATGGACCGGAAGGTCGATATGAGTAGGATCGGAAGGTCTACTGGGACTAGGACGGAAGTCCCCTGAGACACGTGGACCTGAAGGTCGTGTAGAGTATGGCCCGGAAAGGCATATGTGTGTAAGGGTATTTTGGGGGAACTCACTAAGCATTTATGCTTACAATTGTTGTGTTATGTGTTTCAGGTTCTAGCGAGGACCGTGGGAAGGCGCCAGCGTGACTCGGTATACGATATGTTTTGATAACTATTGTTGGATATTTTTGAAAATATTTTATGTGAAAATGGTTGTGACAAATGAAAATTTTGTTTTGAAAATTACGTTGTTACAGGTAATGAAGCGGAGAGCACACATCCTATTTGTCACACCCCCAAACCAGAATGGCAGAAACATTCGGGAGTGGATGAATTCACGTAGTATCATGACCATTGAATATTGTAAAGAAAGTAACACAACCATCATATATATATAATGAAAACGTATGTTGTTGCGTTATACATATTAGCAAAAGAATATTACAATATGATGATAAATGTTCAATAATAAAACATCCTTAGTGTTCCCTTCTCCAAAAGCTGGTGGTTACCTGTATTACTGATTCCCTGAGAAATACAAGTGTTTTCGAAAAAGTGTCAACAATTAAGTTGGTGAGTTCATAAGAGTTTTGCATTGAAAAGTATGTCCCATTTGATAGTAAATCGACGAACATGGTTTTCAGAAAATCCAATATTTTCTATAAATGATTTGAAAAGTTTCCCGTGTTGGAGTGCGTTAGTGTTTTCCATACTTGAATAATAATGATAAAATTTGTGTTAACAATAAAATGGAAAACTGAATGCATATATGAATCTCGTAAATCAAACTTGTTTTATAGGTTTATGTGAGTTTTATAACCATATTATTGACACTGACGGCCTGTAACAACATTTTTCAGGTGTTGTAGTGTTATGACATTTGTCACCCCATACCTGCCGGTCTAACTATAGCTAATAGTTTAGGTGCGGGGTTGTTAATCCCGTATAGATCTATACACAAGTATCACGCTCTCTCTCCAAGAGCTTATGGTATATAATATAGGACTTGAAATGCATACATACGAGTACGTTGAAGTTTGAATGTCTCACATTACTTGGTATAAACAAATTTACGATAATAAAGACTTTACTTCTTTTGAAAGTATTTCATTTGTCGAGATGTATATGTAAAATGTATGAACAACTTGAATACTACACTCATTATAGTTTCTCAAAAGTATGTTTCCATTTAGTAAGAACAACTTGGTGATATAATAGTTCTTTAAACATAAAGATATTTTTGTATCAAAACCCTATAAGAACAATATTATAATTATGTTTATAAAACGTTACTTTGATTTGTAATGTACTTGTATTCCCCCCCTAAAATGTGAAAAGAATTGAAAAGTAGGGGTATGAACTCACTCGTTAAGCTTGAAGAGAGAGGCTAGAGTTGAGCAGAGCTTCGACCGCGGAAAGTTGCGTGTTCGGGTTCTCGGGAATCTCTGCAGCGTAGATCCTTCGTCGGGGGCTCGAGTGCGGAAACCGAGTTGAGGGAATGGTCTCTGGAGCTGGGAGAATGACTAAGGAATTGTGAAAGTGTGCCAAAACTCGAAGCTCAACCTCTCTATTTATAGTGCTGGAGGAGTGAGTACGCGGGGCGTAATTTTGGAGTACGCGGGGGGTACTCACGTACGCGGCGCGTACCTCGTTACTAATGGGTTTTGAGCATTCTCACACTTCCTAAGTGTACATGCAACCCTAATAACCTTGGATCTATGTTTGTCTAATTATCATGCAAAGTTGAATTCCAAGGTTATATTCCTATCTAGCATACATGGGGAACAATTTTATCTTGAATCATAGATAGAATAACTTACCTTGTTGTTGCTTGTGTTCCTTGAAACCTTGTGAGCCTAGCACCCCAAGTGTGATGCCTCAAATGCTTCACACAACACCAAATGCTCTTGGAAAGACTCTTGAGATAACACACACTTGTCAAAATCGGCCAAGCCCTCTAGTTTCTTTTTTTCTCCTTGTGTAGCCAATTTTGTGGAGAATGGGACTCTTATATAGTGTTGGCACATCTAGGGTTACACCATGTAAACCCTAATGTGTCATGACTCTTCATTTCCATGACCCATGGGTTTGTAACTCCCATGGAGCATCCATGGAGCATCCTATGGGTAGAACCCAACTTGATAATCCATGGAGCCTTTTAGCCCACTATACAAGATATGGATGATTTACATAATCAACCCATATATTTAATTAGTTATCCTTTGATCACTTAATTAATTCCAAATTAATTCTTTGATCAACTAATTAAATAATATTATTAATATATTAGAACTTATAATATATTAATAATCTCCAAGTGTTATTTCCCTCATTTAGTCTAACCAATTGCATGGTGCCATGCAACCCAAATGGACCATGCCGGGTCGGGTCAAGTACAAGCCCGAAATAGTTATGGACTTAGACACCTTATCCAACAGTCTCCCACTTGGATAAGTCTAATAACTATATCTCTAGTACTTCAGGAACCGACCGGCAATCGTAGCTCTTTCAAGGTCTCTCGGAACTGAGAAGATGATGATACTCCATTTAAGATAAGTGATCATATAATCCTCTGTTCTAGATATCAGCCAGACAAATACATGGAACATTGTCTTGCTTATTGTCCAGCATTTGTTTCCCGATTTCCGATTTGTTTGACATAGAACTTAATTGAACACATCAACTTAGTTCTGACCGGGCCCGGTACATGGGTCAAAACAAAATCATCGAGGGGCCCAGATACCAGCTTCTAATCCAAGAAGGAACAAATAAACTTCGACTCATATGTTTGTTCTACCACTTATTGAATTACACATAAAAGTACGTTTTATAACATCGAGTTACCAATGCGGTTTCGTACAGTCAATGCATAACCAACTTGTAATTAACAAATCATATCTCTAGGTTTGAAGACTTATATGATATTACCGTCTCACGATCACTCGAGATAAAATTCCATGAAGTGATTCCAGTGAGCGTGGGTTGTGTCCAATGCTCAGAACTTATGAGCACTCATGATTGTTGTAGCCTTGTCCAAGACCTCTACAACCAAACATGACAGTCTTGATTCATATCTACTTCCAACATATGACCGACTGTGGAGATTTGAATAATATGTTATACCAAACAAAATTATTCTGGAAGTCAAAACATGCAAAAGAAATATAGTAAACGATTGACAAGAGATAGAAACACTTTACTCATAAATAAAACACCTTTTATTCATCATCAAATGTCAATTACACTTTACAAATTTCCGGGTTATCTAACTACTAAAACGTATATCATCCTTCAGCCCTATGCTCCGAGCATGCTGGAGATGCTTAACCCTACTCAGTCCCTTCGTGAGGGGATCTGCTGGGTTCTCATCCGATGATACCCTCTTTGCCACGAGGAGTCCTTCTTCGATCCGATGTCTGATGAAATGGTATTTTCTGTCGATGTGTCTGGATGTCCCGTGATCCCTTGGTTCCTTGGCTAAGGCAACAACACTTTCACTATCACAGAAAATTTCCATTGGCTCTTTAATAGCTGGTACAACTCCAAGGTCTCCAATGAAGTTCTTCAGCCATATCGCCTCCTTTGCTGCTTCACTAGCTGCAATATACTCTGATTCACAAGTAGAATATGCCACTGTCTCTTGCTTGGAACTCTTCCAAGAAATTGCTCCTCCGTTTAGGGTAAAGACCCAGCCCGACTGAGAGCGGAAATTATCCCTATCAGTCTGGAAGCTAGCATCACTATACCCAACAACTCTCAAGTCATCACTCCCACCGAGGGTAAGAACCCAGTCCTTAGTCCTCCGCAGGTACTTGAGGATATTCTTTACCGCAGTCCAGTGTGCCTTGCCAGGGTTTGCCTGATACCTGCTAACCATGCTCAAGGCAAAAGCTACATCGGGTCGAGTACACGTCATAGCATACATGATCGATCCTACAGCCGAAGCGTAAGGTGTTCGACTCATTTCAGCTATCTCAGCCTCAGTGCTAGGGCTTTGTGTCTTACTCAATCTGGTGTTACTCTGGATGGGTAACTCTCCTTTCTTGGAATCCTGCATGCTGAATCTCTTCAGCACCTTATCCAAGTAGGTACTCTGACTAAGTCCAATTAGTCTTTTACTCCAATCTCTCAAGATTCTTATCCCTAGAATATAGGCAGCTTCACCAAGGTCCTTCATAGCGAAACACTTCCCAAGCCAGGACTTAACTTCCTGCAGGGTTGGAATGTCGTTTCCTATGAGTAGTATGCCATCCACATACAGTACCAAAAAGCTAACTATACTCCCACCAGCCTTGACATACACACAAGATTCATCTTCACTCCTAGAAAAGCCAAATTCCTTGACCTTTTCATCAAAGCAAAGATTCCATCTGCGAGGTGCTTGCTTCAATCCATAAATGGATTTCTCAAGCTTACACACTCTATTAGGGTACTCGTTACTGACAAAACCCTATGGCTGACTCATGGAAACATCTTCAGCCAACTTTCCATTTAGGAAAGCGGTTTCGACATCCATCTGCCATATTTCATAGTCATGAAATGCAGCTATGGCTAACAGAACCCGGATAGACTTAATCTTGGCTACCGGAGAAAAGGTCTCATCATAATCCACTCCAGGAATTTGAGAGAAGCCCTTTGCAACCAGTCTAGCCTTATAAGTGTGTACTTTACCATCCATGTCGGTCTTCTTCTTGAAGACCCATTTGCACCCTACTGTCTTACGACCTGGTACATTTTCAACCAAGTTCCAAACTTGATTGTCATACATGGATTGTATCTCGCTATCCATAGCCTCTTTCCATTTAGCAGACTTGGGGCCTGCCATGGCTTCCTCATAGCTGTTAGGGTCATCTTGACTTACTAGTGTTTCATCACTAATAAGTGTCTCACCTTCTGCAGTAATATGGAACCCATAGTAATGCTCAGGTGCACTCCTAACTCTCGTGGAACGTCTCAGAGGTACAGATTTGTCAATTGGCTCAACAGGAGTTTCCTCCTCAAGTTGAGGGCTAGAGTTTGAAGTTCCTTCACCGCTTGATTCTTGAATTTCTTCAAGATCAATTTGCCTCCCACTGTCTCCTTGGCTTATAAATTCTCTCTCTCGAAAGACTCCTCTTCTTGCTACAAAGACCACATTGTCACTAGGTCTGTAGAAGAGGTAACCAAAGGATCACTGTGGGTAACCGATGAAAATACACCTCTCGCTTCGAGGTTCGAGCTTATCATGAGTCTCGCGTCTCACGAAAGCCTCGCAACCCCAAATCTTGATGTGGTCTAGTTTAGGTACTTTACCAGTCCACATCTCGTGAGGAGTTTTGGCAACTTTCTTTGTAGGGAGTAGATTAAGAATATGGGCGGCAGTCTCTAAGGCATACCCCCAGAATGAGATTGGTAGCGTAGCTCGACTCATCATGGAACGAACCATATCTAACAAGGTTCGATTACGCCTCTCAGCCACACCATTCAACTGTGGTGTCCTGGGAGGTGTCAATTGTGAGACTATCCCACATTCCCTTAGATAGTCGAGGAACTCTGAACTAAGATACTCACCACCACGATCGGATCGAAGCATCTTAATGTTCCTGCCCAATTGATTCTCGACTTCCTGTTTAAATTCCTTAAACCTCTCGAAAGTCTCTGACTTATGCTTGATCAAGTAGACATATCCATATCTACTATAATCATCAGTAAAAGTCAAATAATAACGATTAGCATCCCTTGTGGCATGTTTGAATGGTCCACACACATCCGTGTGTATAAGGTCCAACAAACCTTCACCCCTCTCACACGAACCTGTGAAGGGTGACTTTGTCATTTTTCCAAGTAAGCATGATTCGCAACTATCATCTGACTTTAGGTCAAACGACTCCAAGACTCCATCCTTTTGGAGTTGGCCTATGCGCTTCTTGCTTATATGTCCAAGACGACAATGCCATAATGATGCTTTATCCAAGTTATTATTAGTAGAATCAATACACAAAACATTATTTCCTAAGTTATCAACAACAGATACAGCTTCATACACACCATCACAAGGTAATGCTTTAAAATAAAGAATATTATTAAAGAAAGCATCAATAGAACCAACTTCATTATTAAATGAAAAGGTAAACCCTTGTTTGTACAAAGCATGGAAGGAAATAATATTTCTTGCCATTCCTGGCGAATAACAACACTTATTCAGATCTAAACTAAACCCACTACTTAGCGATAAAGTATAAACTCCAATCTTGGTAACAGGTATAGCTTTCCTATTCCCCATGATCAAGTTTATCCTTCCTTGCTCCACATCCTCACTTCTTCTTAGTCCCTGCAAGTCACAACAAATGTGAATACCACAACCGGTATCAAGGACCCAAGAATTAGAATGGGGTGAGTTATTAGAAATGATAGTGTAAATACCTGCATGGTTGGGTTTAACTTTCCCATCCTTCACATCTTGCTGGTATTTTGGGCAGTTCCGCTTCCAATGAGCTTTTTCATGGCAATAGAAGCATTCAGCCTCTTTTGGGTCAGAAGAAGGAGTAATGAAACCTTTCTTGGTTCCACTTGAAGAAGAGCCATCAAGGGTCCGAGCCTTGGTACCCTTCGAAGATCTCTTTCTCTTCCTCCATCGATTCTTCCCGATTGCCAAAACCGGAGTAGAGTTTTGAGTAGGAGTGATAGCAACCGACTTCCCCTTAAGACCTGATTCTGCGGTCTTGAGAAGTCCCTGAAGTTTGCTGAGGGTGACTTCTTCCTTGTTCATGTGATATGTCATGCGGAATTGATCATAGCACGATGGTAAGGAATGCAAAATAATATCTATTGCAAGATCCTCCGGGAAGTTCACATTAAGCTTCAGCAAACGATCCACATACCTTTGCATTTTCTGCATGTGGCTCGTGACGGATTCCCCGTCCTTCATCATGGTTGTTATCATGGAGCAGATGATTTCATACCTCTCTTGTCTTGCACTTTGATGGTATCTTTCCATCAAATCTTGGTGCATGTCATAAGGGTAGAAATCCTCATAAGACTTTTGGAGTTCCGCTGTCATCGTGGCCGTCATGATGCAAGCCACTTTCGTAGCATCCCTTTCATGTGCCCGAAATTCAGCGATCTCCTGAGGAGTTGCAGTGGACTCATCAATCTCCTTAAGCTCCTTGTCAAGGACATATTCTTTGTCCTCGTAGCGGGTAATCATCCTGATGTTTCTGATCCACTCATTGAAGTTGGATCCATCAAAGGTGACTTTCCCACACAAGTTCATAAGGGTAAAGGAGCCATTAGGATTAGAGCCAGAAGCATTGTTGAAAGACATCTGAAGGAAAGAGGACAAGATTAGTTTAGATATAAGAGAGTCCTTAATAAAACACCCAAATGTAGTATTAAGGCTAGGATCCAATCACAATATAATATAACTTAGAAGAGGTATGCCGTAATCTAAGCTATATCATATTTGAAAGGTAGGTGAATGACGATTCACCAATTTCCACCACGAAAACCGCAATATTTTAGTATTAGGTTTTTGAATGGTTCTTAGAAATTCCTAGATTCTTTGAGATTCAATGAACTTTTCAAAGGCATGTTTCAATCTCGAGTGTGCCCTCCAAGTTTTGTGACTGGGATACCGAGGATCACAAAACGAGGTGTGAAGTAACCATGCAAATCACTTGGTACCCTTAAAGTTTATCACTCAATCGATGTGCCGGTTAACCACACACGCTCCATCGATACTATAATAAACCCTAAGTCACCCTTTACCTTCCTTGTTAAGTCCAAGTTAGTGTGCCGGTTAACCACACACGCTCCACCAACGACTTAATCAAAGTGTAAAGTGTAATTTCATGGAATAGCACCTTATTCACATTTTCCCTAAAGTAACTAAGATTGGGAATTTAATAAAACATTTAGTTACTTTATAATATTCATCATACTTTGAATGAGAATTAATAAGTCCTTGTCTTACCCGTTCGGCTAACGACCCTCCACCGATCAAGCAAGCGGTGGGTGAGAGTGGACACCCATTAAGTCACCATTTTATAGGCAACAACCTTATACCCACCTTATAGATCGGCTTCGTGAATGAGGCGTACTAGCGGTAAGACGACTTTGTTCTTATATATATATATATATATATATATAATTATTAAATAATAATATAAGTATAAGGGTTGAATTTTAACTTTTAAAATTCTAGGGGTTGGAACTAAAGTTTTAACTTAACTTTACTTGTTCCAAAACTTGAGGGCAAGTTTTGTAAACTTTCAAAACTTTTCATTTCTTGTAACTTATGAGTTTAATAGAGTAATAAAATGAGGACTTTTCATTTTTCCTAACTCTTGTGTTCTTTTAATGGTTTTTAATCCAAGAGACTTTTGGTTTTCCATAACTTGAGGACAAGTTATGGACTCCATTAAAACACATTATGATCATGAATTAATCTACCACATAGGTTACAAATAATTCCTATGATCATCTAAACATCATAAGAACAAGAATATGAATATGAACACTTTCAAGAATCAAAATCACATTTAATCTTTGTAATTTTGATAACTAGTTGTTGTAAATGAGTTAGAAAAGTCATTACACCTTCTAAAATAAGTTTTCAAGTACCAAAACATTTTAGGGTAATGATTCTAATCCATTTCCAGCAACTCAAGTCGAAATTCTGCACTCTGTCGACCCTACTCGCCGAGTGCATAAACCTACTCGCCGAGTAGGTTGAAGATACACATGAACTCGACGAGTCCTCCCCATGGACTCGCCGAGTCCATCAGTCAGACAGCAAGATTTTCGACTTTCTTCAACTTTTAAGCACAAATAACAAACAAACAAGCATAGGCTTTGATACCACTGATGGGTTTTGAGCATTCTAACACTTCCTAAGTGTACATGCAACCCTAATAACCTTGGATCTATGTTTGTCTAATTATCATGCAAAGTTGAATTCCAAGGTTATATTCCTATCTAGCATACATGGGGAACAATTTTATCTTGAATCATAGATAGAATAACTTACCTTGTTGTTGCTTGTGTTCCTTGAAACCTTGTGAGCCTAGCACCCCAAGTGTGATGCCTCAAATGCTTCACACAACACCAAATGCTCTTGGAAAGACTCTTGAGATAACACACACTTGTTAAAATTGGCCAAGCCCTCTAGTTTCTTTTTTTCTCCTTGTGTAGCCAATTTTGTGGAGAATGGGACTCTTATATAGTGTTGGCACATCTAGGGTTACACCATGTAAACCCTAATGTGTCATGACTCTTCATTTCCATGACCCATGGGTTTGTAACTCCCATGGAGCATCCATGGAGCATCCTATGGGTAGAACCCAACTTGATAATCCATGGAGCCTTTTAGCCCACTATACAAGATATGGATGATTTACATAATCAACCCATATATTTAATTAGTTATCCTTTGATCACTTAATTAATTCCAAATTAATTCTTTGATCAACTAATTAAATAATATTATTAATATATTAGAACTTATAATATATTAATAATCTCCAAGTGTTATTTCTCTCATTTAGTCTAACCAATTGCATGGTGCCATGCAACCCAAATGGACCATGCCGGGTCGGGTCAAGTACAAGCCCGAAATAGTTATGGACTTAGACACCTTATCCAACAGTTACGCTGGGCGTAATATGGCGCCATGGCTTACGACTCCTGGCTAGCTAAGCGTAGAGGGGGCGGGCCGATGGGACTCGACTCTGGGTCTAGTACGCGGGGCGTACTCCCAGAGAACGCGGGGCGTAATCCGGCCTGTCCTCTTCTAAATTCCGTAACTTTCGCGTACGAGCTCCGTTTTTCGTGTTCTTTATATCCACGCGTAGGTGAGATTATGCTCTACAACTTTCATTTAGACTCTGTCGGCTAGTTTTTACTATATTTTTAATGATATATTTTTAATAGGACAGGCCTCCTAAAGTTCGTTAAAATTTCATAGGTTCTTTATTCGACGTCGGTTTTCGTTTGTCTTTTTATCGTTTTATTACTACTGTGGAGATCTTCAACTTCCGTTTAGGTGGCGATAGCTAAATAACACTCAATCTTCAATTTGAGTTTTTAGCCCTCTACTACTGTTACGAAACTTAGCAAATTCGTAACTTCTTCATACGAAGTCCAATTTGGGCGATCTTTTTATGCACGCTCACCTTTCAACGAGATCTACGACTTTTGTTTAGATACTTAAGGCTAAAATGCATTTTATTGAGATTTTACTTTTTACGTCAACAAATGTTTTAACGTCATGTCGTAAATATACGAGTGGTTATAATTTCTTCAATATAACCTGGTTTTTAGCGTTCTTTATGTTTTTGGAAACCTTGGCATGATATCTAATATTTGATGCATCCTAACTTAGATATTTGAACATTTTATTTTTGAGGTTAATTTCATTGTATTTGACTTTCGAGCGTTACAATGCTTTTGGAAAATATAGGGTTGTCACATCATCCCCCTGTTAAGGGAATTTCGTCCCGAAATTTAATCTAAGATAGAGTTTATAGTTTTAGGAAAACGATGCGGGTACTTTTGTTTCATCTGATCCTCGCGTTCCCAAGTGTATTCAGGTCCCCGCTTGGCGTTCCAGCGGACCTTTACAATGGGTATGCGGCTTTGTTTAGTCCTTTTGATTTCCCGATCCATGATCTCTACTGGTTCCTCCACAAATTGGAGGTTTTCATTTATTGCAATTTCGTCTAGAGGGACAACAAGGGTCTCGTCAGATAAGCACTTCTTTAGGTTCGATACATGAAAGGTAGGGTGTACGTTGTGGAGCTCTTGAGGTAGTCTAAGTTTGTAAGCCACTGGACCGATCCTGGCAAGGATCTCGAATGGTCCGATGTATCTAGGGTTCAGTTTTCCACGTTTTCCGAAGCGTATTAAACCTTTCCAAGGCGAGACTTTGAGTAGGACATGGTCTCCAACTTGGAATTCCAAGTGTTTTCGTCTCTTATCTACGTAACTCTTTTGTCTATCCCTTGATGCTTTTAGACGTTCTCGTATTTGAACAATCTTCTCCGTAGTCTCCCTTATGATTTCTGGCGCAGTGAGCGTGTTGTCAGTTGCTTGCCCTTTTGCTAGTTGTGTGTCCCCCACTTCGGCCCAGCACAAAGGTGACCTGCATTTGCGGCCATAGAGGGCTTCGAACGGGGCAGCTTTGATACTGGTGTGGTAGCTATTGTTGTACGAGAACTCGACCAAGGGTAGATGTGTGTCCCATGCTTTGCCAAAATCGATTACGCAAGCTCTCAGCATGTCTTCTAGGGTTTGTATGGTTCTCTCGCTCTGGTCGTCGGTTTGTGGGTGATACGCGGTACTCATGTCTAGTCTTGTCCCCAAAGGTTTTTGTAGCGACTGCCAGAACCTTGAGGTGAATCTACTATCTCGGTCCGAGATAATGGATATGGGCACACCATGCAGTCGTACAATTTCTCTGAGGTATGTCCTTGTTAACTTCTCCAATTTATCCGTTTCTTTGATCGGTAGGAAATGCGCTGACTTAGTTAACCTGTCGACAACTACCCAAATGGTGTCGAGTCCGCTTGTTGTTTTGGGTAATTTTGTTATGAAATCCATGCTTATCCGCTCCCACTTCCATTCGGGTATTTCTGGTTGTTGTAATAAACCCGAAGGCTTCTGGTATTCCACCTTGACTTTGGCACATGTTAGGCATTTGCTCACGTAGGTAGCAATTTCGGCTTTCATGTTTTGCCACCAATACAACTTCTTGAGGTCGAGATACATCTTATCGGAGCCGGGATGTATGGAGTATTGTGTTTTATGGGCTTCGTTCATAACAATTTCTCTGAATCCACCAAACTTCGGTATCCAAATTCGATCCATGAAATAACGAATTTCGTTGCTCTTGGTCTCAAGGTTCTTATCCATTCCCCTTAGGGCTTCTCCTGTCACATTTTCGGATTTCAAGGCTTCTATTTGGGCTTCCTTGATTTGCGTGAACAGGTGTGAATGGATCGTCATAGTTAGGGACTTCACTCGGCGACCTGAGTACTCCTTCCGACTGAGTGCATCAGCCACTACATTAGCCTTTCCAGGGTGATATCGAATTTCGCACTCGTAATCACTTAGTAGTTCTACCCATCGTCTCTGTCTCATGTTGAGTTCCTTCTGATTGAGGATATGTTGGAGGCTTTTATGATCAGTGAAGATGGTACATTTTGTGCCGTAGAGATAGTGTCTCCATATCTTCAGAGCGAAGACGACTGCTCCTAGCTCAAGATCGTGCGTTGTGTAGTTCACTTCGTGCGTCTTTAGTTGCCTTGAGGCGTAGGCGATGACCTTCCCTCTTTGCATTAAGACACACCCAAGTCCTTGGTTTGATGCATCACAATAGACCACAAAATCCTCCGTTCCCTCTGGCAGGGTTAGGATGGGCGCACTACATAAGGCTCACTTTAGTGCCTGAAACGCGCTGTCTTGTTTTTCTCCCCAGTCGAAGGTCACATTTTTCTGGGTTAGGGTGGTAAGTGGCTTGGCAATCTTTGAAAAGTTCGGTATGAATCTTCGGTAATACCCGGCGAGTCCCAAAAATTGCCGAATTTATGTAGGGGTCCTTGGAGTAGTCCAACTATCTATTGCCTTTATCTTGGAAGGGTCCACGTGTATTCCTTCTTTGCTTACAACATGTCCTAGGAAATCCACTTCCCGAATCCAAAATTCGCATTTGGAAAATTTTGCGTAAAGTTTCTCTGCCCTTAATGTTTCCAGTACTTGGCGGAGATGTTTGCTGTGTTCTTCCTGGCTTCTTGAATAGATGAGTATATCATCTATGAACACGATCACGAATTTATCCAGGAAGGGACGACATACTCGGTTCATCAAGTCCATGAACACTGCTGGAGCATTCGTCAATCCAAAGGGCATTACAACAAATTCGTAGTGGCCATAACGTGTTCGGAAAGCCGTTTTGGGGATGTCTCCTTCCAGTACTCGCAGTTGGTGATAACCAGATCTTAGATCGATCTTTGAGAAGTAGCTTGCTACCTGTAGTTGGTCGAATAGATCGTCTATGCGTGGTAAGGGATACCGGTTCTTGATCGTCAGTTTGTTCAGTTCCCGATAATCGATGCACATGCGAAACGATCCGTCCTTCTTTTTCACGAATAGGACTGGTGCTCCCCATGGTGAGAAGCTCGGTCTGATGAATCCCTTGCTCAGCAGCTCGTTTAATTGACTGGATAGTTCCTGCATCTCGGCTGGGGCTAAACGGTAAGGCGACTTTGCTACAGGGGTAGCTGCGGGGATCAAGTCGATTATGAACTCAACTTGGCGCTCTGGTGGAATTCCTGGAAGATCTTCGAGGAAAATATCTGGGAAGTTGCAGACTTTCGGAATGTCTTTAATGTTTTTCGATTCTCGTTTCTTGTCTACTACGTGGGGTAGAAAGGCATGATATTCCTTACGAAGATACTTTTGTGCTTTAATACAGGAAATGATTTGTAAATTTGAACTAGGTTTGTCGCCACAAATGACAAGAGTTTCGCCGTTTGGCAGATTTAGGCGAACGGCCCTTTCGTGGCAAAGGATATCGGCATGGTGAAGGCTCAACCAGTCCATACCGACGATGACATCGAAACTTCTTATGGAAATGGGCATAAGATCGACTCGAAACAAGCGCTCGTTTAAATTTAGTGTGCACCCTACGTATAAATCGTTTGCGTGTTCTGTTTTACCGTTTGCCATTTCTACAGTGAACATTTTATTGAGTGGTTGGGGTTTTTGATTAAGTAGGTGTTTGAATTTATGACTCACAAAACTTCTCTCCACACCGCAGTCAAAAAGTATGCATGCATAAGTGTTGTTGAGTAGGAACGTACCCGTAACCACCGTGGGGTCTGCTATTGCTTTACTCTGTCCTACTGCCAACACTCTCCCTACACCGCCAGCGTTCCTTTCCTTGGGACAATTTCTCCTGAAGTGTCCAGTCTCTCCGCACCCATAACACGCCTGGCTTATTCCAGTACCAGAAACTTGAGTGATTGGTCGTGCCGGTGCTTTACAGAAACGGGCTGTGTGCCCTTTCCTGTCACAGTTCTTGCAGTGCATCTCGCGACAAATACCGTGGTGATGGTAGTTGCACTTGCTGCACTTGGGCAGATTTCCCGCATATGGTTTTGTTGCTGCAGAGGTAGCAGGAGTTGTGGTGGGGGTAGTAGCAGCATGAACCGCAACCATTTGCTTCTTTGAAGGTTCTTGCGAAGTTTGCCCCTTCCTTTTGTTCCAGAATTTCTTCTTGTTGTTGTTGTTGGCATTGATCTCGTTGTTGCAGTTCCCTTTGGTTGGTTCAACCATAATAGCCGCGGCTCCTTGACAGACACCATGATCAACAAGAGATTACGCTAGTTCTTTGGCGCTGGCGAAGGTCAAGGGTTTGGAAGCTAACACACTTCCTCGAAGTTGGGGTGATAGTCCCCAGATGTATCTCTCGACCTTTTGGCTTTCCAGGGTTAACATTCCTGGGCAAAGTGTTATTAAGTCACTGAACCTGTTGGTGTAACCTGCTATGTCCGAACCTACCATCGAAAGGTTCCACAGTTCCTGTTCAAGCTTCTGAATCTCGCCTCTTGGGCAGTATTCTCGAAGGAGCATTCTTTTCAGGTTTTCCCAACCCATGGAGTTCTCCACCACCAGGGTTAGTGTCTGGACGTGGCCGTTCCACCATGTCAGGGCGCGTTCAGTGAAGGTAAAAGCAGCAAACTTTACCTTGCTCTCTTCAGGACATGCACAGATTTCGAATACAGCTTCTGTTTTCTCTATCCATTGAGATAGAGCCAATACTCCCCCAGTCCTGTAAAAGGGAATATGTTTTCCGTTGGTGAAGTCTTTGTAAGTGCATACCCCTGAACGGATTTGACCTTGGCCATTTGTAAAACTGTTTGTTCCTCCCCCCGATCCGTTGTTGCTCATTTGTGCCATTGATGCTGTTACGGCAGCGGTTACAGCAGTCTAGAACATAACGGTTTCCATAATTGGAGGAGGTGGTGGAGGTGGTGTTGAAGTTGAGTTTCTGCGTGTTGATCTACGAGGAGGCATGTTCTGGTAGAAAATAAGAATGAATACTATAAGTTTCTAATGTTTTGAAAATCGTGTGTTAGTTGTATCTTGTAATTTGTTTTGACTTTAGTTTATGGTTTCAAGGTAGGCATAGAAATTTAAAACTCATAATTTTTTAGAGGTATAAAATAAGAAATACTTCATATTCATACATATAGGTCACACCTGAGGTGTGTTACATTACATGTTTTGTTTGGAAAATTTGACCCTCCTAGAGGTCTCTGATTACAGATACAAAAGTGAAATAAGGGAAATAAGGGAAAAACTTTTATCCGAAATCCTAATCTATAACAAAATTGTTGGGGCTCGAACAAGTTCTACTTGCGGCGTTTGGAGCTAGATTTGGCATCCGACCGTTTGACTCCCATCAGTCGCCTCTCGAGATCTGCTTGTTGTTCCTTCATCTCTCTTATTTCTGCCAGAGCCGTTATCATTTGGTTCTGAAGTGTTCTTGTGTAGATTTGGGTATTCTCATGTAGTCCTTCCAAACGGCGGATGTCAGCAGCATTACCTTGGGTAGCAGCATTGATCTCGCGAACTCTGGCTACTTGTTGGTCCGCCTGGTAGTTCTGGTTAGCTATAGCATTCACGACGACAGGAAGTGCTCGATCAGCTGAGCCTCCCCCACTGACATTGTAAAAATCTCGGCACATGCCGAATGGAGGGCGTACACCTTGCTGGCGGCTCCAGTAGTAGAGGTGGCTTCCCCAGATGGGGATGGGTCCCGGTTGATATGGTCTGATTACGGGAGGATGAGGGATGGGAGGGTCGATCACTTCCGGCTTGGAGTCTGTCCCGCTAGAAATCTCCTCGATCTCTTCGTCGACTTCGAATTCCTCTCCGACTTCGACTTCGAATTCTTCCTCGATAACCCCTTCGGGTTCTTCCTCGACCTCTTCTTCGATTTCCTCTGGGTCTTCCTCCGGGTCTTCTTCTATCCAACCGCCGTTGCCTTGGTTTGGGTAGTAGGGATCTCCTGGTAAATGGAATCCGACCATTTGTCTGTACTAGGATAGATGCATGAGAACTTTATAAGGAAAAGAAGTTTCTACTTAACGACTTACTATTTTTAACTATTTTTACGGAGCACAAATATTTTATTGTTCAACTATTTTTAATAATACTCTATAGTATTTCAATTTGGCAAATCTAAAATAATTTGAATTTGGTAAGTTTTTGGCTTGTTGTCCGCTATGACCATTCCTCGACGTACGTTGGTCAAATCCAGGATAAATATAGTTGATCAGGCTATATTTATTCTCGACCTGATTACATACCCCGGGGCTCAATCGTAGTGTCGTAACTTGCCTTAATACTTTTTAGAAAAACTTGTTATGATACGAGATTAATGCATGCTTGTAAAAATGTATATCTTTAAAAGAAAGTATATTGTTCATGAAAATGTTTCGTCAGAGGGTTTTTGGTCCCCGTTGCATTTATAGTTTGTATATCGTATGTGGTTCGATATACTTAGTTCACTATAAACAATGCTTTGATACCAATCTGTCACACCCCCAAACCAGAATGACGGAAACATTCGGGGGTGGATGACTTCACGTAGTATCACAACCATTGAATATTGTAAAGAAAGTAACACAACCATCATATATATAATGTAAACATATGTTGTTGCGTTATACATATTAGCAAAAGAATATTACAATATGATGATAAATGTTCAATAATAAAACATCCTTAGTGTTCCCTTCTCCAAAAGCTGGTGGTTACCTGTATTACTGATTCCCTAAGAAATACAAGTGTTTTCGAAAAAGTGTCAACAATTAAGTTGGTGAGTTCATAAGAGTTTTGCATTGAAAAGTATGTCCCTTTTGATAGTAAATCGACGAACAAGGTTTTCAGAAAATTCAATATTTTCTATAAATGATTTGAAAAGTTTCCCGTGTTGGAGTGCGTTAGTGTTTTCCATACATGAATAATAATGATAAAATTTGTGTTAACAATAAAATGGAAAACGGAATGCATATATGAATCTCGTAAATCAAACTTGTTTTTATATGTTTATGTGACTTTTATAACCATACTATTGACACTGACGGCCTGTAACAACATTCTTTAGGTGTTGTAGTGTTATGACATTTGTCACCCCAGACCTGCCGGTCTAACTATAGCTAATAGTTTAGGTGCGGGGTTGTCAATCCCGTATAGATCTATACACAAGTATCACGCTCTCTCTCCAAGAGATTATGGTATATAATACAGGACTTGAAATGCATACATACGAGTACGTTGAAGTTTGAATGTCTCACATTACTTGGTATAAACAGATTTACGACAATAAAGAATTTACTTCTTTTGAAAGTATTTAATTTGTCGAGATGTATATGTAAAATGTATGAACAACTTGAATACTACACTCATTATAGTTTCTCAAAAGTATGTTTCCATTTAGTAAGAACAACTTGGTGATATAATAGTTCTTTAAACATAAAGATATTTTTGTATCAAAACCCTATAAGAACGATATTATAATTATGTTTATAAAACGATACTTTGATTTGTAATGTACTTGTATTCCCCCCCTAAAATGTGAAAACAATTGAAAAGTAGGGGTATGAACTCACTCGTTAAGCTTGAAGAGAGAGGCTAGAGTTGAGCAGAGCTTCGACCGCGGAAAGTTGCGTCTTCGGGTTCTCGGGAATCTCTGCAGCGTAGATCCTTCGTCGGGGGCTCGAGTGTGGAAACCGAGGTGAGGGAATGGTCTCTGGAGCTGGGAGAATGACTGAGGAATTGTGAAAGTGTGCCAAAACTTAAACCTCAACCTCTCTATTTATAGTGCTGGAGGAGTGAGTACGCGGCGCGTACCTCGTTACGCTGGTCGTAATATGGCGTCATGGCTTATGACTCCTGGCTAGCTAAGCGTAGAGGGGGCGGGCCGATGGGACTCGACTTTGGGTCTAGTACGCGGGGCGTACTCATGTAAATGCATTGTGACTCTTTGTGTGCTTCATTTTACTAGAAGTAATGAATAGCATTCTCCTAAACTATACCTATAATACTTTACTAATGCTCTACTTGGACTATTACTGAAAAGACTCGTTTCTCTACTAAGTTATGCTTGTACTTTAAAAACGGAGTTTTGTATAACTATAAAGTAACATAACCTTTAAAAGAGTTTTGAAATGTTTTGACAACTTATAAATAATATAAGTAACATTTTGAAAGATGTTTATAACAAACATTTACACAATTATCATTGTGTTCAACTTGTATTCCCCCCTTAAAACTGTTAAAATAGTTAAAAGATTCATTACGGGGTATGAACTCACCTGATGTGGGTGATTCAATCGGGTATGCGTGTAAGGATGAGAAGTTCCATGAATGAACTCCCGAGATAAAACAAGTCCTAAATAACATATAGGGACACATATTGACATGAATATAGTATTTATATGTAACGCTCTAAAAATTCCAAACAATTTAAACTTTTCAAAAACAACCCAGTTTCATAAATTTATTACAAAAATGGTTTTCAATACAATTATTATCAGAGTCTTCCCATAACTACATCATAAAACAAAATCATGAGGAGCGGTACGATCATGCCTTTGCCTTGCCACGGTCTCCCAAAGAACCTGAAAAACATTAAACCACAACTGTAAGCCCGAAAGCTTAGTGAGATACCTCCAAAATACCAACCACATATACCATACACGCACAACATGCCATATCATAGCTAAACACAGAACAGCTGTGCACTTCGGGTCTACTGTGTGACTGGTCCGCCGCACCGGCCTTCAGTCCACCTGGTCCACCCTCCGAGTCTAGCCATATACATCGAGTCTATAGTGTGATTGGTCCGCCTACACCGAGCCTTCAATCCACCTGGTCCACTCTTTGAGTCTATAGTATGATTGGTCCGCCCGCATTGGGCCTTCAGTCAGCCGGGTCCACTCACCGAGCCTCGGCACGTCTAATATGCCCTCTTAGGGCCTACAGCCCATCCGGACCGCTCGTTGGGCCTTCAGGACAACCAGTCCGCCCTGGGTATGTTGCCCTACAGCACAAAGCAGGACATGCCTCAACCCAACCCCAATCCAACAACCATGTGCACATAAACATTCAAACATATAACAATTTGCATACAATCAAACCGATCTAGCAGATCACATAGCATAACATCATCCTATCCAGGATACCGACCTAACCGGTCATTAATATAGCATCATCCTATATACCAGGATACCGACCTTAACTGGGTCTCTAACATATACCATCCTAACTACCAGGATGCAACACAACAAAGCAATATCATAACAAAGATACCCGGATCTCAATCCGATAAAGGGCCGGCCTTGGTGCCGTAGACCCTGTCGATCTAGTGAGGATAACTCACCTCGCAACTGCCGACTGAACAGATAAACCCAAGCTGCTCCGACCACTAATGCGATCTCCACCACTGGTCAACACCAAAATACTGAACTCAAAACAAAAGCCAACATTTACCAAAATGCCCCTGGAAATCAACTGGTCAACCCTTGGTCAAATTCAAAGTCAAAGTCAACCCCTGACTGACTCTACTCGCCGAGTCAAGCCGATGACTTGCCGAGTCCCCATGCACAGAACTTCCCCAATCCGGGACTCAACTCGCTGAGTCACCCCGAGACTCGCCGAGTTCCACAACCCTGAGTCCTTTCACACTCGACTCATTGATTCACAGCTCAACCAGAAGAAAGGTTAGGGCCTCACGACCAGACTCACCGAGTCCAAGAATAGACTTGCCGAGTCCAAGGCTATCTTCAACAGGCTCGCCGAGTTGTTCTTCCAACTCGTCGAATCCCTGCTTATCTTCATCCAACTCGTTGATTTGTTCTTCCAACTCGTCGAGTTCCAGCCTATCTTCAAGCAACTCACCGAGTACACCCTTGTGACTCGCCGAGTACCCTTAGATCTGAAACCATACAGAGGCTTTCCAAGCCATGCAGAAGCTCTAAACCATAGATCTACCTTTCTACAAGCCATCCATCACGTAAAGTGGCAAACTTTACGTGAATCCAAGTAGATCTAAGCATGTTACACTCTAGGGTTTGGGTTTGGGACAAAAGAACTTCACCAACAACTCTTGAGCGTAGTGTTTATGGCTTTCTGGATCATTAGCAATCTAGATCTGAGGTAGCAACCTCAGATCTTACACCAAACTTGAGATGGACCTCATTTATGCCCCAAAACCCCCACAAATGATAGATCTAGATGCACAAAAGCTCAAATAGAGGATTATTACCTCAAATGAAGGCTCCCACTGATGAATGAACCAATTCTCTGCAAAGCCCCTTGCTCCAATCTTCTTGCTCTTCAATTTCCTTCCAAGGTTACCTCCTCCTAGGCTCTAATCTCTCACCAAGGAAAGCTCACACGAATTTAGGGTTTCTGGAACTCAAAGGGAAGGTAAAGAGGATGGGGAAGAAGTGTTATGTTCTTTAAATAGGGCCCAACCCCCGGAATTAGGGTTTTCTCCACTCAGGACCAACTCGCCGAGTTGGTCACTTTACACGCGACCAGAGTCGCGACCCTACTCGCCGAGTCCACTCGTGGACTCGCCGAGTTGCCCTTTCACACTTATAGTTTTAGCCCTTCAACTCTACTTCTGATACTCTGGGATGTTACATTATAAACAACTATATGAAAGGAAACACCTTCCGGGACTAGGAAACACCTTCCGGGACTAGGAAACACCTTGATTAAGTGTTGGAATCACATGTGATTCATCAAAGGGAAGTGAAATGGCAACTAAGGGTGTTGACGGTTTTGTAACCAACTCCACTTGAGTTTAGGCTCGTAAACTCATGGTACTCTGACCATTTTGAGATTTAAAGCCTTTTAAGTCATTCTAAGCATTCCTACTTTATGCTTAAGCCTAAGGAAGTGATTAGGGCAACATATCATCCCTTTATGGGGTTTACGGTTTTTGGACCATTTGCCTTTGGGTTTACGGTCGTAAAACCAAATGGTTTATGGTCAAATGATGTTTTCAAGTCCTTAGCACATCAAGGTAAAAGTCTTGGCTAGTTTCTAGGCATAAGGAAGGAATATAGGGGATCATATCACACTTTGGGGTGTTTACGGTTTTGGGAGATCCCCAAACCGTAAACACATATAAATGGGGTATTTTGGTGATTTTTATGTGCTAAACACATCAAGGTAAGGTTCTAGGCATGATTCCAAGGTTTGGCAAGAGAATAGGGACACTTTGGCAACCTTTTTAGGGTTTACGGTCCAAGAACATCTTGGACCATAAACACCCTTGATCCTTGGTTTCTTGGGTGATTTCTTGGTGTTTAGAAGTGTAAGAAGGCTTATAATACTCAAAGATAGAAGTACTTACAAGGTAGAAGCTTGAAAAAGTGCTAAAAGTCCAAGAACACTAGTGTGTGTTCTTGGTGTTCTTGGTGAAACTTGAAGATCTACACTTTTGGAATGATTTCACGGATGAAAATATGTTAGATCACTAGATTACGGTAGATATCAACTTAATAGTGCTTAGAAATACTTACAAGTTGAAGATCTTGAAGAAAAATGGGATGATACTTGAGAGATAAATGGCTCTAGTCTTGGAAATGTGAAAAAAAATGAGAAAAAAATCTAAGTCTCACTTATATAGCCTTTAGGGTTTACGGTCCCAATACCATTTTGGACCTTAAACTCCAAACTCTTGAAGTTTTGGGCACTTATTGCTACATAATAAACCCTAAGGTATCCTCTCTCCTGATATCTTCTGAAGCACTAACTTTAAAACACTCAAACTTATTCCAAAAAGCTTGAAAGTTAGCAGACACAGTTTTGACTTCTGTTGAAGTGAATGGTTGTAAAGAAAAGAAATTTCGGGTTGTCACAACGTCGAACAGAAGAATGGTGGCGGCACATCTCCGATTTCCAGCCGATACAGCCTCATTTGGCCCTTCACGATGGGACGGTGGTAGTGAGCTTTCACAGCCACGTCGGTTGTCTTCGTGTTCGCTGGAAATGGGAGCGTTGATGGTCAATGCAACAGTAGGGAGGCAGCAGTCGAACTTTGCTATGAAAGGCAGTCGGTGGGTGGTAGTACTCGGGGGCCCAAGACATCTGACAACCACGCTATGGTCGTTTCTAATGGTTGGCGACCTCAACGGAGGTAGTGTGTGGCGTCGGAGATTAAGTGAGTGGAAGTGGTGGCGGTTCCATCGCCTAGGGTTAGGGTTAAGGGTTTGATTAAATACCCGACACCCTTGAAACATCCATCCATAATGGCAGTATCGGCCCCTCCGTCATGAAATTATTTAAAATTAAATCCAAAACTTACACTTTAGCCCCTATTTCTATAAATTCCTTTCAAAATTAATCCAATAGTTACTAAACAGCCCCTCGTCCACAATTGTATTTTCCAATTAAGTCCATAAGATACCATTCAACCCTTAACTTCCAAAATCTCTTCAAATTAAGTCCCCATAATTTACCAAGTAGTCCCTGCCTTCACAAATATTTACAAATCCAATCGGGAACTTACACTTTTAACCCTCAACTTCTAAATTATGCCAAGTAACTCCTCGAAACCAACACCTTACTATATAATTATTGATTTTAGGGATAGTATCCATTCATCAACTTTATCTATTTATTTATTTAATAAATGGGATGTTACAATTCTCCACCACTTAAATCATATTTCAACCTCGAAATCATCCATTACACGCCAAACCACTCATATAACATGGCCACAATCCTGTGCACACCTTAATCTTCCCCAGGGTAACCATGACCATCCTTCATAAGGCCCTAAATTCTGCAGATGAACGTATTCCTTGCAACAAGATCACATCTACTCCGTCTGAAATCTGGTGTCTCGAAATGGTCTGAATCCCTGACACACCACTCGTACTAAATCACTATAGATGAACCCTGCGGTGAGTGACGTAGCATTACTCCACAATCTGTTATGCTTACCATACATGAGATCTTCAAATATCATTACTGCTAGAGACCCAAAACTGTCTGAAACACCGACTTGCCTGAAAACACTGAACTGTCTGAAACACTGACTGCCTGAAACACTGAACTGCCTGAACACTGAACTGTCTGAAACACTGAACTGCCTGAAACACTGAAATCCCTAAAATACTAAACTTCCTAAAACACTGAACTTCTTGAACAACATGCTATTACATGGCTGCTTTCCAACATCTATCGAGACCTTCTTGGTCTAAATTCATTCGTCGGTCGTTTGAAATACTGGGTTTTATCCCTACTGTGGAACCAAAGTGCTCCCACATAGTCACCTCACACGACTTTCGTACGAAATCCTTATTTGGAACTAGTTGCCACTAGTTATCATGCCACTATGGTTCTAACAACCTCCCGATCCAACCGATCGAGCCCATGCGTTGAATCTTGATGTCACCAAATCTAAGACTAAAAGTGATTGCTACCTCACCAATGGTAACCTTATACCACAAGTAATGTCATACAGTCCATTGCTTCCTTGATCCCATAATTGTAGTAATGCTCCTACAGTCTTATCACCGACTCAACCAGATATAATCCATCTGGGTAATTTTGAAATTCGATTCGTGGATCTCCATATCCTCACCGCTGCACCTGAACTGGTGGGTACCACTGTTCCTTCTACGTCCTAACAATGCGCTCATGCTATCTACCATCCAAATGAATGCTACAGCTACACCCACGGTCTTACAACACTCTATCACTATCTGACTGCTAGTGAATGCTACCGCTACACCTACAGACTTACCACTCTATCACTATCTGACTACTAGTGAATGTTACGGCTATACCCACAGACTAACAACACTCAATCACTATCTGACTGCCAGTGAATGCTAAGGCTACACCTATAGACTTACAACACTGTATCACTATTTGACTGCTAGTGAATGCTATGGCTACACCCGCAGACTAACAACGCTCTATCACTATCTGAATGCTAGTGAATGCTACGGCTACACCCGCAGACTTACAACACTCAATCACTATCTGACTGCTACGTCTACACCCACACTCGACCTAACATTCAACTGAACTTCAATCCTAACTGGAGCTCTATGTTGGTTCCCAAAACTTTCTATATGATGCCAAGAAAAGCATGAACCAAACATTGGAACGTTTTCTAAACTTACAACTCACACAATCCTCCACCTAGACGACCACTAGACCGCCTTTCCCCCTGATCGAGGATGAGAAACTCATCCTAGTTTCACACCTATTTCTGCTCCTGTACACCTGATCAATTCTCCCCCACATAGTTTCAACTAACATACCACAACACACAATACTGGAAAGATTCTCAATCCTTCTTACCACACATGACCAATCTTCTAGAAACCATGCTTACCATTGCTAGTGTTTCAATACCAACTAATCCAAAAGATCACACAACTTCTAAAATCTGCTATATACTTCCCGAATCCACAATTAGGGAAATGACCCTTCGCTACCCACTAATGATTCTCGGTATGCAATTGGCATATAACATCTCTCGACTATACAATTCAAACATAGACAACAGATAACCCTGAATTACACTTACTCAAACCCTTGGAACTAAAGGCTCTACCGTGTAGTTTCCCACACGTGTTGTACTGAATCTGACCCTACGGTCTCTCAAAAGCTGTTCTGAAATCTTGGGTCTCTTCCCGAGACCCTTCTATATAAGTAATTGATCTGATTCCCTCTTACCAATGTTCTCCAAGTCCCTATCTTGTTCCCAGGTTCTTGGAATCATAACACTCAGGGTCTTGCACCCCGAGATACTCACGATCATCCTGCTATCATTATGCAGTAAGTCATGATACCTTACCTTTTTCGTTTCCTCATCCGTTGCATACTGTGTAACCAACTAAACTCTCTCTCCCAAGACTTGGCAGTGATCTCTGCCACTGTCTCCATAGTCTAGCGAAGATCTAAGAACTCTTGCGCCAACTGCTGCTCCCCAATCGCCTGGGCACACCTTGCCCAGAACCTGGTCTAAAAAGTCATATCATGACATAGTATCAACCGCATCATCACTCAACTCACTACCAACCTCTTCCTATCAATCACATGCCATGTCCTTCAGAAGACAGGAAGTAAGTCGGATCTTGTCCCCTTCCGAGACTATGGCTGGTACAAAAACCCATTGGCGACATCTGCCAATCATCTGCTATTAGCGATGGGGTCCCTAGCCCCATGGTAATCTAGAGCTTCTCAAGCTTTGAACTCTCGAATCATTAGTGTATGTATCCCTATCCTGGCTTCTATCTTAGTGCAAAATGCACTCATCCTCTTATCATAATTCTCTAAAATGCTCTCATTGATCATACTGAAGATCACAAGAGTCTAGTCAATGATACTGTACGCACTCTTCGATGGCATGAACTCCCTCATCTAACCATCAAGCTGTCCGGCTGCCGAACCCGAGCCTGATCCCTCGTTGGCACCAGAACTACCATCTGGTCTATCACGTATCGTCACTATACTCGAACATATACCGACACAATATTCATAATACTCATCATAACTCGAGGGATATCACACACTACAAGTTCCCTGGTTTCTTCTCTGCCTTCCTTGATTTGAGTACGGATCCTTTGCTTTTCAATAGTACGGGCCCATACTACCTTCCACATCTATCCGTACTTTCCTCAAGAACTGCCTTGACTCCACCAAGTCCCTTCTACTGCTGCTACTGATCTCATGCTAAACTCATCCTAGGCTTGCCCTTGGGTAATCACCAGCCCACTATCCGCTATCAGCTGCATAAGAAGTCCCTGCTACCTCCCCCTAACTAGCTCGTGAATACTATTTCATATCACTAAGACTAGATAATTCTTCGAATGAGAGATCCTACCCTACAACGGTTGGACTCAAACAAGAGTTGCGCAATAGAGGTAGACCTAACCTTATGAATTTATTTAATCCTCGTAATATTGAATGTAACATATTCATTTAATAGTTACTAAAAGATAACTAAGACTCATAAAAGCATAAAGCAAATAGCATTCGAGCATCGAGTACACATAATCAATGATATACTACTCTGGCTATCATACTGATAATTCTGTACTAGCATGTAGTTCTCATAAAGCTGAAACACATATACAAGCACATAAAGCATCCTTCCTAGGTCCTTAGTCCTAATCTACCATGTTGTTCTCATAAAGCTGATAATCATAACATAACATAAACTTGTATGGGTAATTTGGGAGTACTTACTTGAGCTCGGCTGATTGCATGCACCCCATCGTTTCCTCTTTTCAAAATTCTTTTCTTTCTCAAAATTCTCTTTGCTTTTTCTAAAAATCTCTTTCTTTTACTGAGAATTCCTTTTTACAAAAATTGATTTTCCTTTTGAAAAATTCCTATACCAATTCCTTACCCGAAAGTGTGCCCGAATCCCTTAAACTAGGGCTCTGATACCAACTTGTAATATCCCAAAAACACAGACTAAAAATTTCAATTTAATTTAATAATAAAAACCATAGTCATCATACGCCATAGAAAAATCATAACAATACATCTCAAAATACTATAACAGCTGTCATAGATATCAGAGTATAAATATCCCAGGCTGAACAAATGGTGTGTGCACTACAACCTTCCCGAGCTTCTCTTTTGAAACCTGAAGTACCTGGAACCAAAATTGAAAACGGTAAGCACAAAGCTTAGTGAGTCTCCCCACACTACCACATATCATAGAATAACTCATATAGCACATACTGGGCCTTCCCGCTGCATCGGGCCCCGCCCGACATCGGGCCGAAGTCCAGACTAGCTTTGGCCATGCCCACAGCATCGGGCCCCGCCCGGCATCGGAACGAAGTCCGGAATAACCTGGGCCACGCCCAATGCATCATGCCCCGCCTGGCATTGGACCGAAGTCCAGACTAGCTTGGGCCCCACCCACTGCATCGGCTCCCGCCCGATATCGGACCCAAGTCCGGAATAACTTGAGCATAACATAAACATAAAACATAATCACATATACTGCATCGGTCTTGCCTAACATCAGACCAAAGCTCGGAACATATAACACATAACACAAACATGCATGAATCACAAAGGCATCAAGCATACATAACTACTTCTCAGGACCACCCCGGCATCTGACCGAAGTCTGGAATGAATAACTAAACATATAAACTGCATCGGCCTAACCCCGACATCGGGCTTACCCTGACATACTATAACTACATAAACGGGCCGGTATAGGTGCCTTAGACCCGTTTCTACTAAAGGGAAACTCACCTCACACTGTTGAAGACTCACTAATAAAACCCTAGCTGCTGGATGAACGATTCTTGAAATCGTCAACATCAAAATAACACCCAATTAATAATTGGGTTCCAACTCATATCTATAAGTCCAGAGTTGGTTACAAGCTACTTTACCCCTAACTTAGTTTGATTCAAGCTCAAGGCCCAATCCAAATGCCCAAAAGTCTAATAATGAACCCAATCCCATCATATGGCCCAATTTTCCAAATTGGGCCTAAGCCTCTACATGGTCTTCCCTTAAGGCCCAATTGTTCAGTCCAGTCAAACATTTCTCATTCTAAGGGCCCAATATCATACAACCATCTAGGGCCAAACTATGGCCTAATTTTCTAAATTAGGCCCAAAGCCTCCTATGGGCCTTACCCTAAAGCCCATCTAATTGTTCAAGTCCATATGATCATTCTTGGATGGCCGATTATTGGCCCAATTACCAAAACCCAATAGAAAGGCCCGACTTAAGGCCCAAGTGAAATTTAGTTTCACATAAAATGACGATTAAGGTCAAGTGTTTCTCACTTAACCCATTAAGGACTCAATCCATTAAGTCCTTTACTCTACTAGATAAATGATATGGAGTAATTTGGGCTTAATACATAATCCAATCCCACTGGCCCAAAGGTGGGCCCCAACAAGTCCAAGACCCAAATACTCATAATTAGGGTTTTCAAAACCCTAATTAGGTTTTTCCACCCAAACATGGCTCGATAGGCAATCTTTATGCCCATTACGGTTTTTCTAGGTCCATTAGGGTTTTGTTAGTGGGGCACCACACACTACCACCTCGGGTAGTGGTAGTCAACGGCGAGTCATGATGGTGGCCACCACCTTACGGTGGTGGTTATGGTTCTTTTCATTACTCTTTTGCTAATTACAAGTACACTCTTTTAATCCACAAATAAACACACACACTAACTACTCTAACATACGCACACTACAGCCTCATTTGGCCCTTCATGATGGGACGGTGGTAGTGAGCTTTCACAGCCACGTCGGTGGTCTTCATGGTCGCTGGAAACAGGAGCGTTGATGGTCAATGCAACAGTAGGGAGGTGGCGGTCAGACTCCGCTATGAAAGGCAGTCGGCGGGCAGCAGCACTCGGGGGCCCAAGACATCTGACAACCATGCTATGGCAGTTTCCGATGGTTGATGACCTTAACGGAGGTGGTGTGCGGCGCCGGAGATTGAGTGAGTGGAAGTGGTGGCTGTTCCATCGCCTAGGGTTAGGGTTAAGTGTTTGATTAAATACCTGACACCCTTGAAACATCCATGCATAATGGCACTATCGGCCCCTCCCTCATGAAATTATTTCAGATTAAATCCAAAACTTACACTTTGGCCCCTATTCCCATAAGTTACTTTCATAATTAATCCAAAAGTTACTAAATAGCCCCTCCTCCACAATTTTATTTTCTAACTAAGTCCATAAGATACCATTCAACCCTTAGCTTCCAAAATCTGTTACAATTAAGTCCCCATAATTTTTCAAGTAGTCCCTGCCTTCAGAGATATTTACAAAGCCAGTCCTGAACTTACACTTTTAACCCTCAACTTCTTAATTATGCCAAGTAACTCCTCAAAACCAACACCTTACTATATAATTATTGATTTTAGGGCTACTATCCATTCATCAACTTTATCTATTTATTTATTTAATAAACAGGGTGTTACATTATGAACCCCATGCATGCAATCAATAAGAATGATAGGAAATGAAGATTATACTCAAAATATAGTCATATTCTAAGATAAAAATCGAATCTTGAGTGCTTACAATAGTCTACATGTAACAGCTCGGATTCCAGGTATCCTTTATTGTTTTGATTTTTTTGGTGTTTTGAGAGGGGACTCGGCGAGTTAGAGCTCAGACTCGCCGAGGAGGGTCGCGATTCTGGACGCGGGATTCGTCTGGACTCGACGAGTCCAGGATATGGACTCGGCAAGTCCGCGCTGTTTAATGAAACCCTAATTTCTCGGGTTTCGGACCTATTCAAAGGGCCTTATGGCCGTCATTTGCACCCAACAGTCCATAGAGAGAAACCCTAGAGTGCTTTGGCGATTTGAGAGAGAGAGGAAGCATTTCTTGACCTTTGTGTGTTTGAAGCTTAGATCTTCGATCTAAAGGTATGATTTCGGCTCATCTTTTGTTTTGTGAAGTATGTTGGGTTTTAGGGTTTCTTGTGGCCTTTGTTGAGTTAATTTGATGGCCAAATAGTCCCTTGCTAGTGATGAGGCTTTGGATCTGGATCCATAGAGGTCCAGAGATCCTCATTCATCAAGCTTTATGAAGAGTAATGGAGGTTATGACCTTTGGTAGTGATATTTGTTGATATTCCTTTATATATGGTCATATAGAGGTTGTATGTGCACCAAGTTTGGGGCTTTACGTGGTGAATCAGTCTAGAAAGGCCAGATCTATGAATTGTCGGAATAGATCTGACCTTAGAAGCGAGTTTGAGTGATTGCATGGCATGAACTCGCCGAGTCCGATGAGCAGACTCAGCGAGTAGCTTGAAGATTACCTTGGACCGGCCAGTGAGTGGTCCAATCGAGTCATGGGTTGACTCAGTGAGTCAGGGCGAGTTAGAGAGGGTTGACAGGTGGACTGAGTCGAGCTGGGACTCGCCGAGTTGTTCTTGAAACTCGGCGAGTTGAGTCGGGGTGGCCCCGCGATTCTGCCAGATGGAACTCGTCAAGTCAGGGGGAGTACTCGATGTGTAAAAAGGGAATCCTAGAGAGTTGGTGAAAACATCTAGACTCGCCGAGTTGCCCTTGTGCACTCGCCGAGTCCGGTCAAAGTTGACCGTTGACCGTTGATCGTTGACCATAGTTGACCTGTGTTGACTTCTTAGGGATAGTCAACCTTAGAGATAAAAAGTGTTAATTAGAGACATGTGATGTTATAGGAGGATTAGAGCTCGGAGGATCGAGCACAAGGGTTTTCCAGGATTCGTGAGATACCGAGATACGCGAGGTGAGTCTTCTCACTATACTTTACCTTGAGTAGGTAATCAGAGCTATGTGTTAGTGTATGTATGTTATGTGTATGCTATGTTGTACTGCATTATTTCTATGTGATTTATGCTGTGCATGATTACAGAGTTGGAACCGGAAGGTTCCTAGAGTTAGAACCTGAGGGTTCACAGAGTTTGGGTGCATGGACCCATAGAGTTATAGCCTCGAGTGGCTAATATGTGTTTTATGTGTGGTATTTTGGGGAACTCACTAAGCTTCGTGCTTACAGTGTTAGTATTGATGTTTCAGGTACTAGCGATGACCGTGGGAAGGCGCCGGCTTGATTCGTACACACTCAGGGGACTTTTGATATATATTTATGTGATCTTGGGATTTGTATGACACGAATTGGAATTTTAAACTTAACGTTTTATGAAATTAAATGAGAAATGTTTTTATATTTGCGAAAAATTATTTTGAAAATTCACGGTGCTACAAGTTGGTATCAGAGCCTTGGTTTGAGGGATTCGAGTACACCTTCGGGCGTATTTGAACTCAAACTGAGGATTTGAGATGTATTTTCGAAAAAGAGTAAAAGATTTTTGAAAAACGCAGAGCAAGAGATGTGTGTACGATCAGTCAGCGCCCGAATGGTGATTTCCCAAAATACCTTTATATTATGTGATATTGATATTGATATGATGTATATGCATGCTAGAGTAGGCGAGGTATTACTATTAGGATTAGAGTGGCCTGATTTGTGATGCCTTAGCCTAGGGAGAGGTGAGCTGCTACGAGATGCTTGAGAGTGAGTAGGTAGCAGTGAGGGGCTTATGAGAGACCTATTAGAGAGTGGTTTACGTATGATAGAGTACTTGGGACTTGGGATCCGAAGAGGAGGACTTGGAGTGTATTCTGGTGCGGTGCGGACAGTAGTATTGGGCCCGTACTACTGGAAGCACCGGAGCGGTGTGCAGCCCAAGTAAGAATCTTTGGAATGCCAAGAATCAAGGAGGGAAGAGTTGACGAGTGTGAGTATGCTCGTGTGGATTCTAATTTATCGTATGTCGTATTTCAGAGGTAGATCATGGTGAGGACACGTTTGATGCCCGAGAGCAGTGGTACCAGTGAGGAGGAGATCCGCCGGATCATTCAGGAGGAGGTGGCTGCGGCCATCAGGGCAGAGATACCGGAGATCTTTGGGTCTATAAAGACCACATTGATCGAGACGTTTGATGAGCGTTATGCCGCTCTTTCTGAGGCTGCTGCTGCAGTGGCTACCGCAGCGATTGCTGCTGCGAGGCCGCAGGGTGGTGATGCGTTGCTGTTCCGCGAGTTCAGCAACACAAAACCACCAGAGTTTGATGGGACTCAGGATCCGGTGGCAGCTATGAGGTGGATATCTGATATTGAGGGGTGTTTCTTCACTTGCTCGTCTCCTGAGCATTTGAAGGTTCGGTTCGCGCTGAACCAGCTTCGCTTGGGAGCGAAGGATTGGTGGAAGTTTGTGACGGCGCATTATAAGCCTGTTGAGCTTTCGGCAGTGACCTGGGAGAGGTTCACTACCATGTTTCGGGATGAGTACGTTCCCCAGGTGGAGAGGGAGCGTTTGGCACAGGAGTTTCTGACCCTCAAGCAGGGTAGTGAGTCAGTTACAGCGATCACGAGGATGTTCCATGAGAGGGCGATATTCTGCCCTGAGCACGTGTCCACTGAGCAGGCACGTATGAGCCACTACTTGAGCATTCTGAGGCGGGATATTCGGGAGTTCGCTGCGAACTCCTCGTACCGGACATTTGCTGAGCTTCAGGAAAATGCCCGGAAGAGGGAGATTGAGCTTGAGACTCAGGCCATGGAGGAGGCGGAATCTCAGGGGAGGGATCAGCGACCGGCACAGTCTCAGCCGGCAGCCAAGCGGGCCAAGCCCGCTGATCCCAAACCAGGGAGCCAGAAGGGTCGCACTTGCGGGAAGTGCGGCAAGGGTCATGAGGGAGTTTGCCGAGCGGGGTCTTGCTACAAATGTGGCAAGGAGGGGCACATGGCCAAGGATTGCCCCAAGGGGTTTGCAGTGTATTTTCACTACAACCAGACCGGACACCGGAAGGCCAAGTGTCCGCAGTTGCGCAGAGCATCTCAGGGATCTGCTCCTACCGCCATCAGAGCTACAGAGAGTCGGCCTGTGAAGGCCGAGGTGCCGAGAGCTCGAGGGAGAGCCTTCCAGCTGACTGCGGAGGAGGTCCGCGCTGCGCCCGATGTTGTGGCTGGTATGTTTCCTTTCATGTATTTATTTTGATGTTGAGATATTATGTTTATATTATGTTATGCGTAGGTACTTTCCTTGTGAGCTCTGTACCTGCTTTAGTGTTATTTGACTCGGGTGCGAGTCGATCTTTTGTATCTTTGGCCTTTAGTCAGCATATCAGTGTTAGTCGTGAGGCATTGAGTCGACCTCTGAGAGTTTCCATAGCTGACGATTGAGTGATTTGTGCCACAGAGGTTCTCCGGGGATGTGTATTAGAGATTTTCGGGGTTGAGTTCCCGATTGATCTGATTCCTATTGCGATGGGTGATGGCTGTGTCATTGTGGGCATGGACTGGTTGAGCCGATTCGGCGTATCGACTGTGAGCGTCAGCTGGTGACCATACGAAACCCTAGTGGAGGAGTTCTTTCAGTGTACGGCGAGGGTACACGTTCAGGATCAGCTTTTTGTTCGGCCCCTAGGGCGAGGCAGTGTCTACAGCAGGGCTGTAAGGGTTTTGTGGCGTATGTGATGGATACGCGAGCGACTTCCGAGAGACCGAGTTCAGTTGAGGAGGTACCAGTGGTGCGTGAGTTTCCAGATGTTTTTCCCGAGGAGTTGTCGGGTGTGCCTCCTGTGAGGCAAGTGGAGTTTGGTATTGATTTGGTTCCGGGGGCCACGCCTATTGCTAAGGTGCCTTATCGTCTTGCACTGTCAGAGATGCAAGAGTTATCCTCGCAGCTTCAAGAGTTGCTGGGGAAGGGATTTATTCGGCCGAGCAGCTCGCCGTGGGGAGCACCTATTCTGTTCGTCAAGAAGAAGGATGGTTCACACCGGATGTGCATTGACTACCGGGAGTTGAACAAGCTGACGGTCAAGAACCGTTACCCGTTGCCGAGGATCGATGATTTATACGATTAGTTGCAGGGAGCATCTTGGCTCTCCAAGATCGATTTGAGGTCGGGATATCATCAGGTGAGAGTGCGGGATGAGGACGTCCAGAAGACAGCGTTCAGGACGCGTTATGGGCATTATGAGTTTGTAGTGATGCCTTTTGGGCTCACCAATGCCCCGGCTGTGTTCATGGATCTCATGAACAGGGTATGCAGGCCGATGTTGGATCGGTCGATGATTGTATTTATCGATGATATTCTGGTATATTCGAGATCTAGAGAGCAGCATGAGGAGCATTTGAGGGAGGTCCTTGGGGTTTTGAGATTGGAGAAGCTTTTTGCAAAGTTCTCCAAGTGTGATTTCTGGTTGCGGGAGGTTCAGTTCCTTGGACATCTCGTTAATCAGGATGGGATATTGGTCGATCTGGCCAAGGTTGAGGCGGTGATGAGTTGGGAGGTGCCAAAGTCACCCTCTGAGATCAGGAGTTTCTTTGGTTTGGCAGGGTATTATCGGAGATTTATCAAGGATTTCTCCAAGATCGCAGTGCCACTCACCAGATTGACCCGAAAGGGTGTTGCATTTTCATGGGGTCCCAAGCAGCAGACCTGCTTTGAGACCCTTCGCCAAAGGTTGTGCGAAGCCCCGATATTAGCTCTCCCGGAAGGGATGGAGGATTTTGTAGTATATTTTGATGCATCGATTTTGGGGCTGGGTGCGGTGTTGATGCAGAGGGGACATGTGATAGCATATGCATTGAGGCAGCTGAAGCCTCATGAGACGAGATATCCAACGCATGATCTAGAGTTGGGGGCAGTGGTGTTCGCCCTCAAGATTTGGTGTCACTACTTATATGAGGTTCAGTGTACGATATACACGGACCATAAGAGTTTGAAGTACTTGATGGATCAGCCCAACTTAAATATGCGGCAGAGGAGGTGGTTAGATGTGGTCAAGGATTATGATTGTGAGATCATGTATCACCCGGGCAAGGCCAATGTGGTGGCCGATGCGTTGAGCCGCAGGGCGGAGAGCACTCCACTACGAGATTTATGTTTGAGATTGACCGTGATAGCTCCGGTATTGGATGCCATTCGTGGGTCATAGGCCGAGGCTGTGCAACCGGAGATGCAGAAGAGGGAACGGGTCGTTGGTTTGGTTTCAGAGTTCGTTACGGATGGTCGAGGGCTTATGACTTTTCAAGGTCGGATTTGGGTACCGTTTGTGGGCGGTACGCGTACTACTTTGATGGAAGAGGCTCATCGATCGAAATTTTCGATCCATCCGGGGGCTACGAAGATGTATTTGAATTTGAGGAGAGAGTATTGGTGGCCCTGTATGAAGAGTGACGTCGCCTGGTTTGTTGAGAGGTGCTTGACCTGCCGCAGGGTTAAGGCCGAGCACCAGAGACCGCATGGAAAGTTACAGCCATTGGAGGTTCCCGAGTGGAAGTGGGAACAGATCGCTATGGATTTCATCACCAAATTGCCGAGAACTGCCAGAGGAGTTGATGCAATTTGGGTGATTGTGGATAGGTTGACGAAGAGCGCTCACTTCCTTGCCATCAGTGAGAGTTTTTCAGCGGAGAAGTTGGCGGAGATATATGTGAGAGAAGTGGTATCTCGGCATGGGGTGCTGATCTCGATCGTTTCGGACCGTGATGTGCGTTTCACTTCCAGGTTCTGGAAGAAATTTCATGAGGAGTTGGGTACTAGATTGCATTTTAGTACCGCATATCATCCCCAGACGGACGGTCAGAGTGAGCAGACGATTCAGACGCTTGAGGACATGCTTCGAGCATGTGTGTTGGATTTCGGGGGTAGCTGGGATGCGTATTTACCCTTGGCAGAGTTTTCCTACAACAACAGCCATCATTCGAGCATTGGTATGCCACCCTTTGAGCTGTTGTATGGTAGGAGGTGTCTGACCCCCATTTGATGGGGAGAGGTTGGGCAGAGAGTGATGGGCAGTACAGAGATCGTGCTTCAGACGATAGAGCAGATTCAGCAGGTCAGGCAGAGGTTATTGACCGCCCAGAGCCGACAGAAGAGTTATGCAGACAGACGTCGGTCCGAGGTTGAATTTCTGCAGTGCATTTCCCGACAAGCACCGGTATGGTGGAAGTTGCACTTGTTGCACTTGGGAAGAGTTCCTACGTATTGCTTTGGTGGCGCTGGAGCGGTAGCAGTAGTGGCTGCACGGACAACAACAGTCTGTTTCTTCTTTGTGGGGTCCTGCGCCGGTTGTTTCTGTTGGAATAGTGTCTAAGGCTGTAACTATATTGGGCAAGTACTTGACCCGGTTGTGCATGGTCCTTTTGGGTTGCCTTCATCATAGCAACTTGATAGGATGATTTATTAAGAGAGAGTAAATATTATTAATATATTATGGGAATAATATAATGAATAATATATTGTTATTTGATTAATATAAGTCATAGAATTAATTAGAATTAATTTGGTGACTTAAAGAAGTTAATTAAATAAAGGGGTATAAACTGTCAATTGTTTGATAGTTAAGCTTTAGACTGTAAATCCATTTGGATATGGTATGGACGAATTCTAAGAGGTTTAGGATAGCTAAAATCGTCCATATGCTTATCTAGGAATGGATTTGGATAGCCTTAAGAGAAGATTATCCAATTAGGGTTTAGGTTGTAACCCTTAAGGAGTCTACAAGTATAAATAGACCCTATGGCTGATGGAATTCGACACTTGACCTAAAGTAAGGAACCTCTGGTCGAAATTCCTTCCCTCTCCTCGCTCCCAAATCATCCTCCTTGCTTTGGTGTTTGTAAGCCATTAGAGGAGTGACATTTGTGACTCTAGAAGCTCCAAGACCTCAAGATAAACAAGGAACTCAAAGGTATGATTCTAGATCTGTTTCAATGTTGTTATTTAACCTAATTAGTCATTAGAAGACTTGGATTCAAAGCATGTTTATTAGAAAGCCTAGATCCGAGCATTAGGGTTTTGCATGCGCACATAGGAAAGATCTTATGGCTAAAACCCATCAGTGGTATCAGAGCCTAGCTTGGTTTTCTTTAAATTGTTGCTTGATTAACTGAAACAAACCTGCAAAATTCGATTTTTAGGTTTCTGAGTCACTGACTCGGCGAGTCCCAAGGTGGACTCGGCGAGTAGGCCTGACTCGGCGAGTCCCCTTGTGCACTCGGCGAGTCCAGGCGTCAGGAATGGCCAGATTCGGGATTTCTTTGTAATTATCTTATCTAAACTTTCCTTAAACTAATTAGATCAATGTTAATTCGTTTTTATGATAAATACAACTGCAATCTTGATCTAATTAAAGATATTTATCTTATAATAAAATATTTAATTTCCTTATATGATAATTAATTAATTATTTTGATTATTTTTGTAATTATCTTAAAAGAAATCTTGAATAAATCAAATATAGATAATTAGGATATTAATTGTTAATTGGAATTATTTGTTATTTGATCCTCCATGTTTTAAATGTTTAAAACTTGTCCTCAAGTTTTGAAATTTATATTTGTGATTAAAAGTTTTAATTTAGACAACTTAAATTTCAAAACCCTAGATTTTAAAAAGTTTAAAATACAACCCTATACTAATATGATATTACTAGTATAATATATATATATGTATAACTAAATGCTAGTCTTACCGTTAGTAGGCCTCATTCACGAAGCCAATCTATAAGGTGGGTATAAGGTTGCGGCCTATAAAATGGCGCTTAATGGGTGTACACTCACACCCACCGCTTGCTTGATTGGTGGAGGGTCGTTAGCCGAATGGGTAGGATAGGGCAACCTCATCCTCTCATTAAAAGTATAATAAGGAATATAAAGTAACTACACATATTTTAAAATTTCCCAATCTTAGTTACTTTAGGAAAAGTGAATTGATGCAATCCCATGAAATTACACTTTGCACCTTGCTAAGATGTTAGTGGAGCGTGTGTGGTTTACCGGCACACTAATTGGTTCTAAACGAAGGTGGCAAAGGGTGATTCATTGTTTATCATAGTTCGATGGAGCGTGTGTGGTTTACCGGCACATCAAATAGATGATCGTTACAATGAAGGCACCATGTGAATTTGCATGGTTATTCACACCCGCTTTGTGATCCTCGGTATCCCAGTCACAAACAAGAGGGGCATATCGAGATTTAAACATGCCATTGAATAGTTTCAATGAATCTCATCCGAACCTAGGAATTCTCAAAAACACTTAGGACTAATAGTTTAGGTTTTTGTGATGGAGAATTAGTGAATCATCATTCACTTACCTTCAATTTATTTGCATGTTAGATTACGGCATCCCTTTTCTAATATGTAAATGTTATTGTTGGATCCTAGCCCTAATTCTCTTATTGGGTGATAATTAGGGATTCTTATTCTAATCTATCTTTGTCCTTTTCTAATTATAGATGTCGAACACAAACAACGCTGCTGCTAGTTCTTTCACGTTGATGAGCCTTTGCCAAAAGGTCACCTTCGATGGAACGAACTTTAGCGAATGGATAAGATACATTCGCACCATTGCTCGTTATGAGGATAAGGAGTATGTCCTCGATGAGAAGCTCGAGAAAATCAACACCGAAATCGCTACTCCAGCCGAAATCACCGCCTTTGAAACTCATGAGCGAGATGCAACGAAGGTACATTGCATCATGATTGCTACCATGAACTCCGAATTCCAAAAGTCCTACGAGGACATGTACCCGTACGAGATGCACCAAGACTTATTGGAGAGGTACCACCAAAACGCGAGACAAGAGCGGTATGAGATTTTCACTAACATGATTTCCGCGAAAATGGGTCTTGGAGAATCTCTTACCGTGCGCTTGCAAAAGATGCAAAGGTATGTCGACCGCCTTCGCAAGTTAAATGTTGACTTCGGGGAAGACTTGGCGATCGACATGGTGCTTCACTCTTTGCCTCCGATGTACAACCAATTTAGGATGACCTACCACATGAACAAAGAAGAGGTCACCCTAAGCAAGCTCCAAGGTCTCTTGAGGGTTGCTGAGAGCAACTTCAAAGACAAGTCTGTTGCACCTACTCCCAATCCGCCCGCTGCTCCTGTCTTGGCTATTGGACAAGGGAAGGGAAAGAAGAGGAAAGCTTCATCAAAAACTATCGCAAGGTGAAAGCCCGAAATGGTGCCTCTTCTAGTGGGACCAAAGTTAATCCCGCCAAGCCCTGCTCTAACCCGAAGGAGGCAGAGTGCCACCATTGCCACAAGATAGGACATTGGAAGAGAAGCTGCCCGGATTACCTGCAAGCAATCAAAGAAGGAAAGATCAAGCCATCTTTCGCAGGTATATATACAATCAAATCTAACGATTCTAATCATGCTATTTCTTGGGTTCTTGATACCGGTTGTGGTTATCACATTTGTTCTAATGTGCAGGGACTAAGAAGAAGTAGGGATGTGGAGCAAGGAAGGATCAATCTAATCATGGGGAACAGAAGATCGTCGCCTGTGACCAAGATTGGAGTGTATTCCTTAGTGCTTAGGAATAGTTTAGTTTTAGATTTGAACAATTGTTTCTATTCGCCAGAAATGGCAAGAAACATCATTTCATTTCATGGTTTATATAGACAAGGATTTAGATTTTCTTTTAATAATGAGAATGGTTCTATTTTCGCTTATCTAAATGGTGTCTTTTACTTTGAAGCTATACCATGTAATGGAATATATGAAACCGTTATGATTGTTGATAACTTAGGAAATGATGTTTTGAATATTGATTCTTCCACTAGTATGGATAAAGTATCCTTGTGGCATTGTCGTCTTGGACATGTCAACAAGAAACGCATAGCCCAACTCCAAAAGGATGGAGTGTTGGAGTCATTCGACCTTAGGGAAGATGACACATGCGAGTCTTGTTTGCTTGGAAAGATGACTAAGTCGCCCTTCACGAGTACTTGTGAAAGGGGCGAGGGTCTATTGGACCTAATACATACCGATGTATGTGGACCGTTTAGATCAACCACGAAGGATGGGAACCGCTTCTATGTGACTTTTACCGATGACTATAGTAGATATGGGTATATCTACTTAATCAAGCAAAAGTCAGACACCTTTGAAAAGTTCAAAGAGTTCAAGAATGAAGTGGAGAATCAATTAGGCAGGAAAATCAAGATGCTTCGATCCGATCGAGGAGGAGAGTACCTAAGTCTTGAATTCCACGATTATCTCAAGGAGTGTGGAATAGTTTCGCAATTGACGCCTCCTAGGACACCGCAGTTGAATGGTGTGGCAGAAAGGCGTAATCGAACCTTATTGGATATGGTTCGCTCTATGATGAGTCGTGCTTCACTACCTATCTCTTTTTGGGGGTATGCCTTAGAGACTGCCGCCCATATCCTTAACCGAGTCCCTACTAAGAAGGTTGCCAAAACACCTCACGAAATGTGGACAGGGAAAGCTCCCTCGTTGGCACATATCAAGGTTTGGGGTTGCGAGGCTTTCGTAAGACGAGATACTCACGACAAGCTTGAACCTCGAAGTGAGCGATGTATTTTCATCGGCTACCCGCAGACATCCTTTGGATATCTCTTCTATAGACCGAAGGACAATGTTGTCTTCGTTGCGAGGAGAGGAGTTTCCCGAGAGCGAGAACTCATAAGCCAAGGAGACAGTGGGAGGCAAATCGAACTTGAAGAGATTCAAGAGTCGATGGATGAAGGAACCTCTACCGCTGGCATTCAACCCGAGGAGGAAACTCCGGTTGAACCAATTGACGAATCCTTACCTCTTAGATGTTCCGATAGAGTTAGAGTTCATCCCCAGTTTTATGGCTTTCATATTACTACCGAAGGGGACACATATATTAGTGATGGTACACTAGTAAATCATGATGAACCTAATAGCTATAAGGAAGCCATGGCAGGCCCGGAGTCTGTAAAGTGGAAAGAGGCAATGGATAGCGAGATCCAATCCATGTATGATAACCAAGTTTGGAATTTGGTTGATTACGTGCCCGGACGTAAGACCGTTGGGTGAAAATGGATCTTCAAGAAGAAGACCGACGTGGATGGGAACGTACACACATATAAAGCGCGATTGGTCGCGAAGGGCTTTACTCAAACTCCCGGAGTTGACTATGATGAGACTTTCTCACCAGTTGCGAAGATTAAATCTATCAGAGTAATGCTAGCAATTGCCGCATTTCATGATTATGAGATTTGGCAAATGGATGTCAAGACCGCTTTCCTTAACGGAAAGTTGGCTGAGGATGTTTACATGGCTCAGCCAGAGGGGTTTGTGGATCCGAAGCATCCGGATAGAGTGTGTAAGCTTGAGAAGTCCATTTATGGACTTAAGGAAGCATCTCGCATATGGAATCTTTGTTTCGATGAGAAAGTCAAAGAGTTTGGATTTGTACGAAGCGAAGACGAATCTTGTGTATATGTCAAAGCCAGTGGGAGTATAGTAAGCTTCCTCGTTCTATATGTCGATGACATATTACTCATAGGAAACGACATCCCGACTCTGCAGGAGGTAAAGTCCTGGCTCGGGAAGTGCTTCGCTATGAAGGACCTCGGAGAGGCTTCTTACATTTTGGGAATAAGGATAGTAAGAGAAAGAAGTAAGAGACTAATTGGACTTAGTCAGAATACTTACTTAGAGAAGGTACTAAAACGTTTTAGTATGGAAAACTCAAAGAAGGGAGAACTACCGATACAAAGTAATGCCAAATTGAGTAAGACTCAAAGTCCGAGTACCGAAGCTGAGATAGCAGAAATGAGCCGAGTACCATACGCTTCCGCAGTTGGCTCAATCATGTACGCTATGACTTGTACTCGACCTGATGTAGCCTTCGCTTTGAGCATGGTTAGCAGATATCAAGGGAATCCTGGCAAAGCACATTGGATTGCGGTGAAGAATATCCTTAAGTACCTTCGGAGGACGAAGGAATGGTTCTTAGTCCTCGGAGGAAGTGATGACTTGAAGGTGCGAGGGTATAGTGACGCCAGTTTTCAAACCGACAGGGACAACTACCGTTCGCAGTCAGGCTGGGTCTTTACCCTAAATGGAGGAGCAGTGACATGGAAAAGTTCCAAGCAGGAAACCGTAGCTGATTCAACGTGCGAATCAGAGTACATTGCAGCGAGCGAAGCGTCGAAGGAGGCAATATGGCTAAAGAACTTCATCGGTGATCTTGGAGTCGTACCTGCCATAAAGGAGCCCATGGAGATTTTCTGTGATAATGAAGGAGCGGTTGCCTTAACCAAGGAACCGAGGGATCATGGTAGATCAAGACATATCGACAGAAAGTATCACTTTATTAGACATCGTGTAGAAGAAGGACAACTCGTAGTTAAGAGGATATCATCAGAAGATAACCCAGCAGATCCGCTTACGAAGGGACTGAGTAGGGTTAAGCACTTGCAGCATGCTAGGAGTATTGGGCTGAAGGATGATATTAGCATAGATTAGATAGTATTAGAAACGTGTAATAGATAAATGTAATTGACATTTGATGATTAAATAAAGGAGTTTTATTTATGAGTAATGTTACTATCTTATGTTAATTGTTTAGCTATTGTTTCACTTTGCATGTTTTGACTTCCAGAATAATTGAAATTATTAGGAATAATAGAATTGTTCAAATTGTCCACAATCGTTCATATGTTGGAAGTAGATATGAATGAAGATTGTCATGAATTGGTGTGTAGAATGTCTAAATGGTGTTAGACATAGCAAAGGATTGCTGCAACGTTCATGAGTGCTTATGAACCAGTTTTGAGCATTGGAATAAACCCGCGCTTGCTGGAATGACCTTATGGAATACAAAAGGTGATCGCAAGACGATAATATCATATAGTCTTAAAACCTAGATATATGGTTTATTATTTGTTAATTGATTGTACATTGATAATACGAAAACGCATCAGTAACTTGATGTTATAAAACGTATTGTTGTGTATAGTTGGTAAATGAATAAGTAAATGCATATAAGTCGAAGTTTATCTGTAACTTTTATCTAAGAAGGTAAAAGCGATATCTCGGCCGCTCGATGATTTGATTTGACTTATGTGCCGGGCCCGGTCAGAACTGAATTGATGTGTTCGATTAAGTTCTATGTCAAATAAATCAGAGATCGAGAAACCTAAATGCTTGACTAACCATTCCATAGGATTGTCAGCATGATATCTAACAGAGGACTGTATGTTCCCTTATCTAAAGGACAAGATTGATTAGATCAGAGTTGACAGCGTCTTTGAGAGCTACGATTGCAAACCGAATTGTACTTGTATAGTTACTAGACTTATCCAAGTGGGAGACTGTTGGAATAGTGTCTAAGGCTGTAACTATATTGGGCAAGTACTTGACCCGGTTGTGCATGGTCCTTTTGGGTTGCCTTCATCATAGCAACTTGATAGGATGATTTATTAAGAGAGAGTAAATATTATTAATATATTATGGGAATAATATAATGAATAATATATTGTTATTTGATTAATATAAGTCATAGAATTAATTAGAATTAATTTGGTGACTTAAAGAAGTTAATTAAATAAAGGGGTATAAACTGTCAATTGTTTGATAGTTAAGCTTTAGACTGTAAATCCATTTGGATATGGTATGGACGAATTCTAAGAGGTTTAGGATAGCTAAAATCGTCCATATGCTTATCTAGGAATGGATTTGGATAGCCTTAAGAGAAGATTATCCAATTAGGGTTTAGGTTGTAACCCTTAAGGAGTCTACAAGTATAAATAGACCCTATGGCTGATGGAATTCGACACTTGACCTAAAGTAAGGAACCTCTGGTCGAAATTCCTTCCCTCTCCTCGCTCCCAAATCATCCTCCTTGCTTTGGTGTTTGTAAGCCATTAGAGGAGTGACATTTGTGACTCTAGAAGCTCCAAGACCTCAAGATAAACAAGGAACTCAAAGGTATGATTCTAGATCTGTTTCAATGTTGTTATTTAACCTAATTAGTCATTAGAAGACTTGGATTCAAAGCATGTTTATTAGAAAGCCTAGATCCGAGCATTAGGGTTTTGCATGCGCACATAGGAAAGATCTTATGGCTAAAACCCATCAGTTTCTTCTTACTGTTCCAGAACTTCCTCTTGTTGTTCCCTCCTTTTGTTTGGTTGGTGGTGGCGACCATGATGCCACGACTGGCCCTATGATCGATAAGTTGTTGTGCCAATTCCTTGGCACTTTCAAAGGTAGTAGGTTTCGAGGCCAAAACACTATCATGAATCTGGGATGATAGCCCCCATAGGTATCGTTCTACCTTTTTCTCCTCCGGAGTGACCATTGCAGGACAGAGGAGTGCTAGGTCATTGAATCGGGCGGTATAAGCTTCGAGATTCGTCCCCGACATCTTGAGATTCCAGAGTTCCTCTTCAAGTTTTTGTATTTCTCCCCTCGGGCAATACTCCTTTAACATCAACGCTTTTAAGTTTTCCCAGCCTATGGAGTTAGCCACTGCAGGAGTAAGTGACTTAACTCGGCCATTCCACCAAGTAAGAGCTTTTCTTGTGAAAGTGAATGCCACATACTTGACTTTGCTCGCTTCGGGACAAGCACAGATTTCGAAGACTGCTTCGGTCTTTTCGAACCATTGCATCAGCGCTATGACGCCCCCGCTTCCGTCGAAAGGATCGGGTTTGCCATTAGTGAAGTCTTTGTACGAACACTCCTTAGTGCGCCCCATGCTGTCCCCCTGATTCGAGTTAGTATTCCCGGATCCGGAACCGCCGGAACCATTTGTACCCATTTGCGACATTGCTGCCGCCACGGCTGCTGTTACTGCAGCCTGAAACATCACAGGATCAAACTCCGGAGGTGGTGGCGGAGGGGGTGGTGCTGAGTTTCCGGAAGGTCTTGGTCTTTTCCTTGGTGGCATGGTTCTGACATAAGAAAATAAAAAGAAAGACTTATCGGTAAGACTTCAATGGCGATAACGAGTCGAGCGTTACTTGTTTCATCTCAATTGTATTTTATCCGAGTTTACTAATTTAGAAGGTAATTCATCGAAAAGTTTACGCAATAAACTTATGAATTAAATAGTGTTGACCCGAGCAGAGTCATGTGTTTGGTTCGTGTCAGCATCTAAGGAAGTAAAATACATGCCACATTCATTGATAATTTGTTAGTACATATTGTTTTGAAAAATTTGGCCTCATAAGGGTCTACATTACATCATAATAAAAGATAAAGTTTTGGCAGTACAAAAGCCCCTTTGACTAGTGTGATCACTTAGTCACGAGGTCAACCTATTCGCAATAAAGAGTAGCGCCAACGCATACTCGAAATCCTAGATTGATAACAAAATATAAGTAGCGCGAACACTACTCGTGGCGGGTAGCATCTGGTCCATGGTGTCCCTGGGATGAGGTTGAGGCCCCCTGAAGTTCCGCAATCCGGCGTTCAGCCGCGATCACTCTCTCCTCGAGAGTTGTGTGCCTCTCCTGGTACTCCCTTACCTCCGCTCGAGCAGCGGTAAGGTCCTCGATGATTTGGTCCAATGGATAGAAGTCCTTCTCCAAATCCCGGGTGCGTGCATCGGTGGCTGCCGTAATAGCGCTGAGATTTCGAACCTGGTCTGCCATTTCCCTACTCTGGTTCCCCAAGTTCGTGATGTGCTGGGTCATAACGGGGAGAGCTCTGTCAGCCGGTCCCCCGTGACTGAGGTCATAGTAACCTCGTTGGTCGCCATAGGGTGACCTCTAGCGTTGTTGCCGGCTCCACCTCTCGATCATGGTTGCCCAACGGGGCTCAGGCCCGTTGTGCCCCCAGCGGTTTGCAGGTACCCTCGCAATGTAAGGAGGGTTGAAGACTTCCTTTTCTGGCTCTTCTTCACCTTCATCCTCATCCATGTCCACCTCGTCGTCTTCCTCTTCTTCTTCTTCTTTTTCGTCTACCTCCTCTTCTTCTTCTTCGGGTTCTTCTTCGGGATCCTCTTCGGGATCCTCTTCAATCAGCTCTTCGGGCTCTTCCTCAATCCAGCCGGCATTTCCCTGGTTGGGAAAGTATGGGTCTCCTGGTAGGTGAAATCATGCCATGTCGTCTGCGCGAGAATAGAGGGGTAAGAAGCAGATAGCGGTAGATATTAATAATATTGCGATATAGCAACATACAAATACTCCTATAGTATTTTAAATGTTTAGATTTGGTTCTTATAACATTCTTTGTAGGGTGAAGTTAGGTTATTAGACTTGTTGCCCTCGTACGACTATCCCCCGATATGAGTAAGTCACTTCCCGGACTAATATAGTTGATCAGGCTATATCCTTCCCAAAACTGATTACTCATACCAAGGCATACTCGTAGCGTTCAACTCCTCTTCTTTTAGTTTATGTTCTTCTAGTTATTACACTACGCGAGTATGCAATGCATGTAGGTATACTTTTAAACAAGAACTATTCGTTTTCTAAAAGTATAATCGGTTAGAATGTTTTAAAATCAGGGACTCTTAGTCCCAAATGTGTTTATAGTTTGTATATCATATGTTGTTTGATATACTTAATTCACTACAAACCGTGCTCTGATACCAATCTGTCACACCCCCAAACCAAGGATGGCGGAAACGTCCGGGGGTGGAGGACTTCATGTGTAGTATCATAACAACAATGGCAATAGTGATGAAAGTAAACACAAGCAACATATATATATATATATATATATATATATATATATATATATATATATATATATATATATAATTGAAAGAGTTACATCATTGTATTAATTACATGTTTCAAAATCATTTACAATATGTTGACAAAATATGATAAGTTTGACGCCTCAACGTCCCATCCTCAAAAGTACTTTGTTACCTGTTTAGCGATTTCCTGAGAATACAAATAGTTTGAAAAAAAAGTGTCAACACAATGGTTGGTGAGTTCATAAGTTTTTGTATATAATTATGAAATAGCTTGTCTCGTAATTGCATAGCTGTTCTAGAAAAATCCGATATTTTCCTTAAAGTGAATGCTGTAGTCTTGTACCAAAATACTGAAACGTATGAGTAATCTTCCTTATTTACAGAAAATAACGTGAGTTTATTTTCGATATAATGAAGAGTAGAGGTCAAAACCGAAAGGTGCCGAACGTTCGGGTTCGGTTGAGCAGCCTTCGGCTCAGAAGGGTTCGGTTCGGTTCTTCTTCATCAGGAGGGTTCGGTTCGGTTCTTCTTCATCAGGAGGGTTCGATTCGGCACCTTCTTCATCAGGAGGGTTTGGTTCCTAAGGGGACTTTCGGTTCCTAAGAGGGGTTTCGGTTCCTAAGAGAGGTTTCGGTTCCTTAAGTCCGTTTTTCGCTTACACTTCCGTTTTTGGGCTGTTTTCGCCAAATTCGAGGGTCGGGATGCCCCGAGTGATTATAGAAAGTTGGGAGAGATTTTGAGAGAGATTTGAGAGAGATTCCACATACTCAGAGAGATTTGGGAGAGATTTGACATTCTTGGAGAGATTTGACATTCTTGGAGAGATTTCACATACAAAGAGATATTTGGGAGAGATTTCACTTTCTTAGAGAGATTTGGGAGAGATTTGACATTCTTGGAGAGATTTCACATACAGAGAGATATTTGGGAGAGATTTCATATTCTTAGAGAGATTTGACATACTTGGAGAGATTTCACATACAGAGAGATATTTGGGAGAGATTTCACATACAAAGAGATATTTGGGAGAGATTTCACTTTCTTAGAGAGATTTGGGAGAGATTTGACATTCTTGGAGAGATTTCACATACAAAGAGATATTTGGGAGAGATTTCATATTCTTAGAGAGATTTGGGAGAGATTTGACATACTTGGAGAGATTTCACATACAGAGAGATATTTGAGAGAGATTTCACATACTTAGAGAGATTTGACATCCTTGGAGAGATTTTACATACAAAGAGATATTTGGGAGAGATTTCACTTTCTTAGAGAGATTTGGGAGAGATTTGACATTCTTGGAGAGATTTCACATACAAAGAGATATTTGGGAGAGATTTCACTTTCTTAGAGAGATTTGGGAGAGATTCTCGATAAGAAGAGATAGAGTGAAAACGATTGAGAGTGGTTTCGTGTGTGACGAATGTGAGTGTCCGACTTCGAAATGCAAGGTCCGTAAACCCCGTTATGCCATGTTTTAGGATCTTACACACTCCCTATGAGTATGCAACATTGTTTTATTATTCTTGTTTATTGTTTAGCACTAAAGTTAAAGGAATTTAACACACGAACTTTCCAAGTGATGTTTTCTCATTAAGATAGTGAGTTATACAAAAATTACATAATACAAACCCTATTATACAAGGTTTAATTGAGTTGACCGGTTTGACTCGTTAACCTTGTTCGGCTTAGACTTGACCCGAATTTGACTATTGTCACATCATCCCCCCGTTAGAGGGAATTTCCTCCCGAAATTTACGCTTTGGCCGGGACTTTAAGAGTTTAGGAAAAGATGCGGGTACTTTTGTTTCATTTGGTCTTCGCGCTCCCAGGTGAACTCAGGTCCTCGTTTAGCGTTCCATCGAACCTTCACGATGGGAATACGACTTTGTTTCGTTCTTTTGACCTCCCGATCCATAATCTCCACTGGCTCCTCTACGAAGTGGAGATTTTCGTTAACTTCGATCTCGTCGAGAGGTATTAGAAGTGTCTCGTCGGACAGACACTTCTTCAGGTTCGATACGTGAAAGGTGGGATGTACCTTATCGAGTTCTTGAGGTAATCGAAGTTTGTATGCCACTGGTCCTATCCTGGCAAGGATTTCAAATGGACCAATATACCTTGGATTCAGTTTCCAATGCTTGCCAAAACGCACCGTTCCTTTCCAAGGGGAAACTTTTAGTAGCACTCGATCACCAACCTGGAATTCCAAAGGTTTGCGTCGCTTATCCGCGTAACTCTTTTGCCGATCTCGGGAGGCCTTCAGCCTTTCTCGGATTTGAACAATCTTTTCTGTGGTCTCCCTTATGATTTCAGGACCAGTGAGGGTGCTATTAGGGACTTGCCCCTAGCTATCTGAGTATCCCCCACTTCAGCCCAACATAGGGGTGATCTGCACTTGCGACCATAAAGAGCCTCGAATGGAGCAACCTTAATGCTAGTGTGATAGCTGTTATTGTAGGAGAATTCAATCAGCGGCAAATGGGTATCCCATGCTTTACCAAAGTCTATCACACAGGCTCTCAACATGTCTTCTAATGTTTGTATAGTGCGCTCGCTTTGCCCGTCGGTTTGTGGATGGTAGGCTGTACTCATGTCTAGCCTAGTTCCCAAGGATTTCTGCAGGGACTGCCAAAATCGCGAAGTGAATCTACTATCTCGGTCGAAGATAATAGATATTGGTACACCATGCAGTCGCACAACCTCCTTGATGTATATCCTGGTTAACTTCTCCATCTTGTCGGTTTCCTTTATTGGCAGGAAGTGCGCAGACTTGGTCAATCTGTCTACGATTACCCATATAGTGTCAAACCCGCCCGAAGTCTTAGGCAGCTTGGTTATGAAGTCCATGGTTATCCGTTCCCACTTCCATTCCGGTATATCAGGCTGTTGTAGTAGTCCCGAGGGTTTCTGGTATTCCACCTTGACCTTGGCGCAGGTCAGACACTTGCCCACATAAGTAGCAATCTCGGCTTTCATATTCGGCCACCAGTATAACTTTTTGAGGTCTAGATACATCTTATCTGACCCTGGATGGATGGAGTATCGAGTCTTGTGTGCTTCATTCATGACCACGTCTCGGATCCCACCGAACTTCGGTGTCCTGATTCGGTTACTAAGATAACGAGTTCTGTCATCCTTGACTTCTAAGTTCTTATCCATTCCCCTTAATGCCTCACCTGCCACATTCTCTGGTTTCAAGGCTTCTAGTTGAGCTTCCCTGATTTGCGTGGCCAGGTGGGAATGGATGGTCATGGTTAAGGATCTTACTCGGCGGCCCGAATATTCCTTCCTGCTTAGGGCATCAGCCACTACATTGGCCTTGCCCGGGTGGTAGCGAATTTCGCACTCGTAGTCGTTTAGCAGTTCAACCCATCTCCATTGCCGCATGTTGAGCTCTTTCTGATTGAGGGTATGCTGAAGACTTTTATGATCGGTGAAGATGGTACATTTTGTGCCGTAGAGGTAGTGCCTCCAGATCTTTAAAGCGAACACTACCGCTCCCAATTCAAGGTCATGGGTAGTGTAATTAACTTCCTGTGTTTTAAGCTGCCATGATGCGTAGGCGATGACTTTCCCTCTCTGCATGAGCACGCATCCGAGGCCTTGATTTGAAGCATCGCAATATACCACGAAGTCATCAGTTCCTTCCGGAAGAGACAAGATTGGCGCACTGCATAGAGCTTGCTTTAGTGCCTAGAAGGCGGCTTCTTGTTTATCTTCCCAGTTGAACATCACGCCTTTCTGAGTCAGGGTGGTGAGTGGTTTGGCGATCTTGGAGAAGTTTTGTATGAATCTTCGGTAGTAGCCGGCGAGCCCTAAAAATTGTCGAATTTTCGTCGGTGTTGTAGGTGCTGACCAGTTTTTGATAGCCTTGATTTTAGAGGGATCCACATGTAACCCCTTCTCGCTAACCACATGGCCAAGAAAATTCACTTCTCTGATCCAGAATTCGCACTTAGAGAATTTGGCGTAAAGCTTCTCAGCCCTCAGTGTTTCCAAGATTAGCCGGAGATGTTGACGGTGCTCTTCCTCGCTTCGGGAGTAGATCAAAATATCGTCGATGAATACAATCACGAATTTGTCTAAGTAGGGTCGACACACTCGATTCATCAGGTCCATAAATACTGCCGGTACGTTCGTTAATCCGAAGGGCATTACCACAAACTCATAGTGCCCGTAGCGAGTTCTGAACGCAGTCTTGGGAATATCCTCTTCTTGAACTCGTAGTTGATGATAACCCGACCTCAGGTCGATTTTTGAAAAGTAGCTTGCTCCTTGGAGTTGGTCGAAGAGGTCATCGATTCGGGGTAGGGGATATCGGTTCTTGATAGTGAGTTTGTTTAGCTCCCGGTAGTCTATGCACATGCGCAAAATCCGTCCTTCTTCTTTACAAACAGGACTGGTGCTCCCCAGGGTGAGAAGCTTGGCCTGATGAATCCTTTGCTCAACAGTTCATTTAACTGGATGGAAAGTTCTTGCATTTCTGCCGGTGCTAAGCGGTATGGAGCCTTGGCGATGGGGGTAGCTCCTGGGATTATGTCGATCCGGAATTCGACTTGTCGTGCAAGGGGTACACCTAGAAGATCTTCGGGGAATACTTCGGGGTAGTTGCACACCTCGGGAATGTTGTTGATATCCTTCACCTCTTGTTTCGTATCTACTACGTGGGCTAGAAATGCGTGGTATTCCTTTCGGAGATACTTTTGGGCCTTGACGCAAGAGATAACTTGCAAATTTGAACTGGGTTTGTCACCATAGATGAAGAGGGTTTCGCCATTTGGCAGATTAAGGCGAACGGCCCTTTCGTAACATAGAATGTCGGCACGATGGGAACTTAACCAATCCATACCGATGATTATGTCAATGCATTTTATTGTGACCGGCATCAGGTCTACTTTAAACGAATGGTTGTCTAGAGTGAGGGTACACCCTGAGTATATATCATTAGTGTGCTCTTCTTTCCCATTAGCCATTTCTACTACGTATGTATCTTTTAATGAATGAGGGGTTTGTTTTAGTAATTGTTTGAATTCATGGCTCACAAAACTCCTCTCTGCTCCACTATCAAATAGTACGCATGCATATGTGTTATTAAGGAGAAACGTACCAGAAACCACCGAGGGATCCTTGACTGCTTCTCCGTGTCCCATCGTCAGGACTTTCCTTACACCTCCAGCATTGGTGTTTCGTGCTTTTGGGCAGCTTCTTTTGAAGTGCCCTGCCTCTCCACATCCGTAACAGGTTTGCCATTAGTGAAGTATCACATTCTGGTGTTGGCGGCTGGGGCGACTTGACGGGCGGATTGGGCTGGCACTTTACAAAATCGAGCAGTGTGCCCCTTCCGGTTGCAATTTCTGCAGTGCATTTCCCGACAAGCACCGGTATGGTGGAAGTTGCACTTGTTGCACTTGGGAAGAGTTCCTACGTATTGCTTTGGTGGCGCTGGAGCGGTAGCAGTAGTGGCTGCACGGACATCAACAGTCTGTTGCTTCTTTGTGGGGTCCTGCGCCGGTTGTTTCTTTTTACTGTTCCAGAACTTCCTCTTGTTGTTCCCTCCTTTTGTTTGGTCGGTGGTGGCGACCATGATGCCACGGCTGGCCCTATGATCGATAAGTTGTTGTGACAATTCCTTGGCACTTTCAAAGGTAGTAGGTTTCGAGGCCAAAACACTATCATGATTCTGGGATGATAGCCCCCATAGGTATCGTTCTACCTTTTTCTCCTCCGGAGTGACCATTGCAGGACAGAGGAGTGCTAGGTCATTGAATCGGGCGGTATAAGCTTCGAGATTCGTCCCCGACATCTTGAGATTCCAGAGTTCCTCTTCGAGTTTTTGTATTTCCCAGCCTATGGAGTTAGCCACTGCAGGAGTAAGTGACTTAACTCGGCCATTCCACCAAGCAAGAGCTTTTCTTGTGAAAGTGAATGCCGCATACTTGACTTTGCTCGCTTCGGGACAAGCACAGATTTCGAAGACTGCTTCGGTCCTTTCGAACCATTGCATCAGCGCTATGACGCCCCCGCTTCCATCGAAAGGATCAGGTTTGCCATTAGTGAAGTATTTGTACGAACACTCCTTAGTGCGCCCCATGCTGTCCCCCTGATTCGAGTTAGTATTCCCGGATCCGGAACCGCCGGAACAATTTGTACCCATTTGCGACATTACTGCCGCCACGGCTGCTGTTACTGCAGCCTGAAACATCACAGGATCAAACTCCGGAGGTGGTGGCGGAGGGGGTGGTGCTGAGTTTCCGGAAGGTCTTGGTCTTTTCCTTGGTGGCATGGTTCTGACATAAGAAAATAAAAAGAAAGACTTATCGGTAAGACTTCAATGGTGATAACGAGTCGAGCGTTACTTGTTTCATCTCAATTGTATTTTATCCGAGTTTACTAATTTAGAAGGTAATTCATCGAAAAGTTTACGCAATTAAACTTATGAATTAAATAGTGTTGACCCGAGCAGAGTCATGTGTTTGGTTCGTGTCAGCATCTAAGGAAGTAAAATACATGCCACATTCATTGATAATTTGTTAGTACATATTGTTTTAAGAAATTTGGCCTCATAAGGGTCTACATTACATCATAATAAAAGATAAAGTTTTGGCAGTACAAAAGCCCCTTTGACTAGTGTGATCACTTAGTCACGAGGTCAACCTATTCGCAATAAAGAGTAGCACCAACGTATACTCGAAATCCTAGATTTATAACAAAATATAAGTAGCGCGAACACTACTCGTGGCGGGTAGCATCTGGTCCATGGTGGCCCTGGGATGAGGTCGAGGCCCCCTGAAGTTCCGCAATCCGGCGTTCGGCCACGATCACTCTCTCCTCGAGAGTTGCGTGCCTCTCCTGGTACTCCCTTACCTCCGCTCGAGCAGCGGTAAGGTCCTCGATGATTTGGTCCAATGGATAGAAGTCCCTCTCCAAATCCCTGGTGCGTGCATCGGTGGCTGCTGTAATAGCGCTGAGATTTCGAACCTGGTCTGCCATTTCCCTACTCTGGTTCCCCAAGTTCGTGATGTGCTGGGTCATAACGGGGAGAGCTCTGTCAGCCGGTCCTCCGTGACTGAGGTCATAGTAACCTCGTTGGTCGCCATAGGGTGACCTCTGGCATTGTTGCCGGCTCCACCTCTCGATCATGGTTGCCCAACGGGGCTCAGGCCCGTTGTGCCCCCAGCGGTTTGCAGGTACCATCGCAATGTAAGGAGGGTTGAAGACTTCCTCCTCTGGCTCTTCTTCACCTTCATCCTCATCCATGTCCACCTCGTCGTCTTCCTTTTCTTCTTCTTCTTCTTTGTCTACCTCCTCTTTTTCTTCTTCTTCGGGATCCTCTTCGGGATCCTCTTCAATCAGCTCTTCGGGCTCTTCCTCAATCCAGCCGGCATTTCCCTGGTTGGGAAAGTATGGGTCTCCTGGTAGGTGAAATCCTGCCATGTCGTCTGCGCGAGAATAGAGGGGTAAGAAGCAGATAGCGGTAGATATTAATAATATTGCGATATAGCAACATACAAATACTCCTATAGTATTTTAAATGTTTAGATTTGGTTCTTATAACATTCTTTATAGGGTGAAGTTAGGTAATTAGACTTGTTGCCCTCCTACGACTATCCCCCGATATGAGTAAGTCACTTCCCGGACTAATATAGTTGATCAGGCTATATCCTTCCCAAAACTGATTACTCATACCAAGGCATACTCGTAGCATTCAACTCCTCTTCTTTTAGTTTATGTTCTTCTAGTTATGACACTACGCGAGTATGCAATGCATGTAGGTATACTTTTAAACAAGAACTATTCATTTTCTAAAAGTATAACCGGTTAGAATGTTTTTAAATCAGAGACTCTTAGTCCCAAATGTGTTTATAGTTTGTATATCCTATGTTGTTTGATATACTTAATTCACTATAAACCGTGCTCTGATACCAATCTGTCACACCCCCAAACCAAGGATGGCTGAAACGTCCGGGGGTGGAGCACTTCATGTGTAGTATCATAACAACAATGGCAATAGTGATGAAAGTAAACACAAGCAACATATATATATAATTGAAAGAGTTACATCATTGTATGAATTACATGTTTCAAAATCATTTACAATATGTTGACAAAATATGATAAGTTTGACGCCTCAACGTCCCATCCTCAAAAGTACTTTGTTACCTGTTTAGCGATTTCCTGAGAATACAAATAGTTTGAAAAAAAAGTGTCAACACAATGTTTGGTGAGTTCATAAGTTTTTGTATATAATTATGAAATAGCTTGTCTCGTAATTGCATAGCTGTTCTAGAAAAATCCGATATTTTCCTTAAAGTGAATGCTGTAGTCTTGTACCAAAATACTGAAACGTATGAGTAATCTTCCTTATTTACAGAAAATAACGTGAGTTTATTTTCGATATAAACGCGTATGATATTAGTGAAATTCTCGTAAATTCTTAAGTTTGTTAATACTTTCCGTGAGTTATTATAACCATACTTGACATAGACGGCCTCGTAATGCGGCGTTCTTCAGGCGTCGCCGTTAAATGACACTTGTCACCACAGACCTGCCGGTCTAGCTGTTGCGAGCAGCTCTGGTGTGGGTTTGTCAAACCCAATATAGATCTATACACAACTATCACGTTCTCCCTACTAGACACACTGGTTACAATTTACAGGACTTTTCGACTTTGTTACTTTGGAAGTAACCCGAAGGTAATGACTCACAAATTTATTCATTAACAGATTTACGTGAACTAAACTGAAAACCTTTGGTAAATAAGTTTGAGGAGTAAATGATACATAAACTATACGTATTATAGTTTATCCAAAACGTTTGTAATGTATAGGAATTCTTTTATGAATGTTTTAATACTATGAATCCATAAACTATGCTCATTATAGCTTAATTTACGTATTCTAAACGAATGAATAATCTTATCATGAATAACTATATTTCAGTTTATGATGATAAACTAACAAGTAAACACATTCAATATTTAGAACTTATCGTTATACACTTTGCTCAACACAATACAAAGTGTTATGAAAGTTATAAGCTGTTAACAAATTTTCAACCTTTCTACACTGTTTTTGAAAAGTCATAGAAAAATCATACGAAGTTGAAAACTAAATCCGTAAATTCTGAGAGTTCCCAAAATTTGTCTAGTTTACTCATAATTTTTATCATGATTTTTAATGACTTCCAACTTGGGTGAAAAAGTCCATGATCACAGACTGGTCCGGATTGGTGTTTGAAATGATAGGCAGTTTTGTAAAAATCACCATAAATTGTAGAAAAATCGTATGGAGATGTGCAAGTAGTCATTTTAAAGCTAAGAACTGGAACTACTTACACCTAAAACAGTTTTTTAAACAAAAATATTTAAGTTGTCCAAAACAGTCCGTGAGTGGAGTCCAACTTTTCTGATGAAAGCTGTTAGAAAAATTTAGTTATGTTCTTGGTGTTTTAACTTGTATTCCCCCCCTAAAAACTTAAGAAAACATAAAAATATAGGGGTATGAACTCACCTTAAGTGTTTTCAGTAGATGATTGTTGAAGAATGGAGGTGCTTAACTCAAGAACACTTGGGGATGCCTTGAAGATTTTTGAGAATCTAGCATCATAGTTATGGAGTTTGTATAAGCTATCAATGATTTGAGTAGAATGAAGTGTAAAAATCACAAGGAGGATGAATTACACTTACCAAGAGTGGAAGAACACTTGATGACCAGCCTTGGGATCTTGAATTAGAGAGAAAAGTTGGAGAGAAAAGTTGGAGTTGGATCTTTGGTGGAATGAGAGTGATTGAAAGAAAATGAGGAGAGAGGTTGAGTGACCAGCCCTAAAAACGTGGGGATGGCTTGTGAGAGGGGTAAAAAGTACAAGGAAGTGACACGGTATGGTGGGGAGGAGTGTGGGTTAATCATGGAGTGGGTATGGGTTTGCTTGTGTCATAAAATAAGGTTAAGTCAACACTCTACCTTTGTACTTTACCTACTCTCTTTTGGATAAGGTTTTATCCTTAAAATGTGATTAAATCATTAATTTAGGGGTCTAATATGTTAAAATAAAGTTTTGGGTGAAAATCCCGTGTTAAAACAATTAAAAACGGGCTTAAAACGCGAATTTAATCGAAAACCGGGAGAAAAAAGGCTTCCCAGCGAGGCCTCTCGGTCCTAGGCCGCGGTTCGGTCCCTAGGCCGAGGTTCGGTCAGGATGGTGCTGATTCGGAAGCGAGAGGCTGAGCCAGAAGAAGGAACGAGGGCGATGGGCTCGGTCCGAAGGTCAGAAGCGAGGGTCAGAAGCGAAGGTCAGAAGGGAAGGTTCGGTCCTCGGTCCTCAGAAGAGAAGGTTCGGTAGCCATTAGAAGAGTAGAGGTCAAAACCGAAAGGTGCCGAACGTTCGGGTTCGGTTATGCAGCCTTCGGCTCAGAAGGGTTCGGTTCGGTTCTTCTTCATCAGGAGGGTTCGGTTCGGTTCTTCTTCATCAGGAGGGTTCGGTTCGGCAGCCTTCTTCATCAGGAGGGTTCGGTTCCTAAGGGGACTTTCGGTTCCTAAGAGGGGTTTCGGTTCCTTAAGTCCGTTTTTCGCTTACACTTCCGTTTTTGGGCTGTTTTCGCCAAATTCGAGGGTCGGGATGCCCCGAGTGATTATAGAAAGTTGGGAGAGATTTCGAGAGAGATTTGAGAGAGATTCCACATACTCAGAGAGATTTGGGAGAGATTTGACATTCTTGGAGAGATTTCACATACAAAGAGATATTCAGGAGAGATTTCACTTTCTTAGAGAGATATGGGAGAGATTTGACATTCTTGGAGAGATTTCACATACAGAGAGATATTTGGGAGAGATTTCATATTCTTAGAGAGATTTGGGAGAGATTTGACATACTTGGAGAGATTTCACATACAGAGAGATATTTGGGAGAGATTTCACATACAAAGAGATATTTGGGAGAGATTTCACTTTCTTAGAGAGATTTAGGAGAGATTTGACATTCTTGGAGAGATTTCACATACAAAGAGATATTTGGGAGAGATTTCATATTCTTAGAGAGATTTGGGAGAGATTTGACATACTTGGAGAGATTTCACATACAAAGAGATATTTGGGAGAGATTTGACATACTTAGAGAGATTTGGGAGAGATTTGATATCCTTGGAGAGATTTCACATACAAAGAGATATTTGGGAGAGATTTCACTTTCTTAGAGAGATTTGCGAGAGATTTGACATTCTTGGAGAGATTTCACATGCAAAGAGATATTTGGGAGAGATTTCACTTTCTTAGAGAGATTTGGTTGAGATTCTCGATAAGAAGAGATAGAGTGAAAACGATTGAGAGCGGTTTCGTGTGTGACGAATGTAAGTGTCCGGCTTCGAAATGCAAGGTCTGTAAACCCCGTTATGCCATGTTTTAGGATCTTACACACTCCCTATGAGTATGCAACATTGTTTTATTATTCTTGTTTATTGTTTAGCACTAAAGTTAAAGGAATTTAACACACGAACTTTCCAAGTGATGTTTTCTCATTAAGATAGTGAGTTATACATAAATTACATAATACAAACCCTATTATACAAGGTTTAATTGAGTTGACCGGTTTGACTCGTTGACCTTATCCGGCTTAGACTTGACCCGAATTTGACTATTGTCACATCATCCCCCCGTTAGAGGGAATTTCCTCCCGAAATTTACGCTTTGGCCGGGACTTTAAGAGTTTAGGAAAAGATGCGGGTACTTTTGTTTCATTTGGTCTTCGCGCTCCCAGGTGAACTCAGGTCCTCGTTTAGCGTTCCATCGAACCTTCACGATGGGAATACGACTTTGTTTCGTTCTTTTGACCTCCCGATCCATAATCTCCACTGGCTCCTCTACGAAGTGGAGATTTTCGTTAACTTCGATCTCGTCGAGAGGTATTAGAAGTGTCTCGTCGGACAGACACTTCTTCAGGTTCGATACGTGAAAGGTGGGATGTACCTTATCGAGTTCTTGAGGTAATCGAAGTTTGTATGCCACTGGTCCTATCCTGGCAAGGATTTCAAATGGACCAATATACCTTGGATTCAGTTTCCAATGCTTGCCAAAACGCACCGTTCCTTTCCAAGGGGAAACTTTTAGTAGCACTCGATCACCAACCTGGAATTCCAAAGGTTTGCGTCGCTTATCCGCGTAACTCTTTTGCCGATCTCGGGAGGCCTTCAGCCTTTCTCGGATTTGAACAATCTTTTCTGTGGTCTCCCTTATGATTTCAGGACCAGTGAGGGTGCTATTAGGGACTTGCCCCTAGCTATCTGAGTATCCCCCACTTCAGCCCAACATAGGGGTGATCTGCACTTGCGACCATAAAGAGCCTCGAATGGAGCAACCTTAATGCTAGTGTGATAGCTGTTATTGTAGGAGAATTCAATCAGCGGCAAATGGGTATCCCATGCTTTACCAAAGTCTATCACACAGGCTCTCAACATGTCTTCTAATGTTTGTATAGTGCGCTCGCTTTGCCCGTCGGTTTGTGGATGGTAGGCTGTACTCATGTCTAGCCTAGTTCCCAAGGATTTCTGCAGGGACTGCCAAAATCGCGAAGTGAATCTACTATCTCGGTCGAAGATAATAGATATTGGTACACCATGCAGTCGCACAACCTCCTTGATGTATATCCTGGTTAACTTCTCCATCTTGTCGGTTTCCTTTATTGGCAGGAAGTGCGCAGACTTGGTCAATCTATCTACGATTACCCATATAGTGTCAAACCCGCCCGAAGTCTTAGGCAGCTTGGTTATGAAGTCCATGGTTATCCGTTCCCACTTCCATTCCGGTATATCAGGTTGTTGTAGTAGTCCCGAGGGTTTCTGGTATTCCACCTTGACCTTGGCGCAGGTCAGACACTTTCCCACATAAGTAGCAATCTCGGCTTTCATATTCGGCCACCAGTATAACTTTTTGAGGTCTAGATACATCTTGTCTGACCCTGGATGGATGGAGTATCGAGTCTTGTGTGCTTCATTCATGACCACGTCTCGGATCCCACCGAACTTCGGTGTCCAGATTCGGTTACTAAGATAACGAGTTCCGTCATCCTTGACGTCTAAGTTCTTATCCATTCCCCTTAATGCCTCACCAGCCACATTCTCTGGTTTCAAGGCTTCTAGTTGAGCTTCCCTGATTTGCGTGGCCAGGTGGGAATGGATGGTCATGGTTAAGGATCTTACTCGGCGGCCCGAATATTCCTTCCTGCTTAGGGCAACAGCCACTACATTGGCCTTGCCCGGGTGGTAGCGAATTTCGCACTCGTAGTCATTTAGCAGTTCAACCCATCTCCGTTGCCGCATGTTGAGCTCTTTCTGATTGAGGATATGCTGAAGACTTTTGTGATCAATGAAGATGGTACATTTTGTGTCGTAGAGGTAGTGCCTCCAGATCTTTAAAGCGAACACTACCGCTCCCAATTCAAGGTCATGGGTAGTGTAATTAACTTCGTGTGTTTTAAGGTGCCTTGACGCGTAGGCGATGACTTTCCCTCTCTGCATGAGCACGCATCCAAGGCCTTGATTTGAAGCATCGCAATATACCACGAAGTCATCAGTTCCTTCCGGAAGAGACAAGATTGGCGCACTGCATAGAGCTTGCTTTAGTGCCTGGAAGGCGGCTTCTTGTTTATCTTCCCAGTTGAACATCACGCCTTTCTGAGTCAGGGTGGTGAGTGGTTTGGCGATCTTGGAGAAGTTTTGTATGAATCTTCGGTAGTAGCCGGCGAGCCCAAAAAATTGTCGAATTTCCGTCGGCATTGTAGGTGCTGACCAGTTTTTGATAGCCTTGATTTTAGAGGGATCCACGTGTATCCCCTTCTTGCTAACCACATGGCCAAGAAAATTCACTTCTCTGATCCAGAATTCGCACTTAGAGAATTTGGCGTAAAGCTTCTCAGCCCTCAGTGTTTCCAAGATTAGCCGGAGATGTTGACGGTGCTCTTCCTCGCTTCGGGAGTAGATCAAAATATCGTCAATGAATACAATCACGAATTTGTCTAAGTGGGGTCGACACACTCGATTCATCAGGTCCATAAATACTGCCGGTGCGTTCGTTAATCCGAAGGGCATTACCACAAACTCATAGTGCCCGTAGCGAGTTCTGAACGCAGTCTTGGGAATATCCTCTTCTTGAACTCGTAGTTGATGATAACCCGACCTCAGATCGATTTTTGAAAAGTAGCTTGCTCCTTGGAGTTGGTCGAAGAGGTCATCGATTCGGGGTAGGGGATATCGGTTCTTGATAGTGAGTTTGTTTAGCTCCCGGTAGTCTATGCACATGCGAAAAGATCCGTCCTTCTTCTTTACAAACAGGACTGGTGCTCCCCAGGGTGAGAAGCTTGGCCTGATGAATCCTTTGCTCAACAGTTCATTTAACTGGCTGGAAAGTTCTTGCATTTCTGCCGGTGCTAAGCGGTATGGAGCCTTGGCGACGGGGGTAGCTCCTGGGATTAAGTCGATCCGGAATTCGACTTGTCGTGCAAGGGGTACACCTGGAAGATCTTCGGGGAATACGTCGGGGTAGTTGCACACCTCGAGAATGTTGTTGATATCCTTCACCTCTTGTTTCGTATCTACTACGTGGGCTAGAAATGCGTGGTATTCCTTTCGGAGATACTTTTGGGCCTTGACGCAAGAGATAACTTGCAAATTTGAACTGGGTTTGTCACCATAGATGAAGAGGGTTTCGCCATTTGGCAGATTAAGGCGAACGGCCCTTTCGTAACATAGAATGTCGGCACGATGGGAACTTAACCAATCCATACCGATGATTATGTCAATGCATTTTATTGTGACCGGCATCAGGTCTACTTTAAACGAATGGTTGTCTAGAGTGAGGGTACACCCTAAGTATATATCATTAGTGTGCTCTTCTTTCCCATTAGCCATTTCTACTACGTATGTATCTTTTAATGAATGAGGGGTTTGTTTTAGTAATTGTTTGAATTCATGGCTCACAAAACTCCTCTCTGCTCCACTATCAAATAGTACGCATGCATATGTGTTATTGAGGAGAAACGTACCAGAAACCACCGAGGGATCCTTGACTGCTTCTCCGTGTCCCATCGTCAGGACTTTCCCTACACCTCCAGCATTGGTGTTTCGTGCTTTTGGGCAGCTTCTTTTGAAGTGCCCTGCCTCTCCACATCAGTAACAGGTTTGACTTGCTCCGGTGTTGGTGGCTGGGGCGACTTGATGGGCGGATTGGGCTGGCACTTTACAAAATCGAGCAGTGTGCCCCTTTCGGTTGCAATTTCTGCAATGCATTTCCCAACAAGCACCGGTATGGTGGAAGTTGCACTTGTTGCACTTGGGAAGAGTTCCTACGTATTGCTTTGGTGGCGCTGGAGCGGTAGCAGTAGTGGCTGCACAGACAGCAACAGTCTGTTGCTTCTTTGTGGGGTCCTGCGCCGGTTGTTTCTTTTTACTGTTCCAGAACTTCCTCTTGTTGTTCCCTCCTTTTGTTTGGTCGGTGGTGGCGACCATGATGCCACGGCTGGCCCTATCATCGATAAGTTGTTGTGCCAATTCCTTGACACTTTCAAAGGTAGTAGGTTTCGAGGCCAAAACACTATCATGAATCTGGGATGATAGCCCCCATAGGTATCGTTCTACCTTTTTCTCCTCCGGAGTGACCATTGCAGGATAGAGGAGTGCTAGGTCATTGAATCGGGCGGTATAAGCTTCGAGATTCGTCCCCGACATCTTGAGATTCCAGAGTTCCTCTTCGAGTTTTTGTATTTCTCCCCTCGGGCAATACTCCTTTAACATCAACGCTTTTAAGTTTTCCCAGCCTATGGAGTTAGCCACTGCAGGAGTAAGTGACTTAACTCGGCCATTCCACCAAGCAAGAGCTTTTCTTGTGAAAGTGAATGCCGCATACTTGACTTTGCTCGCTTCGGGACAAGCACAGATTCCGAAGACTGCTTCGGTCCTTTCGAACCATTGCATCAGCGCTATGACGCCCCCGCTTCCGTCGAAAGGATCGGGTTTGCCATTAGTGAAGTCTTTGTACGAACACTCCTTAGTGCGCCCCATGCTGTCCCCCTGATTCGAGTTAGTATTCCAGGATCCGGAACCGCCAGAACCATTTGTACCCATTTGCGACATTGCTGCCGCCACGGCTGCTGTTACTGCAACCTGAAACATCACAGGATCAAACTCCGGAGGTGGTGGCGGAGGGGGTGGTGCTGAGTTTCCGGAAGGTCTTGGTATTTTCCTTGGTGGCATGGTTCTGACATAAGAAAATAAAAAGAAAGACTTATCGGTAAGACTTCAATGGTGATAACGAGTCGAGCGTTACTTGTTTCATCTCAATTGTATTTTATCCGAGTTTACTAATTTAGAAGGTAATTCATCAAAAAGTTTACGCAATTAAACTTATGAATTAAATAGTGTTGACCCGAGCAGAGTCATGTGTTTGGTTCGTGTCAGCATCTAAGGAAGTAAAATACATGCCACATTCATTGATAATTTGTTAGTACATATTGTTTTAAGAAATTTGGCCTCATAAGGGTCTACATTACATCATAATAAAAGATAAAGTTTTCGCAGTACAAAAGCCCCTTTGACTAGTGTGATCACTTAGTCACGAGGTCAACCTATTCGCAATAAAGAGTAGCACCAACGCATACTCGAAATCCTAGATTGATAACAAAATATAAGTAGCGCGAACACTACTCGTGGCGGGTAGCATCTGGTCCATGGTGGCCCTGGGATGAGGTCAAGGCCCCCTGAAGTTCCGCAATCCGGCGTTCGGCCGCGATCACTCTCTCCTCGAGAGTTGCGTGCCTCTCCTGGTACTCCCTTACCTCCGCTCGAGCAGCGGTAAGGTCCTCGATGATTTGGTCCAATGGATAGAAGTCCCTCTCCAAATCCCGGGTGCGTGCATCGGTGGCTGCCGTAATAGCGCTGAGATTTCGAACCTGGTCTGCCATTTCCCTACTCTGGTTCCCCAAGTTCGTGATGTGCTGGGTCATAACGGGGAGAGCTCTGTTAGCCGGTCCCCCATGACTGAGGTCATAGTAACCTCGTTGGTCGCCATAGGGTGACCTTTGGCGTTGTTGCCGGCTCCACCTCTCGATCATAGTTGCCCAACGGGGCTCAGGCCCGTTGTGCCCCCAGCGGTTTGCAAGTACCTTCGCAATGTAAGGAGGGTTGAAGACTTCCTCCTCTGGCTCTTCTCCACCTTCATCCTCATCCATGTCCACCTCGTCGTCTTCCTCTTCTTCTTCTTCTTCTTTTTCGTCTACCTCCTCTTCTTCTTCTTCGGGATCCTCTTCGGGATCCTCTTCAATCAGCTCTTCGGGCTCTTCCTCAATCCAGCCGACATTTCCCTGGTTGGGAAAGTATGGGTCTCCCTGTAGGTGAAATCCTGCAATGTCGTATGCGCGAGAATAGAGGGGTAAGAAGCAGATAGCGGTAGATATTAATAATATTGCGATATAGCAACATACAAATACTCCTATAGTATTTTAAATGTTTAGATTTGGTTCTTATAACATTCTTTGTAGGGTGAAGTTAGGTTATTAGACTTGTTGCCCTCCTACGACTATCCCCCGATATGAGTAAGTCACTTCCCGGACTAATATAGTTGATCAGGCTATATCCTTCCCAAAACTGATTACTCATACCAAGGCATACTCGTAGCGTTCAACTCCTCTTCTTTTAGTTTATGTTCTTCTAGTTATGACACTACGCGAGTATGCAATGCATGTAGGTATACTTTTAAACAAGAACTATTCGTTTTCTAAAAGTATAACCGGTTAGAATGTTTTAAAATCAGAGACTCTTAGTCCCAAATGTGTTTATAGTTTGTATATCCTATGTTGTTTGATATACTTAATTCACTATAAACCGTGCTCTGATACCAATCTGTCACACCCCCAAACCAAGGATGGCGGAAATGTCCGGGGGTGGAGGACTTCATGTGTAGTATCATAACAACAATGGCAATAGTGATGAAAGTAAACACAAGTAACATATATATAATTGAAAGAGTTACATCATTGTATGAATTACATGTTTCAAAATCAATTACAATATGTTGACAAAATATGATAACTTTGACGCCTCAACGTCCCATCCTCAAAAGTACTTTGTTACCTGTTTAGCGATTTACTGAGAATACAAATAGTTTGAAAAAAAAGTGTCAACACAATGGTTGGTGAGTTCATAAGTTTTTGTATATAATTATGAAATAGCTTGTCTCGTAATTGCATAGCTGTTCTAGAAAAATCCGATATTTTCCTTAAAGTGAATGTTGTAGTCTTGTACCAAAATACTGAAACGTATGAGTAATCTTCCTTATTTACAGAAAATAACATGAGTTTATTTTCGATATAAACGCGTATGATATTAGTGAAATTCTCGTAAATTCTTAAGTTTGTTAATACTTTCCGTGAGTTATTATAACCATACTTGACATAGACGGCATCGTAATGCGACGTTCTTCAGGCGTCGCCGTTAAATGACACTTGTCACCACAGACCTGCCGGTCTAGCTGTTGCGAGCAGCTCTGGTGTGGGTTTGTCAAACCCAATATAGATCTATACACAACTATCACGTTCTCCCTACAAGAGACTCTGGTTACAATTTACAGGACTTTTCGACTTTGTTACTTTGGAAGTAACCCGAAGGGAATGACTCACAAATTTATTCATTAACAGATTTATGTGAACTAAACTGAAAACCTTTGGTAAATAAGTTTGAGGAGTAAATGATACATAAACTATACCTATTATAGTTTATCCAAAACGTTTGTAATGTATAAGAATTCTTTTATGAATGTTTTAATACTATGAATCCATAAACTATGCTCATTATAGCTTAATTTACGTATTCTAAACGAATGAATAATCTTATCATGAATAACTATATTTCAGTTTATGATGATAAACTAACAAGGAAACACATTCAATATTTAGAACTTATCGTTATACACTTTGCTCAACATAATACAAAGTGTTATGAAAGTTATAAGCTGTTAACAAATTTTCAACCTTTCTACACTGTTTTTGAAAAGTCATAGAAAAATCATACGAAGTTGAAAACTAAATCCGTAAATTCTGAGAGTTCCCAAAATGTGTCTAGTTTACTCATAATTTTTATCATGATTTTTAATGACCTCAAAATTGGGTGAAAAAGTCCATAATCACAGACTGGTCCGGATTGGTGTTTGAAATGATAGGCAGTTTTGTAAAAATCACCATAAATTGTAGAAAAATCGTATGGAGATGTGCAAGTAGTCATTTTAAAGCTAAGAACTGGAACTACTTACACCTAAAACAGTTTTTCAAACAAAAATGTTTAAGTTGTCCAAAACAGTCCGTGAGTGGAGTCCAACTTTTCTGATGAAAGCTGTTAGAAAAATTTAGTTATGTTCTTGGTGTTTTAACTTGTATTCCCCCCTAAAAACTTAAGAAAACATAAAAATGTAGGGGTATGAACTCACCTTAAGTGTTTTCAGTAGATGATTGTTGAAGAATGGAGGTGTTTAACTCAAGAACACTTGGGGATGCCTTGAAGATTTTTGAGAATCTAGCATCATAGTTATAGAGTTTGTATAAGCTATCAATGATTTGAGTAGAATGAAGTGTAAAAATCACAAGGAGGATGAATTACACTTACCAAGAGTGGAAGAACACTTGATGATCAACCTTGGGATCTTGAATTAGAGAGAAAAGCTGGAGAGAAAAGTTGGAGTTGGATCTTTGGTGGAGTGAGAGTGATTGAAAGAAAATGAGGAGAGAGGTTGAGTGACCAGCCCTAAAAACTTGGGGATGGCTTGTGAGAGGGGTAAAAAGTACAAGGAAGTGACAAGGTATGGTGGGGAGGAGTGTGGGTTAATCATGGAGTGGGTATGGGGTTGGTTGTGTCATAAAATAAGGTAAAGTCAACACTCTACCTTTGTACTTTACCTACTCTCTTTTGGATAAGGTTTTATCCTTAAAATGTGATTAAATCATTAATTTAGGGGTCTTATATATTAAAATAAAGTTTTGGGTGAAAATATCGTGTTAAAACAATTAAAAACGGGCTTAAAACGCGAATTTAATCGAAAACCGGGAGAAAAAGGCTTCCCAGCGAGGCCTCTCGGTCCTAGGCCGAGGTTCGGTCCCTAGGCCGAGGTTCGGTCAGGATGGTGCTGATTCGGAAGCGAGAGGCTGAGCCAGAAGAAGGAACGAGGGCGATGGGCTCGGTCCGAAGGTCAGAAGCGAGGGTCAGAAGCAAAGGTCAGAAGGGAAGGTTCGGTCCTCGGTCCTCAGAAGAGAAGGTTCGGTAGCCATTAGAAGAGTAGAGGTCAAAACCGAAAGGTGCCGAACGTTCGGGTTCGGTTAAGCAGCCTTCGGCTCAGAAGGGTTCGGTTCGGTTCTTCTTCATCAGGAGGGTTCGGTTCGGCAGCCTTCTTCATCAGGAGGGTTCGGTTCCTAAGGGGACTTTCAGTTCCTAAGAGGGGTTTCGGTTCCTAAGAGGGGTTTCGGTTCCTTAAGTCCGTTTTTCGCTTACACTTCCGTTTTTGGGCTGTTTTCGCCAAATTCGAGGGTCGGGATGCCCCGAGTGATTATAGAAAGTTGGGAGAGATTCCGAGAGAGATTTGAGAGAGATTCCACATACTCAGAGAGATTTGGGAGAGATTTGACATTCTTGGAGAGATTTCACATACAAAGAGATATTTGGGAGAAATTTCACTTTCTTAGAGAGATTTGGGAGAGATTTGGGAGAGATTTGACATTCTTGGAGAGATTTCACATACAGAGAGATATTTGGGAGAGATTTCATATTCTTAGAGAGATTTGGGAGAGATTTGACATACTTGGAGAGATTTCACATACAGAGAGATATTTGGGAGAGATTTCACATACAAAGAGATATTTGGGAGAGATTTCACTTTCTTATAGAGATTTGGGAGAGATTTGACATTCTTGGAGAGATTTCACATACAAAGAGATATTTGGGAGAGATTTCATATTCTTAGAGAGATTTGGGAGAGATTTGACATACTTGGAGAGATTTCACATACAGAGAGATATTTAGGAGAGATTTCACATACATAGAGAGATTTGGGAGAGATTTGACATCCTTGGAGAGATTTCACATACAAAGAGATATTTGGGAGAGATTTCACTTTCTTAGAGAGATTTGGGAGAGATTTGACATTCTTGGAGAGATTTCACATACAAAGAGATATTTGGGAGAGATTTCACTTTCTTAGAGAGATTTGGGTGAGATTCTCGATAAGAAGAGATAGAGTGAAAACGATTGAGAGCGGTTTCGTGTGTGACGAATGTGAGTGTCCGGCTTCGAAATGCAAGGTCCGTAAACCCTGTTATGCCATGTTTTAGGATCTTACACACTCCCTATGAGTATGCAACATTGTTTTATTGTTCTTGTTTATTGTTTAGCACTAAAGTTAAAGGAATTTAACACACGAACTTTCCAAGTGATGTTTTCTCATTAAGATAGTGAGTTATACAGAAATTACATAATACAAACCCTATTATACAAGGTTTAATTGAGTTGACCGGTTTGACTCGTTGACCTTGTCCGGCTTAGACTTGACCCGAATTTGACTATTGTCACATCAGAGTTGACCTATGTTGACTTCTTAGGGATAGTCAACCTTAGAGATAAAAAGTGTTAATTAGAGACATGTGATGTTATAGGAGGATTAGAGCTCGGAGGATCGAGCACAAGGGTTTTCCAGGATTCGTGAGATACCGAGATACGCGAGGTGAGTCTTCTCACTATACTTTACCTTGAGTAGGTAATCAGAGCTATGTGTTAGTGTATGTATGTTATGTGTATGCTATGTTGTACTGCATTATTTCTATATGATTTATGCTGTGCATGATTACAGAGTTGGAACCGGAAGGTTCCTAGAGTTAGAACCTGAGGGTTCAGAGTTTGGGTGCACAGACCCATAGAGTTATAGCCTCGAGTGGCTAATATGTGTTTTATGTGTGGTATTTTGGGGAACTCACTAAGCTTCGTGCTTACAGTGTTAGTGTTGATGTTTCAGGTACTAGCGATGACCGTGGGAAGGCGCCGGCTTGATCTGTACACACTCAGGGGACTTTTGATATATATTTATGTGATCTTGGGATTTGTATGACACGAATTGGAATTTTAAACTTAACGTTTTATGAAATTAAATGAGAAATGTTTTTATATTTGCGAAAAATTATTTTGAAAATTCACGGTGTTACACTACAAGATGGTTAAGCTCAACAGTGATGGCTTTGTTTGCTGGGTTTTCTCCTTCTTCTCATTATATTCTTCTTCCTAAGCTCCAAAGGTCACTCTAGCTCATAATATGAGAGAAAATGGAGATTAGGGTTTAACACTGACGTTCTTAGGGTTTGGAGGCTGATGGAAGGTGATCCTTAAGGTTTTAAGGAGATTATATAGGGTGCAAACCCTAAAATTTAGGGTTTTCCTTTACAACACCTACCCTTCGAGTTGGGCCTTCCAACTCGTCAAGTAGGTCCTAAATCCCGCGTCCAAGAATCGATCTCTACTCGTCAAGTTGGGCTCCCCAACTCATCGAGTCCCAATATAAAACCCTAAAAAAATTAGAAAATCACATGATACCTAGAACAGGCGTTACATTTTACATGTCAAACAACATTTTAACATATGATTCACTTGGAATTTGAGTAAAAAATATTTCAAAGATAAAATGAGATGTTTATAAATGGATATTTATAAAATCGTTTTTATCGGTTAACCGGTTAAAAATCGACTTTTTGTTGAAAATAGTTTTATTGTAAACCCTGTAGCTTTAAAATATTTGAAATGGTTTAAAATATGTTTAAACATTCTATAAACCCCATGTATTTATAATAGATAATGAGTTTTTATTAAAAAGGCTAAAATCGGTTTATAGCGTTATAACGACAAATAATAAAATAGTGATTATTTTTTGCATCGAAACTTAATATATGATATTGATGTTTTAAAAGTAAAGCAACATATTGATATTATGTTTTACGCATGTCAAATGAGATTTATAACATAAGTATCATCACCCAGGTCTTTGATTGTTAAAAGGAGATTTAAAATAGTGATTTTATAACTCATCCAAAACTTCAAGTCTAAAGTATAAAATAAAATTTTTACTAACACTATTACCGGTTCTTAAAACCGATCTGCGGCTAAACTTTAAAATATCGGATTTTAGTTTATAATTGATCGCGGTTAATGGCAAATAAAATAAATTTTTATTTGACACCTTAAGATCCTCATAACACGTTATATGGATTTTACAAAAAGGGTACATGAATTGTTAGATGCATGGAATATTCATGAAACAATCTTTTTATAAACTATAAGTGTAAAACATATATAAATCATTTTCTAAAAATACAAGTCATTGTGCTCCTTTTGAAGAACACTCGTTGTCATTTGTATGGTCTTAATGTTACAGGGTCACATGGTTATTAGGATTGGATTATGATGTTCGTGATAGTTTTGTAGTTTCTGGTTTCTAAATGGTCACCTTGTCATTGGTTAGTTAGAATACTACAAGTTGTCTCAAGTATGATGACTTGATCAGAGTCTTGTGTGATAAATGTCACCTAAGCATAAGAGATCTGAGGCATAGATGAGATAAACATGACAAGTTAAGCAATAGTTGTTTAGGATCTTATAAGCTAAGAGTTACATATTGTATGCAATTGGTAATTGCTACCTACCGAGTTTGATTAAATTAATGGGATAAATGTAAATTAATGGGATAAATATCACATAAACATTTACTTGTTTTGTTGCTTAGACCCTCGACTTTAATAAATTAATGTTTTAAAAAAAATAAAAGGTATTAATTATTTAAAGACTAAATATTGAAAATACTAAGTGAAGCTTTGTTAAATTCTGTTAATAACTATTAATACGCTTTTGCCCAGCAAAACCTCTCTCTTGTTGATTTTCAATAGACAGTAACATTTGATGATTATAATTTCTATAATTGGTATAATATCATGAGGTTCTACTTTAAGGATAAATAAAAATTATATATACTAAAAGATCTCATACCTTCACCACTAACCACTGTTGTCGACCTGTCACCACTTCCAACAACCTACTACAACCAACCACCATATGAAAATAAAGAGAACGTGAAACAGAGGCAGATCGAGAGGTGGTGGTTCCGATGCTGGTGGTGTCAATACCTCCGACAAGCTACCGATGACGGTGTCGTTTGCCTGAAAAACAGAATTATAGACAGAAAAAAGTAGTGTTTTTTAGGTGAATGGTCCTTAAGTGGGAGACGATATTTCTTTGTTGACATAACGGAAATTAGGCTCGTATTTGGGCTCTTTAAATAAGGAGAAATTGGGTTTTTTTTTTAATAAAAATTGGTATTTTTCTGATATTTTATTATTTAATTTTTTTTTTATTTTCATATTAAAAATTGAAGATACTTTTCATTTTTATATACTTGTGTAATAATATAAGTATTTATTTATTGTGTTTTTGGAAGGGTCCGGTTATTTGGACCCTTTTTATATTCTTAAAGGACCCTTAATAATTACTTTAACTTTTTTCGTAAAATAAACTAATCATTACAAAATAATTATCTTTTTATTAATTACCATTACATAATATTAGATCCCTCATGAATATTTTATATTTTACATTAAGTAACACTAATCATTACATAATATAAGGGTTCAATATAAAGATATGTTTATATAAAAAGAAATATCATTTTTATAAAAAAATATTAAAATAAAAAGATATTTATTTTTTTCAAATCTATAAAATAAAATATTTTAAATAAAAAAATTAATAATTTTTTCTGTTTTTAAATAAAAGAGAAGAATGAGATTTTTAGTGTGTAGAATTTTATTTCAAATTGGTGTATGCTTGTGTAAATAGATGAAACAATGGTGGCTATAGATATATGTACTATGACTACATTTTTTATTAATAATACTTAGTTTTCATTTAAATATTTAATATTATTTTATTTTTATTTCTTGGTTTATAAACATATTAAAATATAGAAAATATTAAAATATATAGAAAATGTTGACACGTTGTACTATTATTTCATTATAAAAGAATAAAATATATAATAAATAAAAACTTGATAGTAATTAAATGATAGATACTGGTTTTAAAAAAAAAAATTATTAATTATACAAGATATTGATATTATAAATATACCGAAATTTATACCTAAAAAATCATTAATGAGAATGCACCCTAAAAAAATTTGGGGTCCAATTAGTAAGACTGGTTTTTGTAATATATAAATTATATAAAATTGTTTTATTTGATATATTTTTTTTAGGTTGGAAAAAAAATCTTAATTAATTCCTACTTTCATTAGATTACTTTTAATAATTAGTTAATAATTATATGTGAAAGAAATAAAATCATTATCTAATGATTGGTTAATAATTATAACTAAAATGTAAATCTTTTGTAACGATTATGATTATTAAAGAAAAAAGTAATGATAATTATTAGGGGTCTAAAAGAAGGTCTAATTAGATGTACCCAAAATCGAAATATATTTGACTTTATCAAAATCATTGCATGTCTCTAACTAATGTTAATAATTGTAGTGAATGAACCCGACACTCTAATTATTTTGAAATCGCTTATCTAATATCATAGAAGTGAACGGAAGATTTGAATCTCTCCTTACACAAGTTTCAGCTAGTTGACTTTTTAGACATTGCATGGCCTGAACAAGTATTTAAACCCACCTCTATCATCTCTAAAACACACAAGACCCTCATTACTAATCCCGAAACAAAGAAAAAGAAAGTAGAAACTTGAACATGATCAGCTTCTCCTCTTCCCTCCTTTATCATCATCTTCTCTTTTTCTTCCTCCTACTCCTCCAAGCCCCACCGTGTCCTGCTGCAGGTGGATCATGGTCCGTCCTTCTCCCAAGCATTGGCATCTCAGCCATGCACATGCAGCTACTCCCCAACGATCGTGTTGTAATGTATGATCGCACAGACTTTGGTGTCTCCAACATCTCTCTTCCAAATGGCAAATGCCGCCCTAACTCAACAGACTGCTCAGCCCACTCGGTGGAGTATGATGTTGGCTCCAATACAGTACGTCCACTCATGGTTTTAACCAATGTGTGGTGTTCCTCAGGAACCCTAATGCCTGATGGCACTTTAGTCCAGACAGGCGGCTGGGATGATGGCTACAGGAGGGTGAGAACTTATAAATCGTGTGGAACATGCGATTGGAATGAGATACCAAATGGTTTGAGTAAACAGAGATGGTATGCCACCAATCTTTTGTTGCCAGACGGGAGACAAATTATCATCGGAGGACGCCAGGCATTTAATTACGAATTCTACCCCAAAAAGTCGGCTACTGAGAACTCTCCCAGCTTTCCATTTTTGGTTCAGACTAATGACCCAAATGTTGAGAATAACTTATACCCTTTTGTATTTCTCTATCCTGATGGAAATTTGTTTGTTTTTGCTAATAATCGTGCAATCTTATTCGATTACTCCAAGAACAAAGTTGTAAAGACATTCCCAACAATACCCGGTGGTCAACCAAGGAACTACCCAAGCACGGGATCTGCAGTACTACTCCCTTTGCGGATAAAAAAGGGGGTAGCAGATGCTGTGGAAGTATTGGTTTGTGGGGGTGCACCCACAGGAGCATTTGTTAATGCAAATAATGGAAAATTTGATGGAGCTCTTGATACTTGTGGGAGGATAAAAATATCGGATCCAAATCCACAATGGGTCACGGAGACCATGCCTTTGGCTCGGGTCATGGGCGACATGTTGTTGCTTCCAAATGGTCATGTTTTGATCATCAATGGTGCATCCGCTGGGGCTGCAGGATGGGAACTTGGGAGGAATCCAGTTCTCAGCCCTGTGACTTATACACCCGATAACCAAATCGGGTCTCGATTCCAGCTGGAAAATCCAAGCACAATACCTAGAGTTTACCATTCCACAGCGGTTATGCTACGAGATGGTCGTGTTCTTGTTGGTGGAAGCAACCCTCATGATAAATATGTCTTCACAAATGTTCTTTACCCAACTGAATTGAGCTTGGAGGCCTTTTCACCTTCTTATTTGGATTCAAACTCGTCTTCTTTTCGGCCGAGGATAATCTCACCCAAGACAAAATCCGATATTCGCTATGGAAAAAGGGTCGTTATTACATTTACGGTTTCAGGCCCTGTGGACCTAAAATTGGTGACTGTGACATTGATGTCACCTTCATTTAACACCCACTCGTTTTCTATGAATCAAAGGTTGCTGGTGCTTGACAGCAGCAACTCCGCCAAGGCTGTAGGAAAGTCGACTTATAAAGTTGGTGTGGTGGCACCTCCATCTGGTAACATTGCACCGGCTGGGAATTATATGTTGTTTGTGGTCCATAAAGACATTCCAAGTCCAGGAATCTGGGTCCAAATCCGGAGATAAAATCCCAAAGTAATATATTACATTGGTTTCATGCATTAATTAGATGGTGCATTTATTATATTTTTTAAGTTGTAAATTTCACCGGGTTATATATATGGATATTATTGTGTTGCTTTAATATCACATTGTTACTTCAGGAGCCAACAAGTAACATCTCAACCAACGATGTCATCTTTGTCGTCTAGTCACACCCGGGTTTTTGTTTGTCATTTTGGTTTTCTATTTCATGATCATATCCGGTGAATTATATTGGATAAATGGAAGCAGTACAATAGTCATTTGAGAAAGAAAATACGATCCGTATCGGCAGGGCAGTCCTCAGAAATGAAATACTATTAAAGACACAGGACGAAAAAAAAAATGGTCCTTATGTTTATTATAATTTAGTATTTTTAAATAAAAATATATAATGAAAAAAATTAAGTCCTGTCCAACTGCCCACTTTGCCGCCCCACCCCCCCTCTCTAAGCCCCCCATCGACCCCATCAACAAATTAAACTTACAACCTCACCACTGGGTTAATTAAACTTATCCGCTTGACGGAAGCAAATAAAAATTATATGGGGCGGGAGAGATAAAGAAATAATTCTAATTTTTTATTTAAGCATATTTTTCACAATTCCATTCCATTTGTTGCACATGTTGCAACAATTAATAAAAAAAAAACATCGTAAATGGTCCCTGTGGTTACCCAAAATCTGAAGTTTAGTCCCCGTGGTTTAAAAACCTCATAAATGGTCCCTGTGTTTTCAAAACTTTTGACGATTGGTCTTTATTGCTAACTCCGTTCAGTTTTGTCTGTTAACTGAATGACATTTACGTCATTTCACTACCATAGGGACCATTTATGATGTTTTCAATTATTTTTTTTAAAGAAAAAAATGGAATAATATGCAGATTGGTCCCTTCTCTCTCTCTCTCTCCAATGTAATGTAATATAACGAAATTTAAGTTTCTTTTGCTGTCTAACACAAAGTAAACCCAAAACTTTGACTCGGCTTTTTCAGCGAATTTTTTTGTTGGCCAATAAATGTTTAGTTGGAAGTTGAACTATCCAAACTATTGGCAAGATAAATCGGTGTTATTGTTGCCATTAATGTTGCTGGTTTCCATGAATCGGTCTCAATGTTTTCAATGAAATGGAGAAGCATACCAATTGGATACAAATTGAATCAGACTTAGCAAGAAGTTTGGAAGATGATCGTTAGGACTGTTGACAAACTATAGCTCTACCTGTTCATTCTCTACTTTGAAGGAATTATGAAGTCGATCATTTGAGTCTTTGATTGCACCACAACCACAAAAAAGAGCTTAACCTCTCATTCATCAAAAGTTGAGCTCATCGTGTAACATCCTAAAAATACAGTCTAAAAATTTCGTTTTAATTTAATAATAAAACCATAGTCATCGAACATCATATATAAATGATAAACTGTGTATCTCAAAATAATCTAACAATTGTCAAAATATCATAGTATAAACATCTCAGGCTGAATAGATGGTGTGTGCACTGCAATCTTCCCGAGTTCCTCTTTTGAAAACTGAGTACCTGAAACCAAAACTGAAAACTGTAAGCACGAAGCTTAGTGAGTCTCCCCAAACTACCACATACCATACAATAACATATAAAGCACATACTGGGCCTTGCCCACTGCATCAGACCGAAGTCCGGAAACTGCACCGGACCAATGTCCGGAACTAACCAGGGCCTTGCCCTCTGCATCGGATCGAAGTCCGGAAACTGCATCGGACCGAAGTCTGGAACTGACTGGGACCTTGTCCCCTGCATCAGACTAAAGTCTGGAACCAACTGCATTGGACTGAAGTTTGGAACTGACTGGGACCTTGTCCCCTGCATCGGACTAAAGTCTGTAACCAACTGCATCGGACCGAAGTCTGGAACTGACTGGGACCTTGTCCCTTGCATCGGACCGAAGTCCGGAACTGACTGAACATAACATAGCATAAACACATATCAACTAACATAAACATATATACTGCATACTGCATCGGACTGAAGTCCGAAACACATAACACATAGGCATGCTTGAATCACCAAGACATCAAGCACCCTGAACTACTGCATCAGACCGAAGTCCGGAACTGACTGCTAACTAAACGGGTCGGCATTGTGGCCGTAGACCCGTTCCTACTGGAAGGAAACTCACCTCACACTGCTAAAGTCCCGCAGACTCAATCCCACACTGCTGAAGTCCCGCAGACTTGACCCCAGCTGCTAGATGACAGATTCCCGATCTGTCAACATCAAAATAACACCCAATTAATAATTGGGCTCCACTACATAACTATGATTACATACTTTGGATAATTACTACATTACCCCAACCTTGGCTTACCCAAGCCCAAGGTCCAATCCATAGGCCCAAAGTCAACTAGGGATCAAAGCCCAACATATGGCCCAATTTTCTAAATTGGGCCCAAACCTCTACCTGGGCTTCCTTTAAGGCCCAATTATCCAGTCCAGTCCAACATGTGCCATTCTAGGGGCCCAATATCATACAACTATCTAGGCCCAAACTATGGCTCATCTATGGCCCGATTTTCCAAATTGGGCCCAATCCTTCATTACAGCCTTACCCTAAAGCCCAACTAAATATTCTAGTCCATAATCATTCTTGGATGGCCCATTATTGGCCCAATTACCAATTACCCAATTGAAAAGCCCAACTCAAGGCCCTTGTGACATTAGGGTTTCACATAAAATGACAATTAGGGATAAGTGTTTCTCACTTAACCCATTAAGGGCTTAACCCACTAAGGACTTAATTCATTAAGTACATTATTGCTTAGATTAATTTCTGCCAATGATTATTATTTAATATTTCACTTATTAACTAATTTCTCGTGTGTGTCCTGATAATTTCTCAAATATTAAGATTTTCTCAATTAGCTCATTAAGGACTTAGTCCATTAAGTTCTTTACTCTACTAGATAAATGGCATGGAATAGTTTGGGCTTAATTCACAATCTAATCCCAATTGCCCAAAAGTGGGTCCAAATAAGTCCAAGGCCCAAATACTCATAATTAGGGTTTTCCACACAAACATGGCCCAGTAGGCCCAAAACGAATCTTTAAGCCCATTAGGGTATGCTAGCGAGGCACCACCCACTACCACCTCGGGTAGTGGTGGTTGATGGCGGCTCACGGCGGCGGCCACCACCTTACGGTGGTGGTTTGGTTCATTTTCATTATTCCAAATTCAAATTACATTTTACAAAGCTAACTCAATCAACCACACACACACAAACACTAAACTAATCACGCACACACACAGCCATACGGTGGTGGCCGGTGGCTCGTGGTGGTGACCCTTCTTCTCACTTTTCCAACCAAGCATGGCACATATACATAACATACACTAAGCAAAATACTCTTCTATGCTCGAGAAATGGGTCCAAAACTCCTACCTACGGTGGTCAGAGGCGACAGGAACGTTGGCAGGTTGTGGTTGACGAAGAGACTGAAGATGAGGTGGAAGGTGACGACGAAAACTACAACACTAGTGACAACAACAGCTTCAGCGGCGGTGCTAACGACGACAACCACCATGGTCGGCCGCCATGGTGGTTCTTCACCACTCTAACTTGCAGATTCCATCCCCCATGAACGAACCTACTTCGCGAGCCCCGGACAATGTTATCATACATCGGTGATGACCTAGGACGCAACCCGCACAACACCCTCAAGACGCCAGGCGGCAGTTGGAGGTTACTATCGTCACAGTGAGGTCACATGGCGGCGACGTCTTCAATAAGGTGATGGAACAGATGCGACAGGTGCACCGGCCTCGGAGGCTTCCTTGCAGCGCTGGTCGTCACCGGAGGGAGAGTAGCGGCGGTGGTGACACTACGAAGGGAGCGGCGACACTAGGTGGGGGAAATAAGGTAGAGGCGGTTGATGAACCGATGATGGCGGCTGCACTCTCTTTGTTAGGGTTAGGTCACAAATGATTCATCATAATGCATATATACCCGGTCCTTATTGCAAGTCTCCCATAATTACATCTCCAGCCCCTCCTTCTCTTATTCCTTTCAATCTAAGTCCCTATTTTACACTTTCAACCCCATCCTCTAAAATTCTTTACAAATAACTCTAGATTCACTCATTAGCCCCTTGACCTCTAAAATCTTTATAATAATCCGGAGATTATAGATTTTTAACACCCTAAACTTTCAATTATTTATTTCGGGCTACTATTCGTTCATTAGTTAATTAATTTATTTAATAAATAAACGGGTGTTACACATCGACAACATCACTCATCTGCACTCCTATATACTTGTTTCTTTTGTTTACTAAATTGAATATTTGAAGACAAGGATGGATCTAAGACATGTGCATAAAATAGATAAAAAGAAGGGAAACGAGTCTTGCACAACATAAGATAAAAGAAGGGAAACGAATCTTGCACAACATATGTTCGATGAAATGCCTGAAAAAAAAACATCATATAAATCATACCCTCAAACATCACCTAATGTACAAAATATCATGTAATATCTTATCATAACTTGGACTTGAATTCATTCATTGCAATACCCAGAAAATCAAGAAATCGAGTACATCAAGACCAATGAGTTGGCAGGGAAGATCTATGTCTCATTTTAAAACCAGAAATAGATGAAGATGGTGATAATAATATAGAAAAGACATATAAATACAAACTTGCATATATGTGTCTCCTGATCATCGACTCAACTCTCCAAATCTGCTCAAATCATCTTAAATCAGCTTAAATCATGGTCTAATCTCCTTTCTTCCTCCTCTTCGTCATTTCTTCATCCTCTTCGTCATTTCTTGGAGACGAGGGAGAAAAACAAAGGTGGGTGGGTTGGTTTACTGGAGAGAGAGAGAGAGAGAGAGAGAGAGAGAGAGAGAGAGAGAGAGAGAGAGAGAGAGAGAACCATCTGCATATTATTCTCTTTTTTAAAAAAAATAAGTGAAAACATCATAAATGGTCCATGTGGTAGTGAAATGACAAAAATGCCTTTCAGTTAACGGACAATGTTTAACGATGTTAGCAATAAGGACCAATCGTCAAAAGTTTTGAAAGCACAGGGACCATTTATGAGGTTTTTAAACCATGGGGACTAAACTTTAGATTTTAGGTAACCATAGGGACCATTTATGATGTTTTTTCATTAATAAATAATAATGGTCCTTCAATAAAATAGTTGTAAGCAATATCTTGTGGATATTAAATTATTTTGGTATGTACATTGTGTGTTCCTGCACGTAGGTTAGACGTTGTTCATAAATTTATGAATAAAATAAGAACATGAATTTAATAAAATGTCAAACATGTACCAAACCAATTTCAATCAAATGAACATCACCATTAAACTCATTGCGTATATAAATAGCTCTATATATGATTCTCTAAAAAATTTAATATATGTTACATGAAAAACAAAAATTGGTTACGGTTAACTTTGTTAATATAAAACCAAAGAAGGGTCATATTATTTGGGAGAGTATTGTTCGGATTAAGGACACAAACACAAACACAATAATAAGGAAGTGAAGAATAATAAAGAACAAAAAGATTTAAGGTAGTTCAATTAATCTAGTTACCTACAAAAAAACTAAAGTGAAATTTTTTAATAATCTTACACACTTTCTACATTGGAGTTATAATCATATCGAGAGTTCAAATTATAATAAGCGTTTTGGCCTAGTTTCTTCTAGATGGGGTTTATGCGTCCATGACATTACCAACATTAGTTTTCCAATGATAACAAATTATTTGTGTCCAAAAAATGTTGTGATCAGTTTATCCGAACAAGTTTATGTTATTCGTAGATCTTTTGTAACCAGAGTCTGTATATCTGTAACACGTGGTTCCCTGTATGTATTTAACATCATCATTTATGCACTTTTATAGAGAAACTCGACGAGTTAGGAACCCCAGACTCGAGTAGAGATGGTTTGGAATGCGGGTTAAGAAAACTACTCGACGAGTTGGGAGGCCTTAACTCGATGAGTAAGCTGGCATAAATGAAACCCTAATTTCAAGGTTTTGTACCTTATTTAAAGATGTTAATGTTTCATTGTGGCCTCCCTCATCATCCCCTCAGTCCAGAGAAAACCCTAATCGTACCTCTTTCCGCATTTTGAGTGTGTGTGAGCCTAAAGAGTGTTCTTTGGTGCTTTTCTTAAAGGAGTGTGAAGTTGGTGGTGCAAAGTTGAAGGAAGAAGCTTTAGATCCGGGAGTTTTAGTGTTGTTGCAGCCATTTAGAGGTATATAGTCGATACCTTGATCATTTATTTGCTAGATCTCTTCTTTGAGAAGTTTATGGCCTTTAGTAGCTTATATTGGAGTCATTCATGGATTTCAACATGTTATGAAGTTATCAATTCAGATCTAGACATTTCATGGACTATTGAGACTTAATGTTGCCAACTTTATCAAGTCTTGGCCCTCCTCCATGCCCTAGGTCTCTTATGAAGCTTAGTTTTAGTGTTTTTGGCCTTTTGATACCATGCATGGACGTAAAGTTAGCAACTTTACGTGGTATCTCAACCAAGGGGACCATATCTATGGCTAGGAGGCATTAGACTCGCTGAGAAGTGACTGAATGAGTTAAGACTAAGGAAAACTGGAGGAGTTGTTTATCCAACTCAGGAAGTTGGATCGTGGTCCTGTGACCTTTTGATTACTGAGCGAACTCGGCGAGTTGAAGAGATGACTTGGCAAGTTGGATAGGGTTTTCTCGATTTTTTGAAGACTGAAGGAACTCAATGAGTTAATGGATACACTCGACAAGTTGGTTCAACATGATCTGTTGACCTTGACTTTGACCATGGTTGACCAAGTTTGACTTCTGGGAGCATTTTGGGTATTTTGGGATTTTGATGGATTGATTACTTGGTGAATGTAGGCATTGAGTAGAGAGCTGATATATAGAGTCAAGCATAGCAAGTTTTGTGCAACTTTTTGAGGTGAGTTACCTTCCTTTAGAAATGGGTCGAAGGCACCAATGGCGGCACACTAGTAGTTGATTATAGTATAGATGATTGTCTTTGTGATAATTGTCTAGAATACCACTATCTGTTATGCTTTTATGTGCTAGTATGTTATGATATTATGTGATAGTGGTACGAGGGGTGGATTAGACCCCATAGCCGGTTGAGATAAATTGGAGGGTAGGTCGGGCACCCAGATATGCCTAACAGTATGGTTATGATATGTTATTATGTGTTAGTGGTAGGGCTGAAATAGACCCCGTAACCATTTGAGATAAATCAGAGGGTAGGTCGGGCACCCAGATATGCCTGGCAGGGTAGGTCGGGCACCCATATATGACTGACAGGGCTAGGTCGGGCACCCCGATATGCCTAACATTGGTAGGTTGAGCACCTAGGTATGCTCAGCAGGGTAGGTCGGGCACACAGATATGCATGACAATATGTTTATTGTATGGTATGTGGTATGATGGGGGAAGCTTTGTGCTTACGGTTTTCAGTTTTGCTTTCAGGTACCTCTTCTTCGAAAGGAAAGGAGCCGGTATAATCGCAACACATCACACTATGATTTCCGCATTACGAGATCTTAGGGAGTTATACTTTGATATTACTTTTCTATGATATTTTTTTGGTTATTTGGAATAATGGTTTTGTTTATGAAATGAGTTGAAACTATTGATGTTTCAGACTACTAGTTTTTATAATTACTTAATTAAAAAGGAAACTTTTGGACTTACATTTTGTATCGTTACAAGTTGGTATCAGAGACTTGGTTTGAGGGATTCAGACACACCTTCGGGGGTGTCTGGACTCAAATCAAAGGTTTGAGAGATTTTTACAATGAAAATAATTTCCTAAAATTAAAATTAAGTGTTTAGAGAAAGAACAAGGAGTGTGATGCGTGCTATCGGTCGAGCTCAAGTAAATTTCCCCCAAGATACCATACATGTTTGCTATGATATGTGATATGATTACGAGAATTGCATGTTAGAATAGGGCTAAGGATCTAGGAAGGATGCCTTATATGCCTACTATATGTGTATGAGAACTGCATGCTAGATTAGGGCTAATGATCTAGGAAGGATGCCTTGTATGCCTACTGTATGTGCTTATTGAACTGCATGCTAGTATTGATTAGTCAGTGATATGCTGGCCTGTTTAGGATATGCCTGGTTTTGGTTACTCAATGCTCGAATATTGCTTGCTTTCTGCTTTTAGGAGTTCTAGTTATCTTTAATTAACTAGTAAACAAATACATTAAGTTACATATTACGAGGAATAAATAACTTCAAAAGGTTAGGTCTAGCCCTATTTCGCAGCTCTTGTTTGAGTCCAACCGTTGTAGGGTAGGACCTCTCATTTGAAGAATTATCTAGTTTTACTGATACGTAATGGTATTCACGAGCTTGTTAGGAGAGATAGCAGGGACTTCTTATGCATCTGATGGAAGAGAGTAGGTCGGAGATTACCCTAGGGTAAGCCTAGGATGAGATTAGTGCAACGAGTAGTAATAGTGAAAGGGACTTGGTGAAGTCAAAGCATTCCTTGAGGAAAGTACAGATAGATGTGGAAGGTAGTATGGGCACATACTACTGATAGAAGAGGATCCGTACTCGATTCAAGAAGAACTGAGATTAAACCAGGGAACTTGTAGTGAGTGTGAGGTCTCTCGATATTATGTATGACTCTGATGATTTTATGGTTTGATTCAGAATAGCGATGAAACGTCACGGAGTAAGAGGTTCAAGGTCTGGTTCAAGTTTGGGTACGGGTACGGGTTCCGAGCTAGTTGATGATGGATTGTGCGAGTTCATTGCATCCGAGATTACGAGAGGCATCCTTGAGGTAACTCCAGTGAATTCAGGTCGATGAAAGAGGGTATCATTGAGCTGATTGAGGATCGCCTTAGGGAATTTAGCAGTGACCTGACACTAGGCCAGTCAGGGACTCGTATGCTTTTCTTCAAGGATTTCAGGAGATGCGGAGCACCATACTTCTATGGGGTGAAAGACCCCATTGTGGCTAGTCAATGGATTGTAGACATAGAGTCTGCACAGGTGACGAACTTCTGCCCTGAGGGGTCGACGGTCAGGTTCGCTACTGGTTGTTTGAGGGAGCGAGCCAGAGACTGGTGGGAGGAAGTCAGTGATACTTTGTGAGCCCCGACTATTGAGGCCATGACCTGGTCGGATTTTGTGTCCAGGTTTTGGGTGGAGTTCGTGCCAGTTGTGGAGGTTCAATAGTTGGCCAAAGAGTTATTGGATATAAGACGTACTACAGAGACAGTAGCGGAGATTACCACCAAATTCAAGGAGAGGGCCTTGTTGGTTCCTCTGTATGCTAGTGATGAGGAGACGAAGAAAACACGGTACCATGATATGTTGAGAGATGGCATTCAGAAATATGTCAACTATTCAGCGTGCCCGAGTTTGGATGATATGATAGCCAGGGCACGAGAGAGGGAGATTGACATAGAGCACGTTGGAAGAGGAAGGCGGAGGCTGGGCAGACGACTGGGGTTTTGGTGAAGAAACCCAAGGGATTCGAATCGAGGTCGAAATGCCAGCAGGGCCGGAGCCGTTATGGGAAATGCGACAGGCCACATGAGGGAGTGTGCAGAGTTGGGGGATCGGGCTGCTACAAGTACGACAAGACATGCCACTTTAGCAATGATTGTACTACCCCTATCCCCATCATTCAGACATCAGACCTGATTTGCTTTCATTGCAATCAGAGCGACCATAAAAAGGCCAATTGCCCAAGATTCGTATCAGGAGCGCCAGTGGCGGCGCCACCTCCAACGACACTGCGGATCACAGATGGTCGATAGGGCAAGACAGATACTCTAGTGGTGAGGAGCTGAGCCTTCCAGCTAACAGTCGAGGAGGCACGTGTCACACCAGATGTGGTGATTGGTATGTTTCTTCTACCTATCTTTCATTATATTCCAGTTTTGATATTTATGTTGCATGTATTCAGTTTTAGGATTGTTCCATGTGAACGATTTCCCCGTGTTGGTGTTATTTGACTCAGGAGCTACCCGATCTTTCATTTCCCTTGCATTTAGCAAGAGGTTTTCCAAGTCTATGAGCATGTTGGATTGTCCTTTAGAGTTCGATATTACGGACGATTGATCCGTATCGGTTTCGAAGGTTTATAGGGAGTGTGTTATGAGGATGTACGACGAGCGTGATCTAGTGGATTTGATTCCCATTCCCTTACATGGGAACAAGGTCATTATACGCATGTATTTTTTGAGCCCCAATAGGGCGGTGATCGACTGTGAGCAGCAGTTGGTACGGGTTAGGACCTAAAGTGGGGGAAAGTTGGTGATTCAGGACGAGAGGCCGCAACATGGGTCGGCTTTGTGTTCACCAGCGAGAGCTAGGTGCTACCTTCATCACGGTTGCTAAGGTTATGTTGCCTATGTTATGGATACCCGGGATAAGGGTAAGGCGACAGTGGATGATGTATTGATCGTACAGGAGTACCCAGACGTGTTCCTAGAGGATTTGCCTGTGGTACCTCTGGACAGGCAGGTAGAGTTCGGGATTGACCTATTTCCTGGTGTGGCTCCGATAGCCAAGGCACCATATTGGTTGGCTCCTCACTAGATGCATGAGTTGTCTACACAACTACAGGAGCTGTTGGACAAACGATTTATTAGGCCAAGTGGTTCGCCATGGGGAGCCCCGGTCCTGGTTGTGAAATAGAGGGACGGGTCACATCGGATGTGTATAGATTACTGGGAGTTGAATAAGGTAATGTTGAAGAACCGTTACGCACTCCTTAGGATTGAAGATCTCTTCGACCAGCTAAAGGGGGCATCTTGGTTTTCCAAGACTGATTTTGCGATCAGGCTACCATCAGATGAAAGTAAGAGACGATGATGTACAGAAGACAGCGTTTCGGACTCGATATGGTCATTACGAGTTAGTGGTGATGCCATTTGGGCTCACCAATGCTCCTATCGTGTTCATGGATCTCATGAACCGCGTATGTAGACCAATGCTTGATTGGTCTGTCATAGTCTTTGTTTATGACATCTTGGTTTACTCCAAGATGTAGGAGCAACACGAGGAGCACCTGAAGGAGGTGTTGGAGACATTGAGGAGGGAAAGACTTTTTGCAAAGTTCTCCAAGTGTGAGTTTTGGGTGGACGAGGTGCAATTTCTGGGGTACCTTGTCAACTAGAACGGTATAATGGTCGATCCGGCCAAGATAGAGGCCGTGATGAGGTGGGAGGTTCTGAGGTCTCTATCTGAGATTTGGAGTTTTCTTGGTCTGGTGGATTACTATCAGAGATTCATTCAGTATTTCTCCAAGATCACTGTTCCACTGACCTGACTGACCAAGAAGTCGGTGACATTCCGTAGGGGGGCTGAATAGCAAGCAGCATTCGAGACTTTGAGGCAGAGGTTGTGCAAGGCGCCAATCTTAGCCCTGCCGGAGGGCGTTGACGATTTTGTAGTGTATTGTGATGCGTCTATCTCAGGTTTGAGCTCATTGTTGATGTAGAGAGGGCATGTCATTGCTTACGCCTCGAGGCAGTTGAAGCCTCACGAGGCGAATTACCCGATGTACGACCTGGAGTTGGGGGCAGTTGTTTTTGCCCTCAAGATTTGGTGACACTACCTCTATGGGATCTGTTGTACGATTTACACAGATCACAAGAGCTTGATGTACTTGATGGACCGGCCAAATCTAAACATGAATCAACGATGGTAGTTGGATGTGGTGAAGGATTATGATTACGAGATCCTCTACCACCTAGGGAAGGCCAATGTTGTGGCCGATGTACTTAGCCGCAAGGCATTCGCGGACCCGATCAGAGACATCTGCCTAAGGAAGACAGTAGTGACTCCTCTTTTGGAGCGGATTCGGGAGGCTCAACAGGAGGCTATGGAGGAGGAACGCTGGAAGAGTGAGCGTATCGTAGGTCAGATTTCCTCCTTCGACTATGATAGACGTGTGCTATTGACACTCCATCGTAGAGTGTGAACCAATCTTGATGGAGGAGGCACACAAATCCAGATTTTCCGTCCATCCTAGGGCGACGAAGATGTATAGAGATCTCTGTCCTGATTACTGGTGGCTCTACATGAAGCACGATGTAGCTTGGTACATCGAGAGATGCTTGACCTGCTAGAAGGACAAGGCCGAACACCAGATACCTCATGGCAAGACGCAGCCGTTGGATATCCCCTGTGTGGAAATAGGAGGATATTACCATGGACTTCATTACGAAGTTACCTCAGGCGGCGCGTGGATTTGACGCGATATGGTTTATCGTGGATCGGTTGACCAAGAGTTCCCATTTCACAACGATTCGGGAGAGTATTTCCTCCCGAGAAGCTGGCAGACATCTACATCAGAGAAGTAGTTGCTCGACATGGGGTTCCAGTTTCTATGATTTCTGATAGTGATGTGCGGTTCACTTGCAGATTCTGGAAGAAATTTCATGACGAGTTGGGTATTCGTCTGCACTTCAGGACGACATTTCACCCACAGACGAATGGGCAGAGTGAGCGGACCATCCATACCTTGGAGGATATGATGTAGGCGTGCGGTCTAGACTTCGGTGGTAGCTGGGATACCTACCTTCCCTTGGCAGAGTTTTCCTGTAATAATAGCTACCACGCTAGTATCGACTGGACTCCCTTCAAGATGATTTACGGGAGGAAGCGCAGGACCCCAATATGCTAGGGTGAGATTGGTCATTGGGTCATGGGGAGTACCGAGGTGGTACTCAAGATGACAGAGAAGATCCATCAGGTCTGTAGTAGACTTTAGACGACCTAGAGTCGGCAGAAGAGCTACGCCGACAGACTCCGATCGGACTTAGAGTTTCATGTTGGGGATATGGTCCTTCCAAAGGTGTCACCTTGGAAAGGTGTCATCTGCTTCAGAAAATGGGGCAAGCTGGGCCTCAGTTATATCGGACCTTTAAGGGTTATAGCCCAGGTGGGCCAGGTGGCGTATAGGTTGGATCTTCTAGAAGAACTTAGACAAATCCACAACACTTTTCATGTTACCCAGTTGCGGAAGTGCTTAGTGGATGAGTCCACGATTGTGCCTTTAGGGGATATTCAAGTGGATGACATCCTGAACTACATTGAGAGACCAGTAGCCATTCTCGATAAGAAGACGAAGGATCTGAGGAACAAGAGGGTAGATTTGGTGAAGCTACAGTTGTAGCACCGCAAGGGCTCAGAATGGACGTGGGAGCCAGAGGATGAGATGAAGGAGCACTACCCAGAGCTATTTCCAGCCACAGCAGACTTCGAGGATGAAGTCTGAGACAAGTGAGGGAGAATTGTAATGCCTGGTTCCCGATATGTATTTAAAATCAAAATTTATGCACTTTTATAGAGAAACTCGACGAGTTAGGAACCCCAGACTCGAGTAGAGATGGTTTGGAATGCGGGTTAAGAAAACTACTCGATGAGTTGGGAGGCCTTAACTCGATGAGTAGGCTGGCATAAATGAAACCCTAATTTCAAGGTTTTGTACCTTATTTAAAGGTGTTAATGTTTCATTGTGGCTCCCTCATCATTCCCTCATTCCAGAGAAAACTCTAATCGTGCCTCTTTCCGCATTTTGAGTGTGTGTGAGCCTAAAGAGTGTTCTTTGGTGTTTTTCTTAAAGGAGTGTGAAGTTGGTGGTGCAAAGTTGAAGGAATAAGCTTTAGATCTAGGAGTTTTAGTGTTGTTGCAGCCATTTAGAGGTATAAAGTCGATACCTTGATCATTTATTTGCTAGATCTCTTCTTTGAGAAGTTTATGGCCTTTAGTAGCTTATATTGGAGTCATTCATGGATTTGAACATGTTATGAAGTTATCAATTCAGATCTAGACATTTCATGGACTATTGAGACTTAATGTTGCCAACTTTATCAAGTCTCGGCCCTCCTCCATGCCCTAGGTCCCTTATGAAGCTTAGTTTTAGTGTTTTTGGCCCTTTGATACCATGCATGGACATAAAGTTAGCAACTTTATGTGGTATCTCAACCAAGGGGACCAAATCTATGGTTTGGAGGCATTAGACTCGCTTAGAAGCGACTGAATGAGTTAAGACTAAGGAAAAATCGAGGAGTTGTTTATCCAACTCGGCATGTTGGATTGTGGTCCCCTGACCTTTTGATTACTGAGCAAACTCGACGAGTTGAAGAGATGACTCGGCGAGTTGGCTAGAGTTTTCTTGGTTTTTCTGATGACTGAAGGAACTCGACGAGTTGATGGATACACTCGACGAGTTGGGTCAACATGGAATGTTGACCTTGAATTTGACCTTAGTTGACCAAGTTTGACTTCTGTGGGCATTTTGGGATTTTTATGGATTGATCACTTGGTGAATGTAGGAATTGAGTAGAGAGTTGATATATGGAGTCAGGCCTAACAAGTTATGTGCTGCTTTTGAGGTGAGTTTCCTTCCTGTAGAAGTGGGTGGAAGGCACCAATGTCGGCCCACTAGTAGATGATTATGGTAGAGATGATTGTCTGTGTGATAATTTTATTGAATGCCACTATATGTTATGTATTATGTGCTAGTATGCTATGATATTATGTGATAGTGGTAAGAGGGGTGGATTACACCCCATAGCCGATTGAGATAAACCGGAGGGTAGGTCGGGCACCCATATATGCCAGATAGTATGGTTATGATACGTTATTATGTGTTAGTGGTAGGGGTGAAATAGACCTCGTAACCAGTTGAGATAAACCTGAGGGTAGATCGAGCACCTAGATATGTCTGGAAGGGTAGGTCGGGCACCAATATATGTCAGACAGGGGTAGATAGGGCATCCCGATATGGCTGATATGGGTAGGTTGAGCACTGAGGTATGCTCAGCAGGGTAGGTCGGGCACGCAGATATGCCTGACAGTATGTTTATTATATGGTATGTTGTATGATGGGGGAGCTCACTAAGCTTTGTTCTTACGGTTTTCAGTTTTGGTTTTAGGTACTTCTTCTTTAAAAGGAAAGGAGTCGACATGATCGTAGCGCATCACACTATGATTTCCGTATTACGAGATCTTAGGGAGTTATACTCTGATATTACTTTTCTATGACATGTTTTGGTTATTTAGAATATTGGTTTTGATTATGAAATGAGTTGACACTATTGATGTTTCAGACTACTAGTTTTCATAATTATTTAATTAAAAATGAAATTTTTGGACATAAAATTTGGGTCGTTACAATATCTATATCTGGAAATCATCTATGATTACTTTTGTTTACTACACACCCAAGTAAGTGTTATCATGGTTAGTAAGTTATTGGGATAATGTTATTGTAGCCCCGCGAACTTACACATTTTGGTTTAAAATGTCTTTTTTGTGATTTCTTGGCTTTCTTAGGCTATAAATTCACATTTCATCAGCTAATTTGGGATTTTGACCAAATTTAACCGAATTTTGACTCAACGAAGAGTTAGCATGTTTGGACCCTAAGGGATCAAGTGGTCCCCTATTATATAATAAAAGGATCTTCTGGACAAAACCCTAAAATATTGTTACCATTTCTAGCTAAACACTAGCCGATAACCATTCGACAATACTCCCTTTTTTCCTCCACTATTTTCCATGGATCCTACCCCACCACGAACACCGGAGAGTATAAACTCCATAAGCTTAACAGACGGGCTTAACTTGAATGATTTGCACATGATCTTTTGTGACTATGGTGAAAAGATAGTTGAGCAAAAATTTCAGGTCGAGTGTATGAAGGAGGAGATGGATCGCGATTACCTTCATTCCATGGTGGATGTCATCAACATCCAACAAAGGTTCGACCATCGTGAGAATAAGATTAAGTGATTGCTCTCTTGCTTGTAGGTATTGCCTTCGTCATGTTCTTGGTAATTATTTTCATAATCCACTTGATAATGAGCAAGTGAATCTCATGGACATGGATTGTAGTGGTATGCTAATCTAATTATCATAATCTAATAGTTTTTGTCATGGTGTTCCTGGTTTATATGTTATTTGGATGATTTATGTTTAGTTTGTGTTAATGGTAATCCAATGTGTGTAGGTAGTTATACTCTAGTGGTGGTTGTAATGGTAATGTTTGGATATTTTTGGAAGTCTTGATTACCTGTAATAGGCATTTTGGTAAGGTATTGGTATAAATGTAAATCGAAATACATGTTATAAAAGTTCCGTTAATTCGAGGTCGTAAAATAAATAAATGTTTTATTTACTTATATTACATGTCGTTAACGTCGTGGTAAGATAAATAAAAACATGTGTTAAACATTTTCATTTAATTGGAAAAAGTTAGTTTTTATTATCACGACCACTAAATTGGGTGCGACTAAAAGCCCGGTTTAACGACAATATCGGGTAGATTCCCACTAAGCTCCAACCCCAACCCATATATAGGGGGGAGTAAACCCCATTTGAACCTTTTTCACCCTCTCTCTCTATACACTCTCACTCGGCTCGTTTTCAACTCGAATCCGCAACCAAACGCTTCCAAATTGAAAGTCCACTTACCCTAGCTTGTTCCAAACATCTTGGCTTGTAATTATACCCCAAAAATCGGACTTAGAAGCTGTGAAAGAGGAGTTTACGGCCTAAGATCCTCCTTAGGCCGTAAACCCCTTAAATGTGGCCAAAATGACCCGAACTTGTCCCATTTAGCCTAGGAACCAATTAAGGAATTTGTCTAGGAGTGTTTAATCATCAAAACACAAGATTTTAGGGCATAAAAGAGAGTTTACGGCCCAAGCACATGCTTAGGCCGTAAACACCTCTAAACCTTGCAAAAATGCCCCAAACACACTCCAAAACCACCCTTAGGCTTAATACATAAATTAGGGGCTTGCTATTTCGGGTTTAGAGCATTGAAACACAAGTAATTGAGGGATTAAAAGGAGTTTACGGCCGAGACATATGCAAAGGCCGTAAACTCCTCCAAATCAAGCCAAATGATGGTTTTAATCACTCCGAATGGCCTCATACCTCATTATAAATTACTAGGGTTGGAATAGGGACTTAAAACTTCAATAAAATCAAGGTGTAGGAGTTCACAGCCGTGAACTCCCATAGGGGTGGTTCATGGGCCGTAAACTCCCCTATGGTCCCTTTAAAAGCCCTAAACCCATTCATACCTTCCGGATTTGGACCTAGCAAAATTCCACGAACAAGATAGAGCCCTTAAAACACCCTAGAACCCCTCACCATGAGCTTACGGCCGTAAACTCATGGGGAGTTGTCCCTGGGCCATAAACTCCATAAGGTGAGTTTACTCTTGAAGAGTAAACTCCATTCCTAAGCGATTTGAGCCCTTAAATGTTACCCGGGACACCCCAAAAACACTTAACCAAAGTGTTTTCTGCTCTTTAGGGTGCGTATACTTATTTGATTAAGTATTAAATGTACTAATTGTATGTGAACATATGTTATCATATGTTAAATAGGTCTCTAAGTGTGTCCAAGTCCTTACTTGACACCGAGCACCCAACCGGCGCCTTCGTCGGATCCACTTACACCAGGTGAGTTCATACCCCTGAATGAACCTTTTAAATGTTTTTACATGTTTTATAGGGGGGAATACAAGTTAAACATGCCAGTTATCATATCAATCACATGTGATTGATAACCCGCATGCACAAGGATTTACCACACTGTAAACTGTTTTACCAGTAGGATACTATAAATGGTTTTCTAAAATGTTTTCACTTGTTCAAGCTCTTACTTATACTGCTTTATCAAAGTTTATTTTAAACTAGTTTATGAAAGGTTTCCAAAGAAATTCTAAAGGTTACAAACTTATTTTACCGAAGAATACCCGGTTGTAATTTTCTTAAGGATAAAGGTTTTTTCAAAGGTTTTCATCAAAGTTCTCTTTCATGTCATATACTTTTACTTTTACTTGTTAGATACCGCTGCTTCGTTTTTACCTAGTTTAAACTCCTACTCGATAACGTTTCCAGTCTGTGATACACTTATACCTGCTAGACGCTTATACTTGTTCACACTCTTACTTAGTTATACGTTTCTACTTCACTTATACTTGATATCGCTTCTACTTCACTTATACTTGGTATCGCTTCTACTTCACTTATACTCGATACGCTCCTACTTCACTTGTTGTCGCTTCTACTTCGTGATACACTTACATTTGGTACGCTTATACTTCACGATTCGGCTATTCCACACTGTACACTTATACTTCACGATATGAATCCACTTGTTACACACTCAAGCGTAGTTAGATGTATGTCTGTGCTTGTTTAGATGCATATAAGTAATGATTGAAGGACTTAGGAAGGCTTGTCCGCCCTATTTCCTTTTCTTGGTTGAGATGTGGTCTGGTGGGATCGGATGTCCATCCGAAGGTCGTTTGATTCATTAGTTATATATTATGTATACGAGCATAGACATATAGGTTTACTCTAGTCAGTCCAGTTATGAGTCTCTACCTCTAGTTCAACACTTACATATGAAACCCACTACCCACTAATTGGGATGCATCTTCGGGACACGGCCTTCTCGGTCATCTAGTTGGTAACCAGAGTCTCCTGTAGGGAGAGCAGACATTGTGTGTATAGATCTATACGGGATTGACACCCCACACCCTTATTGCTAGCTACAATCCACGGCCCACCAAGCCAAGGGGTGACAAATGTCATATTTTATAGACGCTTGTAGGGCGTCAGGTACTCTAGTGTCGGTTAGTATGGTTACGAGTATCCCAGGTTACCTTATAATTCATGGCCTTAAGGTAATGGTAATTCACCTACAATTTACACTGTATGCTGGAAACCCACTCTCGGAGTCACACTGTTTTAGACCTTGCTAGACGTATCATTCATTTGATACTGTCTGGGGTCTGTATTCACTGTATTCACTGTATCCCCTATATTCACTGTTTTAGACCTCGCTAGACGTATCATTCAGTTGATACTATCTGGGGTCTGTGTTCACTGTTTTAGACCTTACTAGATGTACCTTTCATTTGGTATCGTCTGGGGTCTGTGTCTCTTTCTGTTAGACTGAGCCAGGCGTGTCGTTCATTCGATACTCTCCTGGAGTCTATGATTCCTTTGCCTTAGTCAGCAGTCCTTCCTGCTGAGGCATATGTTATTTCCTTGAATTCTCCTGCTTTCTTAATATTCAAATTCTGTATTTTGATAATGATAGCGATTAAGGGAAAAACTCTTTTTTTACCACATAACTCCGTCTAGTCTTGGTAGAAGACTACTTTTATTAAAGAAAATATAGGATTTTCTGGAAAAGACACTAATGTAATAGATACACTGAAACTACCACTTTTATTAAAGTTATTTGAATAAAATGCCACTCAATGCTTATGAACTCACCAGCATTTGTAAAAATGCTGATACTCGCTTTTCAAATAACTTGTATTCTCAGGTCGGCATAATACAAGTGCAATCCAGGAGCTTCTGTTGAAGACAATTTTGTGCCAAGCTGCACTTATATTATTACTTGTATTACCTTTATGTATTGTAAAGTAAATCATGTAAAATTATTACTATTAATGCAATGTTTTGTTGTACTTTGATTACTATAATGCTTGTATTGTGATACATGACATGACGTCATCCACCCCAGAACTTTTCCGCCGTTCCGGTTTTGGGGTGTGACAGATTGGTATCAGAGCATTGTTTATAGTGAGCTAAGTATATCAATTCATAAAAGATATACAGCCTATAAATACACAAGGGATAAAACACTCTGACCAAGAATTATACTTTAAAATATAACCATATTTTACCAAAGTATAAGAACATCCAGAACCTAAACACTCGAACACAAGTATCACAAGGAGAACAATAATAAAAGTCTTCGGATGTTGAGCATTGCCGTCAAACCTGGGCAGTTATGTAATCTTAAGCTGGAATAAATGTAACCTGATCAACTATATTTATTCGAGATGCGATGAACATGTGCTTGGGAGTGATAGTGGTGTGCAACAGGTCTGAAACTTACCAATTAGGATTGCTAGAGCCAAACATAAAGTCAAAATACTATAGGAGTATTTTGGAACACTAAAAGATTGACACTAATCCCAAAACTATATTCAGAAGATAAGAACCAAACAAGAAATTAAAATACCATAGGGGTATTTTAGGATACATAGATAACCCTGTGTGAAGAACTAAAAAGATCCTTATTGATATACCTACAACTACAGAGGGTATACTTCCAAGGTTATATATAATAAGGATCCCATAGGCTAAGAATGTGTGGTTTCTCTCTACTTCCTTTTCCTTGTTTGGATGTGGATACCGAGTAGTATCACATATTCGAAGGCCTATCGGATCTAAGTTATATATGATTTGTATACCCTATGTAATTGTAGCAGGACTCGATATGGATCACTCAGTGAAATGTTAATAATCTCTTAGGATTCTTTAGACATTTCCATTCTCGCACGAACCCTGTAGACAACCCTATCCACTTCAGTGCCTGACAGAAGAGTTGATTCAGACCCAAAAGAGGTTCATTGAGAAGATTTCCTGTTCGGAAATAAATGAACTGGGTTGAGACTATTGAATTCACCAAGTACCTATATCTTTTTAGCGACATCAGTGAGGAATTCGCCTAAACTTCCGAGATTCCCAGTCATCCATCAGGAAATGATGACATCTAGAGTTGGATTTGGAAGCAAGGCGGAGTAGAGATTCAATATGTCCATACGAGGAGAGAACCCTAGGTAACTACCCGAAGGAAACCAACGCCGATACCAGTCAAAGATACGAGGCAGACAGAGGGAGCCAGTACATGGAACCCGAGAAGTGTCTTTTCCTCGTGTTCGTCACGCTAATACATCCATAAAATAATACAATTTAGTGAGTTGGTGGTTACACTACTCATGTTATGTGTTAGATAAATCGTCGTTTCCCGTTGCCAGTTACGCGATTAGAGTGGATCCCCACACCTCTATTGAGGGTATTTAGCCATAAGTCTTCATAAGCCTCTCTTTCCGCAGTTTCATTCCGAACTGTTCTCAAATCTCTCCAGGCCGGAGAGTGAAACCTTTCCCAGTATAAAGGTAGCGTAGTAGGAACGACTCACATCTTATGGCCTTTTTCCGACACTCATACCCCTACCTTGCACACCAGAACTACATCATAGGGATGTAGGTCGACACTTAGACAACCAATACCAGAGGCACTGGAAAAATCTATGCCTAATGCAGTCAGGACAGATATGTCCAGGGTTAGCCATCGTCTCTCATTATCTTGTATTCCTATCCGTGTAGGAAAAACCATGCCACCGAAGAAGCATAACCAGTCCACAAGCAAGAAACCTACTCTCTTATTCGATGAAGCTACGTTCCAAGCTGCAGTCTCAGCAGCCGTAGCAGCTGTCATGGCTCAACTGAATGCTAACAACGCCAATGTTAGTAAGAGCCCTATCGGAAATTCCAATCCTAGTAGTGGACAGCAGCAACCAACCTCTGCATACCCAGCCGCCCAAGAACCTCACTCAAATCCACTGAAGAGAAAGATCAAGATCGAGGAGGGAAGTACCTCGGCTCAAGGACCTTCCGAAGGGCGACGAGCTGAGATGATCAAATTCCCTGCCAACCCTTCCATCCCTACACCTAGGAGACCATACTTAGGAAACCTTCCCCATTGCAGCAAGTGCAGCTACCATCATCATGGTGTCTGTCGGGAGCTTTATTGTGCAAGGTGCCACATGTTGGGGCATAGCGCTCGCGTCTGCAGAACCCCGGTTGAGTTTATTACATCAACCACCATTGTGACGGCCAATACAGTTTGCCACCTATGTGGTGAGATTGGACACTTCAAAAGGGACTGCCCAACCGAAGGAAAAGACAAGAACACAGGAGGAGCCTAACTCTAATGCTTAGGGAGAAGCATCAAGGAACCCGGTGGATTTTTGGTACGTCTCTCAATCTCAGATAACTAAACTGAAAACATTAAAAGACTAATTCAAATTTAAATACTTCCCCAATAAGGCGAAAGTCACAACACTGTTATAAAATTTAAAATTCATCAGGTAAAACTATAATGGCTAAACACATACGTTACGGGCATTTATAGTTAAGATGGATAGACCTAGAGTGAGTGAATGCCGCCTCATTTCCTGTTCCTCGTTTGGTTGTGGATTTAGGGCGGAGTCGCTCATTCAACAGTCCTCCCCACCTTAATTATACATGACTAGTATATGTTATGCGATTTTAGAAATGCCTTGTAAAAAAATCCATACATGAGAAAGTACTCCACTCAGAAACACTTAGAACACTCTATAGTTCCGCGTCGACTCTATCGGTCGAAGTATCCGTGGCAGTGATACACAGGACGAAAGCCGAGACGCCTAGAACTTGTGTGCCTGTTCGGCGCATGACTCTATCAACCCTCACTTTATATCATGTCGGAGTGTGCCAATTTTGACGACTCTACCGATCATGGTTTGACTGCGTGCAACCATGTGTTCATCCTTAGTGCTGTGTAAAAAGAACTTTCTCCGTAGCTATTTCGACAAATAAAGGTTCTTCCGAACCAAAACATAATACAAATAATCAAACCTAATACGATCCGTCAGTCGTCCCTCTTATCTCTAAACGTTCCGAAGTACCCAGGAGAGGGGTACCGCGCACTGTTAACCAACCCTCCTTAGACAGATAAGAACCGAAGCGAAAGGCATTGCATGCATTCCAGAAGACGATAACCACCCGAACCATACCTAGTAGATTCCCTAGAAAGACCTTTCGCACCTCGCACATCAGGTTCGTGAACCCAGAGAATAGAACTCATATGAATGACCACTATAACCAGGTATATGCGTAAAGGTGGTATATAATCGAGATCAAAAAGATTTAAGATGTGTGCTTCCTCCCTACTCCCTGTTCCTCGTTGGGTTGTGGGTCTGGGGTGGAGTCGCACAACTGAACATCCTGCCGACCTCGATTATATAAGGCCTGCATACACCAAGTATTAGTGGTTAAGCCAAGTATGAGCTCTACCAAGAACCTCTTAGTAAAGCCCTTCATCCTATTCCATAAAATAGGAGTTGGAGTCAAGAGAACCACTGCGGGTTGACCTACTATAACGACCACAAATCCGAAATTTGTTGTCATGCCGGTTAAGCCAGCACAGTAGCTAACACCCTCAGTTAGTAAAGAGAGTAAAGTTCCGAGTGATGGGAACCTATACTCACTAGATTTGACCCAGACCAAGAAAACTCAGAACCTTCGGAAGAGTAGTTGCAGTAGGTGCCCGCACTACTCAGGCACTTCGTCCGCCCTGTTACAGACAAGTAGTGCCTATAACCCTCCACCCTCTCGTATGGAGGAAATCGTCGTCGCCCCGTAGACGATAGACTTCATTCTCCGAAGTAAACACTAGAATACCGAGAACCACAGGATAACCTCCGCAGCCAAGAATCCTTGATCAAAGTGCGAAAGTAGTTGCGTTAAGCCTCATGACCCAGATCCCGAAGAGATTATAGGCTTGACACTAGCCTTGGTGTTAGTCGAGGGGTTATGCAGGAGCATGCGCTTTCCACACTAGAATAAACCAACGCCTTGGAAATTAGGGCACATCTCGTGAGATTCATTGGACTATTAGGTGTTCCACGAATACTATCTCACGTAGAAATAGTAGAACCACCGCCCGAGATAGTCCAACACTCGCCTGGTGAAACCCTATCTTCCCGACCCTAAGGGTTTCCGTATCTCAAGATTAGTTGTGCAGGTTCACTTTGCACAAGCTTGAGATAGACACTCTACAACAAACAGAAAACCATAGTCACACAACCCATTTGATGACCTAGAAAGCCTCTAAAAGCCAATTGACGGGAAACGCAAAACCAAAGACAACCCGAGCTTCCTAAGAACCAACCTAAAGGACTACACATCCAGTACGAGAGAGAACGTTAGGAACTTCGTAATGGCGATCACGCCAGTGATGATCTTGCCATAGAAGTACACTATGTTCTAAGTACTGAAAAGCTCTACCCTTCTGAGAACATAGGACCATCTGAGAATCCTCATGGAGATTTGGTCTAACCCTTTTCAGACCGCTACTACTTTCGGATATTCTACAAGCTTCACACCCTGATCGATCCACTTCTTAGACTTGATCAGTGTTTACTCGACGTCACTCTTCGTATCCCACTCATCTTGATAGAGACCATTGAGAACCATAACCTCGTAGATACACCAGTCGGAATCCACTAACTACACGAGACGAAATCCGCATCCCGTAGGTGAAGGTTTGTTGGGATGAAAAACACAGACCAAAGATTCACAGGGGAATGCGAGGACAAACAGAATAGGAAGTACACTCCTGCCTCTATCATTCATACCTACTTCGTTGCCTAGACCTGAATTTCGGGATGAAATTCCCTCTAACGGGGGGATGATGTGCAACCCAAAGTTTATTCCGTTACATTACCCCGTTACCGTTAACAGAATATTCCATTTTATAAAAGTTCCGTTAATTCAAGGTCGTAAAATAAATAAATGTTTTATTTACTTATATTACATGTCGTTAACGTCGTGGTAAGATAAATAAAAACACGTGTTAAACATTTTCATTTAACTGGAAAAAGTTAGTTTTTATTATCAGGACCACTAAATCGGGTGCGACCAAAAGCCCCGTTTAACGACAGTATCGGGTAGATTCCCACTGAGCTCCAACCCCAACCCATATATAGGGGGAGTAAACCCCATTTGAACCTTTTTCACCCTCTCTCTCTATACACTCTCTCTAGGCTGGTTTTCGACTCGAATCCGCAACCAAATGCTTCCAAATCGTAAGTCCACTTACCCTAGCTTGTTCCAAACATCTTGGCTTGTGATTATACCCCAAAAATCGAACATAGAAGCTGTGAAAGAGGAGTTTACGGCCTAAGATCCTCCTTAGGCTGTAAACCCTTAAATGTGGCCAAAATGACCCGAACTTGTCCCATTGAGCCTAGGAACCAATTAAGGAATTTGTCTAGGAGTGTTTAATCATCAAAACACAAGATTTTAGGGAATAAAAGAGAGTTTACGGCCCAAGCACATGCTTAGGCCGTAAACACCTCTAAACCTTGCAAAAATGCCCCAAACACACTCCCAAACCACCCTTAGGCTTAATACATAAATTAAGGGCTTGCTATTTCGGGTTTAGAGCATTCAAACACAAGGAATTGAGGGATTAAAAGGAGTTTACAGCCCAGACATATGCCAAGGCCGTAAACACCTCCAAATCAAGCCAAATGATGGTTTTAATCCCCCCGAATGGCCTCATACCTCATTATAAATTACTAGGGTTGGAATAGGGACTTAAAAAATCAATAAAATCAAGGTGTAGGAGTTCACGGCCATGAACTCCCATAGGGGTGGTTCATGGGCCGTAAACTCCCCTATGGTCCCTTTAAAAGCCCTAAACCCATTCATACCTTCCGGATTTGGACCTAGCAAAATTCCACGAACAAGATAAAGCCCTTAAAACACCCTAGAACCCCTCACCATGAGTTTACAGCCGTAAACTCATGGGGATTTGTCCCTGGGCCGTAAACACCATAAGGTGAGTTTACTCTTGAAGAGTAAACTCCATTCCTAAGCCATTTGAGCCCTTAAATGTTACCCGGGACACCCCAAACACTTAACCAAAGTGTTTTGCGCTCTTTAGGGTGCGCATACTTATTTGATTAAGTATTAAATGTACTAATTGTATGTGAACATATGTTATCATATGTTAAATAGGTCTCTAAGTGTGTCCAAGCCCTCACTTGACACCGAGCACCCAACCGGCGCCTTCGTCGGATCCACTTACACCAGGTGAGTTCATACCCCTAAATGAACCTTTTAAATGTTTTTACATGTTTTATAGGGGGGGGGGGGGGGAATACAAGTTAAACATGCCAGTTATCATATCAATCACATGTGATTGATAACCCGAATGCACAAGGATTTACCACACTGTAAACTGTTTTACCAGTAGGATACTATAAATGGTTTTCTAAAATGTTTTCACTTGTTCAAGCTCTTACTTATACTGCTTTATCAAAGTTTATTTTAAACTAGTTTATGAAAGGTTTCCCAAGAAATTCTAAAGGTTACAAACTTATTTTACCGAAGAATACCCGGTTGTAATTTTCTTAAGGATAAAGGTTTTTTCAAAGGTTTTCATCAAAGTTCTCTTTCATGTCATATACTTTTACTTTTACTTGTTAGATACCGCTGCTTCGTTTTTACCTAGTTTAAACTCCTACTCGATAACGTTTCCACTCCGTGATACACTTATACCTGCTAGACGCTTATACTTGTTCACACTCTTACTTAGTGATACGTTTCTACTTCACTTATACTTGATATCGCTTCTACTTCACTTATACTTGGTATCGCTTCTACTTCACTTATACTTGATACACTCTTACTTCACTTGTTGTCGCTTCTACTTCGTGATACACTTACATTTGGTACGCTTATACTTCACGATTCGGTTATTCCACACTGTACACTTATACTGCACGATATGAATCCACTTGTTACACACTCAAGCGTAGTTAGATGTATGTCTGTTCTTGTTTAGATGCATATAAGTAATGATTGAAGGACTTAGGAAGGCTTGTCCGCCCTATTTCCTTTTCTTGGTTGAGATGTGATCTGGTGGGATCGGATGTCCATCCGAAGGTCGTTTGATTCATTAGTTATATATTATGTATACGAGCATAGACATATAGGTTTACTCTAGTCAGTCCAGTTATGAGTCTCTACCTCTAGTTCAGCACTTACATATGAAACCCACTACCCACTAATTGGGATGCATCTTCGGGACACGGCCTTCTCCGTCGTCTAGTTGGTAACCAGAGTCTCCTGTAGGGAGAGCGAACATTGTGTGTATAGATCTATACGGGATTGACACCCCCGCACCATGACTGCTAGCTATAGTCCACGGCCCACCAAGCCAAGGGGTGACAAATGTCATATTTTATAGACGCTTGTAGGGCGTCAGGTACTCTAGTGTCCGTTAGTATGGTTACGAGTATCCCAGGTTACCTTATAATTGATGGCCTTAAGGTAATGGTAATTCACCAGCAATTTACACTGTATGCTGGAAACCCACTTTCGGAGTCACACTTTTTAGACCTTGCTAGACGTATCATTCATTTGATACTATCTGGGGTCTGTATTCACTGTTTTAGACCTCGCTAGACGTATCATTCAGTTGATACTGTCTGGGGTCTGTGTTCACTGTTTTAGACCTTACTAGATGTACCTTTCATTTGGTACCGTCTGGGGTCTATGTCTCTTTCTGTTAGACTGAGCCAGGCGTGTCGTTCATTCGATACTCTCCTGGAGTCTATGATTCCTTTGCCTTAGTCAGCAGTCCTCACTGCTGAGGCATATGTTATTTCCCTGAATTCTCCTGGTTTCTTAATAATCAAATTCTGTATTTTGATAATGATAGCGATTAAGGGAAAAACTAGTTTTTACCACATAACTCCGTCCAGTCTTGGTAGAAGACTGCTTTTGTTAAAGAAAATATAGGATTTTCTAGAAAAGACACTAATGTAATAGATACACTGAAGCTACCACTTTTATTAAAGTTATTTGAATAAAATGCCACTAAATGCTTATGAACTCACCAGCATTGGTAAAAATGCTGATACTCACTTTTCAAATAACTTGTATTCTCAGGTCAGCATTAGATAGGTACAATCCAGGAGCTTCTGTTGAAGACTATTTTGTGCCAAACTACACTTATATTATTACTTGTATAACCTTTATGTATTATAAAGTAAATCATGTAAAATTATTACTATTAATGCAATGTTTTGTTGTACTTTGATTACTATAATCCATGTGTTGTGATACTTGACATGACGTCATCCACCCCAGAATATTTCTGCCATTCCGGATTTGGGGTGTGACAACATGCCTGATAAAATCAGGAATGAATGGCTTATAATTTCATGTGTTCATTGTTGTTGTTGTTTTAGGCTAACATTTGGTGAATCCATGAACACGATAATCACTAGAAAAGATTACGAATCTGTTGTTGTATGGTCAATCTGAATATTTGTATGTACTTTGTTTTCCTTAGTTAATGGTAATTAAGTATGTTTGGTGCACCAACTATGAATAACATCAGTGAGGCCAAATAAAGGGTTATTTTCCTTATTTCATCTTTAAAGGTACTTTACATCCTTTCTCGACAATAGAGTGGACATACATCCCTCTCTTTTTCCCCGTGTTTGTTTGTCTTTGAAATTAAGGATCACTTGGAATTAATAAAGCAAAAATAGTGAAATGCTCGTGTGGATGTTTTGCTATAATAAGCATGTCTTCCACTCCGTCTGTAAGTCCCTAATCTGCTTGTGTATCAATCAGATCCGTTTGATGGTGCGGAATCCCAATCAAACGGATGATGTCAGATCAAATAGAAGAGAATGAGAAGAAGAAGAAGATGATGATGAATCTATGTATGATATGATTAGAATGAAGATCCGGATACAAAGATTCACACACACAAAACTTCTCTCTAGTTTCTCTCTCTAGAACACCTTCAAATGCATACACTTAAGCTCCTCTAGTGTTTATCAATCTCTACTCCTCACCCGTAACACCTATATATATATATATATATATATATATATATATATATATATATATATATATACAAGGGGAACATGGGCCGTAAATGGCTTTACGCTCGTAAACCTGTTTACGGCCGTAAACATAGCTGTAAACACGTATACGGGAGTAAACACAAAGTTGTTTACGGTCCAAAACAAAGAAATACATTTTTCTAGAAAAGTAAAGTATAAACCATATTTTTGACCCAACAATCTCCCCCTTGGTTTATAACTTTATTTTCTTAATTGACCCAACAAGCTCCCCCTAAAAGGTAGCTGGCTTTCTTGATAATCTTCACTGGGAGCTTTGGCTTCAGCTTTAATCTTCGAATTCTTCACAGCTTCAAGATTAACATGATGAATCTTCAATAATTGACTTCATCTTGAGCAGTTGGGCATTTCTTCAGAATTTGGCATTGAACGCACATTGGGTGAGGGGGTTTGACGTACTGATCTTGAAAAATAGCGCTTTCAGCTTGAGAATCTTTAGAGAAAACATCAGAGAGAAATAATCTTCTGGATCGCTTCCGCAGGTTTAAGACAACAGCAGACTGGTTGAGGAGACTTCAATGCAATCCGTTACATAATCTTCAATTTCAGCTTCACCTTGCTTCTGGGGTGAAAGATTGAATTTGAAAGAATAATCTTCATTTCTTGCTCCTTCGAATGAGAATTCTTCGATGCTCACAGACGAAGCCTTTGGCTTAGAAATCTTCGACACAAACTGCATGAGTTTCATCTTCACCTGATTTCACTTTTCAACACAAAACAAAACTAAAAGAAAACTTAGAACAAAAAGTAAAACAGAAATAACACCAGTTTTTTATTTTGAATTTTTGATTTTTGTTTGTTTTTTTTTTAATTTTTTTTATTTTTAATTATCCCCCTTTTATTTAAATTAGAAGAACACTATGAACAAACTTAACAAAAACAAAAATAATAGCTAAATTTAAGAGTGATTTGGGATCAAAGTTTTTAGACAGCCTTTATCTGCTTGTCGGTACCTTCTATATTCACGTCTTTGTCTGGTCGATCGTCGGTATTGTTGTCCAGTTAAACACGAAAAATTGTGACAAAGTTAGGACATAGTATTAGTTATAAGACAAAGTGATCCTAAGTTCCTAGAAACTATTTCTTAAGGACCATTCAGCTGACGACGACTAGGGATATTGTTGTCCACCTAAATTAAGCAGCGAGATCTATAGACAATCTGTATGTGTTCAATTTTAATTGTACTAGAACGTGTTTCCCACTTCCTGATATGCCCCAGCCGTCAAGGACTTCCAGAATACTCCTTACACCGGGTGAGCAGACAATTATTATGAGAGAAGATAGATTTAGAATGCGTATGTTGTACATCCAGGTCGGATCTCTTCCAATCACGCAAAGGATGAAACATATGACTAATTGAAGTTTCAGAGGGATTGAGAAGAGAATGGTGCATATACTATGTACCAGGTCGGATTTTGAGTCACGCAAAGGAGACAGTATATGGTTAACAGATAGAAAGAATTGCATAGAGAGAAGATGCAGAGAGATAGAATTGCATACGTTACAGTCCAGGTCGAATCTCTTGATCATGCAGAGGATGCAACATATGACTAACAAACAGAAAGAAAGAAAATAACCTTCTACAGACCTAATTTATCGGAATTTACCAGTCGCCCCAACAATACCGGAATTAAGGACAGAATCTGCACATCGAGGAAAAGTTAATCCATGGTTCTAAGTACGGGTTCATTTAATGTGACGAGTGGATTCCCATATATATATATATATATATATATATATATATATATCCCTGCTCAACCTATCCGAGCGTCGTATTGTCAGGCTGAACGGATCTAACTAGGTCAAGATTTGTCAAGACTAAGAATTTCTTAAGTTCAACTATGCCTAGTCAAGTCCATTTAGAATCTTTTGTGCCTACCAGCGCATCGAGCACATAGCCTAGACAATTCAGATTTAGTCCCTTACACAGATTCAGATTGCCTGTTATCACATTATTATATCACTTCCCAAAACATCTCCTGCAAGCACGTTCCGTTAACACCATATTTTTTTTATATTTTTTTATATTTTCTAATCTTCTTTAATTTTTTTAAAATTTTCTAATTTTTGTTTTGTTTTTATTTCTCCCCCTAAATTTGTGCATAGGAGAGAAACGAAAGTAAATGCGCAAATTTAAACTATCCTAAACCAAAAATTAGTCTTTAAAGCGAATCAGCTTAAGAAAAACTCAGGAGTATAGAGAAGAGAACGCAAACCGTAATTCATCGATTGAATCTGCATTCAGAAGGCCTGAGAATAGCAAGCATAATTTCAGAAAAGATCCAAAAATTCTTCATGTCATTAAGCACTAACCCCATTTGTGATCTCTTCCTTTCTTCCTTTCCCGCAAAAGGACACATCCTCTCGAACAAAGTTCTTAATGTTGTACAATTGAGAGATGCCTCCTATCATGTGCTTGGAACAGCCACTACCAACAAACGAAGTATGATGGTATGCCTCCATAGCTGCTCCGACATAGACCGGGATTAGGTTGTCTTTGGAACCAAGTCCATTTTGAAACTGGGTCGACCTTTGTCATCATTGCAGGGTACTCTCTCCCATGACATATCATGTTTATCACAAACAGAAGATGATGAAATATTAGAGTCATTAGAAGATTTGGTAGTTTTCACCTTTGGTACCCATCTATATTCAGGTATAACCCATTTCTTGTTCGATACGATGGGTGCCTCAACACTTGATTTGGAACTTGAAGCCGGCTGCCGAGATGACTTTGACCTAACCGGTCTTGGCTTCATAGGAGCATCTCTTGAACTAGACTTCTTGGCCAACATTCTCTTCTTGTTCTTGGGAGTTGGATGCTTGGCCTTGGGAGTTGAATTATTGGCCTTCATGGCATTCCAATCGGCATTGCCTGAACGTGAACTTGAGGGGTTTCTTTTGAAAAATCTCCCTCTTGGCACGTTCTGCCAGCCTTGTGCATAGTAGGGAACGTATGGGCGAGTAGGCCAATTTCTGGCAATGTGTCCAGGTGTTCCACAGTTAATACAAGTCTTTTTCGTCACTGGGAAGTTGTTTCTCCCTGCCCATGGTGGTGTATCCTTGTCTTTTCTCTTATTTTTCCCACATGCACACTTGCAACAAGAACTCTGTTGCGTTGGAATTGGTGGCCTGTATTTCTCAACGGCAGGTTGATCAGAAGCAGTTGAGTTCGAAGCAACAGATTCAGAGTTCAAGGAGATGTTGGTTTGTTCAATGGCTTTCTCCTTGTTCTCATCTTCTGCTACTTTACATGCACATAAAGTAGAAGCATTAGTATTTTCAACCTGAATACCTCCTGACACAAATCCAGCTGGTTTGCCATATCAAAGATGTACCTCCCTGTTAATTTCTTCCTGTGTCATAGGGATGGATGTGTAGTTATGATTGAAAGGTGGAGGAATAGTATCATACCCTAGACCCTTATTTTGATTATCTTTTAATTTTAATTGGGTTTCAAATAAAGACTCGACTGTCTGAATTGACGCAGTATAATTTTTGAAACTGACATCTGTTTATCCACACTTAATTTTCAATGTGTCAAGTTCTTCAGTTACAGCAGCAAGTTGTCTTTTAATATAGTCATAATTTTCACACTTATTGCTATACTCTTCCTGAAACTTCCTAAAGTCCTTGGTTTTTGCTTCTAATTCAGCCTTCAGGGGTTTCTGTCCTTTCCTAAGTTGATATCTTTCATATCTCATGTCCTCAACTTCTCTTTTTAATAAATCAATTTGTTCCCGAAGAAATTTAATCGTAGTTTCACAAGCTGGAGTACATGTAACTTCAGTGACCGGAATGTTTTTAGAACTCATTGTTTTTCTACACTTCAAGGCATCAAGTTCTTCAATTACATCAACAAGACTAAGATGATTGAGATCTTTTGTCTTCATGATGATAGCCACGTTCATATCCCACGATTTCGGAAGTGAATTTAGTAGCTTTTTGTTTATCTCAAACTTACACAAGAAGATCCCTACAATATTCATCTCAGTAGTAAGTGTAGTAAATCGCTGCAACTGAGTTTCGAGGGTTTCTCCAGGGATATAATCGAACATGTTGAAGTTTTGTCTTAACGTCTCTTGACGACTCTCTTTCATGTCTTGAATTCCCTCGTAAACTTCAAAAACTATTAAAAGCATAACTAGAACTTAAAAGTCAAACTTAAATTTAAAAAATCCCCTTTGACTATAAACCTCAAAAGTCAACCTTAAGAGTCAAATTTAAAAAGTCAAACTCAAAAGTCAAACTTGAAAAGTCAAACCGAAAAGCTAAATTTCAAAATTTAAAAGTCAAACGAGAAAGTCAAAGTTTAAAGTCAAAGGCCAAACTTAAAAAGTCAAAGTCCAAATTTTAAGTAAAAAGTCAAAAATTAAAAATTAAAATTTTTGGTTGAAAATGGAGCTTAAAAATAAAAGAAACTGATTTTTGGGCAAAAAGTGTAAAATTTGCGAAACTTGGAAGCGGCAAGGAGTGGTTAAGTTTAAACTTTGGGAGGGAAGGAACAAAGTCGTTGCTGGTGGAGTTGGTAAACCGCCGGTTTGATGAATCAAAGGTCGTGGGTTCGATTCTCGGCTCCTCTAAAGCGTGTCTTATTTTTGATGCGAGGCGAGAAGTTGCTTGCGAGGACGAGGCGAGGCGATGTGATGCGATGCGAGGCGATGCGATACGAGCCGCAAACCGAGGCCGTAAACTCCGAGGCCGCAAGCTCGGACCGTGAACACGTTTCCGGCCGTAAACTCCGGCCCATAAACTCGTTTCCGGCCGTAAACTCTAGACCGTAAACCCTTCAAAGACCGTAAACTCTCCGGAAATCGTTGTTCTTGACGAAAAACAACGTTTTTTTTCACACTTTTTGCTCCAAAACTCGATCAAAAACTCATTTTTAGGAAAAACGCAAAGAACCAACCCCCTTTATTTTTGTCAGATCTATCGAAAAACGCAAAAATCTCTTCAAAATAAGATCAAATAAGCTCCAGATCTGAAAAAAAATTGATTGATACAACCAAGCTCTGATACCAATTGTAAGTCACTAATCTGCTTGTGTATCAATCAGATCCGTTTGATGGTGCGGAATTCCAATCAAACGGATGATGTCAGATCAAATAGAAGAGAAGGAGAAGAAGAAGAAGATGATGAATCTATGTATGATATGATTAGAATGAAGATCCGGATACAAAGATTCACACACACAAAACTTCTCTCTAGTTTCTCTCTCTAGAACACCTTCAAATTAACACACTTAAGCTCCTCTAGTGTTCATCAATCTCTACTCCTCACCCTTAACACCTATATATACAAGGGGAACACGGGCCGGAGAACATGGGTCGTCAATAGGTTTACGGCCGTAAACACGTATACGGCCGTAAACACCAAGTTGTTTACGATCCAAAACACAGAAATACATTTTTCTAGAAAAGTAAAGTATAAACCATATTTTTGACCCAACACCGTCTAACCCCAAGAAGACCCTTCTATGCTTGCCCCACTAAGGTGTGTGTTACTTTATTTATTTGTGTAATGTATCCCTAATTTATTACTCTCTTCCGTTCTTAATCTCTCACTCATAAAAAAAATTAGGGACCACGTAATGGATTTATTTGTTGGGTAGAAGAAGTAGACACTAAGAATATGAATGTTGAAGCAGTTATGATTGTAGGTTTGGCTAGGTCAAAAAGAAGCTTCAATCTATGATTTGGAAGGTGAAGGTGTGTTTAGTTGTTAGTCAGATTGTTTTCTTTGGCATAATTGTTTACAAGTTGTAATGGTTTACTGATGTTAGATTCATACTTTATTTGTTGTTAGTGACATTGGAAATAGCTTCAACTTGGATAAATAGGACCATATGCAGTTAAACTAACGTCTAAAATGGACCCCAATACCATGCACGTCCATAACTAAAATAAAATCATAACCACATTCAAACCATTAACATTACAAACTGTTTTATACCAACTATTTGTAGTACATAACACCAAACATCCAAACTTAGTTCGAAAATTTACAGTTTGATCCTAACATAACAAGTACATAATGAAAGACATTCTAATTTAATTCCTAGCCAAGTTCCATTGGCTTGTCACCAATGTTTCCTTCCCCATTCTTACCCTCAACCCTTGTAGCTAGTTTTTTCATGATAATTCTTTTAGAATTCTTTCTTTCCTTGATAATTCCCTTCTTACCCCTGTCTCCTTACTCATCTTTACTACCCATTCCATTCTTGTCATTGCTTCCTTCCCAATCTTTACTATGTGTTCCCTTCATACCACTACTTCCTTGTCCACCCTTACCATCTGTTCCTTTCTTACCATTGGTTCCTTCCCCATCTTTACCACCTTTTCCCTTATTACCACTGGTTCCCTCACAATATTTACCAACCGTTCTATTTCATTTCTTTACCTTGAGTTTTGTTGGCTTTTCAGCTTGAGTACATGTAACCTTGTTATGTCCTACTTGCTTGCGTACGCTATACATAATGTTTTTCCTAACCTTTGATACAGTGTGTCTTGAACCCCTTTCACTTGCATCCTTTCTTCTATTAACTTTATGTCTACATGACATTTTTCTCTTCAATGGTGGCAAAGGTGCTATGAATTCAGTAGATGGCCACATATTGCTACCGTTCATCCCTCGCATTAGATACTTGTAAGTGTCCCTATAAAATGCTCCATAGTACATTGGATCCACATAACTCCCAACATCCCTATTTAGGTATGAGATAGTTGCAACATAATGCAGACATCCATACCCATTAAGTTGCCACACTATACATGAACATGTCTTCTTATCTAAATCCACAACATAGGACTCTGCCAAATTTCTTATTTCAAACTGGTTTAAACCAGTTGGTAAAACCCGACAATACCTGTTTAAATTATATTGAGGTTATTATATAGTATAAGTAATCAATTAAATTTAAAAATTAAAGTTAATACCTTTGAGCTCTTTTCAAGTGATTCAGTAGGATTGTAATAGTTGGACATGGTTTATAATCCTGCCATGAACAACCTTTGATGGTTAGATTGAATTACCTCTCCATAATATACAACCGAATTTCTTCTTACATTGTGATTATTGTTTTTTATTACATCTCTAATAACATTGTTAAAACTCTCAGATAATCCATTTTCAACTAGATCACACTTCCTGCCCTCTTGAAAGAAAGCTCTACACCATGATTTCGGGTTCTTTTCCATAAGGTAATCAAATGTTGTAGGATTAAGGAGTTGGGTTTCCTTCATGGCTGCATTGAATAATGGCTCGCTTGATGCCTTGCATGCCTTCCCAAACATCATCTCATAATGTTAACAATTGAATATTTTCCTAAAGTTGGCAAAAATATGCCTTGCACACTGTCTATGTTCAGCAGTAGGCAATAGCTCCTTCACAACCTCTAACAACCCCTACAATATTTAAGGTCAACTGTTAAGATAATACAAATTCATTAAGATATTACATTAAGTTGTATAGAAAGTGACATACCTTATATTGATCAGACATCAAGGTAAAACCAAAAACATTTGTCATTTGTAGGTCATCTTTAAGATTTAACAAAACCATTTCCAATTTTCTTTGTTTTCCTAACAAACAACTGCCCATGATATTTCGAAAATATGAATGTTAGCATCCCTTCCTACGACGCTGTAACACCAGTCAAAATAGGTCAATAAAGATCAAATGTGATTATGCCAATCATTTAATGTGATTTTGTTAAACTAGTAATGTGATAAACTTACTATGTAATTTATGTTTAAGTGTGAACTTTTATACATAATTTATGATACAACTCAAAGTATACGTCCATACGATTCCAAAAATATAAAGAACGTCTAAATCTGACTTCGCGTTAAGAAGTTATGATAAACCCGAACACTATAAATCTCTATAATAAGAGGAGATTAAAATAAACTTATAATTGGCTATTGGAGTCTAAAAGAGAGTTCTAGTGCTCGTAAATACCTATGCGTGGATATAAAGACCGTCAAAAACGGAGTTCGTATGCAAAAGTCATGGCATTTTGAAGATGTCGCTGTCATAAACCCTAATCTGACTGAACTCACGACATGAGCATAAAAACTCATGACATGTGGAGTGAAAATGCCACATTTCGAAGCTAGAAGTCTACGGGACGATAACCCAAAAGCTCACAACATGAGCAAGGTTTTCTCACGACGTGAGGACGCTGCACGACACAAATCGGGGCTAGAAAACACGCGTTAAAACTACTGGATAACTCATGGAAGTTCACGACGTGAACCTATCATGTTCACGATGTGAATGTACCAAAATCAGCCTACAAATAGCAATCAAAGCTCATTCAGTCCTTACATCTTCCACTTTCTTTCTCTCTCGTTTCTGAAGGCCGTTTTCCTTCCCGAGCCTGACAACGACAAGCCTCTGTCTGTTTAGATTCTATAGATCACGCTACTAGGGTGAGTTTCACGGCCCCACTTTCTAATATTTTCAGGGGAAAACGCATGCTAAATATTGTATATACATTAATATTATGTCTATATGATAGTATATTAGTATCAATGTAGATAGTTATAATAACCGTGATATAGTTGTTCTAAATATAATATTTTGAATACATACAACTATTATCAACTTGTTAGCATGGTCTTGTACTAATGTAGATCTTAAGTTATACTTAGGATACTATATATATTTTGTGTGCGATATAGTTCCAGATTTATACTCGGAAGTTCTATATGTTAATTGATATGTACGTTGTTATTATTGGTTTTATGTCAAGATAAAACTAGGAACGTTATACGTTGTTATTATCGGTTTTATGTTAAGATAAAACCTGGTTTTAATTCTAATTATAGTTGTTGTACTGCCTAAGTGTTATAAATATTAGGAGTAATGCTTAAAGCATAGTCTAATAACTTAGGGTTTTAGACACCAATATGTTTTTACTACTAGAACTAACGGAACTCAACAAGTCTACATGAGTTATTGTATTCATCAATTAAGATTGGAAATCTTAGCGAAAATCCTCTGACCTTTAACCGCTAATCCCATGCGAGCGAGGAAGTCGTGTATGAATAAGATACGGGTTGACAACTCCACTCGTGATTGCTAGCTACAACACAACGGTTTGCGAGTAACGAACTATCCTTTTACTTGTTATTTTTCCGGCGTCAATGAAGCGTGCGGAAACTACCGCAAGGTGTGATCCTTGTAGTACCGCAAGGTGTGATCCTTGTACTACCGCAAGGTGTGTTCCCTGTACTACCGCAATGTGTGATCGTTTTAACTACCACATGGTGTGATCCTTGTAATAATAATAAGAGGTATAAAACTAAGTCATACAGTCGCAGCTATAGACTCATGGTAGCACAACTTTAGAAGCATTATACTTTGTCAATATACAAGTATGAATGTTAAGTATAAGTTTCCCAAATATTTATACTCTATGTATAAGAATCTAGTAGGTATATTACTTGTATATTAACTAGACCACTATACCTATTCTAATTACTCGTATAGAATTAAAATAGATTTATACGTAGCGGCTTTACTCGTATAGAATTGAAATAGATTTATACATAACGCTTTTACTCATATAGAATTGAAATAAGATTTATACGTAGCAACCTTAGTTTGTATGGGAATAGAAACATTTGTACGAGACTTATAGGTATACTACTTATTTGGTAAGTAAACCACTATACCTAGGATATATATATATATATATATATATATATATATATATATATATATATATATACACTAAATGTTGGAGAGTCAAAACGATACTTTCAAAACTATACTTTTGAATTGAGAAAAAGTACTATTTCTACTTAGAGTCAAAATCTGTGAACTCACCAACTTTATGTTGACATATTTTAAAATGCATTTGTTTTCAGGAAGTTGATAACTATGATACGAGAAATGACATTACATCGCCTGGTGTTTCCGCCGACGGTCGGGATGTGACAGACTGGTATCAGAGCTATTAACTATAGTGAATTAGTACTTTCTTAGGAAAGCACGACTATAGTTTAGGGCTTACTCTATTAGGTTCAGGTATATCCCTTAACCTACAATTAAAAACTATTATTAAATTATACTACTGCAGGACTACTTACGGGAGCGGTGACAGGATAGACACGTTGCTTGGGTTGCTAGATTTCAGAACGGCTATATGCTAAAATGATCCTGCCCTCCGACTGTCCTGATTGACCGGTGCCTTATCAGCTAGACCTAAAGTAACAAACAATAATTAATAATACCCGTGAATACAAAAAACACAAAGATATAGAGTTATGTATGAACTCGGTCCCATGATGAGAACACATATATAAACCAAAAACATAGAAAACCCAAACCCTCAATAAGAAATCAACATAATGTTTTAGGGCAAACTCCTTAGTCGAGTTTTATTGTACATGGGTCGAACCACAACTAAACGTAGACTGGTCACCTATGTTTAATTATGGTTAGACCGATGCACAACTAAAATTGGATACAGTGGTTGATAGACTAAAACACCTGAAAGATTCTAGAAGAATAAAGATAGATCTCAGATCAGGATACCATCAACTCGGAGTATGAGAATATGATATTCCGAAAACAACATTTAGGACTCAATATGGTCATTAAGAGTTCTTAGTTATGACTTTGGATTGACCAATGCTCCAACAATGTTCCCAGACCTCATGAATAGTGTTTGCAAACTGTACTTGGATAAATTCATGATAGTAGTTATCGATGATATATTGATATATTCACAAACCAAGGAAGAACACGGTCAACACTTGCAAATAATCTTGGAACTACTAAGAAAAGAAAATTTGTGCGCCAAATTCTCCAAATGTGAATTCTGGATTAGAGAAGTTCAAATTTTTAGAACATGTAGTTAGTAACAAAGGGGTTCATTTCAAACCCTCCAAGATCGAAGCAATTAAGAATTGGGAAGCACCAAAGACGCCAACGATAGTGCGACACTTCATAAGGCTTTTTGGCTACTACTGTAGATTCATAGAGAATTTCTCCAAGGTAGCCAAGCCGCTTACAACACTAACCCAGAAGGATATGAAGTTACCCTGGGAAGAAAAACAAGAAGCTGCTTTTCAGAAACTAAAGCAAATGTTGTGTAGTGCACCAATCCTATCCCTCCTAGATGGGACAGAAGATTTAGTCGTATACTGCGACGCATCAAATCAAGGATTGGGATGTGTGTTGATGCAAAGAGGAAAAGTTACCGCCTACACATCTCGACAACTTAAGGTGCATGAGAATAACTACACTACCCATGACCTTGAAGTGGGAGCTGGAGTTTTTGCACTAAGAAGTTGGAGACACACAATTGGCCAGACAACATATAGGTGATATCGTATGTGCCGAGCTAGAAATAATCCACGAGACAACTCAAAAGATGATGAAAATTAAGGATCGATTAAAGGCTACACGTGATTGTCAAAAGAACTATGCCGACATAAGACATAAGCCTTTATAATTCCAAGTTGGAGATAGCATAATGTTGAAGTTCTCTCCTTGGCAAGGCATGATTCGATTCGGGAAACAAGGCAAACTAAATCCACAATATATAGGACCTTTCGAAATTCTTGCAAGAATTGGCTCTGTCGCATAAGAACTCAAGTTAACTCAAGAGATAAGCCGTATACACAATATTTTCCCCAACTAATTAACGGTTCCCCATCCACAAGATAAATTTCGGGACGAAAGTATTCTAACAGGGGGGAAATGTAACACCAGTCAAAATAGGTCAATAACAATCACATGTGATTATGCCAATCATTTAATGTGATTTTGTTAAACTAGTTATGTGATAAACTTACTATGTAATTAATGTTTAAGTGTGAAATTTCATACACAATTATTGATACAACTCAAAGTATACGTCCATACGATTCCAAAAATATAGAGAACGTCTAAATCTGACTTGGCGTGAAGAAGTTATGATAAACCCGAACAATATAAATCTCTATAATAAGAGGAATTTAAAATAAACTTAGAATTTTCTATTGGAGTCTAAAATTGAGTTGTAGTGTTCGTAAATACCTACGCGTGGATATAAAGAACGTCAAAAACGGAGTTCGTATGCAAAAGTTATGGCATTCCGAAGATGTCACTGTCATAAACCCTAATCTGACTGAACTCACGACGTGAGCATAAAAACTCATGACGTGAGGAGTCAAAATGCCACATTTTGAAGCTAGAAGTCTACAGAACGATAACCCAAAAGCTCACGATGTGAGCAAGGTTTTCTCACGACGTGACGACGCTGCAGGACACGAATCGGGGCTAGAAAACACGCGTTAAAGCTACCAAATAACTCATGGAAGTTCACGACGTGAACCTATCATGTTCACGATGTGAATGGGCCAAAATCAGCCAATAAATAGCGATTAAATCTCATTCAATCCATCTTCCACTTTCTTTCTCTCTCTTTTCCGAAAGTCGTTTTCCTTCCAGAGCCTGACAACGACGAGCCTCTGTCCGTTTAGATTCTATAAGTCACACTACTAGGGTGAGTTTCACAGACCCACTTTCTAATATTTTCGGGGGAAACACATGCTAAATATTGTATATACGTTACTATTATGTCTATATGATAGTATATTAGTATCAACAAAGATAGTTATAATAACCGAGATATAGTTGTTCTAAATATAATATTTTGAATATATACAACTATTATCAACTTGTTAGCATGGTCTTGTACTAATGTAGAACTTAAGTTATACTTAGGATTTTATATATATTTTATGTGCGATATAGTTCCAGAGTTATACTTGGAAGTTCTAAATGTTAATTGATATGTCCGTTGTTATTATTGGTTTTATGTCAAGATAAAACTAGGAACGCTATATGTTGTTATTATTGGTTTTTTGTAAAATAAAACATGGTTTTAATTCTAATTATAGTTGTTGTACTTCCTAAGAGTTATAAATATTAGGAGTAATTCTTAAAGCATAGTCTAATAACTTAGGGTTTTAGACACGAATATGTTTTTACTACTAGAACTAACGGAATTCCACAAGTCTACATGAGTAATTGTATTCATCAATTAAGATTGGAAATCTTAGGGAAAATCCTATAACATGTAACCGCTAATCCCGTGCGAGCAAGGATGTGTACGAATAAGATACGGGTTGACAACTCCACTCGTTATTTCTAGCTACAACACAACGGTTTGCGAGTGACGAACTATCCTTTTACTTGTTATTGTTTCGGCGTCGATGAAGCGTGCAAAAACTACCGCAAGGTGTTATCCTTGTACTACCGCAATGTGTGATCCTTTAAACTACCACAAGGTGTGATCCTTGTAATAATAATAAGAGGTATAAAACTAAGTCATATAGTCGCAGCTACAGACTCATGGTAGCACCACTTTAGAAGCATTATACTTTGTCGATATACAAGTATGAATGTTAAGTATAAGTTTCCCAAAGACTTATACTCTAAGTATAAGAATCTAGTAGGTATATTACTTGTATATTAAGTAGATCACTATACCTATTCTACTTACTCGTATAGAATTAAAATAGATTTATACGTAGCGGTTTTACTCGTATAGAATTGAAATAGATTTATACATAGCACTTTTACTCGTATAGAATTGAAATAAGATTTATATGTAGCAACCTTAGTTTGTATGGGATTGAAAACATTTGTACGAGACTTATAGGTATACTACTTATTTGGTAAGTAAACCATTATATATATATATATATATATATATATATATATATATATATATATATATATATACTAAATGGTGGAGAGTTAAAATGATACATTCAAAACGTTACTTTTGAATTTAGAAAAAGTACTATTTCTACTTAGAGTCAAAACCTGTGAACTCACCAACTTTATGTTGACATATTTTAAAATGCATGTTTTTTCAGGAAGTTGATAACCATGATACGAGAAATTATGTTACATCGTCCAGTGTTTCCGCCAACGGCCGGGGTGTGACAGACGCATATCAACTCTCCACTACATAACCCCTTTAAGAAACAACCATCCAGGTTTATTAGTCTTCTACAACTACCTTTCCAACCTTGTTTCAGCCCTTCAAACCATATATAAAACTTACTAGAATATGTCTTCCCATCAGGCATACAGTTGAAATCCATTTTGACAATTGATCCTTGATTGGATCTCCTTCTCTCCTCAAAATATGGTCAAAGCTAGGCATAGTACGCAACTAGTGTGCCTTCAATTAGTTCAATTGCATATGTATTTTTTTTCTCTTACATTGTCTCATACTCACATCAATTCCAAAATTCTATTTAACTTCTTCCTTAAGTAGCCGAACACTCATTTTTTGTTTTTGTAAGAAGTTGTGAAATGGCTACCAATCCATGTATAGTTAACAATTGACCCCAGTTTGAAATTTCTTACACAATTATGCTCATCCATAAGATACTTAATCTGGAAAGAATTTTCTTCACTCATCCATGAAGCCCACAGTCAAAACTTGCACTGCCCTGAACAACATTTAACTAAAAGTCTCATATTGTCATTTTTTGTAGCACAATTGATAACCTTTAGCAACGACATAATTATGCAACATATGTTTTAACTGTTTAGGACTTTCAAATCACATTCCTAACAAAAGCTTTTGCTTTCTCCAATGAACATTTTCATTAAAATTTGTTACCTCCTCAAGTATTGGCTCGTTGTCATGCATTTGATCATATGGATCCTCATGAGGTGGACTGTCTGGGATTGGCTACTCCTTGGAGTAGAGTTTGTTCATAAACGCATCATTCAATCTCTTCTTCATTGGAATGAAATCAACATTTGCAATGTCATCGTCTAAATTACCTTGCACTTGCACTTCATCTAGGTTAATTCCAACTTCTGTCTTAACATGCAACTTTTCTATTACTCACCTACACTAGAAAACTTGTCCTCGGGGGTGCATACTTCAGCTTACTCATCAAGAATCCATTGATGGACATTGACACCAACATGATCCATGTACAAAAAAAAATTACACAATCACAAGCATACCCTACTTCTATCAACTCCAAGTGGTCTATTGTAGTTGCTATTATTCTCAATCCACTAGGGAACTCAATATCGGGCATGCAAAAGTATGCATTAACACATGTCTCGTTTGCGAAGGTATGAATGAACAACACAAAGTCCTTCTTGTCCATTCCAGCAAAATCAACATCCTCAAACCTCTGTTTTGCTCCATCTGAGTAAATGATCACTGGGTACTTTGTAAACATACCAACAAAATGAAGATCGATATTCATGTAGACGACCAAAGTAAGAATAATTTGGAGAGTTTTTTTGCGAGGAACATTATAGTAAAATAGAAGAAAGGGGAAGAAGAAAGCCACTACATAAGAATGTAGCTTCTAGAGGAAGGGTTACATACCTCATTTAACTATACATTAGGTGACATCTGATTTGGCATATGAGTTGGCATTTTTTTATGACATGTACAACATAACCAAGTGATTAGGAAGGAGGTTAGCGGGTGACCCTCTCACTTTCTAGAAAATGGCCATAAAAGCAGGTAAAATGTGAATTTATACCCTTAAAAAGCCAAAAAAAAAAAATAACAATAAGGACCTTTTAAACCATAATGTGTAAGATCGTGGGGCTACAATGACATTTTCCCTTAGTTATTTTGTATTCATGTGTTCATCCTAGGTGTCAATGTTTGATTGGAGATTGTCGGTCAACCTCTCAATCAAGCCTGGTTGGCATTTACACTTAATGTTTTCCATTGTGTGAGCATAAACGTGTCACTCAACGATTCATATATATATATATATATATATATATATATATATATATATATACCTTAATAAGCATTTAACCTCAAATGTAGAATTTTAAGAGGTACAGCCCTTAAAACATCATATACAACAACGCATTGCAGAGTAAATAATCCGGTCAAACAATTGAAAAGGTCAAAGCTAATGGCGGGTCGTAAGCTAACAAACTCTTCTAAAACATGAAGCAGCCAACATTCTATATATTGCATATCCTTTCTCATCTGAAACAACACAACATTTCCTTCAACCACTTACCATCTTAATCTCTCTTAAAATCAGAAAACCCTAAGATGCCCTCTTCTACCTTCCTCCTCCAGGTAATATTTCATAATCGTTGCGTTGCCTTCACAACTACTGATTTTTTTTGCCTTCAATCTGCAAATGGTTTCAATATAATGTTAGATCGAAGCGCTATAAGCTCACACCCACATGCTGCTTCGTTCATCAACATTCTTTTTCTGTTTTTTTGATGTCGTAATGATATTGTGTGTTTGATTTATCAATGTTAATTTTATAAGAATGTTATTCTATTCCTGATATCGATATCTTATCCATTACCATTACTATTATAGGGATACATAGGAGGCATCAGATAAGCTTACACTAAAGATTTTACAAATATGGATTTGGCAAAGAGACAAGTGGCAATGGCTTCATATCTCATTTATAAATTAGCACTTAGAGCAGGAATCGAGAAGGTAGTATTGCTATCTGTGACGAAATGGAATTCAAGATTCCATTCCACCTTAAATTCCATGTTTGATGGATTTCACATTTATGCTTACGAGATGCTGATGAAGCTGATACATTTGATTGTTGCACAGTGAAAGTAGAAAACATTGAGCCATAGCCTCCAAATATCCTCAAGGTAACTTATGCATAAAAATATTCAAAAAATAAAAATAAAAATAAAAAAAGCTAATTTTGGCTTTTGATGTTTTTCCAGTTTGAATTTCTTGGTAAAGATTTAATAAGATACCAAAACGAGGTTGAAGTTGAGCCACTGTCTTCAAAGCAGTCAAGAATTTCGAACAGGTGAGTAGCAGCCTTCATTATAGGGCATTTTTTATTTTTTGATGATAGGGATGAGGAGGGCGTTAACGTCTTTTTTAGATTAATTGCATAAATATCTCAAGGAAGAAGGGTAATGGAGATCTTTTTGACAAGCTGGATACAAACACATTGAATGCTCATTTAAAGGAACTCATGCATGGCTTCACATCTAAAGTTTTCCGTACATATAATGCATCCATCACATTGGATGATATGGTAACATCAATACTAACATCACTTTTTTCATTTGTGTTGTATTAGATTAATTAGGGAAAATTTGTAAAAAGTTAAAACTCAATGGGACGCCTCTTTTCCTGTTGTGTTGCCAGAGATACTTGATCCTCCTTTTTAAAAAGAACTAGCACCACTATCGACCTTCTATGAGGCCCCTTCTTGATCTGCTTGGGTGTTGCAGTAGATGTTAAAAAAAAAACTTCTAGAGTAATGAACATTATGCCCTACGATGTCATTTAAAGCTATAAACGGTGGGTGCTATCTCAAAATGAAGAAAACAAATGAAAATTATTTAATAAAAAGTTAAATTGGTATAAACAGAGTTTTTTTAATGTCTAGTAGGAGCAACAGAAAAAGATATCCAACTTTTTATAATTACTTAGGCTGGATGTGAAAAATGGATATTTAAGTTTTTATAATTACTTTGGTTGATATTCAAAAAAGAAAGGTTTGTCTAAGTTCAAGAAACAAATAGTAAAGGTGTTGAGGCTTTAACAAGTGGTTGTGGACACACAATTAAGTTTTGGAGTGTGGATTTGTAGGATGGGGAGCCTTGTAGGGGCCCACAAAGCAATGATTTGGTTGGGATTTTTATTTCGGTTTCTGAGAATCAATATGCATTGGTTTTTCGACAGCGGCTTGGTAGTCAGGTAATGATATTATTGTGAAAAATGCAAAAGGAAAAGGGCTGAATGCATGGAATAGCAACATACTTTCATTTTATTTTACTGGTAGACGTTGTGATCATTTGTAATCTTTTTTAGGGGTTATGACCTTCCTGGTGTACTATGTGAGGACAACAACAACCAGAAATGAAGACAGTGTAGTTATGGGGCTAATTCCAAAATTTTCAAGCAACCCCTCCGTAAAGGCAATTTACTTATGAGGTTATACCAACAATAGCTTTATAATATTCCAAAGTCTTCAAGCATACATCAGACCATGAAGTGTGTTGCCCCTACAAAGAGGAATATGATCCCCCTATGCATGAAGGCAATGTTCTTATGGGGCTATACTAAAAATCGCATCAAACTATTCCAAAGTCTACTAGTATACATCAGACCATCAGCAATAGACAACCAGTAATAACATTGAAATAACCAAAGATACAAGATAAAACAATGCCTCTCAATAAAAACTCTAGCCTCCACCACCGTACCACTATTTTCCACTGTCACTTACCCTATCCCTCTATGTCTCTTTTAAAACCTCCTCACTACTGCCACATGTGAGTTTCTCTAAAAAGAACCGACACCACTGCTGACCTTCTCCATCTCGTTGACTGTATGTGAAACTATGTGTGTATGCTTACAAGTCCTGAAATGGACTGTTGGTTTTACTTTTCACTGATTTCTTTGTTTGGTTTGGTTGCAGGTTTAACGAAGTTTCAACAATCAAATCTTCAATTGGGTAAGTCTATTTTCTTAATTTTGTGTTGGTTTGGTTTCCCAGCTATGGTTGCCATTTAAATTTAATTGATAATTATTGGTTTAGCTATATATCTCTTTCAGGTTTTTAGTACTCATTTACATCTGATGTAGATAATCTATGTGAAGTAATCTACATACAAGAGCTCCCCAGAATTTACCAATAATTGAAGATCAAACCCTGAGAATATAAAGCATGGAAAACTCAAGTCAGACTAATGGTTTTCTACTATAAGTATTAGTGTTGTTGCTGATCAACGTGCAACATCTCTTCACAGTTTGGTATTTTATAGTCTTTAGATATCATCCACCTTATGGACTTTAGATATTTTCCACCTAGACATACTATGGCCGCTTTGCTTCCCTTCGTAATTCGGTTTAAATTTCTATTTCTTTTTTATTTGTACTATGTCCCAAATTTTATTGATGGCTTTCAAGGGATTTTATACACCTGGACATAAGAATCGTTGTTTATGTTTATAAATGGCATTAGATAATAGTATTTAGTGCGTTTAATGTTGCAAACAAATATCCTTATTAGACTTTTTGAATGAATGGCCAAAAATATCAAAATTAAAACATAGTACAAATAAGTGTTAAGTCATAGCCTAAAATCAATCGTAAAAGTTATGTAATTAGAAATAAACAAAATTTGGGCCAAATCTCCAAATGGTGTTTAATAGGAAAATAAATCAAAGGAATACAGTATAATAAAAACGAAAAGAAATGTTAAAAAAAAAATAACATTAAATTCTATTTTTCATCTACCCAATTCCTAAAGAATATAAATATAACGCATAACAAAATTGGTTGACCGATTTTGAATAGTTTCGTTTTTGACTATCCATTCCGATTTGTTGTTATTTGAACAGATTTAAACATTGAAAAACAGATTATTGAATTGGTTGCAAACAAAACAATGGATGTATTCCGTAGAATATGACGTGTTTTTAAAAGAAATTATTCGCTAACTATGGGTGGACATGATTACATTGATGAAGAAAATGATTTATTTTTTTTAAATGTGTTATCATGAATTAGAAATGGTCTATTTTCGACAATGGATGTAACATATAAAAACACTTATCCAACATACACAAAAAAGACTAATACGTTAAATTATCCGTCGAAAAAAACCAATCGATGAAATGAAAGTAATGTTTATTGATATAATGTTTAGCAACTATCATTGTAAAGTATCTTCATTTAAACACTTGAATTATATATAAAAGTAGTAATGTTTAGCAATTTTCATTTTAAAGTAGTTTAATTGAAATACTTGAATTATATCTTACTATATTATTATACAAACCTTATTATTTCTAAAAATAGATTTAAGACGTTCAAACCTTTAAACTGAAAGTACAAACAATCTTTAATAAAATATTTATAAATTTAAACTTAACCACATTTTAATTAAATTGTACAACAAACAATACATTAAATACAAGTATCTTTTTTTTTGAACCGGCAAATACAAATATACTAATCTACTCCTAAAGTAACACCTAATTCCACCTATGTCCACGACGGGACTTAAACCCTCGACCTCAAAGAAGGAGGATACCAAGTATCTAATACAATACATTGACCCGACTCTATCTTTCCTTTTTATCCTACCTTATCTTGACCTGGTCTTTGAACTACTGTGTTAACTGAAACCGAGATTTAAGCCAGTATTTAAAGGGATTCTACGTTTTTGATGGTTTTAAGAACATGGTTTTGTTTTAGGATCGCTAATATTTTCCCTTTTTATCATCTTCTCAAAAATGTTGATCTAATTCTTTATATTCATCTCTTTTCTTTCTATAGACGATGGTTTTTTGAAAGTGATCAAAGTTCTATTCGTAGTTAGTTTTTTTAATGCATCCGCATAGGAATACATAGCTATCTTTTTGGGTATTTTTGAAGATAAAATCATTTTTGTTAGGGTTTTATTTGCAGCTTTTTATCCCACCACCATTTACAGGTTGGATTTTTTATGCTTTTTTTGGTGGCATTTACGTCAATTAACAAGGATATGATTTTGATTTTGATGATTAATGGATGCAGGTCGGATTTTATGTTCGTTGATTGATTTCTTATCCAAATTCAATTAGAGGTATATTACCTTTTAATGAATATATTTTCTTCAAAAAAACTTCAAGTCGACCTGAAAAGTGGAAACCTAAATACATGAAGGATTTCTACCTTAAAGATCATATTATCTGAGTAACTGAGTATGTATTAATATTTTAAATTCTTCAGTGTTATTCAAGATGGTCATGGTATAGAGTATGATTTTGGTCAGATCTGTCTTGAACCACCTTACCCTTTAGAGGTAAGAAAATTGTTTTTATTTGTATTTTTGGTCATTTGATATTGCACATATATCTACTCAATGTTAACATTTTTATGCAGCATATAATGAGTGTTGTAACCGGTGGAAAAAGACATCAAAATTACCAGAATGATTCTATTGGGCTTTAGCCTCTAGGAGTAATTGTGATGGTTGCTCTTCAAAATTCTAGACTTCAGAAAAGCCAACCATGGATCAGTTCAGGTGCGTGGACCTTTTTTTTTGTTTTCAGTTTGTCATAAAAATAGCTTGCTACTATGATGGAAACTTGGTTTTGTATATATTTTCAGTGTATGTTTATGAACTTGAATACCATTTTAACCTTTTTAATTCTTGTGAATTTTGGGTTTTATTATGTCTGCACCAGGACTCTCTAATCTTTTCCTATGTGTGTTATGTTTTACTTATCAAATTGTAAATATGTTTCAAAAAATTCTTGGTTGTCGCTTTTCTTGTCTATAAAGGTGAAGATTGGGGTGTGTTTGGTCGCCCAGGGCTTGATGGATGAATAAAATGTATCGTTTTCTTTTGGTGGAGACGCATGCACTTTAGAGGTAAAGTTAGACCTCTTTATCCTAAATCATTTAAAGTATAACATGATGTCTGGGAAGCGTTCCATCGATTTTTCATTTGAATGGAATGAACAATTCCGTTCCATTTTCCACCCGTTGCTAATGATAATGCAATCTATCAGTTGACTTGGGGTTTTTGATGGAAACTGTTGAAAACATGCGTCTTCACTGGAAATACAGAAAACATGCAAAGATATTATTGGATGAGCTTCATGCTACAACAAGAATATTAGAAGCAAAAACAGGTGGAATATTAGTTGCAGGATGTGAGTATAGTTGTTTTTGTATGTAATAATCTATGTCATGATGATTCTTAATATTTAGATGAAGTGAATATGATTGTAATTTTCTAATTGCTTTGGATGCAAAATAAAAATTGTTTCCAATAAATTAGTTTGATATTATATGAAAAAAAAATTCGTAGTACGTAATTAAACCTTTGACGTTCACATTATGGGTAATGCATCATATGCATGATTGTTAGTCTTAAGTAAATGATATATGAATAATCGTTACTCATATTTTTAGAGTTTAAAAAAATCTAAAATTTAAGTAGCATTCTATTTTAAAGTCATTTTTTATGATTGTTATTACTCACATCCTATTAATCTATAAAATAAATATGTTTTGCACCCTGATAGTTTCTTTTCTTCATTGAATACACATATACCATTCATTCTCTAATTATCACCTATAATGGTGAGGGTGAAAATATAATTTTTGTTGATGATATAATGTAGACAATAAAAATATTTTGCAATTGAAATTAATATTAGAAACTAAGAATTGATGAAAAGTTGTATATTACCGGTAGTTTATTAAAAAATGGGAAATGAAGGTTTACTATTTTATTATTAAATATTTAATTGATTATAAATTTCGCTAAACCATTTATGTTATTTTCTATTAATTATTGATTCTTTTGGTATATATATTATGTTTATGTTTATAATACGTAACGGACATAGTATAAGTTACTTTGAAACTCGGTTTAAACATAATTCAATCTTTCTTCTTTAAACATAATTCAATCTTTCTTCCGGTCTACCCTGAATGCACTGCATATTATTTTGAAAATTACAAGTTTCCAAAAGAAATTTGTTCATAAAAATAAAATTACTCAACAAAATGAAAGCAATCGATAATGTGGAAAAGAAACCGGTTGCCACTGCAAAAAGAAATCTAATCACCAAAAGAGAAATATTCGTTAAAAGAAACTATTCACCGTTCGCCGCAAATGCACGGGTGACGGCTAGAATATATATATATATATATATATATATATATATATATATATATATATATATATATATATATATATATATATATATATATATATATATATATATATATATATATAATTGGTATTTGTAAGGTAAAAGTGGTAATTACATTCATACAAGTTTTGATTGTAGGTATCACCTGATTAAAAGTTGTATGTAATTGTTGAAGTTGGGATTATTACCCCAGATCTAAACTTCAACATAATGGATCCAACATATGAAAACACTTATCGAAATACATTAAAAAATATAGTGTTCGTTATAAAGTAACCAAATCATTAAATTTAAACGAATCATTGTCCGCCGATAAGAGTCTAATCAAATGTGTTGTATAAAAAAGTGTTACACGATTAATAATGCACAATCAAATTTAAGTGAGAGAAGACCAACAGCCGGTTCAATCTTTGGTGGTATCAGCATGGAACTCAAGGAATCCACAAGTTGGGCATGTTGGGTTTGAATATGGGATTTGTAGGGTCATTCGAGGATACGAGGCAATGAGGAATAGGTTTGATCTTGGGTGTAAGATAGGTAATTGTCAAGTTCATACCTTCGAAGTGTGGTCAGTTGCAGTTTTGCATGGGAATTACTCTAGTTCAAGTAGGTCGTTGAATTGGTTGGGTACCTGTTTCGATAGTTGAGATTTTGTTCGTCGCCATCCAATAAATTCACTGAGGACTTATAACGAATTAAGTGGAAATTGCTCGGGAATGTTGAGCTCAATGAGATTTTGGGGAAAATTCTTTCAATTATGGTAGGTGTGTGTTCGCTACGATTGGCTAGTAATGGAATGCTAGTACTTATAGGCTCAGGTTGTCGAAAACATCGAGTAGTTAGGTTGTGAGATAGATTGGAAATCTATCAATTTTGCAGTTGGAAGAGCGCAGCTGCATCCAAGTGGGTGAGAACCGCTTAGACTAAGGGATTACACAAGGAAATTAGATTTCAGGTTAGCTTGCGCATTAGTGGTGGCGCATGACAGGTACGTGATTAGGTTCAGGTGGAAGAATTGTGTTAGAGCCTCTCTGCTTGTTCTTGTTTGATGAAAGCTTTGGGGCTCAAAGCATAACACAGACACCAGATTAGGGTGTAACCAGATCAGACTTGGAATCATGATGATTATGGTTGGTATGGTTGATGGACGGTAAGACCATGGGTTGGGTCCATGGTTGTATGGAAGTGTTGTAAGACTGTGGGGTAGCCGTAGCATTCACTAGGTTAGCAGGAAGTGATGGAAGTGTTGTAAGACTGAAGGGTGGCCGTAGCATTCACTAGGTTGGCAGGTAGTGATAGAAGTGTTGTAAGACTCCGGGGTAGTCGTAGAATTCACTAGATTGGCAGGTAGTAATATATGTGTTGTAAGACTGTGGGGTGATCTGTAGCATTCAGCTGGTCCATGGACAACTATGAGAGTGTGGTGAATCTATGACATTGCTCATAGTTTCCTCTAGGTGGGATTAGATCATGGCAGAATGGGTAGTAAGACTGTGATGAGGCCACAACATTCGTGGAATCAAGGAAGGTTATGGGATGTGTGGAGCCGATTGTGATGAAAGACTATAGTTGGGCGTGTAACATTCATCTAGAGCAAAGAAAGTTACATTGCATCAGTTTGATGGTTGATTATAATATCACTAGTTGGCTCAGGAGGGTTGTTGAAGCATTATATACAATTAGGTTAGGGTAGCATTGCCATACATTCTCTTAGATAGAGTCTCGTGCTTCAATCGTTTGAAAGGACGTCAGTTTTAGTGTCCGTTCGGGAATCCGATGCTTCAAATAATTGGTAGGTCAGCTACAAGCTTAGGAGATATAGATAGATCGAAAATGCATATGTTTGGTCAACATGATAACTTAGGGTGAAAAGAATTCCGTTCAGATTAGATAGTGAAGTGGAGCCATTTGTCTATGACATAGAATGATTATGTATGTTGAGAATTCAGATAAAGTATTAGATCCCAATATTTGAGTTGAGTAGTGATGGTTGTCCTTTATTGGTTGATGTCAGCGGGAGCAAGGATTAATTCGTCCTCAGAATGTGAGTTCTCCTAAGGATAGGTTCGATTATTGGAAGGCCATTGTATGTTAGGGTCAACATATATCGTGCATTTGGAATTTATAGACAGATCGTCTGATTTCCTGGAATGTAGCAAGGAGTGATTTCGAGGACGAAATCTAATTTAAGTGGGGCAGAGTTGTAATACCCTATTCCGGGTTGTTTCCTAATTCGGGGCCTTGACCCAAAGACTAGTGATCATAAGGCTTTGGACCTTGGGTAAGGATAGATTTAGACCCCTTTGGTGTGGATAATATAGATTAGGTGATCCGAGAATTCGGTTTGTGTTTTGGAGCCCAAAGGTATAACCATAAAGTGATGGTTCGGGCCTTTTATGAATTTCGCATTTAGGCTCGGGAAGTTTTAAAACAATGGAGATTTGATAGAATTATTCAGCTTCACATTACCTTTCTGTGGATATAAAGAACGTCGAAATCGGACTTAGAACGAAGAAGTTACGGCCTTCGGAAGATTGGTGGTTATGGTCCCTAGCCAAGTATGTTGGGCGTACTCTGTAAGTACATTGGGCGTACTTTCTCGATGGTTTTTTTGCGGAGGCACCCACATACGTGGGGATACATGGGAGTATGCGGGGTCTACAACTAGCAGAAAGAATTCTAAAAATCTGGGTTTACGGCCTATTTAAACACCTTAAGTTGCTTTGAGAATTTCTTATTATTAGCCTCCACCTCTTGAAACCTTGAGAACGAAACCCTAGCCTCCCTTTGAGTGTTTATGAGCGATTTTTATGGTATTGTGGTGTTTTTGGTTACTTAGAAGTAAGTGAAGCTTGGTGGTGAAACTTTGGTGGAATTGGAGCTTCAAGATCTAGAATCTTCACCAACTCGGCAAGATTTTTGAGGTATAAAGTTTCTACCTGGGTAACTCCAATTGATAGGTCTAGTTTAGGGCTTTGTTTTGGTATCTTTTGGTCTTATTAGTCCTCCTTATGAGTTTGAGTCACTCCAGGACTTGGAAATGCTATATCTTAGCCTCTCTAATGTTCCTTATGTTTCAAAATGCACTCTTGCTGAGCTACTTTGGACTAGGCATGAGTTTGGGTGCTTATTATGGATTTTATTGAGTTATGGGTCCCATTATGACAAGAAAAGGAGTAAAGTTGCCAAATTTAAGTGTTAAGACATCATTTAGGAACATATCTAAGAACTAGATATAGTAGCTTAATTGATTAAGCACTTAATGGTAAGTTGCCTTGGCTGTGGAGTACACGAGGCGTACCCAGCTCGTACGCAATGCGTACTGGCTAAAGGAGGCGTACGCAGGGCATACTCAACTGCCATGGACATTTTTTTTGATTTTTGTGATTTGGGCCATATTTGGACTACTAGGGTTTTAGGCCTTGTTGGGCCACTAGTCTTTCTAACTTTGGGTCATTGTTAGGCTTTGGGCCTTCTTGGATTAGGGCCTATGATGGGCTTTGGATATCATTTAGGAATTTGGGCCATATTGTGCTTTTGGTGCCATTGGGTTGGGCCTCGGTTAAGTGAGGAAAGGCTAAACTGGTCTTTTACCCCTGGAGGTTGAAAAATGAATGAGATTCCTAGTTATGCTTTATGGCCCAATTATTAATTGGGGTTTTATTTGATTGATTAGCACGGGGACTATATGGATCAACAGTCCGAGCGTTTATCTAATTTTCAATGGTTTCATGTGAGTTTAACATTCCGTTTAAAATTATGTAATTAAATAATAAACCTTGAACCCCAAGATGTAAATTTATATTTTATATTATCTTATAGTAGCCCTAAAATTCATAATAATTTAGCAAGGTCTTGGTTTCAGAAAGTTAAATGTCATACTTTTGGATATTGGGGGTTAAAGTGTAATTTTAGGATGGTTTTGCAAAGAAATTCAGAAGTCAGGTGTTGTTTGGTAAATATTGGACTTAAATTTAAAAGGTTTTGGAAGTTGGGGGCTGAACGGTAACTTATGGATTTATTTTTGAAAGGATTAGAGAAGGAGGGAAAAATCTTATCAAAATGGAATGAGGTTGTAGTGCAGGCGGGTTTAAACCCGTCACTAGCCTCCCCCTCCTATGTTTAAGGAACATGGAACCCTAACCCTAGCCGCATTCTTCAGTCGCCACCACCTTTTTTGAGTCTCCTCAACACCCACCTCCGCACTGTTGCTTGAACGATCGTCCATCCTCTCACCGACAAAGTTGTGGTCGAAGATGCAACATCAGGAAAGTCGGAAATTCCAGGAACCGGGGCTGCTGCTGCCGTGTTTTGGTGGAGGAGACCTCCATTTCCTCGCTGCTTTCATCACCATTGAAGACGAAGGCTTCCTTTGGGTCGTCACGGCAGTAGGCAGTCGGAAGAGTAGTCTGTGGGTGTGACATCCCCAAAATCTCGGCCAGAAAAGACCGATTTTCATTTATGCTTTTAAATATTTTCAGAGTAAATCCTTTCGATTTGAAAGAGTTGCGGAATTTGTTCCCAAAAACAAAACATGATAAAACAATGTTTACCGAAGCATTTCATAAAAGAAATGTATTTTCATTATAATCAAAACTCGGGGTGTCATGTTCCGATACAGACCAATAATCATAAGCGAATACATTACAAGTCATATAACAAATATAAACATATGCAGACTTGTAAACAAAACAACTTGATGGATCATCCATCTCATGCCCTTCCGCCACTTCCTGTAATACAATTTAAAACTAAGTGGGTCAGGCTTGGGAGCCTGGTGAGCATATAGGGTTTTCAACCCACAATAAATATCATATTTAATTTTCACCAACCAACAATAACCCAATTACCCATTCCCGTTATTCTCACTTTAATGTCCCTAATTCAACTAACATAAGGGACCTAGTCTAAGAATATTTCATCGGGGCGACAACACATGCTTCGGGGGTACCTCAGCAATATAAGTCAAATAAGGCAACCATGAGGGGGATGGAGTACAGCGAATGAACACCCAAGTTCATTAACACCTACAGGTGGCGAACCTGCTAATGTTTCCACAAGACTGTCTAGAATAGCCAGTGGTCGTCATCTAAACTCCGCTAGATGACTCAATCAAACAACAACGAGGCCTCTCATCTGTTTATTACACACCAACTATCTACCCATGTTCTAACCAACATATTAGTAGATAAAAATATACATTTGTATACATAGTTTAAAGAAAACCTGTATAGCATGCTTTAATCGACACATATATCACATAACAGATGAGGCACAAACACACATAACACATATCTCATAGAGAAATAATCAGATCTATAAGATAGAAGAGAGTGAATACACATTCACACATAACACAACCAAATATATACACATAGCACGTATTTTATTTAAAATACTTCGTATTATTGTATTTGGAAAGAAACTAACTACACACTCACACTTATAAACAACAATATACTTAATACACTCGAACCAAACTTGTATTATTATTGTGTTTATGAAAGGTAGTATACACTCACATGATCAGAAGATGATCAGACAGCAATACGGCTTATAGAAGTAGTATTCCTCAGCAGATCTGGAAGATCTCCTTGAAAATCGAACTTCTCGCGGGCAGAGCTTCGACTCGGGAACCGCACTTCTCGGGATCTTCGGGATCTCGGGACTTGCCTCGGGGCTAGAGAAAAATACCGGGGCTTCGGGGTATTTCTGGCACGCAAATCGATGCAAAACGGGAGAGAGAAGAGAGAAAATAGCAACCCTAAACGGCTGGCCCTTCAAATCTATTTATAGGGCAAATTTGGCCCTTGCCACGTCGTGGCAACCTTGTTCCACGTCGTGGGCTTGGTCGTCACTGCATGCGTCATCCCAAGTTGCATCTGGGGGCCTTCCGGAGGTGACAGGACACTTGCCACATCGTGTCAACCTTGTTCCACGTCGTGGGCTCTGACAGTTTTGGGGTTTCGCGCCCCGAACTTCAGAAATTCATAACTTTCGCATACAAACTCCGTTTTCGACGTTCTTTATATCGCCGCGAAGGTGAGATTATGATCTACAACTCTCGTTTAGACTCCATTGGCTAATTTTGAATTTATTTTTAATATATTATAAGTATATTACTTATATATTATCTTTAGTAGGCCGGGACAGGAAAACTCCGTTCGAAATTCATAACTCCATCATCTGAACTCCGATTCCGTCCGTCTTTCCGTCGTTGCACTACTATCGATGAGATCTTCAATTCTCATTTAGATCACTAAGGATAGATATCTATCTACCTTAAATTCACTATCTACGTCGCGCTGGGTCGTGCCGGTTTTGTCGTGAAACTTCGACATGTCATAACTTCTTCGTTATAACTCGGATTTCGGCATTCCTTATATCTCCGGAATCCTTGTTTCGACCACTACAACTTTATGAAAAGATATCGAGCTTATCTCACACTTTAATTTTGACGCTTATTTTTATTCTTAATTAATCAAACCACATAATTAAGCAATTAAGCACAAAACACATAATACTCAAATAATATAATCTTATTATTTCAAAACGGGTTACAAAGGTTAACCTAGACTATTACATTGCTAATAATGGCAAGCCCGGAAACACAGGCGTTACAATTCTCTCCACCTTAGAATGATTCCGTCCCCGGAATCACACATCGACAAACAAATGCGGATAGCGACTCAACATGTCACTCTCCGTCTCCCAGGTGAGATTCGGCCCATTCGTGTGTTTCCATCGGACAAGCACTAACCCAACCATTTTGTGTCGCAACTTCTTAGTCTTTCGGTCAACAATTGCCTCTGGTTCTTCAATCAACCTTTTGTTCTCATCAATTCTCAATTCGGAAATTGGAATTATATCGGGAACTTCTCCCGTGAACTTCCTCAAATAACACACATGAAAAGTGTTGTGAATTCCATTCAGTTCTTCGGGTAATTCGAGCTTGTAAGCTTGGTTCCCAACCCTCTGAAGAACTTTAAACGGTCCAATAAACCTTGGACTCAACTTTCCCCTTTTACCAAATCTTATAAGTCCCTTCCACGGCGAGACTTTAAGCAAAACCGAATCTCCAACCTCAAAAGTCATCGGTCTTCGCTTCTTGTCAGCATAGCTCTTTTGACGATCTTGAGCTGCTAACATTCTTTCCCTAATTATTTTCAACTTTTCAGCAGTTTGATGAACCATCTCCGGTCCCATAAACTGCATTTCCCCAGCCTCAAGCCAACAAGACGGCGTATGACACTTCTGTCCATACAAAGCTTGATAAGGTGCCATCTTAATGCTCGAGTGAAAACTATTATTATAGGAAAATTCTACCAAAGGTAAATGTTCATCCCAATTACCTAGGAATTCCAAGGTACATGCTCTCAGCATATCTTCAAGTGTTTGTATTGTTCTTTCACTCTGACCATCAGTCTGCAGATGGTAAGCTGTGCTTAAACATAACTTGGTACCCATTTCCTCTTGTAGACTTTTCCAAAACCTTGAGGTGAAACGGCTATCACGATCCGATACAATCGTTAACGGAACACCGTGAAGCCTCACAATTTCCTTCACGTAAGAATTCGCAAGCTTTTCCATAGACCATTTCTCTCTGGTCGCTATGAAATGCGCACTCTTAGTGAATCGATCAACGACCACCCAAATCATGTCGTGACCATTCTTTGTTCTGGGCAGTTTAGTGACAAAATCCATAGCAATGTCTTCCCACTTACCCATAGGCACAGGCAATGGTTCTAAACTCCCGTAAGGTTTCTGATGTTGTGTCTTGACTCTCGCACAAGTCACACACTCGGCCACATACTTTGCAACATCAAGCTTCATCGTCGGCCACCAGTAGTAGGGTTTTAGGTCCCTATACATTTTAGTGCTACCCAGATGAATTGAGTACATGGTTTTGTGAGCTTCTTCCATCAGAAGGTCCCTAATTCCTCCTGACTTAGGTACCCAAATACGATCTTGGAATACCTTCAGTCCATGACCGTTAGTACCAAACACCAACGTTTTACCCAAACGTTCCTCCTTTCGGTCATTTTTCTCCGAAGCTTCCTCTTGAGCTTTCTTTATACTTTCCACAATAGTCGAGACAACTTCAATTCTCAACGCTCTTGGCCTCTTCCTTTCAAGATTGACCTTCCGACTGAGAGCATCAGCAACAACATTAGCTTTACCGAGGTGGTAAAGTATCTCGCAGTCGTAGTCTTTAAGTAATTCTAGCCAGCGTCGTTGCCTCATATTCAATTCTTTCTGATTAAAGAGGTATTGGAGACTCTTATGATCAGTGAAAAGTTTGCACTTCGTGCCATAGAGGTAATGCCTCCATATTTTCAGAGCGAAAACTACCGCTGCCAACTCCAAATCATGAGTCGGGTAATTCTTTTCATGCTCTTTCAGCTGTCGAGACGCATATGCTATCACCTTTTCTCTTTGGGTCAAAACACAACCCAATCCAACACCAGACGCATCGCTATAAATAGCGAAGTCTTCAACTCCATCGGGTAGAGAAAGTATCGGTGACTCGCATAGCTTCTTCTTTAACTTCTCGAATGCTTCTTTATGCTTCTCACTCCAAGCATAAGTAGCTCCTTTGTGGGTCAAAGCTGTCAATGGAGTAGCAATCGAAGAAAAGCCTTGGATAAACCTTCGGTAATATCCGGCTAATCCTAAAAAGCTTCTAATCTCCGTGGGACTTTTCGGTTGTTCCCACTTCGTCACAGCTTCGATCTTTGCTGGATCAACCATTATCCCTTCTTGGTTGACCACGTGACCCAAGAATTGGACTTCACGAATCCAAAAATCACATTTGGAGAACTTTGCATACAACTTCTCCATCTTCAAGACTTCTAACACTTCTCGCAAGTGTCTGCCATGCTCCTCCTGGCTTTTCGAGTAAATCAGAATGTCGTCTATAAACACTATCACGGATTTATCAAGGAAAGGATTACAAACCCTATTCATCAAATCCATGAACGCTGCCGGAGCATTGGTTAGTCCAAACGACATAACCAAGAACTCGTAGTGTCCATATCTAGTTCTGAACGCAGTCTTCTCGATATCTTGCTCTCTTACCTTTAGCTGATGATATCCTGACCTAAGATCGATCTTCGAGAAATAGCTCGAACCTTGCAATTGATCAAACAGGTCATCAATCCTCGGCAACAGATATCTATTCTTTATTGTTGCCTTGTTCAGCTCTCTGTAATCGATGCACATTCTCATACTTCCATCTTTCTTCTTTACAAATAACACCGGAGCTCCCCAGGGCGATGAACTAGGTCTAATGAAACCTTTGTCCAATAACTCCTGAAGTTGCATCATCAGCTCCTTCATCTCCGTCGGTGCTAATCGATAAGGTGCTTTTGCTATTGGCGTGGTTCTTGGTAACAAGTCTATTCTGAACTCTACTTGTCTATCAGGTGGTAATCCAGGAAGATCTTCGGGAAATACTTCTGGATAATCACACACCACTGGAGTACTCTGCATCACCTTCTTTTCTTTCTTAGCATCAATCATGAATGCTAAATATGATGTACATCCCTTGGTCAAACACTTTCTGGCTTTCATTAGAGAAATGATCCCAGAATTCACTCGCCGTTTGTCCCCATACACCATAAATGAATATTTTCTAGGCGGGTTTACTTTAACTATCTTTTTCTTGCATAAAATTTCGGCATCATTGGCGCTAAGCCAATCCATTCCCAAGACGATGTCGAAACCATTAAGTTCGATAGGCAATAACGCCTCGTGAAACTTATTCCCATTAAGGTCGATTAAGACGTTTTTCATACGATGGCTAACAACTACAAACTTGCCACTAGCTACTTCAACTAATAAAGCATTATCTAGTCTATCAATAGGCAAAGCTAGCTTTCTACCAAACTCATGCGAAATAAAGGAGTAGTTGGCTCCAGAATCAAACAATATATGAGCAGGTAATTCGTTTACGAGAAAGGTACCTGAAGCGACATCAGCTTCATCCTTCGCAGCCTCAAGTGTCATCTGGAAGGCCCTCGCCTTCGGCTTTGGTGGAATGTTGGGCTTTGCTGCCTCCTTCTTCTTCGGACAGTCCTTCAAAATGTGCCCCTCTTCATTACACCCAAAACACATCCTTTTGTTGTTCGGACATTCATTGGCAAAGTGTCCAACCTTTCCACACTTGTAGCAGGTCACATCCTCGCTACATTTCCCAAAGTGCTTTTTCTTACACTTATCACACCACTTTGCTTCGCCTCCTTTTCCTCCAAAATTTTTCGAATCAGATTTCGAAAATTTTCCTTTCTTACCGGAACCAGATGTTCCCTCAAACTTTCTTTTCTCACCAACATCAGCCTTGTCGGTGGTTCTCCCCTTGATCATGTTCTCCACAGACTTGGCAGCCCAGATAGCTGCCTCTAGAGTAAGTGTATGACGTACTGGCACCTCGTACTCCCATGGGAGTCCCTTCGCATACCGATCCACCTTTGTCAGCTCATCTGGAACGATACGCAAGGAAAACTCCATCTTATCGGTGAAGTTATTGGTGTATTCATCAACTGACATGCTGCCCCTCGTCAATGTCAAAAACTTATTCTCCAACTCCAACAGATTTTGAGCCGAGCAGAACTTGCGCTTGAACTGCACCAAGAACTCTGCCCATGACAATTGCAGTGGCTCATTAGGGCTTAAGGTCTTCCCTAGAGTGTTCCACCAACGAACGGCTCCACCTCGGAATTGACGCACGGCATAGATAGTCTGCAATTTACCTCTGCAGCCACAAGTCATGAAGGCTAGCTCCATTTCGGAGATCCAATCCATAACCCCAATCGGATCCTCCTTTCCATTGAAGGTCGATGGTTTTCAAGTCAAAAAGTCCTTGTACTTGCATCCTATTCCATCATTCCTTCTATCATGGTTATCTTGCCTAACTATCGGTGGGTTGGCTGGACCAACAGACCCATTGAAGTTTCCACCTTCCGAGTGCCCTTCATTTAATTCAGGCTCCTCCACACGAATTGACAGTTCTTCATGATTTTGTTGAAGCAACCGTCTAGTTTCATCCATCTGACGATCCAACATCGTCTGAATCATCAATTGCACACCAGCCATGGTTATTGGCTCAGGTGCTGCTGCTACGACATGTATTGGCTCAATCACTGGTGGTTGATTCCTGTTTTCGTCAGCATTTCCAACTCCACTTCTTGTTCTCACCATTTTGATCTACACACCGAATAAGGTGAAATTAGATCCTCAATCATGATAGATATTCAAATCATCCTTATCACTCCGAAACGTTTACATGCTAGTTCTAATATCGTAGACGTACGCTTAGAATCCTACACACATAAGGTTTCTAGATCCGGTCGGCAACAGACCATAGATCCGAACAAATAATATCCTATATATGGCAACATATAACATTTAGCACATAAAAGCATTTTAGGCAACTTTCCTAAAATAAACTGGTGCTCGTGTTTAAATCACAACAGACACACATCTCAAAACTTCACTTAGCATTCTAAGTTTAAGTCTAGAAATCCAACAAATTCCTAGTTCGCTTAAACTAATGCTCTGATACCAACTGTGACATCCCCAAAATCTCGGCCAGAAAAGACCGATTTTCATTTATGCTTTTAAATATTTTCAAAGTAAATCCTTTTGATTTGAAAGAGTTGCGGAATTTGTTCCCAAAAACAAAACATGATAAAACAATGTTTACCGAAGCATTTCATAAAAGAAATGTATTTTCATTATAATCAAAACTCGGGGTGTCATGTTCCGATACAGACCAATAAGCATAAACGAATACATTACAAGTCATATAACAAATATAAACATATGCAGACTTGTAAACAAAACAACTTGATGGATCATCCATCTCATGCCCTTCCGCCACTTCCTGTAATACAATTCAAAACTGAGTGGGTCAGGCTTGGGAGCCTGGTGAGCATATAGGGTTTTCAACCCACAATAAATATCATATTTAATTTTCACCAACCAACAATAACCCAATTACCCATTCCCGTTATTCTCACTTTAATGTCCCTAATTCAACTAACATAAGGGACCTAGTCTAAGAATATTTCATCGGGGCGACAACACATGCTTCGGGGGTACCTCAGCAATATAAGTCAAATAAGGCAACCATGAGGGGGATGGAGTACAGCGAATGAACACCCAAGTTCATTAACACCTACAGGTGGCGAACCTGCTAATGTTTCCACAAGACTGTCTAGAATAGCCAGTGGTCGTCATCTAAACTCCGCTAGATGACTCAATCAAACAACAACGAGGCCTCTCATCTGTTTATTACACACCAACTATCTACCCATGTTCTAACCAACATATTAGTAGATAAAAATATACATTTGTATACATAGTTTAAAGAAAACCTGTATAGCATGCTTTAATCGACACATATATCACATAACAGATGAGGCACACACACATAACACATATCTCATAGAGAAATAATCAGATCTATAATATAGAAGAGAGTGAATACACAATCACACATAATACAACCAAATATATACACATAGCACGTATTTTATTTAAAATACTTCGTATTATCGTATTTGGAAAGAAAATAACTACACACTCACACTTATAAACAACAATATACTTAATACACTCGAACCAAACTTGTATTATTATTGTGTTTATGAAAGGTAGTATACACTCACATGATCAGAAGATGATCGGACAGCAATACGGCTTATAGAAGTAGTATTCCTCAGCAGATCTGGAAGATCTCCTCGAAAATCGAACTTCTCGCGGGCAGAGCTTCGACTCGGGAACCACACTTCTCGGGATCTTCGGGATCTCGGGACTTGCCTCGGGGCTAGAGAAAAATACCGGGGCTTCGGGGTATTTCTGGCACGCAAATCGATGCAAAACGGGAGAGAGAAGAGAGAAAATAGCAACCCTAAACGGCTGGCCCTTCAAATCTATTTATAGGGCAAATTTGGCCCTTGCCACGTCGTGGCAACCTTGTTCCACGTCGTGGGCTTGGTCGTAACTGCATGCGTCATCCCAAGTTGCATCTGGGGGCCTTCTGGAGGTGACAGGACACTTGCCACGTCGTGGCAACCTTGTTCCACGTCGTGGGCTCTGACAGTTTTGGGGTTTCGCGCCCCGAACTTCAGAAATTCATAACTTTCGCATACGAACTCCGTTTTCGACGTTCTTTATATCGCCGCGAAGGTGAGATTATGATCTACAAATCTCGTTTAGACTCCATTGGCTAATTTTGAATTTATTTTTAATATATTATAAGTATATTACTTATATATTATCTTTAGTAGGCCGGGACAGGAAAACTCCGTTCGAAATTCATAACTCCATCATCTGAACTCCGATTCCGTCCGTCTTTCCGTCGATGCACTACTATCGATGAGATCTTCAATTCTCATTTAGATCACTAAGGATAGATATCTATCTACCTTAAATTCACTATCTACGTCGCGCTAGGTCGCGCTGGGTCGTGCCGGTTCTGTCGTGAAACTTCGACAGGTCATAACTTCTTCGTTATAACTCGGATTTCGGCATTCCTTATATCTCCGGAATCCTTGTTTCGACCACTACAACTTTATGAAAAGATATCGGGCTTATCTCACACTTTAATTTTGACGCTTATTTTTATTCTTAATTAATCAAACCACATAATTAAGCAATTAAGCACAAAACACATAATACTCAAATAATATAATCTTATTATTTCAAAACGGGTTACAAAGGTTAACCTAGACTATTACATTGCTAATAATGGCAAGCCCGGAAACACAGGCGTTACAGTGGGTGTTGTTGTTGCTGTTTTCGGTGGGAGTCGCCCACCTTTTCTCTTATTTATGTCCATCTGTTATCATGCCCTTGCCGCCACCGCCGCTCCGAGCGGTCGCCATGAGTTGCTACCAATCGCTATGTCCGTCGCATGTCGCCAGGAAGGGAGGTTGTGTTCGAGTTTCACAATCTGGTGTGTATTTTGGTGTTGTAATGCAATGTATATGTATGGATTTCATTTGTAACTTGTATTTTTGGTGTTTCTGTACGTTGTGAGTGTACTCGTTGGCCAGAAAATCGGGAACGACCACCATGGCAGCCAACCATGGTGGCTGCTGCAACTTCTACTTTTCTACCGCCTTCTGTTGCCAGCAACCGTCGTTTTGGGTGGTGGTGTGCATGAGTTAACGCGTGAGTGTGTGCCTTTTTGCATAAAATAAGAAATTGGTTACTTGTTACCGGATTTTGACTCGAAAACCACCGCCACCGCGAGGTGGTGGCTGCCGTCGTAAGCTGCCGTCGACCACCGCTGCCTGAGGTGACAATGGGTGGTGCCCTGCCTAGTAAAACCGTAATTAACCTAAAAATTGAACTTTAGATCTAGTTGGCATGTGTTTGGCTTGGAAACCCTAATTAGGGTTTAGAAAACCCTAATTTTGGGGATGTTAGTTTTGGATTTGTCGAGACCCACGTTATAGACCATTGGATTGATGTTATGATTTATGTCGGATTACATCTTATGTTTGGCCTAGTGAGGTGATGGACTTAATGGATTAAGTCCTTAATGGGTTAAGTAAGAACACTTAACCCTAATCGTCATTTTATGTGAAAAAAACCAAATTAGGTTTGGGCTTCATGTTGGGCCTTCTTTTGGGCTTAGGTGTTTGAGTTCTTGTTGGGCCATCTAAGAAGAAGTATATGGACTAGGATATTTGGATGGGCTTTAGGGTAAGGCTCGTATGAGGGGTTGGGACCCAATTTAGAAAATTAGGCCATATGTTGGGCCTTGGTTGATTATTTGGCTCTTGGGCCTTCAACATGTGAGTTTAGACCTTGGTTTTGAACCAAGCTAGCTTAGGGGTAAAATGGTCCTTTTACCCCAAGTGTGGATTTGTAGTCATCAATTGAAACCCAAATGGTTAATTGGGTGTTGTTTTCATATGGACAGTTCGAGAGTCTATTATCCAGCAGTTAGAGTTTTATCTGTAGGGACTTCGGCAGTGTGAGGTGAGTCTCCTCACCATACCAATGGGTCGAAGGCACCAAGGGCGGCCCATTATGTTTTATGTGGTATGCTAGTTGATACCATGTGGAGGGTCTCATCGCAGTGGATTAAGACCATGTGGGGGTTCCCATGGCACTCGGTGTAAGACCTTGGAGGATTTCTATAGCATCCTTATATGTTTGCATGCATGGCTTATGTGGTTGATGTGGCTTATAGTTTTTTTTATGGTTGCAAGTATCATTGGTTTTGAAAGGAAGGGCTCGGCTTGATCACAGCGCATACACCCGTGTTTTCCGCATTATGTGATTTTGGGATGTAACTCTGATAACTGTTTTAATTAAGGAATGTTTTTGAATGGTTAGATTAAGTAACATATGTGTTTGACTATAATGAAAAATGAAAGTTGTACCCTGGAGTTTTGGGTCGCTACAGTGAGTCTCCTCACTGTACTAATGGGTCGAAGGCACCAATACCGGTTCACTAGATTATGGTTTTAGGGTGGTAGCTGTCTTTTTGACACTTGTTGATATGCCTGTATTTGCTTGTTGGCTTTGTGACTCATGCTTGTATGTTTTTTTGATTATGTATGTGGGGTGAAACGGACCCAAGGGTTGATACAAACCTGACACAGTTACAAGTCGCTATATACAGTCATTATATATGGACTCGGAATTGATACGGATCCGGGGGTTGATACGGACCTGACACTGCCACATGCTGTTATATGTATATGTGTGTTTTATGTGGTATTTTAAGCAACTCACTAAGCTTTGTGCTTACGGTTTTATATTTATGGTTTCAGGTACTTTCGGGTCGAAAGGGAAAGGCCCGACGTGATTGTACAACATCCCCCATAGTTTTCTGCATTGACAATTAGTGATATTATTATAATGAATAAATAATGTATTCACTTTGAACGGTTTTGGAAAAACTCGTTTGCATGATTTATTGTTTTAAAAATGAAATTTTTACCTTGGATTTTTGGGCTGTTACAGTGGGGGCAAGGTCATGCCTCAAGCTTAATAAGCCATGACGTTTTTCATTACGTGATGTAAGATGGCAATTTTGTAATAATTTATAATTATATTACCACAAAAATATAAATTTATATTAAATATAAATACTTGTTAGAAGAGTTATATCAATAACTAATAACAAAAAGTTAACAAAAAACACAATACTTGTATCCTCGATAAGAAAAGACATAACAAAGACCAAAAAAATGTGTCTTAAATGGAAAAACGCGCGCCATAACATGCAATGGCACGCCATATCACACCTTTATGCGCGCCCCGCCTAGCATCAACGTTATGAGGCTTTTCGTAACGGCGAAGCCACGCCTCACGCCATGCCACACCTTGGCGTACACCATGTGTCACCTTTTAGAACACTGAATAGGCATATAAATACATCTATGAATACAAAAGGCTTTACGCTTATCCCAAACGACATATATTGAGTGTGTAGTAAGTCGATATAAAATGTAACAATACTTCCCTTCAGTTCTTTCCAGAGTTAAGGTAAACTTTTTTTGTGGCATGCTTAGTCGTTATCAATTAAATCACGGTCTAAACCAAAAGGAATATGTCAACAAAACTTTCTAATACTTTCATGGGACTACTAATAAAGAAGTGATAACTTATAAGTGCTATGATTTTTGACTCTGACTTCGCAAATTGCAAAGATAAATAGTCATTATTGAGATGCATCTTTATGCTATCAGTCGGCCAATATCATGGGAGAGTCATAAATAATATTGACGACTATATCAACTATAATGGAGTAATATGTTTTCATAGATAATGAAATTTGTCATGCAATGTTGCTGAGAAATTAAATTACATGACTCATGACCGTGAATTCCATTTGAAGAACAATAAAGAAAACTTATTGCTATAAATTTTCCTCTGTAAGTTTTCCCACGAGCAATAATTATAGCGGAATGGGGCTTACCTCTTTACAAAATACTTCTTTGTTTACGAGCAAGTGAAGGAGAATGATATTTGTATCGATCACATACGCACTAATAATATTCCAACATATTTGCTGATGAAAGGTCTAGCACTGAAGTATTTCAATATGTCGTCAATATGGGTTTAAGGCTAATTCTGGTATGATGTAATTCTGGCATTGTGCTTTACTATAAATTTTAATTTTGATTATACAAGTACTTGATTATTATTCCTCCATAATATTCAATTTGTCTATATTAATAACTTGTGCACATTTACCTTGAATATAGACAAATATAATGCATGACCACTTAAGTCTAAAGTCATTTGGTTTAAATTAATCGTAAGTCTCACATGGAGTATCATACTATGATCGGTAGGGGTCCCGTATCAAAAATGGATGTGCAAGGCTATACTTTTCTACTTTTGATGTTATTATGAAACACGGTGAACATAATTTAGCCAAGATAATAAAACATATATGTAAATAGTCACTCAGCCAAGTGGGAGAATGTTGGATAATAACCAATTAGTGTGGCTTTCTAACTATTTTGTAATGTTAATTACATGTTAGGTACAATTATATTTTGTTCCATAACATTTTCCATATTGACATTTCAATCCCTAAACATAAACATGTGTATTATGATCGATATGACATTTGTCTATAACTTTAGGGAGTTAATGTGTGTGGTTATGTAACTTTCTCATGAGGTTAAATTACGATGAATTAACACATATATAGGAAATGTACGATGAGGTACACTAGAACGATTTTGTTTCCGTTTTACACTCTCTCCATATAAACACCATGATCATATGCGTAAAATAGAGCCATCATATTATCATTGAAGCACCGATACGGTAAGTGAAAAGAATCAAGTATGGCATCATTTTCAACACCATATAATATATCGATTCCTTCAAGTAAGTGCTCTTCAATTAATTTAGGGTTCTTCATATTTATACATAAATTGATATTGGATTACGCCTATTAATCAACAGTTTTTTAAAGAGTTTGTGGTGGGGTGTCATCATTGATGGTTGCGGAAGGAAGGATGTTGAAGAGATTACACATCATCTGAATAGATTCCAACCAAAATGTATGAGGATGATGAGTTTGGAATAAGTGTGTTCAGATGATATTGTTTATGGTCTGTAACATCCGCTCAAGCTTTGCGTTTTGTTGGGATGTGTAACATCATGAAAAATGTATTGAGATGCCATTCACATCACATATGTTGTGAAACTCGTGATTGTCAATTTACCCCCCCCCCCCATGTCGCTTTGAAATGATTTGATGTCATAATTAAATTGCTTGTGAGCATAGGCACGAAAATGGACAAACTTTGCGAACACCTCAAAATTTTTTTGGAATGGATACACCCATTTAATATGAAAACGAATCTAGAAATATGACATAATACTTCAATCCACTATGACTTGATAAATGGGAGTCCAAACATCTGAATGTATTACATCAAAAAGAAAAGATACACTACTAAATAGAAGTCGCACATGTTTGCCCAGTTGACATGTGGGACGAAGATAGTTGGACTTGGTTTATTTCATTTAATAACATAAACTGAAATAATTTTTTAAAGACCTAGTTATCGGGGTAAACAAGACATTGATTACAAACGAACGAATAAAAAACGGCAAGAACTTGAGGAGAAAGGGCGGTGATTGGGTAGAGATCACCGAGATATCACAAATGAGAAGAAATTGATGTGTCTGGAAGTATTTCATGGAAAAAATAATGGCATCAAGCACAACAGAATAACTATTATCTCTGGTGGACTGACGAACTGAACCAAGGTTTTTGACAATTTGAGGAGTAATTAAAATTATATGAAGATGTAAAGTTCGATACGGCTTAAGACACATAATAAATGTGGACCTTATTTAGATTACATTTATAAATGATCCATTATGATGTGAATGTCACACTTAGGTTGAGTAGAATGTAAAATATCTTCATTTTCATGAAGGAGTAACATGGCACTAAAATCCATAAACCATCCACCATTGACTAGATCATTAAGACTCATGACATTGAAAAATAAAGGTAAGGTGATGGCTTCCTCACTACTCACTATATAGGAGAAATCAGACCAACAAGACTAATGAAGAGTATTACCAAAAGATGTGGACATGTGAGCATAACATTGTTGTAAATGGATTTGAGAATAATTGGGCCTCCAATGAGGATGTTGGGTTGGTCCACGTAAAGGAGTAGATAGTATGCCTTGCTGTGGCTATTAAGATCTCACAGTAGCAACAAGGATTAATGTCCACACATAACCACCAGGCACAAGGGGATTTCATCTTCCTTCCAACGGACGGCAGTGACTTGCTATCGATGACCACTCTAGTTGTCGCCACTAAAACTATTATTATTACGATTTTGACCGGAGGCTCGATTTTGACAGGAATCCATAATAAGCAATGTGGAGAAAGAAGAATGATCAGATTGTCATAGTTGTATAGTGTTGGATTAAGTGTTTAAGCCCATAACTATAATTGGTATATACTTGACCCGAGAGTAGCATGGTCCCTTTGGGTTGCATATCACCACAACAATTTAATAGGATGGACTTTTGAGATGAGGTTATTTATGATTTATTAATATATTCTAAGTTCTAATATATTAATATGAAATCATATTGTTTAATTAGTACTGATCAAAAATTAATTTGGAATTAATTTAGTGATCAAAAGAGACTAATTAAATGTAAGGGGATTGATTTGGTAAATCAATCATTCTTATGATGTGGGCTTATGGTCATTTAGGATGGGCTAAACGAATATGGTAGTCCAAGGATAGTCCATGAAAGTTTTAAACCATGGATCCTAAGTAAGATAAAAAGTCACTCATATTAGGGTTTACATGGATGTAACCCTAATCCTAGCCACACTATATAATAAGACCCTAGGCTACTAAAATCGGACCTAGTGATCTTTAGGAGACTATAACTGATTTTTAGTGTGTATAAACTCTCTCAAAATTCATCATCTTTATAAGGTTTATTGTGAACTATTTCAGGTGTCACACTTGGGGCACTAAGTTCTTAAAGGTCAAATACAAAAAGTTCTACAAGCTACATAAAGAGCTAAACTCGTAACTAGTATTTTATGTTGTTTATGTCAATTGCATGCTAGTTGTAGGCTTAATGCTTTGGAAACAATATTGCATGTATAATTAGAGAAAACATAGATCCAAAGCATTTAGGGTTGTATGTGCACCATAGGATGTTGTAGTATACTAAAACCCTTCAGTGGTATTAGAGCCTAGGGTTGTTTTCTATTATACTTGATGCTTATTGGTTTTTACAGCAAGAAAAATCGTATTTTGGAATTTGCCTGATCACCACGAGTTAGTAAAAATTACCTCGAGGGGGTGATTGTTCAGTGGGTAAAATTTTGAGTTTTTTGGCCTGTTTTGGATTAGGATCATTACCACAAAATGTTTTCATTCATAAAATTTGATTTTGTTGCTATGGTAATGATTATCCTTATCCAAATAAAAGATAATTGTCATAGTTTCAAGATTTGTATTAGTTTATATGATAGGCTAATTTCTTTCAAATGGTTTATATGAATTATCTTGACTTATGAGTTAATTAGATCATAGATATATTATTTGATAATATATGTTAGTTAAACAAAATATGATCTAAATGCCCTTTATGAACTCCATAACTTGTCCTCACTTATGGAAAATGAAAAGTTTTTCTTTTAAATGTTTTTAAAATCTTACATAATTTGTCCTCAAGTTATGGAACTTGAAAAGTTTTTCCATAAAAACCATATTAAACTCATAAGTTATGGAAACAAAAAGTTTTGACAAGTTTCAAAACTTGCCCTTAAGTTTTGGAATTTGTAAATTTCACTTATGAATACTTTAATTCCAAATTAAACCCTAGAGTTTTAAAAGTTAAAATTTAACCCCTTATAATATTATATTATTATAAGTTGAAGGGAAATCTTCAAAATAGTCACAAACTTTTGGGAAAAGTTACACTTTTGTCCCAACATCTTTTTTGAACAAAAAAACCCAGAAAACCAGATAAATTGAACATTTCGGCCCTATGTTATCGGTGACCTTCATTTAGCCGGTTAAATTGGTTTATGTGGCAAGGACTTGCTGAGGTGGTTGGTGAGTCATTTAATGGCCTTGTATTAAACTCTAAATATAGTGACAAACTGCATTCGTGCCCTAGCAGAAAACGATTGAAGCAGGAGCAGTGGAGGACCAAGACAAGTGTCTTCTTCGTCTTCTTCATCTTCAATGAATTGTGTCAGAAAGAGGTACTACGATGGTGATCCTGTAGGAAGATGGACTTCATGGACTCCATTAAACCCATGAAGAAGGTTTATAAGATGCCCAAATTACCAGAATGGACTCAAATATTGCAAGTACTTTCGTTGGGTGGATCCTCCTCTACCAAGCCAATGGTATGCAGATTTGTTATTAGTATTACATAACAATGTCAATTTGGAGAAACATCAAATGTTTGGGGAGTTTGGGCAAGAACAACCAGCTGGGAACTTTTTTAGAGATGTTGTGGAACAACCAATGGCACAACAACCAGTTGCACAACAAGCAGTGGAAGGAGGAAGATGGAAATCATTGCTTTATGTCTCTGTGGTTTCTTTTGTGTTTTTGTTGGTTATGTTGATGGATTGGTAGGATAAAAAGTTGTTTTAATGTATTTTGGTTGTGTTTGTTTTGGTTATGACTAAGGGTTGCTAGTTTACTATGAATGTAGTATCTTGTGACTCATATGATTATGAATGAAGTATTTGTTTATGTATAAAATTTAAATGTGTTGATTGTAATCAGTGAATGGAATCAAAGTATGAATGTAATAAGTTAATAATGGACTTAATACACAAACGAATCAATACATAATGGAGTCAATCATGCATGACTGGAATCATGCATGATTGGAATCATGCATAACTAGTATCCATATAAGCAAACATTGTACGCACAAGTAATGTAAGCTTGACTGGAATCTATAAAACAAGGAATCAATATAACCAAACGGAACATAAACATTGTCAATCATATAACATGTAGTAATATTAAGCAAAGCCAAACAAGTTTTATGGCAAGTTGTGTAAATGCCCAAAAACATGATCAAGGGGCCCAAAGCCTATAGTTTATATGGATGTAAACAAAAGGGGCTATAAAAAAAAGGCTATCAACAGTAGAGGCTTATCAACAAAAAGGGCTATCAACATTTTCCCAAACCTAAAAGTTTTATACATGCTCTTAACAAAAGTATGGATTAGAAACACCCTTATCTAGACTAAGGGGGTTGGATGAACTCATCCCCTTTCCATTCTTGACAACTACCACCTTTTGTAACTTGATCTCTGTTATCATTTCCGAAGGCTTCCTCCTCCTGACTTGATTCAGTTTTCTCCTCTTTGTAGGCCTCCTTCTGACTTGATTCAATTGTTGTGTGATAGGTATTTCTCTGTCACCATCCATCTTGTCCTCATTCATCATTACCTCACCCATCCCTGGCTCATCTATGCCATCCTCCTCATTCATAATTTCCTCATCTCCAAGTTCTTGATTTGTAAGGAGTTCTTCAACTGTTATTTGGCTAGCAATTCCAACATCTTGTAACGAGCATAACAAAAAGTCCAGTTAGCAAGATTGAACATCACAAAATGAATAATGAGAAAGCATACTTGTGACATAGCAAGATCTACATCTTCAATTTGTTGTACTTCTGCTTCACTCAATCCAAGACCTTCAATTTGTTGTAATTCTGCTCCACTAAGCCTAAGGCAGTCCATGATCTCTTCTATAGTGTATAAAGATTTCCTTAGGTTGTCAATTGTTAAGCTTATATGATTGTGAAAATCTGGACTAGCATCATTTTTGTCACACCCCCAAACCAAGGATGGAGGAAACGACCGGGGGTAGAAGACTTCATGTATAGTATCACAACAATGAGTATAATAGTGCTCAAAGTAAATACAACCATCATAAATATAACTGAAAAAGTTACACCAAAGTATATGTTTACATGATTCAAATCAATTACATTATGATGACAAAATGAAATGTTTAACGATTTATCGTCCCATCCTCAAAACGCTGTTGATTTACTTTTTCACTGAATTCCTGAGAATACAAGTAGTTTTGAAAAAAGTGTCAACACAAAGGTTAGTGAGTTCATAAGCTTTTTAGATAAAGAGTTTGGAAACCGTTCTTTCTAATGTGTTGTGTGTTACCAAGAAAAATCCAGTATTTTCCTTTTAAAAGTTATGTGGTCCTAAATCCCAGGACCAAGAATAAACAAGTATTTTCCATACTTAATGATATTATCGTGGTTTAAAATCGGAATAAAACCCTTTTTGATTTGAGGGAAAATCCCGTAATGAATGACGTGTAGTCTTAAATACCAAGACCGAAAGTGTACAGTAATATCTGTACGTATTGAGATAGAAAGTGATTTTAAACTGACATAAAAGCCCTTTTGATTATGAAAATTCCTGTAAACTTTATGAGTTGTTAACTTCTTATGTGAGTCGCTATAACCATACTATGACTGAATGAACCTGCCACGACATTTCTCAGGCGTCACAAAACTGATATGACATTTGTCACCACAGACCTGCCGGTCTAGCTGTTGCATGCAGCTCAGGTGTGGGGTGTCTAACCCAATATAGATCTATACACAACTATCACGTTATCCCTACAAGAGACTCTGGATATGACTACCAGGAATTTGGATCCCGCACTCGGACGTACCGGAAGAGAATGTCTCACAATTTAAGTTAACAAGTATACGTGTGGTGTGCGTGAGGGTAAAACCTTTTTTTGTGGGAATAAAACCTTCCGAAATGTGTTTGATGTGTTAATGGAAACATAAACCATACCTATTATAGTTTATCAAAACGTTTAAATGTAATAGTTATAACTTTGTTTATTATGGTTAACTACTGTATTTGTGATGGTAAAAACTCTTTTGTTTACCGATATGTATATGTACTTTTTACTAAAGTGAAGCAACATGCATTATAACAACTAATTGATTACCATATTTTTGTAGGTAAAAATCCATTTGTTTTCTGTTGTATGACTATATACTAAGTCAAAATGTCATCTATTTGTAAGAACATATTTTCACATAAAGATTTACACCTTGCTCAACATGTTACAAGGTGAAATGAAATTGATAGCATTTTGCTGTTGTTAATATTTTCATTTACTGTTCTTAGAAAATTTATAGAAAAATCATCAAAGGTCCAAATCAAAATCCGTAAATTCTGAGAGTTTGGGAAATGATTCTAGTTTGTTCATAATTTTTATTATGAATTTTAATGACCTTCAACTTGTGAGAAAAAGTACATAATCACAGACTGGTCCGGATTGATGTTTGAAATGATGGGCAATTTTGTAAAAATCACCATAAATTGTAGAAAACCCGTATGGAGATGTGAAAGTAGTCATTTTCAAGATAAGAACTCCAACTATTTGAACCTAATACAATTTTGAAAAATAAAAATGCTTAAGTTGTCCAAAACAGGCCATGAATGGAGTCCAACGTTTCTGATGAAAGTTGTTAGAAAAGTTTAGTTATGTTCTTGGTGTTTTAACTTGTATCCCCCCCTAAAAACTTAAGAAAACATGAAAATGTAGGGGTATGAACTCACCTTATGTGATTTCAGTAGGTGAATGTTGGAGAAGAGAAGTGTTCAACCAAAGTGATGGAGTTTGAGTAAGAAATCAATGATTTGAGTAGAATGAAGTGTAATAATCACAAAGAGGATGAATTATACTTACCAAGAGTATAATGAAGCTCGATGACCAGCCTTGAAGTCTCGAAATAGAGAGGAAAAGTTTGAGAGAAAAGTGTTTGATCTTTTGGTGGAAAATGAGAGAATGAATGAAGTGTGAGGAGAGAGGATGGATGTTCCATCTCTAAGAACATGGGAAATGGATGATGATTGATGGAAAGGTACAAGGAAGTGACTAGGGATGGTGGGGAGGAGTGTGGGTTAGTCATGGAGTGGGTATGGTGATTGCTTGTGTCATAATACATAGAAAAGTCAACACTCAACCTTTGTACTTCACCCACTCTTCTTGGATAAGGTTTATCCCCAAAAACATGATTAATTAATAAATATGGGGCCTTATATGTTAAAATAAAGTTTTGGGTGAAAATCCCGCAGTAAAACAATTAAAAACAGGCCTAAAACGCAAAACTAGTCAAAAACCGGGTGAAAAAGAGCTCCCTGCGAGGCCTCTTGGTCCTAGGCCGAGGTTCGGTCCCTTCTACTGCTGGGCCGAAGGCGAAATGGAGCAAAAGGGAGGGTAGGAGGCGAAGGCGAAGGTAGCTTCAGTCTCTTATGCGAGGTTCGGGCCCGAGAGGACCCTTCGGGTTCGGTCCGAGATGTGCATTTCACTTCTGATGCCTTCGCTTCTGACACCTTCGCTTCTGACAAGTTCACTTCTGACAAGTTTGGTTCCTAAGAGGGGTTTCGGGTCCTTAAGAGGGTTCGGCTCCTTAAGAGGGGTTTCGGGTCCTTATGTCCTTTTTATCCGTTTTTGCCCCGTTTTAAGCAGTTTTTGACCTGGTTAAGGGTCGAGATGGCCCGAAAGACTACAAAAAGTTTAAGGAACTTTTGAGAGAGATTTGGGAGAGATTTCACATTCTTGGAGAGATTTCTCATACAAAGAGAGATTTGGGAGAGATTTGACATGCGTGGAGAGATTTCTCATACGGAGAGAGATTTGGGAGAGATTCCACATTCCTGGAGAGATTTCTCATAATAAGAGAGATTTGGGAGAGATTTGAAATTCTTGGAGAGATTTGGGAGAGATTCTAGATAAAGAGAGATAGAGTGAAAGCGATTGGGAGAGGTTTCGTGTGTGACATTTGTGAGTGTTTGGCTCCGCAACGCAAGGCTCGTAAACCCCGTTAAGCCATGTTTAAGGAACTTACACACTCCCGATGAGTATGCAACATTGTTTTATCGGTTTGGTTCGTTACGTACCACAATTTTAGGTTAAGGGAATCTAGATGTACGGACTTTTCGGTTGATGATTTCTCATTAGCATAGCGAGTTGTATAGTAATTACCTAACGTAAGCCCTAGTACACAAGGGTTATTTGAGTCAATCGGTTTGACTTGTTGACTTTAGTTGACTTTGACTTGAATGGAATTTGACGGTTGTCACATCATCCCCCCGTTAGAGGGAATTTTGTCCCGAAATTAGCACTTTGACCGGGACTTCATGAATTTGGAGAAAAGATGGGGAAAGCTTTTCGTAGTACAAGAAATTTGTATGGCGGCGACCAATCTGCCTGATGTTAAATGACGCCTTGGAATTTCTTATTGTAACTTGAGCTAAGTCAATTTAAAGGAGTTATTGTTTTGAAAAGATAGTGTATTCTATGTGTGCCTTTATGCTCCCCGCTACAAAGTGGAGGCTCTCGTTCATTTCGATTTTGCCAAGTGGTAAGTGGGCACACCCATGTTTTACCGAAGTTAATCACCCAAGCTATTAACATGTCGCCCAAATTTTGAACAATCCCTTTTGTTCTGCCCGTTGGTTTGCTGTTTGTAGGTCATGCTCAAGTCTAACTTAGTTCCCTGCAAGGGTCACCAGGGTCACGAAACGAATCTACTATTTCTGATAGGGATAACAGATATTAATAGACCTTGTGGAAGCATAATCTCTTTGATGTACGTTTTAGTCAATTCCTCCATCTTGTTGGTTTCTTTCATTAGTAGGGAGTGTGCATTTTCGGCCAGTCTGTCGATGGTTTCCCAAATGGTCCATTGCCTTGGGTAGCTTGGTTATGAAGCCCATGGTTAGCCACTTCCACTTCCTTTTAGGTACCACTGGTTCTTGTAGGAGACGCGAAGGCTTCCTTTATTCTCTCTTGACATTGGCACAAGTCCAATACTTGCCCACATGTGTAGCGATGTCTGCTTTCCTATTCGTCCACTGATGGAACTTTTTGAGGTCCGGACACATCTTGTCCGAGTCTGGATGAAGGTGAGTAGCGAGTTTTCATGTGCTTCATTCGTGAAATTTTTCTGAATCCATCAACCTCAATGTCCAGATCCAGTTCATGGGATAACATGCCCTGCCGTCCGTGCCTTCTAAGTTCTTATGATCGATGAAGATTGTATGCTTCGTGTCGTGGAAATAGTGCCTCCAGATCTCTAGGGCGTACACTACCGCTCATAGTTCAAGGTCATGTGTGACCTAGCCGACCTCATATGTCTTTAGCTATGTTAAGCCATAAGTAATGACTTCTCCCTGGAGCGCTGCATAGGGCTTGCTGTAGTGTTCCTCGATTGCTTAGCTCGGTAGGAAGCATGTGGGTTTAGTTTACGCGAATAGATCTATTCGGATGGTAGGATGTTCACTCGTCCTCCTAGGAAACCTTAGCCTGAAGTTCATGGCAGAACTCGTACCTGGTCCATCTATCATTAACTTGCGCATATAGGTCGTATGTACTTAAGGTTGGCAAGACAGTTGGATGGGTGAATCTGCCCCAAGTCCACAACCAGACATGGAACAGGAAATAGGGCGGAAGCACACATCCAATGTCTGTATAATCTTAATTATACATTGTCCTCGCATATACACTTAGTAGTGGTAGAGTAACCATATCCGTCCCAGGCTTCTGTGCTTGACCCTTGTCTGTTGTATGCGTGACATTCCCGAATGGTCTCCTGGAAATACTTGTGATAAGGTTTCGGGAAGTATAACACTCCTTTTGTGCGTGTTTTGGGGTTTCACAGCGAGAGATGACTCGGAGGTCCGTGCTGGACGTGTTTATGGGAGACAAAGGATTCGATATTCGGTGGGTTAGGTGAAGGGTCCTTTCGTAGTTGTTAAACCGGGAAGATGAGGACTACACCAATTGAAATTGAATGGTGACAAAAGTATCTTGTGTTTCTTTTCAGTGTGTTCCGTTTTGTTCAATATTATTATTACTCTACATGGTTCATACCACAGTGTCTAGCACTGGTAGTGGGTGTGTTTCACTAGCTAGTAATGATACTTGATATCATGATCCCTGACAGGTCATTTTGTGATCGAGCGGTATATAAACGTCGCATGTAATTTGACGTTGGTGCAATCGTCGAGTGGGTGGCCCCACTCAATTTCCTACCACTAGACATGGAATAGGAGTGAGGATGGAATTATTTGTTTCAAGACTTTAGTGTTTTGATTATAAGTAACCCCCTTGTAAGTACAAGGTCATCATAGCTTACACGTAATGATCTTGAGGTCATATATGAGTGTCTTTGGTTTTATTTGAACGAGAGAGTATTTTAATTACTTTTTAGAAGGACGGTGATTTTAGTAAGCATACCAAATTCATTACAAACATGTGGTACTTAAATGTTTTTGTCATTGGTAACATTACAAAAGTCCTAATATGGTTCCCTTGCTGCTCATGCTAGTGTGTTCATCACACTCCTCCTGCTCCTCCATCATTCCTCTCAGTTGGACAGTCTCTTTTGAAGTTCCCTTTTTCGCCACATAGGAAGCACACTGGACTTACATTGATATTGGGGGTTGAAGCGATGTGCTGAGTCGGGGCCTTACAGAAACGGACGGAATGCCCTCTCCTGTTGCAGTTCTTACAGTGTAAAATCCGGCAAGCTCCTGTGTGATGCTAGTTACACTTTGGGAGTGCTCTCATATATATCTTGTATGATGTTTGAGCGATAGATGTTGTAGCTGATGTCGAGACATGTGTTGTGACTGTTATCGTAATTGTAGGGGTGGCCATGGGTTGTTGCCCTTTAGCGGATCCTTGAGATTGGTTGTGCTCCTTTTTGTTCCAAAACTTTCGCTTCTTGTTCGTAGTTTTGTGGCCTGAGGTATTTTCGTTGGTAGACGCCCGCTGGTGTTCTTGATTGCTATTGCGGTTAGTATTTCCGACACCATCTCTGTGTCTGTTGGCGTGGTTAGCATTGAGTTGCACCATGACGGCTGCCACGGCTGCCGTGACTGTAGCTTGAAAAGTAGCAGAGTCTATCTGCAAGGTTGGCGCCTTGCTAGTTGGTTGGTTGCCTCTTGGTGAAGACATAGCTCTGTTTCATGATGAAAACAACTTCGTGAGTGGGGATAATTATCTCAAGTGCATTCTTACAATTTGTATTCACATATATAAAATTTTGCACATTGTTGTACTATTCTTAGTGTTTCTGCTAACATTTCTGAGACGGAGTTATGGTAGTGGGTAGAAGTAGGTTTCATACGGGCGTCTTAAGATTTACTCATCTTAGGATCATGTTTGTTCAAACACACTTGGCTAATGATTTTTGATGGGATCTGGTGCATTAGTGCTGGAAAGATCGCACCTCATAGGTCTACGTAAAAGGAACCTATCAACCAAAATGTTTAAAGGTAAGACGGAAACGAGTCTTTAGAATGGCTATACGTCGCGAGTTTTCTAACTAAGTTTATCTTATATCAATTTGTAACGTAATTCGGTTGTTAATGGTTTTCTGTAAACAGTTCATAACGAGAGTCTTTATATGATAAACTCATGTGTTTTGGTACTTTTGTATCCAAGTGAAACCTTGTATGTTGACCCAAGCTAGGTCCTTATTATGACCCATTGATGTATGCTTAGTTATATAATTAAGACTAAATAGACCTTTGAGTCTGTTAGGTATGTCCTAAACCCATTTTGTTAATATGATTATAGTAATTCTGGCTTCAGCGAAAATTTTAACCTAGATGTAGGTTTACTCCAGACTATTGTAGGGAAAAGTTTTGATAGTGACTAGATCCCTTGATTAGTATAACCGCTTAAATCACAGTGTCGTGTTTACTCTTAGAATAGAGTAGCACCAACACATACTCATGAACCTATTTTACGAGGTATTGTGATCAGTATGAACTCTACTCATGACAGTTCGTCCCTTGTGATGCCCGAGGCAAAGTCGATGTATCTTGTAACTTTGCCAATCGACGCTTGGCTGCGATCATCTTCTCTTTGAATGCCGTGTGTCTACCCTGTCATTCTCTTTCCTCTTCACGAGCAGCGATAAGCTCCTAAAAAGAGTGTTGGCCTCTAAAATAGTAGTCTCTTTCCGAGTCTCAGGTACGTGAGACGGTAGGGTCTGTAGTAGCGTGCAGTTTTCTGAACTCGGGTTGTAGTTTTCCTGTTTTAATCCCCGATGTTCGCGATCTGCTGGGTTTTCGCCAGGAGGGATCTGTCAGTCGATCCCCCGTGGTTGAGATCATAGCACCCTCGTTGGTCCCCACATGGTGGTTGCTGTCATTGTTGTCGACATTCAACCCTCGATCATGGTTGCCCAACGGGGCACATGTTAGATATAATCGAAACGGTTCGCGGGAACCCTTGCTATGCATGGAGGATTGATTACCCCCGGTTCCGCTTCTAATTCTTCTCATAACCATCCACCGTTTCTCTGGTTGGGAAAGTAGGGGTCGCATGGTAAGTAGGATCTTACTATGTTATACGTGCGAGAATAGGAGTGGAAGAGATAACTACTAGGCGTATAACTCTATAATTAACTACTTATATGGGTCTTTAGTTTTCACATAAGTTGGTTATAGTATTTCAAAATACTCTTATAGTATTTTAATGTTTGATTTGTGCTTTTTAATGTTTGTTTGTAGGTAGAATTGGTAAGCTTTTAGACTTGTTGCAATGCCATAACCATTCTCGGGCATATGCTAATCACTTCTGGGTTAGACATAGTTGATCAGGCTATGTCCGTCCCAGACCTGACTATACATCCCCAAGCCTACTTGTGCCATTCAACAATCGTTTCTTTTGTTTAGTTCTAGCATGATGTTGACCTTAGTATGTATGCATGCATGTATACTTTTAATAAGAAACTATTCATTTTTAAAAGTATAGTTATTTGAAAAATGTTAAATCAGAGACCTTAGTCCCAATGCATTTATAGTTTGTATATCTTATGTGGTTCGATATACTTAGTTCACTATAAACAATGCTCTGATACCAAACTGTCACACCCCCAAACCAAGGATGGAGGAAACGTCCGGGGGTGGAGGACTTCATGCATAGTATCACAACAACGAGTATAATAGTGCTCAAAGTAAATACAACCATCATAAATATAATTGAAAAAGTTACACCAAAGTATATGTTTACATGATTCAAATCAATTACATTATGATGACAAAATGAACTGTTTAACGATTTATCATCCCATCCTCAAAACGCTGTTGATTTCCTTTTTTACTGAATTCCTGAGAATACAAGTAGTTTTGAAAAAAGTGTCAACACAAAGGTTGGTGAGTTCATAAGCTTTTTAGATAAAGAGTTTGGAAACCGTTCTTTCTAATGTGTTGTGTGTTACGAAGAAAAATCCAATATTTTCCTTTTCAAAGTTATGTGGTCCTAAATCCCAGGACCAAGAGTAAACAAGTATTTTCCATACTTAATGATATTATCGTGGTTTTAAATCGGCATAAAACCCTTTTTGATTTGAGGGAAAATCCCGTAATGAATGACGTGTACTCTTAAATACCAAGACCAAAAGTGTACAGTAATATCCGTACGTATTAAGATAGAAAGTGATTTTAAACTGACATAAACCCCTTTTGATTATGAAAATTCCCGTAAACTTTATGAGTTGTTAACTTCTTATGTGAGTCGCTATAACCATACTATGACTGAATGAACCTGCCACGACGTTTCTCAGGCGTCGCGAAACTGATATGACATTTGTCACCACAGACCTGCCGGTCTAGCTATTGCACGCAGCTCAGGTGTGGGGTATCTAACCCAATATAGATCTATACACAACTATCACATTATCCCTACAAGAGAATCTGGATATAACTACCAGGAATTTGGATCCCGCACTCGGACATACGGGAAGAGAATGTCTCACCATTTAAGTTAACAAGTATACCTGTGGTGTGCGTGAGGGTAAAACCTTTTCTTGTGGGAATAAAACCTTCCGAAATGTGTTTGATGTGTTAGGATATAACTACCAGGAATTTGGATCCCGCACTCGTACATACGGGAAGAGAATGTCTCACAATTTAAGTTAACAAGTATACGTGTGGTGTGCGTGAGGGTAAAACCTTTTGTTGTGGGAATAAAACCTTCCGAAATGTGTTTCATGTGTTAATGGAAACATAAACCATACCTATTATAGTTTATCAAAACGTTTAAATGTAATAGTTATAACTTTGTTTATTATGGTTAACTACTGTATTTGTGAAGGTAAAAACTCTTTTGTTTACCGATATGTATATGTACTTTTTACTAAAGTGAAGCAACATGCATTATAACAACTAATTGATTACCATACTTTTGTAGGTAAAAATCCATTTGTTTTCTGTTGTATGACTATATACTAAGTCAAAATGTCATCTATTTGTAAAAACATATTTTCATGTAAAGATTTACACCTTGCTCAACATGTTACAAGGTGAAATGAAATTGATAGCATTTTTCTGTTGTTAATATTTTCATTTACTGTTCTTAGAAAATTTATAGAAAAATTATCAAAAGTCCAAATCAGAATCTGTAAATTCTGAGAGTTTGGGAAATGAGTTTAGTTTGTTCATAATTTTTGTTATGTATTGTAATGACCTTCAAATTGTGTGAAAAAGTACATAATCACAGACTGGTCCGGATTGATGTTTGAAATGATGGGCAGTTTTGTAAAAATCACCATAAATTGTAGAAAAACCGTATGGAGATGTGAAAGTAGTCATTTTCAAGCTAAGAACTCCAACGATTTGCACCTAATACAATTTTGAAATCTAAAATGCTTAAGTTTTCCAAAATAGTCCTTGAATGGAGTCCAACTTTTCTGATGAAAGTTGTTAGAAAAGTTTAGTTATGTTCTTGGTGTTTTAACTTGTATTCCCCCCCCCCCCCCCCTAAAAACTTAAGAAAACATGAAAATGTAGGGTATGAACTCACCTTATGTGATTTCAGTAGGTGAATGTTGGAGAAGAGAAGTGTTCAACTCAAGAACACTTGAAGATGCCTTGAAGATTTTCGAGAATCTAACACCAAAGTGTTGGAGTTTGTGTAAGAAATCAATGATTTGAGTAGAATGAAGTGTAATAATCACAAAGAGGATGAATTATACTTACCAAGAGTATAATGAAGCTTGATGATCAGCCTTGAAGTCTCAAAATAGAGAGGAAAAGTTTGAGAGAAAAGTGTTTGATCTTTAGGTGGAAAATGAGAGAATGAATGAAGTGTGAGGAGAGAGGATGGCTGTTTCAGGTCCTTAAGAGGGGTTTCGGGTCCTTAAGTCCTTTTTATCCGTTTTTGCCCTGTTTTAAGCGGTTTTTGACCTGGTTAAGGGTCGGGATGGCCCGAAAGACTACAAAAAGTTTAAGGAAATTTTGAGAGAGATTTGGGAAAGATTTCACATTCTTGGAGAGATTTCTCATACAAAGAGAGATTTAGGAGAAATTTGACATACATGGAGAGATTTCTCATACGGAGACAGATTTGGGAGAGATTCCACATTCTTGGAGAGAATTCTCATACAAAGAGAGATTTGGGAGAGATTTGACATTCTTGGAGAGATTTGGGAGAGATTCTAGATAAATAGAGATAGATTGAAAACGATTGAGGGAGGTTTCGTGTGTGACATTTGTGAGTGGTTGGCTCCACAACGCAAGGTCCATAAACCCCGTTAAGCCATGTTTAAGGACCGTACACACTCCCGGTGAGTATGAAACATTGTTTTATCGGTTTGGTTCGTTACTTACCACAGTTTTAGCTTACGGGAATCTAGATGTACGGACATTTCGATTGATGATTTCTCATTAGCATAGCGAGTTGTGTAGTGATTACCTAAAGTAAGCCCTAGTACACAAGGTTTAGTTGAATCGATCGCTTTGACTTGTTTACTTTAGTTGACTTTGACTTGAATGGAATTTGACGGTTGTCACAATTGTCACTCTCAACATTTGGAATGGCAACAAGTTCAGGCTCACATTTAGGAAACTCAGAAGTACCCTCCCCATATTATGTTTGGACTCCTTCACTAGATCCCCTACCACCACCTCTATTGCCTCTTCCACTAGATCCCCTACTACCACCTCTACTCCTTCCTCCACCAACCCTTCCACCACCTCTAGATCCTGTTTTAGTTCCAGAACAATTAAGCAAATCAGGCTCCAACCTAGGCCTGTCCATTTTTTTTCTTTGGTTCAGGTTTTGGAACCACTGTAGGATTCTTGCATGATGTTTTATTGTGTCCCCTTTGTAGACAATTTTTACACTAGACAATTCTACCCTTCCTTGACACTTGAGAGTACTTGTCTTCATTTTCTAAAACATGTCTTCTTCTTTTAACACTAGGCCTTCCTGGCATCCTCCTTTGAATGGGTGGAAGGGGCTTAGTGTAACTTGTTTCTTCCCATAAGATACTTCCATTAACTGGGTGTATATTCTGATCATAAGTTGCCTTGTAATTATTCTTGCTAAACCAACTACTTATAAAGTTAACTAGATCTTCATTGGTGTACAATATTGCCACTTGTGCATGCACACAAGGTATTCCTGAAAGTTCCCATAATCTACAAGCACATATTTTTTCCTTCAAGTTAACTCCATAGTTTTGAAACCCATTCCTTACTTCATATTCATTCACTCCACTTTGAATTGCATGCCAACTTCTGCAAACATATAAGACAAAAAATAAGATGCAAACACATAAGATAGAAAATGCAAAAACAAAACAATTGAGAATACTTACTTAATGTCTTCTCCAAATTCTTCCATCTTTGTTATCGCGGAAGGACAAACTTCACCAACCCAGTTTTCAACCTCTTGTTTTAGATTGAAAGCCCTTTCCATCATGTAAATCCTAATCTCTTCAAGCATAGTCAACAAAGGTTTCTTTCTTGCATCTACAATGATTGCATTGAAACACTCAGTAATCCCATTCTCTAAAGCCTCACAAGCCAAGCCAGTAGAGAAATAAGCCCAGCACCATGAAGTTGGTTCACTTGCCATGAGATGATCATAAGCAGCAGAACTTATTGCCCTAATCCTTTCCATATTAAACTTGAAATCTCCTTCTATAGTAGATTTTGCAGCTACCCAAAACATGTTTCTGAACTACACTCCACTATAAACTTTTCTGAAATTGGCATAGATATGCCTTGCATATTGCCTATGCTCAACATATGGTAGAATATCCTTACTAGCTTCAACAAAACCCTATAACATGAAAAAAAATGTTAATTAGCAACACCATACACTATTGTAAATAATGAAAAATAAAGAGATAGTTACTTTACCTTGTGTTGGTCACTGATTACACACACACCCTTTCCACCCTGCAATCCAAGATCATCATTAACCAAATCCATGAACAATTTCCAGTTGTTCTTGTTCTCTACATCAACAACTGCCCAAGCTATAGGATACACCTGATTATTGGCATCCCTACCTATTGCAGTTAACAATTTCACCCTTACACTGTCCCTTCAAAAAAGAACCATCCAATCCTATTACCCTACGCCATTCCCTTTTCCTCCCCTCTCTTATTGCTTTAAAGCAAATGTAGAATCTATGAAATGTTGAGGTATTATCAGGGTTTACAGTAACTGTAATCCTAACTGTGCTGTCTGGATTGGATCTCAGTAGCTCATGCTCATAATCCCAAACTCTTGTGTAGTGGTCACTCAAATTCCCATGAATTAATGACAGTGCCCTCATATTTGATCTATAACACTTTGAACATGAAATTTTGCAATGAAATTTACTTTGTATAATTACCTGCATCCCTTTGAATTTTAAATTAGGTTTCCTGATCAACTCCTTCACAAATTTCCTAGCTAACCAGGTAGGATCCATAAGCCTTGAATTGTTAAAATTCCTAACACATTTATGAATGTCTATCATCTTTTTGACTTGGAAAGACCTATCAACACTCATCCAAGAAGCCCTAACCACAAACGGACACTTCTATGGATCACTTCCACATATTGTCACTAGTCTAACACTATCACATTTTTTTAAACGGATTTGAAAACCCTTACTAACAACATAGTTGGTCAAACACAATTTCAGTTCATGTGGGGATTCATACCTTTCACCAAGCATAGGTCTCATTTTGTTCCATTTTACCTTTGGATTATGGGTGGAATACTCAAATTCCTCATCACTACCTTCCTCATTACTACCTTCCAGATAATCTTCATCTGATTCTTCTTTAATGATTCCAGTTTGAGCATCATTTTCAGATTGAGCATCATCTACTACCTCGTAATCGTCTTCTTCACATAGAATATTGAGAAATTCATCTTTGCATCGGGAATCTTGTTTCTTTTTTAAATACGCATCCAGCTCCAAATCTATTGTACCAAAATCATGGATGTCATCCATGATTTCAACTGCACGGGGGTAAAAAACCCTAGTTTACTGAGGGGAAGGGAGAAAGTGAAATGAGAGAGGTAAGTTGTATTGTGTATGTATGTGTGCAAATGAGATCGATTAAACCCACGTAAGCAACTCCTTTCCACATAAGCCAATTTAACCAGCTAAATGAGGGTTGTCGGTAACATAGGGCCAAAATGTTCGATTTACCCGGTTTTTTCGGTTTTTTGGTTCAAAAAAAATGTTGGGACAAAAGTGTAACTTTTCCCAAAAGTTTGGGACTTTTTTGAAGATTTCCCTAAGTTTAATATATATATATATATATATATATATATATATATATATATATATATATATATATATATATATATAAACAAGTCAGTCTTACCATTAGTAAGCCTTATTAATGAAGCCGGTCTATAAGGGGGGTATAAGGTTACTGCCTATAAAATTGTAGTTTAATGGGTGTCCACTCTCACCCACCGCTTCCTTGACCGGTGGAGGGACGTAAGCCGAACGTGTAGGATAGGACATTAATTCTCATTATAAGTATAATGATAACTATAAAGTAACTAAACCTTTATTAAATTCCCAATCTTAGTTACTTTAGGAAAATGTGAATATGGTGATATCCCATGAAATTGCACTTTACACCTTGTTAAGTCGTTAGTGGAGCGTGTGTAGTTAACCGACACAATAATCTGGGACTGATAGTGTGTGTCAAAGGGTATCTTGATGTTAATCATAGATCAATGGAGCGTGTATGGTTAACCAGCATGTTCATGATCATGATCCTCGGCATCCCAGTCAAAAACTTTGGGTGTACCAAGCTGATTTGCGTGGTTATCCACATCATGTTCATGATCCTCGGCATCCCAGTCAAAAACTTGAAGAGCACAATTGAGATTTAAACTTGCGATTGAAAAACTCAGTGAATCTCAAAGGATCTAGTAATTTCAATCCATTTAAAACTTAATAATCAATTTTGTTTTTCATGGTGGAAATTGGTAAATCGTCATTTACCTACCTTTAAATATTTTGCAATTGGATTACGGCATCCCTCTTCCAAATTGTAAAATATTGTGTTGGGTCTTAGCCTTAATATTTCATTTGGGTGTTATATTAAGGACTTAAATCAACTAACTTGAATTTCTCCCATTATAGATGTCTATTTCAGATAACTATGGTCTTCCTGAATCTTTTGGAAAAATCTTTGTTTATAAAGATGATTATCCACAAGGCGATCATGGTGAAATATTAATCCCTTTGTCGTGTTGTAGTGGAACTTCACTTCCTCTACCTCCTCCAATAATTCTCGCTAACCCACAAGTTGAAGGTCAATCAAAGGCCTATTGGCATGAAGGAAAGTTTGTATGTGCTCACGTCTTGGAGATGAAGTTACATATTGACAAGCTGGGAGAGTTGAGTGTCGAAGTCTCGAGGAAGTTGGCTGCTAATTTGGTTCTTCAGTCACTCCCTGATTCGTATAGTGAGTTCTTTAAGGACTACTATATGACAGGCCACGACATGACCCTTATTGATCTTATCTATTAGCTTGTTGCTGCTGAATCAACAATGATTTGGCACACTGGGAAAGCTAATTTGATTGGAAGATCTACTCCCCAAATTTCCATGGACATTGACAATGGTAACATTGGAAGTCCAGAAATACTTTCTTTTCCCAATGGAAAAGGATCGGCCATGGTCAAGTCATTTGACCAAATGGGAAAGGGGAAGCTAAGTCTAAGATAGTCTCGTGTACCATTCCCAAAGAGTCCATATGTTTCAATTGCAAAGAGAAGGAGCATTGGTTGCAAAGCTGCCCAATTTACCTGAAAGATCATAAGGATGGTAAAAGTCAAAATATTTGATTCTACTTAAGGTAAGTCCATTATCTAACTCTATTAAGTTCCTATTTGGATATTCTTAATACATGATGTAATGTAATTACATTTTGATGTTTTGTAGAATCGAAGAAATGAAAGGAAGCTTAAAGGAAGAGTAAGTTGATTCTGATTGTGAAGAGATGGATTTCAATCGCATGGTTCGATGATCAGAATTTTATGCTGTTGCTTAAGAGTTATGATAGATTGCTTAGGAATAGATAACAACATAGTTTTCATATGTATTTGCATTTTAAGGATAAGTTTTCCGCAATTTTTATAAATAAAGAAAAATTTTGAAATTTATTTTATTTTAGGTTTCCTTACAATGCAATTTGTGAAAATTGTTTCTTATATGTTTCCATTGATAGCAATATTGGAAAATGGATTTGATTCTTTCATTTGTGGTAGTGTCGAGAACTTGCCAAATAAGGAAAGATTCTCATCACCCAAGTTTCAATTGGTTAGAAACTTGGAATCATGCAACTTGTATTGTATAATTAATGAGAACTTTCGTCATTGGGAAATTAAGACTAATTCCTTGTTCACATGTATATGTGAGTCAAGTGAAGGACTAGAAGATTGGGTACACTTGGTTGTGTGTTGGTCAGGTCCACCACAATGAATGATCAAACTATTCGTTATAATTGACTAAAGTTTAGTAAATATGGTTATACTTACAAGATTAAGTATAATTATGAATCTTTGAAAAGATTTCAATGTGTAGCAGAACGAATAAGAAGAATCAAATTAGGCAGAAAGATAAAAGTTTATCCAATATGAAAAGACGGGAGAGTACTTTAGTATCATGTTTACGATCATCTTAACGATTATGGAAAACCATATCACAATTGATCCTCTAAGGACATCTTAGTGCATTTGTATGGCTAAGAAGAGGAATTGTGAATATATGACTCTAGAAGATGAGTCATACTCCGTTCCAAAATCAAGTCTTAAATTCATACTCCAAGATTGTGCCTTAAGTGATAAAATCTTAAGAAGGTTTATAACACTTGTCAAATGTAGAGTAAAATTGTTCTTACTCTTATACATTTGAAATTGCTAAGTTGTGATGTCTTGGTAAGGACAAGATTAACTAAGAACAATTGTGTGAAGTGTTTATCTTGATAAGAATCTGCACTAACTCTTGAATATTTGTTTGTCAAAGAATGCTTTGTGACAAAAGAATCTTATATATCAAGAGGTCAGTGTGAGTCTTAAAGATCTTGACAAGTTTTAAGAACTAATCAAGAATAAACCTATTGTTAATCACTAGCGCACGACCTGAGGTTGTAACTTATCGTGCTGACATATTCTTATTTATGTGCTCATTCCAGTTATAAGTTGACTATGCATGTGAGTTCTATGAGTTCTCAGTTGTTTGCACAAACCAAAGCACCTGGATCAATCAAAGTTTCATTGATCAGTACGGGTGAACTGCTTAACAACTTGAAAGACATGGTAGGCCCTTGTGCTACCAATTGGTAAGAAATTAAGATTGAGCCATTTCAGTCCATATGAGTTTGGATTTGTCACTAATCTTGTCTTATATGTATGGTTATGAGAAATTCACATGGATAGGAAAACATACACCAAAAAATCTAAGTGTCATAAGGTTTCTCTCCAATTCATGAAAATGATTGTGAGGAAACGCTTTCACTAAGTAGATTTTCATAGTTAGCAATTGTGATATTTGCATTCTTAAATTCGATTATGATTACGGCATCCCTATTCATAGTTCGAATTGTGAGAAATAGCGAAGGTCTAAACATTTGAAAATTATTGTTGTATGTTCTAAAATTGTTTAGACACACATTTGAGCTATCTAAGGAAAGGTGTATGAGTTTGAGAAGCCTAGATAAAGTCTTATCTAAGCATCTTGTATCATAAATCTAAACTTTGGAAAGGAAGTCAATAATTATTGATGTCTAGAAGTCCAGCTGATTTCTGAATACATGTCAAAACTAGTGGGAGCGTAATGTTATGCTAGAAAGATTATAGTTATTATGCTTGTGGGAGCATAATTATTATGGAAAGTGTTGCAAGTTAGCAATGTTAATTATAGAAAAACAAAAGGTTTAAAATCGAAAAGTTGCAAGTTTTGAAAAGTTGTTTTGCTATAATTAAGGGAAAGGAAATTATACTTCATTTCAAATCTAAAAGCTTAGATTGAGATTTTTTAATCAAATTTAGTCAAGGATATATATGAATATGTTGGAATGGTTAAACATAAGGAAATTCTATATATATGGAAACGATTATTGCGTTCTCAAATTTGGTTATGATTACGACATCCCTCTTCATAGTTCGAATTGTGAGAGCATGGAAAATAGAAATATTATAGCAAAATACTAGTCAAGTATCATGTCTTTATGAATCGTGTCTACTATGCTTCGGGTACAGGATCGATTACATGTGCTATAATATTCATCCGTTCTAAATTTTCCAAATGTCTAGGGCATTAAGAGGGAAAAAGGACTAAAACCGGATATGACTAAAGTGGTTAACAACTGTTAAGGACAATCTAAGGTTCGCCAAGGATTGGATGCTTGTAGTTGGAATTATAAAAATGGATGGACCATATTGACACACTCTGAGAAAAGGTAACTCTTGTTTAGAAGTGATAGTCAAAATGGGAACATGGAAATGTTTAAATAAGTGGAAGTTATTCTTTACATCTGTGTAAGATTAGGGAACTTAATGCAAGAAGGATGTTTAAAGGAATGTACTTTGAATTTGAGACATCGTTTCCATGGAATTGCTCTCCACTTGAATACTTTGTAATGTATGTTGCCATGTCTCTGTGACTTTTGTGCATAGTCATTACAAGAGGATCATTGCATATAAGTTTAGAATCTAACATATTACAGTAAATGGAAAGAATTTGATATTCTTACATTTACGATAAGGATTTGGAATTATGAAATGAGAATCATTGAAATGTTGTCAACTGATCTATTTCATAAAGTAAGGATCATAGATAAACATAGTGTGCATGCTTGGAGAATGGGACAACTATTGTTTTAATTCAAGTATTAAGTTGATTATACGAAACATTATACAATGAATAATGAGTAATCAATATGGCACTCAAAAGTTTTAGGGTCATATAGGATTAGTATTATTCTTGTGTTTCACTTTGCATGCTTTGAATTCCTGAATAACTTGGATATTCAAACCATCCATAGTTGATCATACTTTGGAAGTAGGTATTGAGGCTAGACTATCATGAATGGGTCTGTCGTTTCTCTAGGTGTTGTAGACATAGCACAAGTTTGTTGCAGTGTTCATGAGTACTCTTGGAATAAGATTCGAGAATTTGATTCAACCCACGCTCATCTGAATCACTTCATGGATTTTATCACGAGTGATTGTGAGACGATAATATCTTATTGTAACATCCCAAAATTCAAGACTAAAAATTTCTTTTAATAAAACATTACTTAAAGCCAAATCATCAATCCAAAACATTATCAGAGTATTAATTTCCAAACATATGTTCATTATCAGAGTAAAACATTCCCAGGCTGTCTAATCTATGGTGTATGCCATGCGATCACCCCGAGCTCTTCCCTCCGCTACCGGAAGTACCTGAAACCAAAACTGAAAATCGTAAGCACGAAGCTTAGTGAGTTCCCCACCCTACCAAATACCATGCATAACCACATACTACACATACTGGGCCACGCCTGCTATTCTGGGCCTCGCCCCCTACCTCGGGCCTCGCCCGCTACAACGGCCCCGCTGCTCCAGGCCCCGCTTGACTTCGAGCCCCGCTTGGATACAGATCTGTTTCACTTAGCCTCGCCTGTCACTGGGCCTCGCCCGCTAACATATAATAGCACATAAACATATGACAACACATAAGCTAAACATATGCTAACGGATCCTATCATAAGGCCTCGCCTATCCTGGGCCTCGCCCTTGTCCTGCTACTGATGAGTCATGGAACCCTGTCCACGCTCCTACTGATAGTCAGATATGGGCCCAGCCCACACTCGCTCCTTCCCTAACTTGGGCCTCGCCCCTGTTCTGCTACTAATGAGATGTGGAACGTATCCACACTCTGCTATTGGTGAGGTACGGGACCTCGCCCACACTCGCCTCCCTACTAGGCACATATATGTATCACACAGACAACAAGTATAAACTATCATATAAACCATTTCATGGGCACCCGCCCGCCATCATTGGACATCATCCTGAATATCATACTAGCATACTGTGCCTAGGGCTAACCCCGGGTCTTCTACTCGTAACTACATGGGCCGGCATTGTGGCCTTAGACCCATTCACACATAGGGAAACTCACCTGCACTTGCTGAACTTGCTGATAAACCCTCTAGCTGTTTCCCGGCAACTCTCTAAACTCCTGCTCCACTAGCTCCCCGAGCTACCAATACCAATGCAACACTTAGTCTAACTATCCCCCGAAAGCCAACTAAGTCCACACTGGTCAAAGTCATAGTCCTGGTCAAATTCAACCTTCCAGGTCAACCCTACTCGCCAAGTCTGCCTTCTGATTCGCCGAGTTCATATGCTCAGAGTCCTTCGTTTCACGACTCGACTCGCCGAGTCAGTCCATGACTCGTCGAGTCTACCGATTTCCAAGTCGTGTCCTGTCCAACTCACCGAGTTCCCACTCAACTTACTGATCCAAGTCTTAACTCGAAGGGTTTGGGGTTTCGCGACTTGACTCGCCGAGTCCAAGAACAGACTCACCGAGTCCAAGGCAATCTTCAACAGACTCGCCGATTTGTTATTCCAATTCGCCGAGTTCCTGCCCAACTTCAACCAACTCGCCGAGTCCACCCATGTGACTCGCCAAGTCGCTCCAGTTCTTAATCCATACAGTGGCTTTTCGAGCCATGCAGGGGTTCCAAATCATAGATCCATGCTTCCAAAGCTCAATCCTCACGTAAAGTTGCAAACTTTACGTATAACTAAAGAGATCTAGGCTCAAAACACACTAGGGCTAGGTTTTAGGACAAAAGGGATTCACCAAATACTCAATATCTGATGCTTTATGACATATTGGACCATCCCAACACTAGATCTGAAGTGGCAACAACATATCTAAGCCCCAAGCTCGAATTGGGTCTCACACAACCATAAAACCCCCAAATCTCATAACAAAAATAGATCTATATGAAAAGGAGGGAAGATAGCAGCTTATTACCTCCAAGATGAACACTAACCGAAGTAGATCTCGGATCTACACCTCTCCTTTGAAGCAACCTTCTTGATCTTCAAGTTCCTTTCCAAAGTTTCCTTCCTCCAAAGCTATTTCTCTCAAATCATGGAAGCTCACACGAAATCTAGGGTTTACAGGCTCTCTAGGATGATATGGAGGCTGAGGAAGGGACATAACATCCTTTATATAGGATACAACTCCCGGGATTAGGGTTTTCCTCGTTCAGACCAGACTCGCTGAGTCCCTTAGCCGACTCGCTGAGTCAGTCACTTACTCCTCGACCCGGATCTCGCTCGAACTCGCCGAGTTCCTCTTTGGACTCGACGAGTCTGCCCTTTGACTTAGAGTTTCCTTTCCTTTCTTGGCCTTCTTGATTTTGGGTGTTAACACTCTCCCCCACATAAACTAAACTTCATCCTCGAAGTTTGCTATGGCCAACCGCCTACGATCTGCTTCCAATACTCTACTAATTACTCCAACACCAGCTGCCTACCTTCGCTGGTCTTTCTCTCGGTTATTCCGACTAACATTAATCCTTGCGGATAATAATCTCAGGTCAACCCTGACCCTGAACATTCTGGAAACACAACTTACTCAACCGTCAATCTTCCTGGTACTCTCCGAGTACTGCAACTGAACCCATAGGGGTTCACCCCCTCTTTCCTTGTGCGATTTCCGCCCTTTCCAGGGCAACCTTCCATAACGAACTACTTCCTCTGACATTGTGAAGGTTCTATCCTTCACCCACTGCATCACCCTCGTTACATCCAATACGGGTCATTACCGCTAGTATCCACTGAGCATTCCTCTCTACTATAATTGGGTGACGAGAACCCCACGGTCAACTAACTGAATTCCACCATAGACCACTTAACAACACTGCTACTGGCTAGAAATTTCTGTCATTCCTTATCTGTCTTCCGGATGAACTGAGACCACCCTGGTCCCTACCAATCTATCAATATCTGGATTACCGGCTCCCACCGGTCGCTAGCCCCAACACAACTCCTAGTCGCTCCCAGTGACTTTCAAAGAAACTTCGACCACCTATAACTGCTCAATCTATTCTGCCATTTAGGCACTACAATCCTGGGATCCTCGATCCCCTATCTCGACACTAAGGTCCTTACCAGTTCCCACCTGTGCTGCTAAAACTCACGGGCCTCGCCCACGGATCTTACCCACCTCTATCCTTCTAGTCTCACTTGTCTAACCACTCTCGCATGGGCCTCGTCAATGGGTCTCACCCAACCATACTACTGAGCAACCCTGCTCTCACGTCTCACCTATACTGCTACTCTCATACGGGCCTCGCCCACGGGTCTCACCCAACTACATCTTGGAGCGGCCTCTCATAAGGTCTCACCTCTCTAGGGCAATACAGGCAAACTCCCTACTATTCTCATCCACTACCCATTCCTGATCCCTATCTGATCACTAGGAGATAAGGGCCTCGCCCTAACTTCGCCAACAAAAATACTATGGAATGCTACGGCTTACTCGCAGTCTTACATCACCTTCCATCACTGACTGCTAGTGGATGCTACGGCTGCCCCGTAGTCTTACAACATTTTCTACCACTGACCGCTAGTGAATGCTATGGTTGCCCCGTAGTCTTACAAAACTTTATACCACCGACCGCTAATACAAACACACCCCATGCTATCAGTTCTCAAGATCCTCCTTCCAACTCACTCGAGTCCTACAGGCGATCCTCCAAACTGAATTCCCAACCATGTACTAACCATCACCATTACACGCACTAACTGATGGGGAGTTTCTCAAACTCCCAACCTTGAACTCCTCAATCCATCAAACGATGTACTTCTTCTTTTCCTTCTCAGAGATCGCGTAATCATTCTGGATCTGCGTGCTCATACCCTTGTACACTCGGAGGATTCTCCCCCACTTCGATTCTGCTTACACCTCGCTGCTCAATGCTCGAAAAGAAATCCCAATCCTTGCTACTATTCCATAATCAATCTGCTGAGGAACCCCGAGCTTACCATAGTCAGGGATCTAAATAGTCCATTTCTAAAACTATACGGCTTCGAACTAGCGAGACATACCAAGTCCCTCCCAGGCATGCTACAGTTACTGCATCCTAAGTAAACTTCTCCAATAGAGCCCATCCCTTAACTACCATTAAAATATCCAAGGTATGTAGATGGCATATAACTCGATCACAATCAAGTCGCACAAAATAAAATACTCATACCAATAATGATGCAGAACCATAACATTATAATCATGCACAAATAAAAGAACTAAAAACGGAAGTCGCATACCTGCAACATCCGATGCTGCTCGCATCTCCAAGGTAGTCATCTGAAAAGCCCTGCCTCCTACCGCAGGCGCCTCTGCACGGCCCTGACGGCCGTCCGTGATCCTCAAAGTTGCAAGGGCAGGTGCCATCACCCGTCCCGCTGGAAGCAAACTGGGGCACTGGGCCTTCTTGTGGCCCCACTGATTGCAGTGAAAACATATCAGGTCAGATCCCTGAGTGGTGGTAACAGTACAATCCCTGCTAAAATGACCAGTCTGGCTGCACTTGAAGCAGCCAGACTCACCACCGCTACCACTCCTGCACGTGCCCCCGTGCGCCCTACCACACTTCCCGCACCGACTGCGGTCCTGATAATCCCTCGTCTCGACTCCGATCCCTTGGGCCTTTTGCCCGAGCCCATGGCTGCCTGAACCTCATCCGGCTTCCTCTTCCGGATCTGCTCCAAATCAATCTCTCTCTCTCTCTAGCTCGCGCGATCATATCCTCCAACGTTTTGCAACTGGACCTGCTCACAAATTGCCTGATGTCATCCCTCAACATCTCATGGTATCGGGCCTTCTTCATCTCCTCATCCACGACATACTGCGGTACAAGAAGAGCCCTCTCCGTGAACTTGGCGGTGATCTCCGCCACAGTCTCAGTGGTCTGCGTCAAATCCTGAAACTCCCGTGCCAACTGCTGCACCTCAATAATCGGTGAAAACTCAGCCCTGAACATGGCTGAAAAATCACTCCATGTCATCGCGTCCAACGCGGCATCATCACCCAAAGCATGACCAATCCCTCGCTCTGTCCTTCAGAAGACAAGAAGCGAGTCTGACCTTGTCCCCCTCAGGACACCGACTCGTACGGAATGCGTTGGCAACATCAGCCAACCATCTGCTACTAGCGATGGGGTCCTTAGCCGCATGATAATCTGGTGCCCCGCAAGCCCTGAACTCTCAAAATGTCAAGGTACGCGCTGCCATCAAAGCCATCATCTCAGTATGGAAGGTTCCCAGCCTCTCATCCACAATCTCCAATATACCCTCCTTGACCGTGCCAAAGATCACAGGAGTCTGATCTAGAATACTGCGCGTAACCTCCACTGATATCAACTCCCTCATTCGCTCCTCGAGCTGCTCGGCTCCTGAAACCGAGCATGATCCCTCTCCGGTGCCTGATCCGCCCACTGGTCTCTCTCGCAACGTCACCATGCTGAAAATATAATACATCCACTATCAGAATACTTATCACCGATGTGAGACCAAACACACGCACAACCAAGTTCCCGGTCTTGTCTCGGCTTTTCCCGAATCGAGTACGGATCCTCTACTTTCAGTAGTACGGGCCCATACTACCTTCTACATCTATCCGTACTTTCCTCAAGAACTGCTTCGACTCCACCAGGTCCCTTTTCCACTACTACTGCTCCCAGCACTATCTCATCCTAGGCTTACCCTAGGGAACCTCTGACTCAACTCAAACCAGTCCTCAGCTGCTGAAGGCCTCCTTGTGATGCCAATTAGCCATCACCTGAATACCATCACATGTGATGAGGCTCAGATAATCCTTCGAGTAAAAGACTCGTCCCTATAACGGTTAGACTCAGACAAGAGTTGCACAATAGGGCCAAATCCGACACTCTTAGATTATTCAACCTTGATCACATGTGACGTGACGTATTCACCATATGGCTAACACCCATCACTCGGAATCCCACAATGCACAAAGCAAGCAGCATTAAGACAAAGGAAAATCTAACCATAACATACTCAAGCAATCATAATATCATACCAAGAATCTGTACTAGCATGCAACGCAAACTCATAAACTCAGGCATAACTTAAACATGTTATCCTACTACTGTCTAATCAGCACTATCATGCAGCTCAAAGCACATATAATAGGCACATAAGGCATCCTCCCTAGATCCTTAGTCCTAATCTAGCATGTTGTTCTACTAACTGATAATCATAACATAAACTTGTATGGGTATTTTGGGGTACTTACTTGAGCTCGGCTGATTGCATGCACCACACCCTTTTTCTCTTTTCAAAATTCTTTTCTTTCTGAGTTCTTTTTGCTTTTATAAAACTGTTTTCTTTCTCAAACTCTTTTTACAAAACTATCTTTTCATTTTGAAAACTTCCATACCAATTCCTTAGTTTGAGTTCAGACACACCCGAGAGCACGTCCGAATCCCTCAAACCAAGGTTCTGATACCAACTTGTAACATCCCAATATTCAAGACTAAAAATTTCTTTTAATAAAACATTACTTAAAGCCAAATCATCAATCCAAAACATAATCAGAGTATTAATTTCCAAACGTATATTCATTATCAGAGTAAAACATTCCTAGGTTGTCTAATCTATGGTGTGTGCCATGCGATCACCCCGAGCTCTTCCTTCCCTCCGCTACCGGAAGTATCTGAAACCAAAACTGAAAACCATAAGCATGAAGCTTAGTGAGTTCCCCACCCTACCACATACCATGCATAACCACATACTGCACATACTGGACCACGCCCGCTATTTTGGGCATCGCCCCTGCCTCGGGCCTCGCCCGTTACAATAGCCCCGCCGCTCCAGGCCCCGCCTGGCTTCGAGCCCCGCTCAGATACAGATCTGTTTCACTTAGGCCTCGCCTGTCACTGGGCCTCGCCCGCTAACATATAATAGCACATAAACATATCACAACACATAAGCTAAACATATGGTAACGGATCCTGTCCTAAGGGCTCGCCTATCCTGGGTCTCGCCCTTGTCCTGCTACTGATGAGTCATGGAACCCCATCCACGCTCCTACTGATAGTGAGATACGGGCCCAACCCACACTCACTCCTTCCCTAACTTGGGCCTCGCCCCTGTTCTGCTGCTAATGAGATGTGGAACGCCATCCACACTCTGCTATTGGTGAGGTATGCGACCTTGCCCACACTCCCCTCCCTACTAGGCACATACATGTATCACACAGACAACAAGTATAAACTATCATATAGACCATTTCTTGGGAACCCGCCCGCTATCATTGGACCTCGTCCTGAATATCATACTAGCATACTGTGCCAAGGGCTAACCCTTGGGTCTTCTACTCGTAACTACATGGGTCGGCGTTGTGGCCTTAGACCCATTCACACAAAGGGAAACTCACCTGCACTTGCTGAATTTGCTGATAACCCCTTTAGCTGTTGCTCGGAAACTCTCTGAACTCCTGCTCCACTAGCTCCCCGAGCTACCAATATCAATGCAACACTTAGTCTAACTATCCCCCGAAAGCCAACTAAGTCCACACAGGTCAAAGTCAAAGTCCTGGTCAAAGTCAACCTTCCAGGTCAACCCTACTCGCCGAGTCTGCCTTCTGACACGCCGAGTTCATATGCTCAGAGTCCTTCCATTCATGACTCGACTCACCGAGTCAGTCAATGACTCGCCGAGTCTACCGATTTCCGAGTCCTATCGTGTCCAACTCACCGAGTTCCCATTCAACTCTCTGATCCGAGTCTTAATTCGAAGGGTTTGGGGTTTCGCGACTTGACTCGCCGAGTCCAAGAACAGAATCGCCGATTCCACGGCAATCTTCAATAGACTCGCCGAGTAGTTCTTCCAACTCGCCGAGTTCCTGCCCAGCTTCAACCAACTCGCCGAGTCCACCCATGTGACTCGCCAAGTCGCTCTAGTTCTTAATCTATACAGTGGCTTTTCGAGCCATACAGGGGCTCCAAATCATAGATCCATACTTCTAAAGCTCAATCCTCACGTAAAGTTGCAAACTTTACGTATAACTAAAGAAATCTAGGCTCAAAACACACTAGGGCTAGGTTTTAGGACAAAAGGGCTTCACCAACTACTCAATATCTGATGCTTTATGACATATTGGACCATCCCAACACTAGATCTGAAGTGGCAACAACATATCTAAGCCCTAAGCCCGAATTGGGTCTCACACAACCATAAAACCCCCAAATCTCATAACAAAAATAGATCTTGATGCAAAGGAGGGAAGATAGCAGCTTATTACCTCCAAGATGAACACTAACTGAAGTAGATCTCGGATCTACACCTCTCCTTTGAAGCAATCTTCTTGATCTTCAAGTTCCTTTCCAAAGTTTCCTTCCTCCAAACCTATTCCTCTCAAATGATGGGAGCTCACACGAAATCTATGGTTTACAGGCTCTCTAGGATGATATGGAGGCTGAGGAAGGGACATAACATCCTTTATATAGGATACAACTCCCGGGATTAGGGTTTTCCTCGTTCAGACCAGACTCGTCGAGTCCCCTTAGCCGACTCGCCGATTCGGTCACTTACTCCTTGACCCGGATCCCGCTCGGACTCGCCGAGTTCCTCCTTGGAATCGACAAGTTGGCCCATTAACTTAGGGTTACCTCTCCTTTCTTGGCCTTCCTGATTTTGGGTGTTACACTTATATTCTTAAAACCAAGACATGTGAGTTGTAGTTGACAAGTCAGTTGCACATTGACATTTGTAAACGCACCAGTAGCTTGGCGTTATAAAACATATTGTTTTGTGCGATTTGATGAGTAATTACAAGCAAGCATTTGAGTCGAAGTTTATATTTTCCTTTTACCCCATGTGGTTAAAAGTGATATCTATAGGCCCCTCGATGATTTAGTGATGACACCCCTAAGTGCTTGGCCAAGACTAGACTGATTTGATTTGTTCAATTATTTGGTCATCATAAATCGGAAAACAACAAATGGACAGAGAGAATGATTATAATCCATGTCTCATGTCCATATGATATCTGGAATGGAGCAATATATGATCCCTTATTTAATGGAAACGTCAATGACTAGGATGGACTATAATTGGTATGTACTTGACCCGAGAGTAGCATGGTCCCTTTGGGTTGCATATCACCACGATAATTTGATAGGATGGACTTTTGATAGTAGGTTATTTATGATTTATTAATATATTATAAGTTCTAATATATTAATATGAAATAATATCATTTAATTAGTATTGATCAACAATTAATTTGGAATTAATTTAATGATCAAAAGAGACTAATTAAATGTAAGGGGGTTGATTTGGTAAATCAATCATTCTTCTGGTGTGGGCTTACGGTTATTTAGGATGGGCTAAACCGATATGGTAGTCCATGGATAGTTCATAAGATTTTTAACCCATGGATCCTAAGTAAGATGAAAAGTCATTCACATTAGGGTTTACATGGATGTAACCCTAATCCTAGCCACATTATATAAGAAGACGCTAGGCTACTAAAATCGAACCTAGTGATCTTTGGAAGACTATAACTGATTTTTAGTGTGTATAAACTCTCTCAAAAGTCATCCTTTGTCTAAGGTGTGTTGTGAACCATTTAAGGTGTCACACGTGGGGCACTAAGTTCTTAAAGACCAAATACAACAAGTTCTACAAGCTACATAAAGAGGTTAACTCCTAACTAGTATTTTATATTGTTTATGTCAATTGCATGCTAGTTATAGGCTTAATTCTTTGGAAACAATATTGCATGTATAATTAGAGAAAACATAGATCCAAAGCATTTATGGTTGTATGTGCACCAGAGGATGTTGTAGTATACTAAAACCCTACATATAGATCTTGCCTTATTCATACATTGCTCCCAGAATGAAGCATGAACCAAGTTTCAAGTAACGTCGGAAAAGGATAGCAAAGTCGCATAAGACTAAAAATGTTGTCATAGTTAGACGAAAAATCATTGATGGTATAAATAACCAAGTTCTTTCCTTAAATGGTGGACTCAATGTTGTCGAATAGATAGATAATGGTTTTAATGCAGGTACAGTTACCCCAAGTTCTTTCCTTAACGTAATAGTTTCTTGAGATTGGTTCAAAACATCATAAACTATTCTACACAATGTGTGTAGAATAGTTCCTGCCAAACGTCATAATTGAGACGATCCAAATTGAGGAGTAAGGGGACAGAAGCACGAATATTGGTAATTTTGTAGGGGTTGTCGATAATGGTAGCCATTAAGAAGCAATGAAGAAGAAAAATAATGGAAAAAGTGTCGTGGGTAGAAAGAGATCAACAGTAGGTTAAAGAGAGAAGATGGAGGCTTCTGATAACACAATGTTGGGTCAAAAATATGGTTTATACTTTGATTTTCTAGGAAAATATATTTTTATGTAATGTTGTATGTGTTTGCAGTTTGTGTGTACAGCCGTACACGTGTGTACGGCCGCACACCCTGTGTACGGCCATACACAGGGTGTGCGGTTGTACACATGTGTATGGCTGGAGGTCCATATAAATAGAGGAGTGCATGTAGGAGTGTAAGGCTAGAGAAGAGAGAGAAACTAGAGAGAAGAAGTGTGTGTGAGAGAGAATCTATTGTAAGGAGCATCACTCAATTTCATAAATACATCATCGATTCATCTTCTTCTTCTCCCCCTTCTCTTCTATACTGATCTGACATCATCCAATTGATTGGGATTCCGCACCATTAATTGGATCTGATTGATACACAAGCAATTTTGGGGACTTGCAATTGGTATCAGAGCAAGGTTGTATCAATCAATTTTGTCAGATCTGGAGCTTATTTGATCTTATTTTGAAAAGATAATTGCGTTATTGGATAGATCTCTGAAAATTAAAGGGGGTTTCTTCTTTGCATTTTTCATAAAAACGAGTTTTTGATTGAGTTTTGGAGCAAAAAATGGTGAAAAACGTCGTTTTTTTCGTGAATTTGTTGAAGGAGTGCGGCTCAAAGTGTGTGGCTCAGCAGCGTCGGTGTGCGGCTCGGACGTATGCGGCCCCAGTGTGCGGTCTCATGTACGGTCCAGCATCTGCATCCTCGCTTCGTAGCTCTAGTCTTCGCAGCCCCTTTATAAAAAAACTCGGAAAGGAATTGAAGGTGTCGGGGATCGAACCCGGAACCTATAGATCAACAACTCCAGCGCCTTACAATCTCGGCTAGCAAGGCTCTTATGTTTTCCCTTCGAATCTCTTAAACTTAACATCTCCTTCTCACATCCTTTTTCACAAAATTAACACTTTTAGTCCAAAAAAAATCAATTTCTTTTTATTTTTAAATTTCATTTTCAACCAAAAATTTTAGTTTTTAATTTTTGACTTTTATTTTTGACTTTTGATTTAAAATTTTGACTTTGACTTTTAAAATCTGACCTTTGACTTTAATCTTTGACTTTCTCGTTTGACTTTTAATTTATCAAATTTAGCTTTTCGGTTTGACTTTTAAGTTTGACTTTTGTATTTGACTTTTAAAAATTAACTTTTAAGGTTGACTTTCTCGGTTTTTAAGTCAAAGGGCATTTAAAAATTATATATATATATATATATGTATATATATATATATATATATGTATATGTATATATATAATATAAAAAAAAAATAAAATAAAATAAAATAATGAGTTCTTCAAATATCAAGGTCAAAGAGGTAAATGAATCCGGTTGTTCTCCATCTTGTGTTAAAACTATTATTTTTTTACGAGAATCAATAGATTTATTAAAAAGAGAAAATGAGGACCTCAAATACGAAGGCTATACTCTTAGGAAAGGACAGAAATCGTTAAAAGCTCAATTAGAAACCAAAATCAAGGATTTCCGAAAACTCCAAGAAGAGTACAACAACACGTGTGAAAATTACGATCACATTAAATGCAAACTTGCTACTGTAACTAAAGAACTTGATGATTTGAAAATTAAGTGTGGAAAAACAGATATTAGTTTCAAAAATTACACTGCGTCAAGTAAGACAGTCGAGTCATTATTTGAAAACCAATTAAAATTCAAAGATAATCAAAACGAGGGTCTAGGGTATGATAGTGCTCCTCCCCCTTTCAATCATAACTATATATCCATACCTTTAACTCAAGAAGAGATTGACCGAGAACCATTTATGGTATACGGTAAACCAGTTTTTGAACAGGCAACTGAGGGTGTTGAGATGAACGATACTAATGATTCTACTTCCTGTGCAGGTAAAGTAGCAGAAGATGAGAACAAGGTGAACACTATTGAACAATCCAATGACTCATTGAGCTCTAAATCTGTTGCTTCTAACTCAGTTACTTCTGATCAACCTGCTGTTGAGAAGTACAGGCTACCAAATCAAGTGAAACAGCCGACTTGCTGCAAATGTGCATGTGGGAACAACCAGAGACGAGGCAAGGACACGCCACCAGGGGCAGGAAGAAACATCTCCACAATGAAGAAAAAGACATGTTTTCACTGTGGAACACATGGACACATTGTAAGAAATTGTCCTAATCATGCATATGTTCCCTACTATGCACAAGGATGGCAGAACGTGTAGGGTGGGAGATTTTACAAAAGAAATCACTCATGGTCACGTTCAGACCATGCTGACTGGAACACGCAGAAGGCCAAGAATCAAAACCATAAGGCCAAGAATCCAACTCCTAAGGTCAAGAAGGGAATGTCAGCCAAGAAGCCAAATCCAAGAGATGCTCCCGTGAAGCCAAAATCAGAGTCATCTCAACGGCCGACATCAATATCAAAAGAAAGTAGTGAGCCACCCATCAAAACGAAAAAGAAATGGGTTAAACCCAACTACAAATGGGTTCCGAAGGTCCATTCTCCCAAATCTCCTAACGATTCTAATATTTCAACATCTTCTGTTTGTGATAAACATGACATGTCGTGGGAAAATGTTCCTTACAAATATGACAAAGGTCGACCCTGTTTGAAAATGGACTGGGTTCCAAAGACCAACTGATCCCGCTATGTGTCGGAGCAGCTATGGAGGCATATCATCAGACTTCGGTTTGTTGGTAGTGGCTGTTCCAGGCACAAAATAGGAGACATCTCTCAACTATGCAACACTCAGAACATTGTTTTAGAGTATGTGTCCTTTGCGGGAAGGGAAGAAAGGAAGGGGTCACTCATGGGGATTGTGCTTAACGAAGTGAAGAATTTTCGGATCTGTTCTGAGATTACGCGTGCTGTTCTCAGACCTTCTGGATGCAAATTCAATCGGTGACTTACGGTTTTAGTTTTCTTCTCTATACTCCTGAGTTTTTCTTAAGCTAATTCGCTTTAAAGACTAATTTTTGTTTTAGGATAGTTTAAATTTGCGCATTACTTTCATTTCTCTCCTATGCACAAATTTAGGGGGACAAACAAAAACAAAAAAAAAAAAAAACAAAAATTAGAAAATTTTAAAAAGAAATAAATAAAAAAAACATTAAAAAAATTTAAAATAATAATAATAATAATATGTTGGTTATGGAATGTGCTTGAAGGAGATGTTTTGGGAAGTGAGTGATAACGGGCAATCTGAGTCTGTGTAACGTACCCAAAGTTGAAGGGTCTATGCGCTGGTTTGATGCGTCGGTAAGCATGAAGAATTTAACAGACTTGACTAGGTGCAGATGAACTTAAGGAATCTAGAGACTTGATAAATCTTGACCTAGTTAGTTCCATTTAGCCTGACAATACGACACTTGGATAGGTTGAGCAGGAAGATATATATGAGAATCTACTCGTCACATAAATTGAACCTGTATCTGGAACCGTGGTTTAACTTTTCCTCCATGTGCGGATTCTGTCCTTAATTCCGGTATTGATGGGGAAAATGGTAAATTCCGATAAATTAGGTCTGTAGAAAATCATTTTCTTTCTTTCTGTCTGTTAGTCATATGGTACCTCCTTTGCGTGATTGGAAGAGATCTGACCTGGACTGTAAGATATGCATCTCTATTTCTCTGCATATTATACATACATACATATATATATATATATATATATATATATATATATATATATATATACACACACACATATGAAATTCCTCTTATCTGTTAGCCATATGCTGTCTCCTTTGCGTGACTAACAATCCGACCTGGTACACAGCTTATGCACTATAAGTGATAATACTATGAATCTATCTTCTCCCCTAATGATCGTCTGCTCATCCGATGTAAGGAGTACTCTGGAAGTCCTTGATTACCGGGGCATATCAGGAAGCGGGAAACATGTTCTAGTACAATTAAAATTGAACACTCAAAGATTGTCTATAGATCTCACTGCTTAATTTAGGTGGACAACAATATCCCTGGTCGCCGTCAGTTGAATGGTCCTTATGATATAGTATCTAGAAACTTAGGATCAGATATACTATCTAGAAACTTAGGATCAGATATAATATCTAGGAATATAGGATCACATTGTCTTGTCACTTATAGTATGTCCTAATTTTGTCACAATTTTTCGTGTTTAAGTGGACAACAATACCGACGATCAACCAGACAAAGACGTGAAGATAGAAGGTACCGAAAAGCGGATAAAGGTTGTCTAAAAACTTTGATCACAAATCATTTTTAAAGTTAGATATCATATTATTTATGTTAAATTTGTTCATAGTTTTCCTCTATGCACAAATTTTAGGGGGAGAATTAAAAATAATTCAAAAATCAAACAAAAATCAGAAAATTAAAAATCCAAAAATAGTGTTATTTCTTGTTCAAAAAAATTAAAAAATCCAAAAATATTTTTGTTTTTGTTTTTATTTTTCCAGAAAATATAAAAAATCCAAAAATATTTTTTGTGTGCTAATTTTTCTTCTAGTTTTGTTTTGTCTTGAAAAGTGATTTCAAGTGTAGATGAGACTCATGGAGACCGTATCGAAATTTTCTGAGCCAAATCTTCATCCGTGAGCATCAAAGAATTTTCATTCGAAGGAGCAACAAATGAAGATTATTCTTTCAACATTCAATCTGTCAACCCCAGAAGCATGGTGAAGATGTACTTGAAGATTATGTGACAGATTGCATTGAAGCCTCCTCAATCAATTTGTTGCTATCTATGAACCTGCTGAAGTGATCTAGAAGATTATTTCTCTCTGTTGTTCTCTCTGAAGATTCTTAAGTTGAAAGTGCTATCTTTCAAGAATCTTTTCATCAAGCCTCCTTACCCAATGTGCGTTCAATGTCAAATACTGCAGAAAGCCCAACTGCTCAAGATGAAGTCATTTATTGAAGATTCATATGTTCATCTTGATGCTATGAAGAAATTTGAAGATTAATGCTAAAGCCAAGCTCCCAATGAAGATTAACAAGAAAAATCCAGCTACTTTATAGGGGGAGTTTGTTAGGTCAATTAGAAAAGAAAGTTATAAACCAAGGGGGAGATTGTTGGGTCAAAAATATGGTTTATACTTTACTTTTCTAGGAAAATATATTTTTATGTAATGTTGTATGTGTTTGCGGTTTGTGTGTACAGCCGCACACCCTATGTACGGCCGTACACAGGGTGTGCGGCTGTATACATGTGTATGGCTGGAGGTCCATATAAATATAGGAGTGCATGTAGGAGTATAAGGCTAGAGAAGAGAGAGAATCTAGAGAGAAGAAGTGTGTGTGAGAGAGAGAATCTATTGTAAGGAGCATCACTCAATTTCATAAATACATCATATATTCATCTTCTTCTTCTCCCCCTTCTCTTCTATATTGATCTGACATCATCCAATTGATTGGAATTCCGCACCATCAATTGGATCTGATTGATACACAAGCAATTTTGGAGACTTACACACAACATATACATGCAATACATCAAAGGAATGCAAAGCTTTAGGCAAATAATTAGTATCAGCTAAAGTACATAAATCATATAAATACTAAGATGAGTATTTTAGAAATTTAGTTATAACCTAATTTAAAGATGATGTTTTAATTTGTAAATAGATTAATTATCATTAAACTAAATATTTGGGATATATATATATATATATATATATATATATATATATGTGTGTGTGTGTGTGTGTGAGTTTATAGATTTTTATAAAAATACATATTTTAATTTGAAGCTTTACAAAGATATATACTTAATTATGCAAGTTTATAATAATAATAAAAAATAACAAAATTACATAAATGGTCAATGTGCTTTACTACATGACACAAACTAAGTTCTTGCTAATGTTTTAGACAAACATGGTTTCTATTGTTTCCAAAACTTGCGTGAATGGTCATTTTTTCTAACACCATTAGTGTAAGAGTAATTTGATGTTTTTAGGTTGTATGGACTGAGTTTGTGATCATGGGTAAACCAAATGAACCATTTATGTAACTTTTTCTATAGTTTATATTTATAAGTTTGTAGCTTTTCCACCCCTTTTACGTTTAATAATTTCACTTTGGCCCCTCCACTTTGAACTTCATAAAATATTATTTTTACCATCTATTTTCTAAACTTCGGTGTTTATCCTCCGTGGTATATATATAATTTAATTTTCTTAATAACTTTTGTTCATTAACCTAAACTAACTAATATGTTACGTGCTTATATATATATATATATATATATATATATATATATATATATATATATATATATATATATATATATATATATATATATATATATATATATATATATATGTCGGTATGAACTAAATGTGGTCAACGTATCGACGTGAATTTAGAACTTCCATTTGTTATTATTATTATTATTATTATTATTATTATTATTAAAAAAAAAACTTACTTGTTTTTTTATGCTTGTGTCGGTTTAAATTCAAGTTTGTCTACGTTTCGACATAACGTTTTTTACGTTTTCGTGCTTAATTTTATGTATATTTTCCACATATGAGTCTGTCACATACAATAACTTCTGTTTGTTAACTTAAAAAAACGTATTATATTTGAGTTTGTCTATGTTTGTATATAATTTTTTATGTTTTTTTAATTAATTTTATGTATGTTTCCTACGTATGATTCGTATCGTATATAATAAATTGCGTTCGTTAACTTCAAAAAAAACTAATTTTTACGTGATTATTGTTATGTGTGTGTCAGTATAAATTCAATGTGGTCAACGTTTTGACGTATTCAGCGTAAATTTAGAACTTTTGTTCATTAATTTAAAATTTGAGATAAGGTGGTTGCTTGCTCATTGTTCACTGTGCAGGAGGAATCCGACCAAGAAGAGTAATGAAGAGCATTACCAAAAGATACACACAAGTGAGCTTAACTTTGTTGTAGATGGCTTTGAGAAGAATCGGGCATGCAGTAAGGATGTTGGGCTCATCCACGAAAATGAGTAGGCAGTAATAGGCCTAGAGGAAGTTAATGAATTTTCGTCGATGGCCATCCTGCTTTCCGCCGCTACGACTATTATTACAAGTGATTTTGACCGGAGGCTCGAGTTGCACAAGAATCTGTCATAAGCAATATGGAGGAAGAAGAATGATTAGAATGTGAGAGTTGTATGGGTCTCACCTTATTTATATATTACTCCCCAAGACGAAGCATGAATTAGCTTTCAAGTAACGTTAGAAAAGGATATCGATGCCAAATAAGACTAAGAATGTGTTCATATTTAGATGACAACTCGTTGATGGTATAAATAACCAAGTTCTTTTCCGAAACGGTGGACTTAATGTCGTCGAATAGATCGACAATGATTTTAATGCGGGTACAATTACTCTGTGATGGTGGAGTCGCTGGCGGTGATGGTTCTTAATTCACTACCAAGTTGAATTTAAATTGCTTTAGCTTCTTTATTGTTACAGAAAAACTTCTTGAGATTGGTTCAAACATCATGAGTTGTCCTATTATGTTTCAAGAACATTTGAAGGAGGTTTTGAGAAAGGGTGCCATATATCCAAAGCTTTGATAATGGAATCGACCTAATCCCACTCTTGAGCATTCTTGTCAACCAGATTCTTTGCGGAGGTTTCCAAGTGGATGGTGGCATTGTAAGCTACACAGTGTGTGTAGAATAGTTCTTGACAAACATCATAATTGAGACAGTCCACAACGAAGAGTAAGGGGACGGAAGAACGAATATTGGTGACTCTATAGAGTTTGTCGGTAATGATAACCATCAAGAAGCAATTAAAAAGGGTATGACAATATATACAACTAGGCGAATCCCCGCGCGTTGCACGAGAATAGAATTATATAGTTAATAATAACTTTTACAAAATTATTATTTAATATTTCTACTTTGAAACAAAATGTTAGTAGTAAAGCAAACATATAGTTAATATATTAGTTCTATTAAACATTATAATTTAATTTTGAAGTCATTGTGATATATACAATTATTTGATAATTTTATAAACTGTTTAAAATTGTATAAATTATATATCAAATGAATGATAATATAACAGGTAACAAAACGTATGAACAAAAATATGAACTGCAACTTTTAGTAATATAAAAATAGAAAAACATCTATTATAGCATTTGTATTCAAATATATATATATATATATATATATATATATATATATATATATATATATATATATATATATATACAACGAATAATAAAAAATATGAAAAATAAACACTATAACTCTTAATAACATAAAAACACTAAAACATCTATTATAACATTTATATTAACTCTTCATAGTTAAATCACAAATCTCTTCAAATACATTAATGTTTTTAATGAGCAAAACTTTACAACCTTATAAAAGAAAGGAAAATAAAAAGTTATTAGTGATTACTAATTAATAATCATAAGTTAAAAACTCTTGAGCTGTAACTAATAAATATACATAAATTAGAAAACTCTTAAGTTGTAGTATGAGTTTCAAATGAATGTGGCACTTGGAAATGTATTATTATTATTATTATTATTATTATTATTATTATTATTATTATTATATTCGTCTAAATAATTGGTTTTGATGCATCATTTTAATCTCTTCAATTATTAAACATAAAGATATTTAATTATAAATTTATAACATACATAGATGCATATACATGTTAAACAAATCATATAATATATATATATATATATATATATATATATATATATATATATATATATATATTTTGTAAATGTCATATGTAATTCTTGTCGTAGTAATATGGATAAATTATTTTCATATGAAGAACATATCATAATAAGTCTATCATAATTAGGGATGAGCAAAAGGACCGAACCGGCCGGAACCGGCCCGAACCGGACCGGAACCGGGAACTGGCTTCGGCCAAAATCAAGAACCGAACCGGCCCGGCAGTTCTACCAGTTCTGGTTCTACCGGTTCCCGGTTCCTACCGATTCTTATCGTGTCTTCAAATGTTGGAACCGGTCCTTGAAAAGTAGCATCATACGGTTCCGGTTTTTGCCGGTTCTACCGGTTCCGGTTATATCGGTTTCGGTTCCTACCGGTTCCCGGTTCCAAAAATCCACAAAAATAACGTCCCGGTCCCGGCCCGACCGGTTCCATCGGGTTCCGGTTCCGGTGCCGGTTCCGTTCCAGTACCGGTTCCGGCCGGTTCCCCGGTCCATATGTTCATCCCTAATCATAATTACATATCAAATGTTCAAAATTATGTTATCTTTTAAATATGTTGTGTAGGATAACCCAACAAAAAAAATAATAGAAAATAAACATAATCAAAATAGAAAAACTATATTCAAATAAATAAAAGCATTGGGTGGTTGAATATATAAATAAAGATGCTACATAAACATACATTTAAATCAAAAGAAAAAACTAACATTCGTCAACTTTGCTCAAACAAAAAAACCGATATCCATTTTATGAATCTTCTTTCTTCATCTAACACCATTCAACCACAGAAACTTGATGACAATTCTTCACTAACCTGCAATCAAAATATTTTTCTTGAAAAATAAGAATTGGAAAGATATTCCAAGCAAAACATTGATGTTTGGAGAGTCACATTCAAGATAGAGTAATACACACAAATCACATATAAAGATTAAATGAAAAACTGAATATAAACAAAGAATAGAAAAGTTTCATTTGTCTTGGTTGAAAGAAAAAATCATATTACAATTACCATCGATGCAACATAACCCATTTCTTCAAATCATCATATTTGGATCGTGAATGCTTCAACTATATGAAAACTTTTGAATCACAATATCTTCAAATTCTTCTTACATGTAAGATTTTATATAACACAAAAGACACAAAAGCCTTTTATAGTAAATTTTTTACTAAATGCTAATTAAACATAATATAAGTTATAAAACTTTTGAGTGTTAAATCATAATTAAGAAAACTTTTGAATTGCATTAGTTAAAAAAAGGGGTTTCAAATGAATGTGGGTTGAGAAAGTTAGAAAATGGGGTTTCAAAAGCATGAAATTCAAGAAAAAAATACTAGCTTTATAAGTATGTATGATGTGCGATTCAAACAAAGGAATTCAAAGTACATAAATAATATACATACTAACTTTAGTATTTTAGCATTTTAGTTACAATCTAATTTACCGATGGTGTTTTCAATTTCAAAATAGATCAAATTATCATTAAATCCAATATTTGGGCATATATATATATATATATATATATATATATATATATATATATATATATATATATATATATATATATATATATATATATATATACTAGGTTACCATCCGTGGAAACCACGATAGAAAAAAAAAACAATATTAATAATTAAAAATTGTAATAGAAAATCAAAGATTTAAAAAATTCAATTAAATTAATAAGATATATGTTTTGTTTAAACTTCTATATTAATTATATACAAATAGATTGAAATAAGAAGTTAATAACTTAGTTACATTTTTCTGTCATTTTTTCAAATTTGGTCCTTTGTTTATATGGAATTTTACAATAAATAGCAACCAAGTTTTACATTTTTCGTGTATGTTGAAAATATATGCATATAATATAAACTTATAAACCATAAATGGGAACATATATCAACTATCAATTAACGTATATTTATGTATGTGATTAGATAGGCACTAATTATTGCTGAAATTAACATATTTTTTTCTTGTGTCAAAGAGAAAATCAAACTGATTTTACCATTTTTGCCATTAGTAATTTGAATCCCTACACACACGGTAGATTAGTAATCAAGTTTCCAGCAAAATAGAATTTGACATGCAATCTCAATAGTGCAATTCCTATAATTTAGGAATACACTCTTACCATCTAATTTTAAATACAAATTTCCAACAAAAATAAATCAACTTAATTGCAATCTATATCATACCTTATATATTGGAATCTATATCAAAGAGGGGCAAAAATAGTATTTAACATTGGATGAAATCAGTGTTTTTGAAGGGACACATGACATATTAGTTTCGTTTATTATATATATATATATATATATATATATATATATATATATATATATATATATATATATATATACTAGACGAATTCCCACACGTTGCGCGACGCAGGTTAAAAATGTTAGAATAAAGTTTTCAGACACCTTTTAGTTAATTCGATTCATCAATTTAGATTCTTTTATTATTCTTGTATTTAATGTTTTCCTTTTAACTATGTTAATAAATATATATTATTTTTTTAAACATTATTTCATATTTTACTTTAGCTTTTAAATTTTACACTAAACTTTTAAGTTTATTTGATATATTAATGTAGGTTATTTATTTAACTATATATTGAAATTAAAAAATTAAGTATATCATATTCATAAGTCGCAAATTCTTAGATTTATGATAATGTTTACAACTAAAAGCATATTTAAGTTAATAAATTAAGAATATTGTATGGAAATATGAAAAGTTTGTAGTTTCAAATGAATGTGGTGAAAGAAAAATGTTTCCTTTATATATATATATATATATATATATATATATATATATATATACACTATCTTATAAAACAAATCTCACTATTTCTATAAATAGATTCAATATAATAATAATATTTTTTTAAGACTTTCAAACCATTAAGCTAATAGTACAAGTAACCACCAATAAAATAATATATCGTCCAAATGAAAATACAATGAGTACAAACATCCACTGCAGTATACTATCTTATTTCAGTACGATGGGTCTCATATTTCGGTATTATCTAATTTTAGCAGAAGAAGACACTTTCAAATTCCCCGAATTGTAGGTAATACAAATTATTCAAATTTAAAAAGTCATTCAAATCCTGGAAGAAACTACAAATATTGATGTCTTCTCTCCCCTTTTCTAGAAACCCTGATCTCAACGGTTGCCTTAACTACCATCGCACATCCATCTTCGCCTCTTCGTTACCACCATTCATTACCACCATATATCCCCTTAATTGTTTAATATGTTGTTCTAAAACGTTCTATGTTCAACCACTCCTACAACTAAGTCCAACGCACCTCCAGCAACCCTATCTGTCACAACCGTCGCACCTCCATAAAGCATAGTTGCCAACCACGAAACTTATTTCCACCCTACTTCTTTCTTTGAAAACCCTAAATCCTATCTCTCTTTTTCATCTGACCAGGTAAAAGCCTAACCGTTAGACAATGGATTAGAATGCAAGAGGAGATGAGATCAGCGATGTCTACTATTGTTCGGTACTCTTCTACTTATTAACAGTATTATCTAATTTAGCGTCATCATCACACACCGTTTAGCTATTCGTTATCTCTTCCACCACCACATCCGCAAGCTTCCTATCAAAAGTTAACATCTACAACCCACCATTGGTACCTCTCTACCTCGATTTATGAATTTTTTATGTTTCGTATAATGTTTTGGTTTAATTTTTTTTCTAGATTTATGCTATTTGATATGAAATTATGATGCTCAGCTTATACGTTTTGGATTGATTTTTGGGGTTTCTTGGAAGAAGACGACTTCATTTTCGGATCTTAAAGCAAAACAGAAAGCTTAAATTTGTTTGCATTCTTAGGTACATTTTGTTGATTTTCTTTTTAAATTTAAGCTCTTGAAATTTATTTGGGGTTTTGTGATTTTAAATAATGTTATTAGTAATGAGATGTTCATACAATGAAACACTAAACATTTGGACACAAGTTAGCCATCCATCCTTTCCTACATGTATTGTTTACAAATTTTGAGAATATGAACTCTTATAATTCTTTATGTCGTTGGTTCTTAAAGCAGGGATTTACTAGATGGTGTTGACTTTGGTAAGGATAATTGGTGTTTGTATTTAAAAAACTTATACTTTACTTATTAAACTATATAAAAAAATTAAGATGCAATTTTTTTGAGATACATAAATGGTTTTCTAATGAATTGTTTACATGTAGGAAGAAGTGGGGAAGATGATTAAGAAGTGGAATCAAGGAATATGTCTTACATAGATTATGGGCCCTTCTGAAGTATGTTTCCTTGATTTTGTTTAAACAGTTCAAAGTTCGTGTAACACCGTAAATTTCAAAACAATTTTTCGGATTTTATAAAACATAATTCATTTATTACTCATAAAAACATCATTGTTTTAAAGTCAATTCATAGCATATAATAATCCCAAGATCTCACAGCATAAAAATCCCGTGTGTGTACTGATCAAGCCGGCGCCTTCCCGCGATCCTCACTAGTACCTGAAACACATGACACATAACACTGTAAGCACGAAGCTTAGTGGGTTCCCCAAAATACCACATATAACACATATTAGCCACTCGAGACTATAACTCTGTGGGTCCGTACACCCAAACTCTGTGAACCCTCACATTCTATCTCTGTGAACCTTCCGGTTCTAACTCTGTAACATGCACAACATAAATCACATAGAATAATGCAATGCAACACATAACACATATATAGCATACAACACGGTATCGCATAACTCTGATTACCTACTCAAGATAAAGTATAGTGAGAAGACTCACCTCAGACTCTCGTAAATCCCTGACTCGGTAGAAGTATTGCCTAGCCTCCACCTATTCACACAAAGTAAATATCCTCATAAATATAACACTCGAGGCTAGACTCGACCCTTTATTGTCACCCTCAGAAGGGTAAAAGACTATTTACCCCCCCCCACCCCCTCTCTTTACTCAAGGACTCCATTGCTGTCCAAACCCTAAAACTCAACAAAAGTCAATGGTCAAACTTTGACACAACTCGCCGAGTGCACTCCGGTGACTCGGCGAGTACACACTTGACTCCTAACTCTTTGACCCGCTGGGCACGTCGAGTCCCTCCCTAAACTCGACGAGTTATATCAGGCATGAATCGCGGGGCCACCCCGACTCAACTCGCCGAGTTTCAAGAACAACTCGGCAAGTACAGCCTTGAACATCAGTCCTCTAATCCCTTTCTGACTCACTGAGTCATCCCCCAACTCGGCAGTCCACTCACTGAATGATTAATAGGCAACCTTCATGCTACTCGTCGAGTCTGTTCTTGGGACTCGACGAGTTCATGTCATGCACACTCTCAAATCAACTTCTGAGGTCAGATCCGTCCCATACAATCATAGATCTGGCCTCCCCAAGCATGATAATCACGTAAAGCTAACATCTTGGTGCTCATGCAAAGGCTTAAAGGCCTTATTTGATGATATGACCACTAAAATGACATCCAAAACTCATAACCCCCATTAACACTCATAAAGCTCAAGGAAAAAGGGTCTCTGGACCTCTTTGGGTCCAGATCTACAGCACCAACACGAGAAGGGACCAATTACTCAATAACCTTCCTCTAAAAGGGGCTAAAAAGCCCTAACTCTAGGAATTACACCATAAACTGAAGAAGGGTCGAATGAATACCTCAAAATGAAGTCTTTGAGCCCTGGAATCACTGGATTAGCACCCTCTTCAGCCTCCTCTTGTCTTGGTCCTCTTCTATTTGCAAAAACACTAACAAATGATCAAGGAATGGCTCCTTTCCTCTCACAATCGCTCTAGCTCACTTAGGGTTTCTCTCTGGGGTCTGGTAGCCACAAATGACGGCCATAAGGCCCCTTAAATAGGCCCCAAACCCGAGGAATTAGGGTTTCATTAAACAACGTGGAATCGCCAAGTCCTCGGGGCGACTCGCCGAGTCCAGCCATCCACCTGGATAATGATTCGCGTCTCTACTCGGCAAGTCTACGCACCAACTCGCCGAGTTCTTCCACAAAACTTGAAATACAATGAATAAATATAATACCTGAAATTCCGAATATTACAGTTCGCTACCTATTGCTTTGATTGCTGAGTTATCTATTCAATTTAGAAAAATCTTAGATTTTGTTTAAACAATTCAAACTATTCAATTTAGAAAAATCTTAGATTCTGGTTAGAGTTTTGGATATGTTGTGGAGCTGAGGTGTTAATTAGGATCAATTATCTTCACTTTTTATGTTAGATAGGGATCTAAAGGAGTCATTAATTTTGTATTTGGTGCTATTTCGTTGCTTTTATTGGTAATTCATGATCCTTAAACTATAATCAAGTATTGATTTTGTTTTATGCTACAGATCTATCCAGCTAAAAGTAAATAGCTAAAGTTCAATTTTCTTGGAGTGTTTTGGAGGCTTGTGGAGTTCAAGCATTATGGTCAGTGTTCTAAGCTCTTCTCAGGCTTTTTTTCCAGCTATTGATGTTTTTAATGGTTGATGGTTTCAGTTGTCGATGATTATTATGAGTTAATATTGCTAATGAATGATAGTTTCAGTTGCACTTAACACTTATTTTTTGTGAATTGTGTCTTTTAGGGCTAACAAAAAGAACTTTTGATTAAAATGGATGTTGATGATTGTGGAGGTGTATGCTCAAATTCAACCAAGGTATGCACTATGAACCCTTTTAAAAATTTTAATTATTATTTCTATTTTACATTAGATTTAACCGTTACATGTGTCCTAATATGATATTGAAGATGAATAATGGGATTATATAGACATAAGAGCATCTTATTTTGATAGTTCACAAGAATTGAGAAAGATGACCATCACACACCACCACTACTACCATTTATATCCCTCAACATAGTCATCACGACCCACGGTCACCATAGCTCCACCACCTTATGTAAGTTGTCTCATCCCCGTTTATTGTATCTCAGTTACAAGCTTATTTAAAAAATTTAGTTAGTAGAGAGATTTCATCTCTGTTTTTTAATCAGTAAAAGGAATCTGGTTCGGTTTTAGTTTTTAAGCTTCATTTTTTGTATAACTTTTAGCCATATGGGGCTGTATATGTTCATGTTGTTGCTGCTACAAGTTGTGAGTATCTAATTGAAACCGGATTCAAATTTTTAGTTGTATGCGTGATTGTGTGTGTCTATCTAATAGTATGAACTTAATTTGGATCATTTTTTTCTGTTAACCGAATATAATTGTAAATTGGGAAACTACGACATTGAGTTTATTTTTGTTCAAAAAGTTTGGAATACTCAACTTATAACGCAAAAAACTTTACTGGGGTTTGGGGGGTTTTTGATCTTTCTCTTTGATATTGGTTTTTATCCTTTTATAGTTTTCATGTGGTTTAGTTTGAGTTATATAATTAAAAGAATATTTAAGGATTTTCTTAAAATAAAGAAATTTCTAACTTTATTTGAAGTTCATTATTACAAAAATGGGCCTCCCTTTATTGCTCATTATCCAAAAAAAGTTGTTATCAAGGGAATATAACTAGCTAACAAGAGGGGGAAATGGTTTATAGGTCGATGACATAGTGATGTGTTTGTTAACTATGGTATTTTAATTAAGGGTTAAAAACTATTTTTTTTGTCATTTTGTTAATGTTTTGTAGTTTTATATATGTATATATGTTTTCGTAATAACAATATACTTTGATTGTTCATAAGAAAGTGATATTAGCGTTTATTAATCATACTACACTTGACTCAAACTACATTGCAATAATTAGATATATTTCAAAAATATTTTGTTTAGAAAGGAATTTTGTAATATATAAAGAAACTAATTATATAACATTTTTTGCTTTGAGAAAAATGACAACATCCAACAAATGCAAAACCAACCAAAACAATGTTTGCATGTGGTGTGTTGTTTTGTAAGAGTGAGAAATATTGAACCGAATAACCTGAAAACCATATCGAACCGAATTGTTTTTAGTTCAAACCATATTCAAATTCAATTTTTGGTTTGGTCCACGACCAACCCCAAATTATAACTTTAGTTTTTTGTTTGAGTTTTGGTCTCTTAAAATTTAGACCAAAACGAATAGAAAAACCGAATTTCGTTATGAATTATTTAGAAATTATATTTTATATTTTTTATATTAGTTTTGTTTTTAATAATAATTTTAAAGAAATACTTTTTAGCCCTTTTACAGTTTTTAGCAATTTAGGGTTCAATTTTGATAACCCTCTCACTCCCTTAGTCCCTCACGAAATTTTGATCGTCATTGATACCTCATTTGTCATTCCCGCTCATTCAAGTTTCACTGCTAATGTTCTCATGAATTGATGCTCTCTAAGAACGCTGCAAAGCTACAAACAACGGTACCGTTGATAGTCTCAGTTCACTACTTGATGAAAATTGGAACTTTGTAATTTACGTTTGGAAAATTGCAACACTAATCTTTTAAGATAATATTTGGTTTCATCATTTTCCAAATCGAACTAAACCAAATTAGAATTCGGTTTTGGTTTGATCTAGACGGATTTGAATTCGATTTGGTTGATTTTTGCTAGATATTGATTTTTGGCAAAAATCGAATCGTGCTCATTAATTCTTTTTGGCTGTTTTTGAAATTCATTTTTCTTACGATTCAAAATTCAATCTACAACAAAATATAGACGTGCGGCTTTCCACGCCCCATCTCATAGGAAAAAAAAAACAAAGTCATGTTGTCAGTATCAACAACCCATCAAAACACATCTAAAATCAAGAACACCCCTCCCAATAGAAAATCAAAAATGCGTAGTTATATTTGTTGCACCACCCCTCCGATAAATTTAACGGAGTAGTAGTTTACACATTAACCATCATATATCATGAATATAAAATGTTTCCGTATAAAACTAATCAACAAAGAAAATTATTCAATAAAATAAATTATTTGTCAACTGTCGAAAAGAAAATAATAACAAATAAACAACGATATACTAAAATAGATTATCTTTCGACAGGAAATTATTCCACAAAATATTACTCACCGTCCAACGAAAGGAAACTAATATCCAAAAGAAGTTAATCGTCGTTTCCAGAAGGAAATAACTACCGAAACAATTTATTCGTCGCCGCCGCTTTGCGCGGGTACACCACTAGTGTGTGTGTGTGTGTGTATATATATATATATATATATATATATATATATAGAGAGAGAGAGAGTTAAGGTTGTAACAACGTAAATTTTCAAAACAATTTTTCGTTTTTAAAACATTCATTTACTCACAAAATAACATCAAAACATATTGTATCAAATGTTATTAGCTGAAAAACATTTCCCCAGAATCCAAAACATAAACTCCTCAAATGTGTATGAATCATGTCGGCGCCTTCCCGCGCTTATCACTAGTACCTGAAACACATCACACAACCACTGTACGCATAAATGCTTAGTGCCCCCAAAATACCGCATACAACACATACGCCACTCGAGGCTATAATACGACCCTCCGGTTGATGTGTCTCAGCGGGACCCTCCAGTCCCGTAGCTCATTGGACCCTCTGGTCCGGTCATTGCTCGTTGGGCCCTCCGGCCCGGTCTACATCGTTGGACCCTTCGTTCCGGTCTATAACATCATACAATATACACATAACACATAGCACATAATCTCATACATAGCACATAAGACCCTCTGGTCCACACAAATATACCACTCTAGGTAATGTATAGTGAGAAGACTCGCCTCGCTGTCTCGGTAAGTATCTGACTCGGAAGAAATGTGATATAGCCTCCGCCTAATCACACAAAGTAAATACTCTCATAAATACAACTGTACTCAACCCTAAAAGTCAACAAGGTCAACGGTCAAACTTTGACCCGACTCGTCGAGTGCACTAAGGCGACTCGGCGAGTCCACACTTATCCACTGACTCTCTTAATCCCTCTCTTGGCACGTCAAGTTCTTCCCTTGACTCGACGAGTTCCACCTGGCATGAATCACGGGGCCACCCCGACTCAACTCGCCGAGTCTCAAGAACAACTCGGCAAGTTCCACTTGAACTCAGCCCCCCTGACTCTTCCTGACTCACTGAGTTATACCCCAACTCAGCAAGTCCACTCACTGAGTGATTAACGAGCAATCTTTATACTACTCGCCGAGTCTATTCTTCAGACTCAGCGAGTTCATGCCATGCACAAACTGTATACAGCTCCTGAGGTCAGATCTGTTCCATACAATCATAGATCTGGCCTCCCCAAGCATGATAATCATGTAAAGTTTGAACCTTGGCACTCATATAACATCTAAATGGTCGAAAATGGTGATTTATCCCCAAAAATGACATTCCAAGCTCATGGCTCCCAAAGTGACTCATAAAGCTCCAATGGTTAAGGCCTCTGGACCTCTTTGGGTCCAGATCCCGAACACAAACTCGAGAAGGGACCAAATGCTCTACTAAATCAACCTCTAAAAGGGTTAGAAAACCCTAACACAAGGAATCAACAACAAAACTGAGGAAGGTCCGAGAATAATACCTCAATACAGCCTCTATGAACTCAAAACCACCAAAATTGCACCTCCTTCAGCCTCCTCTTGCCTTGACCACTTCCTTCTCGCAAAAACAGCCACAAAATGATCAAGAATGGCCTCTCCTTCCTCACAAATGCTCTAGATCTCTTAGGGTTTCTCTCTGGGGGGGTTGATAGCTGCAAATGACGGCCATAATCGCCTTTAAATAGGTCCCTAACCCTGGAAATTAGGGTTTCATTAAACAGCGTGGACTCGCTGAGTCCACCCTTGGACTCGCCGAGTCCAGCTGTGAACTCGCGTACAAATCCGCGACCATACTCGGCGAGTCTAGACGCCAACTCGCCGAGTTCCCCCACAAAACCCAAAAATGAAGGAACAAATATCATACCTGGGAATTCGGGTGTTACAATTCTCCCCCACTAGAATTAGACTTCGCCCACAAAGTCTCACTCTGCAAACAACCCCGGATGCTGCTCCCGCATTTCACGCTCCGGTTCCCAAGTCAACTCTGACCCCTTCCGATGCTGCCACTGGACCTACACCAAAGACACTTCCTTAATCCTCAGAACCTTGATCTTCCAATCCTTGATCACCACCGGTCTCTCAGCATAATTCAGGCTCGCATCCACCTAAATATCTTCTAGTGGTACCACAGCCGACTCGTCGGCTATACACTTCCGCAACTGCGACACGTGGAAAGTGTCGTGAATCTGACCCAACTCTGCTGGCAACTCCAAACGATAGGCTACCCTGCCTACCCTCGCGATCACCCTGAAAGGACCAATATATCGGGGCCCCAACTTGCCCCTCTTCCTGAATCGGATCACTCCTTTCCAAGGAGAGACCTTCAGGAGCACAAAGTCGCCGACCTGAAACTCGAGCTTGGACCGGCGTCTATCCACATAACTCTTCTGACGACTCTGAGCGGTCAACAACCTCTGTCTGACCTGCTGGATCTGCTCTTTCGTCTGAAGCACAATCTCGGTACTACCCATCACACGCTGCCCTACCTCTCCCCAGCAAATAGGGGTCCGACACCTCCTCCCATACAATAACTCAAAGGGCGGCATGCCAATGCTCGAATGATGGCTGTTGTTATAAGAGAACTCCGCCAACGGCAAATACGTGTCCCAACTCCTGCCGAAATCCAACACACATGCTCGGAGCATGTCCTCGAGCGTCTGAATCGTCCGCTCACTCTGCCCATCGGTCTGTGGGTGGTATGCGGTACTAAAATGCAGTTTCGTACCCAATTCCTCATGAAACTTCTTCCAGAATCTGCAAGTGAAACGTACATCTCGATCTGAGACAATCGAGATCGGCACTCCATGCCGCGATACCACCTCTCTCACGTACATCTCCGCCAACTTCTCCACGAAGAGCTCTCACTGATGGCCAGGAAGTGAGCACTCTTCATCAAACTGTCCACAATCACCCAAATTGCATCGACACCCCTCGCAGTCCTCGGCAATTTGGTGATGAAGTCCATGGAAATCTGTTCCCATTTCCACTCGAGAATCTCTAATGGCTTCAGCTTACCATGTGGACGCTGATGCTCGGCCTTAACCCTACGATAGGTCAAGCATCTCTCTACAAACCATGCGACATCCCTCTTCATACAGGGCCACCAATAATCCTTTTTTAGGTCCAAATACATCTTAGTGGCCCCGTGATGGATTGAGAATCTCGATCGATGAGCCTCCTCCATCAAAATGGTTCGCGTTCCGCCCACGGACGGTACCCAAATCCGACCCTAAAATGTCATAAGCCCCCGGCTATCGGTAACGAACTCCAATACCAGCCCGACAACTCGTTCTCTCTTCTGGCTCTCGGGCTCCACAGCCTCAGCCTGGGCCCCACGAATAGCATCCAACACCGGGGTCATCACCGTCAATCTCAAACAAACATCTCGCATTGGGGCGCTCTCCGCCCTACGGCTCAATGCATCGGCTACAACATTAGCCTTACCCGGGTGGTACAGGATCTCACAATCATAATCCTTGACCACGTCCAACCACCTCCTATGACGTATATTCAGTTTGGGCCGATCCATCAGATACTTCAAGCTCTTGTGGTCCGTGTATATCGTACACCGAACCACATACAGATAATGTCGCCAGATCTTGAGAGCGGACACTACCGCTCCTAGCTCCAAATCATGAGTGGGATATCTCGACTCGTGAGGCTTAAGCTGCCTCGATGCATACGCTATCACACGCCCCCTCTGCATAAGCACCGCTCCTAATCCGGATATCGATGCATCACAATATACCACAAAATCCTCCATCCCTTCCGGAAGGGCTAACACTGGGGCTTCGCATAACTTCCGGCGAAGTGTCTCGAATGAGGTCTGCTGCTCCGGACCCCAAGAAAACGCAACACCCTTCCGGGTCAACTTGGTGAGTGGCACAGCGATCTTGGAGAAACCCTTAATAAATATCCGATAATAGCCGGCCAAACCCAAAAACTCCTAATCTCGGTGGGTGATCTCGGCACCTCCCACCTCATAACCGCCTCAATCTTGGCCGGATCGACCAATATCCCTTTCTAGTTAACGAGATGCCCCAAAAACTGAACCTCTCGCCGCCAGAACTCACACTTGGAGAACTTGGCATAAAGCTTCTCCGATCTAAGAACTTCCAGGATCTCCCTCAAATGCTCCTCATGCTGCTCTCTAGATCTCGAATACACCAATATGTCGTCGATGAACACGATCACCGAGCAATCCAACATCGGTCTGCACACCCTGTTCATGAGATCCATGAACACCGCCAGTGCGTTGGTGACTCCGAAAGGCATCACCACGAACTCCTAATGCCCATAACGAGTCTGGAATGCTATCTTCGGGACGTCCTCCTCCCGCACCCTCACCTGATGATACTGAGACCTCAAATCAATCTTGGAGAAACAAGATGCTCCCTGCAACTGATCGAACAAATCATCGATCCTTGGCAATGGGTAACGGTTCTTGACCGTTAGCTTATTCCACTCACGATAATCAATGCACATCCGGTGCGAACCGTCCTTCTTTTTAACAAAAAGAATGGGTGGCCCCCATGGCAAACTGCTCGGCCTTATAAACCCCTTCCCCAGCAGCTCCTGGAGCTGTGAGGATAACTCTTGCATCTCCGAAGGCGCAAGGCGATAAGGCGCCTTGGCGATAGTGTCACACCCCAAAACCGGAATGGCGGAAACGTTCTGGGGTGGATGACGTCATGTCAAGTATCACAACACATGCATTATAGTAATCAAAGTACAACAAAACATTGCATTAATAGTAATAATTTCACATGATTTACATTACAATGAATCAAAGTATACAAACAATTATAATAAGTATAGTAAGGTACTAAGCCGCCTTAATCAACAGCTCCGGGGGTGTACCTGTCTAATGCTAACCTGAGAATACAAGTTATTTGAAAAGCGAGTATCAGCATTTTTCCAGATGCAAATAACTTTATAAAGTAGTAGTTTAAGTTTTTACAGTGTATTGGAGTTCTTTCTAGAAAATCCTATATTTTCTTTAATAAAGCAGCCTTCTACCAAGACTGGTCAGTGTTATATGGTAAAAAGTCATTTTCCCTAAATTGCTATCATTATCAAAATACTGAATTTGATTATTGAGGAAAGCAAACGACATCAGGGAATAACATATGCCTCAGCAGTGAGGAATGGTGACTAAGGCAAGGAATCATAGACTCTAGGAAAGTATCGAACGAACGACATGCCTGGTTCAGTCTAACAAGTGGAGACACAGACCCCAGAAGGTACCAAATGAAAGGTACAACTGGTAAGCTCTGAAACAGTGAATAACAGACCCCAGACAATATCAAATGAAAGATATGTCTTGTAAGGTCAAACAGAGAAAACAAACCCCAGACAGTATCAAATGAAAGATACGTCTTGTAAGGTCAAACAGAGAAAACAGACCCCAGACAGTATCAGATGAAAGATACATCTTGTAAGGTCAAAACAGTGTGACTCTGAAAGTGAATTACCAACATACAGTGTAAATTGCCGGCGAAATACCGTTACCTTAACGCCAATGAATTATAAGGTAACCCGGGATACTCGTAACCATACTGACTAGAGTACCAGACACCCTACAAGCGTCTAAAATATGACATTTGTCACCTGTTGGCTTGGTAGGTCGGGACTGTAGCTAGCAGTCTGGGTGCGGGGTTGTCAATCCCGTATAGATCTATACACACAATGTCCGCTCTCCCTATAGGAGATTCTGGTTACCAACTAGACGACGGAGAAGGCCGTGTCCTGAAGATGCATCCCAAATAGTGGGTAGAGACTTCCAAATAGTGGGTAGTGTGTAAGTGCTGAACTAGAGGTAGAGTCTTCCAAATAGTGGGTGGTGTTTTTCTAATGTAAGTGTAGAATAGAGGTAGAGACTCTTAACCGAACTGACTAGAGCATTCCTGTATGTCCATACTCATATACATAATATATAACTAATAAATCAAACGACCTTCGGACGGCCATCCGATCCCACCATACCACATCTCAACGAAGAAAAGGAAATAGGGCGGACGAGCCTTCCTAAGTCTTTCAATCATTACTTATATGTACCTATATAAGCACAGACATACATCTAACTACGACTGAGTGTGTATCAAGTAGAAGTGATTCTTGTGAAGTAGGAGTGTCTAACAAGTGAAGTAGGAGCGGTCGCAAGTGAAGTAGGAGTGTCGAACAAGTATAAGCGTATCACGAAGTAGAGACGACAATAAGTGAAGTAAGAGCGTCTATCAAGTATAAGCGACTACAAGTATAAGTGAAAGCGTTACTAAGTAGGAGTATAAAATAAGTATAAGCGAAGCAGCAGTAACTAACAAGTAAAAGTATACATGAAAACCTTGGAAAAACCTTTCTACTCAGGAAAATTGCATTTTGTATTCTTTGGTAAAATAAGTGTGAAAACCTTTAGAAATCTTTGGAACCTTTCATAAATCAGTTTGAAAATGGAACTTTCATAAAGCAGTAAAAGTAAGAACTTGAACAAGTGAAAAACCTTTTAGAAAGTCATTTATAGTGTCCTACTCGGTAAAACAGTGTACAGTGTGGTAAAATCTGGTGCATGCGGGTTATCAATCACATGTGATTGATATGATAACTGGCATGTTTAACTTGTATTCCCCCCTATAAAACATGTAAAAACATTAAAAGGTTCATTCAGGGGTATGAACTCACCTGGTGTAAGTAGGTCCGACGAAGGTGCCGTTTGGGCGTTCGGTGTCAAGTAAAGACTTGGACACACTTAGAGACCTATTTAACATATGATAACATATGTTCACATACAATTAGTATATTAATACTAATTAAACAAATATACGCACTCAAAGGACCGGAAAACACTTTGGTTAAGTGTTTGGGTGTCCCGGGTAGCGTCTAAAGGTGTGTATGGCTTAGGAAGGGAGTTTACTCTCCGAGAGTAAACTCCCAACACCATGTTTATGGCCCAGGGACTACTCACCATGAGTTTACGGCCGTAAACTCATGGTGAGGGGTTCTAGTGTGTTTAAGGCTTCTAGCTTGTTCATGGAATTATTCTAGGTCCAAAACTATATAATATGAGTGATTTTAAGGCTTCTAAGGGCTTCATTAGGGAGTTTACGGCCTAGGGACAACTCCTAAGGGAGATTACGGCCGTAAACTCCTATGCCATGATTTTAATGAAGTTTCAAGCCCCTAATACCCTCATAGCATTTTATTGAAATACTCTAAGGCCATTTGGGGGATAAAAACTATCTTTTGGGCATGTTTTGGGGTGTTTACGGCCTTCACACATGTCTGGGCCGTAAACTCCCTTTACACCTTCATTTTATTGACTTTTATTGATCTAAACCGAACGGACAAGCCCCTAATTTATGTCTTAAGCCTTGGTATGAATTTTGGGCACCCTTTAACATATTTTTATGAGTTTACGGCCCTGGAACTAGTTCTTGGGAAGCTTTGGCCGTAAACTCCTAAATGGAGGGTGTTTGACATGTTTAAGGTCCCCAAACTATTTTTAGATGATTCTAGGATTTATTCCAAGGCTATTGGTGGAGTTATATGGCTTTTAAACATGTAAAAATGAGTTTACTCCCCATGTTTGAGGGGTTTACGGCCCAAGCACATTCCTTGGCCGTAAACTCTTATTTGCTCCTCAAAATTCATGATTAGGGTGTTCTAAGTCCGGATTTGCAAGCCATAAGGTCGTATCTAAGTCCCAATGTTGGTTTGGAGGGGTTAAATTGCTCAAAAACCCATTTATTAAGTGTTTACGGCCCAAGCATGCTCCTTGGCCGTAAACACATGTTCCAGGTCCAAAATTTTAAGCTATAAACAGGAATCATAATGTTTAGAACAAGCAAGGGTAAGCGGACTTACGATTTGGAAGTGTTTGGTTGCGGATTCGGGGCGAAAACGAGTCTAGAGAGAGAGTATAGAGAGAGAGGGTGGAAAAGCTCCAAATGGAGTTTAATCCCCTTTATATATGGGTGGGAGTTGGAGCTCAGTGGAATTCTACCCAATACTGCCATTATACAGGGCTTTTGGTCGCACCCGATTTAGTGGTCGTAATAATAAAACTTAACATTTTCCAAATAAATGGAAATGTGTGTTATGTGTTTTTATTTCCTTTTATCACAACTTAACGACATATTAAATATAAACAAATGAAATGTTTATTAAATTAACGACCTCTAATTAACGGAACTTTTATAAACTAGAATATTCTGTTAACGGTAACGGGGAAATGTAACAGAACAACTTGGGTTGTCACATCATCCCCCCGTTAGAGGGAATTTCGTCCCGAAATTCAAGTCTAGGCAAGGAAGTAGGTTTGAATGGCCAAGTAGAGGTAAGAGAGTACTTCCTATATGGTTTTTCCACGCATTCCCAAGTGATCTCTGGTCTGTGTTTGTCATTCCGACAGACCTTCACGTACGGGATGCGGATTCCGTCTAGTGTAGCTAGTGGGTTCCGACTGGTGTATCTACAAGGTTAGGGTTCTCAATGGATTCTATCAAGATGATTGAGGCACGAAGAGTGTTGTCAGGTAATTGCATATCAAGTCTAAGAAGTGGATCGACCGGGTGTGAATCTTGTGGTATATCCGAAGGTAGTAGCGGCCTGAAAAGGGTTGGACCAAGTCTCCATGAGAATTCTCATGTGGTCCTAAGCTCTCGGAATGGTAGAGCTTTTCAGAAATAAGAACATAGTCTACTTCTATGGCAAGATCATCACTGGCGTGATCGCCATTCCGAAGTTCCTAACGTTCTCTGTCGTACTGGTAGTGTAGTCCTTCAGGTTGGTTCTTAAAAATCTCGAGTGGTCTTTGGTTTCGTGTTTTTTGTCAACTAGCTGATAGAGACTTTCTAGATCGTTGAGTGGGTTGCGTGACTATGGTTGTCTGCTTGCTATAGAGTGTCTATCTCAAGCTTGTGCAAAATGGATATGCACTAAAGAATCTTGAGATACGGAAACTCTAAGGGTCGGGGAAATAGGGTTTCACTAGACGAGTGTTGGACTATCTCGGGAGGTGGTTCTACTATCTCTGCGTGAGGTAGTATCCGTGGAACACCTAATAGTCCAATGGATCTCTAAGACTTTGGTTTATTCTAGCGTGGAAAGTGCATGTTCCTGCATAACCCTTCGACTAACACCAAGGCTGGTGTCAAGTCTATAATCTCTTCGGGATCTAGGTCATGAGGCTCAATGCAACTACTATTGCACTTTGATCAAGGATTCTTGGCTGCGGAGGTTACCCTGTGGTCCTCGGTATCCTAGTGTTCACTTCGGAAAATGTATTTTATCGTCTACAAGGCGACGACGATTTCCTCCTTGCGAGAGGGTGGAGCTTGATAAGCACGACTTGTCTATAACAGGGTGGGCAAGGTGCCTGAGTAGTGCGAGCATCTACTGCAACTACTCTTCCGAAGGTTCTGAGTTGTCTCGGCCTAGGTCAAATCTAGTGAGTATAGAGTCTCATCACTCGGAACTTTAATAGCCCAACCCGCAGTGATTTTCTTGACTCTGGCTCCTACTTTATGGAATAGGGTGAAAGTGTTTTGCAAAGAGGTTCGTGGTAGAGCTCATGCTTGGCTTAACCACCAGTACTTGGTGTATGCAAGCAGTATACAATTGAGGTCGGCAGGATGTTCAGCTGTGCAACTCCACCCCAAACCCACAACCCAACGAGGAACAGGGAGTAGGGAGGAAACACACACCTTAAATCTTTTTGATCTCAATTATATGCCACCTTTATGCATATGCCTAGTTATAGTGGTCAGTCCCATGAGTTCTGTTCTCTGGGTTCACGAACCGGGTGTGCAAGGTGCGAAGGGTCTCCCGGGGGATCTACGGAGTATGCTTCGGTTGGTTGTCGTCTTCTGGAGTTTCTACAGTGTCCTTCGCTTCGGTTTCCATCTGACTACAAGGGTTCGGTCAACAGCGTACGGTACCCTCTCTGGGGTACTTCGGGAGGTTTGAGATAAGAGAGATGATTGACGGATCGCATTAGGTTTGATTATTTGTGTTAGGTTTAGATTCGGGAGAACCTTTATTTGCCAATATGGCTACGGAGAAAGTTCTTTTTACACAGCACTAAGGATGTACACATGGTTGCACGAAGTCAAACCATGATCAATAGAGTCGTCGAAGTTGGCACACTCCGACATAATATACAATAAAGATCGATAGAGTCATGTGCCGAACAGGCACACAAGTTCTAGGCGTCTCGGGTTTCGTCCTATGTATCACTACCGCGGATACTGGGACCGATAGAGTCAACGCGGAACTATAGAGAGTCCTAAGTGTTTCCGAATAGAGTACCTTTTTATGAATGGATTCTCACAAGGCATTTCTATAATCGCCTCACATATACTAGTCATGTATATTTAAGGTGGGGAGGACTGTTGACTGAGCGATCCTGCCCTAAATCCCCAACCAAACGAGGAACAGGAAATGAGGCGGCATTCGCTCACTCTAGGTCTGTCCATCTTAACTATACATGGCCGTGATGTATATGTTTAGCCATTATAGTTTTACCTAATGAATTTTTAAATTTTAAAACAGTGTTGCGACTTTCGCCTTATTGGGGAAATATTTACATTTGAATTTGTCTTTATTGTCTTTAGTTTAGTTATCCGAGATCGAGAGACGTACCAAAAATCTACTGAGTTCCTTGACACTTCTTCCTAAGCAGTAGAGTCAGGCTCCTCCTGTGTCCTTGTTGTTTCCTTCAGCTGGGCAATCCCTTTTGAAGTGTCCAATCGCACCACATAGACGGCAAACTGGATTGGTCGTCACTTTGGTGATTGATGCAATACGCTCCACCGGAGTTCTACATACACGAGCAGTATGCCTCTTCATGTTGCACCTAGCACAATAGAGTTCCCGGCAGGCACCATGATGATGGTAGCTGCACTTGCTGCAGTGGGGAAGGTCTCCTAGGTATGGTCTTCTTGAGGTCGGGAGGGAAGGATTTAAAGGAGCATTGGCCGTCTCAGCTCGTTGCCCTTCGGAAGGTCCTTGAGCCGAGGTACTTCCCTCCTCAATCTTGAGCTTTCTCTTTAGTGGGTTCGGTTGAGGTTCTTGGGTGACTGGGTATGAAAGTGTTGGTTGCTGCTGTCCATTGCCAGGATTGGAAATCCCGACAGGGCCCTTGCCAACATTGGCGGTGTTAGCATTCAGGTGAGCCATGACAGCTGCTACGGCTGCTGAGACTGCAGCTTGGAACGTAGCTTCATCGAATAAGAGGGCAGGTTTCTTACTTGTGGATTGGTTATGCTTCTTTGGTGGCATGGTTTTCCTACACGGAAAGGAATACAATGTAATGAGAGACGATGGCTAACCTTGGACATATATGTCTTGACTGTATTAGGCATAAACTTTCTCGTGCCTCGGATGTTGGTTGTCTGAGTGTCGACCTACATCCCTATGATGTAGTCCTGGTAATCAAGGTAGGAGTGTGAGTATCGGGAAAAAGGGCCATAAGATGCGAGTCATTCCTACTAGGTTACCTTTATATTGGGAAAGGTTTCACTCTCCGGCCTGGAGAGATTTGAGAACGGTTCGGAATGAATCTGCGGAAAGAGAGGCTCACAAGGGCAGATGGCTAAAATTCTCTCAATAGAGATGCGGGGATCCGCCCTAATCGTGTATTTGGCAACGGGAAATGAAGATTTTTCCTAACACATAGCATGAGTAGTGTAACCACTAACTCACTAAATTGTATTATTTTATGGGTGTATTAGCGTGACGAACACGAGGAAAAGACAATTCCCGGGTTCCATGTACTGGCTCCCTCGGTCTGCCTCGTATCTTTGACTGGAATCGGCGTTGGTTTCTTTCGGGTAGTTTCCTAGGGTTCTCTTCTCGTATGGACATATTGAATCTCTCCTCCGCCTTGCCTCCAAATCTGACTCTGGGTGTCATCACCTCATAAAGGGCAACTGGGAATCTCGGAATTTTAAGCAAATTTCTCACCAATGTCCCTAAAAGAATATGGGCACTTGGTGCATTCAATAGTCTCGACCCAGTTCATTTATTTCCAAACAGGAAATATTCTCAATGAACCTCCTCTAGGTCTGAATCAACTCATCTGCCGAGCACTGAAGTGGATAGGGTTTTCTATAGGGTTCGCGCGAGAATGGAAATGTCTAAAGAATCCTAAGAGATTATTAACATTTCACTGTATGATCCATATCGAGTCCTGCTATGATTACACAGGGTATACAAATCATATATAACTTAGATCCGATAGGCCTTCGAATATGTGATACTACTCGGAATCCACATCCAAACAAGGAAAAGGAAGTAGAGCGAAACCACACATTCTTAGCCTATGGGATCCTTATTATATATAACCTTGGGAGTACACCCTCTGTAGTTGTAGGTATATCAATAAGGATCTTTTTAGTTATTCATGCAAGGTTGTTTATGGTTCCTAAAATACCCCTATGGTACTTTAATTCTTGTTTCTTTCTTATCTTCTGATTATGATTCTGGGATTAGTGTGAATCTTTTAGTGTTCTAAAATACTCCTATAGTATTTTATCTTAGTGTTTGGCTCTAGCAATCCTAGTTGGTAAGTTTCAGACCTGTTGCACACCACTATCACTCCCGAGCACACGTTCATCGCATCTCGGATAAATGTAGTTGATCAGGTTACATTTATCCCAGCTTACGATTACATAACTACCTAGGTTTGACGGAAATGCTCAACATCCGAAGACTTTTATTCTTGTTGTTCTTGTGATACTTGTGTTCGAGTGTTTAGATTTTGGATGTTATTATACTTTGGTAAAATATGGTTATATTTTAAAGTATAATTCTTGGTCAGAGTGTTTTATCCCATTGTGTTTATAGGTTGTATATCTTTTATGAATTGATATACTTAGCTCACTATAAACAATGCTCTGATAATAATCTGTCACACCCCAAAACCGGAACGGCAGAAACGTTCTGGGGTGGATGACGTCATGTCAAGTATCACAACACATGCATTATAGTAATAAAAGTACAACAAAACATTGCATTAATAGTAATAATTTTACATGATTTACATTACAATGAATCAAAGTATACAAACAATTATAATAAGTACAGTAAGGTACTAAGCCGTCTTCATCAACAGCTCCGGGGGTGTACCTGTCTAATGCTAACCTAAGAATACAAGTTATTTGAAAAGCGAGTATCAGCATTTTTACAAATGCTGGTGAGTTCATAAGTATTTAGTGACATTTATCCAAATAACTTTATAAAGTAGTAGTTTAAGTGTTTACTGTGTATTGGAGTTCTTTCCAGAAAATCCTATATTTTCTTTAATAAAGCAGCCTTCTACCAAGACTGGTCAATGTTATGTGGTAAAAAGTCATTTTCCCTAAATTGCTATCATTATCAAAATACTGAATTTGATTATTGAGGAAAGCAAACGACATCAGGGAATAACATATGCCTCAGCAGTGAGGAATGGTGACTAAGGCAAGGAATCATAGACTCCAGGAAAGTATCGAACGAACGACATGCCTGGTTCAGTCTAACAAGTGGAGACACAGACCCCAGAAGGTACCAAATGAAAGGTACAACTGGTAAGCTCTGAAACAGTGAATAACAGACCCCAGACAATATCAAATGAAAGATATGTCTTGTAAGGTCAAACAGAGAAAACAAACCCCAGACAGTATCAAATGAAAGATACGTTGTAACAACGTAAATTTTCAAACAAATTTTTTTCATTTCAAAATATAGTATTTTTATTCAAAACAAGGCATAAACATTTCAAGTGTCATGTAAAAATACAAGTCATCTAAATCCCAAGATCACAAAACATCTTTCAGTGTGTACAGATCACGCCGGCGCCTTCCCACGGTCCTCGCTAGTACCTGAAACACATACATAACAACTGTAAGCATAAATGCTTAGTGAGTTCCCCAATATACAACTTACGCACATACGCCTTTCCAGGCCCTGACCTTCCGGTCCATGTGTCTCAGGGGACTTCCGTCCCTGCTGGGTAAACCTTCCGGTCCTACCCACGCCGACCTTCCGGTCCATAACACAACGCCTTCCGGCCCATAACATATTCGCCTTCCGGCCCATAACATAATGCCTTCCGGCCCTTATCAAATATATCATACATAGCACATAAAACACACATATCACATATCATATCTGACCTTCCGGTCACACAGTCAAACCCTTCCGGGTACAGTATAGTGAGAAGACTCACCTCGTGAATGTCAAAAGCTAGCAAATCCCGAAGTCACTCGTACTCGATCCGCCGAGCTATAATCTCCCTATAATATCATACATCTCTTATTAACACTTTTATCTTCTAAGTTTGACTATCCCTAAGAGGTCAAACATAGGTCAACTCTGGTCAACGGTCAACGGTCAACCTGACCTGACTCGGCGAGTGCTAGGGCGACTCGGCGAGTCTAGACGTCCTCACCAGTTCTCTAAGATTCCCTTTCTACTCGTCGAGTATCCTCCTTGACTCGACGAGTTTCTCCTGGAAGAATCGCGGGGCCACCCTGACTCAACTCGCCGAGTCTGAAGAGCAACTCGACGAGTCCCAGTTAATCTTCAAGCTACTCGCCGAGTCTGTTCATCGGACTCGGCGAGTCCATGCCATGCAACCGCTCAAACTGCTTTCTAAGGTCAGGACTGCTCCGACCATTCCTAGGTCTGGCCTTCCTAGACTGATTCATCACGTAAGGTCTTCATTTCGGTGCTCATAATACACCCCATGACTCATAATTTACATTTTGACCTAAGGCATAAGGATTCCAATCCAAAACCTCCATTGATTCCCGAAATGCTCAGGCGTGGGACATTCTGGACCTCCAAAGGTCCCAATACAGAGTTCCAATCGTTTGGGGGACTAAGGTAATACTCAATTTAGCCACAAAAGGGTTCAATAAACCCTAAATCCATATACATATCAATCATAGAAGGATGCAATTCGAAATATTACCTGAATAACGTGCTCTCTGTGTCCTCAATCCTTAGAACGTGGCTTCCCTTGTTGTTCCCTTAACCAATCCTCCTCTTCCTTGCAAGACAATACTTCCAAAACTCAACAATGGTCTTCTACCTTGCTCCAGCTGCTCACAATCGAATTAGGGTTTCTCTCAGAGGGATAGGGTGAACAATGATGGCCATAAAGTCCCTCATATACGTCCCAAACCTGAACGGTTAGGGTTTTCGCTAAACAGCGCAGACTCGCCGAGTCCATATCCGGACTCGTCGAGTCCAGTCGCGAACCCGCAACCAGATCCGCGATTCTACTCGGCGAGTCTAGGCTCCAACTCGCCGAGTCCCCTCCTAAAACACCCAAAATCATAAATATAACAATTCCTGCAATTCTGGGCTGTTACATACATCTTGTAAGGTCAAAACAGAGAAAATAGACCCCAGACAGTATCAGATGAAAGATACGTCTTGTAAGGTCAAAACAGTGTGACTCTGAAAGTGAATTACCAGCATACAATGAAAATTGCCGGCGAAATACCGTTACCTTAAGGCCAATGAATTATAAGGTAACCCGGGATACTCGTAACCATACTGACTAGAGTACCAGACGCCCTACAAGCGTCTAAAATATGACATTTGTCACCCGTTGGCTTGGTAGGCCGGGACTGTACCTAGCAGTCTGGGTGCGGGGTTGTCAATCACGTATAGATCTATACACACAATGTCCGCTCTCCCTACAGGAGATTTTGGTTACCAACTAGACGACGGAGAACGCCGTGTCCTGAAGATGCATCCCAAATAGTGGGTAGAGACTTCCAAATAGTGGGTAGTGTGTAAGTGCTGAACTAGAGGTAGAGTCTTCCAAATAGTGGGTAGTGTGTTTCTAATGTAAGTGCAGACTAGAGGTAGAGACTCTTAACCGAACTGACTAGAGAATTCCTGTATGTCCATACTCATATACATAATATATAACTAATAAATCAGACGACCTTCGGACGACCATCCGATCCCACCAGACCACATCTCAACAAAGAAAAGGAAATAGGGCGGACGAGCCTTCCTAAGTCTTTCAATCATTACTTATATGTACCTATATAAGCACAGACATACATCTAACAATGACTGAGTGTGTATCAAGTAGAAGTGATTCTTGTGAAGTAGGAGTGTCTAACAAGTGAAGTAGGAGCGGTCGCAAGTGAAGTAGGAGTGTCGAACAAGTATAAGCATATCACAAAGTAGAGAGGACAATAAGTGAGGTAAGAGCGTCTATCAGGTATAAGCGACTACAAGTATAAGTGAAAGCGTTACTAAGTAGGCGTATAAAATAAGTATAAGCGAAGCAGCAGTAACTAACAAGTAAAAGTATACATGAAAACCTTGGAAAAACCTTTATACTCAGGAAAATCGCATTTTGTATTCTTTGGTAAAATAAGTGTGAAAACCTTTAGAAATCTTTGGGACCTTTCATAAATCATTTTGAAATTGGAACTTTGATAAAGCAGTAAAAGTAAGAACTTGAACAAGTGAAAAACCTTTTAGAAAGTCATTTATAGTGTCCTACTCGGTAAAACAGTGTACAGTGTGGTAAAATATGGTGCATGCGGGTTATCAATCACATGTGATTGATATGATAACTGGCATGTTTAACTAGTATTCCCCCCCCCCCCCCCTATAAAACATGTAAAAACATTAAAAGGTTCATTCAGGGGTATGAACTCACCTGGTGTAAGTAGGTCCGACGAAGGTGCCGTTTGGGCGTTCGGTGTCAAGTAAAAACTTAGACACACTTAGAGACCTATTTAACATATGATAACATATGTTCACATACAATTAGTATATTAATACTAATTAAACAAATATATGTGCTCAAAGGAGCAGAAAACACTTTGGTTAAGTGTTTAGGTGTCCCGGGTAGCGTCTAAAGGTGTGTATGGCTTAGGAATGGAGTTTACTCTCGAGAGTAAACTCCCAACACCATGTTTATGGCCCAGGGACTACTCACCATGAGTTTACGGCCGTAAACTCATGGTGAGGGGTTCTAGTGTGTTTAAGGCTTCTAGCTTGTTCATGGAATTATTCTAGGTCCAAAACTATATAATATGAGTGATTTTAAGGCTTCTAAGGGCTTCATTAGGGAGTTTACGGCCTAGGGACAACTCCTAAGGGAGTTTACGGCCGTAAACTCCTATGCCATGATTTTAATGAAGTTTCAAGCCCCTAATACCCTCCTAGCATTTTATAGAAATACGCTAAGGCCATTTGGGGGATAAAAACTATCTTTTGGGCATGTTTAGGGGTGTTTACGGCCTTGAAACATGTATGGGCCATAAACTCCCTTTACCCGTTCATTTTATTGAGTTTAATTGATCTAAACCCGAAGGACAATCCCCTAATTTATGTCTTAAGCCTTGGTATGAATTTAGGGCATCCTTTAACATATTTTTATGAGTTTACGGCCCTGGAACTATTTCATGGGAAGCTTTGGCCGTAAACTCCTAAATGGAGGGTGTTTGACATGTTTAAGGTCACCAAACTATTTTTTAGATGATTCTAGGATTTATTCCAAGGCTATTGGTGGAGTTATATGGCTTTTAAACATGTAAAAATGAGTTTACTCCCCATGTTTGAGGGGTTTACGGCCCAAGCACATTCCTTGGCCGTAAACTCTTATTTGCTCCTCAAAATTCATGATTAGGGTGTTCTAAGTCCGGATTTGCAAGCCATAAGGTCGTATCTATGTCCCAATGTTGGTTTGGAGGGGTTAAATTGCTCAAAAACCCATTTATTAAGTGTTTACGGCCCAAGCATGCTCCTTGGCCGTAAACACACGTTCCAGGTCCAAATTTTTAAGCTATAAACACGAATCATAATGTTTAGAACAAGCTAGGCTAAGCGGACTTACGATTTGGAAGCGTTTGGTTGCGGATTCGGGGCGAAAACGAGTCTAGAGAGAGAGTATAGAGAGAGAGGGTGGAAAAGCTCCAAATGGAGTTTACTCCCGTTTATATATGGGTGGGAGTTGGAGCTCAGTGGAATTCTACCCAATACTGCCGTTATACGGGGCTTTTGGTCGCACACGATTTAGTGGTCGTAATAATAAAACTTAACATTTTCCAAATAAATGGAAATGTGTGTTATGTGTTTTTACTTCCTTTTATCACGACTTAACGGCATATTAAATATAAAAAAATGAAATGTTTATTAAATTAACGACCTCTAATTAACAGAACTTTTATAAACTGGAATATTCCGTTAACGGTAACGGGGAAATGTAACGGAACAACTTGGGTTGTCACAGATAGGCGCAGCTCCCGGAACGAAATCAATACCGAACTCTACCTGCCTCTCCGGAGGCACACCCGGCAACTCCTATGGAAACACATCCGGAAACTCACGCACTATCGGGACCTCATCCACTGACTCCGGTCCCTCTAAACCCACCCTCGCATCCATCACATATGCCACAAATCCCCTACAGCCCTGCTGTAAACTCTGCCTCGCTCTGGCGGCCGAAAAAAATGTTGACCCCGTACGTGTACCCTCGCTGTACACCGTAAGAACTCCCCCACTAGGGTCTCGAATCGTCACCAATTCACGCTCGCAGTCTATCACAGCTCCATATCGGCTCAACCAATCCATACCCACTATCACACACACGTCCCCCATCGCGATCGGGACTAGATCTATCGGAAACTCCACACCGAAGATCTCAAGGACACATCCTCGAATCACATCCAAAGCATACACTGCTCGCTCATCAGCTATGGAAACTCGCAGAGGTCGATCCAACGCCTCTCGACGGGTACTAATATGCCGACTAAATGCTATGGAAACAAACGACCGACTCGCTCCCGAGTCAAATAATACCAAAGCAGGCACAGAACTCACAATAAAAGTACCTACGCATATCATCATATAAGCATAAAACTCAACTTAAATAAAAGATGAAAAGAGAATACATACCAGCCACAACATCAGGCGCCGCGTGGACCTCCTCTACGGTCAACTGAAATGCTCTCCCACGAGCCTTCGGGGCCTCGGCCTTCACTAGCCGGACCTCGGTAGTCCTAGCAGCAGGCACAGATCCCAGTGCTGATCCTTGAAGAAGCTGCGGGCACTCGGCCTTCCGATGGCCGATCTAGTTGCAATGAAAGCAAATCGAAAATCCCTTGGGGCAATCCCTCGCGATATGCCCCTCCTTCCCACACTTATAGCATACCCCTGCCCTGCACGACCCCTTGTGGCTCTTACCGCACTTGCCACAAGTGCGGCCCTTCGTGCCCCCAGATGTCGAATCCGCGGGTCTAGCCCGCTTGGCTGCCGGCTGAGACTAAGCCGGTCGCCGATCCACCCTCTGTGACTCGGCCTCCTCCCTAGCCTGAGTCTCCAACTTAATCTCCCTCTTCCGAGCATTTGCCTGAAGCTCAGAAAATGTCCGGTATGTCGATTTCGCCATGAACTCCCTAATATCTCTCCTCAGAACACCTAGATAATGGCTTACGCGAGCCTGCTCAGAAGACACCTGCTTAGGGCAAAACATCGCCCTCTCATGAAACTTCCTGGTGATCACTGTCACAGAATCAGTACCCTGCTTGAGGTTCAAGAACTCCTGGATCAACCGTTCCCTCTCCACCGGGGGAACGTATGCATCTCTGAACATAGTGGTGAACCTCTCCCAGGTCACCTCGGAAATCTCAGCCAAAGTGAAGTTTGCCGTCATGAACTTCCACCAATCCTTTGCTCCCAGGCGGAGCTGGTTCAAGGCGAACCGAACCCTCAAGTGCTCTGGACAAGAACACGTATAGAAACATCCCTCGATGTCGGAGATCCACCTCATAGCGGCAATCGGGTCCTGTGTCCCGTCGAACTCTGGTGGCTTCGTGTTGCTGAACTCCCGGAATAACAACGAGTCACCTCCCTGCGGTTTGGCAGCAGCAACAGCAGCAGTAGCTGCAGCTGCAGCAGCCTCAGTCAGTGCTATATACCGCTCATCAAAAGTCTCAATCAATGTGGTCTTGATGTCCCCAAACATCTTAGGAATCTCAGCCCGGATGGCAGCAACCACCTCCTCATGAATCAATGGACGGATCTCCTCGTCACTGACACCACTTCTCTCAGGTGTGTGTCGAGTCCCAACCATGATGCCTCTGAAATACAACAAAAATTATCAAAGACTCGATCGAGCATACACATACTCGAGGACGCAACCCTACTTGTCCTCCGTTGTCCAAAAGATTTTTACTTGGAATGTCCATTGATCCGGTGTCTTCAGTAGTACGGGCCCAATACTACTGACCCCACCGCATCAGCATTCACTCCAAGTCCTCCTCCTTGGTTCTTGGATTACAAGTACTCTATTCTCATGAGCTCCTAACTGCTATCTACTCGCTCGCAAAGCATCTCCGCAGCAGAAATCTCCTAGGCTAAGGCATCACAAATCAGGCCACTCTAGTCCTAATATGTATACCTAGCCTACTCTAGCATGCATAATGTAACATAACATATCTCATAACACATAATGTAAGGGTACTTTTGGGGATTCACCGTTCGGGCGCTGGCTGATCGTACACACGGCTCTGCTCTGTTTGTCTCAAAACTCTTTTACTCTTTTTAAAAAAGTTTACTTCATTATCAAGATTTCCTCAAATCCTCAGTTTGAGTTCAGATACGCCCGAAGATGTTTCCGAATCCCTCAAACCAAGGCTCTGATACCAACTTGTAACAACGTAAATTTTCAAAACAATTTTTGGTTTTTAAAACATTCATTTACTCACAAATTAACATCAAACCATATTCTATCAAATGTTATTATCACAAAAACATTTACCCAGAATCCAAAACATAAACTCCACAAGTGTGTACGAATCATGTCGGTGCCTTCCCGCGCTCATCACTGGTACCTGAAACACATCACACAACCACTGTAAGCATAAATGCTTAGTGAGTTCCCCAAAATACCACATACAACACATACGCCACTCGAGGCTATAATACAACCCTCCGGTCGATGTGTCTCAGTGGGACCCTCCAGTCCCGTAGCTCGTTGGACCCTCTAGGCCGGTCATAGCTCGTTGGGCCCTCCGGCCCGGTCTGTATCGTTGGACCCCTCGGCCCGATCTATAACATCATACAACATACACATAACACATAGCACATAATCTCATACATAGCACATAAGACCCTCTGGTCCACACAAATATACCACTCTAGGTAACGTATAGTGAGAAGACTCACCTCGCTGTCTCGGTAAGTATCTGACTCGGAAGAAATGTGATCTAGCCTCCGCCTAATCACACCAAGTAAATACTCTCATAAATACAACTGTACTCAACCCTAAAAGTCAACAAGGTCAACGGTCAAACTTTGACCCGACTCGTCGAGTGCACTAAGGCGACTCGGCGAATCCACACGTGTCCATTGACTCTCTAAATCCCTCTCTTGGCACGTCGAGTTCTTCCCTTGACTCGACAAGTTCCACCTGGCATGAATCACGGGGCCACCCCGACTCAACTCGCCGAGTCTCAAGAACAACTCGGCAAGTTCCACTTGAACTCAGTTCCCCTGACTCTTCCTGACTCACTGAGTTATACCCCAACTCAGCAAGTCCACTCACTGAGTGATTAACAGGCAATCTTCATACTACTCGCCGAGTCTATTCTTCAGACTTGGCGAGTTCACGCCATGCACAAACTCTATACAACTCCTGAGGTCAGATCTGTTCCATACAATCATAGATCTGGCCTCCCCAAGCATGATAATCACGTAAAGTTTGGACCTTGGCACTCATATAACATCTAAATGGTCCAAAATGGTGATTTAGCCCCAAAAATGACATTCCATGCTCATGGCTCCCAAAGTGACTCATAAAGCTCCAATGGTTAAGGCCTTTGGACCTCTTTGGGTCCAGATCTAGAACACAAACTCGAGAAGGGACCAAATGCTCTCCTATATCAACCTCTAAAAGGGTTAGAAAACCCTAACACAAGGAATCAACAACAAAACTGAGGAAGGTCCGGGAATAATACCTCAATACAGCCTCTATGAACTCAAAACCACCAAAATTGCACCTCCTTCAGCCTCTTCTTGCCTTGACCACTTCCTTCTTGCAAAAACAGCCACAAAATGATCAAGAATGGCCTCTCCTTCCTCACAAATGCTCTAGATCTCTTAGGGTTTCTCTCTGGGGGGTTGATGGCCGCAAATGACGACCATAATGGCCTTTAAATAGGTCCCAAACCCTGGAAATTAGGGTTTCATTAAACGGCATGGACTCGCTGAGTCCAGACGCGAACCTGCGTGAACATCCGCGATCCTACTCGGCGAGTTTAGACCCCAACTCGCCGAGTTTCCTCACAACAGCCAAAAATAAAAGGAACAAAATAATACTTGGGAATCCGGATGTTACAAAGGTCATATGAAAACACATTTTAAAGTGAGAACATGAGGACAAATATCAGCCAATCAATATGTATAATTTATTAATTAAAATTTTTACCTGACTAAGGGCATTTTCGGCTATGCCCAATTTATTTAATGACTAATTCAATGTTAATTTCCTATAATTATGGTAAATTAAATATTCCATGATTTCCATAATAACAAATAACCCAATTACAACTAGTCAAACCTATTATACTGTATCCATCTTCATCTTCAAACATTGGTTCATTCAACCTTATTCTCCACTCATAATTGTAATTCATAACAATCAATTTATATATTTTTTATTCCCCCACGATTATGCAGATACCCACGATATGTTTGACGATGAAATATTTTCAAGTGATTGATGAATTGGTTTTATCCGATCACGATAATGTCGACATCATCGATCAGCAACATGAAGAGGAGGTTATGTCTGCTGAAGATATTGCCGATAGCAGCAAAATTTCTGGAAAGTTCTTCGATTAGTTTATTGTATAAAATGGTAATCAATGGTCGACATCATATATCAAACACATTTTCATTTGATTATCCACGTAACTATTGAAATATATAACTTTATAAATTGATTACTTCTTTTTCATTATACGATTTTGCATCAAAAGAAATATATATTATTCTTATTATTTAATGTCTAACATTCATTCAGAGTGATGTCATAAATAAACAAATATGCGACTTGGGTATACTCGATCACTAACATCAACGATTTCTTTCAGAAATATGTATTATGATTTAGGGTTCTTATTCAAAATTTTGAAGTGTGTAGATCTTTCTAATTCAATCACTTTTTTTATGTGTGTATCATGTTTCTAATTCATGTTTTTAACTGGAAATACATATTCCGTTTATGTTGATTTTTTGAATATTCATTCACACATTCTTGTGGTTAAATTATGTATTGTAAATATGTATTTTTATTGTGTTTGTCGCATATAACATTCAGAACTCATTTATGTATATTTTATATACTAGTCAACAATTTCTTTAGTTTATAATACCTAATGACTGATTACATTCATATATTTTATTCATGATAAAAAAATTATTCAGGAATGTTATGTACTTCATAATAAAATATTTTACCATACTTTATATTCTCTTACATTCACCTTCAAATAAATGTTAATCAACGAGTTTATTAGAAACCATTGTCTTTACTAAACATACTTTTATTAAACAAGAAAATCAAGTATACAAATTAAATTCATTTACACTCGTTAATCAACAAAAACATACATTCAAAACAAAATATATTGGCATTCAATACAGAATATTGTATGATGACTTTTTATGTACTATCTGAACTTCATACTCAAAATTGCATATACTCATACATAATTTGCATAAAATCAAAACCCTGATATTCCAACCTGATTCCATCATTCTTGGACTCCTTCGTAAGCTTTGTGATCTTGTCCACTTCATTTCACTCCAAATATATAATGTCATAGAATCAACCTAAATTTTTGGAAAATTTGTTGTAGATTTTGCTGATTCTTGCTAAAAGAATTGAAATATACATTGGGAGATTTTTATGGGAGTGATTATCGACTTACGTTTGACTTTTGCTAGAGTTCCCTTCTTTATCACAAATGTCATTTATAGAATTACCCTTGTACGCATATAAATCAGTGTGGAATACGTCTTTATACTTAAATCATTATAGAATACAGTTATATATATATATATATATATATATATATATATATATATATATATATATATATATATATATAGATGTGTGTGTGTGTTTGTGTGTGTGTGTAGGTTGTTTTTTGGAACCGACAGATATTATAAAAGGTCACGGTCTAAAAGGAAAAAGGGTAGGCAAAAATAAAACAAATTACATAATTTTAAAGGGGAATACAACCAAACTTCCCATTTACAATAACCAAAATTACTCCTATGCTTCATCCAACTAAAAACGAAAAACATCATATTATCCACCAACTTTGAAGAATTCATGTGTAGCCTATTAAACCAAACATCATGCATTGCCTATCAAGCACACCACCAGTAACCATAACAAATAGCTAGGAAGATTTTCTTCTTTTAAGGACAATTTCCCCAAGTGGCAGCGAAGTTCATAAAGTCGGAGATCGATAAGAATCTTTGAGGGAAGATACCATACCAATTGAAAATCCAAACGAGAGTATCAAACGCAATAGGAAACTCTAAAAGAATGTGATCCGCATTATCCACTCCATTAAAACACAATTGACAGGAAGAAGAAGGAATGTTAACACCTCTTTTGGAAAGAGTCATCGTCGTGGGGATATGCCCCAAACATGTTTTCCACATGAATTTAATACATTTTATAGGAACCAAATGAAACTAAACAGTGGGATTGCTCACCGAAACAGTCAATTTATTATCAGTTACGCCTCTAAGATCACTCACAATGAACTTGCCATCAACCGAGATCTTCAAATTCTAAGTATCAGGACCATTAGACCTTTCCACTTGGTTAACCGGATTCACAAATGAATTCAACTCCAACATCTCCTATGGACTATTGGGATATCTTTTCCAAGCCCACGAGAAGTTGTTATTAGCCCACCTATCAGCCATAAAACAACACTTAATAATGTCTAACGCAATTAAAGAAGAAACTTTAGTTATCAAACTTCTGATCCCTAACCAATCATCAAGCCAAAAAAGGATGCTCACCTGTCCTCAACCTGGAATCCAAAAATATGGAAAAGCTCGATGTTGAGACTACTAAGCATCGTTATGACTTTGACAATACTATTCTAAGTGCGCGGGAGAGATTTCTTAGCCAAAGAAGCAGCATGTTTCGTTTCACACTTATGAATACAACAAACAACATGTATTCGAAAGGTATTGTTTTCTTTTTTAAACCTCCACAACCACTTTGCAAGAAGAGCCCGACTTAATGATGCGAGAGAATCATCTCCAAGCCCCCCGACAGATTTTGGATTGAGCACAATCTTCCATGCAACTCAATTTTATTTTTTTGTTTCCATCACTTACTCCCCATAAAAACACCTTCTTAATTTTTCAATAGTATTAATAATAGCAACCAAAGCTTTATACAAGGAGAAATAAAAAAAGCAGGAGACTTCCCAACACCGACTTGACTAAAGTTAACCTACCACCGATGGATAACATCTTAGCTTTCCAAGGAAAAAGTTTTTTTATGAAGACGATCGATGACGGGCTGCCAATTCTTTTTTAAAGACATTGGCTCCAACCGGGACTCCAAGATACTTGGAAGGAAGAGAAGCATACTCATACCCAAGAATTCTACCACAGTTAGAATGTCATTATCCAAAACTCCGATACTAAAAACCTTAGACTTATGGAAGTTGACTTTAAGGCCCGCAGAGGCATGAAAGCACCTCAAAATTCTCACTAGGTTAATGAAGTTAGAGTTGGTTTGGTTCCCGATAAACATAGTCATCGGCGTAAAACAAATGTGATAGAGATGGACCACCATTTGGAACATCAACCCCATGGAAAAGATAATTATCACAAGCGGAAGGCATTGCAACATTTAAACCCTCCATGGCAATGACAAACAAGAATGGTGATAGGAGATCCCCCTGTCGCACTCCTTTTGAAATTGTGCATTTACTTTTTTGCAATAATTCTCGGTTGTTGTCGTAAATGATGCGGTTCTTATTTTAACTTTTTTGGTTATTACAATAACATTTGCTTTTTTTCGATGACAAAGAGCAGCGAAACCTAAATAAACAAAAGTGATGTTATTATTATATTCTAAAGGGATAATGCCATAAAAAGCCTTAAATTTGACAGTAAATGTCGATTTTACCATTCGACAAATTTTTGGTTCATTTATGCTACAAACTTGTCATTTTTTTGTCGGTTTTGTCATTTTTACCTATAATAGCATGTTTCCAGGTTACCATGAATCATTTTTTGTGAAAAAACCCTTACGTTTCCAAAAAATTGCAAAATAACCCTTAAGATTATAAACATATAAAATATAAATATATATTCAAAATTTTATAAAACTACATAGTTTTAAAAATTTAAATATCAAAAGTTTATATCATACTAGTATAAGTTTACTGTACTTATATTATGAAACCAAAACTAAAACATATTTTTAGCTTGACGTACGATAAATTTTATATTTGTTCGATATAAATTTTTTATATTTAAATTTTAAAAAAGTTACCTAGTTTTATCAAAATTTGAATATATTCCTTAACTAATACTTAAACTTTTCAAATAAAATTAAAAAAATGTACGTTAGCTTATAATTAACTACGCTAAAATAGTTAAACATATGAATAATATGACATTAATTTTATTTGAAGAGAAAATAAAAATATTTATATGTTTAAAAGGTTTGTATTACAGAAATAATAATGTATAATATTTTTTGAATTCGTTGTATCTATCCATGGCTCATAAAACAATTTTGGAGATGATCATAGTCACTATATGGTGACATTATTTCCAATAAATTATTTTTTTAAGGAAAATAAAAATACTTTTTATGTTAAAAAGGTTTGTATTTCAGAAATAAGAATATTATCATATTTTTTTTATAAAAATAAATATAGTTGTATAAGTTATTATTTCTAAAATACAAACATAAACATTTTAAACATATAAATATAAATATATTTGTCTAATTTATTATATAAATATATTTAATTGTATGAAAAATATGATACATTATTATTAATTGAAATACAAACCTTTTAAACATATAAATATTTTTATTATCCTTTTTAAAAAAATTAATTGAATTTTATTAATGTCATATTAGTCATATGTTTAACTATTTTAGCATAGTTAATTATTATATTTTTTTAATTTTGCTTTGAAAAGTTTAAGTATTAATTAAGGAATATATTCAAATGTTGATAAAACTAGGTAATTTTTTTAAAAAATTTAAATATAAAAAGTTAATATCAAACCAATATAAAATTTACCATAAGTAAAGCTAAAAATATGTTTCAGTTTTGATTTCAAAATATAAATACAATAAAACTTATATTAGTTTGATATAAAGTTTTGACATTTAAATTTTTAAAACTATTTCGTTTTATCAAATTTTGAATATATTTTATATTTTATATGTTTATAATCTTAAGGGTTTTAGAAAAATATTTGAAAACTTAAGGGTTTTTTGTAAAAAATAATTGATGGGAACCTAAAACTTGTTATTAAAGGTATAAACGAACTAAAAACCTGAAACCTGTTATTACAGGTATATTTGAAAACTTAAGAGTTTTTTGTAAAAAAATAATTGATGGTAACCTGAAACCTGCTATTACACGTAAAAATGGTAAAACCGACAAAAAAATATGACAAATTTACAATATAAACGAACCAAAAATCTGTCAAATGATAAAACCAAAATTTTATGTCAAACTTAAGACGTTTTATGGCATTGTATTTGTTCTAAATTGGTAAAAGAAAATGGCTAATATATATTAGTATTTTTTTCAGAGTCCTAATTATAGAAGCTACAGTAATATTGGTGGACGGTTTTGATGCAGATCATGGTTGAATCGAAGAAGAGATCAGCGAGCTTTTCCGACGATTGATTTTAGCCATTTATGGAAACTCCATCTTTTGCTGGTATCATTCCGAAATCGTTTAGGGTAGAGTGGATTTAGCAAAGAGTGGGAAGTCGGAATTGGGAATTGGGAATTGGGAATTGGGATTTTGATTTGTAATTGCATAGAGGATTATGCTTTTCCTATTTTTATTTTTATTTTATGTTTACTGTACACATTACTACATTTGTTTATGTTTGTGTTGAATTTGAGTATTTTCAGAAACATGATGTATCATTTTTACGATGCCTTGCAATGGTTATTGATTAAATATAATCATACATTTAGGATGGTGTGTATGTTGAAAGATCTTAAATCAGTTAAAAGGTATCAATGAGCATTTTAAAACGTAACAAACTCCAATTAACTATAACTGAAACAGTAAACAAAACTTGGATGATAATCAATGCAACAAGAACTTGAATCACGATCATCATGTAATCTATATCTATTCAATCAAGGTAATAAATCCAGATTGATATCAAAACTCAAAAATCAACAATGCAGACTCATCATGAATTTAAAACAATCAATGAAGATCAACGCACAATCAATCAATCAACACATCATTATTCCATATCCACAGCATCGAAACGAAATCTAGATCTAAAACTGATCATGAAATTGCACCAAACACATATTGATTCCATATCGAGAGTTTCAATCAAACATCACAACCTACAAATGATGCCATATCTAACAAATTTTCAATTCCAGAAATCGAAAATCAAAAGCAGAAATCTAACGTGAAATCAGAAACAATAGCGCTATGACATAATTCGAAATCCAAAAATATTAGATGCAAGAGAAAACCAAAACAATGCTTATTTGAAGATGAGAACACACTAAATTTCGATACCTGTCACTTCAAGGCTGAATCAATCCATGTGATTTCCGGCGGCTGTTCTAGGTTGTGCGTTGCCAGGTGGTGCGTTGCAAAAGGAGGTGATCGCGAGTCTCGCCATGTCAATCATCGCAGCGAGTAGTGCTAGAGTACCGATTGCTGCTGCAGCTTGGGCAGGGCCAACTTCATAGTAAGCAGAACTCAGCATCAGCGCAACGAAGCCGATAACATAGGCATAGACAGTGAACAAGGTGATTCCCCAAGTAATTTTGTGGTAGCGATTTTTAGTCTCAACGAGCATTCCAAACAGCTTACAAATTGACGCAACTCCAATCTCAATCAGGAGGACAAGCACTGACGCATAGGTCGACACATCATTCAGAAACATCCAGGCGAAAAACAGCACGTTTCTAGCGAGATACGGTGGAGGTGCATCTGTCTCGTGGTTTGCATCGGCGGATGGCGCTGGTGGAGAGGATTTCTGAACAGTCCTAGCATCAAGTCCGCCTTGTCACGAGACGGTGTTCTAAAATCTTCCAGACCGATCAAGAAGATGGTAGAACTAGTAATAATCTACCATAAGTCCCTAGAACGATCTAGAATTCTCTAGGATGCAAAAGTATAGAATAGAATTGTGTAGAACTTTGTATATAGATAAGGATCTTGTAAGAACAATCTAAAATACTCGAGAATATACGAAATCTAGAAACTTCCCTTTGAGGTGGTGTAGGATGCCTATAAATAGGAGGATGACTCATTTGTCCAAGGCATCCAAGAAGTTCTCTTGTAAGAAGTAAAGTTGTATAAAGAAGCTCTTTTCTTAGAAGTGTTTCTTATCGTTTCTCTTACTTCCTTTAATCATTAATACATCTAAGCCATCGAAGTAAGCCTGACTTAGTCGGAGAAAATACTAAGTGGCGCACGGTGATTGAAGCATTCCGTGACACGTGGTATCAGAGCCAGGTTCGTACAAGCAAGAGATCATGGCTACGGAAGCAGGAAGTAGTGAGGTCGCAAACGTGCCCCCTGTCGTCGAGGAGAAAGGAAGAAAGTCCAGGAAGAGGGACCAATCTATAGATGCCTTGGCAAGCTTAGAGAACAAGCTTACAAGGACAGAGATTAACGTCGGTGAGATCCTTGAATGGAAGGATACTGTCGATCAGTTCGTTGCCGATATAAGTGACACGAGCGATGGAATGAAGGAGACCATCGGTGTCATCAAGGAAGAAGTCCTTGGACTTATTAACACCCTGCGTAATGAGTTCCATGAAAAGGTAGCTACTCTAGAAGCCGAAGTAAAGTTGTGCAAAGCCGTAATTGTTGGAGGAGCAAGTACAAAGATGATGCCACATGCCGATGCACCTAAACCCCTAAAGTACGAAGGTAAGCGTGACCCTAAACTTCTTGAAGAATTTTTCTGGTATGTAGAATGTTATTTCAATGCAGTCGGGGTACAGGACGATAAGCCCAAAATAGACACGACTGTCCTATACCTATGTGAGAACGCTGCCCTATGGTGGAGGCGGAAGCATAATGACATAGAAAAAGGGCTATACACCATAGAGACCTGGGATGAGTTCAAAAGGCAACTCAAGAAGCAGTTTTGTCCTCATAACGTCGAAGATGTAGCAATGAAAAAGCTTCGGGGACTGAAACACATTGGGTCGATTAAAGATTATGTGGCAGAATTTACTGCTTTAATGCTGGAGTTGCCTGAATTACAAGAAAAAGACAAGTTATTTTATTTCCAAGATGGACTACAATCTTGGGCCTATAACAAGCTCAAGCGAAGGAATGTCCAAGACGTTAACGAAGCTATTGCTGTAGCGGAAGACCTTATGGACTTTCGAAGAGATGCACCGATTAGAAGGACTGGTGGGGGAGATAAAGTTGCGCCAAAGCCGTCACCTAGGGACAATAGACCCGCTGTTAAACCCTCAACTTTCAAAGGAAAGGTGATCGAAGGAGGGACTCGTAAGGAGGTGAAGTGTTATTTATGTGACGGTCCCCAACTAATAAGAGATTGTCCCAAGAAGAAAATGTTGGATTAGTGTCTAAGTCCATAACTATTTTGGTATGTACTTGACCCGATGGTGCATGGTCCTTTTGGGTTGCCTTCACCAAAGCAACTTGATTGGAGAAATGAATAAAGAGAGAGAGGATAATATGATTTATTAATATGTTATAAGAATAATATATTAAAGGAGAAATCATATTTGTTTAATTAATATTGGTCGATAATTAATTAAGAATTAGTTTTGCGATCAAATGTAATTAATTAAACTAGAGGGGGCTGATTTGTAATTATGTGATAGTTACAAAATAAGGTAAGGATTATCTTTTATATATGGTGGACGAATTTAAGGTTGGAAAGCCTTAGAATTCGAGTGTGATAAGGATTCAAGGATTATCTTATTGGTTGCTTAATGGATAATCAACTAGATAAGGATAATGACTGAAACCCTATCTCTACACCTATATAAACAACCCCAAGGTCATGAATTCGTGTATCCCTTCTTAGATACGAATTCTAACCTCCCTCCTCTCTCCTTATACCTTCTCCACTTGCTTATGGTGTTTGTGAGCCATTAGAGGAGTGACACTTGTGACTCTAAGCCTTCCAAGGTCAATTCAAGGAGGAATTAGATTGTTATTGCTATATAACAATCAAGGTATGTTCTTAAACCTATTTACATGTGAATTCTGATTTCCATATGCTAGTATTAGGGTTCAAAGTCTTGGATTCAAAGTATGTACAATAGAGAAACCTAGATCCGAGCTTTAGGGTTTGTATGAGCACATAGGATGTCTTATGACCAAAACCCATCAGTGGTATCAGAGCCATGATTGGTTTCTATTGTATTGATGCTTGATGTTACTGAAAATCGTGTTTTGGCCTCACTGTTCGACCTGACTCAGCGAGTCACTCTTGGACTCGGCGAGTCAGCCCTACTCGGCGAGTTCCAGAGGGTGACTCGGCGAGTCGGTGCGTCAGACAGTGCTTATCTCGGGATTTCTTGCTGTTTTTGCATTGTGATAATTACCTTATCATGTTAGATTAATATTAATCCGATTATATGATATATTTGACTATAATTTTAATCTAATTGAAGATATTTATCAATTAATAGGATAATTGTTTCCTTTTAAGATAATTGATTAATTATTTTAAGTAAATTGATAAATTATTTTGCAAGAAATCATCAAATATGGATAATTATGTTAATTTGAATTATTTGTTATTTGATCCTTGTTGTTGTGAAAAGTTTCATATATGGCCCTTTAGGTTTTATAGTTTAAATTTGAACCCCAAAAGTTTTGTTGTTTTGAAATTTAAATAGTTGAAACCCTAATGTTTTGAAAAATGTTTCAAAACTTGCCCTCAAGTTTTGGAATTTAAATTTTGATTAAATGGTTTAATTTTGATGCATATTTAAATTCTAAACCCTAATGTGTTGAAATGTTTCAAAACTTGCCCTCAAGTTTTGGAATTTAAAAGTTGATTAAAAGTTTAATTAGGAATGTTAAATTCTAAAACTAGTATAGTTTTGAAAAAAGTTCAAATCACACCCTTATGGTTTTATTAACTAATTAAGGTGTATAATTAAAGAGGTTTAATAAATCCATAAAAGTTTAGGTTTACAATTTAAGTAAATTAAAAGTATAATTGTTAAACCGAACCACCTAATATTTTAAAAGTGTAAAATACACCCTATACTATATATAACATTAAAAGTCTAACATTATATATATGTATGAGTAAAAGTCAGTCTTACTGTTAGTAGGCCTCATTCACGAAGCTGGTCTATAAGGGGTGTTTAAGGAAATTGCCTATAAAATGGCGATTGAATGGGTATCCACTCTTACCCACCGCACTATTGACTAGTGGAGGGTCGTTAGCCGAACGGGTAGGATAGGACGAAACCTTCCATTATAAGTATAATGAAGTATAAAAGTAACTAAATGTTTTTTATAAAATTCCCAATCTTAGTTACTTAGGCAAAAGTGAATTGATGCAATTCCATGAAATTACACTTTGTGCCCTTGCGAAGACGCTAGTGGAGCGTGTGTGGTTAACCGGCACACTAAATGGGTCTAAGCAAAGGTAGCAAAGGGTGACTCAATATTTGTCATAGTTCGGTGGAGCGTGTGTGGTTTACCGGCACATCGAATAGGCGACTGTAACATGTGAGGGCACCATGTAAGTTTGCATGGTTATTCACACCCGCTTTGTGATCCTCGGCATCCCAGTCACAAACAAGAGGGGCATATCGAGATATAAACATGCCATTGAAAGTTCAATGAATCTCAAAGGATCTAGGAGTTTTCATAGATTTAAAACTTAAAAATAATTTTCGTTTTTCATGGTGGAAATTAGTGAATCGTCATTCACTTACCTTCAAATATTCTGCAATTAGGGTTACGGCATCCCTCTCCCGAGTTATAGAATATTGTGTTGGGTCCTAGCCTTAGTATCTCATTTGGGTGATTTACTAAGGACTCAATCAATCAACTAACTTGAATTCATTTTTCTCCCGTATTGTAGATGTCAAAGTTCGACAACTATGGTCTTCCCAAATCCCGTGGAACAAGCATTCCACATGAAGATGATATTCCACGATTCGATCGAGGATCAAGAAATCATGCTTCACTTCCTCCTCCTCCTCCAATTATTCTCCCTAACCCACAAGATTGTAAAATTGAAAGGTTCAATATCACTCAAGCCCTTTTGGCAAGTAAACATAAAGAAGGAAAGTCGGTATGTGCACACGTCCTAGGGATGAAGTCGCGCATTGATAGACTAAGAATGATGGGATCCGTTGTTAGTGAAGAGATGGCTGTTGATTGGGTTCTTCAGTCACTTCCCAACTCATATAGTGAGTTCGTAAGAGAGTACTATATGAAGAACCACAACGTGACCCTTATAGATCTCACCTATATGCTTATTGTTGCCGAATCAGCAATGGTTTGGCGCAATAGAAAAAGCAAGGTTGATTGGTGAATCTGCCTTCAAGAACTCTATGGATATAGACAATGGCAATGAAAGACATGCAATGATCGAAAAGTTTGATCATAAGAGAAAGGCGATGTCTGAAGTAGTTCCATGTGTTATTCCAAAAGAGTCAATTTGCTTTTATTGCCAAGAGAAGGGGCATTGGAGACGAAGTTGCCCTAATTACCTAAGAGATCTAAGAGATGGGAGAGTCAAAGGTATGACTGCGCTTTAGGTAAAAATCCACTATCTAACTCCATTAAGTTCCTATTCATTGATTCTTAATACATGATGTAATAAGATTACATTTGAGTGTTTTGTAGGGTCGGTGAAAAGAAAGGAAGCTTGATAAGAGAGCAAGATGAATCTAATCACAAGAGATGGATTTCGATCGCATGGACTTGAAGATTAAATTTTGAGCTTAGAAAGTTATGATAGAGTTGTTAGAAATTTTCTTTTGTACATAGTTTTCAATGGATTTTGCATTGTAAGGACAAATTTTTCCGCTGCTTTTATAAATAAAATAAATTTTGTTCGACTTATTTATTTATTTCCTTACAATGAAATCGTTATGAAAATTGATGTTCGAATGGATATGATTCTTAGTTATGTTATTATGGAAATGTCAAGAATTTACCAAATAGGGAGAGTTTCTCATCGCCCAAAGTTTCAATTGGACAGAAACTTGGAATCATGCAACGTGGATGCACGATGAATGAGAAATTTCGTATTTGGAAATTAGACTGATTCGTTGACAAAGTGTCAAATGAAGGACTAAGAGATCGAGCACACAAAGTTGCGTGTTGATCGAGTCCACCATAAAAGTAACATAGATATTCGTCATGATTTACTAAAGGTTTAGTAAATATGATTATACTTACAAGATTAAGTGTAATTCTGAATTGATTAAAGGGTTTAGATCAATAGCAGAACGAATAAGAAGAATCAAGTAGGCAGAAAGATAAAAGTTTCTCCATTCTAAGAAGAAGGGAGAGTAGCTTTTATGCTTTATGATATGTCTTAGTGATTAAGAACCATATCTCAATTGATCCTCTAAGTGAGTCTTAGTACAATTGTATGTATAAGAAGAGGATTCAAGGATTGAAGAAATGGTTAAATCAAGAAGTCTATCATACTTCGTTCCAATAACAAGTCTTAAAGTTAAGATTGTGACAATGAGTGAAAAGTATTAAAGGTTTATAACATTCATCAAATATGGGAAGTTGTGATGTCTTGAATAAGACAAAGACCAACTAGTACCAATTTATGAAGTGTTTTGATAAAAGCTACACTAACTCTTGAATATGTGTTTGTCAAGAAATGTTTTGACAAGAGAATCTTATATGTCAAGGAGTCAGTGGGAGTCTTAATGGTCTTGAATAGTTTCAAGAACAAATCAAATAAACCTTACCAATCATCACTAGCACACGAGTTGAGGTTGACAACCTATCGTATTGACATTATTTTGATTATGTGTTGTTCCAATTGAGTTAATTATGCATATGAGTTCTATGAGTTCTCATCTTGAATGCATAAAAGGCAAGGCACCTTAATCAATGAAAGGTACATTGATAAGAAAGGGTGAGATGCTTAACTACTTGGAAGACGTGGTGGGCAGCTGTGCTACCATGAGGCAAGAAATCAAGATTAAGAAAGCTCGGTCCATATGAGTTTGAATTTGTCATAAACTTTGGTTTTAACAAATTCACATGGATAGGAACACATACACCGCTCAAATCTAAGTGTCATAAGATTTCCTCCTTCATGAAAATGATTGTGAAAAAATGCTTTCACTAAGAGAGATTTTAAGAAGATAGTGATTGTAAAATTGCATTCTCGAATTCAATTATGGTTACGGCATCCCTTTCCATAATTTGAATTGTGAGGTTTGACAATTAGTCTTAATTGTTTAGACACACATATGAACTATCGAAGGAAAAGGTGTATAAAGAATCCTTGATAAAAGATTATCAAAGCACTAAGTATTAGAAACATGAACTTAAGAAATTCAATAAGCATTGTTTTCTGAAAGTTAAGATGTTTATGAATACATGTCGAAGCTGGTGGGAGCATAAGTGTTATGTTTTATAATAATCATCAAGATAGTGGGAGCATAAAAGTTATGATTGTATGATTATTAAGGAAAGTATTGCAAGGTTAGCAATATTAATTATAGAAAACAAGAGTCATACTTTGCAAAGTCGCAATAGTTGAAGAGTTGTTTTGCTATAATTAAGGGAGAGAATATTATGCTTCATTTCAAATCTAAAGGTTTAGGTTGAGAAATGTTAATAAAATTTAGTCAAAGGTACATAGTGTGTTCTTAAAATTTCGATTATGATTACGGCATCCCTTTTCACAATCCGAATTTTGAGAACATAGCAAATAAAACATTATGCGTCGTGTCCCATACACTTCGGGTATAGGATCGATTGCAAATGCTAAATGTTTGACCATTCTAAAATTTTCCAAATGACGAGCGCATTTAGAGGGAAAAGGGATTAGAATTGGTTTTGACTAAAATAATTAAACAACTATCAAAGGACAATCCAAGTTCGACGAGGATTGGTCGCTTGTGAGTAGTTGGAAGTATAGTATTGGAAAATATGGAAATGTTTCCATATTGGATGGACCATATCGACATCATTATGAATAGATAAGATTCTATTAAGAATGAGTTGTCATATGGAACATATGGAAGTGTGTCCATATTGGGAATTGAATATTGAGAAATCTATGACTAGATTAGAAACTTCTATGCAAAAGGATGTTCAAAGAAAGTACTTTGAGTGAGAGACATCGCGTCTATGGAATTGTCTTGTAGCAATTTCCGATAGAGGACTTTGTAATATCACTGGCAATAGTCTTTGTGACTTTAGTGCAGTGACATTACGAAAGGATCATTGCACAAAATGTTAGAATCTAGCATATTCTATAAGTAGCAAGAATTTGATATTCTTTCACTTATGAAAAGGATTTGGAGTTGTGAAATGAGAATGATTGGAAATGTGTTCAATGTGATCTATTTCACAAAGTAAGAACCATAGGTAAACATCGTGTGCATGCTAGGAGCATGAGACAAGTGTTGTAATTCAAGTAAGAAGTTGATTACCCGAAACGACAAATAATGAGTAATCGATATGGTGATAAATAAAAGGTGTTTTATTTATACTCAAAGGTTTGAGGCCATATGGGATTAGTATTATTCTTGTGTTTCACATTTGCATGTTTTGACTTCCAGAATAATTGAGTTTATTAAGAATAATCGAATTATTCAAACGGGCCACAGTCGTTCATATGTTGGAAGTAGATATGAATGAAGACTGTCGTGAATTGGTGTGTGGATTGTCTAAAAGAGTATTAGACATAAGCAAATGTTTGCTGCAACGTTCATGAGTGCTTATGAATGTGATTTGAGCATTGGATTAAACCCACGCTCACTTGGATCACTCCATGGATTATATCACGAGTGATTGGTGAGACGATAACATCTTATATTCTTGAGACCGAGATGTGTGAGTTGTATCTTGCAAATCGGTTGCACATTGATAATATGTAAACGCACCAGTAACTTGGTGTTATAAAACATATTGTTGTGTGTGATTTGGTGCGTGAGTACAAGCAAGCATTGTATCAAAGTTTATCCGTTCCTTTTATCCAAAGTAGGATAAAAGCAATATCTTTGGGCCCCTCGATGGTTTAGTGATGACAAACGTAAATGCTCGGCCGGGCTAGGGCTAATTTGATTTGTTCAGTTAGTCTGTCGTCATAAATCAGAAATCGAGAAGTAGTACAAAGAGAATGATTAGAAATCATATCTCATATGATATCTAGAATGGAGGAATATATGATCCCTTATCTAAGGACACGCGTATTTGATATGATCAGAGTTGACAGCGGCTTTGGAAAGCTACGATTGCAGATCGGGATCCGAAGCTATACGCAGAATAGTTATTAGACTTATCCAAGTGGGAGACTGTTGGATTAGTGTCTAAGTCCATAACTATTTTGGTATGTACTTGACCCGATGGTGCATGGTCCTTTTGGGTTGCCTTCACCAAAGCAACTTGATTGGAGAAATGAATAAAGAGAGAGAGGATAATATGATTTATTAATATGTTATAAGAATAATATATTAAAGGAGAAATCATATTTGTTTAATTAATATTGGTCGATAATTAATTAAGAATTAGTTTTGCGATCAAATGTAATTAATTAAACTAGAGGGGGCTGATTTGTAATTATGTGATAGTTACAAAATAAGGTAAGGATTATCTTTTATATATGGTGGACGAATTTAAGGTTGGAAAGCCTTAGAATTCGAGTGTGATAAGGATTCAAGGATTATCTTATTGGTTGCTTAATGGATAATCAACTAGATAAGGATAATGACTGAAACCCTATCTCTACACCTATATAAACAACCCCAAGGTCATGAATTCGTGTATCCCTTCTTAGATACGAATTCTAACCTCCCTCCTCTCTCCTTATACCTTCTCCACTTGCTTATGGTGTTTGTGAGCCATTAGAGGAGTGACACTTGTGACTCTAAGCCTTCCAAGGTCAATTCAAGGAGGAATTAGATTGTTATTGCTATATAACAATCAAGGTATGTTCTTAAACCTATTTACATGTGAATTCTGATTTCCATATGCTAGTATTAGGGTTCAAAGTCTTGGATTCAAAGTATGTACAATAGAGAAACCTAGATCCGAGCTTTAGGGTTTGTATGAGCACATAGGATGTCTTATGACCAAAACCCATCAGAAAAGTCTCAACGCCATGGTCTTTGAAGATGAAAATGAAGAAAGGGACGAACAACAACTAAGCTCGATGCGTCTCCTCAACTCGGTGGCTAAGGAAGAGACAAAACCAAAGAAGGGAGGAGGTCTCATATTCGTGAAGACTAAAATAAATGGAGAGACAGCTAAAGCCCTAGTCGATACAGGTGCGTCTCATAACTTTCTTGCTGAAAATGAAGCCAAGAAAAGGAATATTCAATACACCAAGGAGATAGGTTGGCTGAAAGTAATAAATTCTCCATCCGAACCCATCCTTGGTGTCGCCCACAATGTGCCCATCGAGATAGGAGGATGGACAGGAATCATAGACTTAACGGTAGTCCCAATGGATGATTATTGCATGGTGCTTGGGATGGAATTCCTAGACGAAGCCCGACCTTTTTCATTTGAAGATCAAACTATGCGCCTCACCAAGGGATCCTCGATTCACATCGTTCCCTTAGAAAGAAGCAAGGCGAATTCCCGCATCATTTCAGCCATGCAACTTAGCAAAGGCCTTCGGAGGGGCGAGGTGACATTCCTAGCCACATTAAAAGAAGAAGTCAATTTTCCAGAACTGGAGGTACCGAACAAAATCAAGAAGGTACTTGAGGAATTTAAAGAGGTAATGCCACCGGAATTACCCAAGAAACTACCACCACGAAGAGAGGTAGATCATGAGATAGAATTAGAACCAGGAGCAAGGCCACCAGCGTTAGGACCTTACCGAATGGCACCACCAGAATTAGAAGAGCTAAGAAAACAGTTGAAGGAGTTACTAGACGTTGGCTTCATCAGACCTTCCAAAGCTCCATTTGGCGCCCCAGTATTGTTCCAAAGGAAACAGGATGGTAGTCTAAGAATGTGTATTGACTATCGAGCCTTGAATAAGGTAACCGTGAAGAACAAGTACCCAATCCCCTTAGTCGCCGATCTCTTCGATAGACTCACAAATGCTCGATGGTTCACAAAGTTAGATCTACGATCAGGGTATTGGCAAGTTCGCATAGCAGCAGGAGACGAGCCAAAGACAACATGTGTGACCAAGTATGGATCGTTTGAATTCTTGGTCATGCCCTTTGGACTCACAAACGCACCGGCCACATTTTGCACCCTCATGAACAAAATCTTCCATCCGTTCTTGGATAAGTTCGTAGTAGTGTATCTAGACGACATCGTAATCTACTCAGAAACATTGGAGGAGCACGTGGAACATATAAGATTGGTTTTTCAGTCATTAAAGGAAAACCAGTTGTATGTGAAGATGGAGAAATACACTTTTGCCCAACCTAACGTAAGATTCCTTGGGCACAAGATTAAGGACGGGAGGATCTACATGGATGAAAGAAAAATAAAAGCAATTTCAAAATGGGAACCACCTAAGAATGTGTCCGAACTACGATCGTTCCTAGGTCTGGTCAATTATTATCGAAGATTCATATCAGAATACTCGGCACGGTCAACTCCACTAACTGATCTACTTAAAAAGAAGGTCGCATGGTAATGGACGGATAAGTGTCAAGAAACGTTTGAGGAGCTAAAGAAGGCCGTCACGAAAGAACCAATTCTAGCATTACCCAATTACTCGAAGCCGTTCCAGGTACAAACTGATGCCTCAGACTTTGCTATAGGTGGTGTTTTGTTACAAGAAGGTCATCCGGTGGCGTACGAAAGTCGGAAACTTAATGAGACCGAGCGAAGGTATCCGATACATGATAAAGAGATGACGGCGATTATACATTGCCTTCGAGTACGGAGACATTATTTACTCGGGAATCGGTTTGTAATTCAAACTGACAATGTCGCTACAAGCTACTTTCAAAATCAGAAAAAGCTAAGTCCTAAGCAAGCCCGTTGGCAAGATTTCTTGGCTGAGTTCGATTATGTCATGGAGTATAAGCCAGGGAAGACAAATGTCATCGCCGATGCTCTAACTCGGAAAGGGGAATTGGCAACCATCTCCCAGGTAACCTGCTCATTTACTGATCGCATCAAAGAAGGAATAAGCCATGACCCGTTAACAAAAAGCTTAATGGAGATGGCTAAAGAAGGGAAGACTCGAAAATTTTGGGTCGAAGATGGAGTATTACTCAGTGTCGGTAATCGAATGTATGTTCCGAAATAGGAAAACTTAAGGAGAGAAGTCCTAAAAGAATGCCACGATTCAAAATGGGAAGGGCATCCTGGAACACACCGAACCATGGCAATTGTAGAAAAGACTTACTACTGGCCAAGGATGAGGGACGATGTAGACGCCTATGTTCGGACATGTCTCGTATGCCAACAAGACAAGGTGGAACAGTCCGAGACAGCAGGGTTGTTAGAACCGTTGTCGATTGCGGAGCACCCTTGGGAAAGTATAACTTTGGATTTCATCTTGGCCTTACCTACATCTGAAGGTTGTGGTTCGATCATGGTGGTCGTAGACCGTTTCTCCAAATACGGGATGTTCATTCCCGCGCCCAGAGATTGCACAGCTGAGGAAGCTGGCCGGTTATTCTTCAAACATGTGGCAAAGTATTGGGGACTCCCTCGGAGCATCATAAGTGATAGAGACCCTCGGTTTACTGGAAAATTTTGGAGGGAATTATTTAAGCTCATGGGTTTCGAGCTCCACTTTTCGACCAGTTTCCACCCGCAAACTGATGGACAAACCGAGAGGGTGAATCATTTGCTGGAGATTTATCTAAGGCACTTTGTTAGTGCTAATCAACGGGATTGGGCTAAGTTAATTGATGTAGCCCAATTTTCTTATAATCTACAACGAAGCGAGGCTACCGGACGAAGCCCTTTTGAAATCATCATGGGTCAACAACCTTTGACACCACAAGAACTAACTAGGGGGTATAAAGGCGCTAGTCCACCAAGTTCGCTAAAGGGTGGAACGAGGAACTTGACATAGCAAGGTCTTACTTGAACAAAGCATCCAAACGCATGAAGAAGTGGGTGGACAGAAACAGACAACCGCGTGAATTTATGGTTGGCGATGAAGTAATGGTGAAATTTCCCCAGAGAATGTTCAAGTCCACTCGACAAGTACACAAGGGCTTAACAAGAAGATATGAAGGGCCGTATCAGGTGATCCAAAAGGTCAGGACAAGATCATATAAGCTCGACTTACCAACCCACTTAAAGGTCCACCCCGTATTCCATGTAAGTCTGCTTAAACCGTATAATCGAGATGAAGAAGACCCGTCTAGGAGTGAATCACAACGAGCTCCAGTTGCGAATGTGATCTCCTTTGATAAGGAAGTAGACGAAATTTTGGCCGATAGAATAATTCGCAAAAGAGGATCACCCAATTGGACCAAGTACTATGTTCGATGGAAGGGACAACCCGATACGGAATCCAGTTGGGAACGAGAACAAGACTTATGGCAGTTCAGAGACAAGATCGAAGCATACAAGTCCAAGGCTTGACGGGGACGTCAAGGATTTCGGTGGGGGAGGGTGTCACGAGACGGTGTTCTAGAATCTTCCAGACCGATCAAGAAGATGGTAGAACAAGTAATAATCTACCATAAGTCCCTAGAACGATCTAGAATTCTCTAGGATGCAAAAGTATAGAATAGAATTGTGTAGAACTTTGTATATAGATAAGGATCTTGTAAGAACAATCTAGAATACTCGAGAATATACGAAATCTAGAAACTTCCCTTTGAGGAGGTGTAGGATGCCTATAAATAGGAGGATGACTCATTTGTCCAAGGCATCCAAGAAGTTCTCTTGTAAGAAGTAAAGTTGTATAAAGAAGCTCTTTTCTTAGAAGTGTTTCTTATCGTTTCTCTTGCTTCCTTTAATCGTTAATACATCTAAGCCATCGAAGTAAGCATGACTTAGTCAGAGAAAATACTAAGTGGCGCACGGTGATTGAAGCATTCCGTGACAGCCTGGTAAAAAAAAAGCGCATTGACGTAGCAGTTAAGATAACGAACTTCGCGAACAGGATTGCTAGTTTCGTTTTGATCTCAGCAACGCCTTCCGGTGACGGCGGGCGGCGGAGGTGATGAGAGGAAGAAGATGGGCTATTCATTTTGATATTTTAATGAGAGGGAAGAAATGAAATTGAAGAAGCGTGTGTGTGGATATATATACCTGACTAGAGTGTAGAGTAGCTTCCGTACGATCAAGAATATCCAAAACTATAGTATTAAAATGAATGAAGTAGAAAACAACAAAAAAAATTGTTTTCAAATCATTTTTAAAAAATAGTAAGAACTTTCAATAAAAAATACTAAAAATTGTCGCAAACTTTTTTTCGCATACCGCCTTGTGTAAGAATCTAAGTGGCGAACGAACTAAAAATAAAATGACTTCTTTTTTGACATAGATAAACTACAAAAATCAATGTGGGCTGCCAGAATTTCATGGTACTGCGGTTCCTTTGCAACCATATATAAATTTTTAAAAAAAATCATTTCTTATTTTCAGGCCCGGCCCTGACATTTCGGAGGCCTTGTGCAAAAACTAAAATGAGGCCCCACAAAAATTTCTTGTAAATATTATTAACTACATTTGCTACCACTAGTTCAAAACATAAAGTTGCTAAAAAACATCTCATAAATTCACTACCACAAAATAATGTCTTCATCACTCATTAGTAATCAAATAAAACTGTAAAACTGTTATAAACAACTTTTCAACAAACAAAAAAAAAACGCATTATTATTTTCTAAACATTGACCTTCTAGCATTTTTAGAAGAAAATTCATCTATGAGATTTTCATAATCAAGAAACTCATTCTCAATCGAAATCAATGCCAAAACGTTTAATCTCTCTTGAGACATGGTCGAGCGCAAATAAAATTTTAAAAGATTTAGTTTTGAAAAACTTTTTTCCGCTGATGCAACTGTAATAGGAACAGTCAACAATATTCTGTATGCTAGACAAGAAACTGGATAAGTGTTCATAATTTTTAGGAAATTTAGTATTCCGTTAGCTGTATTGTGTTCAACCGGTAAATTGTTTTGTAACAACTCCATTTTGTTGAATAAATAATCAGCATTAATGTCTGAGATATGACCATTTCACAGCCTCTTTTCCAGATTTTTGCAACATGACTTTAACTCGATAGTATTCATTGACTTCAACTTTTGTGTTGTGAATAAGAAACCAAAAATGTATTCATATTGTTTGTATTGTTCAAACATTCGCTCTAATGAACCAATAGCTTGATCAACTATATACATAAAATATTGAATCCTAAATGACTCTTGAGGTGAAAGTTCATGTATCGGCTCTGATGACCAATGTCATTCTCATCAAAATGTCTTTTTTTAACAACTTTTCTTTTATTATTTTTCTCAACAAACACTGGATAAATTTCAATATCAGAAGCTATACTCTCGCACAATCCAAAGCCTTCCCAAATCCATTCTCTCGATAGTCTTTAAAAAACTCAATAAGTGCTCCCACACTACTCATTGTCTCATCAATACGCATAGTCTTAGACTGAAGTTGTTTGCTCAGGTTATTTACTTTAGCCAATATATGATACCATATAACCATACCTGTTATAAAGTCAAATCTGCCAAGTTCATACTCTCCTAGACAAGTAGCTTCACTTATGATCTTTATGTCTGTCTCTTCTTCAACAAGTTTATGCAGAACTTTTACTATTTCAGGAGCTTGAGTAACTATGGCTTTCACACTTTCAATCCTATTTTCTCACCTTGTAGTTGACAATGATTTTAAAGTGAGACTTTGTTTCGGTAATTAAAACGCATCGGAGGCCAAATGTTAAAACGCATCTAAAATTGGAACCAAAAGTTACCGGGCTAATTTTATTTATTGATAAAACATAAAATCAGATTTTTCAAAAATACCAATACTATAACTATAAATTATCCTAAAAATCGGAGGTCTGGTGCGACCGCACCGCCGGCACCACCCCAGGGCCGCCACTTCTTATTTTATGATATATTTTCGCTAATACCCTCTACAAATCCTCTTTGCAAAAGAATCAACAATGATCAACCTGAATTGATGAGTTATTCAACCTTATCTATATATTTTGAATTGATGAGTTATTCAACCTTATCTATATATTTTATGTTTGTATCCGAAAATTAGACACTATGATTATATGAATTTGATTTTTGTAGGTAGGAATAGATGTAAAAATTTAGATTTTCATAAGTTATGACTCGGGAAAATCTAAGTTTTAGCAAGTTGTGACATTCAAAAGATCTATATTTTCGTAGATATTGATTTGCTAAAATCCTTCCCACCAGCAAAGTAAGGGTTATTTGCAATGATTTATGTATTCTTTAAGTATTAATTTTTAATGTTTTCCGTTTAGTTTGTAGCATTTCTGTTGCTAACGTAGCATGCTTGCAATCATTTAAATGTTTGTTGTGAAATATCCAAGTAAAGATGAGAACATTTCTAGCGAGATATGATGAAGGTGCATCGATGTCTGTAACATTCCATTTTTAGGACTAAAACTTTTATTTTAAAGCAAATAAATAAAATCTGTAAATAAAAATACTGAATAGTGCTATATTATTAATTAATAATTATTTTTAAAGTAATAATATTTGATTAATAAGAACAGTTAAAGAAAAAGGTTAAATGTGACAACTGTATAATTAAAATAGATTTAACTAAAATCGTTGACCTAGTTAGTGAAAATGACATAATAGTCATATATTGTGGTGGGGAAGGACCATAGATAATACATATAAGTTTGGAGAAATAGTGTCAAAATTTGAAATTATTTGTCAAGAGGGACTAATTGTGGTATAAATAAATGATTTGGGAAGAATTTAACTGAATGTTATTACCCTAAATGGAGAGAGATGATGCAAAGAGGAGGGAAAACCCCATTAATAGCGATTTGAAGATGAAATGAAGAGCTAGGGTTGATTTTATAGAGAATCGAGCTAGGGTTTGAGAGTTAAGAGTCAATATCAAGTTGGAAGGTAAAACTCTTATTCTTCTTCTTCCATAATGACGATCTAGGGTTTGGGATTAGAGACCAAATCCGAAATTATAGTTCTATATGAAATTTATTAGTTTCCACTAGCAATGTTATAACATTTAAACTCCTAAACTTCATGTTGAGAGAAAAACTTGAACAAACGTTAGTAACGAGATAATAAGTTGCGGAATTAAAGTTAATCTTAGTGGATCTTGTTAGCTCAACAATAATAATAGTTAGATTGCGGAAATGTAAGGAAAATAAATAGAAACAAGTTTATATAAATAAGTAGTAAACAAATAGACACAAGGTTGAATCGTAACAAGGTTTGCATGAAAATACAAATTAGTATAAGATGAACAACACAAGTGAAGAGGGACTCGGTTAAATATCAGTTAAGATAACTTAAGATATAGTGATGAACAATTTGATATTGATATCGGTTAAATATTCAAGGCTGTGGTCTTGAATGTGAAGCCAATTTGGCTCAAATGTGTTTTGCTGCAATGATGTGTTGTTGTGAAGTGTGTGTGTGTGTGTGTCTATATATATATATATATATATATATATATATATATATATATATATATATATATATATATATACTAGTTTATAACCCGTGGGAACCACGGTTATAAAATTAATCAAACTTTTTATAGTAAAAACTAAAAATTATTAATAAGTTATTTTAAATAAATTATTAATTTAAGATATATTTTTTATTAGTTATGTGAAATTATAATCATTGATTCAAATAAATATATAAAATTAATTTTTAATATATATTAGATAATTTTTATTTGTGAATTAATGAAAACAATAATTTAAAAATTAAAATTTAAAATTTAAAATAGAATCACATTAATGAGTAGGTCTAATAAATTTAAAATTAAAAACTAATAGATTGACAAGTGGCAACACATTAATTAAAATGTCTAATATGGTGACACATGACAAAATAGCTACTCTTTTATTAGTATAAATATATATATTCCTATTCTAATAAATCAATATGTTTATTCTCCTATTGACAAATGTCATATTATTAAAACTCCTCATTAATATTATATGTCACCTATTATGACACTTGTCAAACTATTAATTATTACTTTCAAATTTTAAATTTCTCACTCTAATTACATTAAATTAACTAGGCGAATCCTCGCGTGTTGCGCGGAAATAGAATTATATAGTTAAAATAATAACTTTTACCAAATTATTATTTAATATTTCTACTTCGAAACAAAATGTTAGTAGTAAAGCAAGCATATATTTACCATATTAGTTTTATTAAACATTATAGTTTAATTTTTAAGTCATTGTAATATATACAACTATTTGATAATTTTACAAACCGTTTAAAATTGTGTAAGTTATATATCAAATAAATGATAATATAACGGGTAACAAAACATATGAACTGTAGCTTATAAAAACATAAAAATAGAAAAACATATATTATAACATTTGTAGTAAAAAATATATATAGACAACGAATAATAAAAAAATATGAAAAATAAACACTATAACTTTTAATAACATAAAAACACTAAAACATCTATTATAACATTTATATTAACTGTTCATATTTAAATCACAAATCTCTTCAAATACATTAATGTTTTTAATGAACAAACCTTTACAACCTTATAAAAAAAAGGAAAATAAAAAGTTATTAGTGATTACTAATTAATAATATAAGTTAAAAACTCTTGAGTGGTAACTAATAAATATACATACATTAGAAAACTCTTGAGTTGCATTGTGAGTTTCAAATGAATGTGGTAATTGGAAATGTGTATTTATAGTTATTATTATTATTATTATTATTATTATTATCATCATATTCGTCTAAATAATTGGTTTTAATGCATCATTTTAATCCCTTCAATTATTAAACATAAAGATATTTAATTATAATTTATAACATATACATAGGTGCATATACATGTTAAACAAATCACATATAATATATATATATATATATATATATATATATATATATATATATATATATATATATTCGTAAATGTCATATGTAATTCTTGTCGTAGTAATATGGATAATTATTTTCATATGAAGAACATATCATGATACATCTATCATAATTACATATCAAATGTTAAAAATTATGTTATATTTTAAATATTGTATTTTAAATATGTTGTGTAGGATAACCCAACAAAAAAATAATAGAAAATAACCATAATCAGAATAGAAAAAATACAATCAAATAAATAAGAACATTAGGTGGTTGAATATATAAATAAAGATGTTACATAAACATACATTTAAATCAAAAGAAAAAACTAATATTCATCAACTTTGCTCAAACAAAAAAAACCTATATCTGTTTTCTGAATCTTCTTTCTTCATTTAACACCATTCAACCATAGAAACTTGATGACAATTCTTCACTAACCTGCAATCAAAATATTTTTCTTGAAAAAGAAGAATTAGAAAGATATTCCAAGCAAAACATTAATGTTTGGAGAGTCACATTTAAGATTGAGTAATACATACAAATCACTTATAACGATTAAATGAGAAACTGAATATAAAGAAAGAATAGAAAAACTTCATTTGTTTTGGTTGAAACATATTCCAAGCAAAACATTGATGTTATGACATCCTTACTACATGTAAGATTTTATATAACACAAAAGGCACAAAAGATTGACATTTTTATAGTAAACTTTTCACTAAATGCTAATTAAACATAATATAAGTTATAAAAGTTTTGAGTGTTAAATCTTAATTAAAAAAAACTTTTGAGTTGCATTAGTTAAAAAAAGGGGTTTCAAATGAATGTGGTTTGAAGAAGTTAAAAAATTGGGGTTTCAAATGCTTAAGAATTATTATTATTATTATTATATTCGTCTAAATAATTGGTTTTGATGTATCATTTTAATCCATTCAATTATTAAACATAAAGATATTTAATTATAAATTTATGACATACATAGGTGCATATACATGTTAAACAAATCACATAATATATATATATATATATATATATATATATATATATATATATTCATAAATGTCATATGTAATTCTTGTCATAGTAATATGGATAAATTATTTTCATATGAAGAACATATCATGATAAATCTATCATAACTACATATCAAATGTTAAAAATTATATTATCTTTTAAATATTGTCTTTTAAATATGTTGTGTAGGATAACCCACCAAAAAAATAATAGAAAATAAACATAATCAAAATAGAAAAAATACAATCAAATAAATAAGAGCATTGAGTGGTTGAATATATAAATAAAGATGTTACATAAACATACATTTAAATCAAAAGAAAAAACTAATATTCATCAACTTTGCTCAAACAAAAAAAAACCTATATCCGTTTTCCGAATCTTCTTTCTTCATTTAACATCATTCAACAATAGAAACTTGATGACAATTCTTCACTAACCTGCAATCAAAATATTTTTCTTGAAAAAGAAGAATTATAAAGATATTCCAAGAAAAACATTGATGTTTGGAGAGTCACATTCAAGATTGAGTAATACATACAAATCACTTATAACGATTAAATGAGAAATTGAATATAAAGAAAGAATACAAAAGCTTCATTTATTTTGGTTGAAAGATATTCCAAGCAAAACATTGATGTTATGACATTCTTCTTACATGTAAGATTTTATATAACACAAAAGACACAAAAGATTGACATTTTTATAGTAAACTTTTCACTAAATGCTAATTAAACATAATATAAGTTATAAAACTTTTGAGTGTTAAATCATAATTAAGAAAACTTTTGAGTTGCATTAGTTAATAAAAAGGGGGTTTCAACTGAATGTGGTTTGAGGTAGTTAAAAAATGGGGGTTTCAAATGCATGAGATTCAAGAAAAAATGCTAGCTTTATAAGTATGTATGATAATTGGTTCTCCCTTTTAAATTTCAAATTTTAAAATTTTTCACTATAATTATATTACATTAATAATTGATTCTCCCTTTTAAATTTCAAATTTTAAAATTTTTCACTATAATTATATTAAATTAATAACATTAGATTAAAAAATAAAATTAAATTAATACATATTATAAGGTGAAAACGCTGCTTTCACCCACGGTGGTGTAATGTAACCCCCATTCCATTTGCCTTGTTGGACAACCACCCCACAATCTTTTAGCAGATCAAAAGGAGCTGAATGTTATTCAAAAATCGCCATTTACATAGGCCAGGGGTAGAATCATCCATTTCATTGCCACGTCACCATCTTGGAGCCAGGTGTAGAAGCTGATGTCACTTCACAAAGAAGACCAGATCCTTCTTCATTAATCAGCGGTTGTAAGTTCCTACAGATTTAGATGAATGATAGCCTTGACCTGTGTGTTTTGCGTAAGAATTTAGAGATAGATAGAAGATAAATGCCTACAATTCTAGAGGTGGGTACTATCCATGTTCTTAGAGAACTTTCATTAATTTTTGCATGAAAACTTTTCACAAAAGACTCAGGACTATAAATACAGGACTTGGGGACCAACGTACTGACCATGACCATGGAACCTGCATCTACTAGAATGTCCCCAACAGAAAACGTGGGTGGAGTACTAGAGCATTACACAAACAAATTAAAAGGAATGAATACTAAAAGACAAATTTTAAAAGGAAAGACAAGAAAAACTATAAAGAGGCCTGATCCAAACGAATTAGGTTGAAATGGGCTTCTTCTTCCTCTAGTTGTAGACAAAGTGGTCCATGGGCTTACCAATGAAGCATTGGAGGCTGAATACAACGGTTTACTTGATGACATGTCACTGGTTGTTGCCTAAAAGGGTAATCAAGCAATGCAAATTGCAAATGTCTCTCAAAGATCTGAAAACGATAAAAGTAGTAATAATAAAGATGAAAACTTGAATCTTCCTTCTGATTTACTTAAACCAATAATATTTGAGTTTTTTCACATACCCTTTATGTCATTTTAACAGGACTCAATTGTCTTCGACTGTTAGGTATGTCATGTCATAAATTCAAAAAATTTATATAAATATAAATGATAAATCTAGGAATAGGAAAAGAGAAATTAAATATCCTCCTATTTTTTATTTCTACAAATCTTCCTACCCAATTAAATGATGACATATGTCACATTTAATTCTCATTTAATGATATTTTAGTATAGTAAATTGACACATGTCATTATTTAATTGGGTATGAGAATTTATAGGAACTAAAGCATAAGGATATTTAATTTCTCGAAAAGAGAAATTGTAAACAGTAAAAGAGATATACGTTGGTGTATGGGTTGAGATTTTCAGAAATCAGAAAGGAGAAGGCGTCTATCTAATGGAGGCTTGAAATTAATCAAGAAGTGTCACACCCCAAAACCAAGAACGGCGGAAAGGTTCTGGGGCGGAGGACGTCATGTACAGTATCACAACAATGAAAAGTAGTAAACAAGTAACAACATCATCCATTGCATTAATAATATAATTTTAATACAAGTGTGTTCTGAAAAATTATGATAAACACTAAAGTATAAACAAAATGAAAGATGAGTCTTGAACGAGCTCTATCTTCTCTAAACCTTGCATCCGTACATGTCTACTGTTGACCTGATGATACAAGTTATTTTGAAAGAGAGTATCAACTTAAAGCTGGTAAGATCATAAGTATTTTAGTGTCTTAATTTGTATGTAAGAATTTGTACGAATGAAATGTAATTATTTGTGTGTATTTGAAATGTAAGTGTTTGTATGACATGAAAGGAAAGACTTGAAAATGTTTTGAAAGAAAGTTCGTGTAAGTATGAAAATGTTTGTAAAACAACTGTAAACATTTGAAAAACCCTAGAAATCCCTATGATTCCTACTAGTATAAAAGGAAGTCTTCTACCAAGACCTAACTGTTCTAATGTAATCTTCTACCAAGACTTAACTGTTCTAGATGTAGTCTTCTACCAAGACTTAACTGTGCTACTATTATTTTTATTATAATAATTTGTATCCTTTGGTACTAGGATACACAAATAATTCACCTCATCGGTTATGTGAATGGGTCATAAGGTGGAGGTAATAATATAAATAACCTAAGTGTTATCCTGTCGTACTAGGATAATTAACAGTGCCAACTGAAGATATTCGTAGATGTACATTTACCTCTATTGCTAACAGTTGGGTATAGGAATAGTCAGTCCCTTAAAGTATACTTGTAATGGTATCAACCGTTGACATCCGTAGATGTGCTTTTACCTCTGTAGCTAACAGAGATTCTAGGGATGGTTAATCCCAAAAGTATCCTTTGGTACTAGGATATTAAATCCAATCTATCTCACTGATTATGTGATTGTATCACAAAGTGAAGATAAGAATGAGGATTATATAACAGAATCTATACATATAAAATGTACTATTAATTCATCATATGTTATCTATGTAAACGTACTTATGTAAGTGTACTCATGTACTCATGTAGATGTATCTATGTATATGTACTCGTGTAAGTGTAATCATGTAAAGGTAATCATGTGAATGTACTCATGTAGATGTATCTATGTATATGTACTCATGTAAGTGTATATATGTAAACTTATTCATGTAAATGTACTCATGTAGATGTATCTATGTAATAGTATAGTAATGTACTGTGTGCACTAGCTATAATGTGTGTTCTCTATCTATCTAGCAAGTATTGACTCATGAATGAACTGACTCGTAAGATATCGCATTCTATTAATAGTTCTAGTATTTTCCTAAACTACCCATATGGTAGCTTACTAGTAATGTAACTGACACGTATGAACATGGAAGTATACCCTTGATACCCAAGAGTACTGAATGGACTAGAAGAACCTTTATGACTATATATGTACAAATGATATATAACTAATATTTAAACGACCTTCAGACGGGTACCCGATATCCCACCAGACCACATCTCAAGCGCGAAAAGGAAATAGGGTGGATAGCCTTCCTAAGTCTTTTAAACATTTCTTATATAACTATACATATATAGGCATGCAATTGATAATATAAAAGCATAAAATAAGTTTTGTAAAACCTTTGAACATAATTATTATCTAAGAAAAGATTGACTTGATGTCAATCTATAAAATGGGTTGAAAGCATGGGTTTGATAAAACAGTTTAAGTATAAGGAAATGGTTGGAGGAAACACAATTGTAAATGAGTTTGAAATGAAACATACAGTGTAAAATAAGGAGTGTTAAACATATAAAATGTTTATGAATATCATGTGAAGAAAATTGTTTGGTAAAACGGCTAATGAGTAGCAAATCATTTAAATGTTGCTTGTTAATCACATGTGATTGATATAATAACTAGCATGATTCTACTTGTATCCCCCCCCCCCATAAAACATTTCAAACATTTAAATCATTGATTAAGGGGTATGAACTCACATGTAGCAAGTGGATCGGAAGGAAGTGTCGGATAAGTGCTTGGTGTCAAGTGAAGACTTAGACACGCACAAAGATCCTAATAACATATAAGGATATATGTATATAAACAATTAGTCTTTAAACAACTAATAAACAAAGTCAAGACACTCTAAGGCATGACAAACACTTTGTATAAGTGTTATAAGTATTAAGGAGTGCATCTAAGTGTTGTAGGAAAAGGCTAGTATGATTGGGGTTCAAGGAACACTCTTAAAATGAGTTTACTCCCTAAGGACCAACACCCCTTGAGTTTACGGTCGTAAACTCTTGAGTTTACAATCGTAAACTCCTAAATTTTTGACCATTTGTTGTTGTGAAGTCTTCTAAGCTATTCCAAGCATTCCTACTTCATGATTTATCCTTAGGAAGTGTTGTGTGGCATCAAAACACTCCTAAATGGAGTTTACGGTCTGAGGACCATTTCTCCATGAGTTTACTACCTTAAACTCATGAGTTTACTACCTTAAACTCATAAGTTTGGTATTTAGCAGTTTTCAAGTCCTTAGCTCAAACATGGCAATAGTCTAGGTTAGATTTAGACATAAGGAACAACCGTGGGACATTTATGGGACTTTTACACATCATTTGGGGTGTTTACGGTTTTGGGAGATCCCCAAAATGTAAACACATAAAAATGTATGATTTTGGTGCTTTTTGTGTGATAAACTCATCAAGGATGAATCTAGACAAGTCCCTAAGGCATTGTGAAGCATCTAGGCACCCTAACACACCACTTTGGCCCTATTCTTGGTGTTTACGGTTTTGGGAGGTCCCAAAACCGTGAACACCTTTAACTTGGTGTTCTTGGGATTTTTCTTTGATATAAACATGTATAGCAAGCTTTAAATGACTCTAGGATAGAAGTACTTACATTGTGGAAACTTGAAATGAACTTAAAGTCCAAGAACACTAGTGTGTGTTCTTGGTGTTTTTGGAAAACTAGTCAAAACACAAAAATGGATGGATTAAAGGATGTACAGTCACTAGATTAAGTGATATACTAACTTGAAAGGGCTAGAAACACTTACTAGATTGAAGATCTTGAATAATTTCTAGGATGATACTTGAGAGGATTTTTGGAGTTTATTCTTTTGGTAAATGGGGAGTAAACACAAATGACTAGTTTTTGGGGAGTAAACTCATGCTTAAGGCATGAGTTTACGTTTTTTGGAAGATTTTTCGACCCAAACATAAAAGTTTGGTCGTGAACTTCTAAGACACGAGATGTTTGCGGTTTTTAAATTTCAAAACCCGAGACGGCACATTCGTTCACCCGTTCGTTTAAAGATTAATTATTAAAATAATCAAATGAACTTATTTTTCCCAAAAACAAGTAAAAGTGAACTTGACTTATAATATGAAGTGATTGGCTTTTAGGGTTTGACCGAATGAAAATTCCGGGTTGTCACAAGAAGTCATCGCAATAAAAATTGGGTTCATTTTTCAAAGTAGAACGTTATAAATAAAAGGGGAAAAAATGAAAGTAAGATACTATAATAAAGAAATCATTGCTATTTCTTACTTCCAATCTACTTATTTCTTCCTTGAATACACAAAATTGGGTTCACAAAATTTGTTGATTACAAAAGCCCATAATGCCATTGAAAGATGGCAGCTGCTGATTCTGCGTTTTTTCATAGGGTAGTTATGATTCAAATATGAAATTGGCAATGGCCGAATATGGAGTTGGTGGGAAATCACCCAGGCAGTTGTATTTTTAATGTCTCTTTATAAAGCAAGAAACATTCATAAAGATAGGTATAATAAGTACATAATGAAGAAAACAGGTTACACATTTTTTTTATTACATTCTCAAAAAGTTATTTTTGAATTCTTACCTTTTTTTTTCTATTCTTCTTTTAGGTCATGGAGCAGACTATGAATGTTTATATTTTCTCATATAAGGAGAGCATTTATGTCTTTTTGCGTAGATACACCATTTTGTATTGGACTGGACTGAAAAAAATTACAATTTGTGTTCCATTGACATGAATGAGCCTTAGTCCAATTCACACCAAACACTTGTCTTATCTTATAATCAACTTTGTAACAAACCGACTCATAGTCTTAGGTGATGTTTGTTTTTTTCTAAGGTAAAGTGTCTGCAGTCTGCGGACCACATCTGCAGACCTCTGCAGCAGAAAAGGCGGACCAAACGTCTGCAGTCTGAAAAAAGAAGACTGTTTGTTTTTTTTAACATCTGCATGCTACTAAAATAAACTAAAATCTAAATAAACTGTTTTTTAAACTACAAAGTGTCTTTTTAATATATTTATGACTTTGTTATAAATAATTAACAAATCTAAATCAACTTTTTATGTATTATTGTATAAAAAGTGAAAATAAAAATGGTACAAATTAACGTATATATTTTATAAAAAAACCAACAATTTTGGTTGCAAAGTTATGCCTAAACATTGTAATTATGAATAAAAGAATTTGATATATAAATGAATGCAAATAAACTTCGATTTTTTCAATTAAATCAATTAAAAACGTGCCATAAATATTTTTTTTTTTCTAAGAAATTGACGATGCTTTATTAAATAATGTTTTATAAAATTTGACACAAAAAATAAAAGAATGTATTATTTTTTTTCATATTTATATAAACAATTTCAACGACCATTATTGTAATAAAATTTTGTTTATAAATTTGTCAAAAAGATCATGTTTGTGTCGTCGAACTTTTTTTTTTTTTTAAGTATTGTAACTTTTTTTTTCAAATTCTTTATCACTAATAAAGTTTGAATAAATATAAATTCAAAAAACTAAAAAAAATAAAATAAAGTATATATGTTTTTTTAGGCTAAGAGATGTCTGAAGATGTTAGAAGACTATGGTCCATATCTGCGCCAAGAAGAGGACGCGCAGACATTTTTAGGTCTGCAGTCTTCAAAAAAACAAAAAGTCTGCGAAGGCTAATGTCTGCGCGTGGTCTGCACTGCGCAGACAGAAAAGGTCAGGAAGATCTGCGGACAAAAAACAAACACCACCTTAATCATTACTTAAACAACTAAATGCAAGAATAGCAACATACTATCCTACTTTTTTACTTCTTTCCATAAAAACACTCTACATTCAAGCTTTTTCTTATCAAGACATTGTATTTTGAAAAATCTATATATTTTATTTCAAAGTACAATGCTTTAATAGGAACAAATGAAAAATAAGATGATATCATAAACAAATCAATATAAGTTAGTTGCTATTTCTTGCATTTAAACCTTAAAAGTCAACTCAATCGCTTGACTTTTCATGATTTTTTTTAATATCCATATTCGAGCATTTGTGGACAAGTTAATCCGGAGGCATATTATCATTATTATGGCTATGAAGACATACCAAATATGGATATGCTTTTAACAAAATTGGAAAAATAATAATATAAAAAATAGGTGAAGTGAAGATGAACTACAACACAAAAGAAGAGAGAGATAGATATGTTTATGTTTTAAGCATATATTATTACCCATTGTGGCCATTAGAGTTAGAGTCATGACTTTTGGTATATGGGTTCTTTGCTAATTGAAATTGTAATTTACTTAGGAAGTGAAAACTCATTTCTACCAGGGTTTCAATAGGAGATTTTTTTTTCTTTTTTCTTTTTTCCCAATTTATTATCTTTCGTTAAATCTGTACAGCTTATTAGATTGATATTGACCTCCTGTCTACAATTTTATACAAGACAATTTTCTCTTAAAATAGTCTTTTGATTGCCCTCGTTTAAGAGCAATTACGTCTTTTATACAGACGAAATGTGTATCGTTCCATATTTATGGTTGAAAAAAAAACAAGTTTTTTGTCCATTGGAGTCGTTTTTAGTCTTTTGTCCTTGGATATTTTTTGTGTTTATATAGGGTGAAAAGTATTGCAGAAATTAGAGGTTTGTTTTTAGCTTTCAATAAATCATAAACCCGAATAATATTTATAAAAAAATGGACAATTATAGAAATTGTCATTATGGTTTACCAAACCAAATATCACATTTCAGTCTTATTATTATTACTTATTATTATTTTTTATGAATATGGTCTCTATGTTGCATGACTCATTCTTAATCTTAAGGGATAATGACTTGATAGGGTAAGATACTTTTTGAAATGTACACATTTAGTCCTTATTTTTTTTTCTTTTAAAATAAACCCTTATACTTTATTAATATGTACACATTAGGTCATTTTTACCGGATTCTACAGGTTTTGCTGACGTGGAAGGGTTTATTTTACAAAAATACATGTTTACATTTCAAAAAGTATCTTACCCTATCAAGTCATTTTCCCTTTCTTTTATTTTGTTGAAATGAAATACCCAAGTGGCATCCACATATCCACAACGAGATTTTTCCAACTTTTATTCATCATGAAAAAGAGGGAGAACCCCGATCTCCGGCGACAAGTGTGTTCCTAGACATCATTAGTAGCAAGGAGGAATGATGGCAAAAACAACAAGGTCAACGGGTGAGGCATGAGGAAGTAGAGACGGTAGTTGGCTGCGAGGAGTTGCTCTGGTAGCCCGCTCGTCGATTCTTTCTTCTTTTCTGGTAACATATCTCAAAGATGGAGGCAAAGAGAGACAGATCGGAGAAACACAACAGGTAAAGAGTGTTTGACTGTTGTTGTTCGACCGGAAGGAAAAGAGACGAGAAAGAGAAGGGTCGCCGCCCTTTTCTTGTTGCAGGAGGATCACCCACCTCCGGTGACTAAGCCAATTAATTGCTATTTAGTACCGCTTGTGGCTCCACATCAGCAAAACCTGTAGAATCCGGTGAAAATGACCTAATGTGTACATATTAATAAAGTATAAGAGTTTATTTTACAAAAAAAAAGAATAAGAACTAAATATGTACATTTTAAAAAGTATATTACCATATCAAGTCATTTTTCCGAATCTTAATCCACGTGAAATGACTTTTTTTGTTTTCTTTATTTTTTTTCTTTATTTTTTGTTTTTATCTTTTTCCTTAACTAAATTCAACTAAAGAAGAAATAAATAAATAAATAAATAAATAAAACCTTGTACCCCCACCCCGGCTCATCTCTCCCTCATTTGTTAATATTTCCTTTCTGACCTAACTCAATTCTAATTTGATCATATTTTCATCGGAGAAATCTCCAACCCCTCCAGCTCTTCATCCAGTTCGCCGGAGAAACCCTAACCCCATCCAACACCATAACCGTGTATGTTGATTACAACCATGATAGAGAGAAGGGATATTGCAGAACTGGTCGACAGAGGAGAGAAAACAAGAGGGAAAGGAATCTGTGGTGATTGATGACGGTAAGTCGGTGACGGCTTTTACCAACATCTTCGTTTCCAATCTCCACCACCTGCATTCTGATGCTCCGGTTCCCGATGTCTAAATCGTTGATGCCTCTAATGTCACTCTTTCTCCATCTTCGTCGACACTGAACCAGGACCACGTACATCCACTCTTCTCCATCTCCTTCAAAAATCCCTCATTGGCAAGCGTCTTACAGTGTCTGAGATCTTCCCTCGCCGGAATCCTAGATCCATCTCTGTTGTCGTTTTTTCCACTTCAAATCCATGCATGCAACTGCAAGCATCTGAAAAGATGAACTCGCCCAAATTTCGACTTTTATTCTAACCCAAAACTAACCAACAAGATTCTCAATAGAATGGTTGATTAATTTATAGATTTATGGATTTAAACTCAGGTTTCTAAGCTCAAATTCCACCGGGATGGGTTGTAGCTCCAATCATTCGTTTTTCATGTTCTCTCTCTCTTTCAATTTAAAAACGATATCAATCGAGGCATAACAGATCGTCGGGAGGAAAGAAACAGAAACAATGGAGGAGACTGGTGACAATGGTGGGAGGCAGAAAGAATGGTTGATTGTTTCTCTCTTGACAAAACATAGATCAATGACAGCTTTTATTGAAGTATATTGTTGAATATGATGTGATTTTGATCGGGAAACACTATCATTTTCTCCCCTTTTTCTCTTTTGTTTCATAACACCAAAACTACGCTTTTGTTAACAAATTAGAGCCCATAATACACTACAACTGCATTACATATTTTTTGATCCAGTTATTTCCAACCCACATATAACATAAGTTGAATGGAGTGGGTTGGGGTGGACTCGAGGTGGGGTTAGGGTAGGGTTAGAATGAGTGGGTTAGGGAATGGGAAGAGTATTGAGGCAGGTGTTATTATTTTTTTTAAGTAAAGTTATATAAAAGAAGAGTGAAATTGAAATTGAAAAAGATATAATAGAAATTTCAGATAAATATAGATCAAATCATCAAATATGTAAGAAATTAATATGGACTGAATTTGTGATATTTATGACATTTGATAAAACCATTTATATAATTTTGTCTAAAAAAGGTTTAAAATTTTATTTTTTTATTTTTTATTTTTTTTTGGGAGGGGGTTTGCTTATGGTTTTGTGGGATTTTGCCAGGAGAAAAGAAACCACTAGACTTGTGAACATGGAATATAATGTTTGATTTACTCGAATGAACTTTTAAACTCGTTTTACTCTAATAATTCATATCATTTTTGGTATCAAAACTCAAAAGTTAATAAATCCAGATTGATATCAAAACTCAAAAGAACAATTACTGAACATCAAATCACAATCGATCAATGAACATCATTATTCCACATCCACAATCTAAATCAAAAACTGAACATGAAATTGCACCCAAACACATATTGATTCCATTTCGAGATTTTCAATCAAACATCAAAACCTACCACAGGCAAATTTTCAGTTCGAGAAATCGAAAAACAAAAACAGAAATCTAAACATGAAATCAGAAACAATAGCTATCGCATAGATCGAAATCCAAAAATCAACTGTTAAAGAAAACCAAAACAATGTTTATTTGAAGATGAGAACATACTACATTCCGAAACCTGTCATTTCAATCGTCGAGGCCGCTGCTCTAGGTCGGGCGCTGCGAGGTGGTGCGTTGCGAAAGGAGTTGAACGCGAGTCTGGTCATTTTCCCCGTCGCAACGATTAGTTGCTAGAGTACCGATTGTTGTTGTCGTTTGGGCAATGGCAACTTCATAGTGAGCAGAACTCAGCATCAGCGAAAGGAATCCGATAACAAACGCATATATCGTGAAGAAGGTGCATCTCCAGGTGATTTTGTGGTAGTGATTTTTAGTCTCAACGAGCATTCCAAACAGCTTACAAATTGACGCCACTCCGAGCTCTATAAAGATGACAAGCACTGACGCATATATGGATAGATCATTCAGAAAAATCCACGCAGAAAACAGAACGTTTCTAGCGAAATACTGTGGAGGCGCATCGATCTCGTCGTTTGGACCGGCAGACGGCGCTGGTGAAAGGGATTTCTGAATAGCCCTGGCATCAAGTCCGCCTGGTAAAAAAAAGCGCATGGACGTAGCAGTTAAGATGATAAGCTTCGCGAAAATGATCGCTAGTTTCGTTTTGATCTCGGCAACACCTTCCGGCGACGACGAGCGGCGTGAGGGAGGAGAGAGAGAACGTGAGCTAGGCATTTTGATGAGAGGGAAGAAATGATGATCGAAGAAGGCGCGTGTATACTGAATATACCAGAGTAGAGTAGCTTCCGTAATCCGTTCGAGAAATATAAAAATTTATATTAAAAAAACAAAGAAGAAAATAACAAAATAAAAAAAAATAAAAAAAAGATTTTCAAATCAGTTTTAAAAAAGAGTCATGATAAAAATGTTAAAAACCATCACAGTTTTCGCATACAACCAACTTTAAAAATCTAACAGGCCAAATCTACTTAAAAAAATAAAAATAAAATGACGTCAGACTTACACGGACTACAAAAATGGATGTGGGTTGTGAAAATCTAATGAGCCTACACAGCCCGGTTCATTTTCAACCATATATAAACTTAAAAAATTTCATTTCTTATTCGTAAACAATATTTTCGCAAACACTTTACAAGTTCTTTCTAAAGAAGATAACTGGAAATAACTATGATCTCCCAAGTAGTGAGTTATTTCAACTATGTATTTTATGTTTGTACTTAAAAATAAAAAATTAGACATTGTGGCTATGTGAATTAGATATGCATAGGTTGGAATGGATTTTATCATTTCAATAGCTGCGAAAATATAGATTTTCATAAGCTATAACCTACAAAAATCTTAGTTTTAGCATGTTTATCGCCTGTAAAAATCTAAAGTTTCGCGCATATCGACTTTCTAAGCTCCATTCCAAACGGCAAAAACATTTAAGTGTCATTAAATAAGTTTGGAAGAAGTAGTATCAAATTTTGAAACTATGTGTCAAGACTGTGCCATAAATCAATAGTTGGTAAGTATCTAACTCAGTGTTCGTCCCCAAATGGAGAGATGTACCATCTCGTTTATTAAATAAATAAATATATAAAGATTAATAAATGAATAGTAGTCCTAAAGTCCATAATATTTAGCGGAGTGTTGGTTTTGGAGAGCCAAATAATATAATTTAGATTTTCAGGGGCTAAAATGTAATTCTGGAGTATTTTGTAAATATTTTCAGAAGTCACGGGGTGTTTAGTAAAATATTGGACTTGTATGGAAGGATTTTTAAAGGCTAGGGCTAAAAAGTAAAATCTGGATTCAGTTTGTAAATATTTATGAAGACAGGGGTTGCATGGTAATTATTGGGACTTGAATTGTAAGGAATTATTAAAGATAGGGGTTAATTGGTAAATATTGGAGTTGTTTTGAAAAAGGTTTTATGGGGAGGGACCAGAATTGGATAAAAGGGGCATAACTTTAGGTGAATGCACGGGTTGAACCCGACACTTCTTCCTTTCCCGCTTCAAACTACATTAACCCTAACCCTAGTTGTAAATCGCCGCCACCCTTATACCCTCTCATATCCAGCCGTCGTTCCCTCCACCGTCAATATCATGATCCACCGAGAGCTATGCACCGTTGCTGCCGTTTTGTTACCGACGAAGACGGGATTCAAGGTCAACGCTAGGGCCGCTGTTGTCTCTACCTTCTCCGGTAATGGCGACCTTTCCTCCCCCTCATTCTTCTGTCATTTCTCACGTCCTTCGCCACCGTCACTCCGGCGGCTGTCACGCGTTGACAATACCCTCTTCGGCTACCGCCTGCCACCACAAGAGCGGTGGTGCTATGTGTTTCGTGTATGTGATTCGTACTTCAGCCCATATTATCAAGTGTGTGTGTGTGTGTGTTTCAATCGTTATAGCGGGTGTGATATGTTAAGGAAGACCCAGTACTATGATATGTTGAGAGATGACGTCCAAAAATATGTCAGCTACTCAGCGTGCCCGACTTTGGAGGACCTGATAGCCAGGGCGAAAGAGAGGGAGATTAATATTGAGCACATTTGGAAGAGGAAGGCGGAGGCTGGTCAGGTGACTGTGGCTTCAGGGAAGAAACCCAAGGGATCTGACACTAGGTTGAAGGGCCAGCAGAACCGGAGTCAGTGCGGCACGTGCGGAAAATTGCACAAGGGAGTTTGTCGTTCCAGAGGTTTAGGCTGCTACAAGTGTGGCGGTTTTGGTCACGTCAGCAGGGATTACCCTCAGGGGCGAGCCCATTGTGTTTTCACTGTGATCAGGTGGGCCACAAGAATGTCGACTGCTCGACAATGAGGGGAGAAGCAGGGAATGCGTATGTCTCGGTTTCTTTAAGGATTACTGATGGACGAGAGAGTAGGGCTTTGCGGTGATAGATGAGGGAGATCAGGATTCTAGCAGGACAGGTGGCAGGTATGTATCTTTTACTCAGTTTGGTACTATCTATATTCAGAAATTTCGTTTCTCGCATTGGTTGAGGGTAGAGTACCTATGGGTTATCTCTCTGCTTGTATATGGATTATATATTTCAACAAAATGTCATGGGCCAATTGCATACCGAGAATTGTTAGTAGTTAGTGTAAGGTCTTTTTTTTTTGATGGTGCAGAAGTGTTAAGTATTATCTTGGTTACAGCCGAGATCGGTTTTGGGGCATTTCGTGACGGTCTGCGGTCAGGGTTCAGGAGGGTGGTTATCCACCATCGTCAGGATTTGGTGAGGTTCAGTCCTTGTGCTCGTGTTAGCTTTTGGGAGCGCCAAGAGAAACAGTCTGTCACTGAAGAAGTTGCTTTGAGCATCGGCTAATTGGACTTTAAGGTTGAGGGGGGACATCAGGTTAAGCATTTGGGATAAAGAAAGCGTTCATCTAGTCTTTAGTAAGGGTGTGGTCTACGGAGTGGGCTAGTAATGGATCAATAGCCAGGTTAAGCGTTGGTAGTCAACATGTTTATCGCATAAGGAAAGAAGGAGTGGGAATCCTAATATTCTCGGGTGCCGTGAAGACTTAGTCGAATCTAAGTGGGGGAGAAACGATCATGTATTCAGAAGCGAGAGCGGTTTTGGAACTGAGATAAGTTTCGCATTTTGTCAGGAAGAGATACGGCCCAAGCGAATGTATGGATTGAGGGTAGTGTAAGTTGGATGTTTAGGAGACTTGCCAACATTGAGATTGAGTTCTCGTAATGTTTGATAGCAGGTTTACGGAACCAGGTTGGAGATTCTGAAGGGTTTTAGTATACTATAACATCCTATGGTGCACATACAACCATAAATGCTTTGGATCTATGTTTTCTCTAATTATATATGCAATATTGTTTCCAAAGCATTAAGCCTACAAGTAGCATGCAATTGACATAAACAACATAAATTACTAGTTAGTAGTTTACCTCTTTATGTAGCTTGTAGAACTTGCTGTATTTGGACTTTAAGAACTTAATGCCCCAAGAGTGACACCTCAAATGGTTCACAACACACCTTAGACCAAGGATGACTTTTGAGAGAGTTTATACATACTAAAAATTGGATATAGTCTTCCAAAGATCACTAGGTGCCGATTTTAGTAGCCTGGGGTCTTCTTATATATTGTGGCTAGGATTAGGGTTACATCCATGTAAACCCTAATGTGAATGACTTTTCATCTTACTTAGGATCCATGGGTTCAAACCTCCATGGATTATCCATGGACTACCATATTGGTTTAGCCCATCATAAATAACCATAAGCCCACGCCATAAGAATGATTGATTTACCAAATCAATCCCCTTACATTTAATTAGTGCCTTTTGATCACTAGATTAATTCCAAATTAATCTTGATCAATACTAATTAAATAATATTATTTCATATTAATATATTAGAACTTATAGTATATTAATAAATCATAAATAACTTCTTCTCAAAAGTCCATCCTATCAAATAGTCGTGGTGATATGCAAACCAAATGGACCATGCTCGGGTCAAGTACATACCGATTATAGTTATGGGCTTAGACACCTAATCCAACAGTCTCCCACTTGGATAAGTCTAATAACTATTATTGCAAGTACGCCTCCAAAATCTCGACTAGCAATCGTAGCTCTTAAAAGCCGTTGTCGAACTCTAACCTAGTCAATGACGCATCCATTAGATAAGGGATCATATTCCTCTATTCTAGATATCATATGGATTGAGACATGGATTATAATCAATCTCTCTGTCCATCTATTGTTTCCCAATTTCTGATTTATGACGACCGACTAATTAAACAAATCAAATCAGTCCAGGCTTGCCTAAGAACTTAGGGGTGTCATCACTAAATCATCGAGGGGCCCACAGATATCGCTTTTAACCACATGGGGTAAAAGGAAGGGATAAACTTCGACTCAAATGCTTGCTTGTACTTACCCATCAAATCACACACAACAATAGGTTCTATAACACCAAGTTACTAGTGCGTTTACATATGTCAATGTGCAACCGACTTGTAAATTACAAGTCACATGTCTTGGTTTCAAGAATATAAGATATTATCATCTCACAATCACTTGTTATAAAATCCATGAATTGATTCAGATGAGCGTGGGTTGAATTCAATACTCGAATCTTATTCCAGGAGTACTCATGAACATTACAGCAAACTTGTGCTATGTCAAAAACACCTAGACAAACTACAGACCCATTCATGACAGTATTGCCTCAATACCTACTTCCAAAGTATGATTGACTGTGGATGGTTTGAATAACCTAGTTATTCGGGAAGTCAAAACATGCAAAGTGAAACACAAGAATAATACTAATCCTATATGGCCCCAAAACTTTTGAGTGCCATATTGATTACTCATTATTCATTGTATAATGTTTCGTATAATCAACTTAATACTTGAATTAAAAGAATAGTTGTCCCATGCTCCAAGCATGCACACTATGTTTATCTATGATCCTTGCGTTGTGAAATAGATCAATTAACAACATTTCAATGATGCTCATTTCACAATTCCAAATCCTTACCGTAAATGTAAGAATATCAAATTCTTGCCATTTACTGTAATCTGTTAGATTCTAAACTTATATGCAATGATCCTCTTGTAATGACTATGCACAAAAGTCACAGAGACTTGGCAACAGACATTACAAAGTATTCCAACGGAGAGCAATCCTACGGAAACGAAGTTTCAAATTCAAAGTACATTCCTTTGAACATCCTTCTTGCATTAAGTTTCCTAATCTTACACAGATGTAAAGAATAACTTCCACTTATGGAAACATTTCCATGTTCCTATTTTGACTATCACTTCTAAACAAGAGTTACTTATTCTCAGAGTGTGTCAATATGGTCCATCCATTTTTATACTTCCAACTACAAGTGACCAATCCTTGACGAACCTTAGATTGTCCTTAATAGTTGTTAAGCACTTTAGTCATATATGGTTTTAGTCCTTTTTCCCTCTTAATGCCCTAGGCATTTGGAAAATTTAGAACCGATGAATATTATAGCACATGTAATCGGTCCTATACCCGAAGCATATTGGACACGATTCATAAAGACATGATACTTGACCAGTCTTTTGCTACAATATTTCTATTTGCCATTTTCTCATAATTCGCATTATTAAGAGGGATTCCGTAATCACAATCAAATTTTAAGAACACAATTAACATTTCCATAGAATTTCCTTATGTTGAACCATTCCAACATAACATTCATATATATATTTGACTAAATTTGATTAAAAACTTAATCTAAGCTTTTAGATTTTGAAATGAAGTATAATTTCCTCTCCTTTAATTATAGCAAAACAACTTTTCAAACCCTGCAACTTTGCGATTTGAAACCTTTTGTTTTTGTATAATTAACATTGCTAACTTGCAACACTTACCATAACAATTATGCTCCCACTTAGAAATCAATACTTATTGACTTCCTTTCCAAAGTTCAAATTTTTGATACGAGATGCTTTGATAAGACTTTATCTAGGCTTCTCAAACTCATACACATTTCCTTAGATAGCTCACACGTGTGTCTAAAAATTTTTAGAACTTACATCAATAAATCCCAAATGTTTAACCTTTGCCATTTCTCACAATTCAAACTATGAAGAGGGATGTCGTAATCATAATCAAATTTGAGAATGCAAATGTCACAATTGCTAACTATTTAAAATCTACTTCGTGAAATCGTTTCCTCACAATCATTTTCATTAATTGGAGAGAAACCTTATGACACTTAGAATTTATGGTGTATGTGTTCCTATCCATCTGAATTTGTCAAACCATAATCATAAGACAAGGTTAGTGACAATCCAAACTCATATGGATTGAACTTGTTCAATCTTAATTTCTTGCCACCTGGTAGCACAAGGGCCTACCATGTCTTCCAAGTTGTTAAGCAGCTCACCCATACTGATCAATGAAACTTTCATTGGTCCAGATGCTTTGCTTTATGTAAACAACTGAGAACTCATAGAACTCACATGCATAGTCAAATTTTAACAAGAATGAGCACATAAATAAGAATATCAAATCATCACGATAGGTTACAACCTCAAGTCATGTGCTAGTGATTAACAATAGGTTTATTCTTGATTGGTGCTTTAAACTTGTCAATATCTTTAAGACTCCCACTGATCTCTTGACATATAAGATTCTCTTGTCATGAACCATTCCTTGACAAACAAATATTCAAGAGTTAGTGCGGATTCTTATCAAGATAAATACTTCACACAATTGGTCTTATTTGGTCTTTGTCCTTACCAAGACATCACAACTTACCAATTTCAAATGTACAAGAGTAAGAAACATTTTACTCTACATTTGACAAGTGTTATAAACCTTTCTTAAGATTATGTCACTCAAGTTACAATCTTGGAGTATGACTCTAAGACTTGTTCTTGGAACGAAGTATGATTCACCTTTTGATTTAACCATTTCAATAATTCATGATTCCTCTTCTTAGACATACAAAAGGTGTCCTTAAAGGATTAATTGTGATATGGTTTTCCATAATCATTAAGATGATCATAAAACACGATACTAAAGTACTCTCCCATCTTTTCAGATTGTAGAAACTTTTATCTTTCTGCCTAATTTGATTCTTCTCATTCGTTCTGCCATACATTGAAACTTTTCCAATGTTTCAAAATTATACTTAAACTTGTAAGCATAACCATATTTACTTACTTTCAGTAAATCATGACGAATAGTTTTATCGATCTTTGTGGTGGACCTCGACCAGTACACAACCAAGTGTACCCAATCTCCTAGTCCTTCACTTGACTCACATATTCATGTGAACAAGGAATTAGTTTTAATTTCCCAAAGGAAAAGGTTCTCATTCATTACACACTACAAGTTGCATGATGTGACAACCCGAAATTTCCATTCGGTCAAACCCTAAAAGTCAACCACTTCGTATCATAAGTCAATGTCATCATTTATTATTTTTAAGAAATTTAAAGTTCGTTTGATTATTTTAATATTATTTTTAAACGAACGGGTGAAAGAAAGTGCCGTCTCGGGTTTTGAATTTTAAAAACCACAAACACCTCGCGTCTTAGAAATTCCCGACCAAAATTTTATGTTTGGGTTGAAAATTCACCCAAACACCGTAAACTCATACCTATGTATGAGTTTACTCCCCAAAAGTTAGTTATTTGTGTTTACTCCCCAAGTTCACAAAAGAGTAAACTCCAAGAACTCTTTCAAGTATCATCATAGTTTTGATTCCAAACCATCAATCTTGTAAGTGTTCTAACCTTTTTAAGTTAGTAAAACACTTAATCTAGTGTTTATACATCTAACCATCCACTCATATGTGTATTTTGACTAGATTTTCAAAACACCAAGAACACACAGTAAGTGTTCTTGGCCTTTTAGCTCAAATCAAGCCTTCTAATAGTAAGTGCTTCCATCCTCAAGTGATTTTAAGCTAGTATTACATTAGAACATCAAGAAATAATGTCAAGAACACAAGGCTAGAGGTTTTCATAGTCCAAGGAGATGCTTGGACCGTAAACACCATAAATGACACCAAAGTGTGTCTAAGCCTCAAATCTAAGTCCTAGTTGATGTATAAACCATCCTTGACATGTTTAAACCCTTCCTTATTGTGTTTAAGCCTAGAAAAACATCAAAGACCATCAAATATAGGTTTTTACGGTTTGGGGATCTCCCAAAACCGTAAACACCCTAAAGTTGGTTTAAGTTGGTCATTTTTCTTCCTTAGGCTTAGAAACTAGCTCATACACTTACCAAATTGTGTTAAGGGCTTGAAAACATGGCTATACCCTTCCTCATGAGGGTTTAAAGTAGTAAACCCAAAGGGAAAAGTCCATGAGACCGTAAACTCCTCCAAGGAGTGTTTTTGAGGTCCTAGTCCCCTCCAAAGGCCAAACCACTTAGTAGAATTACTTCAAAAGGCTTGCTAAACCACAAAACAACACCTTGTCATTAGGACTAGAGTTTACGACCATAAACTCTAGAGTTTACTGCCGTAAACTCTTTGTGTCATGACCATCAAAACCGTAAACCCCAAGGGAGTTTGCCATTAGACTCCAAACACACTAGTTTTGCCCTACCAACACTCGGATGCAATCCTTGTGATCTTTAACACTTGAAACAAAGTGTTGTCATGTTCTAGGGTGTCCCAAATTAATTTATTAGTTATAAATTGTCTAATTAGTTATATATATGTTCATTATATGATAACTAGGCTCAGGCGTGTGTACAAGTCTTCGTTTGTCACCTAGCACCGTACCCGACACTTCAATCCAATCCACTCACCACAAGTGAGTTCATACCCCTTTAATCAATGTTTTAACTGTTTTTAAATGTTTTATGGGGGGGGGGATACAAGTAGAATTATGCTAATTATTATATCAATCACATGTGATTACTAGCAGCATTTAAATGATTGGCTACTAATTAGCCGTTTTACCAAACAATTTCCTTCAAATGTTTATCGTAAACACTTATTATGTTTAAAACTCCTTATTAAACTATACATTTTACTCTGTATGTTTCCATTCAAGCTTATTTACGATTGTGTTTCAAACAATTGTTTCCTTATACTTAAACTGTTTATTCAAACCCATGCCTTCAAACCGTTTTATAGATTGACATCAAGTCGATCTTTTCTTAGATAATAATTATGTTCAAAGGTTTTACAAAACTTATTTTATGCTTTTCTGTTGTCAATTGCATGCCTATATATGTATAGTTATATAAGCAATGTTTAAAAGACTTAGGAAGGCTATCCACCATGTTTCATTTTCCTCGATTTGGATGTGGTCTGGTGGGATATCGGGTACCCGTCCGAAGGTAGTTTAAATACTAGTTATATATCATGTGTACATATATAGTCATAAAGGTCCTTCCATTACATCCAATGCCCTTGGGTAGCAAGGGTATACATCCATGTCCATACGTACCAATTATATTACTAGTAAACTATCATAGGGGTAGTTTAGGAAGATACTGGAACTATTACTAGAACGCGATATCATACAATGAGTCAGTTCATTCATGAGTCAATACTTTTTAGAACATTACAATACATTACTATACTTTCTAGATAGAGAGAGCATACACTACAGCTAGAACATTACAGTACATTACTATACTTGCTAGATAGAGAGAGCATACACTACAACTAGAACATTACAGTACATTACTATACTTGCTAGATAGATAGAACATACACTACAGCTAGAACATCACGGTACATTACCATACTATTACGTAGATATGGTTACATGATCACATTTACATGAGTACACTTACACGAATTACTAGTACATTTTATATGTATAGATTCTGTTATATAACCCTCATTCTTATCTTTACCTTGTGATTCAATCACATAATCGACGAGATAAATTGGATTTAATATCCTAGTACCAAAGGATACGTTGTGGGATTGACCATTCCTAGAATCTCTGTTAGCTATAGAGGTAAAAGCACATCCACGGATGTCAACGGTTGATACCATTACAGGTATACTTTAAGGGACTGACTATTCCTATACCCAACTGTTAGCAACGGAGGTAAATGTACATCTACGGATGTCTTCAGTTAACATTGTTAGTTGCCCTATTACCCAAGGGTAATACTAAGGCTACATTCAGAACAGTCGGGTCTTGGTAGAAGGCTACATTCAGAACAGTCGGGTGTTGGTAGAAGGCTACATTCAGAGCAGTTAGGTCTTGGTAGAAGGCTACGTTCAGAGCAGTTAGGTCTTGGTAGAAGGCTACATTCAGAACAGTTAGGTCTTGGTAGAAGACTCCCTTTTATAGTAGTAGGAATCATAGGGATTTCTAGGGATTTTCAAACGTTTAAATTTGTTTTGCAAAACATTTTCAATACTTACAGTTCATATGCATACAAATACTTACATACAAATTAAGACACTAAAATACTTATGATCTCACCAGCTTCAAAGCTGATACTCGCTTTCAAAATTACCTGTATCCTCAGGTCATCAATAGACAGGTACCGATGCAAGGTTTAGAGAAGATGGAGCTCGTTCAAGACTCATCTTTCATTTTGATTTATGCTCTTAGTGTCTATTATAATTTGACAGAACACACTTGTATAATAATTATATTATTAATACAATGGATGATGTTGTTGCTTGTTTACTACTTTTCATTGTTGTGATACTGTACATGACGTCCTCCGCCCCAGAACATTTCCGCCGTTCTTGGTTTTGGGGTGTGACACATGATTGCAAGTTTCTATCCAATTGAAACTTGGGTGATGAGAATCTTTCCTTATTTGGAAAATTCTCGACACTACCATAAACGAAAGAATCAAATTCATATTGCTAACATAGAAAGATACAAACATCAATTTTCACAAATGCCATTGCAAGGAGATATAATAAAATAAAAACAAAATTTTATTTATTTATAAAATGCAGAACTTTTATTCCTTACAATGCAATTATAAATGAAAACTATGTTATTATAAATTTCTAAGCAATTTATCATAACTATTAAGTAGTAGCTCAAAAATCCGATCATCGAACCATGCGATTGAAATCCATCTTTGCGACCAGATTCAGCATACTCTTCCTTTAAGCTTCCTTCCTTTTACATGATCCTACAAAACATCAAAATGCAACCTTGTCACATAAGGTATTAAGAATCAACAATTAGGAACTTAATAGAGTCAGACAATAGACTTACCTGAAGCAGAGTCAAACTTTTTTATTCTACCTTCTCTCAGATCTTTAAGGTAGTCAGGGCAACTTCACTTCCAATGTCCCTTCAAATAGAAGTAGAACAAATGGCTTCCTTTGCATTGGCACGTGAGACAATATCAGACTTAGAATTTCTCTTTACCATTTGGTCAACCGGGTTGACTATGGCCGATCCCTTTCCATTGGGAAGAGAAATCTTTTCTGGACTTCCAATGTTACCATTGTCAATGTTCATGGAAGTTTGAGAAGTAGATCTTCCAATCAATTTTTCTTTTCCAGTGCGCCAAATCATTGCTGATTCAGCAGCAACAAGCAAATAGGTAATATCAATAAGGGTCATGTCGTGGTCTGTCACATAGTAGTCCTTAATGAACTCACTCTTTGACTCGGGAAGTGATTTAACAACCAAATCAACAACCAGGTTCCTTGAGACTTCAACACCCAATACTCTCAGCCTGTCAGTATGTGACTTCGTCTCCAAGACATGAGTACACACATGTCTTCCATCTTGATGTTTCATTACAAGTAGGGCTTGAGTGACCTTGAACTTTTCAAGTCTTTGAACTTGTGGGTTAGGGAGAATTATTGGATGGGCGGAGGAAGTGAAGTATGATTTCCATTTCCACTAATGCACGACAAAGGGATTAATCTTTCACCTTGATCGCCACGTAGGATATCATCTTCAAGAGGAAAGCTTGCTCCAAAAGATTTGGGAAGACCATAGTTGTCCAAACTAGACATCTACAATGCAAGAAATTCAAGTTAGTTGATTTAAGTCCTTAATATAACACCCAAATGAAATATTAAGGCTAGGAACCAACACAGTATTTTACAATTCGGAAGAGGGATGCCATAATCCAATTGCAAAATATTTGAAGGTAGGTAAATGACGATTTACCATTTTCCACCATGAAAAAACGAAATTGATTACTATGTTTTAAATGAATTGAAATTCCTAGATCCTTTGAGATTCATTGAATTTTTCAAAGGCATGTTTAAATCTCAATTGTGCCCTTCAAGTTTGTGACTAGGATGCTGAGGATCACAAACAAGGTGTGAATTACTATGAAAATTAGCTTGGTACACCCAATGTTACAAACCACCTAATCAATGTACCAGTTAACCATGCACACTCCATTGATCTATGATTAACATCAAGCTACCCTTTGCCACGCACTGTCAGTCCCAGATTAGTGTGCCGGTTAACCACACACACTCCACTAACAACTTAACTAGGTGTAAAGTGTAGTTTCATGGAATAGCACCATTTTTACATTTTTCCTAAAGTAACTAAGATTGAGAATTTAATGAAAGTTTAGTTACTTTATGATTTTCATTATACTTATAATGAGAATTAATGTCCTGTCCTACCCGTTCGGCTAAGGACCCTCCACCAGTCAAGGAAGCGGTGGGTGAGAGTGGACACCCATTAAACTGCCATTTTATAGGCAGTAACCTTATATCTCCCCCTTTATAGACCAACTTCGTGAATGAGGCCTACTAACAGTAAGACTGACTTATTCTTATACACACACACACACACACACACACATATATATATATATATATATATATATATATATATAGAGAGAGAGAGAGAGAGAGAGAGAGAGAGATAGGTTCAGGTGTTTAAATTAACTATTGTGTTATTGTATGCATAAATGTGGGCCAATCAAAATTAAATAAAAAACTAAATAATTAAATAAATAAGGGTAATTTAGTAATTTGTTTAGTAAATTCCAAAAATAATTCCTTTAATCGTGGTATTGACTTAATAAATAAGCATGTCTTCCTCAATCTCCCACCCCTAGCATCTTATAGGGTTGAGAATTACTATACATCTAATCGAAGGTACTCATGGAGGAACCCCTCACTGTCGTAGAGGGTATGAACCAAAATCATACCCACAACTTCCGCCGCTTCCACAACTTTGACGGGACCACCACTGTTCGACTCCCCTCAACCTCACGACAAATCCCACGAGAAGATCCAGGCCGACTTGTCACTGGAGCCGCCTAAAAATAAACTCTCTTTCGTTGGAGCACCACCAAATTGACGTCGCCACAGCCTCCTAAAATCAAACCATCCATCTCTAAATCGATTGCAGGTATTTCAATTTCTTTTCTTGTCCTTGCTTCGATCATAACCCCTTCTTCTCCTTTCTTATGTTTTATTTCATTTTTTGGATTCATAAGGATGACTTCATTGATGTTGTTGATCTGTGGTGGTATGTAGAGTTGTTTGATGGACAAGAATGTGGAAGATGGTGCTTGTTGATGGCATTACACATAACATTGAATGCAAAATGGAGAATCGACAATTGATATGGGCTGTTAGTGGTTTGATGGTAGCAGAAGTAGGGTTCGTGAGAAGATGATCTGCAGAATAACGACATAAGGAAGATAAAACGTTGAGGCAATAAAGATCGAGTCTCTGATGTAAACTCTATTTCGTCGGAACACCACCAAATTGACGTCACCACAGCCTCCTAAAATCAAATCCTCCATCTGTCTAAATCGATTGCAGGTATTTCAATTTATTTTCTTGTCCTTGCTTCGATCATAACCCCTTCTTCTCCCTTCTAATTTTTTATTTCTTTTTTTTTGGATTCGTAAGGATGAATTCATTGATGTTGTTGATCTGTGGTGGTATGTAGAGGTTTTTGATGGACAAGAATGAGGAAGATGGTGCTTGTTGATGGAATTACACATAACATTGAATGCAAAATGGAGACTTGGCAATTGATATGGCCTGTTAGTGGTCTGATGGTAGCAAAGCTAGGGTTCGTGAGAAGATTCCGTGTTGGTGTAGTGACAAAGGCAGAAGTGTCTCTCTCTTTAAAACCTTGCACATGATTCCACCCTACTTGACTTCTTATTTGTATCTGATCAAGGGTGGTGATGATGGGTGGTAATGGTAGGTTCTAGTTGTGTCAATTACAGGTAAATTTTTTGATTCACTACCCAACTGATCAGTTTGACAAAGACAGAAGTGTCTCTTTAATTTTGTTAATGATATTTGTTTCTTCTGCTTATTTTAGGGCTTGATTCACTACCCAACTGATCAATTTGGTTTTCCATTGGGGTTATACAAGACTATAAGTTCCAATTCTATTGGAATCACAAATTCCACTTCTGTTGGAATCACAAATCTTTCCTCATGATCTGCTGGAATCACAAATTCCCATTCTGTTGGAATCACAAATTCCAAATAGTGATCAATTCGGTTGGAATGGAATCACGAATTCCAATTCTGTTGATCTATGATTAACATCAAGCTACCATTTGCCACACACTGTCAGTCCCAGATTAGTGTGCCGGTTAACCACACACGCTCCACTAACAACTTAACAAGGTGTAAAGTGCAGTTTCATGGAATAGCACCATTTTCACATTTTTCCTAAAGTAACTAAGATTGAGAATTTAATAAAAGTTTAGTTACTTTATGATTATCATTATACTTATAATGAGAATTAATGTCCTATCCTACCCGTTCGGCTAACGACCCACCACCAGTCAAGGAAGCGGTGGGTGAGAGTGGACACCCATTAAACTGCCATTTTATAGGCAGTAACCTTATCCCCCCCCCCCCCCTTATAGACCAGCTTCGTGAATGAGGCCTACTAACGGTAAGACTGACTTGTTCTTATATATATATATATATATATATATATATAATATTAAACTTATAATAATAGAATAGTATAAGGGTTTAATTTTAACTTTTAAAACTCTAGGGTTTATTTGGAATTAAAGTATTCATAAGTGAAACTTTACAAATTCCAAAACTTGAGGGCGAGTTTTGAAACTTGTCAAAACTTTTGGTTTCTATAACTTATGAGTTTAATATGGTTTTTATAAAATACTTTTCAATTTCGAAAGTTATGGAAGACTTCAAAACCATTTAAAATGACTCTTAAAAAATGAGACACTTCATATACCATAACCTAAGTGTTTTAACTACCTTTTAAAAGAAAAAAGTTTTCATTTTCCATAACTTTAGGACAAGTTATGGATATAACTAAAATCATTTAGATCATTATTTTAATTAATAAAATAATCAAATAATACATACATGATTTAGTTAAACTCATAAGTCAAAATAATTCATATCAACCATTTGCAAGAAATTAGCCTATCAAATAAACTAATAAAAATCTTGAAACTATGACGATTATCTTTTATTTGGATGAGGATAATCATTACCATAGAAACCAAATCAAATTTTACGAACAAAAAACTTTTGTGGTAATGATCCTAATCCAAAACAGGCCAAAAACTGACATTTTTTCCCGCTGAACAGTCACCACCTCGTGGTTATCAGGCAGGTTAAAAAAATGATTTTTCTTGCTTTAAAAAACAATAAGCATCATGTATCATAAAAACTAACCCTAGGCTTTAATACCACTGAAGGGTTTTAGTGTATACTACAACATGCTATGGTGCACATACAACCCTAAATGCTTTAGATCTATGTTTTCTCTACATATACATGCAATATTGTTTCCAAAGCATTAAGCCTATAACTAGAATGTAATTGACATAAACAACATAAAATACTAGTTAGGAGTTTACCTCTTTATGTAGCTTGTAGAACTTGTTGTATTTGGCCTTTAAGAACTTAGTGCCCCAAGTGTGACACCTCAAATGGTTCACAACACACCTTAGACAAAGGATGAATTTTGAGAGAGTTTATACATACTAAAAACCAGTTATAGTCTTCCAAAGATCACTAGGTGCCGATTTTAGTAGCCTAGGGTCTTCTTATATAGCGTGGCTAGGATTAAGGTTACATCCATGTAAACCCTAATGTGAATGACTTTTCATCTTACTTAGGATCCATGGGTTAAAACCTCCATTGACTATCCTATGGACTACCATATTGGTTTAGCCCATTATAAATAACCATAAGCCCACACCATAAGAATGATTGATTTACCAAATCAATCCCCTTACATTTAATTAGTCTCTTTTGATTAGTAAATTAATTCCAAATTAATTTTTGATCAATATGAATTAAATGATATGATTTCATATTAATATATTAGAACTTATAATACATTAATAAATCATAAATAACTTTTTCTCAAAAGGCCATCCTATCAAATTGTTGTGGTGATATGCAACCCAAATGGACTATGCTACTCTCGGGTCAACTACATACCAATTTTAGTTATGGGCTTAGACAGCTAATTCAACAAATTCCGTTTAGGACATGAGTTTAGTATGGGATGTTGACCGTGCGAGTGGTTGACCTTAGGTGTGCTCGGATTGGAGATCAGCGGTAAGACCATGGTCAGCGGATGAGACATCATGGGATGCAGTGTCAAACTGCGGGATAGCCGTAGCATTAACTAGCAGCCAAACATTGTGGAAAGTGTTGTAAGACTGCGAGATAGCCGTAGCCTTCACCAACGGCCAAATAGCATGTGAGATATGAAAAGATTGTGGGGTGGCACATAGCATTTATTAGTCAGAAGGTAGTGTAGAAGTGTTGTAAGACTGCGGGGTGGCCCGTGGAATTCACCAGTTGGCGGATAGAGTAGAAAAGTTGAAAGACTACGGGGGGTGGCTGTAGCATTCGTTAGATAGCCGTTAGTATAGTGGTATAGTAAGACTGCAGGGGTTACTCGTAGCAATCACTAGTTGTCAGTTAGTATGGGAGTGTTGTAAGACTGCGAGGTGGCCCGTAGCATTCACCAGTCCCTATTCTACAGTGAAAATGTGACTGATTTGTGATCCACTCACGGATTCCTTCAGATGATTTAGGTCGGCGCAGCTCAGTCGCACAAATGTGAGTAGGCTACAGTATGATTGGATTCGGGAAATGGTAGGTCATTGGAGACCAGACGTGATGTAAGACTACAGTGGTTCAGGTAGCATCCATTTTTTCATGATCGGGAAGATCCGAAGGAATAATGGAGCCATGAATGACAATATGGTTAGGGCAGATTTCGATAGCCGAAATTCTCTTCGGAAGTCATGAGAAGCGACTATGAGGTTGCTGTTTCTCTTAGCAACCAGGTAGGAATCTGGTATTTTGGATAGCGACAATGATTTGGGATTTTGCATAGAGTAGCTTGTGGATAGGAAGATGTTAAGTCACTTGCATTTGGATTGAATAATCTCAGAGTAATTGATTTGACCCTGTTGTGCAGATCTCGTCTGAGTCTAACTGTTGCAGGGATGGATCTTCTACTTGAAGGATTATCTGAGCCTTGTCTAAGTATAAGTGATCTGTAGGGATAATTAGGTTTGTGATTCTGTTTTCTAGTGGGAACCTCCAATAATCAATAGTTGAATAGTTAGTTGAGAGATATGTGGAATGGAATCCACTCATGGATTCCTTTAGATGATTTAGGGAGTCAGACCTTCTCGAAAATCCAAATTTCATATTGGGTAAAGACGATCATGTTGCAAGGAATTCGTTCATCCTTGGGTTTTAGAACCCTATGAGGGTTGGCGTTAATTGCCTTGGGAAGGGTAGGGTTATGCTCGGGATTGTGACCATGTCGTTCAAGTTGTCGGGCGTGTAAGGGATGATAAGGAATGATTTCGATGATGAAATCTAATTTAAGTGGGGGAGAGTTGTAACATCCCATTTATTAAATAAATAAATATATAAAGATTAATGAATGAAAAGTAGTCACAAAGTCCATAATATTTAGCGGGGTGTTGGTTTTGGGGAGCCAAATAATATAATTTGGATTTTCGGGGGCTAAAATATAATTCTGGAGTATTTTGTAAAGATTTTCAGAAGTCAGGAGGTGTTTAATAAAATATTGAACTTGTATTGAAGGATTTTTAGAGGTTGGGGCTAAAAAGTAAAATCTGGATTCAGTTTGTAAATATTTAATGAAGATAGAGGCTGCATGGTAATTATTGGGACTTGAAATGTAAGGGATTATTAAAGATAGGGGTTAATTGGTAAATATTGGAGTTGTTTTGAAAAATGTTTTATGAGGAGGGACCAGAATTTGATAAAAGGGGCATAAGTTTGGGTGAATGCATGGGTTGAACTCGAAGCTTCTTCCCTTCCTGCTTCAAACTACATTAATCCTAACCCTAGTTGTAAATCGCCGCCACCCTTATATCCTCTCATCTCCAGCCGCCGCTCCCTCGACCGTCGAGATCATGAACCACCAAGAGTTATGCACCGCCGTTGCCATTTTGTTGCCGACCAAGACGGGATTAAAGGTCAATGTCGGGTCCGCTATTGTCTCTACCTTCTCTTGTTATTCTATCATTTCCTCCCCCTATTTATTCTATCATTTCTCATGTCCTTCACCACCGCCACCCCGACGGCTGTCACGTGTTGGCAATACCCTCTCTAACTACCGCTTGCCACCATAAGAGTGGTGGTGTTGTGTGTGTTTCGTGAGATGGATTCGTACTTCAGCCCATATTATCGTGTGTGTGCGTGTTTCAATCGTCACAGCGGGTGTGTGGGTGAGTTGCCGGCTGGAAAACTTTAGAAGACCACCATGGTGGTTGCCACTATGTTACTTCTTTCTGCCGCCACCAGCCACCGTGAGAGGTGGCTGTGTTCGTGTTATGGTGTTTGTGTGCATGTGTGTTAATGGTAAGGGGGTTGTAGGAGCATTTCTTGGCCGGAGAACCGAAGAAAAACCCCAGCGCCACCACCTTGAGGTGGTGGCTGCCGCCGTGAGCCGCCGCCGACCACCACCGCCTGAAGTGGCAATGGTTGGTGTCTGGCCTAATGGAATCCTAATTGACCTGATGAAACACTAATTAATCTAAAAGCTTAATCTTGGACCTAATCGGCTTGTGTTTAAGTTAGAAACCCTAATTAGGGTTTAGAAAACCATAATTTTGGAAGATGTTAGTTTTGGATTGTTGGGACCTGCGTTTGGACTAGTGGATTGAAGTACGACTTATGCCCATTTACATTGTATGTGTGGCCTAGTGGAGTGATGGAATTAATGGATTAAGTCCCTAATAGGTCACACTAGTCCAAACAATTAACCAAACCCTAAAAGTCAACAAAAGTCAACGGTCACACTTTGACCCTACTCGCCGAGTGCACCTTGGTGACTCGGCGAGTTCACACATGTCCCCTACCTCTTTGTTCCGCTTGACATGCCGAGTCCCTCCCTATGCTCGACGAGTCATACCAGTCATGAATCGCGGGGCCACCTCAACTTAACTCGCCAAGTCTCAAGAACAACTCGGCGAGTACCGCCTTGAACTCCAGTCCTCTAACCCCTTCCTAACTCACTGAGTCATCCCCCAACTCGGCAAGTCTACTCACTGAGCAATTTACGTGAAACCCTAACCCTACTCGCCGAGTCTCAAGAACAACTCGACGAGTTCATGCCATGCACAAACTTTACTGACCTCCTGAGGTCAGATCTGTTTCTCCAAACCATGGATCTGGCCTCCCCAAGCATGAATGTCACGTAAAGTTCGAAACTTGATGCTTGTATAACCACAACAAGGCATCAAAAGGAGATTTAGTCCCAAAAATGGCAACCTAAGTCCAATAACCCCAAAATGATCCATAAAGCTCTAAGGGTTAAGGTCTCTGGACCTCTTTGAGTCCAGATCCAAGGCACAAACTCGAAGAGGGACCATTTGCTCCACATAATCACTCTCCAAAGGGGTTAGAAAACCCTAACTCTAATGATGAATACCAAAACTGAAGGAAGTTCGAACTATTGACTCAAAATGAAGTCTCTGAACTCTGGAACTGCTTGAATCGCACCTCCTCTTTGCTCTTGTCACCTTCTTCTTGCTAAACCAAAGGTATAAGGATCAAAAAGTGACTTCTTCTCCCTCACAACGATTTGGCTCACTTAGGGTTCTCTCAAGGGACTGGTAGCCGCAATGGGAGGCTATAAGTGCCCTTAAATAGGCTCCAAACCCGGGGGATTAGGGTTTCATTAAACATCATGGACTCGCTGAGTCCGGACGTGAACCCGGATGAACATCCGCAACCCTACTCGGCGAGTCTTGGCTCCAACTCGCCGAGTTCCTCCACAAACTCCAAAATAATTAAATAAAATAATATACCTGAGAAATCAAGATGTTACAATTCTCCCCCACTAGAATTAGACTTCGCCCTCGAAGTCTCACTCTGGAAACAACTCCGGATGCTGCTCACGCATCTCGCGCTCCGGCTCCCAAGTAAGCTCTGACCCTTTCCGGTGTTGGCACTGGACCTGCACTAGAGGCACCTCTTTGTTCCTCAGAACCTTGATCTTTCGATCCCGAATAGCCACCGATTTCTCAATGTAGTTCAGGCCCATATCCACCTGAATATCCTCTAATGGCACTACTGCCGACTCATCGGCTATACACTTTCGCAATTGGGACACATGGAAAGTGTCATGAATCTGACCCAGCTCTGTAGGTAGCTCCAACCGGTAGGCTACCCTGCCTACCCTCGCGATCACCCGAAAAGGACCGATATATCGGGGCCCCAATTTGCCCCTCTTCCTGAATCGGATCACTCCTTTCCAAGGAGAGACCTTCAGGAGTACAAAGTCGCCGACCTGGAACTCGAGCTCGGACCGGTGCCTGTCCGCATAACTCTTCTGACGACTCTGATCGGTCAATAACCTCTGCCTGACCTGCTGTATCTGCTCAGTCGTCTGAAGTACGATCTCGATACTACCCATAACACGCTACCCGACCTCTCCCCAGCAAATGGGCGTCCGCCACCTTCTCCCATACAACAGCTCAAAGGGTGGCATACCAATGCTCGAATTATGGCTGTTGTTGTAGGAAAACTCTGCCAAGGGCAAATACGTGTCCCAACTCCCACCAAAATCCAACACACATGCCCAGAGCATATCCTCGAGCATCTGAATCGTCCGCTCGCTCTGTCCGTCAGTCTGGGGGTGGTATGTGGTACTAAAGTGCAGCCTAGTACCCAATTCCTCATGAAATTTCTTCCAGAATCTGGAAGTGAACCGCACATCTCGGTTTGAGACAATCGAGATCGGCACTCCATGCCGCGATACCACTTCCCTCACGTACATCTCTGCCAACTTCTCTGTAGAAGAGCTCTCACTGATAGCAAGGAAGTGGGCGCTCTTTGTCAACCTGTCCACAATCACCCAAATTGCATTGACTCCCCTAGCAGTCCTTGGAAATTTGGTGATAAAGTCCATGGTAATCTGTTCCCACTTCCACTCGGGAACCTCCAATGGCTGCAACTTACCATGCGGTCTCTGGTGCTCGACCTTAACGTTATGACAGGTTAAGCACCTCTCAACAAACCACGCGACATCCCTCTTCATACAGGGCCACCAATACTCCCTCTTCAGATCTAAATACATCTTAGTGGCCCCAGGATGGATCGAGAACTTCGATCGATGAGCCTCTTCCATCAAAATGGTACGCGTCCCGCCCACAAACGGTACCCAGATACGACCCTGAAATGTCATAAGCCCCCGGCTATCGGTAACAAACTCCGATACCAACCCGACAACTCGCTCTCTCTTCTGGTTTTCTAATCACATAGCCTCAGCCTGGGCCCCACGAATGGTGTCCAACACCGGAGCCATCACGGTCAATCTCAAACAAACATCTCGCATCGGGGCGCTCTCCGCCCTTCGGCTCAGTGCATCGGCTACAACATTAGCCTTACCCGGGTTGTATAGGATCTCGCAGTCGTAATCTTTTACCACATCCAACCATCTCCTCTGGCGCATATTCAGGTTGGGTTGATCCATCAAGTACTTCAAGCTCTTGTGGTCCGTGTATATGGTACACCGAACCCCATACAGGTAGTGACGCCAGACATTGAGGGCGAACACCACTGCCCCCAACTCTGGATCGTGGGTGGGATACCTCGTCTCATGTGGCTTTAGCTGCCTCGATGCGTATGCTATCACATGCCCTTTCTGCATCAGCACCGCTCCCAACTCCAAGATCGACGCATCACAATACACCACAAAGTCCTCCATTCCCTCTGGGAGGGCTAACATCGGGGCTTCGCATAGCCTCTGGCGAAGTGTCTTGAAGGAGGCCTGCTGCTCTGGGCCCCATGAAAAAGCGACACCCTTCCGGTTCAACCTGGTGAGTGGCACGACGATCTTGGAGAAATCCCTGATAAATCTCCGATAATAGCCTGCCAGCCCTAAGAAACTCCTGATCTCGGTGGGTGACCTCGGCACCTCCCAACTCATCATTGCCTCAACTTTGGCCGGGTCGACCAATATCCCTTTCTGGTTAATGAGGTGCCCTAGGAACCGGACCTCTCGCAACCAGAAATCACACTTGGAGAATTTGGCATAAAGCCTCTCTGATCTCAGAACTCCGAGGATCTCCCTATAATGCTCCTCATGTTGCTCTCTAGATCTCGAATACACCAAAATGTTGTCGATGAATACGATCACCGAGCGATCCAACATCAGCATGCACACTCTGTTCATGAGATCCATGAACACTGCCAGGGCATTGGTGAGTCCGAAGGGCATCACCATAAACTCATAATGCCCATAACGAGTACTGAACGCTGTCTTCTGGATGTCCTCATCTCTCACCCTTACCTGATGATACCCATACCTCAAATTGATCTTGGAGAACCAAGATGCTCCCTGCAACTGATCGAACAAATCGTTGATTCTCGGCAACGGGTAACGGTTCTTGACCGTCAGCTTGTTCAACTCCCGGTAATCAATGCACATCCGGTGTGAACCATCCTTCTTCTTGACAAAAAGGATAGGCGCTCCTCACGGCGAGCTGCTCGGCCGAATAAACCCCTTTCCCAGCAACTCCTGAAGCTGCGAGGATAACTCCTGCATCTCTAGAGGTGCAAGGCGATAGGGCACCTAGGCGATAGGCGCGGCCCCCGGAACCAAATCGATACTGAAGTCCACTTGCCTCACGGGAGGCACGCCCGGAAACTACTCTGGAAATACGTCCGGGAACTCACGCACTATCAGAACCTCATCAACTGGCCTCGGTCTCTCTGAATCAACCCACGTATCCATCACATACGCTACAAAACCCCTACAGCCCTGCTGTAGACACTGCCTTGCTCTAGCGGCCGAATAGAATGCTGACCCAAAACGTGTACCCTCGCCGTACACCGTAAGAACTCCCCTACTAGGGTCTCGTATGGTCACCAACTATCGCTTGCAGTCGATAACCGCTCCGAATCTGCTCAACCAGTCCATGCCCACGATGACACAAACATCTCCCATCGCAATAAGAACTAAATCAATCGGGAACCCAACACCGAAAATCTCGAGTACATACCCTCGGATCACCTCTGTGGCATATACCGCCCTCTCGTCAGCTATGGAAACTCTCAGAGGTCGACTCAACGCCTCACAACTAACACTGATGTGCTGACTAAAAGCCAATGATACAAAAGACCGACTCGCACCCGAGTCAAATAACACCAAGGCAGGTACAGAACTCACAAGAAAAGTACTTACGCATAACATAATATAAGTACAATATCTCAAATCAAAATAAATACACGAAAGAATACATACCAGCCACGACATCGGGCGCTGCGCGGACCTCCTCTGCGGTCAACTGAAAGGCTCTCCCTCGTGCCTTCGGTGCCTGGGCCTTCACTGTCTGGCTCTCAGTAGCTCTGATGGCAGTAGGGGCAGATCCCTGAGATGCTCCCTGTGCTGATCCCCGCAGCTGTGGACACTCTGCCTTCCGGTGTCAGGTCTGGTTGCAGTGAAAACATACTGCAAACCCCTTGGGGCAATCCTTGGCCATATGCCCCTCCTTGCCGCATTTGTAGCTAGACCCTGCTCTACAGACCCCCATCGTGGCTCTTGCCGCACTTGCCACAAGTGCGGCCCCTCTGGTTCCCTGCTCTCGAATCAGTGGGCTTGGCCTGCTTGGCTACCGGCTGAGACTGTACCGGTCGCCGATCCCTCCCCTGAGACCCAGCCTCCTCCCTAGCCTGGGTCTCCGGCTCTATCTCCCTCTTCTAGGCATTTTCCTGATGCTCGGCAAATGTCCGGTACGTCGAGTTCGCCACGAACTCTCGTATATCCCTCCTCAAAATGCTCAGATATCGGCTCATACGTGCCTGCTCGGAGGACACTTGCTCTGGGCAGAACATCGCTCGCTAATGAAACATCCTCATAATCACCGTAACAGACTCAGTACCCTGCTTGAGGGTCAGAAACTCCTGGGCCAAACACTCCCTCTCCACCTGGGGAATGTACTCATCTCGGAACATAGCAGTGAACCTCTCCCAAGTCACTGCAGCAAGCTCAGTAGGCGTATAGTGTGCCGTCACAAACTTCCACCAATCGTTCGCTCCCAAGCGAAGCTGGTTCAGCGCGAACCGAACTCTCAAATGCTCTGGATATGAGCAAGTAAAGAAACACCCCTCTATGTCTGAAATCCACCTCATCGCCGCAATTGGATCCTGGGTCCCGTCAAACTCCAGTGGTTTTGTGTTGCTGAACTCTCGGAACAACAACGCATCACCACCCTGCGGCCTAGTCGCAGCTATAGCTATAGTGACCGCAGCAACAACAGCATCAGATAGAGCAGCGTACTTCTAATCAAATGTCTCTATCAGCGTGGTCTTGATAGACCCGAACATCTCTGGTATCTCTGCCCTGATGGCCGCAGCCACCTCCTCCTGGATGATACTACGGATCTCCTCATCACTCGTACCGCTAGTTCCTGGTGTGTGGCGTGTCCCAACCATGATCCCCCTCTCTCTGAAATAGAACACAAGAATAAATATCAGGGATTCACTCGAGTATGCTCACACTCAAATACTCCACCCTACTTGTCCCTTGGTACTCCAGGGATTCTTACTTGGACTGTGCACTGACCCGGTGTCTTCAGTAGTACGGGCCCAATACTACCATCCACACCGTATCGGCATTCACCCCAAGTCCTCCTCCCAGAGTCCCAAATCCCAAGTACTCTACTCTCTCTAATCATATGATACTCGCTAGCAGATCTCTTATAACCTCCTCGCTGCTACCTAAACACTCTGAAGTATTCCTAGCAGCAAGACTCCTAGACTCATGCATTACATATCAGGCTCCTCTAGTCCTAATAAGAATACCTAGTCTACTCTAGCATGCATAGCATAGCTAATCATATAACATATCACATCATATCTTATAACACTTATCGTAATGGTATTTTGGGAAATCACCGTTCGGGCGCTGGCTGTTCGTACACACGACTCTGCTCTGTTTGTCTCGTAAGTTCTTCTTTTGAAAACTTATTTCATTATCAAAATATCCTCAAATCCTCAGTTTGAGTTCAGATACGCCCGAAGGTTCACCCGAATCCCTCAAACCAAGGCTCTGATACCAACTTGTAACACCGTAAAAATTAAAACAATTTTTCGCATTTTCAAACACATTTTTACAAACTCATTCATTCATAAAATGTCATAGTATCATGTCTTTGTTTCACAAAATATCTCCCAAGATCAAAATACATAAAATCCCATGTGTGTGTACGAATCAAGCCGGCGCCTTCCCGCGGTCATCACTGGTACCTGAAACACATAACACGTAACACGGTAAGCATAAACTTAGTGAGTTCCCCAAAATACCACTTTAACACATAATAGCCACTCGAGGTTGTAACTCTGTCGACCCTCTGGTCAATGTGTCTCAGTGGGGCCCTACAGCCCCAACTCTCTGAGGGCCCTCTGGCCCTAACTCTAGGGACCCGAAAGTCCCAACTCTGTAGCTCTGAATCATGCATATCACATATCACAATAAATCACAACACATAAATAACATGCAAATACACTGGCATATAACTCTATAGTACTCTGTCACATAACTCTCTTACCACACTAGGTAAAGTATAGTGAGAAGACTCACATCAGGCGTCTCGGTAAATCTCTGAATCGATTGAAAATATTGCCTAGCCTCCGCCTATTCACATAAATAAATACTCTTATAAATATAACCCTCGAGACTAGACTCAACCTGCCATTGGCACCGTCAGAAGGGTAAAAGACTATTTTACCCCCCTCTTGTCACAAGGACTCCATTGATGACCAAACCCTAAAAGTCAACAAAACTCAACGGTCACACTTGGACCCTACTCGCCGAGTGCACCCTGGTGACTCGGCGAGTTCACACATGTCCCCTAACTCTTTGTCCCGCTTGACACGCCGAGTCCCTCCCTATGCTCGACGAGTCATACCAGTCATGAATCGCAGGGCCACCTCGACTCAACTCGCCGAGTCTCAAGAACAACTCGGCGAGTACCGCCTTGAAATCCAGTATGAAGTCAATAAAGAAGCTTGAAGTACAATTGGCAGTAAATCAAGAAAAGCAAGGAGATAAAAGAGTTAAAGTTTGATTTAAAGATGAAACCCTTCATAAGACACCTAATGGGGAGGTATTCATTTTGTCTTGAATTATGTACATATAAAGATGAACATATCATTGAGCAAATAGTAAAAATAAAAACTAACTGCTTGTTTTTATATGTTTTGGGTATTTAGCATTAGCAATGAATGATACTGGAACCCTTCTGGTGTCTGGTGGCACAGAGCAGGTACATTTTTCTTTTCAAGACATTGTACTTTCAAAATTCTTTCTCATCATTTCAAAAAAAAAAAAAACTCAATTCTAGTAGTGTTCCATACATCCTCTACTTACAAAGCATCCGAGTTTAGCACTAATTAAGTTATGGAATAGCCTTTGAACACAAAAACCAATATCTTTAAACATACAGATACACGTTATGTAGTATATAGCTCCAAAACCAACTCGAAACTCGGAGCTTCATATGTATTGTACTTTGGCCACTTAAAGTTTTATTTTGAAGAATTAAATGGTGTTGTTATTATTGAGGTATATACTTTACATATTAGTAATTTGGATTTTAGGTACATGCATTATGTACCAGATCCTGACATTGAACCACTGAAGAGTTTCAGAGCTTACCTAATTCTAATTCATAGTTTTTTTTATGCTTAAGCAACCTTTGCACACAATGCAAATGAGTTCACCACTAAGAAAGTATTGGTAATCTCAAATTGACACCTGATCTCCATGAACCGGTTAATAGAAGCAGTTAAGCAGCATGGATGAGCAACTAGTAAGTGTATTCCTAAAATTTTTGTTTATGAAACATAAGAAATGAAATAAAAGGAAGCTTATTGAGTTTTTTTTTTCTAAATTTTGTTGGAGGCTACTCCAAAATCAATATTGAAGCTAATGGGAATTCAAGGGCTTACTCTATTCCACTTAAAGATTCATCTCCAGGTATATATATATATATATATATATATATATATATGTATGTATAACATGATTATTTTGTAGGACTTCCTGTTGGATTAATGTCTAAGTCCATAACTATAATTGGTAAGACTTGACCCGACCCGGCATGGTCCATTTGGGTTGCATACCATCATGCACTTGGATAGACTATAATGAGAGAAATAAGACACTTATGGTTATTAATATATTATAAGTTCTAGTATATTAATAATAAGAATAATAAGATTATTTAATTAGTATTGATCAAGAATTAATCTAGGATTAAGTAAGTGATCAAAAGAAGACTAATTAAATATATGGGTTGATTGTGTAAATCATCCATACTTGTATAGTGGGCTAATGCTCCATGGATAATCAAGTTGGGCTAAAACCCATAGGATGGTCCATGGATGCTCCATGGTGTATTTGTACCCATGGATCATGGAAATGAAAGGCCATGTCAATTAGGGTTTACATGGTGTAACCCTAACTATATAAGCATCTTATTCTTGACCAAAATCGGCCACTAGTGTGTGAAGTGAAAGGGCTAGCCGATTTCATGAGTTGTAGAATTCTCTCAAGTTATTCTAAGTGTTTTGGTGATTGTGATTCCATTTGAGGCTTCCACACTATTGGGGCTAGGCACTCAAGCTTCATGAAGACTTTCTACATCAAAGAGGTATGTATTCTATCTTGTTACACTCATTGTTTTTTTATGCTAGATTAGGATTATACCTTGGATGTTCTTATTTGCATGTATAATAGAGAAAACATAGATCCAAGGTATTTAGGGTTGCATGTACACTTAGGAGTGTTAGAATGCTCAAAACCCAACAGTGGTATCAGAGCCTAGGTTTGCGTTCTCTTATACTTGATGCAAATTGTTGAAAAATACTGAAAAACTCGATTTTCTGGCTTTCTGGGCACTGGACTCGCCGAGTCCACTGATGAACTTGCCGAGTCCATGAGTAAAATCATCCTACTCGCCGAGTAGGTTCATGCACTCGACGAGTAGGAGCCCCAGACATCATATTTTCGTGGTTTTTGTCTAGAAATGGACTAGGAACATTACCCTAAGTTGTTTTTGAACTTATAAACTTGTTTTTGATGTGGTAATGTTCATGCTAATCCAATTTCAAAGATAATTGTCAATAGATTCATGTTTTGAATTAGTTTAATGATTAGGCTAATTACATGAAAAAGTTTGATTTGAATTATCTTGTTCTTATGAGTTGCTTAGATTAATAGAAAAGTTAATTGATTATGTGTTTTCAATCCAAATTAATCTAAGAGTTGATTCTAAAATGTGTTTTTGTAACTTGTCCTCAAGTTATATGAAAAGTCACATTTAAGTTTCATAAAACTCATAAAAGTTGGCAATGGTTACAAAAGATGAAGAGTCTTGTCCTTAAGTTATGGAGGTTCAAGAGTCACTTCATTAATAAATAAATAAATAAAGTGTAACCTTAATTAATTTCATAAGTTATAAAATAAAGAAAAGTAATTCTTTTATTAGTTTAAAGTCTTCCATAACTTGTCCTCAAGTTATGGAACTTAAAGAGTTTTTGGATTAAAACTACTTTAAACACATAAGTTATGGAATTAATGAGTTTTGAATAGTTTCAAAACTTGCCCTCAAGTTTTGGAATTTGTAAAGTTTTCACTTATGAATACTTTAATTCCAAGTTAGCCCTTAGAATTTTAAAAGTTAAAATTCAACCCTTATACTTTATAATATTATAAGTTAATAATATATATATGTATAAAAGTAAAGTCAGTCTTACCGCTAGTACGCCTCATTCACGAAGCCGGTCTATAAGGTGGGTATAGGTTGTTGCCTATAAAATGGCAACTTAATGGGTGTCCACTCTCACCCACCGCTTGCTTGACTGGTGGAGGGTCGTTAGCCGAACGGGTTTGACGGGACTATAATTCTCCCTTCATTAAAAGTATTAATGATAAATACTAAGTAACTAAACTCTTAATAATACCCAATCTTAGTTACTTAGGAAAAATGTGAATAAGGTGCTAATCCATGAAATTACACTTTGCACTTTGTTTAAGTCGGTTAGTGGAGCATGTGTGGTTAACCGGCACACTAACGCGTATTTAACAAGGTAGGAAAAGGGTAACTTAATGTTTATCATAGTATCGATGGAGCGTGTGTGGTTAACCGGCACATCGATTAAGGGGTAAACACTTAAGGGTACCAAGTAATTTGCATGGTTACTTCACACCTTGTTTTGTGATCCTCGGCATCCCAGTCACAAAACCTGAAGGGCACACTCGAGATTGAAACATGCCATTGAACAGTTCAATGAATCTCAAAAGATCTAGGAGTTTCAAATCCAATTAAAACCTAATGATATATTTCGTTTATCTTGGTGGAAATTGGTGAATCGTCATTCACCTACCTTCAAATATTTTATAGCTTGGATTACGGCATACCTCTTTTAAGTTATAAAATAGTTTGTTGGGTCCTAGCCTTAATATTTCATATTAGGTGTCATATCCCTTAGTGCTAGCCTTATATATCGGAAGTTTAGATGATCAAGCCTTCAAGGCCATTCCTGAAATTAGTTGGTTATGGCATCGAAGGCTTGATCATCTAAACTTCCGATATATGAATGATCTTGTTTCCGATGAAATGGTTAGAGGTCTGCCACTCCTCAAGTTTGAAAATGATCACTTATGTGCTGCATGTGAATGTGGGAAGCAATCCAAGAAAGGTGATCTTATTACTATTAAAAAATGAATTTCGGAACCATTAAAACTTCTGCATATTGATATTTGTGGACCCTTCACTATAGAAAGTTTGCATCATAAAAAGTACATTCTTGTGATTATTGATGATTTTAAAACATTTACCTGGGTCTTTTTCCTTAGGCTGAAATCTAAGACAGCCTCGGAACTTATCAACTTTATGAAAGGAATTAAAGTTCTCGTCAAACTTCCTATAAGACGGATCTGAAGTGATAACGGCTTAGAATTTACCAATGTCAACATTGATAAATTCCTCTCCAGTAAAGGTATTGACCACAATTTCTCTTCTCCCTACACTCCTCAACAAAACGGTGTGGTTGAAAGAAGAAATAGAACCCTCATTGAAGTTGCTCGATCGAGGCTCAACTTTGCAAATCTTCCACTTTATCTATGGGCTAAAGTTGGGTCTACTGCCTGCTTCACTCAAAATCAAAGCATCATCAATCGACGCCTCAACATGTCACCGTACGAAGCCGTGAATGGTTGCAATCTGAGTATCTTGTTCCTACATGTTTTTGGCTGCAGGTGCTTTATCAAAAACAACCGTGATCAACTCGCGAAGTTTCAAACCAAATCCGATGAAGCAATCTTCTTGGGATACTCAGAAAAATCCAAAGCCTACCAAGGTCTAAATTGACGAAATTGTGCTCTTGAAGAAATCTTTGATCTCACCTTCGATGGCAACTATGTTAGGAATTCTGGCTCAACTCATGTCACAACCCACATCATGGAGTCCGATGCTCCATCTCCAGGATGTCCGAATTCCCAAATTATCCATGAAGTTGACTTCGAAACCCTGTTCGGACGTTCATAAATAACTCTTGATTCAGAATCTCAATTAAGATCGTCCTAATAAACTGTAGCACCAATTTACCAAAATGTTTCTGGTTCGACCCCTATTTTTCCTCCATTAGATTATGAGCTGTTTCAACCTTCTCAGGTTGAGGGGCAGAATGGTCATCCCTCTCTTGAATCAAATTTTGAAGGATTTCAAGATGCAACAGGTCAATTTGTTAAATTTGATCCCACTCCAATCAAAAATGAAGACGATGCTCACTTCTTTGACTTCCCACTTGAAGACGACGTAAACCTATCTGGTTCTGAAGTTTAGGGGGAGCATCATCTTCAAATTTAAACTATTCAGGGGGAGCAAAACACCCCCATTGTTAATGTCGGATCATCCGCTGCACAAGAGCTTCCAAGATTACACATCTGGACAAAGGATCAACTTCCAAATCAGGTCATCGGAAATCTTAATGTTGGTGTTCAAGTTGGTTTAGCTCCTAACATCCAAATGAATATCATTTTTCAGCATTTATCTCAATGGTAGAACCAAAATCCATCAAGGAAGCATTAGAACATGCTGATTGGATTACAACCATGCAAGAAGAGTTGGTAGAATGTGATAGAAATGAAGTATGGATTCTCGTCCCTCCTCCTTGGGATCACCCTATTGTTGGTACAAGACGGGTCTTCCGAAACAAGCTAGACGATGCTTGAGTTATCATTCAGAACATAACAAGACTAGTGGCCAAAGGATTAAATCAGATTAATGGACTTGATTATGACAAGACCTTTTCTCCCGTTGCTTGTCTTGAAGCCATTAAAATCTATCTTGCTTATGCAGCTAACAAAGGCTTTAAGGTTTAGCAAATGGACGTTAAAAATGCTTTTCTCAATGGTGAACTGGATACCAAAGTATATCTCCAAAAGTCTCTCAGTTTTGTCAATCTTTCTTATCGGAACTATTGCTAAAAACTTCGAAAAGTTGTTTATGGCCTTAAGCAAGCTCTTCGGGCCTAGTATGAGACTCTCACCGACTTTCTCAAATATTTCGATTTTCAAAGAGTAATTCTCGATCCTATCCTATTTCGAAGATAAAATGGAAACAACCTAATGTTTGTCCAAATCGATGTTGATGATATCATTTTTGGATCCACGGATTCATCGATGCTTGCTGATTTTGCCAAGTTAATGATTAGTCGATTCCAAATGAGCATGAATCGTGAATTAAGTTTCTTCCTCGGACTCCAAGTCAAGCAAACAACCAGAGGAATCTTTATTCACCAAGAAAGATACATTTCCAAGCTTCTCAAAAACTATTCAATGGACACATGTGCCTCTGCAAAGGTTCTTATGGGTTTTGGACACAAGATCTTCTCAGACCCATCAGGTGTTGCTGTTGATCAAAAGAAGTATAGGGGAATGATTGGATCGCTACTCTACCTTACAACAAGCTGTCCATATATCATGTTCTCCACATTCCTATGTGCTAGATTTCAGGTCAATCCAAATATGTCTCATCTTTTGGTGGTCAAGCAAATATTCAGATACCTCAAAGGTACAAAGAGCCTCGAAATTTGGTATCTAGAAAATGAGAGTTTCCTTCTTCAAGCATACTTTGATTCAAACTATGGTGGTCTTCAATTGGTTCGAAAAAGCACCTTAGGAAGCTGTCAATTTTTGGGTGGAAGATTGGTCAGTTGTTCATCTAAGAAACAAAAATGCATTGCTCTTTCAACATCCGAAGCAGAGTACATTGTTGCTGCTAGTTGCACTTCTCAAGTTCTTTGGATGAAATTTCAGCTTTTGGACTATTGTTATCAATTTCAACAAATTTCAATATATTTTGATTCTCAAAGTTCAATTACAATTTTTCACATTCCAATTCATCACCCCAAGACGAAGCACATCGATATTCAGTACCATTTTATTAAAGATCATGGTTTAAAAGGAAACATTGAACTTATTTTTGTTCCATCTAACGATGAAATTGTTGATGTCTTTACTAAGGAATTAGACGAAACCAAATTCAATGGGATCTGAACAAAATGGGTATGATGTTGCCTGATCCTCAATTCTTCCAAGAGGCTTGTACTCTCGGATGGAACATCAGAAAGTGAAATAATTCCAAAGTCAAAATTTTTTTCCTCTAGAAATAAATAGGATCATTTTATGTGTTTTTTTTGGCTAACCTCATCTTCTAGTTTTAAGTTGTTCAATTTTCTTCATCTATTGAAGTTCATGACCAATATAGTTACATTGGTATTTTGCTTTTATCTCACCTCAGAATCTATCTCAAATGAAGCATCTTAAGGTTCATCTCTAAATTCAAATCCAAAATGGTAATGAGTTTCATCTCTTATCCCTGTTCGAGATCTGATCCTTCATGTCTCGGAATCTCAAATCTATTTAAAACCATCCTTTAATATATTCATGCATTTTACCTCTGATATTCAGTCTGCGATTGTTCTATCTTGAACTCTATATCACGTACACGTGTGGTGTTCAATTTCTCCTCAAAGTATCTTATGACATTCTATCTCAGAATTTCCTTACTTTGGGATCCTCTGTTTCAAACTGAAGCTCAAAGGTTTTTCATTAAAAAAAATTTCTAAAACGTTTTTCTTAATTGAATTAACGGTTATTTTTGTAATGATTATCCAAAATTCCTAAATAATCACCCTTTTTTCACACGTCTCGATAAAGTGCACATCAACTTAACTGAAACGACGGTTTTCTTTTTAGCCCGTATGGCCATCGACTCTTTCCTCCTTACAGGTTAAATACATGCCAATTTTGGCAACACATTTAATGCGATATATTTACCAATTGGGTGTCATCATTGCGCTTTTTCCTAACCCAACTCGGATATCCAACCTATATAAGATTTTCAAATCCCAACTGTACCTTGTTTACGCTCTATTTAACCTCTTCTCCTACATCTATGCAATCTATTCTTCAAGAATGCATGCCTGAAACAATGGACTCCTATCAAAATGTCCTAAATACTTCCAAAACTTTCACCAAGAAGAAATCTTCGAAAGGTTCCGCTTCATCTTCATCTAGAGAACCAATCCTTCGCAAAACAACCTAACTTTTCTCATTCGATCCTATGGATCATGACGAATCCATTTGAGTGATGATCGATTTCATATCACATCACCCCATTACCATTCCACTCACCAATACCCCAAACCCTCAGCTCACTCTATAAATCCTTCACACTGCCTTCGAAAGGATCAAGACTGAAGACGATGTTCTGGAAACGAAAATCACTACTGATCGTATTGTTCCTTTTCAAAGAAAACATTCCTCAAGGCCATTGGAATTCCAGAAAACCCCAAGGCTTTTCAAGTGAAAGAACCCACATATGAAGAGTTCCAGACGTTCCTCAATGAAATTGGGTACACTCAAGAGTTTAAGTCTAAGAAGTTCAAGAAATCAGTAGTTCCTAGACTGTGGACCGTGTTGATGCACCTCATTCTTCGAGGTCTTTCAGGAAAACATGGTCACATTGATTCAATGAGTAAAGACTGGGTCTATGTCGTTTACAACATCCACTCAAGAAGGACCAACGTTGTTGACTTGACCGTGGTCCTACGGCAAGACTTTAGGAAGTTTGCCATCAAGAGAAAGCCACACGAGATTTCAAGTTCGAGCTCCTGGAATCTTACACTTCAACAACTCTATAGAACAGACAATATCCAATCCCTATCAAATCGAAAGAGGCATTTCTCTCTTTTAAAGCTATTAAGACATATAGACTTCTAAATGAATCGACTTTCGGACCCACTCGTAGATTTCCACAGCACATGTTGGCCATTATTCCATCCGATTCTCTTTTCTGAATGTCGGGTTTTAGTTCAAAAAAATAGTTTCATAAACTAGAAAAATATGGCAATGGAAGAATTTAATTTTTGAAATAACATAAACATTTTATACCCACCAAGGATCTTCTTGCAAGTTATAGAAAGATTAAAATACCAACCAGAGAAGAGGTGAGGAAATAACAACATTTGTAGTTCTTTAGGTCCTCTTGGGAGGTTTGGAGGTTGATGAAGAATGTGGAACCTTTGCGACACCAACAATGACTCAACTTGATGTAGAATGCTAGTTCTTTGTATAAAACTCTTAAGCTTTGAACCAAACCGAATTATGGTTCAAAGAGAGCAAAATGCAAGCATCAAATCTTCAAGTTTTCAAAGCAAGAGAAAAGAGGAGGAAAGGGAAGATACTCTCGGTCATGGCTTGAAAAGAAACACCCCAAGAGTGCAATAATTTAGCTATTTAAAGAATGCACATGATCTAAAGGTCTTTAACCATTAAGAACTTTAGACAACCTTGTCCCCCCTTTGTCATAAGTGTGTCCATTCATTTCAGCTTGTCTCCCATGCTTCTTATTACTTTAAGTCAAAACATCATTCCATGTCCCTTAAAGTACAATCTTCGAAATTTGTACACAAAAAGAGAAGAAGATTGTATATTTTATAAAACCCAAGTTTATAAAATATAAACCTTAAGATTTAGGTAAAAGACAAAAAGCCTTATGGCCCAAAATGTTGTACATGACTTATTAATTCATACCATATGAATTATGTAATATTACTTGCTAATGAAAATTATTATTTCCTAGAAATAAATAATTTCCAATTTAATTAGAAGAGTTTTATTGAATATTTATTAAAACAATTTTCTAATAAATAATCAGTTGTATCAAGTTGTTGTTAGTGTGAATCATTAGTATCATATGTTATTTAGCAATATCACTTTAATATGACTATTGTGCATACTATACCTTTCAATCTCCCACTTGCGTAAGACTCATATTAGACTGATATGGAAAGTGGTGAACATCTAGCAACATTTCACTGCCCAGAAGACATATGACTTTTTTGTGCCATTCTATTAACGCCCAATTCCCAAAAAGCTCAAAGCTATAATTGGTGTATAAAGTAATTTTATTAGTTATCCCTTTGCTACAAACATCATGTTCAACATGAGATTCAGATCACGATCAATATCATTAGTTGTTCAACTTTTGTGAAGGCGCCTTAGATGTCTAACTCTCAACACATAAGAGGAACAAATCCTATCTTGAATACATAAGCCTCTTGCATATTTCACACCATACCTGAAAATGGCTTTTAAAACTGCCCGGTTAAGGAACAACATTTGACCATTATCAAAGCAGAGTACTCCCTACACTTAATCCCCACTATGTATCTCAGGTATTAAGGATACAAATACAGTACCTTTTAATCAAGTATCATTCATGATAGCGATCCATGAGATGATCATGATGCGGGTTAGTTCAATACTAGTTCTTTGACAAGTACCTATGAAACTTGGTTACAACCACTTGCCTACATTCATCTAGTGAGAGTCAACTAATCCAATTCATATTAGTCTTACTTCATAATTGCTCCCACAATTATAACCAACTATGAACTTTTAGAATAATAACATTATTCACGGATTAAACATGTTAATATAGAACACAACAAGTATTAATGTGATGACTATATCCCAATATATCATAAAATTATCAAAAAGTTGTTGTTATAATGTTCTAATATCCAAATCAAAAACCCATTTCTAGAATAATAAAGTCTTATAGTTGAAGTGTAACCATTCATACTTAGCTCAAAAGAATGACTTTATCAATGGATCTGACAAAATTAAATTTGTGTGAATTTTGTGAATACTATCATCTCCATACTTAACTTCACTCTAAGTATAGTTAAATATTTTGGGGAATATGATTGGTGTTCTTTCGTGACATAGAGTCCCTTAGCTTGATTAAGTATACTCTCGAAGTCACAAAGATTTCTATGTGATCCTTGAATGGCAGAAATCAACATAGTTTTTCAATGATTCCATTCATCCAATCATATTTGAATTCCACTTCTAAAGTAGTGTATTCTTATTTTGTAGTATATTGTGTCATTATGTTTTACGTGGACCTTATTCCAACAAGAGTTAGCCTTCATTCCATAAGGAAGTCAAAATCTAATTATAATTCCTAATTATTTGTATATGTTTAGAAATTAACATCTTGTGTAGCTCTTTCCATAAAGATCCTCTCTAAACTGATTGTCTCATATACATTCTATTAGTTCTTCTAAAGTACTCTTAGAATGCTCTCTTAGTCATCTAGTGACTTAACCATATATTCAGTTAGTATCCTATAACATGTTTACAACATGATCAAATACGATGTCATATGCATAATATGGTGTAAATGATGAATTCATTTGCCTAGAAAATAGAATATAAATAATTTCATATAGTTCAAGCATATAAGCTATGTAATTTTGAGGCTAGCTCAAAATGGTGCCATATGACAATGCCAATAATTCTCCAAAAGAATCTTGTGTGTTGATCCCTTTCAAGATATTGCCAGTATATGTATAAGGACATGAAAAGTTATAACATTCATTTTATCTATGTCACACCCCCAAACCAGAACGGCGGAAACGTTCGGGGGCGGAGGACGTCATATTCAGTATCATAACAGTTCATAGAAAGGAAAGTACACACCACCATATATATTAAAGTTTCCAAAATGTTTACATAATTGTATTCGTTACATGTTTAAAAGTTAAATACATAAACATCTTTCAAAAGAAGTAATTAACGTCAGCACATTAATCCCCAAAAGTTGATTTCCAAATCTGCTTAGCGGTTCCCTGAGAATACAAGTTATTTCAAAGAAAAAGTGTCAACAATTAAGTTGGTGAGTTCATGAGTAGTGTTTTGAGAAAATGTACGCCATTCGAAAGTTCGTGTATGTTTTCCAGAAAACGAAGTATTTCAAATGTAAAGAGTTATGATTCGTTGTGTTGAAAATGAATGTATTAGATCCAGAAAATCCCATATTTTCCCTAATGGTTGAGATATGAATTGTTGTGTTTTCCAAGAAAAACCCTTATTTTCTTATAAGAGTATGAGATGCATATGAATGTTCGTGTTATAAGTTGTAAGTAATTGCACCAGGAAAATCCCTTATTTTCCTATTAGTTGTTTGGTTTGTATCCAGGAAAAACCCTTATTTTCCTAACATAACTGGCAGTCTCCAAGACCGAAAATCGCAAGCAACGGACGTGCTTGTAAGTTGTGTCATAGTTTTACATAGTAAAGCTATACGAAGATCGCACTTGTTAGATGAAGAATAGTTTTAATAGCTACTCGTTCATAAAAGCATAATACCATAATAATTCTATATCCGGTGAGTTTTATAACCATACTAAACATAATATGCCTGTAGCGACATTCTTCAGGCGTCGTAGCGTTATGACAACTGTCACCCCAAAGGACGGACTGTAGCTAACAGTCAGGGCGCGGGATCATGACTTCCCGTATAGATCTATACACATTTGACACGTTCTCCGAACGGGAGACTCTGGTTATAGACATGACTTATAGCGATACCTTTTAGCAAAAAGGTAGTATTTGAAGATGTACACGTCTCACGGATTCTCAACTAAGTCTGTATTAAAGTATTAGTTTTGTATGCAAAGTTTATCCTTTTCACAATGTTTGACAAAGCATAAATCATAAGTTCTTTGAATGTATAAAACGGTTTAGTAACGATGGTTACCCTTGATGTGAGGTATTTGTATGTAAATGTATAAATAAAACATATTTCTATTTATAAAACATATTGTATCCCAAGAGGGTAAAGCTGTGTTGTGAGGTGTTTTGCATGATAATAACTTCATAAGATAGTTAAAACAACAGTATGAAAAGTATATCAAAAGATCGATGTTTCACACGATTTTTGTCGTATGTTTACTTGTATTCCCCCCCCCCCCCTAAAAGAGTATAAAAAGCATTTAAAAACGTATTTAAAGTGTGTTTGTAGGGGTATGAACTCACTTGAAAGTTTGAAGAAAGCGAGCAGAAAACCGGGCAGAGTTTCGTCTCGGGAAACGGATTTTTCTCGGGATTCTCGGGAATCTCGGGAGTAAAATTGACCTTCGGGACTTGAGAAAAATGACCAGGGCTTCGGGTTTGAACGGGCACGGAAAACGAGGCAAAACGCAAGAGAAATGAGAAGAAATGAGCAAGTTTTTCGGAAACCCTCGCATCCCTTTTATAGGGGCTGAGAGGCCTCGCGTACGCGGGGCGTACGCTCGTACGCAGGGCGTACGAGACGTCATGGCTTACCGCATCCTCGGAAGAAACATCGGAGCGACGTGGACAATCCGGAGCCCTTGATTTGAGTATGCTGGGCGTACGAGGGTACGCAGGGCGTACGAAGGATCAGACCGCTGACTCGTTCTTCGGATAATACCGGGAGTTTATATTTAAATTTATATTTATTTTAAATAAACTTCTAAAATTCATATCTCCTTCATACGAACTCCGTTTTCGACGTTCTTTATATCCACGCGAAGGTGAGACTACGATCTACAACTTTAGTTTAGATTCTTTCGGCAAATTATGAAATTATTTTTATTATTTATTTATTAAAATGACGTGATTAAGGAATTTCTTTAAAAAATTCATAACCTCTTTATCTGACGTCGGTTTTTGCTAGACTTTTTACCGCTGAAATACCATTATCGAGACCTTCGATTCTCGTTTAGGTCATTCCGGCCAAAAGTCGCTCGATCTCCGATTCGAGTTTTTACGTAACTTCGTATTGCCGGTTTTTGTCGGAAAACTTAGAATAGTCATAACTTCTTCGTTATAACTCGGATTTTAGTGTTCTTTATATGCTTGGAAACCTTAAGACGATATCTATTACATAGCGTACTCCAAACAGAGCCTTTGAATACTTCATTTTTTGATGATATTCTAATTACTTTTTCAAAGAGGCTACAAGACTCGAATTTCAAGGACCTGAAAAGACGGGTTGTTACATCATCCCCCCGTTAGAGGGAATTTCGTCCCGAAATTAGAGTTCATGCTACGGATAGAAGTTTTATTTGCTCCTCATGTTCTTAGTTGAACTCGGTTCCTCGCTTGGCATTCCAACGAACCTTTCACTATCGGGATACGACTTTGCTTCCTTTGTTTGACTTCACTGGCATGATAACTCTTCTTGGTCGAACGTATGTTGAATGTTTTTGTGGACTGTGAGAGTAGTACATCTTGTACCTTACAAGTAGTGTCTCCAGATCTTCGAAGTGATTACCGATGCTCCTGACTCAAGATCATGTGTTGTATAGTTAACTTCCTGTGTCTTAAGCTGTCTTGAGGTATAGGCAGTGACCTTTCCTTTTGCATGAGAACACAACCAATTCATACTGATTATGATGTCCAAATCTTGGAAGTGGATTAGATGTCATGAAGATCTAAAAGAAAGTATAATTACTCCCGAATTAAGGAAAAAGGATGGATATTTTTGTTCTATCTGTCTCTCTTGTACCAATCGACAGAAAGGGGCATGTGTTGTGCTTCTAAGTTTATTTGTTTGGCAGCACGATCACTCGTAGTCTTAGGCAGTCTCCGTCCTGAAGTTCATATTAGAAATTCATACATGGTTCAACGATTCATAATATCGTGTATACGAGTTGTATATAATTAAGATTGAAAAGGTAGTCGAATAACTGATTCTTCTTTAAGCTCACATCCCATCGAGGAAAAAGAAGTTAAAGTGGAATCGTCAATTCTAAACCTGTAGAACCTTGATTATATATCACCCCTTACGTATACATTCATCAGTGACAGATCAACCGTATGGATCTTTCGATTTGAACTTGACGTACTGTACGAGTGGCACTTCAGGGATTTCTTCGGAAAGGAAAAGAATTACGAGGCACTCCATTCATGAGTAATTGGTTCTCTGATATGACGGCTTCGCTGGAAAGGCGATTTCGAAGAAAGAGGTGTACGTATGAAACTGTTTTTGTGAGAATCAAATTGAATCAAGTCGTATGCTAATGTCGGAATCATAAGGAAACTTAAAGACATTAGATTTGAACATAAGACGTTTACCGACAAAACACAACCGTGCAACCATCAACAGAGTTACAGTACTTTAGACTATTACAAGACTATTGCTGCGAATAAGGTATACTACAAAGGCAAGTATACGCAGCATGAATATCCCTATACCGACGGGATCCCGCAAAAGACAAGGCTCTGGTTGCACTAGTTTTTGATGGTTTATAAGTCTGTTACAACGAAACGCCTAAATTACATTAATGTGGGTTCGGAGTAGGTTCTCCTGCAACTGTGGTCCTGAGAATCCTACCGTCTATGCCAGATTTCTTTGTGATAGGGCAATCCTTCTTGAGGTGCTCTTATCTCCTCGCATTGGTGGCATGACTGGCTAGTGCTAGCCTTAGTGGCGGGAGTGAGGTGTTTAGCCAGTGTTATGTGGACACGAGTGCCTTCCTCAATACCGCACCTTGGAAATTGCTTCCTAAGGCGTTCTGCAGGAGTTGCCACTTGTGGTGGCATGGCAAATCTTTGGGATCTCTTGCGCTCCTTTAGGGCTTGCTTGTGTTGCCTGAGTTGATGTGTGTAAGGAAGGTTGTCACAGTAGTTGCTACTGTAGCTTGTAATGTAGCAGCGTCGATATGGAGGATGGGGGTTTTGTTGCTTGGCTAATTGTTTCCAGAGTGAGTGCTTCTGGTCCATTTGTTCCTCTTGTTCCTTTATGAATCTAGATCCTAATGTGCGTGTTTCAGCGGACCTTCTTTACTCCGCCTATCACTTCGACTGATCGGGATCATGTGGTTTTGGGTTTAATTACTTATGTTCTTCTAAATGTTAGCATATTCACTCGATGCATTAGGGCAACTACGTTTTGAAGTTCATGGTGGAATTCACTACTAGTTTCTGAGCTTGGATTTGACTTGTTGTATGCGTGGTATTTCTAAATGATCCGTTGGGGGATACTACGGGAAGGTTGTAAAGATTGCTCATATGAGTACTTCGGGGTTTTGAAACTAGAAACCAATTGGGGTTTGTGCCGGGTTTGTCATTATGAATCGATCGTGTTTCATTAGTCGATGGTTAAAGTGAAAGGGTCTCTCATAAAACATGGAACTGGTATGGGTAGGGCCACACCATTCCACGTCGAAAGCCAATGTCGGTACTTCTCATTGTAAGACGTTCGTTAGTGGGATAGGGCATTCTACGTATGTGTTTTCAGTGCTTTTTAGTCTATCTCTATTATCACTACTATGAAAGTTTTGTTTAATGATTAGGGTGTTTGTTCGAGTAGATTTTTAAACTTGTGACTCACGGAACTCTTCTGCGTTCCTACTATCAAATGGAATGTATGCAATTAAGTTATCAAGGAGAAATGTACCCAGAATAATCGTGGGGTCTGCAAAAGCCTCCTCTTGGCCCATTGCGAATACTTGGCCTTCTCCACCAGCATTCATGATGCTTGACTCCAGGCAGTCCCTTCGGAAGTGTCCCGTTACTCCGAACTCATAACAAGCACGGTCTACTCCTACATTTGTGTCTAGAGCAGTTGGTTGGGCTAGTTCTCTGCAGTAGCGGACGGTGTGTCCCTTTCTATTGCACCTAAAGCAATACATTTCACGGCAAGATCCGTGATGATGAAAGTTGCATCGATTGCACTTAGGCTGGTTGCTGTTGTACGACCTTTTGGGTGTAGGGGTAGGGTTTGTTGACTGCTTTTTGGCGTTTCTTTGAGTTGATTTGCCTCCCCTCTTGCTCCAGGGTTTTCGTTTCATGTTCTTGTGTTCGCACCTTGCGGCATTCTTATAGGTATCTACTGGTAGGTGTTTTCGATTGTTTCTTTGATTAGGATTTTTGATATCGTTTCCTTCCCTGCTTGAGTTGACAGAGTTATTATATGCTATAATGGTTGCCACTGTGGCTATAACTGTAGCTTGCAAAGTGGCGGTGTCCAATCGTAGGAATGGGGTTACGTTGGTAAGTTGATTATTTCCAGTCCTTGCTGCGCCGCTAAAGTTTGCTTGAGACAGTGCAGCTGTTACTGCCGCAGCGATAGCAGATTGCACTATGTTGGGGTCATATTGAGGAGGTGGTGGTGGGGTTGCGTTTCTACGTGCTGATCTACGAGGAGACATTGTTCTGATAAGGAAATAACATGAAAAACTATAAGTTTTAATGATTCGAAAGTCGCACATTAGTGATTTGCTATATTCTGAAGTTTGGCTTACCCCTGAATAGGGTTTTGAGTTCGGCTCATGAGGAGAGTAGATAAACTCATGAATTTGAGGGGTATGCAAAGGGTTTAAATAAAGGGAATACATCATATATTATAAAAGATGGTGCGTTACATTTTGTAGTTAGGAAAATTTTGACCTATCTAAAGGTCTCCGGTTACAAGGTTAAGAAAAGTAAGGACTTTATCCGAGGTCTTATGCTATGACAAAATTTTGGAAGTCAGACAGGTATTATTTGTTACGCAAGCTGGCTACAGGGGCCTTAGATTCTGCCAACTGACGCTCCATCTCGAGCATACGTAGTTCATGTCTTTCTTAACGTGCCCGAAGTTCTATCACTTCGGTTTGAGTTGTCGTTAGCTCTCTCTGCAACGCTTCATTTCGATTTACGATTCTCCCGTGAGCTAATCCTAACTGTCAGATGCGAACTGTGTTGACTCCAGTGTTCGCATCATTTTCCTCAATTCGATGGATGGTCGTCCGTCCTTGTTCACCAATGCGAGAAATCCGACAAACCAATATAGGAAGGGCTTTGTCTGCTGAGCCTCCCTCGCTTAGGTTGTAGAAGCTTCGGTCTTCGTTGAATGGAAGGGGTTGATCCTGTTCACGGCTCCACCTATCCAGGTTAGTTGCCCAAAGGGGCGTCGAGCCATGAAATTCCGGTCGAGGATTAGGGTTTTGAATTGGAGTCGTTAAGGGTAGGTTATTGTTCTCGGGATCTGACTCTGATTCTTCTTGCATTCCTTCTTCAGGATCATTCTCTATCCCTTCTCCATTACCTTGGTTGGGGTAGTAGGGGTCACTGGGGTGATGGAATCCAGCCATTGAGTCTATACGAGAATAGGGTTAAGAATTGACTATATGCTAAAGCACATGGAATTTACTTTTAAGTTTAAGGGTTGAAGGCACTCGGATACTCCCTTAGTATTCTTTAACGATATGCTTTTGGTAAGTTTTAAATTTGTTGTCCATTGCAGACACTCCTTGGCATACGTTAGTCGGCTCTTGGACAAATATAGTTGATCAGGCTATATTCTTCCCAGTTCCGATTACATGCCCCAAGGCATACCTGTACTGCACAACATATTTATAATACTTCTATATTGTTTTAATTATGATACTGACCATGTTATTAATATGAAATGAATGCATGCCTACTTTACAAAAACTAAATAAATTTAATTTTAAAAGTATGACTCTTACCCATAGTGTTTTTGCCCAGTTGTGTTTATAGTTGTATACCAAAATGGTTTTGATATACTTAATTCACTATAAACAATGCTCTGATACCAATCTGTCACACCCCCAAACCAGAACGGCGGAAACGTTCGAGGGCGGAGGACGTCATATTCAGTATCATAACAGTTCATAGAAAGGAAAGTACACACCACCATATATATTAAAGTTTCCAAAATGTTTACATAATTGTATTCGTTACATGTTCAAAAGTTAAATACATAAACATCTTTCAAAAGAAGTAATTAACGTCAGCACGTTAATCCCCAAAAGTTGATTTCCAAATCTGCTTAGCGGTTCCCTGAGAATACAAGTTATTTCAAAGAAAAAGTGTCAACAATTAAGTTGGTGAGTTCATGAGTAGTGTTTTGAGAAAATGTATGCCATTCGAAAGTTCGTGTATGTTTTCCAGAAAACGAAGTATTTCAAATGTAAAGAGTTATGATTCGTTGTGTTGAAAATGAATGTATTAGATCCAGAAAATCCCATATTTTCCCTAATGGTTGAGATATGAATTGTTGTGTTTTCCAAGAAAAACCCTTATTTTCTTATAAAAGTATGAGATGCATATGAATGTTCGTGTTATAAGTTGTAAGTAATTGCACCAGGAAAATCCCTTATTTTCCTATTAGTTGTTTGGTTTGTATCCAGGAAAAACCCTTATTTTCCTAACATAACTGGCAGTCTCCAAGACCGAAAATCGCAAGCAACGGACGTGCTTGTAAGTTGTGTCATAGTTTTACATAGTAAAGCTATACGAAGATCGCACTTGTTAGATGAAGAATAGTTTTAATAGCTACTCGTTCATAAAAGCATAATACCATAATAATTCTATATCCGGTGAGTTTTATAACCATACTGAACATAATATGCCTGTAGCGACGTTCTTTAGGCGTCGTAGCGTTATGACAACTGTCACCCCAAAGGACGGACTATAGCTAACAGTCAGAGCGTGGGATCATGACTTCCCGTATAGATCTATACACATTTGACACGTTCTCCGAACGGGAGACTCTGGTTATAGACAGGACTTATAGCGATACCTTTTAGCAAAAAGGTAGTATTTGAAGATGTACACGTCTCACGGATTCTCAACTAAGTCTGTATTAAAGTATTAGTTTTGTATGCAAAGTTTATCCTTTTCACAATGTTTGACAAAGCATAAATCATAAGTTCTTTGAATGTATAAAACGGTTTAGTAACGATGGTTACCCTTGATGTGAGGTATTTGTATGTAAATGTATAAATAAAACATATTTCTATTTATAAAACATATTGTATCCCAAGAGGGTAAAGCTGTGTTGTGAGGTGTTTTGCATGATAATAACTTCATAAGATAGTTAAAACAACAGTATGAAAAGTATATCAAAAGATCGATGTTTCACACGATTTTTGTCGTATGTTTACTTGTATTCCCCCCCCCTAAAAGAGTATAAAAAGCATTTAAAAACGTATTTAAAGTGTGTTTGTAGGGGTATGAACTCACTTGAAAGTTTGAAGAAAGCGAGCAGAAAACCGGGCAGAGTTTCGTCTCGGGAAACGGATTTTTCTCGGGATTCTCGGGAATCTCGGGAGTAAAATCGACCTTCGGGACTTGATCAAAATGACCAGGGCTGCGGGTTTGAACGGGCACGGAAAACGAGGCAAAATGCAAGAGATATGAGAAGAAATGAGCAAGTTTTTCGGAAACCCTCGCATCCCTTTTATAGGGGCTGAGAGGCCTCGCGTATGCGGGGCGTACGCTCGTACGTAGGGCGTACGAGACGTCATGGCTTACCGCATCCTCGGAAGAAACATCGGAGCGACGTGGACAATCCGGAGCCCTTGATTTGAGTACGCGGGGCGTACGAGGGTACGCAGGGCGTACGAAGGATCGGACCGCTGACTCGTTCTTCGGATAATACCGGGAGTTTATATTTAAATTTATATTTATTTTAAATAAACTTCTAAAATTCATATCTCCTTCATACGAACTTCGTTTTCGACGTTCTTTATATCCACGCGAAGGTGAGACTACGATCTACAATTTCGTTTAGATTCCGTCGGCAAATTATGAAATTATTTTTATTATTTATTTATTAAAATGACATGATTAAGGAATTTCTTTAAAAAATTCATAACCTCTTTATCTGACGTCGGTTTTTGCCAGACTTTTTACCGCTGAAATACCATTATCGAGACCTTCGATTCTCGTTTAGGTCATTCCGGCCAAAAGTCGCTCGATCTCCGATTCGAGTTTTTATGTAACTTCGTATTGCCGGTTTTTGTCGGAAAACTTAGAATGGTCATAACTTCGTTATAACTTGGATTTTAGTGTTCTTTATATGCTTGGAAACCTTAAGACGATATCTATTACATAGCATACTCCAAACAGAGCCTTTGAATACTTCATTTTTCGATGATATTCTAATTACTTTTTCAAAGAGGCTACAAGACTCGAATTTCAAGGACCTGAAAAGACGAGTTGTTACATCATCCTCCCGTTAGAGGGATTTCGTCCCGAAATTAGAGTTCATGCTACGGATAGAAGTTTTATTTGCCCCGTGAAAGTGGGTTAGATCTGATCCCACATCGGCTGGGATGGAGAACTAAGCATTCCTTATAAGGGGTGTGGATACCTTCCCTATCACAACGCGTTTTAAAGCCGTGAGGGCAGCAGATCCCATAAGAACTCTACAGTTAAGCGTGCTCGGGCGTGAGTAGTACCAGGATGGGTAAACCCCTGGGAAATCCTCGTGCCGAGTGGCCCAAAGCAGACAATATTGTGATACGTGCCAGAGGGGGATGTTACAAATGGTATCAGAGCCAGGGCACGGGTCGATGTGTTCGACGGGGACGTCAAACCCTATAATGGGGGGTGAAAGTGGGTTAGATCTGATCCCACATCGGCTGGGATGGAGAACTAAGAATTCCTTATAAGGGGTGTGGATACCTTCCCTATCACAACGTGTTTTAAAGCCGTGAGGGCAGCAGATCCCATAAGAACTCTGCAGTTAAGCGTGCTCGGGCGGGAGTAGTACCAGGATGGGTGACCCCTGGGAAATCCTCGTGCCGAGTGGCCCAAAGCGGACAATATTGTGATACGTGCCAGAGGGGGATGTTACAATCTATCCCTAATAGATTTTAAATTCCAAGAATGTATCCTTTCCTTCCTAAGTCTTTCATTTTAGAAACACTTTCCGAGTCAAGGTGAAAACGACCTTGCTTAGTCCGAATGTGAGTTCAAATGATTAAGTATGTCTCACTCATACAAGATTAGGAGTTTTACTATGCTCCCACTAGTTCTTAGTAAACACATATGTTTTATTCATTTTGATATAAAAACATACCTTGTGGTTTTACATAAAATGATGATTTCAATATTGAGATGTTTGCTTTATATCCACAAGTGGATCTCAAATTCCACATATTTTGTTAGGATAACATGGATTAAGAAAACCACCAAGCTAATCTATATAGATATCTTCCATTAGATGTCTATTAAGAAAAATGGTCTTTCTTGAAAACTATTTACTATATCTCATATTAAGAATATGAATTTATAGAAAATAATATCCTTCTTGATCTAATCATGGCTACCTGTGAAAAAAGTTTGATCACAGTCAATGTCATGAGTATGATGAGGACCATAGTCAATGACATGAGTATGAGAAAATCCTTCTACAAAAAGTCTTGCTTTAAATGTGTGTGGTTATCCATGTAATTTATTCTTTCTAGAAGAATCATTTTCTTCTTCTAGCCTTGCGATAAGGATACATTTTAATCAAGCCCATACTTGATTCTTATACATGGATTACATCTCATGCTCATGACTCTAAGTCATTTATCAGATTCGAGATCTGACATAGCATCTTGGTATTTGATGGATTTTCCAGGAACCATCAATAAAATATCATCAATGAGAGATTTCACATTTCTCCAGCCATAGATGAATTCTACCATTAATGCGAACAATTTGAGTTTATGAATAGCTATTATTTAATTTTAACAATCCTTGTTAAAACTAGTGCCAACTATTACTACATAAGGTTATGGCTCTTAAGCTACTTCAAGTTCCATGTACCTCCCACTCACTTTGTCATTAGTAGCTTGCTTTCTACTAACTTAGCTTTCACAAGAATAAGAGGACTTGTTCTTGTCGGGTTTGCATATAATAATTTAAACCACATTTAGAGTATTATACAAATATGCGTCTAGCAGATTTTGGGTTTAGAAGCTTTAGTCCAACATTGGCTTCAAATCCACAAAACATTAAGTAAGTTGAGGATGGAGCCTTTACATACTAAATCTTAGAGGAGGATATTTCTACCGATTAGAAAGTAAATCATACCAAGTAAGATTTAATTCATCCTTTATTATCATTAAGACCTTGGATGGTTCTTACCAGTTTGCATCTTAACTTTTGAAACCTTCAACAAAGATTTCCCAATTATGCTTTACCATGTAAATATAATCATAACTACTATAGTTGTTAATAAAGTTGATTTGGTATCTTGTGCTTAATCTCAGACATTCATTAGAAAGGAAGTCATATACCAAAGTGTATACTTCCTTAATTATTTTCTCTATACCTTAGTGAAAATATCATTAGGAATCCTTTACATATAAATAAGGTTCACATATGTCCAATAAACTACATTATTTGCCTTCAAAGATCATTTTCTTGAAGTTGGAATATGTGAATGCCATTTATATAATAATGATAACAATGTCCAAGATAAGTTTGATTTAAAACAAGTTAAAGTCATTAGTGCTTGTATATAGAACTTGATTTTATTTATAGAATGTTGATATTTACTTCATAATTCTATTAAAAGATCTAGTCTCATAAATAGAAGTTAATCATTTCAAAATATGAATATTATCGTTATGACAGTCGATTAAGTAAATGATCAAGCATTTGAATAAAATAATTGAGACATAAATTTAGACATGCTAAATTAAAACATATTTTGTTCCAAAACAAATACTGTTTTACATCACATGTAATTTATGTTCTAAGCATAAATAATAAACTAAACTTTGAGTGTGTAGTTCCAACTTGATTGTGCTCAGCTTGGTTACTCTTGAACAAATATTTGCAAGCCATTTACAAATATTATATTAACATTAAAGTACCAAGTACCTAAGTGTTATATGAAAAGTATGAGTTCTATCTAGTATATAAAAGAAGTACTAATCTCTTCCAGACTTTCTTTCCTAATAAGAGGAGTAAATCCTCTTCCAATGTCTAGTTTCTTTTTAAAAGAAACAAGATCTATCTATGTGGGCTTTATTAGATTTTTTGGGCTTAAAGGTGTTCAGTCCATAAAACATGGTCCTCCTGGATCACACTGATGGGTTTGAGCCAAAAGAACATCCTATGTGCTCATGCAAACCTTAATGCTTAGATCTAGGTTTCTCTATTGTACCTGCAATTCATCCAAGACTTTCAAACCCTAGATCTAGTGTATATAATTTGAAATTAATATAACAAAATAGATCTAGATAATTACCTCTTGTTGTTTACTTGAATCTTCTAGTCTTTGACGCTTAGAGTCACAAGTGTCACTTCTCTAATGGCTTACAAACACCAATAGCAAGTGGATGATCTTGGAGAGAGGTTGGAAGAGGCAAAATTTCGGCTATGATCTTTCTAGGGTTTCAAGTGGCCGAAAATTGTAAGCCTTAGGGTCCTATTTATACTAGAGCTGCTAGGGTTTTAGTCTAAACCCTAATGGACGGCTTAGGCCTTAAGCATTCCAATGAAGCTTCTGGAATAGGGCCTTATAGCCAAAATTATGGATGGACACATCCTAATTTCGTCCATGCCTAGTCCAAGAGGCTCCTCAGCCCAATACTCAACTGTCACACATTTGACAGTTTGTGTCCCTGATATATTATTAATGTCTTTTAGCCACATAATTAATTTCTTAATTAATTATTGTCTAATGTTAATTTAATTATATGATTTCTCCATTAATATATTATTTATATAACATATTAATAAATCATAATAACCTCTTTCTTAATAAATCATCCTGTTATGTTGCTTTGGTAGAGGCAACCCAAAAGGACCATGCACAACCGGGTCAAGTACTTACCAAATATAGTTACGGGCTTAGACACTAATCCAACAGTCTCCCACTTGGATAAGTCTAGTAACTACAAATGCAAATACAATCCGATTAGCAATCGTACCTCTCAAAGATGCTGTCAAACTCTGATCTTATCAGTAACCTGTCCTTTAGATAAGGGATCGTATAGTGCTCCATTCTAGATATTGTACGGACAATTACATGGAGCATAGTCATACTTATTGTCCAACAGTTTGTTTCTCGATCTCTGATTCAATTGACACATAACTTAATTGAACACATCAATTCGTTTGACATATAACTTGTTACATCGTATGTCCAATTTTGAAAAACCCAAACTCCATGTGATGTTTATTTTGTTCAAAATTATTTTAGCATGTGAAAAACTAATTTTATCAACCACACAAATAATGCATAAAATAAACAACACAAACATACATAAAAAGATATGTGCATAAACATAGCCATCTAATGACATTTTTGTGAGCCAACACAAAAACGCTAAGTCCATTCCTAAAGGGACCAAAAAAAACTTCTTGTAATGTTGTTGTAGAATCTCCCTCATGAGTAAACACTCATTTCTTGCAAAAGATAGGAAAAACTTTTTGAAGGCTAAAATTCAGCAACTGTCGCTAAAAGTCCAACAGCCTTTTGGACACAGCATTAGCGACGCTTTTCAGAAAATGTCACTGAAAATCTTGCATACCTTTTAGACTTGAAAATTGCTCTTTTTTCTTCAAAAAATGGTTCCAAGTTGATTTCTTGTTACATTTTTGTACAAATAAATTAATTCTAAAAACCAATATATTACTTTACAAAAATAACCAAGAAAAGCTAATCTATTTAATTATTACATACCATATGAATAAATAATTATTACAACCATTTTATAACCAAAATAACCAACACAACAACATAACGACGCATTGGTCATTGCTAGTTTATGCACGTCATATACATCAATATACACATCAAACAACCTTTGTTTCTCTAAGACAACTTTAAATCACAAAAGATGCATGAAACTTTTGTCACATAAAATAAAAAAGTTGTCATAGAAAATATGTATGAACTTATTTTTATACAAAAACAAGTTAATCATATTCTCCAAAAACTAAGATTTCCAAAAATAAAAAATCTAACCAAACTTGCAATGTGGCTCTTATACCAATTGTTGGGTTTTAGTTCAAAAAAATAGTTTGATAAACTAGAAAAATATGGCAACGGAAGACTTTAATTTTTGAAATAACATAAACATTTTATACCCACCAAGGATCTTCTTGCAAGTTATAGAAAAACTAAAATACCAGCCAAAGAATAGGTGAGGAAATAACAACCTTTGTAATTCTTTGGGTCCTCTTGGGAGGCTTGGAGTTTGATGAAGAATGTGGAACCTTTGAGACACCAACAATGACTCAACTTGATGTAGAATGCTAGTTCTTTGTATAAAACTCTTAAGCTTTGAACCAAACCCAAGTATGGTTCAAAGAGAGCAAAATGCAAGCATCAAATCTTCAAGTGTTCAAAGCAAGAGAAGAGAGAAGGAGAGGGAAGATACTCTCGGCCATGGCTTGAAAAGGAACACCCCAAGAGTGCAAGACTTTAGCTATTTAAAGAATACACATGATCCAAAGGTCTTTAACCATGAAGACCTTTAGACAACCTTCTCCCCCTTGTCATAAGTGTGTCCATTCATGTAAGTTTGTCTCCCATGCCTCTTATTACTTTAAGTCAAAACATCATTCTATGTCCCTTAAAGTACAATCTTTGAAATTTGTACACAAAAAGAGAAAAAGATTGTATATTTTATAAAACCCAAGTTTATAAAATATAAACCTTAACATTTAGGTAAAAGAAAAAAAAGCCTTATAGTCAAAAATGCTGTACATGACTTATTAAATTGGAAATTATTTATTTCTAGGAAATAATAATTTTCATTAGCAAGTAATATTACATAATTCATATGGTAAATAATCAATTGTATCAAGTTGAATATTTATTAAAATCAATTTCTAGTAAATAATCAATTTCTAGTAAATAATCAATTGTATCAAGTTTTTGTTAGTGTGCCCCATTAGTATCATATGCTATTTAGCAATATCACTTTAATATGACTCTTGAACATACTAGACCTTTAACTTAAAACATCACTTAGAGACTTCGATTGTGTACGACCCAACACAGTCTGCCCTAGTCTCTCTTGATTAACCCTCGGATGTGGTCAAACTAGTTTCGACTGGTGGCAAAAATAAAAAGGCAAACCAATGAAAAAACATCTCCTTCCAAAGTTCTTGCCAAAAAGAGATCCAAAGTCAATGGTTCCTCTCAGAAGGAATCACAAATTGACATTTTGACTGACTTTGGTCATCCAATTACCCCACCTGGCCACTCTTCCGAAGTACCCTTTGGAGTTTCAATACCACTTGCAAACAGTCACAGGGAGTCTCCACGTGATCCATCGTCATCTTCCCAAAAAGATGATGTCGGTGTTGAACAAAGTTCCTTGCACCCTCTGGAACAGACCCACGTGTCGTCTCAGAAATCCCATTTTCTTCAACATAAGCACGATATGGGGCCCTTGCCTTGGATCCTAAGCTCTCGAAAGTTGGGGTTGTCCCTCCGACTTTTAGAGCTCCAACTGGTGTGATACCCGGTTCAAGTAAAGGACGACCAAGTTCTACTGATAAGATTGGATTGATTTTGTTAACGGGGCTCACACTATACATCCTAATCTTACTCGTGCTCAAGTTGAATCAACTCTCATTTCCATGAAAAAACGTGAAATTCAGAGCAACATGTCGTTCGTTGCTCCCGTAGACTATGAAACAGATCAAGAATTTGCAACAGGAGAAGCTCATCAAACTACAATCATCTCGAATGATCCTCCGAAGTCTCCTCATCATGATGCCTTCCAACCGCCCTTTGACGAAGAAAACTCAACAGAGTTTATGTTTGATGATGATAGCGCTTCCATTGGTGCGCCACCACTCTTCTCCTCATTCAAGAGACTGCAAAATCCTTATTCATCAAGGCCTATTTACGATTTTCTACTGATGTCATCTTCCTTGAAACATGTTGATGAAGCAATACGAATATATAACCAAGTCCAAGCAACTCTAGGTAGTGAAACTGAAATAAGTCCTCCCTAAGGTAATCAAACAGAAAATAATCCCACTCCTTACGAACCTCAAGTCAACAAAAGTGTTGATAATGACAAGTCTGAGAGTTCCACCTCGGAAACTGGATCATCAAATGAAAACATATCTGGTCCATTTGCCCTACTAGAACTCCGAGACAAACATAGAAACAACTCTCTCCAAGGTCGACTCACTCGAAAAATCTGTGACACAGTTAGACTCCATTCTTGATGAAAAGGTCTCCGGCCTCGACGCAAAGCTCAACGTAATTCTGATGTCTCTCTACGAGATTAAGCAAACTGGGCCCTTGGAAGCTGAAAGGGCAGATCAAGTTGATCAGCTCATCTCCCTACATTTCAAGCACACCTTGGAAGAAGTTGAGAAAAAATACAACACTAGTCTGCATCACTACATCGATACCATCTCTACCATGCTCAAAATTCATGCATACATGATTAGTGCCACTAACGTTGCTGATCAAGCAAACGCATGTCCTTCATTGAAGCAGATCTAGAGGTTAGAGAAAGAAATCAGGAAGAAGGATGAACTCCATTTCATCATGCAACAGGTCCTCATCAATTTACTCCAAGCTTGTTGGAACATCGTTGACGTTCCGAATAACAAGTTTGACGAAACGATTTCCATCTTGGGTACATTGTTTGATCATTTGAAAGTTGAGGCTCCCACTGCTGAAGCCTACGATCCTCTATCAAATAAAATCAACACAAGATTCCAGAAAGTATTCGAAAGGTTGTCTGAAGTCCAATCTATAGCTCGACTTGCCTCGGATGTAGGGCCTTCCGAAGCAAGAGGGGGAGAAGGACCTAGTCGAAAGGGTCGAACCTTTTAATGGAAACCTACCTCAGAGTTTAGTCTTCGAGATGAATCTGATGATGATATACATGTTATATCCATGTGTCACACCCCAAAACCAAGAACGGTGGAAACGTTCTGGGCGGAGGACGTCATGTATAATATCACAACAATGTAAAGTAGTAAACAAGCAACAACATCATCCATTGCATTAATAATATAATTATTATACAAATGTGTTCTGTCAAATTTTGATAAACACTAAAGCATAAATCAAAATGAAAGATGAGTCTTGAACAAGCTCCATCTTCCTTTCTCCTTGCATCGATACCTGTCTATGATGACCTAAGGATACAAGTAATTTTGAAAGCGAGTATCAGCTTTAAAGCTGGAGAGATCATAAGTATTTAGTGTCTTAATTTGTATGTATGAATTTGTAAGTAAATGAATTGAAAGTATCGAAAATGTATATGAACTGTAAGTATGAAAATGTTTGTAAAACAACTGTAAACGTTTGAAAAACTCTAGAAATCCCTATGATTCCTACTATTATATAAGGGTGTCTTCTACCAAGACCTAACTATTCTCAATGTTCGTGTCATGTAAAAGTGTGTAATTTTCCCAAGTGTAACTATTATTAACATAATATAGTTTTTACATTTATAGTTTAAGTGAAAAGATCACTAAATATATGTACAGGGAAAATTAATGTAGTACTAAAACGTAGTGCTATAAGAACTACTACTGTACTAACTACCTTAAACCGGATTTATATTACGGTATCATGTGATAAATTGCACCGTACTATAGACTGGTAACAACGACAATGTATAGTCAAAAATAAGGTATGACGTTTGGCACCCGCAGACCTGCCGGTCCGGCTGTAGCTAGTAGCAAGGTGTAGGATAGTCAATCCAGTATAGATCTATACGCAAACTCACGCTCTCCCTTCAAGAGACTCTGGCTACAATTCGGGTCATGACAATTAATGCATGCTCCCATACAGTGGATCACAATTTTATTAGCGTATTAATGTAAGTGTAATGTAACGAATTGTTCTAGCTGTAATGTACGTGCTCTCTACCTAGCAAGTATAGTAATGTAATCATTCTGGCATAGTTGTATATGTTCTCTTTCTAGTATATTTGTATATGTTCTTCTAGTAGTAAGTATTGACTCATGAATGAACTGACTCATAGTATGCTATCGCGTTCTAGTAATAGTTCTAGTATCTTCCTAAACTACCCATATGGTAGTTTACTAGTAATCTAACTGGTACGTATGTACATGGATGTATACCCTTGCTACCCAAGGGCATGGGATGAACTGGAAGGACCTTTTATGACTATATATGTACACATGATATATAACTAATATTTAAACGACTTTCGAACGAGTACCCGATATCCCACCAGACCACATCTCAAGCGCGAAAAGGAAATAGGGTGGATAGCCTTCCTAAGTCTTTTAAACATATCTTATATAACTATACATATCGAGGCATGCAATTTATAATATAAAAGCATAAATAAGTTTTGTAAAACATTTGAACATAATTATTATCTTCAGAAAAGATTGACTTGATGTCAACCTATAAAACAGTTTTGAACGCATAGGTTTGATAAAACAGTTTAAGTATAAGGAAACATTTGTTTGAAACACAATTGTAAATAAGTTTGAAATGTGATATACAGAGTAAAATGTACAGTGTAATAAGGAGTTTAAAACATTTAAATGTTTATAAAAATCATTTGAAGGAAACTGTTTGGTAAAACGGCTAATGTGTAGTAAATTATTTAAATGCTGCATATTAATCACATGTGATTTATATAATAACTAGCATAATTCTACTTATTAATCACATGTGATTGATATAATAACTAGCATGATTCTACTTGTATCCCCCCCATAAAACATTTAAAAATAGTTTAAAACATTATTTAAGGGGTATGAACTCACCTGCAGTAGGTGACTGGAATTGAACGGACTATTATCATAATGAAGGATCGGACAAGTGCTTGGTGTCAAGTGAAGACTTTAGACACACACAATGATCCTAATTACATATGAAGACATATTTATATAAATAATTAGTGATTGAAACACTAATTATACAAGTATGAACATTTTAACGCGAGGAAAACACTTTTGGTCAAGTGCTAGGAGGCTAATGGGTTGCAACAAAGGAGTGTAATACCTCAAATGGGAGTTTAAGGTCTAATGAACATATTCTTTGGAGTTTACGTCCCAGGGGATAAACTCCTGGCCGTAAACTCTACATTGGGTCATTAATTGAGGCTTAAAGTTGTTACAACTCAAGTGGTAAATTGTTCCACGGTTTAAACAAGTGTTTGAGTGTCATATTAACTCCTTTAAGGAGTTTACGGCCCTGGGACCATATTCCCTTGGATTTTACGGCCGTAAAATCCCTTGGGAGGGTGTTTATATTGTTTTCAAGTCTCTAACATTTCAAGGTTATGATCTATGTTGGGTTCTAGGCATAAGGAAGGAGTTAGGGTGTCATTTGACCCCTTTATAGGGGTTTACGACCCAAGAGCTTTTCTTGGCCGTAAACTCCTTAACACATGTGATTCCTTATGTTTTCTAGGCTTTAAACACTTTAGGGTACTTGTCCTAATTTAAGCCTAAGACTTAGGAAGTGTTTCAAAGCATTTTGGCACTTAAAAATGGAGTTCACAGCCCAAGAAGCTCCTTGGCCGTGAACTCACTTTCATCATTGATTCTAATAGCTTTTGGTGTCCTAAGCATGCAATGGTGGGTTCTAGTTCGAGTTCTAAAGCTTTGAGGGACTTTGGGACACCTTAGGACCTTAAAATGGAGTTTACTCCCCAAGTGTTCTTGGGCGGTAAACTCCCAAATCTTGGTGTCTTGTTCCGATTTTGATGTTTTCTAGTCACATACACACTAGCATACAAGTCTAAGGTAGTTACAATTCACGGGGAAAGGACTAGGTAGCATTTAAGCCACTTATCGGAGTTTACTCTCCAAGAATGTTCTTTGGCGGTAAACTCCCGAATCTCACAGATTTGATATGTAATTGGTGTTTCTGTAACAACCCAAAGTTGTTCATCACCTATAACCCGTTCTACCCGTAAAGATTCGCCGTTTGTCAATCGTTCCGTTTTCGTTTTGGGTTGAATAATTTAAATTTATATGTTATTATAAATCCAATGAGTGTCCAAATCCTTTAGGAACTCATGAATCTAGCCAAAAAAATGTTTATTTCAAAAAGTTAGAAATGTCCCCGCCGGGTGACGGAAACTTAATCGGGTGCGACCTAAAGCCTCGTTTAAAGCCGGTATCGGGTAGAATTCCACCATGTCCAAGTTTTAGGACCTATATAAACGTGTTTAAACATTCATTTGAAGCTTTTTCTTCCTCTCTCTACTCTCTCTCTAACCTCTCTCCTAAATCCAAGTTTAAGGGTCCAAAACTCAATTTTAAGGCCTTAAATCTCTAAGGTACCTTTCTAAACTCATTGTATAGCATATTTGGCCTTGAAATTTGGAATTAAAACATGAATTAAGACCTTGTAGATGAGTTTACGGCCCTGGAAGGAGCTTGGGCCGTAAACACATAATTAGTGTGTTTTTATGCCTTTAAACCCCTCCTAAACAATTTTGGGACTTAGATATGGCTAGATGGCTTTAAGGAATGGACCTAGAATGCCTTAAAATATAATTTAGAGACTTGTATAGGATTTTATGGCCAAGGATGGTGTTTAGGCCATAAACTCATAATTATTGGGTTTTTAAGCCCTTAAACCCTTCCTAAACCTCAACAAGACATGGATATGACTTCTACAATAATTGCTTTAGCCTTGGAACACTTTAAACATAAATTTTGGGGGATTTATATGAGTTTACGGCCAAGGCATGTGCTTGGGCCGTAAAATCCTCCAACTTGGGTGTAAATTCATTTTCAAGGTGTTAGAAAGCCATCCAACACCACCAAAAGCCTTGGAATAAGTCATAGAACCAACCAAAAATAGTTTAGGGGCTTTAAAAACAACCAAACTCATCATTTGAGAGTTTACAGCCCTAGCATGTGTTCCATGGCCGTAAACTCCTAAAAACTTGTCATTTATGCCTAAAAATTCATGTAAGGCCTTGAAATAATTTTTAGCAATCACATGTGATTTGTTTGGAGTCATTTACACAATTTTCCATGGGTTTATAGGAGTTTACGGCCATGAGTCCTATGCTAGGCCATAAACTCCCTTAAATATGTCCATTTGGTGTTTAACAATTATTCCAAGCCCTTAAACCAAACCTATAAATTATTCCCTAAGTGTTTGAAGCCAAATTGCACCATAAACTACCCCACCATGAGTTTACGGCCATAAACTCATGGGGAGGGGGTCATTTGGGCCGTAAAATTCCTAAGGAGTTTACTCTTGAGGTCCCAAGTCATTATCCTAGCTAAATGTGTCCCCAAATGCCACCCGGGTCCCTCCAAACATTAGTATCGGGGTGTTTTCGCGATTAGAAGTAATTGTCCCTAACAAATAACATTGATATGTTTCAAATAATATCCGACAAACTTATAAACTCTTTTACTCCTGATGTATTATGCTGAGTATAAGGGATGATTTATCAATTACAACTAAATGGATTTTAGTTAAGAAAATAACCAAACTAATCAAATTATTATGGGAAAAATTTAGGGTCTTTAGCATTCATTTTATCAAGTACTGATATGTGTATAAAGTTATTAGATAAACTATGTCTGATTCAGTTTATCTCCGTATCTTTTGATTGTATTGCCAGATAGTTTCATTGTATGTATCTATATTCAATGTATCATGTTTCATAATCTTTTGTATGTTTGATATCGTATGAGAACCCTGTGAATAGTTTAGTACTAGCTTGTGAGTTTGTCACTACCCTTTATGGATGATCAGTAAATCCTCCCCAGAAGTGTAACCAGAGTCTCCTGGAGGGAGAGCGAGGAATTTGTGAATAGATCTATTCGGGACTAACAATCCCATACCTTAACTGCTAGCTACAGTTAGGCGGGCACGCCTGGGGTGACAAATTCTAGATATCGTCCGACGTCTGACAAACGTCAAGGAGGTCTCGTTGTCGTATCAGCATGGTTACCCGACTCACAATATGTATTAATATAAGTTTATTCATAGCTTCGATTTTAGAATTTATATCTAGTCGGGGATGGTAGTCCCATGGTTTTCAGTCTATTGAACTTGTATCTAGTGCGGGATGATAGTCCCATGATTTCAAATTATATCTAGTACGGGATGGTAATCCCATGACTTTATCCAATTATCTTATATCTAGTTCGGGATAGTGATCCCATGGTTTTATCAAAAAATCTTATATCTAGTTCGGGATAGTAGTCCCATGGTTTTTAATCTAAAATTCCAAGTATATCAAACTATCTTGTAACTAGTTCGGGATGATAGTCCCAAGGTTTTCAAACTACTTTCTATCTACAGTTCGTGTTTATTATAGTATTTCATATCTAATTCGGGATAGAAATCCCATGCTTCTCAATATATAGTTTTGTGTATTAAACTATACTGTGTGTTATTCAATCAATCTTGCTTTTAGGAAAATATGAGATTTTCCTGGGGTTAACATATATCACGTAATTGAACTGTAACGAAGGATAACCAAACTAACTTTACATAAGAAAATACGGGATTTTCTTGGATAATAAAACTTTTCAGAAAACTAAAGGAAACCGATACATTTTCATAAAACAAAACCGCTTATGAACTCACCAGCTTTATGCTGATTTTCAAACTGCTTGTATTCTCAGGTCCACATTAGACAGGTACCCGACGATATCTTTTGGAGAAGACGGAGTGCTCAGAAGACTCGTCTAAACTTTTGTTCATATGATATATGTATAACACTTGTATAATTTACTTTTGAAACAAATGTAAACTTTCAAATAGATGTAATGTAATGGTTGTTTATTGTGATTACTATGTACATTGGATTTGATACTCAACGTGGAGTCCACCCCGGAAATGTTTCCGCCTTTGGTTTTCGGGGTGTGACAGATTGGTATCAGAGCCCTTGTTTATAGTGAACGGAGTATACCAAACCTTACATGGTATAAAACTATAAACACTAAAGGGCCTCAGTGCTCTGAACTAAAATTATCCTTCAAAATATAAGTATTTTCAAAAGTATTTAAGTATGCCGAGCCGTGGAGATCCATAACTACAAGTAGAACAAAACATAAGTAAATGGGTATTGTACGCTACGGTTAAACCTGGGCAGTTATGTAGTCGTGTCTAGGATCAATATAGCCTGGCCAACTATATTCATTCGAGACACGGCCAACATGTGCTTGGGAGTGACTGTGGTACGCAGCATGCCTAAAACTTACCCAATATCCCAAACAACGAGCCGACGCTGCAGCGAACCATGAAATACTATAGGAGTATTTTTCGAGCCGATTCTTTGTAGAAAATCCTCGTATACGGGTTGTTCCTTGATCATCCTCTAGCGATAAAATGTTCTGTCTTGATAACTCCTTCCTGCTTTATCGCTTAGTATGATGTTATATCTGTCTTGATGAGATATCCCCTGTTCCATATCTCTTGATTCAATTCAGAGGAATTATGATCCTCTCTTTCCTGATCTTTTTAGATCAAGATGCCTCTAAGAAAGAGACCCAGCTCAAAGAACAACAGCAATCCTCCTCCGCCGCCACCTCCTCCTCAACTTGATCTTGCATCACTTCAAACAGTTCTGACTGCTGCAATGGTAGCAACCATGTCGCAAATGAACCCTGGTAATTCAGGAGGTGGTCCTCAGCCCCAAAACCCAGAAGATAGTCAGGGACACCACAAAGGGGGTTCTTATAAAGACTTCATGAACGCAAAGCCCAAATCCTTTGATGGAACTGGAGGTGTCATTTCCCTCACCCGATGGTTCGAGAAAATCGAATCAATCTTTGAAATATGCGCCTGTTCGGAGTCTGATAGAGTAAAGTTTGCCGGCTACACCTTCCTAGACAAAGCCCTGACTTGGTGGAACGGCCGAGTCAAATCTTTAACTTTACCTGTAGCGAATGCTATGGGTTGGGAAGCTATGAAGGAGCTTCTACTCGCAGAATATTGCCCTCGGGGCGAACTCCAGAAGCTAGAACACGAACTCTGGAACCTTAAGATGAAGGGTTCCGACATAGCCACTTAGACTTCAAGATTCGATGATCTTTCGTTACTTTGTCCGGGAATGGTTACCCCGGAGAGTAAAAAGATTGAGAGGTTCATCTGGGGGTTGACCCAGCCAACCAAAGGTAATGTCTTAGCTGCAAAGCCAGACACATATGACAGCGCTAAATGTCTTGCGAAAATTCTGATCGATCACGAAGACAACTCTGATGAGGAGGCTACCACCCCCGAGCCAGTCACCAGTGGAGGCGGAAGCAAAAAGAAATCTTGGAACAAGCGGAAGGCCCCGAGTATGCAAGGGTCTTCTAGGAAACAGCAAACAGTAGCAGTCCATGCTGCTACTGCCCATGTTGTTGTTTCGGCTGTCGGTTCCACAGCCCAAACTCCCGCCAGTGGATACACTGGTACCCTTCCTTGGTGTAGTAAGTGCAACTACCACCACCTCATTCCGGGTCCATGTCGCGAAAGGATCTGCGACAACTGTGGCAATAAGGGCCACCTTACTCAAACCTGCAGAAAACCAGCTAAATCAACGAACCAATCATCCGGAGCGGGAATCAGTCCGGCCTGCTACAATTGTGGCGAAGCAGGGCACTTCAAAAGGAATTTCCCCAAAGCAGCTACAACCGCCGATCCCTCTGTCGCCGTAGGTATACTTCTCTTTGATAATTCTTATACCTACAACTCTTTTCAATTCTAGTACAAAAAGGGAAACATGTTATCTATCTATTCGAACATTTTCTAAACTCAATCCTTCGTATTTAATCGAAATGTGTACCGTCGAGATGACTAACCAGTGAGATAGAGGACACTAACTTCGTACCTATAGATTAAATCCTTAGTCCGGAGGATTATTCTGTTCCATTCGATTTTAAAGGGGGAAATTTTTCACGAAAATGCTTTGACGCTATGTTTAACATGAAATGACCGAGTATCATTCATGTTGTTATCCTCGGTTTCGAAAGGGTTGCTCGTCTATACGTTTTCCTCGACCTGGTTCTCATGATCTTCGGCATCAAACCTTCGTATCATTCCATGCCTTAAAACTCAAAAGTTTTTCCCGATATGAATTACCACGCATCCCTCGTTTCTGTGATCATTGAGAAACGGGAAGTTAGCAGCTCTTTCCTCTAAATGTCTTCCCCGAAGGATTCCTGGGAATTTCTTTCGAACGTCTAGTTTAGTCCCACATCATACCTTTCGAGATCTTCGTAGAAATCGATTCTGCAATCTTCAGATTTCGGATGCCCTTAGAACTTGGTAACATCTATCCAGTACATCATGTCTCGAATCCTTAGAAGTACCTACCCATCGAAACTCTAGTGATTTCCTTTGAGGAAAACGAAGTTGTCCAGGGTTGGAACTTCCATGAGAGAAGCGATTGATATCGTAGATTGAGAGAGAGTCAATGTGCAAAACAAAGACACGTCCCGATAATGAGAATTCGCTAGAACACCTAGTAGAGACCTGATTCCACTTTAGAAAGTGAAGATCCGAGGCAACAAATCCATTCGTGTCTCATTCCAAATTCATGATCTGTATCTTATTCTTTGAATTTCGGGACGAAATTCCCTCTAACGGGGGGATAATGTAACAACCCAAAGTTGTTCATCACCGATAACCCGTTCTACCCGTAAAGATTCGCCGTTTGTCAATCGTTCCGTTTTCGTTTTGGGTTGAATAATTTAAATTTATATGTTATTATAAATTCAATGAGTGTCCAAATCCTTTAGGAACTCATGAATCTAGCCCAAAAATGTTTATTTCAAAATGTTAGAAACATCCCCGCCGGGTGACGGAAACTTAATCGGGTGCGACCTAAAGCCTCGTTTAAAGCCGGTATCGGGTAGAATTCCACCGTGTCCAAGTTTTAGGACCTATATAAACGTGTTTAAACATTCATTTGAAGCTTTTTCTTCCTCTCTCTACTCTCTCTCTCTAACCTCTCTCCTAAATCCAAGTTTAAGGGTCCAAAACTCAATTTTAAGGCCTCAAATCTCTAAGGTACCTTTCTAAACTCATTGTATAGCATATTTGGCCTTCAAATTAGGGATTAAAACATGAATTAAGACCTTGTAGATGAGTTTACGGCCCTGGAAGGAGCTTGGGCCGTAAACACATAATTAGTGGGTTTTTATGCCTTTAAACCCCTCCTAAACAATGTTGGGACTTAGATATGGCTAGATGGCTTTAAGGAATGGACCTAGAATGCCTTAAACTATAATTTGGAGACTTGTATAGGAGTTTACGGCCAAGGATGGTGTTTAGGCCGTAAACTCATAATTATAGGGTTTTTAAGCCCTTAAACCCTTCCTAAACCTCAACAAGACATGGATATGACTTCTACAATAATGGCTTTAGCCTTGGAACATTTTAAACATAAATTTTGGGGGATTTATATGAGTTTACGGCCAAGGCATGTGCTTGGGCCGTAAAGTCCTCCAACTTGGGTGTAAATTCATTTTCAAGGTGTTAGAAAGCCATCCAACACCACCAAAAGCCTTGTAATAAATCATAGAACCAACCAAAAATAGGTTAGGGGCTTTAAAAACAACTAAACTCATCATTTGAGAGTTTACGGCCCTAGCATGTGTTCCATGGGCGTAAACTCCTAAAAACATGTCATTTTATGCCTAAAAATTCATGTAAGGCCTTGAAATAATTTTTAGCAATCACATGTGATTTGTTTGGAGTCATTTACACAATTTTCTATGGGTTTATAGGAGTTTACGGCCATGAGTCCTATGCTAGGCCGTAAACTCCCTTAAATATGTCCATTTGGTGTTTAAAAATTATTCCAAACCCTTAAACCAAACCTAGAAATTATTCCCTAAGTGTTTGAAGCCAAATTGCACCATAAACTACCCCACCATGAGTTTACGGCCGTAAACTCATGGGGAGGGGGTCATTAGGGCCGTAAACTCCCTAAGGAGTTTACTCTTGAGGTCCCAAGTCATTATCCTAGCTAAATGTGTCCCCAAATGCCACCCGGGTCCCTCCAAACATTAGTATCAGAGTGTTTTCGCGATTAGAAGTAATTGTCCCTAACAAATAATCAATCTAAGTCCTAATTAGATACAAATGTGTATCTTTACATTATACTTAGGAACCTCGTGCGTTTGCAAGCCACGGACCAACGTTTAACATCCGAAATCGTCACGTTTCTCGTTCGGTGAGTTCATACCCCTACGCTTTTTACGTGTTTTTCAATGTTTTCAGGGGGGAATACAAGCAAACTATAACTGTTTTCAAATCATAACATTGATATGTTTCAAATAATATCTGGCAAACTTATAAACTCTTTTACTCCTTATGTATTATGCTGAGCATAAGGGATGATTTATCAATTACAACTAAATGGATTTTAGTTAAGAAAATAACCAAACTAATCAAATTATTATGGGAATAATTTACGGTCTTTAGCGTTCATTTTATCAAGTACTGATATGTGTATAAAGTTATTAGATAAACTATGTCTGATTCAGTTTATCTCCGTATCTTTTGATTGTATTGCCAGATAGGTTCATTGTATGTATCTATATTCAATGTATCATGTTTCATAATCTTTTGTATGTTTGATATCGTATGAGAACCCTGTGAATAGTTTAGTACTAGCTTGTGAATTTGTCACTACCCTTTATGGATGATCAGTAAATCCTCCCCGGAAGTGTAACTAGAGTCTCCTGGAGGGAGAGCGAGGAATTTGTGAATAGATCTATTCGGGACTGACAATCCCACACCCTAACTGCTAGCTACAGTTAGGCGGGCACGCCTGGGGTGACAAATTCTGGATATCGTCCGACGTTTGACAAACGTCAAGGAGGTCTCGTTGTCGTATCAGCATGGTTACCCGACTCACAATATGTATTAATATAAGTTTATTCACAGCTTCGATTTTAGAATTTATATATAGTCCGGGATGGTAGTCCCATGGTTTTCAGTCTATTGAACTTGTATCTAGTGCGGGATGATAGTCCCATGATTTCAAATTATATCTAGTACGGGATGGTAATCCCATGACTTTATCCAATTATCTTATATCTAGTTCGGGATAGTGATCCCATGGTTTTATCAAACAATCTTATATCTAGTTCGAGATAGTAGTCCCATGGGTTTTAATTTAAAATTCCAAGTATATCAAACTATCTTGTAACTAGTTCGGGATGATAGTCCCAAGGTTTTCAAACTACTTTCTATCTACAATTCGTGTTTATTATAGTATTTCATATCTAATTCGGGATAGAAATCCCATGCTTCTCAATATATAGTTTTGTGTATTAAACTATACTCTGTGTTATTCAATCAATCTTGCTTTTAGGAAAATATGGGATTTTCCTGGGGTTAACATATATCATGTAATTGAACTGTAACGAAAGATAACCAAACTAACTTTACATAAGAAAATACGGGATTTTCTTGGATAACAAACCTTTTCAGAAAACTAAAGGAAACCGATACATTTTCATAAAACAAAACCGCTTATGAACTCACCAGCTTTATGCTGATTTTCAAACTGCTTGTATTCTCAGGTCCACATTAGACAGGTACCCGACGATATCTTTTGGAGAAGACGGAGTGATCAGATGACTCGTCTCAACTTTTGTTCATATGATATATGTATAACACTTGTATAATTTACTTTTGAAACAAATGTAAACTTTCAAATAGATGTAATGTAATAGTTGTTTACTGCAATTACTATGTACATTGGATTTGATACTCAACGTGGAGTCCACCCCGGAAATGTTTCCGCCTTTGGTTTTCGGGGTGTGACAGTTTCTAAACACAATCTAAGCTATATAACATAACTAGATCAAAGTACTCACAATTTGGGATAAAAACCCGATGATCCGTGAGAGAGAATTTTGACTTTTCTCTAAATGGAATTCAACAAATGAACCAATTTGGTTCAGAATTCTATTTATAGTCCTGAGATATTTTTGGCAGAAAATATTTTTATTCCTGGAACGAACTCTAATGTCCTAGAGTATTGGAATAACAGTGTTGCACAAAACCCTAGTGCATCCACTCTCCTAATATCTCCTTAAGTGTAAAATCCTGAAAACTGCCAAACTTATACTCGAAATCTGAGTTTTCACTGTAACTGTTCTACTTCTATTGGCTTCAAATGGTTTGTTCAGAATGGAAATTTCGGGTTGTCACACCATGGATCCTCCATCGAAATATGATGAAGACTTAATCACAAATGTTGTTGTAGGACTTCAAGCTCCTTAGAAATTTCCAGCTAAAGTTCTATTGAAGGAAGAAAGAAGGATATAGTCCGCTGTCACTTTGCCATCATCCTTGACAGACATTCTTCAAAGAAGCCGTGAAACGGATAAGGTCAAGACTAAGCTCACTGTCGATGCATTCCGAGCCACTCAGTCTATGTTTCCCCTATTCCTTCTCTAAGAATTTCTCCTCTTGATGAAGGTTCTATTGTTTGGAAACCTGACAATATTCTGGAAGAGCTTCTGATTCCTCCTCCTCCAGAGTTCATCATCCCTGAACCCATTCAAAAATTCATCTCTGACTTAAACAAACCACATAAATACAAATGGAAGAACATTGCCTCGGAACCTCACAGCCCTCAAAGGATCTTCAGAGAGGTTGAAGGTTGGTCATAAGTTCAAATCGATCAAGCACTTAAAGAGAGCATTCAGATCCAGGCTTTAAAAGATACTCCAAATCTGATGTTGGGCATATCCCCACTCTTCCGAGAAGGGATAATTCATGACCAAGACATTATGCCCTTCATGTACTTTGATCTGCCCATGTAAGACTCAGGCCAGATTGATCTTCCAATCTCTTCCTTCGGAAAGTATTACATCAAGTTTTCTCCACTTCATCCCAATGATAATCCTCAAACAATCATCAAGACTGAGTGAGACAGATTGAAGACATTCTACTCCATCAATGCAATTCCTGAAAAAGAAGTGTGGTCTTAGAAGAAAATAACAAAGATTGTTGGGTTTGGAAGAAAGGTTCAAAACAAGTTCGACCTAAAATGCAAGTTGTACAGATATTACATTAATCTGAACAAAGAAGCCACCATCACCATCATGGATGTAGATTTCCCTTCCATCAATCTGGACCATATTCTCACAATTGTTGCTCACTTCTGAAGTCATCAAAACGATCAAATGAGCATCGCTAGAACATCCATAAAATTCGTGAAAAATTTAAACTTTTATACCGATCCAAAAACCATCATTGTTCACAAATAGTTTTCCAAAACGTGTCAATATCAGAGTAATCCCAAAATCATGAAAAAAAATGAGGAGATGCACGATCACACCTTCACCTTTCTGTGATCCTCTAAGGTACCTGAAACATAATCCAAAATCGTAAGCCCAAAGCTTAGTAAGTTCCCCCAAAATACCAATACACAAGCAAATAGCACATAACATAATAACAACATGCAATGGGTCCACAGCTAACATACTGGATTACCCTTGAGCCCACAACATAAGTCTGCCTTGCCCTCTGGGCCCACAACTTATGTCTGGCTTGCTCCTCGGCCTGACTACCACTAAGTCCTCAATACAATTCTGGCATGCCCTATCTGGCCCTCAGCTTGTATTTGGAATGATCATGAGCCCTTAGTATGAGTTTGGCATGCCATCCCTAGCCCTCAACTCATAGCTAGTATGCTCCAGGGTTTGTTGGCTACAACACAGAGCAGTACAACCTCAACCCAACCCACACAATATGTCGACATATAACAGATAATATCATATACAAATAAACAGACACTATCATAGGCAGTCCTACAGATCTACCAGACTAGCATATCAAGACTAGCATGTATATCTATTCTATACTCAACATATCAACAATATTCAGGTTACAAAACAATGAGCCGACCTCGGTGCCTTTGACGCGAAAGTATAGTGAGGAAAACTCACCTCACAAACAACACAAAACTGATACGGCCTGACTCCGAATCTCAGCTCTCAACTCAAATGCCTACAACCACCAAGTGACCAATTCCATCAAAATCCAATAATACCCAACATACCCTTAAAATTCAAACTTGGTCAAACTTGGTCAATAGGTCAAAATCCATAAACCCACTAAGTTAACACTGTCAAGTCAACCCAACCGAGTCGACCCAGCCAAGTTAACTAAAAAATGGCAGAACCATGCGAGTACGCGTGGCGTACTCTAGAGATACGCTCAGCGTACGCACGCCTCACATTGACTTCCTAACGGGGAAGTTGACCAAGTACGCGGGGCATACTTCCTTCTATGCGGGGTATACACTCGTATAGCCCAAAACTTTAATATGTGCCTAATGGCTTAAGCACTTAAGCTCAAACTTCATATCCATGGTCCAAATGCACCTTAGAGTCATAAAGTCTCCAACTTTATGACTTTAGACGTCCACAAAGTTCTTAATACGTGGTCTTAATCCATTAAAACCTTCTAAAAGAAGCATGGATCCAAACTAGCTAAAGGGACCTCGTTTTTATAGCTTAGAACCCTTCCTAGGGTCTGAAAGGACAACCCAAAATGTTTAAAACCAAACACTTATAACAATGGGACTTTTGGGACAAGAAGAACACCATAAATCTACCAAAATGAGATCCAAGCAATCAAAACATAAAGGTAGCAACTTTTTACCTTCCGGAGCTTCCCAAGAAGGCGATGATCCAAGATTAACAAGCTTGCTTCAACTTCGAATCTCCTTGATGCAACTCCTTCCTCCTTAAGCACACAAAGAACACACTTTTAGCTCAACACCCTCTCTTATGAGGTTAGGGTCTGCCAAAATTGACTCAAAGGATTGGAGGCTGGAAGGATGAGGCTAAATGATCCATAAAGGTGTTTAAATACCCCTCAAACCCTAAAACTTAGGGTTTCACTTAGACTTAAGTATGCCCAGCATACTAGGGCGCGCCCTAATACACTTAGCGTACTCACATGTACGCTCAACGTACAACCCCAACTCCCAAAATTACCATTTTGCCACTAGGGCTACATCTTTACAATCCAAGGACCAAAATGATATAAGTTTAAAACCAAAGGAAGGATTTGAAAATACCTAAAACCTAGGATGTTACAATCACAACATACGATACTGCAATCAACATTTTGAATATTATTTAGCCGGATGTTGTAGATCTGACATTGAGTTTTCATACTTGTTTGGAACTAAAAAAGTGTTGGCGAAAATTTAATGTCAACTTCCTAAAGCCCTGATTCTAGCAGAATGTCGTATTGAACAACCAGAACTCGGATACATCTATCTAAGAAACAAGACCAACAAGAAAGAGTTCTTTCAATTCATGGACAAGAATCTCGTTCTTACTACCATTCTGCAGAAGTTCATCGTCAATGCTGCCAAGAGTGATGCTCTGGAGCATTTGAAGAATAAGTTTGTCAATCATCTCAAGTTGTATGTGGAAGTTCGAAGTGTGATCCAAAGTGCTTACCTTTTCTTATCCGAAGATGCCAACTAAGATGACAAGATTGATAAGTTTACTTAGGGGGAGATTGTTGATACATGAAAAGTGAACCTCTAGCAATCTCAAGCAATCAAGTTCCAAAGTCAGTTTGTGTCCGAGATATGATGAAGTTCCGAAGCCAGGTCAATTCCGAAATCAAGATGTTCAGAGGTCAGAAGTCTGTATATGCATTTAATGCATTTTCTCTTTACCTTGATTTAACACTTCATAGGACTTAAACGTATGTATCTTTTAGATGCCTGTTTGTCAAACACTGATCAATATCCAATCCTTAGAATGTTTTAATGGTTTGTACTATGTTCCTCCTTCACTATTTAAGGAGTGAATGTTTCAAGAATTGATATCGAAGTATTAATCCAAGAATAGCAATTATTCTCTTTATATCACTTTCAACTTTCCTTCAAGTTAACGTTCTTTCATAACATTCTTCTTGTTCATAAATTATCTTTGAATTGATTATACTCAAGTTTACTTCATTTATCACTTGAATACTTTATTGATTATTTATCTTCAAGTCCTAACTGGTTTACTAAACTTGAATGGAACTTCATATTAAGAGCAGACATTGATCTTAAAGATTAACTCAATGTTTGAGTTTTCAAACCTCATCCTTGCACACTGATTCTTGTTCTCACAAGGAGTCTTTCGCGAGAGAGGGCTCATATGCAAAGAGGATGGTACGAGCACCACTGACCTTGAAGATACTTAAGAGTCAACCAATGAAGGATCCTCTGAAGATGCTAGGGTTCAACTAGAGTAAGATGCTAGGGTTGAACCATTTGACAATTCATTAGCTCTTTGTCACTCTAGTAGAGTTAGCATGCCACCTGAGTTCTATGATTTCCATATAACTACAGATCGTTATACGTTTATTAGTGATAGTACACTGGTAAATTTAGATGAACCAGATAACTACAAGGAAGTAATAATAGGCCCTGAGGTAGAAAAATGGAAAGAGGCAATGGAAAGTGAGATCAAGTCCATGTATGACAACCAAGTTTGGAATTTGGTTGATTAAGAACCTGGTCGGAAGACAGCTGATTGCATATGGATCTTCAAGAAGAAGACTAACATGGATGGTAATGTGCACACATCCAAAGCACGGATGGTTGCAAAGGGTTTCACTCAAACCCTAGGGGTTGACTATGATGAATCCTTCTCACCAGTGGCCAAGATAAAATCTATTAGGATAATGCTAGCCATGCGTGTATTTTTTGACTATGTAATTTGGCAGATGGATGTCAAAACCGCTTTCCTTGATGGAAAGTTGGTTGAATATGTTTACATGAGTCATCCAGAGGGTTTTTTTGATGACAAGTTTCCTAATAAAGTGTATAATCTTGAGAAATCAATTTATGGATTAAAACAAGCACCTAGCAGATGGAATCTTTGCTTCGACGAGAAAATCAAGGAGTTTGATTTCTCTAGAAGTGAAGATGAGTCCTATGTATATGTCAAAGATAGTGGGAGTATAGTAACCTTCCTACTATTCTATGTTTATGACATACTTCTTATAGGAAACGACATTCCAACTTTGCAAGAGGTTTAGTATTGGATTGGAAAGTACTTCACTATGAAGGACCTAGGTGAGGCTGCCTATATTCTGGGGATAAGAATTATAAGGAATAGGAGTAAAATACAAATTAGACTAAGTAAAAGTACATACTTGGAAAAGGTGCTAAAAACTTTTAGTATGGAAAATTCCAAGAAATGATAACTGCCCATCCAGAGTAATACCAAACCGATTAAGACTCAGATTTCGAGTACCAATGCAGACATAGCTAAAATGAGTCGGATTCCATATGCTTCCGTCGTTGGATCAATCATGTATGCAATGACATGTACTCGCCATGACGTGTCCTTTTATTTGAGCATGATCAATCATTATCAGGGAAATCCAGGTAAAGCTCATTGATAGCAGTTAAGAATATTCTCAAGTATCTTCAAAGGACTAAGGACTGGGTCATAGTACTTGGTAGTAGTGATACATTGAGCGTAACTAGGTTAGAGATAACTTATGTTCTCAATCTGGTTGGGTTTTAATTTAATGGAGGAGCAGTTACGTGGAAAATTTCCAAGCAAGAGGCAGTGGCTGATTCCACCTGTGAATTAGAGTACATAGCGGCAAGTGAAGCATCAAAGGAATCAATTTGGTTGAAAAACTTCATCGGAGATCTTGGAGTTGTTCCAACCATTAAGGAGTCGATGGAACTTTTTTTTTTGATAATGAAGGAGCGGTTGCATTGACAAAGGAACCAAGATATCACGGAATATCAAGAAATATCGACAAAAAGTATCATTTCATTAGACATAGAGTAGAAGAATGTCACCTCATTGTGAAGAGGATCATCTGAAGAGAATCATGCAGATCCACTCACAAAGGGTCTGAGTAGGGCTAAACACATTCAAGATACCAAGAGCATAGATATGAGAGATAATACTAGTTTTTGTAGTTAGTTAATTTTTTTTTAAACTTGTAACAAAGTAAATGTAATTGATTATTGGTGATTAAATAATAGAGAATTCTTTATGAGTTTGTTTACTACCTTTTGTCAATTAGTTATTCTTGTGTTTCATTTTTCATGTTTTACTTCCCGAATAATATATTTATTCAAATTACATAGTCGTTCATACATTTGGAAGTAAGTAGTGAATTAATACTGTCATGAACTGGATAGTAGATTATCTAAGGGTATTAGGCATAGAAATAGTGTTGCTGCAATGTTCATGAGTACTTAGAAATGGAGATTTAAGTATTGGATTAACCCATTCTTAGAGAATTACTCCATGGAATTTATCATAAGTAATTATGAGAAGATAGTATCTTATAATCTTAAAACAGAGATATATAAGTTGTAGTTTACAAGTCGGGTTTGCCTTGATAATACGTAAAAGCATCAGTAACTTGATGTTATAAAACATATTGTCATGCATGATTTGATGAGTAATGGTGTCAGCATATAAGTCAAAGTTTATTCATTTCTTTTTCCCTAATGGGAAAAGATATATTATTGGGCCCCTCGGTGATTTGGTGTTGACTTATAATGTCGGGCCCGACCAGGACTAAATTAATGTATTCGATTAGAAGTTTTATATCATTAAAAATCAAAAATTAGGAAACAAAGTATTGGACAAACGAGATTAATTCTATTCCATGTCTCGTATTCACATGATATCTTACAGAACGAAGGATTATATGATCATTTATCTTAGGACAAGTAACTGACTGGGTCAGAGTTTGATAGTGGCTTTTGGAACTAAAAATTTGTTGATTGATTCAGAAGTTGTATTGGCAATTATAGTTATAGAATTACACAAGTGGGAGACTATTGGATTAGTGTCTAAGCCGATAAATAAAATGTGTATATACTTGAATGGACAGTAGCACAATCCTTTTGGGTTTCCCTCAAAACTAGCAATTGGACATGATGACTTTTATGGAGAGAGAGAGAGAGAGAGAGAGATTAATTTATTATGTAAATAATAAATTATATAAATGGTTTATTAATGTGCTATCAAAATAATATATTAATTATAAATCATATTATTTAATTAATAATTAATCAGAAATTAATTGGAATGAATTTTGGGATTAATTGGATTAATTAAAAGTAAAGGGATTGTTTGGTTATTTATTGATAGTTGGGGAAGGAAGCCTCTAGAACCTCATGGAGTGAGGTGGATGAAAATCATCTAAGGTAAGGCCTAGATGATTTCGTCCAAGGCCCCTTTGATAAGGGGATTGGGCTGCTTGGTCACCAAGCAAGGGAATCTAGGGTTTATCACTTAAACTCTAGCTTTGGCACCAAGTATCTTCAACTATATAAGGAACCTCTGGCCCCTTGATTTCGTCCATCCCTTCCTCTATAAACCTTGTATGAAAATTGCTTCTCCCATCTTCTGTCTCTTAAGTTATCCTCTTGCTAGCTTGGGTGTGACTCCATTAGAGGCACAACATTTGCGGTGCTAGCTTCCAAGAGATTTTTCAAAGGGAATTTCTAGTTGTTTGCTACATCAACTAAAAGGTATGTAATCCCAAAACCCTCTCCTCTATTTTTTCGAAAATATCCTACGGTTTCTAGGGTTATTTTTTATGCTCTTAGTTATAGGTTCAATAAAGAAAACATAGATCCTATTTAGGTTGCATGCATGCAAGCTTAAGGGTTTAATTTTTGTTTTTTTCACCTAAATCTCATCATATATAAATTTTGTGTTAAAATATAAATGAATGTATGTATGTAAATATAAATTTGGGTATTAATTAATTAACATGTATATTAATCTGTGCATATGGTAATTTAAACAGTGAATATGTCTTATAAATGATATATTTTTTTTAATGAAATCTACAATTTAAAAGAGAGAAAATTGAATTTGTCTATACAATTATTTTTTATTAAATTTAATATATTTTGATGTAAAAATAAAATGGTAGGTGTTAAAAAGTATTACCAAAACATGGGAGGTACAATGTTTGTTCTATTAAGTTGTGAGCACGATTAGAAAAGTGTCACTGAATTTGTTGTTAGTCCGATGGCGGTTCGACGACTAATGGTAACTAGTTGCAAACTATGGATTGAAAATTTTTGATTAATATATTATATAAGTTGGATTTGTCCAAAATTTCCTTAATTAAAAAATATAAAAAATGGTTATCAGGGTTCTTAATCTGTTTGCGTTCTCAATTGAACCACTCCGTATATATATACATATATATATATATATATATATATATATATGTGTGTGTGTGTGTGTGTGTGTGTGTGTTAACGCGTATCCCACTAGGAATACGCTAAATATAATAGAGTTGTCATCTCTTAGACGGCTTAGTCAAAGGTCGACGCATACGTACCATCGAGTATGGGTCTTCGCCATCGGCGCCTCACGATCATTCCTTGGCGCCCAAGCGCCGAAGCCAACTCCAAAACAAAACAATCCCAGTTACCTCCCAGAGCGACGTGTGTAATGCTTAGGGCACTGGTCTCTGACCGGACATGTACTCAAAGCTAAAGAACCTATAAAAGAACCATAGAAATTAGAAATGGTAGATAAAAGACCCACGCCGTCGAAGGATAGAGAAGCCAGCTAGATCAGAACAATGTTCTCTCTTGACGGTAGTAGTTCATCTGCACCAGGGGGTAAACACCCACACAAACACCAGCAACGCAGGTAGCTAGCTTATTGGCAGAAGCCATCATCAGTCAATGGCGTCCACCGCCCTTCACAACAAAACACCTGGTTACAACAACCAACACAACACCACAAACAACAACGACTCGCTAACCATAACTAGCTGATCGTAGAACACAACCACAATTGCAGAGAATAGAGACAAATACATGGTCTCCAAGCACAAGCATACCTTCTTCCCTGAAACAAATGGTGACTCGCCAACTTTCCCTCATGGAAAGCATGTCACACATCCCACTCTTCATACAACAGTCGATGTTCAACCCTTACTACCATCACTTCGAAGGAGTTCTCGCTCAAGCTTCCCAGTCACAAGGCCAAAATTCCCAAACAACACCGGAGCATGGGGTAAACTCACACACGTTGGAGCATTTGGATTCTAACTCGCCATCCCAACAGTCCACATACACAAACACGATGCAACAACCATATGTTCCACAGTCGGCATGGTACAATCAAGGGTAAAACTGTGGATATAGCCAAGGATACAACAACTTGTACTACGCCCAACAAACCATACAATACGGAGGCTTTCCCTGCATGGATGGACCAAGCACCAGCTCTACATTCTGCTTGGAGCTCCTGCAGTACGAGATACCCCATTCAACAATGATCCCAAATATACCCAAATACAATGGCACGGCGGACCCGAACAAGCACATTGATACATATGAATGGACGATGACATCGCTCCGGATGGACAAAAGGTTCATCTGCATGTATTTCACCATCACGTTAGCAGGGAATATAGACGAATGGTTCAAAACGCTCTATCTAGGAAGTATCTCAAGCTTCGAACATTTAGAATACCTCTTTCTCAACAAATTTTTTTAACTTCGAAAGGGATATGAGGCACGAACTCCAGCATGGCGTTAAAGAAAAAGGAAGGGGATTCGATATGGGAGTGCTATGACAAGTTCACCCTCGCAACACTCAGCATGCCAGGACACGAAGAATTCCTTGTTACATGAGCCTTCATCCACGGACTTCTCCCCGACCCTCTATCAAAAAAGATGTAGGGAACAGTGCCAAAAACAAGAGAATAGCTCATATATAGGGTAGAGAAGTACCTAAGGAAAGTCGAGGGTGAAAAGCAAACGGATGCAAACATTAAAGCGGTGGCAAACACATATATCAAATGAGAGGAAGCAGATGCTCATTCTAGCTCCCATCACCGGGAGTGCCACAGAGGCCATCACGATAAACACAACCGACACTCGAGACATTCCTCTCGAAGGTTCGGCACATTAGGAAGAGACGAGTCACAAGGAAACAAATCCGAAGTACATGATGTTGAAAAGACACCAGTAAAAAACAGAGAAGGAGAAAGGGAAATACTACGAGTATCACAAGAGTAAGACCTACAGCACCGGTGAATGCACAATGCTGAAAAAAGAAGTGGAAGAAAACAATTGGCCGGTAGCCTTGTGGATATAGAGAAAGATTTGAGATCCAAATTTGATGCTGATCCCAAGGAGATGTGAGCTAAGAAAGACACTGGAAAGCACCCGCTAAAGAAGGAAGATATTTTGAGCATCACGAGGCTCCAAGAAGGACGCGACCCCTGGGAAGAAGATAATGACAGTGAAGTGGTACATAAGAACACCCTTAACATCAACTTTTCTTTAGAAGACCCACAAATGCCCAGATGGAATCCTAGAGACCCGCTTGTGATAACTACCTACGTACGTTAAAGGCAAATTTGCGAAGTACTAATTGACAACAGAAGCAACATGGACGTTCTTTATGAGCATTGCTTCCGCGAGCTCCTGACCCCATGGAAAGAAAGATTGAAATAACCAACCAAGGGCCAACTGGTGGAATTCATAGGTCACCAACGATGACCGGTGGACACCATAAATCTCCCCCTCGCCTTATTCAGTCATGACGGGAAGGAAAGAATCACGAGGGTGATAGAATTTTCAGTGGTAAACCACCCATCTGACACGGACATGCTCCTCGGACAGCCAACACTTTTCCAGTTCTAGTCCATACCGTCGAAAATCCACGGCAAAGTGAAATTTAGCACTAGAATAGGATCAAACACGATCATTGCCTTCAACCTCAAAACACAACGACGCGAAGCTATCGCCACACTGGAGGCCACACAGTTCATGAAAAAGCAAAGGGCGGGCCATCGTGGACAGAAGAATTCAATTCCAATACCTATTTGGCATGATCAAGAAGGTGAGAGAGAGATCGTCCTAATGGGAGATAATCAGGGGGAAGGGTGTAGCTACAACAACAAAGCTAATTCGGGAGCCACAAAGGCATCCTATACGAAGACCCACATGGGTTCGGTCTTCTTAAACTTCCTTGCACACCACCGCACGGAAAGAAGCCATGACAGACGACGATGAAAGCCCAAAATTCGACCTACCCTGGGTGAGGAACTATCGTCCCATGGAGTCCCACAATCCCACCTCTCCTATGAAACAAAAAACAAAACAAAAAACATGAAAGCACCAAGATATGGAGCAAAGATTGCAAAATACATGGATATACAGGAAAGCCAAGCGAGCTACCAGTAAAGAAGTCAACTTAGGACAAATCGACAAAACCACGAAACCCTCTAGTCAAATCGGACTACACTCAGATCACCTTCAGGATGAACTCCCACCAAACAAAGCCCGAAATAGCAATACACAATGAGACATGGAGGTGGTGACAAAGCAGAAACACAAGAACAAGACAGAAGGCACCAGGAGACAAGAGGAACTGAAGGTCACTCCTAGGAAGGCAGTCCACCCGAAAATATCAATATATTTCATGTGCAAGGATACAATCATACACTGGGAAAACATGCTCGGGCGATACCAAGGCTACAAGAGCATAGACTTCATAGGGCCACCACCTGGCAGAAACATACCACACAACCAGGTGAAGACTGGGAAAACAGTGTCACCGCTAAAGGTAACGATTAGATTGTCACGAACACCAAACTCCGACACAAACACCAATAAAGCAAAGCAACACGCGAGTGTGAGCAGGTCCACCAAGGAACGTGCAAGAAGAATTCTAAGAACAAATCAAGGGGGAGTACGAACCCCAAGAGCCCAAATGGAGGTGTGTCCCCCAAAATTTGACACGTACACAGATCATACCACCATACCTAAATGAAAGGGAGAGACCTAAATGAAGCGGACCCGAAGAAATGGAAATGTGATCAAACTCTGAATGGATAATCACACCCGATAAAAACAACACAAGCGCCAAGAGCTGGCTCACCTAGCAGTCACCCTGTAACACCCGGTTTCTTAAGGAGAATTGTTGGGAGTAAAGACCCTTTTTGGATTGGACATGGTGTGTTGGAGGAACCAACACGGCGTGTATAGATTTGAAGAAACGCGAAGATTAATGGACCAACACAGTGTGTTGTGGTAACTTAACACGACGTGTTGGCAGCTGGGAAGGAAACCCTAATTTTTAGGTGTTGCACCCTATTTAAAGACGTTAAGTTCTCTTGGCTGGCCTCCTTACCATCCGCCATTTCCACTTAAACCCTAATTCGTCCCTTAAGCTTTCTTGGTGGTGTTCTTGAGCCTTGAGTGGATTCTTGTGATTATTTTGCTCATTTCCAAGGGAAGCTATGAAGATTGAAGGTGCATAGCTTGGAAGGAAGATCATAGATCCAGAATCTCTCCACTTCTTGCAGTCTCTTTGAGGTATCAAGTTTTCATCTTGGCTTGTGTATGACTAGATCTTTTTATGGCTAGTTTATTATGATTTTGGTCTCCTTTTAGGTCTTTGGATGAGTTGAGTTGTTTGAGGGCTTGTTCTTTCGGATCTGGGTTTGTTTTGGTATGCTTGAGCATAATGGTGCAAGCTTTATGTGAGGAATGGTGCCGTGCATGCTTCAAGTCACCTATTAAATCCCTTTTTTAGATTAAGAGCTTCCTTTAGTTATATATGGACATAAAGTAGGCAACTTCACATGATAATCCAGCTCAAGGAGGTCAGATCTATGTTTTGGGGTTATGTCTTCAAGGATTAAGTGCTTATTGGTTAAGACCTTGCACTATTAAGCCTATTGGATTGCATTTGGAACCTTTTGGGTAGTCCCAATGGATAAAGTTGCAAACTTTATCCTTTTGGACCATTTTATGGACTTGATCTGAGCTTTGGAGCTCTTGGAATCGGAGAAGACAATTGAATGTATTAAGCTATTGAATCTCGGGCAAACACGACGTGTTGGCTGGGATTTCCTCGATTGTTTCGATGATATCGGAACACGGCGTGGCCAAGTGGCAACACGACATGTTTGGTCAACATGGGCTGTTAACTTTGACTTTGACCAGAAGTTTGGCTAGGATTGACCATGGCTAATGTTTAGGCTTTAAAGTAGGGCCCCTGTAAGGGGTCTGGGCCCAATTTGGAAAATTGGACCAAGTATAGGCCTTGAGTGATAATTTGGTTTTGGGCCTTTTAGATTTTGGGTTTGGGCCTTAGTCTTGGGCCAAACTAGGTAAGGGTTAAGATGGTCTTTTTACCCCCAAGAAGGTACTGTTTGACTTATGGTCATGGATTGCGACCCAAATGTTGATCGGGTGTTTTTTTGATATTGATAGTTCGGGGATTGGTCAGCCAGCAGCCAGAGATTTTCCATATGATTCTACAGTGCGAGGTGGGTCTCCTCATTGGGTTTAGCATGTCGAAGGTACCAATGTCGGCCCATGGTTTTATGTTAGGATGCTAGATGTCGGTTTGGCTCTTGCACGCGTTATATGATGATATGTTTACCGGGAAAGGACCGATGTCAGGCGAGGCCTGAGGAGGCTATTATATGTTAATTATCAGTATGTGTCTTATGATTACCAGGCAAGGTCCGTTGTTGGGCGGGGCCCGATGAATATATGGTATGCTATAGTCTTTGTGATTATTTCATGTGCTAGTATGGTTATATGGTTATGTGTGTACCGGACAGGGCTCGATGCTTGGTGAGGCCCGATGACTGGTACATATGCTAGTATTTATGATCATTTTATGTGTTAGCATGATTATGTGATATATTATATGTGTATAGTGGATGAGGCACAGTGACAGGCGAGACCTGAGAACAACAGATCTGTAATCCGAGCAGGGCTCGATGTTAGACGGGGCCCGAGGCCGAGTGGGACTCGAGACCGAGCGAGGCCTAGTATATGATTTATGTATGTGTGGTATGTGGTGTCTTGGGGAACTCACTAAGATTTTTGCTTACGGTTTTCAGTTTATGTATTAGGTACTTCGGTTTTCAAAATGGAAGGGCTCGGGATGATTGCAGAGCACACACAACATGTTTTTGAATTCTGTGAATTACTCTGATTTAATGATATTTTGCTAAATCTTGGCTACATTGGCTTTATGGTGTTATTATGTATTAACAATTTATTATTCTAAAATTTCAAATTTTTGTGTCATTATTTTGGGATGTTACACACCCCTCTTCCCTTATTCAAAAAAATGTAGACCTTCCTAGAAAGAAAAACATCATTAACGAGACTATGAAAGTTGTATTTTCACTATATATATATATATATATATATATATATATATATATATATATATATATATATATACGGCTAAAATAATTGTACTTGAGCTCAAATGTAACATCGCGAGATTTTGTAGGTATTTCCGAACCCTCTCTTCTATCATTATTTGTTATTTGTAGTCCATGAGGTCAGAGGAGTCGACCCATGAGAAGCCTAAAGGCTAAAGTTGCAACTTTGGAGACAAGGCTAGTATACTAAGCGTACGTAAGATACGCTAAACGTACTAGGGCGCGCCTTAGTACGCTGGGTGTACACTTGTGTACGCTAAGCGTACTCACGTCATATACATACCCTAATATTTAGGGTTGGGGGCTATATAAACATCCTTATGGCTCATTTTCTCTCATCACTCCTACCCTCTATATTCCAAAAATGTTCTAAACCCTAGTTTTGTGTGTGAGCAAGGACGGCCCAAGGGTAGGGCCAGCAGGGCAACATCCTGGTAGAGGGCATCAAATGTTCAAAAGCTATTATAGTATGTATAGTTTAAATCAACCGAAGCTATTATGGTATGTAGATTGTTAGGCATGAGAAATAAGCACCTAATCAAAAGGCATCAAGCCTAATTTGAAGCAGCGGCCGTTGGAATTTTCTTGTTAACCTCACATGTCACATCGCATGCCTAAAGCTTAATTGAAACTGAGGAGTCACTCAGAGGCCATGAGCAATAGCAAATTGTTATTATTAATCATCAATTCACCATTATCGATTCACCAATTCTCCCTTATCCCTCTCCATTTGTCCTTCTCTATATAGTATTTCATATTTTTCACTTCTGCCTATCGGCTGCTCCAGTTCTCCCAAATCAGATGATAGAAATAATCGAGTGAAGGTGTGATCAAATCAAGGCTTTTTAAAATCAAATATTAGTTGGGTGATTTCTGATTTGAGTTTTTCTTTTCCATATAAATGATTACTCTAAATCTAATTTTGAGTTTTCATTTCTAAAAACGCCAAACAATTATAAGTTTTCATGGACTTTTTCATTTGAACAACTTTCTTCTTTAATGCACGATGTTGATGGTCATAATGAACATATGTTTTTGAATCGTGGAGTTTGAATCAAAGCACACCACACTCTTCTTTGAAGGCTTCAGTTTTGAATTTGATTTTCATGAAAATCAAATATTTATGATATTAATTACGCTATTATGTTCTAAAACTATAATTGTCATGAATTCGATATTTATGATGGTAGTTTTCTGAAATTGCAACATTTTTCATATCGGATTTTTGAAAATCTCATTAAGTGAAAATATGAAATTTTAGATATCAGTTTTCTGAAATTACAATTATTCTAAAATCTGATTTCTTATTTTTGAAAATATGATAAGTGAATTTTTTTTTCTTCTATGAGTTGTTTGAAGTTATAGTGTGTAACGCCCGTAGATCCGGGCTAGTCAATTTAGAGGCAATAGGGGTCGAAAACGACTTTTCGACAAAAGATTATTTAGAATAAATAATCTTAACCAAATTGTAGAGTATGTCACAAGGTTTCCGTACATATAAAGCACGCCGAAATCCGAGTTATAACGAAGAAGTTATGACCCATCAAAGTTTCGCGACGGAACCGGCATGGCACCGGGAAGCGTAAATAGTGAATTTACAATAGAGCAAGATTTAGCCTTAGTGATCTAAACGAAAGTTGTAGAATATGTTAAACTAAGAACATCGATAAAAAGAACGCCCAAATCTGACTTCGTATGAAGAAGTTATGATTTTTTGAAGTTTCGGACTAGTAGTGTACAACCCGAAATTCGAATATTAGATCGATCGATTTTTAGCCGACATGACCTGAATGAGAATCGAAGATCTCGTTAAGCGTAAAGAGAAAAAGATGGGCGAAAACGGACGTCGGATGAAGAAGTTATGAGGATTTAACGGACCAATCCAGTCCCGGCCTGTTAATAATATAAAATTTAAAATCGAGTCAAAATTAGCCGACGGAGTCTAAACAAAAGTTGTAGAGTATGTTCCCACCTTCGCGTGGATATAAAGAACGTCGAAAGTGGAGCTCGTATGCGAAAGTTATGATTTTTAGAAGTCGAGAAGGAAATTTGCAAAACTGAGATGACGTGGCAACATCCGGACCCTCCATCGCTGATCAGACCTCGCTTCGGATCATGCCACGAAGCCTTCGCATTACGCCCCGCGTACGAGGTTCGGTACGCCCCGCGTACCTTCGGTCTTATCCGGGTCCTGTCCGAGTGCAAGCCAACTGGATCACGCGTGTCTGCCTTATCCGAAGTTACGCCCCGCGTAGCCAAGGATTAGGCCCAGCGTAGTCCGAGGCCTCACATGGTATAAAAAGGGGCGAGGGCCTTCGCCTTATTCACACAATTTTCCTTCTCTCTCTAGATTTATTTCTCTCTCTAGGGTTTCTAACCCCCCCCCCTAAGCCCTAGTTAAACCCCTTAGCCCCCGAGGGAAGCCCCGAGGCTCCCGGAGTCCCGAGAAAAAGAGCCTTTCGGTTTCGAAACGCTGCTCCAATTAAGTTCCGGTTTTCGATAAAATTCGTTGTAAGTGTGCTACGCTTACGCAATTTTTAATATAGCTTTCAAATAATTATAGGAATGTTATTAGGCCCTTAAAATAATTATTTGGGCTATTATTATGAGTTATATTGAGTGTTATTAACGCTTAATAATAGTCAGACTAATTAATTTGTCGCGGTTATCGTTAGACTAAACCCTAGTGGTATTGGTACTAGGTTTTATCGAAGGAATATCGTTTTGAGAGTATCGAAGTGCAGTCCAAGTGCTGAGTCACCACCTTTCAAGTGAGTGCATAGTCTCTTTCATCTTACACATAGATATGAAGTATTTTATTTAAACTACGTGCTATGTGTGCATAATATCTGAATACTTGTTGTCTATGTCGGATGAACGTTTTATACATGTTTTAAAGGATTTAAACTGTATACGTATTCTATATATACGAATATGTTGGGTATGAGATGGGTAGATGAATGATGAGAGATAGAAGATGATGTGAGTATACATTGGCAGCTATAGACTTAGTGCCTATTGGACAAACACTGGTAGCTATGGACTTAGTACCTGTTAGACGTTGGTAGCTATGGATTTAGTACCTGTTCGGAATTGGTAGCTGTGGACTTAGTACCTATTAGTTGGACGCTGGTAGCTATGGATTTAGTACCTGTTAGGAAATGGTAGCTATGCACTTACTACCTATTAGATGAACATTGGTAGCTATGGATTTAGTACCCGATGAGTAGACTATAGCAGCTATGGAATTAGTGCTCTACGAATGAACTTTGGCAGCTATGGATTTAGTGCCAGTCCTATAACCCTGGAAGTAAGGGACTTCGGAATAAACGAATGCAGGATAGATGACTCTTAGGTTAATTCCTTAAGAGTAAAGAAGATAATGGAGATGGGTAATTGGGTGGATTGTTTGATTGTTTAACATAATAATTATATTATTGTGGGTTGAAAACCCTATGTACTCACCAGGTTTCCCAACCTGACCCACTCAGTTTATTTATATCACAGGTGTTGATATGAAGTCACTTTACACTGAGAGATTTAAAGAGATGTAGATCACTAGTGTAAACAAAGGTAAGTTCTGTTTATGCTTATGTTTTTGTATTAACGATGACATCCCAAACGTTTTAAGATGAATAAAATACGCTTCTTCGAAAAGGTTTTAATAACGTATTTATCGTGATTTTGGGGATGTCATAGTTGGTATCAGAGCATTAGTTTAAGCGAACTAGGAATATGGATTTATTTCTAGACTTAAACTTAGAATGCTAAGCGATGATTGTGAGGTGTGAGCACTAGCTTATTTTAGGAATGATGCCTAAATTGCTTTTATGTGCTAAATGCTTTGTGCATTATATGTTGTTATTTGTTCGGATCTATGGTCTGTTGCCGAACGGATCTGGAAACCTTATGTGTTTAGGATTCTAAACGTACGACTACGATATTAGAACTAGCACGTAAACGTTTCGGGGTGATAAGGATGATTTAAGACGTCAATCATAAATTAAGATCTATATTTACCTTATTCGGTGTATAGATCAAGATGGCAAGAACCCGTAGCGGAAACGTAAACGCAAATGGGAACAGAAACCAACCCCCAGTGGTTCAGCAAATACCTGTTGTAGAAGAAGTTGCGCCTGAGCCAGTCACCATGGCTGGAGTTCAAGCCATGATTTGGGCTATGTTTGTTGAACAAAGGGAAGAAATGAGACGGATGTTGAATAGGGACGAACCTACCGTACATGTTGAACCGACGGAGCCAGTTCCCGAGCAATCTGAGGAAGGGAACTACAGCCGCCAAGTGAGTCAAGTAGGGACTCAAGGTGAGCAAAGGGATGGCCCAGAAGGGAGAAACAACAAGGATGGGCGGATGTACAAGAATTTATTGGGTGCGAAACCACCAAGTCTCTCATGAAGCCCAAAGCCTGTTGAGATTATGGATTGGATCTCCGAGATGGAAATGGTGTTTGAGAGCTGCAACTGTAGCGAGAAACAAAAGACCGTTTTCGCCGTAAGACAGCTGAAAACTGGAGTCTTGAGCTGGTGGAAGCTATTGGCAGATACGATGCTACGAGGAGAGCCATAAGGATGTCATGGGAGGAGTTCTTGGAACAGTTGAAAATGCAGTACTGCTCGGAGATAGATCTGATAGACCTAAACAACGAGTTTCAGAACCTGAAGAAAGGGAAGATGAGTGTTGATGAGTATCCCACCGCATTCACCGAGAGGATGAAGCTATTCCCCTACTTGGTGCCTACTGAACTCTCCAAGATTGATAGGTTTGCTAACGGACTGCCCACTGACTTTGGCCCAATGGTCAAAATGGCAACTACCTTGAAAGCGGCTGTTAGGGCAGCTAAGAACGTACAGGCCCAGATAAGAGAAAAGGGTCTAGAAAAAGATAAGCCAGGAGAGAAGCGGAAGTTTGAAGGATCTTCAAGGTCCAACAAGGAAAGCAAATTCTGAAAGCTTAGAGAAGGAGATGGAGGTGAAGCAAGATGGTGTGATAAATGCAAGAAGAAGTATGGTGGGAAGTGCAACGAAGAAGTGACTTGTTACAAGTGTGGGAGGACTGGTCACTATTCCAAAGACTGCACACATAATGATAAAGTATGCTACGGATGTGGAGGTAAGGGACACATGTCCAGAGACTGCCCAAGGAAAAATAAAGCAGCAAGACCAGAAACGCCAACAAGGCCAAGGGCATTTCACATGATCCTCGACGAAGCAGAAAACCGTGCGAGGAATCAAGGATGAGGACTTCATATCGGAAGATCAAGTTATGTAGTAGCCATAGTATTTTATGATGTAGCCTATTAGAGGCATAGTCTAGGGTGAACTTGAACACCTATGTAATAGTTTCAAGAAATAATAAAATCTTCATTTTGTTATCTGGTGTGTTAAATTGTTGTGTGATTTGCTGCATGGTGACTTGGGAAACTACGGGACAATACTTGGGACGAGTATGAGTAGGTGTGAATAGTAGTAGAGGCCTATACTACCGGAAGCACAGGACTGACACTTGGATCAGGGAAAGTCACAAGGTCACCGAGAAGCTAGTAATTGATTTCGTTTTATTCAAGTATGTCGTTACCATTGTTTCGGTAATGACTAAGAAATTGTTGATATTCCGACCCTAGTGGTCATATCGATTTGAGTCCGACTACGCTAAGTATGATATGTGGTTTAGAAAATCAAGATCGATGTAGCATCCGACTTAAACCAAACAAAGTGATCAATAAAAGTATCGCGCTCGTTGTTAAAGAAGTTGGTAGCTAGAAATGCCTAATGTTAAAGTGTGATTATATCACATTAGAACATAAAGGAAGGCATAGTCTGTTTTAGAATTTAACTCTGAGAGACCTAAGTCTAAGTGTTGCAGCATACGATGATAGGTCATTAGAATATGACACATCGATCTATAGTAGTAATAAAAGAATTCATCCCAAGTTCGTATCTAGTAAGGATCGAGATTGTGACTTGAAGGTCATAATTTGGAGTCTAACCTGAGGTAGAGAGCAGGTGCACGATCGAGTACTGCTTGCAGTCAATAAGTCTAAGAGATAGACTTGAAGGAATATAGAAGTTATAAATTATTACCTAGGATGAAGAGATGACATATGGAGTCATTATACGAGCCCTATTTCTTTGATGATTCCGGGACGTAATCATCCTAAGGGGGAGATAATTGTAACGCCCGTAGATTCGGGCTAGTCAATTTAGAGGCAATAGGGGTCGAAAACGACTTTTCGACAAAAGATTATTTAGAATAAATACTCTTAACCAAATTTTAGAGTATGTCACAAGGTTTTCGTACATATAAAGAACGCCGAAATCCGAGTTATAACGAAGAAGTTATGACCCGTCGAAGTTTCGCGACGGAACCGACACGGCACCGGGAAGCATAAATAGTGAATTTATGATAGAGCGAGATTTATCCTTAGCGATCTAAACGAAAGTCGTAGATTATGTTAAACTAAGAACATCGATAAAAAGAACGCCTAAATCTGACTTCGTATGAAGAAGTTATGATTTTTCGAAGTTTCAGACTAGTAGTGTACAACCCGAAATTCGAATATTAGATCGAGCGGTTTTTAGCCAACATGACCTGAACAAGAATCGAAGATCTCGTTAAGAGTAGCGTAACGAGAAAAAGATGGGCGAAAACGGACGTCGGATGAAGAAGTTATGAGGATTTAACGGACCAATCCTGTCCCGGCCTGTTAATAATATAAAATTTAAAATCGAGTCAAAATTAGCCGACAGAGTCTAAACAAAAGTTGTAGATTATGTTCCCACCTTCGCGTGGATATAAATAACATCGAAAACGGAGCTCGTATGCGAATGTTATGATTTTTAGAAGTCGAGAAAGAAATTTGCGAAACTGAGATGACGTGGCAACATCCGGACCCTCCATCGCTAATCAGACCTCGCTTCGGATCATGCCACGAAGCCTTCACATTATGCCCCGCGTATGAGGTTCGGTACGCCCCGCGTACCTTCGGTCTTATCCGGGTCCTGTCCAAGTGCGAGCCAGCTGGATCATGCGTGTCTGCCTTATCCGAAGTTACGCCCCACGTAGCCAAGGATTAGGCCCAGCGTAGTCCGAGGCCTCGCATGGTATAAAAAGGGGCAAGGGCCTTCGTATTATTCACACAATTTTCCTTCTCTCTCTAGATTTCTTTCTCTCTCTAGGGTTTCTAACCCCCCCCCCCCTTAAGCCCTAGTTAAACCCCTTAGACCCCGAGGGAAGCCCCGAGGCTCCCGGAGTCCCGAGAAAAAGAGCCTTTCGGTTTCGAAACGCTGCTCCAATTAAGTTCCGGTTTTCGATAAAATTCGTTGTAAGTGTGCTACGCTTACGCAATTTTTAATATAGCTTTCAAATAATTATAGGAATGTTATTAGGTCCTTAAAATAATTATTTGGGCTATTATTATGAGTTATATTGAGTGTTATTAACGCTTAATAATAGTCAGACTAATTAATTTGTCATGGTTATCGGTAGACTAAACCCAAGTGGTGTTGGTACTAGGTTTTATCGAAGGAATCTCGTTTTGAGAGTATCAAAGCGATGTCTGAGTGCTGAGTCACCACCTTTCAAGTGAGTGCATAGTCTCTTTCATCTTACACATAGATATGAAGTATTTTATATAAACTACGTGCTATGTGTGCATAATATCTGAATACTTGTTGTCTATGCCGGATGAACACTTTATACATCTTTTAAAGGATTTAAACTGTAGATCTATTCTGTATATACGAATATGTTGGGTATGAGATGGGTAGATGAATGATGAGAGATAGAAGATGATGTGAGTATACATTGGCAACTATAGACTTAGTGCCTATTGGACAAACACCGGTAGCTATGGACTTAGTACCTGTTAGACGTTGGTAGCTATGGATTTAGTACCTGTTAGGAATTGGTAGCTGTGGACTTAGTACCTATTAGTTGGATGCTGGTAGATATGGATTTACTACCTGTTAGGAATTGGTAGCTATGGACTTAGTACCTATTAGATGAACACTGGTAGCTATGGATTTAGTACCCGATGAGTAGACTATAGCAGCTATGGAATTAGTGCTCTATGAATGAACATTGGCAGCTATGGATTTAGTGCATGTCCTATAACCGTGGAAGTAAGGGACTTCGGAATAAACGAATGCAGGATAGATGACTCTTAGGTTAATTCCTTAAGAGTAAAGAAGATAATGGAGATGGGTAATTGGGTGGATTGTTTGATTGTTTAACATAATAATTATATTATTGTGGGTTGAAAACCCTATGTACTCACCAGGTTTCCCAACCTGACCCACTTAGTTTATTTATATCACAGGTGTTGATATGAAGTCACTTTACACTGAGAGATTTAAAGAGATGTAGATCACTAGTGTAAACAAAGGTAAGTTCTATTTATGCTTATGTTTCTGTATTAACGATGACATCCCAAACGTTTTAAGATGAATAAAATACGTTTCTTCGAAAAGGTTTTAATAACGTATTTATCGTGTTTTTTCTGGGAACAAATTCCGCAACACTTTCATTAAAAGAAGTACTCTGATTTTTACAAAGCATAAACAAACTGGTCTTTTCTGGCAGTGATTTTGGGGATGTCACAGTTGGTATCAGAGCATTAGTTTAAGCGAACTAGGAATATGGATTTATTTCTAGACTTAAACTTAGAATGCTAAGCGATGATTGTGAGGTGTGAGCACTAGCTTATTTTAGGAATGATGCCTAAATTGCTTTTATGTGCTAAATGCTTTGTGCATGATATGTTGTTATTTGTTCGGATCTATGGTCTGTTGCCGACCGGATCTGGAAACCTTATGTGTTTAGGATTCTAAACGTACGACAACGATATTAGAACTAGCATGTAAACGTTTCGGGGTGATAAGGATGATTTAAGACGTCAATCATAAATTAAGATCTATTCACCTTATTCGGTGTATAGATCAAGATGGCAAGAACCCGTAGCGGAAACGTAAACGCAAATGGGAACAGAAACCAACCCCCAGTGGTTCAGCAAATACCTGTTGTAGAAGAAGTTGCGCCTGAGCCAGTCACCATGGCTGGAGTTCAAGCCATGATTCAGGCTATGTTTGTTGAACAAAGGGAAGAAATGAGACGGATGTTGAATAGGGACGAACCTATCGTACATGTTGAACCGACGGAGCCAATTCCCGAGCAATCTGAGGAAGGGAACTACAACCGCCAAGTGAGTCAAGTAGGGACTCAAGGTGAGCAAAGGGATGGCCCAGAAGGGAGAAACAACAAGGATGGGCGGATGTACAAGAATTTCTTGGGTGCAAAACCACCAAGTCTCTCAGGAAGCCCAAAGCCTGTTGAGATTATGGATTGGATCTCCGAGATGGAAATGGTGTTTGAGAGCTGCAACTGTAGCGAGAAACAAAAGACCGTTTTCGCCGTAAGACAGCTGAAAACTGGAGTCTTGAGCTGGTAGAAGCTATTGGCAGATACGATGCCACGAGGAAAAGCCATAAGGATGTCATGGGATGAGTTCTTGGAACAGTTGAAAATGCAGTACTACTCGGAGATAGATCTGATAGACCTAAACAACGAGTTTCAGAACCTGAAGAAAGGGGAGATAGATCTAATAAATGATTTTTGAAATCTTATATTTCTCATGTTTGCTTACAAAGTTGCAATGTTTTTGAAAATCTGATGTTTTGGATATTAGTGTTCTGAGCATTTTTGATCTGACTGAATTTAAATATGTAATTATGAAATTTCTAATTTTTTTTTGTTCATTTTCAGAGCACTTTGCATCAAATGGACTATTGTAGTGGATTGATAATTTTATTTTTTGCTTGAAGGCATTGTATTAAGTGTTTTTTTTTTGTAGATTTTCGTTTGTATTACCATGGATTTTACTTGACTATAAAATTTATTATCATTGTTATTTTGACCAAAACTATGGTTCGCAAAATAGTTGTATTCATTGTATGTCATTTCGTTTCATTTTCAACATAATTAGTTCCTAATGTTTTCTTTTAAAGCATTCTACTCTAAAAAAATTGCAATTATTGTTATCTTGCAATATAGTTGTAATCTATAAAATATAAGTATAGTGATTGCCAAATTTATAATTTCTCATTCTTACTCGTTTCTCAATGATGTAGTTTTTTGTTGTAGGTAATTTGGGTAGGTTTTTGTTTGATTTACAATGAAATTTGTTTGACTATAAAATTTTTCACCCTTTTTATGTATAATAGTTTTTATATACAAGGGCACTAAACTAATATCTCGCCTAGGGCATTGTAAATTAATGGACCGGCCGTGTGTGTGAGTGTGAGTTACTGTGTGTTTTAAGCTCTTGAAGGTGAAGGCATTTCATCAAATAGTTGGAAAAGGAAGGCAAGCTTGTGGATCTGAAGTTCTCTTGTGCTACAGAAGCTCCAGAAGGTAAAAAGCTTCAAACTTTATGCTTGTATGTTATAGATCTTGCAATGCTAGCTTTATGGAACCATTCCTTGTCCCAAAAGTCCCAAGTTGATGCATGATATGATTTGGACGAGATGAGCTGTCCTTTCATGCCCTTGAGGAGGTCCTAAGTGATAAAAATGATGTCCTAATAGCTAAATATGTCTCATGCATGGATTAGGAAGGTCTTAATGGATTAAGACCATGTGTTAAGAGCTTTATGGACGTCCAAAGTCTTAAAGTTCGTGACTTTATGGTTCAAAGACACATTTGGTTGATGGATCAGGTATTTGGGCTTAAGTGCTTAAGCCATTAAGCACTTATTAGGCTTTTGGCAAAACCCCGTATACATCCTGCGTAAATCCTGTACGCCCAGCGTACTGATTCAACCACCCCGATGGTGGTCAACGTTAGGAAGAGTATGCCCAGAGTACCAGAGGAGTACGCCCCGCGTACGTCCTCTGTTGGGCTTTTGTCAAATTGTGCTTCTGGATTGGGCCGCTTTTGACTAACTGGACTTGGGCCTTGTTGGGCCCTCTTAATAATTGCAAATGGGGCCAGTTTTGATAAGGGGTCCTATAATAAGGCCCAATTAGGAAGTTGTGCCCAATTGGGAAAATTGGGCGATTAATGGGCCTTAGATGTACGGACTTTAAGATTATGGATTTGGCAAATGGGCCTTGGCCCAATAAAGAGAAAGGACAAAGTGAAGTATGAGGACCCTTAGTCAATATTTACATTCCCATTTATTGACTTAATATTCGTTATTCGATAGTTTGGGATTGTGTTGAGACAACGATTCGGGAGTTCGATTCTTTACTTCAGTTCGACAGTTATGAGGTAAGTTTCCTCACTATATTCAAGGGTCTAAGGCACCAAGGCCGACCCTTTTGGATTTTTATTCGGATATGTTATATGCTTGAGTATTGTATGATCTGTTAGATCAGTATCCTTGTAGATAGGATGGTATATGTTTTTTTGATCTATTAGATTAGTATCCTGGTAGATAGGATGTTACATGTGGTTATGATCGGTTAGATCGGTTTGTCTGTCTATAGACTATTATTTGGTTATCTGTTATTTGTGCACATGTTTGGTTGATGGTTGAGGCTTATCTGCTTTGTGCGAAAGCCAATAGACCTGGGCATTCCAACCCGATGGTTGTGGGGCATAAGTATTCCATCCTAAGGATGATTGGACTCGTAGTATGTGGGCCTTCCAACCTATTGGTTGTGGGCCTGGGGTATTCCATCCCGAGGATGATTGGACCCATAGTATGTTGGCATTCCCACCGGATGATTGAGGGTCTGGGGTATTCCAACCCGATGGTTGACTGGATCCATAGTATGTATTTGTGATTATATGTGTATTATTGGGTCTATAGGTATTTTGGGGGAACTCACTAAGCTTCGGGCTTACAGTTTTAGTTTTGGTTTCAGGTACATCAGATGATCGCGGGAAGGCAAAGGCATGATGGTATAGCTCCTCATGTTTATGAATTGTTTCTGGGATACTCTGATATTATACTATTTTGAAAACAAGTTTTGTAATAATAAATGGTTTTGAAATATTTTGAAAATTTTCAAATTTGGCATGATTTTTGTGGATGTTACATCAACACCACCCATAATAGGTTGTATATGTTTACAAAACGACAACACGGATTGATCATCCACGTCGTTTGAGCGAAATTGTTGTAAGAATGTAACCATATGCTTCAAAGGCTCATAACCTTTCCATAAAATGTGTCAGTAAAATCGAAAGAGCCACAACTCTTGACCATGACAAATAAAGGCCTTAAAGGATCATAACCTTTCCCTCGAAATATACAATACCTAAGCCCTCAGGCCTCAAGATGACGATCTCGGCCTGGCTTAGATGACTAGGGTTGGAGTGCAATCCTCCTTGACTCAGGACTTAGAGAAAAGTCCCAAATAGGCAACATATAAAAACCCTTAGTTAAAAAAGGGTGCCCTAGCAAAATGAACTAGCCAGAGTTCATAACCAAAGGCCAACCAAGGCCTTGATCCTACAAGGGTAAACCCAAAACACTAAAAAGGAACAAACGCCAACCCCACCAAAGTGAGCTCCCAGGCTAAAGCCAAGAAACATGCTTTAGGCCCAGTGAATCTACCAAACAAGTGGGCATCATAACTAATTTCCCTCAATGCGGAACGAAAAAGCACAGTTTCCCCAAAGTCCAACATCAACCTTCAAGACAAACCTAAACCTAGGGTGGCCAACGTGAACCACCAGGGAAGACAAGAAAATGCAATAAACTAAGGAAAGTTATAACATTGAAAAGTAGGGAAGTTAAAATTGTCTTCCAGACAGCTCCCAGACATAGAAACGCCATGCAAAGCCCGATACAAATTCAAATATTACCTAATAACATTGTCTCACAAACACCAGAAAGATATAAACAATGTCTCCAACAACAAACAACAAAGGGGAAGTTCAAAATCACATACTGGGAGGAGTGGAAGATGGTCGAGCCCCAAAAGTGTCGGCCTCAAGATGTTTCCCTTCAGCGTCTGGACCGTTGCACAGATGACGAAGACCATCCATATCCAGCTCACCAAGGTGGAGTAAGGAGGCAAAATCAGTCTCCAGGAAAGACTTCACCTCCACATGTATTGCCTGAGTATGCTCCAAAAGGGTACTCGGCTCGCCATGCATGAATTTTCCGATTGAAATTTTCTCGCTAATCACTTGCTTACCACCCTCAACCTCGGTGGCCATGGAAGCTACCTCCATATGCCTTACACCCAAGGAAAATTCAGTGCTCTCAACCACCCTGTCTACTACCCGAACAACACCCTTCGGGAGCAACCACATCAAATCATCCTCCACAACCTTCCTCCTCATGCCCTCCCTCTCCAGTAGCCTACTAACATCCTCCACTTGATCCTCTAGCATCCTTTTCTCCTCCACCAAGACCTCGATTCTCTGAGAGAAACGTTCCACCGACCTGTCCAAAGTTGTCATCCTCTCTTCCAAAGATGCTTTTTCCCCATCCAAGAGATTGTCACACTCCTCAGACGTGCGCTTCTCCTCCTCCAAGCCCAAAAACTTCACCTTTAGCTCATCTCACTCGACCCTTACAGTGGCAATCTCTCAAGAGTCCGAACTAACCTGGAAAAGGCGTTGTGTAGTTGGAACCATGTAAGGGGCAACATGAGCAGCTGCGTACTGAAGGTTGTTAGACATACAGGAGTTGGAAAGGAGTTCGAGAGCTTTGATCGTAGTGGGAGGAAAGGCATGGCGACTCCATTTGTGCGTAGCAGAATGCTTCGTCAAGAGAGAATCTCTTTTAAGCTCCCACTTTGGCACATAGATGGCAGAAATCGCCGGAAGAGAAGAGGAAGAACCTGCAACAACTTAATCTCTCACCGGGACTGAAGTTGGGATGGCAAGGACTTTCTACATGTCATCTGAATCCAACCCAAAGATCCCCCCAGGGGTCGCGGCATCCTTGGGCTCCTCCTTGGGTTCATGAGGTTGTTTTGTCGCCTCTTTACTCATTCCCTCCGACAGTTTCAATGGGTCATCATCAGGAATGTTCATAACAATGTCGGACTCCCCCAAATGGAAGTCCAAAATTTTCATTTTATGAAGGCGTTGGATAAAAGAACTAACACCAGCACCCTCCGTAAGTGGGGAGTCCAACCAGGCCAACCGCTTCTTAGAATCCGAGCGCCTCTCCCTCGTCGCCAAATCAGTCGATGGCTCCTACTTATGATCGAAGGGCAAAGGATCATCGTGGGAGGCTCCTCTAACATGCGCATCAACCAACACTCAATCAGAAGAGGATCTGGATCCAGGTGGAAAAGCAATGAGAGAGCCAGCAAGAGCCAGGGCGCAGTTAGCACTGACCGGTGGAGGAAGCATCTCTACCTAGGGCACCTACCGGTATTGACAGGTGCCCTGAAAACGGCCCCTTAATTACATTTCAAAGGGGATAACCCTCTCACGACCTGCAAATAAACCAAGCCAACGCAGTTATGGACATGGGCTGAATTACTAGTCGCACAACGCACAGAAAAGCACAGGAAGACGGGAATTAACAAAGGGGAAGGAAAGGTACTTACCGTCCTTTTAAACATAGAATCGCGGCATCATTCTCCACGCCCTCCAAGTAGCACTCATACCGACGACGGCCATCATGCAGTCCTCCCAGTCCTCCTCGTTGAAAGAGATGGTTCTCAACGCCCCGGCCACAGTTTCGTTGGCCCCCTAGAGAGCAGGAATCCGATCAATGAAGTTGGTATGGTGAGGATAACCGTATCTAATCAAATCATGGTTCACCCACAGCCACTTGTCCTGCCAGTTTTTCTTGGGGCCCTTCTGATTAATGATGAACACATGGATTCCCCACTGCTGAGAGAACGTATGCACCCCAGACTTAGTCGATGAGTTGAAGAAGTACTTGAAATCCCTGCACGCCATTTTGAAGCCGACGATCTTGTTGACAGCATTAGGAGTCAGATCGTCGATAGAAAAACTGTGACACATAATATCATCGAAAAATAGGACATGGGAAGTCGGAGCCCCACCTCAAAGATTGGTATGGGGACTCTGACCTCCATCTCCAGCGGACGGGAAAAGATAGCCCCCTTCTCAGGGAATTCCACCCCATGCTCGAGAAGAAAACTGAAACATTCTTGAAGATTGGCAAACTCACTCGGAGAAGGGCGATGTTTTGGGTAGCCATTGTTCGTCGACAAGAAAAGACGAGAATAGAGAAGAAAATGAAAAGAGTAGAAAGAAGTAAGAAGTAGCAGAAGTAAGACAAAGTGAAAACAAGGAAACCAACACAAATGAAGGAGTTTAAAATGCAGGTGGGAAGCCCAAGCGGTTATAATGATGAAATCGTCTTCGCAGACGTCTCGGTCACGTCAGTAGTCACCAAGAGCCATCTCCACCAAACACGTGTCTAGATTTAAGCTAGAACAACACAACTACCTTAAGCAAACGATGACGTCTACTAACCTAGGCGACTCTTTAACGTATCCTACTAGGAATATGCCAAATATAACAGAGTCGTCATCTCTTAGACGACTTAGTCAAAGGGCGACACATACCTAGCGTTGAGGATGGGTCTTTGCCCTTGGCGCCTCACGTTTATTCCTTGGCGCCCAAGAGCTAAAGCTAACTCCAAAACAAAACAGTATCAATTGCCTCCCAGAGTGACAGGTGTAATGATCAGGGCACTAGCCTCTGAGAATTATGCACCAATAACAGTTAACCACTAGTGGAGCACAATCTGTTAATAGGACGCATCTGCGTCCTGTTGAATCAGAAGGGACAAAAGGGTATTGTCGGGATCTTGTCCCCGCCACAGCAAGTATAAATAGAGTCTTTCTCCTCCAAGAGAACGGATCGCCTCTCTCATACTTTTCAGCTAAAACCATATCCTCTCCCCCAATTACTAACCAGACCGTCGGAGCTTCGTTTCGGGATCCCCTCCAAGACGTTGATTGACGACCTTTTTCTCTGTGACTCTCAGCTTTAACTCCACCAAGGTCACCGGAGACGGCGTTAAGTTCGAGGAACATATCACAACAATACGTATTTAAACGAATAAGTATGTTTTTAGATGTATAAATACATTTAAAATATATTTATTTATTTCAAATCGTATATTTGAGCTTTAATATATATATATATATATATATATATATATATATATATATATATATATATATATATATAAAGGAATGGTTTAACAATAGTATTGTATTCATGTTTCACAATTTGATCACACTAGTTTGCGTTTCATAGTTTTTGCACAATATTTTCATCTTTTGGCATGTTTTACTATTTGTTTTCAAACCCGTCAGTTTTTTATTCTTATTAATATATATATATATATATATATATATATATATATATATATATATATATATATATATAAACCTAAACAGTATAGTTTTTGATTTTAAAGTTTTTCCACATAGGTTTTGAATTTTTGCTGATTTAGTCTTTATAGTTTTGTAATGTATAGAAAATGTCTATGTAAAGTTCTTTTTTATATAAAAACAATTCATATGTTTAAGATTTTTGTATGTTGATATCTTTGATCCTTGTGTAGAAAAAATTGTAAAACTTGTCCCCGTAATTTACAAAAAATGTCCTCGTGCGGTTTTTTTATAGAAAAGATCTATGTGTTTAAAATATTACAAATCCGTACCTGATAAAAAATTTGCAGATTACTCCCACCGCATGCCCTCGACTTCATCCCCTGCGAAGCGGGGTGTAGGCATTTTCTAGTTTATAAAAAATATATCTACACATTTATAAAAATATATAATAACTTCTTAGTAGTAGTTATTATATATAATAATAATAATAATAACAATAATAATAATAATAATCAAAAAATAAAAAAGTATTAATTAAATAATAATAATAATAATAATAACAACAATAACAACAACAACAACAACAATAATAATAATAATAAGAGTAAATTACAGTTTTGGTCTATATGGTTTGTCTTTACTATCACTATTGCATTCCTAGGATTGACTTGGACTGTGGAATTGTACCTTTAGGTAATGACTAAGATGTCATTAGGTTGCCAACATATGTTGGAAAGAATAAGGAAATTCGAGTTTATTCAGAACATAGGTCAAGTAAATATTTGATGTCTCCTACAAAAGTGGTTATTGAGGAGATTGAGGATAACCCTTCACCAGAATTGCATATAGGTAGGAAAAAGATGAAAGAGAGTGGGTCATGTAGTAAGAAGAACGATTTTGACCTCAATATCCCAAATCCAAGCTCATTGGCATTTGTTTTCTATAATAACCAAGAGCAACAAAAACCCAATACTTCTGACCCATATGAAAATGTCCCATGTGTACAACCTATAAATGAACCTGAGTCAGTGGAACAAGATGAAAGAATTGGTAACATTGAAATGGATTTCCTTGATCCATTGTTTGATATTGGGACAAAATATGAGCCTTACAATGGTAATATAGAAGAGGATTATGAGGTTGTGTTAGGGTGCAAATTCATGCTTGGATGTTGCTTTACCCACTTGTATGTGTAATGGGTTGCCTTTCCTTTATAAGGAAGTGAGTTACTCTCATTTTATGAAAAGGAACCATTTTGAGTGTTAGGCTAGAGAGGGAAACTTTGTACAAACCCATTTGTATATTCTTTTTAGATCTAATATGAGCTTACAAAAATTTATTTACTCCTTGTGTTCTTGATTTTGCATGATGATTCACTAAATCTTTTCTATTCTGCACATGTCATCTTAATCATCACCACTACAATTGGTATCAGAGCGGGTGTTCTTGATTTGATCAAAGAATTGATCCTTGATGGCTATCTTGATTTGGTGATTCTTCATGTTCTTGTTGATCTTCGTGTTTAGAGAGTGTTTTGTGCTCTAGAAATCGAATTTTTCTTGATTTGATCCATAATTCGACTTTCTCTCTCTAGAATACTAGTTTGTATCACTTTTTCTCTTTAGAAAACCCATTCAAAATCACTTTCTCTCTCTAGAAGTTTGCTAGTACTTGCAATTATAGAGAAATGGATGATACATAGTAAAGATGTTCAAGGTGAATGCACTTTTGAATATCTTCTTTATAGCTTGACTGTTGGGTTGAAAAGTGAATGTGATATCGTTGTAAATGGAGAAAAGAATGAAGTTGGATAATTAATTAGCTGTCCAATTTATCAAACCAAAGATTTTTTTGATCATTTGGTTACAACATATCAAAAGACACGAAGAAATAGAAGAGATGGAAAAGTCATAAAAGGAATTCCTCATGTTGAATGCAAATATGGAAGCAATAAACTTGAATATTATGCAGATTTTCGTGAAGCTCGGGAAGGTGTTCTTGATGATGATCATGATGTTCAAGAAAAAGGAGTTCAAGTTGATTTTCGTGATGAAAAAGTTTTTTGCTTAATTGGAGCTCAAAATGATGATATTTTGTGTTCTTGTGATTCGTTTGAAGGTATGATTCCTTATTGGAAGCCGATGATCCAAGAAATTAACAAATATCAAACTCCAAAAGATTTGATTCAAAATCACAAAGTTCAAGTTGTGGAAAGTGGGTTTGTTCATGAGATCAAGTCTTCAAGATGCAAAAAGAAGAGAAAGAAAAAGAAGAAGAAGATTAATCACAAAAATAAACGGGTTTACTCACAAAAATCGTCAAATGTTGTGAAGCCGAAATCTGTGAAACAAATTTAGGTTCCAAAGCAACAATCTCTAACGGTTGCATTGAATTTGAAGTCAAAACTCAAATGTGTTGGTGGTTTTTTTGAAGATGTTCTTGGATCGTTGAAGAACACGAAGAATACGAAGAACGAGTTGTACATCACGCAAAGTGGGTGGTACAATGTTTGATTTGGAAATTTTCTCATTCCAACAAAAGAACCTAGCTCTTCTAAATTCAATTCGTCCGTTGTAAACGGAACTCAATTCGTCAAAAAGGTATGACGAATTCTCAAATGGACTCCAAAATGTCTATGATTTCAATTCGTGCGTTGCGTTTTTTATTTTTAATCGTTTTGACTCGTTGGATATAATCCGTTTCAAACCCATTGTTGATCCAATCAATTTATTTTAGATTAATCCAAAAATCAAAATCATATTCTTAAAATCTCTTTTTAATTTCGACATCAATATTTTTTTCCGAATTATTCGAAATATTCACTGCTCATCCAGGATTTTTTTTTTTCTTTTTGGAAGCCCAATCAAATCCTACTTGAGCCCAAACTCTAAATCTGTTACTGTTCCCACTTCGAAATTGATTTATCATCGCCTTTATTATCTTGTATCATTCCTTTATATCACTAAGTTTGACTTTGATACTCTTGAGTTCGTCTTTATTCAATTGTGAATGATAAATGATGATGCTGAGCATCAATAGTCTCAAAATCGGATGTGTGGTTGACTCAACTTAAAATTGATCTTGATTAGCAGTCAATGATGATTTCCAAAAGTCAAAATTGTTTTTTGATTTGTAAAAGTTGAGATGATTGTGAAGAGGTGATTTCAAAGGTTGATTTGATATATGAGATTGAATCGAGATCTGGACTTCGATGGGTTGAAGGTTGATAGGGAAGATATTGATTCCGTGGACAAAGAACAGATGAAGAACTCGTTGATATTGTTGTTAATCGAGTGGCTGGGAGAATTGATGAATTTTGGGATCGAATTGGTGTTGGGAAGTCGATTTCGATGTGTTTGAAGAAAGTGAGATCGATTTCGAAGGCGTGATGATTTCAAATTGATTTGAGTTGGCTATTTGGAGTCAAAATTAATTTGACTGCTCTTGATGTATTTCGATGTTGATTTTGGTTGATACTTGGGTATTGATATCGATTGTTGATTGGGGACAAAGAGACTTATTGGAGTCGAATGTTGTAATTCGATATGCGACTACTTTTGGTTCGATATCGTTGATTGAAATGTCGATAGTTTGTTTGGAAGAGAAACATATTTTGACTGATGATGCAGTGATTCTTCGCATCTGGGAATCGATTGGAATTGATGGGTTTTGTTAACGAAGTGTTGATGTAGACTGATTTTAAGGACATTGTGATGAATAAGCGAAGCACGAAAGCGGGTTTCTCTTGATTTTAAGGGCATTGTCGATTTTGAAAATTGGATTTCAGAACGAACAAAGAAGGTTATTATTTGATGGTTCTACAAGACTTCACATCGATGTATTCGAAGGGTAGACAGGATTTAACACGAAGGGTGTTAACTGATTAACGAAGCCAACATTAAATTGACGCAAACATACGAAATCTTCAACAATTAGTAACACAAATAGGGATGAAACCAATATGTTACGAATACTATCCCTGAAGTTTCGAACACATGGCAATATTTGTCCAGTATCGAAAGTTTGAAGATAATACAGATTTTTCGAAATGAGTATATGCAGTTTCGCAATGTTGACAACAATCACCCATTTTCGAAATTGAGCTAATTTTCTGAGAAAATGAAGATTTTACAGTTCTGCTCCTTGTAGTTTGTGCGAATTTACGTTTTATCCCCAGTTTCACATATTTGGCTGTTTTTGGCGCAATAGGTCCCTACAGAATTCAGAAAATGTCAATTTTTACCCGGTTTTTGAAAAATCTTGCAACTTTCACTCAAAAAGTCAAAATTTTTCATAAACTGGAAATTTTTTTGTGGTTTTTTCGTGATTGTTTTTCCGTGCAAGATTTTTGGTGATTCATTTTTGGTACACATCAAGGGGGAGTATTGTATTGTTCATTCCTCAAGCGCTTCTCACCTTAATGGGTTTTATAATCATTTTTTGATTATAAAAGGGGGAGAATTATGGGTATTTGAAGCGGGTTTCTCGGATATTCGTTTGCGGATTTGAAGACCGGTTTTAATTCGAGGGGGATTTTTGGTCTTGATCGCGCTAGCTCGTTGGAGACTGAAGCCGAGGCATCCAATCCTAACTTTAAGGTGGAGAATGCTAGGGTGCAAATTCATGCTTGGGTGAAACTTTACCCACTTGTATGTGTAATGGGTTGCCTTTCATTTTTAAGGATGTGAGTGGCACTCATTTTATGAAAAGGAACCATTTGGAGTGTTAGAATAGAGAGAGAGAAACTTTGTACAACCCTATTTGTATATTCTTTCTAGATCTAATATGAGCTTACAAAGATTTATTTACTCCTTGTGTTCTTGATTAATTGCATGATGATTCATTAGATCTTTTCTATTCCGCACATGTTATCTTAATCAACACAACTACACATTGATTCTTGAGCGAATGGGGGAAACATTTGGAAAAACCAAAATGATATGGACGTGAGTGATGGTTCTAATTCTGATAAGGTTGGTGGGTCTAGCAGTGATAATGACTTTCTTATGAATGAAAAAAGACCTAGTGGTTGACTATGAGGTTGCCATGTCATAGTTTCATAGTGTGGTTGATACAAATGTCGAATGGATAGAAAAGAATAAAAAGAAAAAGCCAATGGATGTAGATGATGAGGAAGAAGAGATGGAAGTAATTGATGAAGACAATTTTGATTTTGCTGGTTATGAAGAGGATAAGAGAGCAAGGTTGTTGAAAGACTTGACTAGGCCAAAATGTTGTCAGATGGTAAGGTGCACGGGAGTGAATTTAATGTGGGTCAAACTTGTCAAACAAAGAAGGAAGTCACATGCTTGGTGAAGGAACATGCTTTACAGACTCAGGGGGACCTACACACAGAAAAAATGATAAGAAAAGGGTAAGGTAGTGTGCAGAGGTGTTACTCCAGAATTTAACTCTAGTGCGTTGTTGGGATGTAATAAAGGTACGTGTAGTTCTGTAAATAAAGAAAAAGGATATTATCCTTGCGTTTTGTTGGTTTCTAGGCCATTAGACATTGATATTTGGACTATGAAAGTTTATGAAGAGAAAAATTATTGCTTGCGTACAAAAGATCTTAAGAGTAACACCCAGAGTTTCATAGCTAAAAAAATTACTTCTCAAACACAGATGAATCCTACTTGTCCAACACATGTTTTACAACAGCAGTTTTAGACGAAATATGGTGTTGGGGTTTCAAAAAGCAAAATTTTCAAAGCGAAGGCCATACCTCAACAACAACTACATGGCGACCAAACATTAATTGGAAACTATGAAATTCAAAAGAATTTATGTTTGTCTTGGTGCATTGAAAACACGGTTTCAAAGAATCACAAAGAGAAATACTTGGTCGTGAAGGGTCATTCATGAAAGGCCCTTACCCTAGCCAGCTTTTGATTGCAATTGCTGTTGACTCAAACAATGGTATGCTCCTTGTTTCATATGCAATTATTGAAGCAAAGAATTTGAAGTCATGGTCATGGTTTTTAGAATGTTTGGGTGAAGATCTAGATGATATCAACATACCTAATATGTTCAAAACGGACATGTTAAGCTGTGTTAATACTATGAAGTCCTAAAAAGTATGTATGGGATGCATTTTATGATAGCGTATTAGTATAGTTTGTTCGTAAAATCCTACAGATTATAAGAATAAGGGGATTAATTTAGAAATCCTCTAGATTTCCGAATGATAATGAAGGTGATTGGTTCATAAAACCCTAGATTTCCAAATGATAGAAAGGGGACCTTAATTGTTAATGAATTGTAAGTGTTTTAAAATGTATATATGGATTCTAAAGTGCTAGGTTGCTGTAGCAAATCTGGAGAATGTCCTTCAATCTCTAAAAAATTCAACCGTTGTAGTCTGTCAAACTCCTTGCTCAGGGTTGGTTATGCACATGTCTGGTTATGCAGCTACCTGACCATAAATAACATATGTGTGCTTTACAGATTTATTTATGGTATGACTTATGTACGGTATATACCTAATTAAGGCGTCTGAACTAAAGGGTTGAGTTGGTAGTTCTATTTGAAGGGATGTTTAAAATTTTATCAAGTATTCTCATCGTGGGTCATAGTATATATAAACTCATATATATTATGGTTGGTGGGGTTTGTAGTATTATTAAATTTTGTTTTGTACTTCCCCACTACCGGGCACAGTCGACGGCCATACATGAAGCACCGTAAGTAGTCGAGAAGTAGTGTCATTATTAATAATACTTTTATTAGAAGCTAGTTTGTTATAGTTGTATTCCTCTTTCGAGGATACGAGTTCTCTATAGCCAATTTAGCTCTGATACCATTCTGTCACACCCACATCCAAGGCGGAACATGCCGGGAGTGTGACTAAGTTCATGGATCACAAATAAATTGAATATATAGCACAAGTACAACGATAAACAAAACAACATTTGTATTCCATCACTAAGTTTGAATACAGGGTTCTTACAGATAATAATAGTATAGTAGTTTCCTTAAACATGTAGGCAGATAACAAAAACTAGATAGCTAGGTCGTTTGTAATCCACGACTAATCTTCCTTCTAAAAGTCTGTCTAATGATCCCCTGAGAATACATGTAAGTTTGAGGGTCAATACAAAGGTTGTGAGCGTTACATATATTCTGCTAATCGCAGTAATACTTTTTAAAAGTCCAAAAAGTATTTTCTTTGTATATATAACAACAGTTAAAATAGTGTTTTCAATTAGTCTTTAAAAGTCGTAATGTATAGTGTGTATAAGTAAATCCATACATAAAACTGTGTTTGTAATGAATCTTAGGAAGCCAAAATGTTATGTTTCATAAGTAATTTCATACTTACAATTGTTTTTAAAGCAACCAAGGCCATGGTTGTATGGATAACGGATGCACAGACACACGGATATACGGATAAAGTCATATGCCAAGGTTGTACTTAACAACCGCATATACGAATAAACGGATAAACGACAAGTATATTTGATAAGTATATATGTAAAAGTGTACGAAACTTGTTTAAATAGTTGATAAAACTTAGAATAGTGCACACAAGCACATATAAGAGCCTAAGATACAAGTTCTATAACTTGTATAAACATATAAACTTATATATTTTTTTTGTATCTACGAGGTATATTGAAACTAACAAGTTGATAATCGTCTATACAGTCATAGCACATTTGTAGTCGGAATGTATATATTACTTTTACTAGTTATATTATTTTAACAACATAACATATGTAAATATTGATGTTTAAAATGATTTTGTTTACTTATAACATATATGAATTTCGACAAATATTTCAAAAGCTAGAAACGTGTTTACACAAAATAATGATAATTCATGTGTATTTTGTTAGATAAATATTACTTAGTATACGTACTACCATGTACAAACGAGGGCCGGACATGAAACACCAGAGGGCAAGACCATTTTAGCATTTAAGCCGTTCTGAAATCCAACAAACCTATGTTTCCCTTCAAACCAGATTCCCCGTACCGTATGTAATATAGTAGTAAGTAATATTTTGGTGTGATTTATATTGCATAAAAATGATGATGTTGTTTGTATAAACAAAGCATTTAGAATATATATATATATATATATATATATATATATATATATATATATATAATATTACAAGTAGTACATGTATTTCCCCCCGAAAATATGTAAAAGTGAGGCCATAACACTAAGCTTGATGAGTGGTTATCGAGTTTCGAGTATTGGATGCGAGAGCCGAGATGTATTGTTGTGAATTCGAAATTCCAAGATTAGTTTAATTTTGATGAAGGGAGAGGTGATAGGAGGATCCTATGATAATGGGAGACATCCAAAGTGGTAGAAATTCTGAGGTGCAGAAGTTCTGAGGTGCAAAGGATCTGAGGCTTGTTGAAATTATGAAGCTATAGAAATCTGAGATGAAAAATGATCCAAAATTAAGAAAATCTGAAACTGGTAGTGAGGTCCAAAGTGGAAGGTCTGAAGTTGAAGCAGACCGATTCTGAAGTGGGACTGAATTCCAAAGTGTGCAGAATCTGACGCCGAAGAAGTCTGAAGCTTTCTTGATCCGAAGTAGAAGGGGATCCGAAGCTGATATAATTCTGAAGCGGAAGAGGGAAATTTCGAAATTGGCAGAAAATCCGAAGTTGGCTGGTTGTTCTTGGTTTTCTTCTTCTGTTTCGAGTTGATTTCAACGAAGGGAGAGGTGGGAAGATGTTGGTGTTTAATGGAGAGATTATGAGGGTTGCATAGGGTGGTTTTTGTGTGTCACTAAGAGAGAGATAGAAAGTAAATGGAGGGAGAGATTGCAAGACACTTGGGATAGATTTAGGAGATATTTGTAAGAGGCTTGAGAGGTTAGGAAGAAAGGAAGGGAGAGAGAGAGAGAGAGGATGGTGATCAAGGTTGAGAAATATATTGGAGAGCTAGTGTTTTAGTGTTGAAGATGGAGTGCCAAGGCCTATATTTATAGTTTTCAAGAAGCCTTCATGCATCATGTAAGTTTGGATACTTACACACTCTATGCCACCTTGCTTGTACTTATGAGGTAGTGTGTAAAAAGGAAGTAGATGATGGATGGAATGAGCTATTCATGTGGGGGAAAAGCAAGAAAGAAGTTGGACCTTTTTCTTCTTCAAATCCTAGTGGGTCCAACCTAAAACTTACACCCTTATTAATGGCTCAAAAGCACACATAATCGAGTGCATCGGGATCCGGATGTCGAGAATATTTTTCGAACATACCGATAGATTGGATTTAACTCCAGGATTTCAAAAACTCAAACGGACTAATTTTTGGGGTTACGGAACTCCGGGAAATTGTGTTTTGGTCTAAGCGGCCCATGGTATTCGTTTTCGCGACTTTTGTAAATATTTTTGCGAAAAATATTTTGAGTATGAAATTAAATAATAGACTATAGTATGATTTCAAAAACGTTCTAAAAAATTTCGTCGGTAATGCTTAAGTGCCTCAACAGTGTGAAATAGTTACTTAAAATAGGTAAAACCAGTGCTATACCAGTTTGACTTCTTAAAGCTGTCGTATCTTTTGCATACGAACTCCTTTTTGGACATTTTTTTTATATTCTTGACCTCAGGGAAACACGTAGTATGAGACTAAAATAATTGCTTCGCTTAAAATGACTTTTTACAAATTTTCAGTTTTTCAGACATATTCCTATGGTTATAGTTTGTGCGATTTGATTCGTTATACATTTGAAAGTATGATATCATCTGGTATCGTATGATAATTAGAATGAACTTACTTGTCCTTCTTAACATGCACTAGAACTCAGTAATTCGGATTAACATGAGCTTCACGGTGAATTGTCGGCTATAATTTTTGCTCTAAATTTTGGGATGTCACATTACCTCCCCGTTAAAGGAAATTCTTTCCCAAAATTTAGTTCGTACTGGTAGTACAAGGGCTTTGATAAATAGTAATGTATTTTTGTGGTCCTTGATCCATGCCTGGTCCTTCTATATTTTCCATGTGTATATAAGTCGTATATAATCAAGGTTGAATAGACGATTGAATAAGTGATTCTACCTTAAGCTCACAACCAAACAAGGAACAGGAAGTAAAGCGGAGCCACAAATCCTAAGTTTATAGAATCTTAATTATATACAGCCCTAACGTATACACTTAGCAAGCATAGATTACCAGGAAGGGTCCTTAGTTTCTATATGAATGACGTGATTATTCAAGGTGAGAAGACAATCAGTGAGTGCTTTTGCCATATCTACTGTGTCAGTTTCATTAAGTTTTCGGAATTTATGTTTTGTTGTGTTTTGAAACCTATGGTCGATAAAGCTTTAATCGACACCAGTATTAATTGATACTGAAGCCTAGTCATTGTTGCAATGAAACGTACCAATAACCATAGGTGGTTCCAGGGGAGCCTCTCCTGTAGTGATCATAAGTGCCCTTCAATTTCCAACCTAATTCTTTAGTTGCGGGCAGTCCTTCCTAAAATGCCCTGGTTGGTTGCATTCAAAATAGTTACGGCTTCCTCCTGCCGTAGTGGTTGGGGTTCTTCTACAATACCCCAAGATGTGACCTCTCATGTTACATTTGTTGCAGATCACTTCCCTGTAATTCCCATCATGGTGTAAATTTCACTCTATACAATGAGGTAAAGTCCTAGTGTAGGACTTAGTTGGGGTAGGAGTATTGGTAATTACGGAATAGACAGCCAATGGTTCTGCTTCAGCCTTGTGATGCTTGGAGTCCTCCTTTTTCCCCATAAAACTTCCTTTTAGTGATTCCATTGTGCTTCTTCTCTGCTGGTAGGGTCATGGTACCCTGTTGGACACATTGTTCAGTCAACTGATAGGCTAATTGCTTAGCACTATCGAAAGTGAAGGGTCTAGATGCAGTAACCAGACCTTGAACAAGTGAACCTAGTCCCCAAATGTACCTTTCGATCTTCTTGTCTTATAGGGTCACCATTCCCAGGAAAAGGTTTGCAAGGTCATTGAATCGGGAGCTGTAGGCAGCTACTTCTGATCCTTTCATAATAAGATTCCATAGTTCCTGCTCTAGAGCATGTATCTCTTTTCGGGGACAATACTCCTTGGTCATTATCTGTTTCAGGGATTCCCAGCCCATGGCATAAGCTTTAGTGATCCCCATGGACTTTGCATGGTTATTCCACCAAGTTAAGGCAGAGTCTATTAGCGTGTAGGTAGCATACTTAACCCTGCAGTCATATGGGCAAGAGCTGATGTGAAAAGACATCCTCAGTCTTTTCTATCCAACACGACAGGCAAACAACTCCTTCAGTGTTGTAGAAGGATCGAGGTTTGCAGCCCATGAAATCCTTATAGCAGCAGTTTCTTGTGTTTGTTTTGGTGAATTGTGGGAGTTCCACTTCCACTATTCCTGGTGTTTCTATTTTGGGTTGCTTCATATGCTACCAAGGCTGTAGCAATTCCTTGTGAGAGCATGTTATGTATCATAGTGGAATCCATCTGGAATGTAGGGTTTACATTCGTTGCATTAATAGGTTCTTCATCGTTCAGAATTTCAACCGAGGGTTGAGTTATTTGTGGGGCTTCCCTCTGGTTGCCTCGGGGAGTTGGTGGTGGACGAACTCACGATTCCTTTCGAGGGGCATATTGTCCTAATATGTTCAAAATGGACATGTTAAGTTGTGTTAATACTATGAAGTCCTAACAAGTATGTATGGGATGTATTTTATGATAATGTATTAGTATAGTTTATTCTTAAATTCCTACAGATTATAAGAAGAAGGGGATTGATTTAGAAATCCTCTAGATTTCCAAATGATATGGAGAAGGTGATTGGTTTAGAAATCCTCTAGATTTCTAAATGATAGAAAAGGGACCTTAATTGCTAATGAATTGTAAGTGTTTTAAAATGTATATATGGATTCTAAGGTATTAGGTTGCTGTAGTGAATTTGGAGAACATCCTTCAATCTCTAAAACTTTCAACCGTTGTAGTCTGTCAAACTCATTGCTCAGGGTTGGTTATGCACCGGCCTGGCCATAAATAACATAGGTGTGCATTCCAAATTTATTTATGGTATTACTTATGTACGGTACTAACCCTAATTAAGGTGTCTGACCTAAAGGGTTGAGTTGGTAGTTCTATTTGAAGGGATGTTTAAAATTTTATTAAGTATTCTCATCGTGGTTAGAGTATATATAAACACTTATATATTATAGTTGGTGGGGTTTGTAGTATTATTAACTTTTGTTTTGTACTTCCCGACTACTAGGCACAGATGAGGGCTAGACATGAAGCACTATAAGTAGTCGAGAAGTAGTGTCATTATTAATAATACTTTTTATTAGAAGCTAGTTTGCTATAGATGTATTCCTCTTTCGATGATACAAGTTCTCTATAGCCAATTTAGCTTTGATACCATTCTGTCACACCCCTGGCCAAGGCAAAACATGTTGGGAGTGCAACTAAGTTCATGGATCACAGAACGTTGAATATAGGGTTCTTACAGATAATAATAGCATAGTAGTTGCCTTAAACAGGTAGGCAGATAACAAATACTAGATAGCTAGGTCGTTTGTAATCCACGACTAATCTTCCGTCTGAAAGCTTGTCTAATGATCCCCTGAGAATACATGTAAGTTTGAGGGTCAACACAAAGGTTGGTGAGCATTACAGGTTTTATGTTAACCACAATAATACTTTTTAAAAGTCCAAAAAGTATTTTCTTTGTATGTATAACAACAGTTAAGTTTGCAATGAGTCTTTAAAAGCCAAAATGTATGGTTTGTATAAGTAAATCCATAAAATTGTGTTTGTAATGAATCTTACAAAGCCAAAACGTTATGTTTCATAAGTAATTCCATACTTACAATTGTTTTGAAAGAGACCAAGACCATGGTTGTACGGATAAGGGTAAACATACATACAAATATACGAATAAAGTCATCTGCCAAGTTTGTACTTAACAATCGCAGATACGATAAACGGATAAATGACAAGTATATTTGATAAACGTATACGTAAAAGTGTACGGTGCTTGCTTAAATAGTTGATAAAACTTGGGATAGTCTACACAAGCACATATAAGAGTCTAAGATACAAGTTCTATAACTTGTATAAATATATAAACTTATATATTTTTGTGTATCTACGAGGTATATTGAAACTACCAAGTTGATAACCGTCTATATAGTCATAACACATTTGTAGTCGGAATGTATATGTTATTTTTACTAGTTATGTTATTTTAACAACATAACATATGTAAATATTCATGTTTAAAACAATTTTGTTTACTTATAACATATAAGTATTTAAACAAATATTTCACAAGCTTGAAAGTTGTTTACACAAAATAATGATAATTCATGTGTATTTTGTATGATAAGTATGACTTAGTACACGTACTACCATGTACAGACGAGGGCCAGACATGAAACACCAGAGGGCAGGATCAGTTTAACATTTAAGCCGTTCTGAAATCCAACAACCCTATGCGGCCCTTCAAAGCAGATTCTCCGTACCGTAAGTAGTAAAGTAGTAAGTAATAAATTTGTGCCATTTTTGTTGCATAAAAATGATGATGTTTTTTGTATAAACAATGCATTTAGAAATATATATATATATATATATATATATATATATATATATATATATATATATATATATATTACAAGTAGTGCATGTATCCCCCCCCCCCCCCCCCCCCCGACAATATGTAAAAGTTGGGTCGTAACACTCACTTTAATGTACGGTTATTGAGTTTCGAGTATTGGATGCGAGAGCCGGGATGTATTGTTGTGAATTTGAAATTCCAAGATTAGCTTAATTTTGATTATGGGAGAGGTGATAGGAGGATCCTATGATGATGGGAGACATCCAAAATGTCAGAAATTTCGAGGTGCAAAAGATTTGAGGCTTGTTAAAAATTCGAAAGCTATAGAAATCCAAGGTGAAAAATGATCCAAAATTGAGAAAATCTGAAACTCGTGGTGAGGTTCGAAGTCAGTAGTGTCTGAAGCTGAAGCAGACAGATTCCGAATGGGGTCTGAATTCCGAAGTGTGCAGAAATCTGAAGTTGAAGAAGTCCGAAGCTTGTTGGGTTCGAAGTAGAAGGGGATTTGAACCTGATAGAATTTCGAAGTTGAAGAGGGAAATTCCGAAATTGGAACAAATTCCGAAGTTGGCAGGTTGTTCTTGGTTTTCTTCTTTTATTTCGAGCTGATTTGAACAAAGGGAAAGGTAGGATGATGTTGGTGTTTAACGAAGAGATTATAAGGGCTGTATAGGGTGGTTTTTTTTTTGTGTCACTAAGAGAGATAGAAAGTATAAGGAGGGAGAGATTGCAAGAGACTTGGGAGAGATTTAGGAGAGATTTATAAGAGGCTTGAGAGGTTAGAAAGAAAGGAAGAGATAGAGAGAGAAGTTAGTCATGTGGTGAGAAAAGCAAGAGAGAAGCTGGTCACGTGGGAGAAAAGCTAGAGAGAAGCTGGACCTTTTTCTTCTTCAAATCCTACTGTATCCCACCTAAAAGTTACACCCTGATTAATGGCACAAAAGCATACATAATCGGGTGCGTCGGGATCCGAATGTTGAGAATATTTTTCCAACGTACCGATAGATTGGATTTAATTCCAAGATTCAAAAACTCAAGCAGACTAATTTTTGGGGTTACGGAACTCCGGGAAATTAGCTTTGAAGTTTTGTGTCTAAACGGCTCATGGTGTTCGTTTTCGCGACTTTTGTAAATATTGTTGCTAAAAATATTTTTAGTATGAAATTAAATAATAGATTATAGTCTGATTTCAAAAATGTTCTCAAAAATCTCATCAGTAATGCTTAAGTGTCTCAACGGTATGAAATAATTTACTTAGAACAGGTAAAACCAGTGTTATATCGGTTTGACTTCTTAAAACTGTGGTATCTTTTGCATACAAACTCCTTTTTGGACGTTCTTTATATTTTTGGACTCAGGGAAACACGTACTATGAGACTAGAATAATTTCTTCGCTTAAAATAACTTTTTACAAATTTTCAGTTTTGCAGGCATATTCCAAAGGTTACAGTTTGTGCGGTTTGATTCGTTATACATTTGAAAGTGTGATATCATCTGGTATCGTATAATAGTTAGAATAAACTTACTTGTCCTTCTTAAGATGCAATAAAAATCAGTAATTCGGATTAACATGAGTTTCACTATCAATTGGTCGGCTATAATTTTTGCCCTAAGTTCCAAGATGTCATAGATTTAAATACACAAATGAGTATTCTAGCCTAGTGGTAGAGTTGTTTCTTAGAGCTGTTGTTTTGCGAGGGTTCAAATCTTTTCATCTTCATTACTTCACATTCTAGTCTATTCTTAAATAAATGACAACAAACTACCATGTCAACAAAAAATGAACAATACATGGCACGCCACCTAGTCATGTAATTGAAAGTTACTCGGGAAACCTTCTATAGGGGCTTTAATGAACCTAAAAGACTTCAAATGGTAAAAACAAATATCTTGAAAACTTAAAACTTAAACGGCTTTTTGGCTATTTTAATATGTTTTGGTTTTAAATCGGATGGACTTCATCTAATAAGGACAAAACACATACAATCCTCATCGGGTTTTTAATCTGACAGCCCTTTTGGGTTTAAGGCCAAATCAGATGCGACTTTCGGGTTCTCCATTGGGTTTGAAGATTTTTTCAACGCCTACGTGAACCACTCCATATAGCCCAAGTTTCATTTGCAACAAAATAAAACAAAAATTGTTTGCTAGTTGCTATATTATATGATTTACATAACATTAAAAAACAAACAAATAAACCTATTTATGCATAAACTTAGTATAGATTGTGTCAAAAGGTGTAATAAAAGTTTGAATAAATCGGACGCAAAGCTAAAGTACCATACAAGTCAAGCTTGTCCATCAATCTACCACTTAAATGAGAGAACAAACATAAAAGTCGGACACAAAGCTTTTGAGACTTCTAAAAAAAATAATATATGAAGCTATGCCAAAAAAAAAAAAAAAAAAAAAAAACTACCATGAACGAAAAATCAACAAAGGAGTCCTACGCCAAACTCCTCATCTACCATCCCAGTTGCCTTTTCATCTTCATCCGCCTCTTCGTCCTCACATGGCCGGAACAAGTAAAACATCACCATACAAAACACGAGACTGACGGTTTCTTCTGCCGCATTAATCATCCATGGGTTCTTGTAAACTACAAAGGTAGCGAATGCACTAACAATAATCCTCGTAAATAGCACATATGCAAAAACCAGCAACACAAATGATCCCAAGTTCGCCATATTTCTAGCAGCATTCCTGTCAGTCTCACAAGTCTTTTTCAACAAGATAAGTGACCCCACAAAAGGGATGAAAATAGCAAGGCAAAACACGAAATCTATAGAAATAAAATCCAACTGCCAATTATTCAACCGGTCTTCGTTATAAAGGCCGGTTACCCCTCCCTTGATAGAACATACATTAGCCAAAACTTGAAGTAAGATAACAATCAACAAAAACAGCTTTTCCTTTGCATGCAAAAAAGGGTTCCACAAACACCATCCCATACCAATTAACGCGATCAGGGTGTACAAAAGTACACACCTGACAACCTGAAATATGTAAACCAAGACATCCATTCCTTGACGAGTGCCGGTAACCTTCTGGTAATGTAGATCAACCTCAGCACAGATAAAGTGTCCGATAGTAATAACAAGCAAAACACCCATTAGTAAATGAATCATGTGAAAACGACGCTGGTTCTTGACGCATACAGAGATCCAAAACCGTAGAAAACTGAGATAAAGAACCGAGAAGATGAAGTAAACAGACGGGAGGTGTGTTAGTCCAGCTGATAAATAGTCTTTGGTGGTGCCGTCATCCAAGTTGTAGAGCTCGGTGCGGCCGTCAATCGACACAAGGGATTGGCGGTTGCAGTTGGCGAAGTAGAGTGAATACACTCCTGGAGATGACACTGGGTACGATGTGTTGAAAGAAGACCGGAGATTCTGGAAAGTGAAGAGGAGTGAGATGAATTTGTTATTCAGAACGCACAAACTAGGGTTTCGTTTGAATTCGAGAAAGTATTCGTTTAGCAAATCATGCGAGAGAAGGAAGAAACCGATTCGTGAAGTATCGGTTTGCGATATAGAGGATGTGACAGATACGGACGATATTTCAAAGGAGACGTGACCGGTATCTGAAAATACGAACTCCGACAAGCGGATCTTATGTTGGCCACTGGATCTGATATTCAAAGATATGATATCCGCCGCGGATGGTGCAATAAAGTGGAGGACGAGCAGGAGAACAACCATCATCATTTTTTTTAAACTCATCCTTTCGGATTCGCTGGTGGTTGGTGACGGCGAAGGAAGGTGAGAGTAACAGGATGAATGGTAACACCTCTTTATTTATAATTTATTTAAAAGAAAACTCTACAAAAACCCTACATGTCAACAAAACCATTATGTTATCTTTAAATATTATTTAAAAATAACATGAGATAAATAATATATTTTTTTGTGTAATTTTAAATGTGAACTATATTTATTATCTTTGGTGAAACTTCTTATTTGAAATTTAAAAGTTTCTTTGTTTTTTTTTCCAATTTTTCTTGAAAAATAATTGAAATAATTGAATTTTTTATTATAAAATAATTTCACTCCTTTTTTTTACAGATATTCATTTTATTAAGCAGTAATAATAATATCAAAGAGTTTAATTCACAAAGAAAACAACGAGGACCATCAATTGTATTTTAATTTTATGTTTTTCATTCTTAGATTAAATTAGTATATCGTTTTCTCCAAATAGAATTGAAACATAATTATATTTAATTATAGAATGTTAAAATTCATCAATTAAAACATATCATTATATTTATATACGAGATATCAGTTTCTCTGATGAATATTGTTTCTAATTTAATACTCTTATTTATATTTTCTTGTTTTAAAATTCAAACCCGTTTAGCTTTTTTATTATTTATTTATTTTTTTCTTTTTTTGAAAAAGCTCATTAAATAAGCATATACAATTTAATCTAATATGTAACATTTCGTTTATTAAATAAATAAACAGATAAAATAAATAAATGAATAGTAGCCCTAAATGTGGAATAAATTAGCAAGGCGTTGGTTTGGGAGAAGGGGGAGGGGGGGGGGGTTAAAAAGTCATAATTGAGAGTTTGGGGTTAAAATGTAATTTCCAGATTTATTTGTAAATAATTTTAAAGGTTGAGGGTTCTTTAGTTAATTATGGGTTTAATTTGAAAGAATTTTTGAAGACAGGGGTTGCATAGTAATTATTAGGACTTAAATTGAAAGGACTTTGGAGTGATGGGGGCTAAATGGTAAATTTTGGATTTAATTTGAAAAGTTTTGGAGGAGGAGGGGCTGAACTCGAGAAAATGAAAAATGTTTGAAAGGATCACGTGTTTAGACTCGGGCCCCCTTCCTTTCCCACTTCAGGATACTTCATCAGGTATCTTCAACCTTAAACCTAATATGATGCAGCAGCTTCCACCACCATGTGAACCCTCTTCAACCGTCACCGCTTAACGGAGATCGACTGCCACAGCCGCTGCCGGTAATACCTACTGCCAACGAAGCCGGAAGCCCCGGAGCCAAATCTTGCATGTCGCCCGAAGATCGTCGATGACCGAAGGAGGGCTATATCGTCGTCGTGTGAGGGTCGTGAGTCAACTAGCATAACACGATAAGTCCACCACAACCTACCTTTTTCTCTTTCTCGTTCTTTTCCGTGAATGCGACGTCGGAATCGTCATTACTGTCAAGGGCCACCATTTTTATCCTTTTTGGCGACATCTACCGCCTAGGCGGTGGCTGTATGGGTGTGTATTCGAGCATGCTAGTTGCTTTCAGTATTTACTGTGTAGTATGCATGATTTTTGGCTGGAAACCCACCGCCACTACCATAAGGTGGTGGCTGCCACCGCTTGTTGCCGCCTGTCATCGCATGGGTGGCTGTATGTACGTCGTTTGGTGTGTTTGTGTGTACGTTTCCTTTATAATGGGTTGTTTATTGGGTGATTTGGTCAGAGAAAAGTCAAGGAAAACCACCACCACCACCATAAAGTGGTGGCTGTCGTCGTGAGCTGCCGTCGACCCCACCGCCCGAGGTGGCAGTGGGTGGTGCTCGATATAATGAAACCCGAATCATCCTTATAGTTTGATCTTGGACTTCGTTGACTTGTGTTTGGGTTGTAAACCCTAATTAGGGTTTAGAAAACCCTAATTTTGGAAATGATAGTTTGGGATTTGCTGGGACCCGAGTTTGGACTATTAGATTGGAATTTTGAATTATGTTCGACTATATTGTATGAATGTCCTAGTGGAGTGATGAATTTAATGGATGAAGTCCTTAATGGGTTAAGTAAGAACACTTAACCTTAATCGTCATTTTATGTGAAAACCCTAATTATGATTGGGCTTCAAGTTGGGCCTTTCTTTTGGGCTTACGTGTTTGGATTCATCTTGGGCCATCTGACAGCAAGTATATGGACTACTATATTTGGATGGGCCTTAGGGTAAGGCCTATGTATTGGGTTTCTGCCCAATTTGGAAAATTGGTCTACCATTGGGCCTTAGTTGATGATGTGACTCTTGGGCCTTCAGAGTATGAGTTGGCCCTTGGTCTTGGACCAACTATGTTAGTGGTAGAATGGTGCTTTACCCCCAAGTGTGGATTTATGGTTATACATTGAAACCCAAATGGTTAATTAGGTTTTGTTTTGATGATTGACAGTTTCGGAATCTATCATCCAGTAGCCAGGGATTTATGCGTAGGACTTCAGCAGTGCGAGGTGAGTTCCACCTGGTCTGAACAGGTCAAAGGCACCAATGTCGGCTCGTATAGTTTGTATGTTCTTGATAGGAACACAGAGTGTGGGCGGGGCCCGTATCTCATTATTACTCGAGTATAGATATCAGTTAGATTGTTGGATTGCTATACTTGTTGTCTGTGTGATACATGTATGTGTTGTTAGGAATGTGAGTGTGGGCGAGGCCCATATCCCATAGTCAGTAGAGTGTGGCGGGGCCCATATCTCATAGTTAGTTGAGTGTATCTGGGGCCCGTATCTTATAGAGTGTGGGCGAGGCCCGTATCTCATTATTAGCTGAGTGTGGGCGGGGCCCATATCTCATAGTATTATTTGAGTATGTATATAGGATTGTTTGATAGATTTGGCTATACTTGTTGTATGTGTGATACTTGTATGTATGTTTAGTAGTTGAGTGTGGGTGGGGCCCGTATCTTATAGTTAGCCAAGTGTGAGAAGGGCATGTATCTCGTAGTTAGCCGAGTGTGGGTGGGGCCCGTATCTCGTAGTCAACGGAGTGTGGGCGGGGCCCGTATCTCGTAGTCAGCGGAGTGTGGGTGGGGTCTGTATCTCCTTGAATGTGGGTGGGGCCCGTATCTTCTAGTAGCATGATTATGTGTATGGTATGTGGTAGTTTGGGGAAACTCACTAAGCTTCGTGCTTATAGTTTTCAGTTCGTTTCAGGTACTTTTGGTAGCAAGGGGAAGAGCTAGGGATGATTGCAGTGCACACACCATTTGTTTAGCCTGAGATGTTTATAATGTGATATATACGACAAATGTTTATGATATTTGAGTTACACGACTTATGATTTTTATATGATGTTTGATAACTATGGTTTTCTTAATGATTTTAAAATGAAAATTTTGGACTGAATTTTTGGGATGTTTCATAATCCCGTTAAATCAGCAAAATATTTGAGAGTCAAAATTAAAGTTAATATTATTCATAATTTATCTCCCAGTATGTCCCACGTAAAATAAATCAAGTTGAGATGATGGTTTGAATTTTAAAACACATTAAATAAGCAAGTCAATTAATTTGAAATTTTGAATCAATATAACTGATATCTTTTTTTCCATATGAATAGCCGAAAATCTCCAAGATGATATCTTAGAATCCCAATTTTTTGGAAAATAATGATTTTCTTATTCAAAAACACCCTATATATATGATTACATTGAAGTTGTTATTCTTATGATTTTGGATTGAGTCCTACGATTTATAGTGTTCTTCTTCAGCAGTTTTCTTCTCCAATTCTTTTTCTAGGTTCTTTCTTTACTATTCTCTTTCTTCTTCTCCAATTTATCGCATTTCCTCTATTCTTATTACCTGTTATTATTGTATTCATGTTGAGAGGCCATGAAAAAAAATTAATCAATCTACTTTAAGCATATCAGTGTAACGGAGGGATTCGCTAGGTAAAACCCTTGCATTAAACTCCCTTTTACCCTTGGACTAGACCGGAGTACGTTAGGCGTACACAAGGTACGCATGGCTTACTCCCATGTATGCACAGATCGGGGGTGTCCCCTGCGTATGTCGGGCGTACCCATGCGTATGTGGGGCGTATGCAAGCCAGGGGCAAACCCTGATTTTTAGGGTTTTCACCCTATTTAAACACATTAAGCCATTCACCCTCTTTACCTTATCAACCCCCATTTCCTTTTATGCTAATCTTGAAACCCTTGCCACCTTGAAGAGCATTCTTGAGCTTACTAAGAGTTTTGGGTGTTCCTTTTGTGATTTTGAAGAATAAGGAGGCTTGAGGAGAAGCAAAGGACATGAAGAAGCTTGTAGATCCAGAGGTTGTGCATCATTTCTATCCCATTGGAGGTATAAAGTCTGAAACTTGTTCATTCTAAGCTTAGATCCAGATTTAGGGAAGAACTTAGCAACTTTTGGTCCCATAGTTTCGTCTTTTGGAGTATGGGCTACTCCGGACCATTTGAGATGTCCTTTTGGAATCTTGGGGTGCATGAAGTCATAAAAACTGTATATTGTAGGTTAAGACTCAACCATGCATGAGTTGGTGACCACATAAGGGAGATAAAAGGCTTAATCCATGATTTGAGTCCCATTAAGTCATGCAAAAACATAAAGTTTGCAACTTTATGGATTAAGACACTTTTATGAGCTTGGATCTAAATTTTGGACATTAAAGCTTAATAGGTTAAGACACTGGAACGTTTTTAGGCTAACTGACCAGTATGTCGGGCGTACTGGGCCAGTGCCCCGATTCCGGATCAACAGCGTATGTTGGGCGTATGAGCCATGTACGTCATACATATGTAGTCTGTAGGCTTAAGGGATTTTGGGCTCGAGTTTTGTTGGGCTTTTTGCCTTGTTTAGGTTTGGGCCTCAGACTATTGGGCCGACATTGGGCCTTAGGGTCTTTTAGTTGGGCTTGGAATACATTTTGGGCTAGTTTGGATTTGGGGGGATAGGCCCAATAAGGCAAGGGTTAAGCAACCCTTTGCCTTAAAAGTCAAGATTTGGGGTTTGGACCCTCGGGTTGGGTTATTGACCTAATTTCTAATTAGAGTTTTATATTTGTGATTTAGAGAGAGGATTTTGCGAGTCATCCGCTCGAGTGTGATTTGATACCTTCAATCTGAGGTGAGTTTCCTTCACTTTATTCGTGGGTCGAAGGCACCAATGTCAGCCCACTCGATTATGTTTGTAGTATGATGGTTGTCTTCATGATAGTTGTCCTTTATGCCTATATTTGCTTGATGTCCTTGTGACACTTTTTTAGTGGCAGGAGTGAAATAGACCCAATACTGGTTGAAAGAGACCGCAGGGGTTGAAAAATACCCAATACCGGTTGAAAGGGACCGAAGGGGTTGAAATATATCCGGTACCAGTTGAAAGAGACCGAAAGGGCTGAAATATACCCAATACCAGTTGAAAGAAACCGAAGGGGTTGCGAGCACATGGATATGCTTTGTTGGGTCAAAAATATGGTTTATACTTTACTTTTCTAGGCAATTATATTTTTTCAGTCTGGTTTACGGCTATATGCGTGTTTACGGCCGTGAATCCATTTGCGGTTGTTTGTCTCATATAAATAGTGTTAGTAGAGTCATAAGAGTGTGTAAGGCTAGGAGAGAGTGTACGGTCTAGATGAGCTTAAGTGTGTGTATTCTAAGGTGTTCTAGAGAGAGAAAAGAGAGAGAAGAACTAGTGTGTGTGTGTGTGTACTATGTGTATGGAGCATCATTCTATTCATTGAATACATCATAGATTCACTTATTCTTCTTCTCCTTCTCTTTTATTTTGATCTGACATCATCCGTTTGATTGGGATTCCGCACCATCAAACGGATTTGATTGATACACAAGTGAATTGGGGACTTACAAGTGGTATCAGATCTTGGATTGTATCAATAAAAATTTTCAGATCTGGAGCGTATTTGATCTAATTTTTGAAGGATTTTTGCGTTTTTGGATAGATCTTGGCAAAATAGGGGGTTTGTTCTTCGCGTTTTTCATAAAAATGAGTATTTGATCGAGTTTCGGAGCAAAAAGAGACGAAAGTTTTTCACGTCATCTGAAGCAGTGTTCATGGCCCTTGAAGGGTTTATGGTCGTAATCAGTGGCTAGGGTTTCTCGGCGACGGCCGTAATCATGAATTAGGGTTTCTCGTTCGTTTACGGCTCACGAGAGTTTGCGGTCATCGGACAGTTCCCGACCCAGCCCATGTTCGACCCACTTTCATTCAGCATTCAGCAGGCTCATTCAGCGTTCAGCAGCTTCGTTCAACATTCAAAAATATTTGGGGTTGCCAAGATTCGAACTCACGTGACTCCCTTCCTCAAACCAGCGTCTTACCATCTGATCTAGCATATGCCACGCTAATAATCTTTTGTTTTTAAATCTTAAGGATTCGCTTTCTCGGTTTCTACTTTCGCATTTTTAACACTTTCAGCCCAAAAATTATTTTTTTTTATTTTCAAAATTTCAAAATCCATTTTCAACCAAAAAAAATTTTATTTTTTAATTTCTGTCTTTCTAAATTTACTTTTGACCTAAAATTTTGACTTTGAATTTAAAGTTTGACCTTTGAATTTCTCGTTTAACTTTCAAATTCTCAAATTTAGCTTTTCGGTTTGACTTTTAAATTTGACTTTTAAGTTTGATTTTCTAAATTGGACTTTTAAGGTTGACTTTTGAGTTTTTAGTCAAAGGGCATTTTTGATAAAAATGAGTACCACATTCCTCCCAGTTAATGACTTTTCATGTACTCCATCTTGTGAAACTACTATTATGTTTCTTCGTGAACAAATTGATTTGTTAAAAAGAGAAAATGAGGAACTTAAATATGCAGGGTACCAACTTAGGAAAGGCCATAAACCATTGAAAGAACAACTAGAGGCAAAGACTGAGGACTTTAGGAAATTACAAGCAGAGTACAATGACAAGTGTATCCATTATAGATATCTTATGAAAGATTTTGATGCTGTGACTATCGAACTTCATGCATTAAAAACCAAATATAAAGATGATGAATTCAACTTTAAAAAGTTTGATGTGTCAAGTGAGGTAGTTGTGTCCATGATTGATATCTGTTTAAAATTTAAAGATAATCAAACCAAGGGTCTAGGGTATTACAGTGTACCACCTCCCTTCAATGACAATTATAACCAACCCCTTAAGACCAATGAGGAAGAAATTCCTGCTTAGTCTGGCTCACTCCCTGAACCAACTTCAGTTAAAAATGAACAATCTTGGCCAACTGAGAATGTTGAGGTGAACGTTTCTGATGCATCTACTTCATGTCCAGGTAAAGTAGTAGAGGATGATGACAAGAAGAACATAACTAATTCTAGTTCTACAAATTATGTTGACTGTCAAACAAATGACTCCTTAAACTCTGAATCTGCTGCTTCTAACTCAGTTACTTCTAAACCTACTGTTGGAAAATACAAGCCACCAAAATAAGCGAAACCGAATACTTGCTGCAAGTGTGCTTGTGGGAACAATAAGAAACAAGGCAAGGACACGCCACCATGGGAAGGAAGAAAAAACTTCCCAGTGAAGAAAAATACATGTTTTCATTGTGGAACACCTGGACACATTGCCAGAAATTGTCCTAATCGCACATACATTCCCTATTACGCACAAGGCTGGCAGAATGCGCCAAGAGGGAGATTCTCCAAAGGAAATCATTTGAGGTCACAATCGCGAAATGGCGAAAGGAATGTGAAGAAGGCCTAGAATCAAAATCCCAAGGTCAAGAAGGGATTGCCAGCTAAGAAGTCCAATTCAAGAGATGCTCAAACGAAACCAAGATCGGCTAGGTCAAAGTCATCTCAACGGCCGACTTCAAGTTCAAAATCAAGTGTCGAGGCACCCATCCGATCCAACAAGAAATGGGTTAAACCCTACTACATATGGGTACCAAAGGTTCACTCTCCCAGATCTTCTAATGATTCTAATATTTCTACATCTTCTGTGGATCTCGGTGCTTAATTTAGTGGACAATAATACCAGTGGTCGTCATCAGCTAAATGGTATATTTAGAAAAATTTGTCGATATCCTTCATGTTTAAGTGGACCATAATACCGACAATTGACTAAATTTATTCATGTACGTGAGGGTACTGATAAACAACGTTAAAACTATCTCACACTTTGATCGAAATTATTTTTATTTTTGTTAAATTTGTTCATAGTTTTCCTTTATGCACAAATTTAGGGGGAGAATTAAAAAAAAAAATCAAAAATCAAACAAAAATTAAAAAAATCAAAAATCCAAAATATTCTTGTTTCTATTTTTATTTTTCCAGAAAATATGAAAAATCCAAAAATATTGTGTGCTAAGTTTTCATTTAGTTTTTTTTGTCTTGAAAAGTGAATTCAGATATAGATGAAACTCATGGAGTCTGTGTCAAATATTTTTGAGCCAAGGCTTCGTTAGTGATCGTCGAAGAATTCCCATTCGAAGGAGCAAGAAATGAAGATTATTCTTTCAACATTCAATCCTTCAACCCCAGAAGCAAGGTGAAGCTGTTCTTGAAGATTATGTGACAAATTGCAATGAAGCCTCCTCAATTAATTTGTTGCTATCTATGAACCTGCTAAAGTGATCTAGAAGTTTAGATCTCTCTATTGTTCTCTCTAATGATTCTCAAGCTGAAAGAGCTATCTTTCAAAAATTAGTACATCAAGCCTCCTCACCCAACGTTCATTTAAAGTCAAATTTTGAAGAAAAGCCCAACTGATCAAGATGAAGTCATTTATTGAAGATTCATCAAGTGCATCTTGAAGCTGTGAAGAAATTGAATATAAACGCTGAAGCCAAACTCCCAATGAAGATTGACAAGAAAAGCCAGCTACAATTTTGGGGGGAGTTTGTTGGGTCAATTAGAAAAAAAGCTATAAACCAATGGGGAGATTGTTGGGTTAAAAATATGGTATACGCTTTACTTTTCTAGGCAATTATATTTTTTTAGTTTAGTTTACGACTGTATGGGTATTTACATCCGTGAACGTGTTTACGGACGTGAATCCTTTTGCGGTTTTTTGTCTCATATAAATAGTGTTAGTAAAGTCATAAGAGTGTGTAAGGCTAGGAGAGAGTGTATGTTCTAGAGGAGCTTAAGTATATGTATTCTAAGGTGTTCTAGAGAGAGAAAAGAGAGAGAAGAACTAGTGTGTATGTACTATGTGTATGGAGCATCATTCTATTCATTGAATACATCATAGATTAACTTATTCTTCTTCTCCTTCTCTTCTGTTTTGATCTGGCATCATCCATTTGATTGAGATTCCGCACAATCAAAGGGATCTGATTGATACACAAGTGAATTGGGGACTTACAATGACTGTTATGTTTGGTATGGGGTATCTTGGGGGAACTCACTAAGCTTTGTGCTTACATTTTTCAGTTTACGTTTCATATACTTCCAGCTCGTAAAGGAAAGGCCCAACTTGATCGCACCGCATCCACCTAGGATTTTCCGCATTACATGATTTTGGGATTTTGTACTCTGATAATATGTTAATATGAGATACTCTCGACTATTTTTACATGATTACCGAATGGTTGAAATGAATTTGAAAAGTGAAAATTTTATTTGAATTTTTGACGTTTTACAATTGGTTTCATTCATTTAGTTACAGAAACAAAATTATATCCTTTATATCGATTTTTTAAGGTCTTGACATATGTTTATTTGCGAGTGTGTGTCTAATCAATGTTATATCCTCCCTTTGCAACATTCCTGAAACTTGTGTAATCAATGTTTTTAGTATGTGAGGGTTATCAAATGTAATCATGAATGAAATATAATGATATATATATATATATATATATATATATATATATATATATATATATATATATATATATATCAATGAATGGAATTGGTATATCTCTATACACCACATAAACAAAATACTCCTCTATATTGAATATTATTTGCATGATGAATGATGTCGGAAAAAAATCTATGTATATGTTCTCTTTACCTGAAATACCCCTACCCATACCATTGTTGCCCCTTTCTACTGCTAAAAATTTTTTCTTTAATATTTTACTCATTTTAAATTGTGAATATCATAGTATTCAGGGGCAATATGGTCATTTTGGCTGTCACACTAAATGAGTAATGGTAGATACTTCTTTATACGTTTTCTGATGAGCATAAGCAAAAACTATTTATACCTACTTTATTGTCAGGTTTGCATTATGAGGTTTTTTAAAAGTATATAACATCATTCATATTTGGATGATAAGAATTTTATTTTAATTTTAAAATTTTGATTTTGATTACATACAAAAGGCTTTCTACATTATATGTTTTAAACTAAATTACATTCGGTGTCCTTGAGTTATATCAAAAGTTACAAATTTCGTCCCTAAAACTAAATTTTCACTTTGACCCTATGATTTTGAATTGTTCCTATTTTTCCTATTTTACCAGGTCCATATTACTGGGTTAACTCACATGTGCTTAACAATCATTAGGTTTTTCACAAATAGAAACATGGTTCAACGCAACATTACCTTGATAGACCAACTTGATGTTTCAAAAAGCTAATTTACCATGAGAGAAAGAATAATCTGTCTCATAAAACATATTGCTTATGGATCTTAAACAAAGACTTAAAAAATTGTTATGATTCTCATTGATGAACATTTAATAATAATTTTTTCTATTTATGAATTTTCTTACAATTTCATTCTAACCACATAACAATATATAAACTGGTTTTTTGTGCATTTAGGGAAGGAAGATCGAGGCAGAGTTTACTAATATATGGGTTGAAAGATTTGAAAATTCGCTTCATGAGGATGATTGTTAATACATCCAAAATCCACAACTTGGTCTTAATTAAAACAAAAGTAGTTTTGTTGATAATGAAACACAAACTCAATATTTATATCATAACCAAAGTTACACCATGGAATGAGTAGACTATATCACTTTATGGATTTTCTTTTTCAAACTTCAACGCCATTTTGGATGGTGCCTTTGTTGAGAACACGCATGTTGGTTGGTTTATGTTACAATCTAACGATATATATATATATATATATATATATATATATATATATATATATATATATATATATATATATATATATATATATATATATATATAACGATATTATGTTATTTACCATCATTCACAATACCGAAACTGTTATACTGATCTTCCATATTTTTTTTATCTTATATAATAGATGCTATTGGAGATGTTGTGAGATGCTTCCCAATGTAAACCCTTATGACCAAGAAAAACAGATTATCTTAGAGAGTCAATTTGAGCTTGGAAGATCTAGAGTATGTTTACTTTTCAAAATTTTGTGTCAAATTTTACTTTATAATGTCATTTTTTATTGTGTATATATATATATATATATATATATATATATATATATATATATTTGGTTTTTGTAGAAGCAAACAAATAAATGTAACACTCAGGGATGGGTATGCACAATAGTTTGCTAACTATTTGGAAAATAACAAACAAACTCGTATGGTAGTTATTATTCAGTGTGGAAAAATATCTTATTATAAAAGTTTTTCATTACTCTGATTAACAACTTACACCTTAAAAAAATTTCAAAATATCATTCTTCCTTTTACTATAAATGAATATATATTTATAGTAACCTTATTATGCATCATTTCATAACGTTTCTCTGTCACAAATTGTTTCACTACGACTAGGATCTTCATCAATGATCCTATTAAGGAGATTCTTACATTCAAGGAGAAGTTAGATAAATTCCTTATTATTTTGTTTGCATATTATTATTGTTTTACTCCTATTTTAAAGCAACCAAAATAACATCTTTATTATGATATTTATTTCTATGAAAATTGTGTTGTTTGATTGATAGGTTACATATATGGGTTTTTTTTCTTGTAATTTGATTTTGACAAGTTTGATCTAAATTTGATAATTGAAGTAGGTAGTAAAGATATGTGTAAGCGATTTTGAATTTGTATTACCCTCCAAAAATAAATCGCAGCCTCACATATCGTAGCCTCATATCTTAGTATGTCGTAGCATTTTCCCAAATTCAACTACAAGAAGTCATGGATGCACTTCTTGAACCAATACACTAAGCTGAATTTCATTTGTTAGTTGGACGCAGTGACTAAAATGCAAGATTTATGAAAGTTCATTATTATTTATTAGTGTTAACCTTTGGCAAATTATGAAACTAATATTATATTTTTTTTTCATAACATGTTTTTTTTGTAGTAATTTAATTGATCAAAAGATATGTATATGTGATTGGGTGTAGCCTAAAAAATCATTTTTTAATTCTTATAAGGAAAAAATACTTTAGAAATTGACCAAATTACAATGTCTGAATTTGATGTTTATGGTTATGGCAATGCACTTAAATTGTAATGTTATATCGAATTTCTTTGCAGAATTTAACGTTGCTGGTACATATAACAACTTATTGCTGCTTTTGATTTTACATGACCAATATGAAAAGAGCCATACGAGCCTCCATGAAGGTTGCTACAACGAACAAAATCAATTCATTAAGGTACTATATAACATGTTTTAATCAATGAGTCGTATCATGTTGTGATAAAACGAAGATCACGTGGATCATTTATGTTAAAAATTATTGTATTAGAAAATGCTCTAATGTAAACATTAAATATTTTTATTTAATAAGTTTGGTTCAAAAACTATAAAAATGAATCTAACTAACATCTTTTTATTAAAATTTCATCTAAGACAATGTCACGTATTAATGTGATATGTATTTAATTTATGTTTCCCATGTTCAATGCATGTCATAATCTAGTTTTTATATCAAATAAAACTATTTTATTTGTTGATCATGTCTAAAATAATATTTGGTAACCGGCAAACCTTTGCAATCATGTTACCTAGAATTTGTGAATTTTAAAAAAAAATCCAACATATTATCCTCTTATATGTGGATTTAGAGATGTCAACGGGGGAAAATGGGATGGGTAGTTGCATCCCCCACCCCGACCACAAAATTCCCCCATACAGCCATTCCCCTGCCCCCGACCACGTCCCCAAAATTTCCAGCCTTTCCACCCCGCCCACGCCCCCGAATTGTTGGATTACCTCAGCCCACGCCCTCGTTCCCCAACCCCTGATTGATTTTGGGTTGACTTTTTTTTTTTGAGCTAAAAGAAGTTCTTTTTTGGGCTAATAGAAGTTCTTTTTTAGGATAAAAAACTATTTTATAGATAAAAAAATAATTATTTATGACAAAAATTTACATCTTAAAACAAAAATGTTATGACATATCAAAAACATTATACTTGAAACTTAAAATCATGATTTTTTGTTGAATTTTGACAACTCAAAATCATGTTATTTTTTATTATATATATATATATATATATATATATATACATATATATATATATATATATATATATATGTATATATATATATATATATATATATATATATATATATATATATATATATATATATCTTAACGGGGTCCCCATCGGGGTTTCGGAACGGGATTGTCTACTCTCACCCCTACCCCCGAAGTTTAAATAGGGATTAACACTGCCCCTGCCCCCGCCCCCAACCCTGATTTTTTTAAACAAATACCCTCATACGGGATCGGGGCCGAAATGGACTTTTTGACATCCCTATATGGATTAACCATTATGATATTCTCTTGTACAATATAACCATTTAAGTTTATGATTTTATATAATAAAACCCCTTTATGTTCTGATTTTGTACAAAAATTAATTATCTTTCCTTTTATTCCACATATTTTTCTCTTGAGAAAAAATGATCGATAAACTTTTCATTGATTCTAGAAATAAATTACAGGTTATAAATAATACAAACTAACCCCAAGGCTACTTGATCTCGACCAAATTGAATATCAGAACTTCTTGATATACGAAGTTGATAAGTTTTTAGACTTGTTGCAACACCACTATCACTCTCAACACATGTTGGTCGTATCTTAAATAAATACAGTTGATCATGCTATATTTATGTCAGGTGTGATTAAATCACTGTCTAGGTTTTACTGTAGTGTCCAACCTCTAAATACTTATGTTTTGTTCTTCTTGTAATACTTGTTCTAGTATGTATGCATGCTTGTATACTTTTCATAAAATACTTATATTTTAAAAGTATACTTTTAGCCAGAGCACTTCGGCCCTTTGTATTTATAGTTGTATATCTTCTTATGGGTTGATATACTGAGTTCACTATAAACAATGCTCTATACCAATCTGTCACACCCACAAACCGAGACAACGGAAACGTTCGGGGGCGGAGGACATCATGTACAATATCATCACAATTAAATTACAGTAATCAAAGAAACAACAACCATTGTATTGATAATATAGTGTTTACATTGTATTTGAAACATAGCTTGAATGACTCTAAATGTATATAGTAAAAATTCAGACTAGAAGCTATTATGCTCCGTCTTCTTGAAAACATGTGCGAGTACCTGCCTACTGCTTTCCTAAGAATACAAGCAATTTTGAAAGTGTATCAGCATTTAAGTTGGTGAGTTCATAAGCATTTTGTTTTAGAAAATAAGTTCTTTGTTCCTTGAATATGTTTGAGTGATCCTCCAGAAAATCCTGTATTTTCTTAGTAAAATGGAATGTAGTCTTGGTCCCTTCAGACCAAAATGTATAAATGTTATCGTATTCTTGAGTAGCAATTTACGTAGATTTTAAATTTGTATAAAAACCATTTGGATATATGATTTATGAAATTAAAGTTGTTCTGTATTTGAAAACAGTGCAACACAGTTTTATGATGATACAACCCTTATGTATGCATGCTCTTAGGTAAAAGTTACTCCAGATATGTAAGTTTCTGTGTCATTAACTAGTGTACTCCTAGAAGGACCTATAACTTCCTTCTATAATCCCCCAATGTATAAAGTTATATACAAATTAAGATCGACTAACCGTTGAATATAATGGGTCTGCCCTAAGCCCAAAACCAAACAAGGAATAGGATCTAAGGACGACCCATCCATTTCCATGTCAATCGTGTCTAAATTTTATATAACCCTGCCGTATACACGTAGTAACTATGGATGGAATCTAACCATTCTAGAAGAAATGTAGTCTTAACTACCCTAGACTGATAAGAGTGAGTGTTTGTTCTTGTAAATAGTATGCTACCGTAGTGCATAATTTGAACTTATTTCTTTGTAGATGTAATGTATGTTCAAGAAAAATCTAATATTTTCCTTATAAAATGAGTCGTAGTCTTAAAGCTCAAAGACCGAATTGTACAAGTATGAATGTAGGAATTCCTGTAAACTATATGTGTCGTTGTTTCCCTATGTGAGTTATTATTATAACCGTGTAATTGACATAGTAAGCCTGTTTCAACGTTCTTCAGGCATCAGACTGTTTTGAGATTTGTCACCCTAGACCTGCCGGTCTATCTATTGAAAGAAGCTAAGGGTGTGGGATTGTCAGTACCAATATATATCTTTACACAAGTATCACGCTCTCCTTAGAAGAGATTATGGTTATTATACAAGACTTTAACCAGTACTCTAAGAGTACAATGAATTAGTGTCTCACAAATTTGAGTCAACGATTTTACGTGTAGAGAGCATGAAAACCCTTTTTGGAAATGTAAGAATCTCCGTAAAACTATATGTGTCATTGTTTCCTCACGTGATTTATTTTAACCGTGCACTTGACATAGTAGGCATGTTTCGACGTTCTTAAGGTGTCAGACTATTTTGACATTTGTCACTCAAGACCTACCGGTCTAACTATTGCAAGCAGCTCAGGGCGTGGGATTGTCAGTCCCAGTATAGATCTATACACAAATATCACACTCTCCTTACAAGAGACTATTGTTATAATACTGGACTTTAACCAGTACTCTAAGAGTGCAATGAAGTAGTGTCTCACAAATTTGAGTCAACGAGTTTACGTGTAGTGTGAATGAAACATTCCTTAGTATGTTTGTAGTGTTGATGTAACATAAACTATACTTCTTATAGTTTATCATAGGTGTACTTTCCTTAGTATGTTCGTAGTGATATGTACCATAAACTATACTTATCATATTTTATCATATTCGTACTTTCCTTAGTATGTTCATAGTGATAATGTAATATAATCTATACCTAAAATAGTTTATCATATATGTTTGTGATGATGAAGGACCCTTATATAAATGCCTATTTCTGCTTCATGAAAGCAATCTAAAATGGAATACAATCAACACTTTAGCTATTTATTGATATACACTTTGCTCAACAAGTTATAAAGTGTTAATGAACTCATAAACTATTGAACTATTTTTAACTTTTCTGTCATGATTTTTAAAAAAATTATAAAAGAATCACTGTAAGTCAAAAACAAAATCTTTAAACTTTGGGTTTCAGAAAATGTGTCTAGTTTGTTCATAATTTTTATTATGATTTTTAGTGGATTCTAACTAGTGTGAAAATGTCCATATTGACAGACTGGTCTGAAATCATTTCTGAAATGATAGGCAATTTTGTAAAAATCGCCATAAATTGTAGAAAAATTGTATGAACGTGTGCAAGTAGTCCTTAGAAACTTATAAACCTGAACTAAATGCATATTAAACAGTTTTGAAAAATATTAAGTTTAAGATGGTCAAAATAGTCTGTGAATAGACCATAACCTTTCTGTTGAAAGCTGTTAATACAGTTAGAATATGTTTTTGGTGTGGTAACTTGTATTCCCCCTTCTCCCCTAAAACTTGAAGAAAACATGAAAATGTAGGGGGTATGAACTTACCTTCTGTGATTTCTTGAAGAATGGAAGGTTGAAGATGAAGAGTTTCAAGTCAAGAACACTTGAAAGATGCTTGAAGATTTGAAGATCCTAAGAACAAATATGTGATGTATGAAGATTGTGTAGAAGTTTAGAGAATACACTAACCAATCCGAAGGAGGAAAGTTCAAGAGCTTCTTGGAGATGTCGTGACTAAGAGAGAGAGAGAGAGAGAGAGAGAGAGAGAGAGAGAAAGAGAGTGTGTGTGTGTGTATGTGTGTCACACCCCCGAACTAGACGTCGGAAACATCCGAGGGCTCCTGTGACTTAAATTGAAATATCATCACAATGAATATACATGAAACATAACCTAAACATCACCATGCATTAATACATTACTATTGACCTTGTTCACATCAAGTACATTGTTTACATGATATTTTTCAAAACAAAAATTGTCTGATGACTAACATTTCACAAAAGAAATTTCATGAGACACACTTGGTGGTTCTTCAGTCTAACGATTTCCTAAGAATACAAGTTATTTTGAAAACGGTCAACATATATAATGTTGGTGAGTTCATAAACATGTTTGATATAAAAATAGTTTGTATTGTTTGTAAAACCCAGAAAATCCGATATTTTCTGTATCAAAACCGTTTACGAAAAGATGTGATGATCCCGTAAGTGTATATGAATGTGATTTAAAAACATGTAAAAGTGAATGCCTTTCCTAATTGTTCCTTGTATTGTAGTTGTTGTATGTAGAAGTGAATAATGTCGTTCCCCGGAAAACTTGATGTTTTCAAATTTAAATAGTATGATAGTTTTGTATTATTGTATAAATCACTTTGCATCGTCACATTGTATGAATATGATTTTCCATGAGTACTTAGATGGTAATGGATCTCTATGTGAGTCGTTATAACCATACATAATAGTGACTAATTCGTTTGTCTTGGCATTTTTCCTAACGCCGATTTTGATCAAGATTTTGTCACCCTAGACTGGTCGAGTCTAACTGTAGCGAACAACTCAGGTGTGGGGTAGTAACCCCCGTATAGATCTATACACAAAATCCCGCTCTCCTTCTAGGAGACTCTGATTATAACTACAGGCTACGTCCGACACTTATTGATGTCACTCGTTATTTCTCACTAAATCCCATGAGATTGCATAACCTTGTTTTACAACCCGAATGATGTTTATGTGAATATGAAGTAAGCCTAACAGACATTAAAGAGGACAACGGTGGCCCACTAATCATGTATGTTATCACAGGATGTGGAGTATGCGACGGACACGTTAGCCCATCAAGCATATGATTGATTTGGACCATACTAGCAATGAAAATGGGCCACTAAGGCCCAATAGCATATAAAAGTCATTGAGGGTCCATTAGGCATGTAATTGGGTCATCAGAAGCCCAATAAACATGTACTGTTTATGTTGTTTACCCGTTTTGTATGTTAATAGTGTCGTAAGATTTGTTTTACACGAAGCATTTAATCGTAAAGTTATAACATTCGTCAATCGTTTTATAACAATATTATAGATTTATAAAAGTATGCATTTTTAAATCCATAAGTTATAAAATTTTATATTTTTGGCCCAATTGTTTTAATAATAGCATATTTGAACCAAAAATATTTGTTTGACGAATTCAGCCCCTTTTTCACATAATATTATGATTTCAGCCCTTTTTAACACAAATGACATTTTTAGTCCTTTTTAATGAAAAATGACATTTTAGGTCCTTAAATTATTTTTCTTGACATTTCGGCCCAAACACTAATTAAATAGTAATTTCAGCCCACAATATAATATGTGGGCAGTTTCAGCCCCGTATTTGGAAAAGTTTGCATTTATGGTCCAAATTTTCGCAAATTTCAAAATCTTGGCCCAAAATCCAAAAACTTTGCATTTTTAGTCCAATTTGGCAGTAAAATCATTTTCAACCCCTAAAATTTATTCATTTATGTTTTAGACTCATAGTTTTATGAATTTACAATTTCAGCCCCTAAAACTCTTCGTTTTCGCAAGTTTGGGCCCAAAAATCCGTGAGGCCCAAATATAAGCCCATTAAGTATAATTTTATATTTTTGGTCCTTTGAAAAGTATCATTTTCATAAAAATCAGCTTTTATATAAATAAATACTTTATAACCCTCATAAAACCGAAAATTATCAACTTTCAAACCAATCTTTATTATTTTTGCAAAAACGACTCTTGTAAAGATCTTTGGCTTTGTTTTTCACTTACTAAATTTAAGGACTCTTAGATCTATTATGTATGTTGTTTATTATGTTTTTGTTTATGAATCTTTCACATTTTAGCTATAGATCTCGAAATATCTTAAGTATTAACACATTATCTCAACATAAACCAAAGAAATCACATAAAACATGCAAACACACATAGATCAACACATAACATGTGATTTCTCCCTCCCCCCCAAAAAAGAAAACAATTAAAAACCAAAAAAATGGGGGTATGAACTCACCTTGATTAGTTGCTCCCAGTTTTGAAGAAAAAATGGAAGAGGTTGATGTGATTTTCGGCCCTAGTAAGCTTCTTGAGAGGACTTTGGTTTAGATGGATTCTAAGGAGCAGATCATGAGTTTTACATGAGTTAGGAGGAGATATTTGATGTAATAAAGAAACTAAGCCATGGATCTAAGTAACAACTTACCAAGGATGATGATTTTTATGGAAAAACCTTCTTGAATGCCTTAGATCTCGAAAGTTTTGATAGGGAATGAGGGGTTGTTATTGTGAGTGTTTGAGAGAAAATTCAAGTGAGGTGTGTGTGTGTGTGTGTGTTTTTCTTGCCTCTCGGCCGAAGGAAAGAAAAAGGGAAGAGGGAAAGAAAGAATGAAATGGAAACATGAGATCATGCGTAGTTACATGTTGTGTAATATGATTAGATGACCACTAAACAATAATGAGGTGGCTAACACTCATTAATCTTCTTAGTTTTTCTTTTGTATTGGGCTGAAATGGGCTAAAGAAAGAGGAAAGGAATCACTTTGGCCCATTCTTGGTCTTACTCGAAAGTGTGAAGTCTCTATACAAGTTTTCGGCCCATTAGGCCTTTAGGGTAGTTCACGGCCCAATGAAATCGAATTGGGAGAGGGTTTACGGTCCAATAAGGAATTTATTTCACTTACGGCTCAATAAGGCCCATTAGTGTAAATGGATCCATTTTAGACCAATAAGGCCCAAAAGGTTAAGTTTCATGAAAGTGGGTCCAATTAGGGCCCATTTAAGGGTTCTAAGCCCAAAGTAGTCAAATTGGAAGCTTATTGGTCCATTAGGCCCAATAAGGAAATCCTAGTCCATAATGGACTTAGGTTGGGATTCTTAGGGTTTTCAAACCCTAACTTGACTTTGTAATGATTTGCATGAAGTTTGGGCTTTATAATTGGATTTTTGATGAAAGTTTGTTGTTATTGAATAACATCATATTCATATCAAGTTATGGTTACAATTTCTTGTCATTGATATTGTTTACAAAAGTATAGAATTTCCTAGCAAATTTGCTAGTTGTGACATCATCCCCCCGTTAGAGGGAATTTTGTCCCGAAATTCTTTTGAAACTAGGTCTAAGAATGCGAGAATAAGTGAGGATACTTTTGTTTCCTTTGGTCTTCGCGTTCCCATGTAAATTCTTGTCCACGCCTTGCGTTCCATCGAACTTTTACAATTGGGATATGACTTTGTTGAGTATGCTTCACTTCCCTGTTCATAATTTCAACTGGTTCTTCGATGAATAGGAGATCCTCGTTGATTTCGAGTTATTCTAGTGGAATAAGTAGAGTTTCATCAGAATAACATTTCTTTAGATTGGAAACATGGAACACGGGGTGTATTTTGCTGAGCTCCGCAGGGAGCTACAACCTATAGCCACGGGACCGCTTTAGGTAAGGATCTCGAATGGTCCAATGTATCGCCGGTTTAGTTTCCCTCGTTTCATGAAATGAATCATCCCTTTCCAGGGACAGGCTTTCAATAACACCTGATCTCCGACTTGAAATTCCCAAGGCTTTTGTCATTTATCAGCGTAGCTCTTCTGCCGGTCCCGCAATGCTTGAAGTCAAGCTCTGTTTTGAATTATCTTTTCAGTTGTTTTACGGATGATCTTTGGTCCCGATAGAGTAATGTTTGGTGTCTGCCCCTTTGCTAGCTGAGAGTCACCTGCCTTAGCCCAGCATAGAGGTGACCTGCATTTACGACCATATAACGCTTTGAAAGGAGCAACCTTGATGCTCGTGTGATAACTGTTATTGTATGAGGACACAATTAGAGGCAAGTGGGTTTCCTAAGACTTATCGAAGTTAATCACACATGCTTTAAGCATATTCTCAAGCGTCTGGATGGTGCACTCGCTTTGTCCGTCCGTTTGAGGGTGGTAGGCCGTGCTCTCATCTAATCGTTCCCATTGCCTTCTGAAGGGGTTGCCAAAATCTTGAAGTGAATCGGCAATCTCGATCCGAGATACTAGATACTGAGTTTCCACGAAGTCTTATTATCTCCACTTATAGGGTGAATTGGCAATTGATGTGGTTCCTGGTATGAGGTCAATTCGAAATTTGACCTGTCTCTCTGGGGTATTCCCGGAAGTTCTTTGGGAAATACATCCAGAAAATCGCATGCTTTTGGAATACCTTGTATTCTTACTTCTTCCTTGGTCTTGTCCACAACATGAGCGAGGAAAACGTAGTTCTTCTGATGCCGGTACTTCTGTGCCTTGATGCACGAGATAGGACGAGGATTGGCGCCACTTTTATCAGCATGGTAAGGGCTTAATCCAACCATGTTGATTATCACATCAAAACTCCTAATATTTACTAGTATCAAATCTATTTGAAATGAATGGTTGTCTAGTGTTAAGGTGTACCCTACATAATGAAGCTTCGCTCAACTCCACTATCGATTAAGGTGCGAGGGGAAAGAGTTGTTAATTGGGATAGTACTAGTAACAACCGTTGGGTCTTGAATTTTTGGCCTTGACCCATAGCCAGAACCCTTCCCGCTCCTCAATTTCCTTGGTTATAAATGTTGGGGCAGTTCCGGCGGAATTGTCCGGTTCTCCTACACCCATAGCAGGTGTGGCTGACCCTAGTATTGCGGTTGATGTTGTTGTCATTGTTGTTTGGATGTTGGTTCTGTTGTGGTTGAGATATGCAGTACCGAGTGGTGTGTCCTTTATTGCTACATATATTATGATATGACTTTAGATAGGCTCCCTGATGATGGAGATTGCACTTGTTGCATTTCGGAAGGCTCCCAGCATATGGTCTTGCTGGTGTCGATGTAGCATGTGTCATGGCCATAGGGACAGCTACATCACGTCGTTTCTTGGAGGATTCTTGGGTTGGATGACCCTTTCTCTTACCCCCATACTTTCGCTTCCTACTCTTAGGTTTGGGGTTTGGAGTGCCTTGATAAGCTGTCATTCGTTGGTTTTCGGGGTTGTTACTTCGGCTGGAGTGGTCGACACCATTTCCACCCTTGTTGGTGTTGTTAGCATTGAGTTGTGCCCTAGCAGCGGTTACGGCAGCGGTGATAGCAACTTGGAATGTAGTAAAGTCCATCTGCAAGAGTGGTGCTTCATGGTTCTGCTTATTATTTCTGTGGAATGACATCTTCTGCTGCATGATGATAAGCAGGATCGTAAGTAATGACGGTCATTTCCGGTGGTACTCTGTAACTTTCGCGTTTTGTCGTATGGTTCATAATGTTTTGATCTAAATCCCTATGGCGTGTTTATGATAGTAGGTAATTTGTAAACTTGTCACGAATATTAAGTCTTATTGATAGAGTTCATAGGTTATTTTGGTTTCCAGGTTCTTGAGTATCTAAAGGTTTCGATGGTTTGTTTTTGCACATAAGCGAAACCCCGTATTAAAACACATAGATTTTCTACTAGAAATAGCCATTTTTAATACTGGAAAATTTTCCTGAAGGGCATACATTCCATAGGAATTGGTACGATCCGATAGTATTACGACATAATATCCATAGAAACACAATACTAGTAGGAGATACGGCTGGTTCTACATACTGTAGAACCTATAGTAGCAAGTAGTAGAGTACATTCTATCAGTTATGATGAAGATGACACTCAATCATCAAGCTGGCGTATCAGGAGTTCAGCCAGTTCACTCACGTCCTGGGTGATTACTTCTTCCCTTTTCTTGGCTCGAACGGCTCTAGCTTCGGCCGCAAAGAGTTGACACTTGAGATTGGCTATTTCTTTCTCAAGAGAGAGTATGTAGTCTGTATCACTTTCCTGATTCGTGTGTGGGTCTGATAGGGCTTTCGATGGGTGGGGCTTACTAGGTGTCTCCTCAACGTCCTTTCCTTCATCTGAATCCCGGTCAGATTCATCATATTCGTAATTAGTTACCACGTACTCTTCCTGTTCCACTCCGGGTCCCACCTCCTGACCCATTGCAGGGCCTCCTTTAGGGTTTTCTTCAGGATTGTCATCTAGACCCACCTTAATCTCCCCATAGACTACTAGAGCTTGATAGTAGGGGCCGACTTGCTGCATTCCTACCATATCACCTGCGTGGGAAGGGTAGGTGTGAAAAGTGTGTGCACCAGGGTGTATAAGGATAGTATTCTTAAAATACTCCTACAAAGTTTATTTTTCTTAAGTTTAGTTCCTCTAACCTATTTGGATAGTTAGATGGTAAGTTTTTGGTTTATTGCCCATCACGATTATTCCCAAACATATGTTGATCGTACTTTGAATGAATGTAGTTGATCAGGCTACATTGATCCCAAATACGATTACATAACTGCCCAGGTTAAATCGTAATGTTCAAATCCCCCAAAGACTTTTATCGTTTTGTATTATGTTGTTATTCTAAAACGTGCACATAGGTATGTATTTTATTTACTCTTTTCAAAGTTATTTAGCCCCATTGTGTTTATATTTGCATATCATGTATGGTTAGATATGCTAGTTCACTATAAAAAAAAGCTCTGATACCAACCTATACACCCTGAACCAGACGACGGAAACGTCCGAGGGCTCGTGTGACTTAAATTGAAATATCATCACAATGAATATACATGAAACATAACATAAACATCACCATGCATTAATACATTACTACTGACCTTGTTCACATCAAGTACATTGTTTACATGACATTTTTCAAAACAAAAATTGTCTGATGACTAACATTTCACAAAAGAAATTTCATGAGACACACTTGGAGGTTCTTCAATCTAACGATTTCCTAAGAATACAAGTTATTTTGAAAACGGTCAACATATATAATGTTGGTGAGTTCATAAGCATGTTTGATATAAAAATAGTTTGTATTGTTTGTAAAACCCAGAAAATCCGATATTTTTTGTATCAAAACCGTTTACGAAAAGATATGATGATCCCATAAGTGTATATGAATGTGATTTAAAAACATGTAAAAGTGAATTCCTTTCCATATGGTTCCTTGTATTGTAGTTGTTGTATGTAGAAGTGAATAATGTTGTTCCCCGGAAAACCTGATGCTTTCAAATTTAAATAGTATGATAGTTTTGTATAATTGTATAAATCACTTTGCAACGTCACATTGTATGAATATGATTTTCCATGAGTACTTAAATGGTAATGGATCTCTATGTGAGTCGTTATAACCATGCAGAATAGTGACTAATTCGCTTGTCTTGGCATTTTTCCTAACGCCGATTTTGATCAAGATTTTGTCACCCTAGACTGGTCGAGTCTAACTGTAGTGAACAACTCAGGTGTGGGGTAGTAACCCCCGTATAGATCTATACACAAAATCCCGCTCTCCTTCTAGGAGACTCTGATTATAACTACAGGCTACGTCCGACACTTATTGATGTCACTCGTTATTTCTCACTAAATCCCATGAGATTGAATAACCTTGTTTTACAACCCGAATGATGTTTATGTGAATATGAAGTAAGCCTAACAGACATTAAAGAGGACAACGGTGGCCCACTAATCATGTATGTTATCACAGGATGTCGAGTATGCGACAGACACGTTAGGCCATCAAGCATATGATTTATTTGGACCATACTAGCAATGCAAATGGGCCACTAAGGCCCAATAGCATATAAAAGCCATTAAGGGTCCATTAGGCATGTAATTGGGTCATCGGAAGCCCAATAAACATGTACTGTTTATGTTGTTTACCCGTTTTGTATGTTAATAGTGTCGTAAGATTTGTTTTACACGAAACATTTAATCGTAAAGTTATAACATTCGTCAATCGTTTTATAACGATATTATAGATTTATAAAAGTATGCATTTTTAAATCCATAAGTTATAAAATTTTATATTTTTGGCCCAATTGTTTTAAAAATAGCATATTTGACCCAAAAATATTTGTTTAACGAATTCAGCCCCCTTTTCACATAATATTATGATTTCAGCCCTTTTTAACACAAATGACATTTTTAGTCATTTTTAATGAAAAATGACATTTTAGGTCCTTAAATTATTTTTCTTGACATTTCGGCCCAAACACTAATTAAATAGTAATTTCAGCCCATAATATAAGCTTTGGGCAGTTTCAGCCCCGTATTTGGAAAAGTTTGCATTTATGGTCCAAATTTCCGCAAATTTCACAATCTTGGCCCAAAATCCAAAAACTTTGCATTTTTAGTCCAATTTGGCAATAAAATCATTTTCAGCCCCTAAAATTTATTCATTTATGTTTTAGACTCATACTTTTATGAATTTACAATTTCAGCCCCTAAAAATCTTCATTTTCGCAAGTTTGGGCCCAAAAATACGTGAGGCCCAAATATAAGCCCATTAAGTAAAATTTTATATTTTTGGTCCTTTGAAAAGTATCATTTTCATAAAAATCAGCTTTTATATAAATAAATACTTTATAACCCTCATAAAGCCGAAAATTATCAACTTTCAAACCAATCTTTATTATTTTTGCAAAAACGACTCTTGTAAAGATCTTTGGCTTTGTTTTTCACTTATTAAACTTAAGGACTCTTAGATCTATTATGTAAGTTGTTTATTATGTTTTTGTTTATGAATCTTTCACATTTTAGCTATAGATCTCGAAATATCTTAAGTATTAACACATTATCTCAACATAAACCAAAGAAATCACATAAAACATGCAAACACACATAGATCAACACATAAGGACTATTAGTGTAAAATGATCCATTTTAGACCCATAAGGCCCAAAAGGATAAGTTTCATGAAAGTGGGTCCAATTAGGGCCCATTTAAAGGTTCTAAGCCCAAAGTAGTCAAATTGGAAGCTTATTGGTCCATTAGGCCGAATAAGGAAATCCTAGTGCATATTGGACTTAGGTCAGGATTCTTAGGGTTTGCAAACCCTAACTTGACTTTTTAATGTTTTGCATGAAGTTTGGGTTATATAATTGGATTTTTGATGAAATTTTGCTGTTATTGAATAACATCATATGCATATCAAGTTATGGTTAGAATTTGTTATCATTGATATTGTTTACAAAAGTATAGAATTTCCTAGCAAATTTGCTAGTTGTGACAGAGAGAGAGAGAGAGAGAAGCTTGCTTTTGGTGATAAAAAATGAAATCTTGGAGAAGTGAAACAAATCTCTTAGATTTGTCCAAAAAGGTTAATTGGGTGGAAAGAGTGTGGAAGAAGCTAAATGAATTGACTAGTTAGATGTGAATAGTTACATAAAGTTGTCATAGTGTTGATATGAGAGTGGTTGGTGTCATAACTTTATGAGAGAAGTCAAAGAGGTACTTTATGTACTCTTGATATTATCCTAAGCCGAATATGATATATATTAAATAAATCTTCAACATGTGGGTAAAATATGAGTTTGGAGGGCTTAAAATGTCAAAATGATGAATTTGGTGAAAATCCAAAGTCAAAAATGTCAAAAACCGGCTTAAAATGCAAAAGTGGTCAAAAACCAGACATGAGAAGCAAGAGGGTTCGCTTCTGAGAGGGTTCATTGCTGAGAGCGTTCGCAACGAGAAGGTTCGCATATGTAAGGCTTCACGTCCCAGTGGCTTCGCATCAGGAGGTTTCGCATCAGGAGGGTTCGCATCCGGAGGGTTCACATCCTGAGAGGGTTCGCTGCTAAGAGGTTCACATCCAATGTGTTGTTTTTCATATTATCTTCCTGTTTCGAGTGAGTTTCAACTAAGTGGAGGGTCGAGATAGCATGGATGTTTATGAAAAAGTTGTGAGAGATTTGGGACAGTGAAAGATAGAGTGAGAGAGACTTTGTCGATGGCCTTTATTAGTGTTTGGCCCCGTAGTGCAAGGTTTGTAGACACCACTTGTTGGATAAGGTGTCTAAGTCCATAACAATTTTTGGTATGCACTTGACCCGGTTGGCATTGTCCATTTGGGTTGCATGGCATCATGCATTTGGATAGACTAAAATGAGAGAAATAACACTTATGGTTTATTAATATATTATAAGTTCTAATATATTAATATTATTATTTAATTAGTATTGTTCAAGAATTAATTTAAAATTAATTAAGTGATCAAAAGGTGACTAATTAAATATATGAGTTGATTGTGTAAATCACTCATACTTGTATAGTGGGCTAAAGCACCATGGATTATCAAGTTGGGCTAAAACCCATAGGATGCTCCATGGTGGTTATATAACCCATGGGTCATGGAAATGAAAGGTCATGACAATTAGGGTTTATATGGTATAACCCTAATTATAACACACTATATAAGCTTCATATTACACATCAAAATCGGCAGCTAAGAGAAAAAAGGAGGGCAAGTCGAATTCTAAGTGTTCTACATATCTCTAAAGTATATTTCAAGTGCATTTGGTGTTGTGTGAGACATTTGAGGCATCACACTTGGGGTGCTAGGCTCACAAGGTTTTCAAGGAATCCAAATTACTACAAGGTATGTATTTCTAGGTATCTTTTATGTTTAAAGTTCCCCATATATGCTAGATAGGATTTAGAACCTTGGAAATCAAATTTTGCATGTATTTTAGAAAAACATAGATCCAAGGTGTCTAGGGTTGCATGAACACCTTAGGAGTGTTAGAATGCTCAAACCCATCAGTGGTATCAGAGCCTAGGCTTGTTTGCTGAGACTTGATGAAAAGTAGTATAAAAATCGAATTTTGAAGCTGTCTGCATAGGGGACTCGCCGAGTTCATGGGGGGACTCGACTAGTCCAAGTGATTCTTCAACCAACTCGGCGAGTCAGTTCTTGCACTCAACGAGTTGGGCATGCAGAGTGCAGATTTTCAATTTTTGCTGCTGGAAATGGACTAGAAACATTACTAAACTATTTTGGTGTATTAACACTTGTTTTAAGTGGTGTAATGGTTGTTCTAATCCATTTACAATGTCTAATATCAAAATTCCATGATTATATGTGTTAATATGTTCTTGAAATTTTAATATGAATATTCATGTTCTTATGAGTTCTTGTTAGATCATAGGAATTACTTGTTTAATGCTTATTTCATGATATTTATGTGTTTTAATGGAGTGCATAACTTGTCCTCCAGTTATGGATAACCTAAAGTCATTTTGTATTAAATCCATTAAAAGAACACATAAGTTACAAAAATGAAGAGTCTTCATTTTAATAACTTATAAGTTATGAAATGAAAGAATCCATTGAAAGTCACTTTGTTCATATGTTCTTAATAACTCACAAATGTTGGAGGGCACTCTCAAGATTGAAACATGCCGTTGAAAATTTCATTGAATCTTAAAAGAATCTAGGCGTTTCTAAAACCAATTAAAACCTAATAATTTATATTTCGTTTTCATTGTGGAAATTAGTGAATCGTCATTCACATACTTTTCAAATATGTTATAGCTTAGATTAGGACATCCCACTTCTAAGTTATAATATATTGTGATTGGTTCCTAGCCTTAATATTACATTTGGGTGTTTTATTAAGGACTATCTTTATATCTAATCTAAACTTGTTTTCTTCTTTTCAGATGTCAACCAACAACACTGCTTCTGGCTCCAACCCTACCGACTCTTTCTCTCTCATGAACCTTTATGGGAGAGTCATCTTTAATGGTTCCAACTTTATGGATCGAATCCAAAACATCAGGATGGTCACTCGCTATGAGGACAAGGAATATGTCCTCAATAAGGAGCTGTAGGAAATTGATGAGTCCACTGCTACCCCTCAGGAGATCGCTGACTTCTGAACATATAAAAGAAATGCTACCAAAGTGGCATGCATCATGTTGGCCACTATGACAGCCGAGCTCTAAAAGTCCTATGAGGACTACTATCCTTTTGAGATGCACCAGGATTTGATGGGCTACTGCCATCAGAGTGCTCGTCAAGAGCGATATGAAATCATCTGCTCAATGATAACAACCCGCACTACTAGAAAAACAGCCTTTTACAACGCTCATTGCGCGTCGTGAAACGCTCAGACGACGCGCAAATGCGCGCCAAGGAAGGCCCTATCATAAAGAGACACGACATGCATTTACGACGCGCATTTATGACGCGCATTTACGACGCGCGGTTATTACACGCAATGCGTATCAAGGAAGGCCTTGTCATAAAGGAAGACGACACACATTTGCGTGTCGTAACCTTACGACGCGCGTTTTTATGACACGCAATGCGTATCAAGGAAGCCCTTGTCAAGAAAGGCCATGTCATAAATGAAGACGACACACATTTTTGCATATCGTAATTTTAATTTTTTTAAAAAAAAATTATTTATAGATTTACTGATTTTCAAATTAAATTTGCATTTCATGTCTCATAATAGAAAATAAAATACCATATAAAAATAATACAATAAATTACACAAAAGTTAATGTGACAACTTCCGGACACTCATGCCCGACGTCCGCTTTTCACCGCCCGAAACCCAAGAAGTTGGCTTTGCCAACACAACATTAGGGACGTCAGGCGCACACATAAAGGCATGATTAGCTCCACAAATCTCACTGCACTGACCCCTACGGATACGCCTGCCCCAAAGACTTCCACAACACCAATTCCGACTACTTCTGCGTCTGCCACGTCTCTAACGAATTATTCCTATGCCACTTGAACTCAAATCTATCTTACCCTGGCCCGTCAGGGTGCTTCTAATAACTTATCGTGTCAATTGAAGTCCACCTTATTGTTGATGAGGCCTGAGGCTAGTCCTACCTGTTCTTCGGTCGAGTTGCAGAAAGTCAACCCCCGATTGTCGATAATGACATGTGAGAAATGTCATACAAATAGTTGTTCCACGGAAAGATAAAATAAATCAATAGACGTAACACAAATTTACAAACTAATAGTTCTAATAACCTAATGTGTGCCTCACTGTAAACAAGATATGTACTGATTTTTTTAAATGTGTGTCTGACTTGTCTCTACTCTTCCTTAATAACACCACTCAAGGACTCTAAATCTATGAAGTTAGTCACAGTATCTATATTGCCTGCAAAAAAAACATAACTACAAAATAAGTGTTGTCTAGGATCAACAATGTTGCCAAACTAGTAAGCATACTACAAGTATAAATATAGAATACAACAAAAAGTTGAGTAATTTTACAAAACAATCCTTCAAGCTATTATAAAGAATATTGACTTTACCATACCAGTAGCATCTATTATTGAAGATGCAACAGGAAGCATAGGATTTGTATAGTCCCTGTGTAAGACATTGACCAAGGCCCAATGTTGCCATTGATCAAGGTGGATAGTGTAAGCACACTTACTAATTTTCTTTGAATTACCTAGAAACATGTAAAAACATAATATTTAAAAAAAATAATGACATTTTATCTACAAATGACAAAATATGACCCTCAATAGTAGCATAAATGGTTCATTTTCCTATATATATATATATATATATATATATATATATATATATATATATATATATATATATATATATATCTCATAAGTTAGCATCATGATATTTGAGTATTTCCAAAATTGGTAAGCTACCAAATTAATTAAAAAAATAAACATAAGAAATTTCATTTGTTTTGGTTGAAGGTTATTCACATGACCTTTATTAACTTATAGTCTAAACTCCAAAACAATAAAAAACGACAAGTTAGTTTCTAATATGACTTTCTAACCCTGGTTCAAAAGACAAAATAAGATTAAAGATAGGGGCTCAAGCGTCATTCAAGGTCAGCATACCTAGAAGTGTTTTTCCTTCTAGAAGCTCCAAGGTAGCACCAACACCTATCCAGATGTGGCTCATCTTGTCATTCCCTTTCCACTAAGTTCCACTAGTTTCTTCATAATAGCCTAGGACAAGAAAACCCATATGAGAAGGAAATAGTTCCAATAAGTTGATTCATTGACAGATCAATGCAATCTTTTATCATATGAAATTCTTTTTTTTATTGAGTATAAGAATCAAGAACAATAACTGTAAAAGATCAAGTGTTCTGACATTGTTGTGATATCATCAGAAAAAGGTCATGGGTTGTATGGATCCATTAAGATTGATACTGCTCAGGATTAGTCCCTGAAATGTGCACTTCCTTACACTCCTGTCACACCCAACAAAAACCAAACCAAAATTATCACAAACTGTGTAAAATCTCCTATTTAAGTAAAGATGTGAGAAAGTAAGTTAGACTTATAACTTCAATAAGTGAATCATGTTGCCATAAAAGGGAAGTATATTTCCTTAGGAGATATCTTAAAGTCCTAAAAGAAAAGATAAAGAACATTTATGAGATATAAATTTGCAGCAGGGAATAACTTTCCGTTATATTCTTATACATGCTTTTGACAAAGAGTAAGATTTAAAATAGAATCTGAGGACAAACAGATGAAATATATGACTAGGTCTAAAGGAAAGATAACAAGAAAAAGGTAAAAAACCTGAAACATATCAAACATGTGATAGAAGGTAAAAAAATCTGAAGGGATGCATTCCTTCTAATACTAGCACGTGTGGAAACTGATGGGGAACTAGGCAATTCCAGCTTGTCAAAATCTATTCCACCACCTCCTTCAGCATTTTCCAGTTCCTTTTCATCTATGGTAAAACCCTCATACTTTGGCATAGTTTCATCAGGGTCAACCACAGTAACACCAACATCATCATTGCTTGTTTTATCCTCCACTTCAGCAACAGTTGCATGTGATAATAAAATTCAAGAGAAAAATGTTAAATAAAGGGAAATGTTTTTAAAAGTTTGCTCAAACATAAGTTAGAATTAGTAGAACATTCATACCTATGTAGCTTGAAGCACCATCTCATCATGAACTCGCTTGTCAAAGCTCTGAATGGTGTCATCTGATTGGGAGTGGGAGATATGGAAATCATTATCAGATGCTTCAAGATCACAATGAAAAACATCACCTTAAACATGTCTGGAATCAGAGAAGCATTTTCTTTGGTCATCAGCATTCCTATGAAGGTCATGTGGCCATGTATTCACTTTGGAAGAATTTAGTTTCCAATTGGTTATGTAAGGGATGTGTGTAAACTCTTTAGATATATCCATCCATGTTTGGTATATCTCATACTGTTATTTAGAAATGCGTATACATATTCTGTCCAATTTCAAGTAACATATTAGTGGAATGAGTTTCCAGTTCCATTCTTGATGGTTGGAATGTATATAGGGTTTGTAAATTTGGGATCAAAAGGTTGATTATGATGAGAAACCTCAATGCATGCTAAAATGTTTGTTGAAAAATACTAAAAGGAATGAATTTAAAGTATAAATCCTACATATGATGAGTATAAGTTTTGAAATGAAAGTTTTGGGTCTTTGAGAAGTGACACTTACCTCACAAAGAACAACAACATCATTACTACCTTAGGGTTGTGTTCAACATCCTCCCCTGTTGTGTTATCATCCATGTTCAAACCAATGTTCATCATCTTTTGCACACTCATCTTCAACACACTCAGTCAAAAAGCTTGCTGTCAGAATAACATGTTAACTAGTTTCATTTGCATCTCAACATTACTAAATGTGTGTTGCTCCACAATATACTAATTTGGAGATTTTACAAAACAAGATAAGGATAAAGGTCTCAACCATTTAAATCAACTTCTCCCCAGTTTTTCCCACTAATAGAAAGTTGTTTCTCTTCTGTTGTTAACCCACAGGAGTTCTGGAAAAAGTTGGTCAGGCTAATAACATCCTACAGTATAATAAAATAGAACACTATGATAAGGAAAACGATGTTTGATATGTAATAAAGATACATGCATGAATCACCATGAAAAGCTACTTGATCACGAAAACCAGTGATCTTGTACTTCAAACCATATTTAATTCTAACAGCAAGCTGATTAGTCCATGGAACTTTCATCCATGTAAGACCAGAAATATCAGATTTATCAACTTCAACAGCCTTAGGGTTGTGTTCAACATCCTCCCCTGTTATGTTCGACATCCTACCCAATAAAAGTGAATCCAACTTCTGTAGAGTTCTTCCAAGCCATATCTGTAATGTACGTTTGTGATGACTGTATCAGTATAGATGATGTATAAGTATATGTCCAGCTGGCAAAGTAATATAGGATAATGATGAATGTATATGAAGGGTATCGAAAAAGGAAGATAGCTATTTAGGTGGAAGAGTGAGAGAAGGCGAAGGCCATATAAATGAGGGGCAAAATAGTCAATATGGTTTAAAATCCGTGGATTAAAAAAAAGAATCGTGGCAATATCACCTCCCATATAAAAGATGTTGTAAACTGAAAGAAAAATGGAAGTGAATCTAAAAAGCAGCAAGCACCAGTCTTTTCAACAAAACTCGTCTCTGTTGAAAATAAAAGAATGAGCACCTTACCAAATAATCCTTCGATTGACTCCAATTTGGAGTCAAATCGATATCGATTCAGCTAGATAATACCAATTTCAATTTCAATTTCATGTACTCTGTTGTTTGTTGATCCAGATCCAGTTATGATGATGACATGTTAAAAGCCATGTCGCTAAGCGATTGAAGAAACGAGCATCATACCAAAATTTACAAACAAAATTAATAAAAGATAGAGATCGTAACAGACCTCGAGAAGTGAACAATTGACTGTCTGATTGAATTCATCGGATCTTCCTTCTCGTTCTCTGATGAAGTGTATTAGGTCAAAAGCTTGAATGCCAATCGTCGCCATAGTCGTAGGCATTGGGTGGTGAATCGCCATCACAGTTCGTCATAGGTTAGCCATGTCAGGATTTGGGTTGACGGGTCGTTGGACAAGAAGGTAATAGCCACGCTCTGCGTAGGGTCAAGGAGCAGAACGACGATAAGTGGGAGTACTGTTGATATTACCTGCGTAGGGTCAAGGAGAAGAACGATGAGAAGAGACGGCATGTATGATGATACGATGAGCACAGAGACCACGATGGACGCGTAAGAGCCTAAGACGACGACGGTGAGCAGAGCGATATGATAGAGGCGTGTTTGTGATAGATAAAAGAAATAAGGATTCAGAATAACATACGACTAGGGAAGGAAGGATGTGAAAGCATAAAAGGCATGACCTAGGGTTCTGGTGGGTTTGCTAAAAATTTAAGGGTCGGATTGAGTGAATGAAAGTGAAGTGTGGATTGAGATTTTAAGGTTCAGTGGCGGTGGTGATTAGGGTTTACAGAGAGAAGGAAGGAGTGAATGAAGGGATATATTGAGGAGAGAGGGTAGAAGCGGGGTTCTTCATAATTTTAGAATGTCACGATTTTGTTTTCCCTCTTTAAAAACGCGAGTTTAAGCAAAAATATAAAGCGACATTTGAAGTGGTCACACGTTTAAGATAAGCGCCCTACGTGCTTTTATATTTTTTTTCTTTTCTAACACTAATTTCAGGGCACGCACAAATGCGTGTCCACTATCCTTCAAATTTTAGAAGAGATGACAATATTTTTAGGGCACACACTTTTACGCATCGTAAATCCCTGCGTGTCATTGTTTGCGCGTCATAAAAGGTTGTTTTTCTAGTAGTGCCATATGAAGGATGGTGAACCCATCAGGGGCCACATGCAGAAAATGAAAATGTATGTGGACCGTTTGCTGAGACTTAATGTGAACTTTCCCGAGGAGTTGGCAATAGATATCATTTTGCACTCCTTACCCTCGTGTTATGATTAATTCCGCATGACATACCACATAAACAAGAAGGAAGTTACACTTAGAAAACTTCAAGGACTTTTGAAGACCATGGAAAGTGGTCTTAAAGGTAAGTCGGTTGTGACCACTCCAACTCCTACTCCAAACTCCGCTCCTGTCCTGGCAATCGGGAAAGGTAGAGGGAAAAATAGGAAGATCCCTTCGAAGGGCACCAAGGGTAAGACCCTTGATGGCTCCTCTTCAAGTGGAACCAAGAAAGGTTTTGTCAGTCCTTCTTCTGACCCAAAAGAGGCTGAATGCTTCTATTGCCATGAAAAGTCGCATTGGAAGCGGAACTGCACAAAGTACCAGCAAGATATTAAGGATGGGAAAGTAAAACCCACACATGTAGGTATTTACACAATATTGTCTAATAAATCACCCTATTCTAACTCTTGGGTCCTTGATAGAGGTTGTGGAATTCACATATGTTCTGATTTGCAGGGACTAAATGGAAGTGAGAATGTGGAGCATGGAAAGATAAACTTGATCATGGGGAATAGGAAAGCTTCACCTATCATCAAGATTGAAGTTTATTCTTTGTTGCTAAGTAGTGGGTTTCATTAGATTTGAATAAATGTTGTTACTCGCCTAAAATGGTAACAAATATTATTTCCTTTCATGCTTTGTACAAACAAGGGGTTACCTTTTCTTTTGATAATGAAATTGGTGGAATAAATTCTTTCTTTAATAATGTTCTTTATTTTAAAGCATTACCTTGTGATGGTGTGTATGAAGCCATGTCTAGTGTAGATAACCTAGGAAATAATGTGTTGTGTATTGATTCCTCTTCTAAAAATAACTTGGATAAAACATCACTAAGGCATTGTCGTCTTGAACATGTAAGAAAGAAACGCATAGGCGAACTCCAAATGGATGGAGTATTGGAGTCATTTGACCTAAAGTCAGATGATAGTTATGAATCATGCTTACTTGGAAAAATGACAAAATCACCCTTTACTGGCTCTTGTGCAAGGGGTGAAGGTTTGTTTGATCTAGTTCACACAGATGTGTGTGGACCCTTCAAAGCTGCCACAAGGGATGCTAATCGTTATTATGTGACTTTTACAGATGATTATAGTAGATATGGATATGTCTACTTAATCAAGCATAAGTCAGAGACTTTTTAAAGGTTTAAAGAGTTTAAAAAAGAAGTCAAGAATCAATTGGTCAGGAACATTAAGATGATTCGATCCGATCGTGGTGGTGAGTATCTTAGTACAGAGTTCCTCGACTATCTTAAGGAATGTGCGATTGTCTCACAATTGACACCTCCCAGGACACCACAGTTGAATGGTGTGGCTAAGAGGCGTAATCTAACCTTGTTGGAGATGGTTCATTCCATGATGAGTCGAGCTTTGCTACCAAACTCATTCTAGGGGTATGCCTTAGAGACTGCCGCCCATATCCTTAATTTAGTCCCTACAAAGAAAGTTGCCAAAACTCCTTATGAGATGTGGACTAGAAAAGTTCCTAGTCTAGACCACATCAAGATTTGGGGTTGTGAGGCTTTCATGAGGCGTGAGACTCATGATAAGCTCGAACCTCGAAGTGAGAGGTGTATTTTCATCGGCTACCCATAAAATTCCTTTGGTTACCTCTTGTACAGACCCATTGAGAATGTTGTCTTTGTAGCAAGGAGGGGTGTCTTGAGAGAGAGAGAGAGAGAGACAGACAGAGAGAGAGAGAGAGAGAGACAGAGAGTACATAAGCCATGGAAACAATGGGAGGAAAATTGACCTTGAATAAATTCAATAGTCAAGTGGTGAAGGAACTTCAAACCCTGACAGTCAACCTAAGGAGGAAACTCCTGTTGATCCAATTGACGAGTCTGTACCTCTGAGGCGTTCCATGAGAGTTAGGAATGCACCTGAGCATTACAATGGTTTCCATATTACTACAGAAGGTGAGACACTTATCAGTGATGAGACATTGGTAAGTCTGGATGAACCAAACAGCTACGCAGAAGCCATGGCAGGCCCCGAGTTTGCTAAATGAAAAGAGGCAATGGACAGCGAGATACAGTCCATGTATGACAATCAAGTTTGGAACTTGGTTGACAATGTACCGGGTCGTAAGACAGTTGGGTGCAAATGGATCTTCAAGAAGAAGACCGACATGGATGGCAATGTACACACTCACAAGGCGCAGCTGGTTGCAAAGGGCTTTTCTCAAACTCCGGGAGTTGATTTTGAAGAGACCTTTTCACCAGTAGCAAAGATTAATTCTATTAGGGTCCTGTTAAGTCTAGATGAACCTAAGAACTATACGAAATCCATGACAGGCCCTGAGGCTGTAAATGGAAAGAGGCTATGGATAGCGAAATACAATCCATGTATGACAATCAAGTTTGGAAATTGGTTGACAATGTACCAAGTCGTAAGACAGTCGGGTGCAAATGGATCTTCAAGAAGAAGACCGACATGGATGATAATGCACACACTTATAAGGCGCAACTGGTTCCAAAGGGCTTTTCTCAAATTCTGGGAGTTGATTATGATGAGCCCTTTTCACCAGTAGCGAATATTAAGTCTATTAGGGTTATGTTAGCCATTGCTGCATTTCATGACTATGAAATATGGCAAATGGATATTAAAACCGCCTTCCTTAATGGAAGTTTGGCTGAAGATGTTTTCATGTGTCAGCCAGAGGGTTTTGTCAACTCACAATACCCTAATAGAGTGTGTAAGCTTGAGAAAGTCCATCTATGGATTGAAACAAGCACCTCGCAGATGGAATCTTTGTTTCAATGAGAAAGTCAAAGAGTTTGGCTTTTCGAGTAGTGAAGATGAATCTTGTGTATATGTCAAGGCCAGTAGGAGTATAGTTAGGTTTTTGGTACTATATGTGGATGACATACTACTCATAGGAAATGACATCCCAACCTTGCAGGAAGTGAAGTCCTCGATTGGGAAGTGTTTCGCTATGAAAGACCTAGGAGAAGCTGCCTATATTCTAGGGATAAGGATTCTGAGAGACCGGAGTAAAAGACTAACTGGACTTAGTCAGAGTACCTACTTAGATAAGGTGCTGAAGAGGTTCAACATGTAGGATTCCAAGAAAGGTGAGTTACCCATCTAGAGTAACGCCAGATTGAGTAAGACTCAGCGTCCGAGTACTGAGGTTGAGATACCAGGAATGAGTCGAGTACCTTATGCTTCTGCTATAGGCTCGATCATGTATGCAATGAATTGTACTTGTCCTGATGTAGCCTTCGCTTTAAACATGGTTAGCAGATATAAGGGGAATCATGGAAAGGCTCACTGGACTGCGGTAAAGAATATCCTCAATTACCCGCGGAGGACTAAGGACTGGGTCCTTACCCTCGGTGGGAGTGATGACTTGAGAGCTGTAGGGTATAGTGATGCTAGTATACAGAATGATACGAATAATTTCCACTCTCAGTCAGGCTGGGTCTTTACCTTAAACGGAGGAGCAATTACCTGGAAAAGTTCCAAGCATGAGACAGTGGCTGATTCAAGTTGCGAATCATAGTATATAGCAGCAAGCGAGGCAGTAAAGGAAGCTATATGACTAAAGAATTTCATTGGAGACCTTGGAGTTGTACTAGATATAAAGGAGCCTATGGAAATTTTCTGTGATAGTGAAAGTGCAGTTGCCTTAGCGAAAGAACCAAAGGATCGTGTGAGATCCAGACACATCAACAGAAAATACCATTTCGTCAGACATCGAATAGAAGAAGGACTCCTCGTGGCAAAGAGGGTATCATCGGATGAGATCCCGGCAGATCCCCTCACGAAGGGACTGGGTAGGGTTAAGCATCACCAGCATGCGAGGCGCATAGGGCTGAAGGATGATATTAGTTTTAGTAGTTAGATAGCTCTGAAATTTGTAAAGTGGAATTGATATTTGATGATGAATAAAAGTTGTGTTTATTTATGAGTAAAGTGTTGCTATCTTTTGTTAATCATTTACTATATTTATTTTGAATGTTTTGACTTCCAGAATAATTATGTTTGGTATATCATATTATTCAAATTCTCCACAGTCGGTCATATGTTGGAAGTAGGTATGAATCAAGATTGCCATGAGTTAGTTGTAGAGGTCTAAGTTGTTGGACATGGTTACAACACTCATCAGTGCTCATAGGTTATGAGTGTTGGATTCAACCCACGCTTACTGGTATCACTTCATGGAATTATCTCGAGTAATCGTGAGACGGTAATATCATATAAGTCTTCAAACCTAGAGATATGACTTGTTGCCTATGAGTTGGTTATACATTGATTGTGCGAAAATGCATTGGTAACTCGATGTTATAAAACGTACTCTTGTGTGTGATTCAACAAGTAGTAGAACAAGCATATGATTCAAAGTTTATCTGTTCCTTATTGGATTAGAAGCAATATCTGGACCCCTCGATGATTTTGTTTTGACCTATGTACCGGGCCCCGTCAGAACTAAGTTGGTGTGTTCAATTAAGTTCTTTGTCAAACAAATCGGGGATCGAGAAACAAACTGCTGGATAATAAGTAAGAAATTGTTCCATGTATTTGTCCGGCTGATATCTAGAACAGAGGATTATATGATCACTTATCTTAAATGACGTATCATCATCATCTCAGTTTTGAGAGACCTTGAAAGAGCTACGATTGTTGATCAGTTCCTGAAGTCATACTTGCAATCATAGTTATTAGACTTATCTAAGTGGGATACTGTTGGATAAGGTGTCTAAGTCCATAACTATTTCTAGTATGTACTTGACCCAGTTGGTATGGTCCATTTGGGTTGCATGGAATCATGCATTTAGATAGACTAAAATGAGAGAAATAACAATTATGGTTTATTAATATATTATAAGTTCTAATATATTAATAATATTATTTAATTAGTATTAATCAAGAATTACTTTAGAATTACTTAAGTGATCAAAAGGTGACTAATTAAATATATGGGTTGATTGTGTAAATCACGCATACTTGTATAGTGGGCTAAAGCACCATGGATTATCAAGTTGGGCTAAAACCCATAGGATGCTCCATGGTGGTTATATAACCCATGGGTCATGGAAATGAAAGGTCATGACAATTAGGGTTTCTATGGTGTAACCCTAATTCTAACACACTATATAAGCTTCATATTACACACCAAAATCGGCACCAAAGAGAAAAAAGGAGGGCAAGTCGATTTCTAAGTGTTCTACATATCTCTCAAGTTTATTCCAAGTGCATTTGGTGTTGTGTGAGACATTTGAGGCATCACACTTGGGGTGCTAGGCTCACAAGGTTTTCAAGGAATCCAAATTACTACAAGGTATGTATTTCTAGCTATCTTTTATGTTTAAAGTTCCCCATGTATGCTAGATAGGATTAACAACCTTTGAAATCAAATTTTGCATGTATTTTAGACAAACATAGATCCAATGTTTCTAGGGTTGCATGAACACCTTAGGAGTGTTAGTGATGATCTATAAGGTTTATTCTTGATTAGTTCTTGAAACTTTTCAAGACCATTAAGACTCCCACTGACTCCTTGACATATAAGATTCTCTTGTCAATCAACATTTCTTCGAGACACAAATATTCAAGAGTTATTGAAGCTTTTATCAAGACTAAACATTTCACAAAATTGGTCCTAGTTGGTCTTTGTCTTACCTAAGACATCACAACTTTCCAATTTCAAATGTGCAGTAATAAGAAAACCCTTTTTCAAATTCCACATTTGATGAATGTTATAAACCTTCTTAAGACTTGTCACTCAATTTACAATCTTAACTCTAAGACTTGTTTTTTTCAACGAAGTATGATTGACTTCTTGGTTTAACCATTTCTTCAATTCTTGATTCCTCTTTTCAGACATACAATTGCACTAAGACTCACTTAGAGGACCAATTGAGATATGGTTCTTAATCATTAAGACCTATCATAAAACATAATAAAAGGTACTCTCCCTTCTTCTTAGAACATAGAAACTTTTATCTTTCTGCTTACTTGATTCTTCTTATTCGTTCTGCTATTGATTTAAATTCTATCAATCAACTCGGAATTACACTTAATCTTATAAGTATAATCATATTTACTAAACCTTTAGTAAGTCATGACGAATATCTTTGTCACTCTTGTGGTGGACTTCATCAACACACAACCTTGTGTACTCGATCTCCTAGTCCTTCACTTGACACTTTGTCAATGAATTAGTCTAATTTCCAAATATGAAATTTCTCATTCATCATGCAACCAAGTTGTATGATTCATAGTTTCTGTCCAATTGAAACTTGGGCGATGAGAAACCTGCACCATTTGGTAAATTCTTGACCTTTCCACAAATAACATAATCAAGAATCAAATCCATTATTGCTAATAATAGAAACCTTCAAACATTAATTTTTCATACATACCATTGCAAGGATAAATAAATAATATAAAATCAAAATTTATTTTATAGCGGAAAAAATTTGTCCTTACAATGCAGTTTAATTGAAAAACTATGTTAATACATATTTCTTAGCAATCTTATTCTAACTTCAAGTAGTAGCTTAAGATTCTAATCTTCAAGTAATGCGTTCGAAATCCATTTCTTCACGATTAGATTCCGCTCACTTCTTCCCTTAAGCTTCCTCTCTTTTCTTCAATCCTACAAGACATCGAAATGTAATCTTATCACATCATGTATTAAGAATCTAGAATAGGAACTTAAAAGAGTTAGTTAATGGATTTTACCTAAAGCAGAGCCATACGTTTTGACTCTCCCATCTCTTAGATCTCTTAGGTAAATAGGGCAGCTTCGTCTCCAATGCCCCTTCTCTTGCCAATAAAAGCAAATTGACTTCTTTGGAACAGCACACAGAACTACTTCTGACTTTTCCTTTCTCTTATGATCAAACTTTTCGATCATGGCATGCCTTTCGTTGCCATTACCTATATCCATAGAGGTCCGGAAGGCAGATCCACCAATCAACTTTGCTTTTCCATTGTGCCAAATCATTGCTGATTCAGCAGTAATAAGCATATAGGTGAGATCAATGAGGGTTACGTCGTGGTTGATCATATAGTACTCTCTTACGAACTCACTATATGAGTCAGGAAGTGACTGAAGAACCCAGTCAACAGCCAGCTCCTCACAGACAACAGATCCCAACATTCTTAATCTATCAATGTGTGACTTCATCTCTAAGATGTGTGCACACACTGACTTTCCTTCTTCATGTTTACTTTCCAAAAGGGCTTGAGTGAGTTTGAACTTTTCAATATTTTGAACTTGTAGGTTAAGGAGAATAATAGGAGGAGGTGGAGTAAGTGAAGCAGGATCTGGTGTTCCTCGATCGAATCCTGGAATATCATCTTCATGTGAAAGGCTTGTTCCACGGGATTTGGGAAGACCATAGTTGTCATATTTGACATCTACAAAACGGGAGAAAAATTAAATTCAAGTTAGTTGATTGATTGAATCCTTAATAAATCACCCAAATGAGATATTAAGGCTAGGACCCAACACAATACTCTACAACCTAGAAAGGGATGCCGTAATCTAGTTGCAGAATATTTGAAGGTAAGTGAATGACGATTCACTAACTTCCACCATGAAAAACAAAAAAGAAATTTAAGTTTCAAATCTATTGAAAATTCCTATATCTTTTGAGATTCATTGAAATTTTCAATGACATGTTTAAATCTCGATATGCCCCTCTAGTTTGTGACTGGGATACCGAGGATCACAAAGTGGGTGTGAATAACCATGCAAACTTACATGGTGCCCCCACATGTTACAGTTATCTATTCGATGTGCCGGTTAACCACACACGCTCCACCGAAATATGACAAACATTGAGTCACCCTTTGCTACCTTTGCTTAGAACCATTTAGTGTGCCGGTTAACCACACATGCTCCACTAACGTCTTCGCAAGGTCACAAAGTGTAATTTCATGGAATTGCATCAATTCACTTTTGCCTAAAGTAACTAAGATTGGGAATTTGAAAAAACATTTAGTTACTTTTGTACTTCATTATACTTATAATGGAAGGTTTCCGTCCTGTCCTACCCGTTCGGCTAACGACCCTCCACTAGTCAAGAGTGCGGTGGGTAAGAGTGGATACCTATTCAATCGCCATTTTATAGACAATATCCTTAAACACCCCTTATAGAGTGTATTTTACACTTTTAAAATACTAGGTGGTCAAATTTAATAATTATACTTTTAATTTAATTAAATTGTAAACCAAAACTTTTATGGATTTATTAAATCTCTCTTACTTATACACTTTAATTAATTAATAAAACCATAAGGGTGTGAGTTGAACTTTTCAAAACAATACTAGGGTTTTAGAATTTAATATTTCTAAATTAAACTATTAATCAACTTTTAAATTCCAAAACTTGAGGGCAAGTTTTGAAATATTTGAAAACATTAGGGTTTTAACTATTTAAATTTCAAAACAAAACCTTTAAGTTCAAATTTAAACTATAAAACCTAAAATTTAGATAATTGAAACTTTTTCACAGCATAAAGATCAAATAACAAATAATAGAAATTAAACAATTAATTTGGTCATTATCTATATTTGACCTAATTTCAATTTCTTGCAAGATAAGTTACCAAATTAATATAAACTAGTTGTGAAACCCGTATATAAAAACAAAATGTTAAATAGAAACCATTAAATGAGAAGTTTATTTGAATTCAAAATTTGAAATAAATAAAAATTATGAGAAAAAAAACATGCAAAAAATAAATAAATTAAAATTATTGTTTAGTTATCAGACCCGTATACTAAACAAGTTAATTATAACAAAATGTTAAACACAAAGGTTTAAACCGTAAATTTATTTGAAATTGAAATTGAAATTTAAAATTTAAAAATTGAGATTAATATCATTATGGTAGGTTTAATTTATGGAAACTAATTAATAATATATTAGAAATGGAAAATGCAATAAATGATAAGTGGAAAATAAATATATCTCTAAATTATGACAAAATGACATGTGGCAAATTGGATGAGAGAAAGACATGTGGCAAAATCATTTTTATTTATTAGGGTAGATAATCAATCTTTAATCATATAAGGAAGTTATTATCTAATCAATTGGTAATTATCTTTTGTTTGGTCAAGGATATACTCAAATATATGTTTAAAATCGGATTTTAATGACCCAAAATAGTTAAGGCAAGTGTCCTTAAGTAAAACAGCAAGAAATCCCGAAACTACCTCCTTCTGACGCTCGAACTCGCCGAGTTCCTCTATGGACTCGCCGAGTTGGAGCTACTCGCCGAGTCCAAATTGGAACTCGCCGAATTCATCAGACAGGGGACCAAAAAATCGAATCTTTGAAGCTTGAACAAATAACCAAGGCATCAATACAAATGAAACCAATCTAGGCTCTGATACCACTGATGGGTTTTAGCCATAAGAACATCCTATGTGCTCATGCAAACCCTAATGCTTGGATCTAGGTTTCTCTATTGTACATGCAATTCATCCAAGACTTTAAACCCTAGTTCTAGCATACAATTAATCATATTAACATGTGAAAGGGTTTTTAGATCTTACCTTGATTGTTATGTAGTAATAACAATCTCAATTCCTCCTTGTAATGACTTTAGAAAGCTTAGAGTCACAATTGTCACTCCTCTAATGGTTCACAAATACCAAGAGCAAGAGGATGAAGAATAAGGAGATAGGAGGCTGCCCAAGAATTTCCAAAACCCTAGAGGAACTCTTATCCACGTTTTTGAGGCTTAAGGGTACTATATATACATGTAGGATATTAGGGTTTTCAACTAGGAAACCCTAATTTGACTGTTTAAGCCCTAAGCAGCCCATGGACCCTTTTAGAATATCCCTTGGACAATTTCTAATGGGTTTCCCCATAGAATTCCTCCAACCTATTATTCCAAGGTAATCCATAGCCCAAATGCAATTATCTTATAATTATAGTTTCAGTCCCTTAAGTTTAATTAATCTCTTTTAGCCACAAAATTCATTATCAATTAATTCTTGACTAATGTTAATTAAACAATATGATTTCTCCTTTAATATATTATTCTCATAATATATTAATAAATCATAATTAATCCTTTCTCTCCATAATTCATCCTATCAAGTTGCTTTGGTGAAGGCAACCCAAAAGGTCCAAGCACCATCGGGTCAACTACATACCAAAATAGTTATGGACTAAGACACTAATCCAACAGTTTTAACGTGAGATTTTCACCCAAAACTTGATTTTATCAATTAAAGCCTCATAATTCATTAATTCCCACTTTTTTGGTGCAAATCTTATCCAAGAAATGAGTGGGTGAAGTACAAAGGTTGAGTGTTGACTTTTCTTTGTATTATGACACAAGCAACCACCATACCCACTCCATGACTAACCCACACTCCTCCCCACCATACCTTGTCACTTCATTGTACTTTCCATCTCTCTCACAAGTTAATCCCACGTTCTTAGAGCTGGACGCTCACCCTCTCTCCTCATTCTCACTCACTTGCTCTCATTTCACTAAAGATCAAACACCTCTTTTCTCTCTAACTCCGTCACACAAAAACGAGATTTCCAAGGCATTTCTAGATTTTCTCCTTTACTTGGTAAGTATAATTTATCCTCCTTGTGATAATTACACTTTATTCTACTCAAATCATTGATGGCTTACACAAAATCCATCATTATTGTGTTAGATTCTTGAATCTTCAAAGCAATCCTTCAAGTGTTCTTGAGTTGAACACTTCTCTTCTTCAACATTCAACCACTGAAATCACTCAAGGTGAGTTCATAACCATCTATTTTCATGTTTTCTTAAGTTTTAAGGGGGAGAATACAAGTTAAAACACCAAGAATATAAGTAAACATTTCTAACAGCTTTCATCAGAAAAGTTGGACTCCATTCACGGACTGTTTTGGTCAACCTAAACATTTTAGTTTTCAAAAATGTTTTAGTTGCAAGTATTTCCAGTTCTAAGCTTTAAAATAACTACTTGCACATCTTTATACAATTTTTCTACAATTTATGGTGATTTTTACAAAACTGCCTATCACTGTAGCTACGAATCTGGACCAGTCTGTGAATATGAGCATTTTTACACAAGTTAGAGGCATCCAAAAATCATAATAAAATTTATGAACAAACTAGACAGATTTTGTGAACTCTCAGAATTTACGGATTTAGTTTTTGACTTCATCTGATTTTTCTATAACTTTTCTAAATAAGTGCTGAAAGGCTAAAACTAAATAACAGTCTATAACTTTTATAACACTTTGTATTATGCGGAGCAAAGTGTATAACGATAAGTTCTAAATATTGAATGCATTTAATTGTTAGTTTATCATTGTAAACTGAAAATTTGTCATTCATGATAAGGTTTCATCATTTATTTCAAATACATATAATAAACTACAATAAGCATAGTTTATGGGATTTTTACCACATGACAAAGGCGCCTTTACTCTCGAAACAAATGGGTTTTCATACACGGCCTAATAAACTATCAAAGTAATAGCTCAAGGATTTCATATCACTAATTCATTCATAAAAGGTTATTTTACTCCCTCTACGGGAAAAGGGTTTAATAACAAATCATTTGTAAACTAGTTAACTTAGGTTGTGAGACAATCTCTACCTATACGTTCGAGTATGGGATTCAAATTCATGTAAGTTATAACCCGAGTCTCTTGTTGGGAGAGCATGATAATTGTGTATATATCTATATTGGGTTTGACATCCCACACCTCGCTGCTAGCTACAGCCGGACCGGCAGGTCTGCGGGTGACAAGAGTCATGGGATCAGGGCGTCTGAAAGACGTTGTGCAGGTTACCTCTAGTCATAGTATGGTTATTACGGCTCACATAAATAGTTAATAATCTCTCAAGTTTACATGGAAAATTTCTACTTTAAAAAGGGGGTTTTACTTCTAAATTAACGAGTTTATGTCAATTTAAACTTGCATGATTCACTGTAAGTATGATGAATTACTTGTACACTTCGGTCTTTGGGTTTTAAGACTACAGTTACATAATAAAGAAAATATTGGATTTTCTGGAAACATACTCTATCGCTTTTACAAGAAAAACGGTTATTTCTCAAACAAAAACTCTTATGAACTCACCAACCTTTGTGTTGACACTTTTTCAAACAACTTGTATTCTTAGGGATCACTAAACAGGAAATCAAGTGCATTTTGAGGATGGGAGGTTAAGGCGTCAAACATTTCATATTTTGTCAACATATTGTAATTGATTTTGAAACATGTAATTCATTCAATGATGTAACTCTTTCAATAATATATATTTTGGTTGTGTTTACTTTCATCACTATTTCCATTGTTGTTATGATACTATACATGAAGTCCTCCACCCCCGGACGTTTCCGCCATCCTTGGTTTGGGGGTGCGACAGATTGATATCAGAGCACAGTTTATAGTGAATTAAGTATATCGAACAACATAATATATACAAATTATAAACACATTTGGGACTAAAAGTCTCTGATTTTAAAAAGTTTTAATGGGGTATACTTTTAGAAAATAAATACTTTCCTTTTTTAAAGTATTCATACATGCATTCATACTAACCTACGTGTCACAATGACCAGAACAAAAGTATTATGATTGTTGAATATCACAGGTAAGCTCGGGTATGTATGGCCAGTCTTAGGAGTGGCATAGCCTGATCAACTACGCTGGTCCGATGAGTGATTAGCACATGCCCAAGAATGGTTGTGATATGGCGACAAGTCTAAAAACTTACCAACACTACCACAATGAGAACATTAGAACAGAACATGAGTTTAAAATACTATAGGAGTATTTTGTGTTACTATAAGTGCTTACATGAGAACTAAACAGGTCTCTATCAAGTAGGTCAATAGTTGTTAAGTGGATATGCTAAGGTTATATGAAATTTAGGCGTTATAGACTCATAATCTGTGACCGTTGCTTTACTTCCTGTTCTCGTTGGATTGTGGATTTGGAGTTAGAGTCACCTATTCGAAGGACTATCCTGCCTTGATTTCATATAACTGGTATACACTACACAAGTATTGACATAACTGAAACAGATCATCTAATAATTATCTAGATAGTTCGTCCAATAATTATCTTCTTACTCCTATTCTCGCATGTATAACATAGCAAGATCCTACTTACCGGGCGACCCCTACTTTCCTAACCTGAACCCGAGAAATGGTGAATGGTTATGAGAAGAATCAAAAGCGGAACCGGAGGTAATCAATCCTCCATGCATAGAAAGGGTTCCCGTGAACCATTTCGACTACATTGAACCTGTGCCCCGTTGGGCAACCGTGATCGAGGGTTGAAGTCGACAACAATGACAGCAAACACCATGTGGAGACCAACGAGGGTGCTATGACCTCAACCACGGGGGACTGACTGACAGAGCCCTCCTGGCGAAGACCCGACAGATTGCGAACATCGGGGATTAACACAGGGAGACTGCAAACCGAGTTCAAAAATTGAGTGCTACTACGGACCCCACCGTCTCACGTACCCGAGACTCGGAAAGAGACTACTATTTCAGAGACCAACTCTCTTTTTAGGGAATTATCGCCGCTCGGACAGAGGCAAGGGGTAACAGGGTAGACGCACGACATTCAAAGAGAGGATGATTGCAGCCAAGCGTCGATTAGCAAAGCTGCATGGTGCATCAACTTTGTCTTAGGCATCACAGGGGACGGATCGTCGTGAGTAAGTTCATACTGCTCACAAAATCTTGTAAATCAAGTTCATGAGTATGCGTTGGTACTACTATATTCTAGGTGAAAGCACGACACTGTGATTTAAGCGGTTATACTAATCAAGAGATTTAGTTTCTATCAAAACTTTTCCTTAAAATAATTTGGTGTAGGCCTACATCTAGGTCAAAACTTTCTCTGAAACCAAAATTTCTAGAATCATATTAACAAAATGGGTTTACGGCAGATCCATCAGACTCAAAGGTCTATTAAGTCATAATCATACCAGTAAGCATGCACCAAATGGTCGTAAGAAAGGCCTAGCTTAGATCAAATTTCAAGGTTTCACTTGGATACAGAACTACTAAGATACATGAGTTTATCATATATAGGCTCTTGTTATGAAATGTTTTCAGAACACCACAAAACAACTGAAATACGTTACAAAATGAACTAAGATAAACTTAGTTAGAAAACTCGCGACGTATAGTCAATCTAAAAACTCATTTCCGTCTCACCTTTAAACACTTTGGTTGAGAGGTGCTTTCTTCGTAGACCTATAGGGTGCGATCATACCAGCGCTAGTGCACCGGATCTCATCAAAACTCCTCAGCTAAGTGTGTGGAAAAACATGATCCTAAGATGAGTAGAGCTTAATGCCTGTACGAAACCTACTTATACCCACTACCATATATCCGTCTCAGGAACGTTAGCAGAAACACTAGGAATAGTGTAGTAATGTGCAAGAATTTATATATGTGAATATAAATCGTAAGGATGCACTTGAGATAATTATTTCCACTCATGAAGTCGTTTTTTTCATCGTGAAATAGAGCTATGTCTTCATCAAGAGGAAACCAACCAACTAGCAAGGCGCCAACCCTACATATAGACTCTGCTACTTTTCAGGCTGCAGTCACGACAGTCGCGACATCCGTCATGGCGCAAATCAATGCTAACAACGCCGGCAGAGATGGAAGCGGTACTGACAATATAGATTGTTGCAACAATCAGGAACACCAACGGGTGTCTGCCAACGAAGGCGCCTCAGGCCACAAACCTACGAACAAGAAGCGAAAGTTTTGGGATGAAAAGAAGTGTAACCTACCTCAAAAATTTGGTGGAAGAAAGCAATCCGTAGCTGCACCTGCCATTACAACAGCAGTCACGACACATGCCTCGACACTAGCCATAAGGTCTGTCACCCAAGTGCCGGCCAGACCATATAAGGGATCACTCCCAAAGTGTATCAAGTGTGGCTTCCATCACAATGGGGTTTGCCGGGAGATGCACTATAAAAACTGCAACAAGAACGGGCATACCGTCCGTTTCTGTAAGGCCCCGACTCAGTACATCGCTTCAACCGCCAATACCAATGTAAGTCCAGTGTGCTTCCTATGTGGCGAAAGAAGACACTTCAAAAGAGACTGTCCAACTGAGAGGAATGACGGGGGAGCCGGAGGAGTGTGACAAACGAACCAACAAGGGTAACAGGGAACCATATTAGGACTTTTGTAGTGTTTCCAACGACAAAAACGTTTAAGTACCATATGTTTGTAATGAATTTGGTATGCTTTCTAAAATCACTGTCTTTCTAAAAGTAGTTAAAATACTCTCTCGTTCAAATCAAACCAAAGACACATATATATGACCTTAGGATCATTACCTGTAAGCCATGATGACTTTGTACATTCATCGGGGTTAAATATATGCTATACCACAGTCTGCAAGAATGGTATTACTATTAGAAATAGTTAAATATATGCAAGAAATAGCAATGAACTTTCATACATGTGTTTATTATATTTATAGAGTATCCTATTTTAATGAAATCTGATAATTTATAGCAATGCAAAGAAAGTTTATGTAGTAATTTCAAGTTATAATGTCTTAATAGGATAAAAATTGAAAGTACAATGTTATAATTGTATCAGGAGTAGATTAGTAAAATGAATAGTTGATGTTACCTCGAGATATATTCTTCTAGTGGACACCCTGCAAAGAGTTTAAAAGTGTATGAGATGACAATAGTTGAGAGAATGATGGAATTGAATACGTGATTACTTTCAATTATCATGTTTGGCATGGTTATAGGAATGACATCATTCTAATTTTTTGTTTATTTTCTTTTTCTTTTTCTAATTTAATTAATTACTTTATTTTAATACACAAACATTTTTTATGCACAAATATTAAACAAATTTTATTTTTTTTAAACCACAAACAATTAATATAATATAAATTATATTTCTTAAACACATACATTTCATATAAAATAAATCGAAACCGTCTTTTTTTGAATATGATTTCAAGTATATTTCTTTTTGTTTCCTCTCTTCCAAATCCGTTATGACACTTTGGACTTGCAATATCGAAGGAAATATAACATCTGTTAATGTAAAAATGCACAATTTTAACACATAATGTAAAAACATTAAATTACATTGAGAAAAAAAAATTATTAACTTATATCAAATACAAACATGTTCTCTTTGTAGTTGGTAGCATGGCCTGAAGTTTCCCATAGTTGCATGTTGAACATATTTGATGTGGTAACCTGAAAAAACAATGTTACATTAATTATCTATATATGAAATACTACAACATGAATTTAATATATATATATATATATATATATATATATATATATATATATATATATATAAAATTTACCTATGAATAACCTCTTTTTTCATACTCAGTTTGTATAAATGTCATTAGTTTTTTTTATTCGAATACCATGGGGAAGGAAGAAACAACTTATTGGGCTGAAAAACAAAAAATAAAAACATTTACTTACAATATATATAAACTATTAGATTATATTATTATCTATAAAACTTTACCTAAGTGGATGGAAAAAGAAAAGCTCTTGTTTTTTTGCCGAGTTCTCTTTGGTCATATTTTTTGGCTTCCCAATGTATTCCTGTATAAATATAACAAAGTCATTATAAATAAAATAACAAAAAAGAAAAGAAAAGAATAAATGAAAAGAAAGTTACATTGAGTCTTTTTTGGTCATGATAAGATATTTCATAGACTCTTTGTAGATATATAACAACAAACTTCTTCAACATTCATGAAAAGAAAACAACCAGGAGCACGAACACAACCACGAAAAATCACAAAATAAAACCTAAAATCAAGCAACTCCTCACCACACCAGAAATAACCAAGGGGTAAAATGGTCAAGGTAATAAGATTTCCATAATGCCAACATATCACCACTCTTTTCAATAAGAACCACAGCTCAAAAAAAACATTTAATTGCATCACAATGTTTCCCTGCTTTATAATTATCCATTCCTTTGTTCTTTATAATTAACAAATTCATATATGCATTTTTAGCATTACTAAATCTGCAAGGAATGAGCAAAGAATCTACCAAATAAAATCCATGGCACTTAGTTCTAATTCTCATCTACGAATTAAAAAAAGGCAACTTACAGTTCTCTCTAAACAGGGTTCACTCAGACATTTTATCAAACACATAATAGGCATGAAATTATGTCACACAAAGAGTTACTTAGCAAAATAGTCATGAAAATTTATACAGAAGAAAAAACTAAAATAAATTGTTGGGGACATGATATAGATATAGAGAACAGGGTGAAAAAAAAGACACCTGAAAGTTGTGTGTTGAGGGCACCTTCGACGTCCTCCTTTTCTCTTGCATCCATATTTCATCTGCACTTTGTTCCCGAAGATACACTTCTCTCTATCAAATCCTTTCTTCTTTCTTTTCAGAATCCCCAAATCAACGTCCTCAATTCGTATGTTCTCGAGGAAGGTGAGTTTCTTGGATTTTTTATTTTGAGGGGAGATATGGAAGAGGTTGAAGCTGCTTACAGTTCCCGATCGATGGTTTTGGAGAACATAAAGTGCAAACCCAGAACAAAAGCAAAATAACACAAAACTCGATTTCCGCTTCATCTTCTGCTATTTCTCTTTCTTCTCACTAAAACATCGACGAGTCCCCGGTAGCGACCCACTAGCGAGTGCTAGGGGCGGTGTTTCAAGGTGGCTAGTGAGCGCATAGAGGCCGGTGGGGACCTCCACTTCGTTGAGCCATACAATGTGGGATTGAAGAATAAAACAACAAACTAAAAATGAGCAAAAAAAATATTTGAATGATAGCAACAGTAGAAATCGTAAACAGATGCAAGAGCCAATTCATGAAATCTAAATAATTAGGTGAAAAATGAATCGAAAAACATACCAAATTAACACCAATCTTGCTAATTATCACGAGAATCCCGATAATTTGGGAGTTGATTTCTGGACTATAGTTAGGAAAGTAGCGGAATTGAGGAGTGTAGAATAAATGGGGGCACTTTTTGGAAACTCACATTGAAAGAATGAGCAGGAAAATTTGATTGGATGTGGCTTAGAGAATGCGACGTGGCATAAATCCTCTTATTTATTAGGATATATATATATATATATATATATATATATATATATATATATACATATTGCTTACAATCTGATAGAATATTTGTACCTTAGCTATTTAGTTCCTATTGGAAAATTGCAACAAATTCAGAGGTAGTGATCATCTCTAAAAGTCTGCAAAAAACCGAAGAGTGGCTATATGAAGATGGTGATGATGAATGTATACAAGTTTATATTGGAAAGCTTTAGCATCTTGAAAAGGTGTTAAAAGTATATGAAAATTTTAAACTAGTATTTTCCTTCCGAAATAGCTTGCTTAATCTAATTATGTATTCTTGTGTAGTTTTTATACCCAATTGAAACTAGATACATGGATGAAAAGGTTAGAAAAGAAGCAACAAGAGCTCTGCAAACTTGTATACAAAAAGTCATTTGACTACAGATTTACTGCCTCCTAGTAAGAAAGAAGAAATATTATGTTAGCTTTGTTGATCATACCCTACTACTTAGGCTTCATTTGCGTAGATGAGAGATTGAGAGCATGTCTCTGGCCCTCTCTATTTTTTTGCATTTTAATTTTCTGTTTTTATATATATATATATATATATATATATATATATATATATATATATATATAAAACTTTTCACAAAATTAGTCCACAGATAAGTGGAGAAAGAATTCAAAAATTGCTCAACCCTACGCTCCCCCCGATAATCCACGTGAGGACAATTGATATGTATTCAGGATTAATTGAATTTGTAAATATTTGGTATTGTTTGTTTTGTTAATTATTGCTTACTTTTGTATGATATTTTGAACAATGCAATGGAATGTGTCAAACTTTGTATTAGGAACGTTTTTTGGTGTATTTTATATGGTATTTGGGATTAATGTGAATTGAATGTGGTACATGACATAAAATTGGAAATTTTTAAATTTTAATTTTTTTAAATAAAACGAAGTTAGCTACGGAATAACTACGAATTTCCGTAGCTATTTAGTTTCATAGTTATTCCGTAGCTATCCACTTCCGTAGCTATTCTGTATTTATTTGTATCCGTGACTATTCCGTAGCTATTTAGTTTCGTAGGTATTCCATTGCCATCTATTTTTGTAGCCATTATGTAGGAGAAAATTTGTAGCTATTTATTTCTATAGCTATTCCGTAGGTATGGTAGCTACAGAAAATTCCTTAATTTTTTGTTATCTTTTATTAACAAAAACTTTAGTTTTTACTCCTTTTATTGAAATATATAATTAAATCCTAATTAATATTTCCAATAACTTATACCGTTAGTATAAAACTCATAAATACCTATGAATAAATTTCAATATTTAATATATTGCACTTTTTTGACCGATTTTTATTATAATTAATAAATATATGTATATTTTTGTTATTTTATATTTTTGTTATTTTTTAAAACTCCAAAGTATCTATTCATGATAGCATACCTGCAAAAGTCTGTTAAAAATTGTTGTCACTATTCATGAAAATTCAAAGAAAGCAAATGATTGAATTGTCTAATCAATTCATTTTTTGTAATAAATTCCTCTTTTTATCATCAGTTTTTTTGTTTCATCCATTTCAACATATAGAATCCCTCTCTTCTTCATTTATTTATCCTTCTTTCATTCAAGGTACGTCTTTTATCTTATGACTTATTGGTGTTGTTATATTCTGGTCGGTATGAGTCTAGATCGTCCGTTTATGATTAATTTGTACTGGGGTGGTAATATTTTATATGAAAATGGTTTCGTAAAGGGAGATCATTCAACTTTGACCACTTCAAATGTTGTTAGGCATAAACTGCAGTATGAAGAATTTAAGGATTTAGTTTATGTGAACATTGGAGTCGAAATAACAACATATAATTTGAATATCTCACTATGTTACGAGTTTGGTGGAAAATCTAATTTTTCACAAATCATAAGTGACTCAAGTCTAGACGTGATGTATTATTTGGCTGAGAATGATGAAAATTACAACGCCCAAGTTATTATCGTACTAGAAAAATTGCTCAAGAACAAGTAATGCCTCCTACTATAACCAGTTATGTAGATCTTTTATGTAATTTTGAAGTGCAGAGCCTAATCCCTCAGATGTAGCATTTCCTTTACCTAATGAAGTTAGATTTGGAAAAGAAAACGACTTTGGATTTGATGAAGCCAACTCATAGTATAGTGAAGATACTAGTACTAAGTTATTCGGTAATGTTGGGGAAGATTTTGATGATGATGATGTTTGTGAAACTCGGGTTATGAGCTTTATGAACGATGTTGGAGATGTAGGCGACGATGACATAATCGATTTAGAAGAAAACATTCATATAGATGTTTGGAAGGAATAAAAAAAGGTTAGGAATGCAATTTGAAAGTAAGGTACAAGTCAAGAAAGCAGTAACACTTTGGTTGATCAATCACAATAGGGAGTTTAAAGTGTACGAAAGTAAAAGTAACTTATGGGTAACAAAGTGTAAGACTCTAGGAGATGAAGGACAAAGCTCAACTACTATGAACCACACACCACGTTGTGCACGGTATGTTCGTGCAATTAAGAAGAAAAATCATCGAACGTGGAAGATTACACGATCTGTGGACGCTCACAACTCCTTTGGATCATGTATTGGAAATAATAATAGAAGTTTAAACTCTTTAACTATTTCCTCATACATCCTACATTTAATTGAAAAAGATGTTGCTTATCCAGTGAAACATATATAATCAGATATTAAAAACCTTCTAAACGTTTATGTTTCTTACTCGAAGGCATGGCATGAAAGGAGAAAAGCCATAGAGACTATTTATGGAATATGGGAGAGTAATTTTGATGAGTTGCCTAAGTACATTGCAGCTTTGCAAGCTTCCTGATATAGTTGTAAAGTGGTTTCATAAGCCAAATGACTCCTCAAATGTTGCAACATTCAAGTATGTTTTTTAGGCTTTTGGACCTGCTATTGATGCATTTCGTTTATGCCGACCTGTTATTTCTATTGATGGTTGTCATTTGAAGGGTTCATATAAGGGGAATTTGCTTGTCGATGTCACAAAAGAAGCTAACAATAACATATTACATGTTGCATATGCTATTGTCGATGAAGAGTCATCATACAGTTGGTGTTGGTTCTTTTACCAACTCACACATTTTGTTGCTCAAGATAGACAATTATGTGTGATTTCGGATAGGCACCAAGGAATAATTCATGCAATGGAAAATCTAAAAGAATGGAAAGAGCCATTAGCATACCATCGATTGTGTATTCAACACATTAGAAGTAATTTCATGAAAGGCACAAAAACTTTAGTCTTAAAAAATTAGGTTGGACTATTGGGAACGCTACGAAGAAAAGGAAGTTTGTTACAAATATAAGAGAAATAAAAAAAAACTCAAACCTGAAGCTTGGCAGTATTTAAAACAAATCAATAAAAGTCAGTTGTGTAGAGTATATAATAATAACAATATTCATATATTTATTAATTATAATACACGAACATAGGTATTTATGAGTTTTATATTATATGGTATAAGTTATTCAAAACATTAATTAGAGTTTAATTATATATTTTTAGTAAGAGTAAAAACTAAAGTTTTTGTTAATAAAATCAAACTAGAAATTAATCATGTAAGTTAGAGGACTAAAAATATAACAATATTTGTTGAATTCTAAAATTAAAAAAAAAAACCATTTGTACAGAGAGAGAAAAAACACTACCATGTTTCTACCAACCATTCTCAAAACTATCCTATTAAAACTCCGGCATCACTAGGACTCCTGATCCATTTAAACAAATTAATTTTGAGTGTTATATGAAAACTTTTGAAATGAATAAAATAGTCAGATAGCCAAAAGACGAATCGAATGGACAAACTAAGTAAAATAACATGGTCTCTGTAAATAGAATAAATTAAAACCGGTCCGGTTGACAAATGAGTGTACAATTAAAGATGAACGAAACAAAACAAAATAATGACCATTATTCTATATTTTGTCACTGCATTTGAACCCAAATACCAGGACTTGGGATCTCTTTGTGAACAACATATAAAAGATAATTCCCTGCCGGAGCAACATTACCAGAGGGCGGTGTGGTTACTACAACTTGATATCTTGACTTCCCCAAAATCTTGGCAGCCACACCACCATCGAGCACCAGCAATCTTTGATTCATGGAAAAGGAGTGTGTGTTGAACGGAGGTGCCATCATTGTCACTGAGACGGAGCTTGGATCCACAATGCCTGAAACTGTAAACACAATAACTAATTGCTTTCCGTACCCTATTTTAGTGTTTTTTACAGGCAATATTATTTTGGGGCGTAAATCGGACGAGTTTGAATCCAAATAAGAAGGAGAGTACGCCTCCAAACTCAGCTCAGTGGGATAAAGGACGTTTCCGAATTCATATTTGTCGTGGGGGTTACTTCCACCAACAAGAACTCGTCCATCTCTTAGTAAAACAGCTGTGGAATGGTAAACTCTTGGAATGGTGCTTGGATTCTGCACTTCAAATCGAGACCCGACCTGTTTATCAGGTTGGTAAACCACTGGGCTAAGAACAGGGTTCCTCCCAAGTTCCCAACCTGCAACTCCAGCAGATACACCATTGATGATTAAAACATGAGCATTGGGAAGCAACAACATGTCACCCATAACTCGAGCCAAAGGCATGGTCTCCATGACCCATTGAGGGTTAGGGTCAGATATTTTGATCCTTCCGCATGTATCCAAAGCTCCATCAAATATCCCTTTATTTGCATTAACAAATGCTCCTTTTGGTGCACCCCCACAAACCAATACTTCAACCGCATTTACTGTTCCCTTTGTTATGCGCAGAGGGAGAAGTACAGCAGATCCGGTACTCGGATAACTCCTTGGTTGACCATCGGGCATTGTAGGGTAAGTCTTGATAACTTGGTTGTTGGAATAGTCGAATAAAATAGCACGATTGTTGGCAAAAATGAAAAGATTCCCATCAGGATAGAGAAATACAAATGGGTATAAATTATTCTCAACGTTAGGGTCGTTCGTTTGAACCAAAAAAGGTAAACTAGGAGTGTTCTCAGTGGCCGACATCTTGGGGTAGAACTCATAGCTAAATGCCCGGCGGCCACCAATAATAATTTGTCTGCCATCTGGCAATATATGATTGGTCGCATACCATCTCTGTTGATTCAGGCCATTACGTATCTCTTGCCAGTCGCATGAATCACACGATTTATAAATTCTGACAACACGATAACCATCATCAAAGCCACCAGTTTGGACCAATCTTCCATCGGGCATTAATGTTCCAGACGAACACCAGACATTGCTGAGCACCATGAGTGGACGAACGGTGTTTGATGCAACATCATACTCGACTGAATGGGCAGAACAATCGGTTGTGTTAGGACGACATGCCCCGTTTGGAAGTGAGATATTGGAGACTCCAAAATCGGTGCGGTCATACATGACAACACGATCATTGGGAAGTAACTGTGCGTGCATGGCCGAAATTCCAATGCTTGGGAGGAGGACAGACCACGATCCACCTGCCGCCGGACATTGCTGGGCATTGAGCAGGAGCACCAGAAAGAAGAAGAAGAGGTGATGATATAGGTGGGAAGTCATCGCTTTGTTTTATTTTTGCTCTTCTTGGAATTTGTTAGGTTTTTGTGTGTTTATGGAAGTGTTAAAGGTGGCTTTAAATACACTTTGAGGTGATGAAAAGAGTCGTCTATGATCGTTTTTCCCTCTGGTATGGTTCATGAACTGCGTTGTGAATTAAATAACCCATTAGTCAACCTGAATGATAAGCGAATTTCATTCAATCATTTAACCATGAAATATTCATTCTTAATTTTATAAGGATAGACTCACAAGGTGGATTCTCCTTTGATCTTGTTTATTTGTCAATGCATGTTTTCTTTTATTGGATGTTATTATCAACCTTTTAGTTTTCTATTTTTCATATTACAACAAGCCTCCACATGCTTTCTCTTCATGTTTTTGGATATGAGAAGATCGAGTTTTGTAAAAATATTAGGGTCATTTAAAAGAAAATATTGTAGAATTATGGTATTTTTAGATATGACAAGATCATACCTTGAACATCATTGCATATAGTGGACATTTTTTTACAAAGCAAATAGTTGTAAGTTAACGGAACTCGACCATCGGTTCAATGATAGATCATTGGAGTTACTTGATGTTTCAACAAATTTAGACCCTAACAGTTCTAGTGAGAGTTTCTCGAAACAATGATATAATGTATTTTGTTTGAAAGTTTTTCGTGAAGATTTTAATAACTTTGATAAAGTACATTCAAATATAGACCAACAATATTATGAGTTTGATCTCATTCAACATGCAAATAACAAAAGGTTGCCATCTATATCGTAGTTGAGTCAATAGTTCATAAAGGCTAGAAGAGTTTACACAATAACAAAGTGTTGTTCAATTTCCTAATCAAAGCAAAATATACTGGAGGCTAAATAGACCATGTACAACACAGAAAAGAAGAAGTTACATGAGCTATATAAGGAGAAATTACAAGGGCTAAAGTTAAAAGTAACCATAAATAAAATAATTTAAATGGTTTCACCAATTGGGCTATTGGTCGTAATACACTGGGCTATTGGTCGTAATACACCTCGAAATAAGGAGGATTTGTCGGATACTCCAATCTTGAAGTGAATATGAATGAAGGAGTTGATACTTAGGGGCTTTGTGAGTGCGTCTGCTGGTTCATCTGCTGGGTTGATATAAAGAACTATTAACGAACCGCCTGCTACCTTTTGAAGTACAATGTGGCAACATGTTTCATCCGAGAACTATGTATTAGATTGGCGCTAGAGTATGTGGCAACCGTATTATCACAAAATAGCATAGGAGAAGACAAGTGTGTAACAACAAGGTCTGTAAGTAAATGTTAGACTCAGTAGATTTCATCCGCCATATTAGATAAGGCTTTGTATTCTGCCTCTATAGAAGACTGCGTGATAGATTGTTTACATGCTGATCGCCATGCGATGATGTTTGAGCCCAAATAAATGATAGGAGAAACCCCTCCACAATCTAAATCTGAGAATTCTTTGAGTTCAAGTGAGGATCAACGATTAAGATGTAGGCCATGATGAACTGTGCCTTTTAGTTAACGAAACATCTACGTTAATGTCTGCCAATGATGTTGGAACAGGGGAGTGCATGGACTGGGAAAGTTAATATATAGCAAAATAGACATATGCTCTTCTGCAAGCCAAATTTTACAAAGATCCCACTGATTTCAGATAACGTATAGGATCAACACTTGCAGGGTGTTCTTAAGAGTGAGAACAATGGAAGGGTTGAGAGGAGTAGTAATCTTTTTGGTACCATCCATATTTAACTTGTTTGAATGTCTTGAATATGTCGATTTTTATAGAGAAAAAGAGCTTGTTGGGAAGGAATTACTTCAATACCAAGGAAATGATGGAGGGGACCTAACTATTTGATGGAGAACTTGTTGGTTAAGGAATGAGTGAATTGGTTGTTGTCATGGTTAAGGGACAATATTATTGTCATATGCCATAAAGAAACACAAATTGGTGTCATGATCATAGATAAATAGAAAGACATCTGCCCTGGACTTCGTAAACCATAAGTATGATGAAAAGATGTGTGTTCCATGTACCATGCTCTCGGTGGTTTGTTTAATGCCATACTGAGACTTTCTAAGTTTGCATATGTGGTTTGGGAATTTAGGTTAAATGAATCTGGGTGGTTGAGACATGAAGACTTCTTTATATAGAGTTCCTTGAAGAAAGGCACTGTTCACGTCAAGTTGTTTTAAAGGTTAGTTTTGAGAGAGAGAGAGAGAGATAGATAGATAGAGAGAGAGAGAGAGAGAGAAATAGAGATGATGGTTCGATAGTGATTGGTTTCGTTACCGAAATGAATGTGTTGAAATAATCGTTCCCGTGTTGTTAAAGGAACCCCTTAACAACCCAATAAGCTTTGTATTTTGAAATAGTACCATTGGGAGTCCTTTTGACTAGGAATAAACATTTTCATCTAATTGGGTTGTAAGAACCTTATGGAACTAATTCCCACGTTCTATTTTGCATTAGTGCATTGAACTCTTGATCCATGGCATGTCGTCATTTGGGAATTTTGTGAGCTTGAGTGTGGGTGTTTGGTTCAATGTTAGAAGGGATAACATGAAAATGATGGAGTTGATGAAAGACGAAAAAACGTATTTTGAGTTTTCTATTTCTAGTTCGTTGTGGTGGAGAGAAGGTGGGTGGAGAAATAGAATTATCATCTTAAGAAATGGAGCCAATTAGGGTAGGACAGGAGTTGGTGCAATCTTAGACAGGATTGGATATATGAACTAATAGTGTGGATGGAAGGGTATGTGGATTAGAATGATGTATAGGCTGAGGAGATATAGTTGACATTGGTGAGGTTGGTTGAGAGGTAGGGTTAGAGGGTAGGATGGTGAATCTGGACATGGTATTTGGTGTGGCAGGACATGAGGTGTAGGAGTCACAAAGGTGTTGTTTGTTTTTTTGAAGCCAAAATGCCTGCAGTCTGCGGATCACATCTACAAGCCTTTGCGACAGAAGAGGTGGACCACATGTCTGCCGTCTACAATAAGAAGATTGTTTGTTTTTAACGTCTGCAGCTGTTGAAATACATTATTTTTTCAAACTTAATTTCCCGTTATAAATATTAAAAATGCATTTTTAGCAAAAAAAGAAAGAAAAAAAACTGGTGGTTTTTTTTAAGGTAAAAATGTGGTCTGAAGGCCTTTGAAGACAGTGGTCCAGGTCTGCGTAAAGAAGACCTCGCGTAGACGTTTTTTGATCTGCACACTTCCAAAAAACAAACACTCTACGCGGGCATATGTCTGCGCGTTGTCTGCGCGGCGCAGACAAAAGTGGTTGCCCAGATCTTCGCATAAAAAACAAACACCCCCTAAGATGAAGATATTTTTGATGAATCGATTGCTGAAAAGGAGTTTGATGCATTAGTAATTGGTGAGATTTTAAAGAAATCATGGGCAGTTGGTAAGGTGGGGGAAGAAGAATGGGAAGAAAAATGAGATTCAATAAACTGAATATGATGAGAGTTGTATAGGTAGCATGTGGTAGGCTCAAAACCTTTGTAAGAGGATTTTAAAGTGGATTAACCTTGGAAAAGACATAGGGCTGATCGTGGCGGAAGCTTGGAGTTAGTGTAAGGCCTTAGCCATGGAATGCAAAGAAAACCAACGCATTTGAGTTTGGTATAGTTTGGTGGTTGGTTATAATATAGACAATCGTTTGAAACGCAAGAGACCAAAAGGTAAGTGGTAATTTGGCATAGTGAAAGAGAGGAAGTCAAGTCTAAACCACATGACAGTATCGTTGTTTGGCTACACCATTCTATTCATGAGTATGTGGTGGGGTGGTGAAGTGAGAGAGGTCATGAGCATGTAGAAACTGTGCAAAACCTTGGTATTCACTACCATTGTCAATGAATATTGATACCAGTAGTGTTTGGAAGAAATTCTCAACAAGGAGTTTGAATTTAGGTAATAGTGTTGCAACATCATATTTCCATTTCATAGGATAGAGCCAAACATATTTCAAGTAGTAATCTACAAAAATGACGTAATAACTGAAATTGTCAATTAAAGTTTGAACAAGAACTACACATCAAAATATGTTAATTCAAGTTGTTTTGTAGCAAAAAATGAATTTGGACCAAAAGGTAGCATATGGATTTTATCGATTGAACAAGAAGAAAAATGCATACAAGAATAGGAAATTTGATTAGAACTAAAACCTATCTTTGTGACAAGAGACTTTGATGGATGCATAACCTAACTTAGTGTGTCAGGAGAGTGGATAGATTTTTGTGGTTACATTGATTTGCAAAAATGGATGGCAGATCAGCATAGTAAAAATCTTCAAGGTTCTTGCCTCCTAAAAGACCCCCCTACTCCCTTGTGCGAAGATCCTTCACAAAAAAAATAAAAAAAATAAAGTGGGAAAAATTCAATAGAAACCCGATTGTTCTTACACAACTTAACAATATATAAAAGGTTTCAATCTAAATTTGGAACACATAACACAATTGGTAAATATAAGGTTTTGATTGGTGTGTTAATGTGTTTAATGCCAACATGAGATATTTTAAAACGTTTACCATCACCAAGTATTATTTCATCAGTTCCTTCATATTTAGAGATGTTATGAAACGTAGATCGATTAGAGGTTATATGATTTGAGATGCCACAGTCAAATAACCAAGTTGAAGGAATACATGTTGTGACATTTGGTATAGGAGTTCTTGAATCACGGTTACTGATGGTAGTACTGTTGTCTTTCAGAAACTTGGATAATTACTAATAATCTTGATTCTAATGCCCTACAATGTTACATAACTGGCAAAAACTATTGTTGTAGTTGTGTCGGCCCCTATGTGCTTGAGATGTTGTCCAACATGAGCGATTTGTTCCTCTGTTGTTGCGTCTGCCACCTCTCTGTGAAGTAGAGGTTTCAGATGGGATACCGATAGTGTTTTCTAAATTTATTGAAAATCGCTAAATTTAAATAAGGATTAGTTGATTCTACTTTATTTCAAAATAAAGTAGGGGATCATCTGATGCTCGTTCAAGTTTATGTCGATGACATTATCTTTGGTTCGAATGATCCTTCATTATCTAAGGCATTTGGGGAATTAATGAGAAGTCAATTCGAAATGATCACGCTGCATAAAATTAATAAATTTTTGGGTTAAGTATTCATCAAAGCAGGGAACAAATCTCTATCAGTAAAGAGAAATATACACGAAACTTGCTTGAAAGGTTTGGCATGACAAATAGCACAAAAGTCAAAGTACCTATGGTTGTCGGCACGTGCTTAAGTCCTTCGTTGGATGAGCCTATTGTGGATCTCACGATGTATAGGTGCATGATTGATTCGCTTTTGTATTTAACTGCAAGTCGACCTGATATTATGTTTATTGTATCTAATTGTGTCAGGGAGGAATCGAATCCAAGAGAACCCCATTATAATGTAGTCAAAAATATCTTATCTTACGTCAAACATATAGTTTCGTTAGGCTTGCGGTATCCATCGAAGACATGAATTTTTATCCAAGCGTTTTCTGATGTGGACCTAGGTCAATGTCAATTGGATCGAAAGAGCACAACTGGTGTCAATTTCTGGATGGGAAACTTGTGAGTCGGCAATTTAAAAAGAATACTTGTATTTCTATTTCGACATCTTAGGCAGAATATATCGCTATTGTTGCATGCACATCACACGTGATTTGATTTCAAAGCCAATTGCGAGACAATGCAATCAACATGAACAAAATACCTTTATACTCCGATTCTCAAAGTGAAATTCACATTTGTTATAATCTAGTCCAACATTTAAAAATGATACATATTGCTCTTCGTTATCATTTTACCAAAGACCACGCTGAAGATGGAGACATTGAAGTCCATTTTGTCAAAACAATAGATCAATTTGCTGACATTTTCACAAAACCTTTAGATGAAAAATCATTCTTAAGGATTTTGAATGGATTGGGAATAATGAAACATGCTATGTTCCATATTTTTCTTGAATTTCACTTGAACATTTGTTTTACTTACTTCCGATTTCCTTTATTACTTTCGTTTACTGGGTAAAACTTTCGTGTGTTTTATTCACTTTCGACTGTTGGTGTTCTATTTAGAGGTTACTGCTCATGTTAAGCGTTCGACTGCATTTGCGTTCGACTTCATACTGAATCGTTCAGTATAGGATTTCAATTCACATCTGATGCAAGACCTTCGACGCACAACCTTTTTTTGATGACTATTAACTTATGGGTCGAAAGTATCTAGGTAACGTTTTAAAGTTCTTTTTTTTGGTTTTTCAAAAATCAAAAATGCAAAGAGAATTTCTTATTTTTGTTTTTGCTTTTTCAAAAATAAAAAATCCAAAAAGATTTTCTTTTATTTTTGTTTCTATTTTTTTAAAAGAAAAAATCACAACTCCAAAAACATTTTCTTAAATTTGTTTTTTCTTTTAAAATGAAAATATATTTTCGTTGGAATCTCAATGACCAACATGATGCTCTTTCGCATGCTACATGAGAATAATCATGAAGGAAACATGTATCACTCAAAACTATGTACTAGTTAAGTGTCCCTAGAAGCATGATGCATCATGTTGTCGTTAAAGCCTCAAAGACTTTTTGGAATGAGATTTTCATTTGATTATCTCCTCTGAACTTTTGTTACTTATAGTCATCACCAACCATACTTGTTTTTTACTACACTAGTCATCCAAGTAATTTTGCACAACAAAATCACACTTATGTTAAGTTGTGATCTTAAGTTAAATTAAATCCACCTTCGAAACCAAAAGAAAAAGAGTCCATTCGATACTCATCAACGAGTATTCGATTATAATTCAGGGGACACCAACAAGCAATTATTCATCTCTCTTCATGTCGAATGATACTCACTATTTTTTATTAATGCTTCTACCTCATTCTTTGACACACAAAAAAATAGAAATCCTTGAGGTTTTTCGTATTACCAACTCAAAACCTAGATTTCGCATTCTTTGGCACATGATTTCGCTTAACAATCCCATAAGCGAATACGCCCAGCCTCCATGCAGACAAAATTGCCTTTACTTGGTAACGAAACTTGTGAAGGTTCTTATCCAACTAAGAAAAGCGAAAGATCCATGTGTTTGGAGTTTCCTGTTTGGGATAGCTCTGAGATGTTTGACAGGAAGAAGCTCCGAGCTCGACAATGCCAAGCTTGAAATATATATTTTGTAGTGTTAGGGTTATACTATGGTCTTAATGTTGATTATGCATCACCCTTATAGGAAGAATTTGGAATCTCAATCTCTCACACGAAACTAGCAACAAGAGTATCAAGTGCTCAGTTTTGGGGACTTATTTTGAAAGAAATTTACAATTAGGAAAATATTGTCATTCCTGATGGAATTGAATCTGATGAATTTCCAACAATAGCTGGTCCAAGGATTTCTATGGATGATGTTAATGTCTTTCCCAATGTTGTTCGAATTCCTAATTCGATGCTTAAGTTGGTTGACCCAACTGATCCTTTGTTGATCAATTACTTGCTTTCGATTGATTCCACCACTACAATGACTGTTTTACCACCATGGTTACTCAAAAAGAGTCAAAATATCAGAAGAAGAAACATGTTGAGAAACAACGCGAAGTAACAAAGGAGTTTGTAAAATACATCAAACCTACAAAAACAGGGGTTCTCAAAAGAACTAAGAAACCCTCAAAAACAACTTATGATTCTGCAATCCCAAAACCAACTCAAGAGCCTGAGCCAATGGATGAGACAGTTGCACACAAGGTGTCGAAACTTCTGTTCCAAGTGCAGAGACAATTCCACAGTAAAGTGAACAAGATGGGAAAAAGGGTGATTAAAAAAGATTTAAGAACTTATAGTGTATTCGAAAGGGAGTTATTATTCGTGAGATTTCATGTCCCAGTTCACCAGCAATAAAGAAGCATCAAGCTATCGATGTTGAACAAAAGATAAAGAAGACAAAGAATGTTCGTGCTGGAGTTCTACATGAGGAAGTAACAGTCGAGACTGAGAATGATAATGATACAGAAAGATCATACATTCGAATCGAGGATTCTTTTATAGATTCACCACGAAAATATACTCATGTCAAGTTGACTTTTGAGAAGACAAGGATTCCTAGTGTCACTGTAAACGTATCTGATACACATAACACACCAATTCGAGTGATTAGCAACAAAAAAACGTCCCTGAGAAGGCTTTAGTCAAACCATCCGGGGTTTCGAATACTGATTCTGGTCAGGAGGTGGTCGAAACTCCAGACATCACTATGCACTTATCTAATAGGACAGAAATGTCAACATAGACGAAGACATGATCAATAACGAATCTATTATCACAACTTCCATTACAATTTCAATAGTTTTAACTCCACTAACATCACCCATTCTTACCTCTGTTTTTGATTCTCCTGTCTCACTAACACATTTTGGTGTTATGCAAGAACCTGACACCACTCTTTTCTCCTCTTAATCAACTGAGAAGTCCCTTTAAGGTGATGAAGCTGATGAAGAAGATGTCATGGTTTCGTTATCCGATATTCAATTCAATCCAGAAGAAGAAGATATTCCTAATGAACTAATCATGTCATGTAAATAGGACAAAGTTTTAAACTCAAATATCAATTCTCTTCTTTAAATTACAATAGATACTAAAGGGAAGAGTTATGTGACTAGGTTCAAAATGTATTATTTGTTGAAAGCTCAAGAATCATGATTGTGAAATCTTATTGAGGGTGTAGAGCAGAAACAAGCAGTCTGATTGGTTGTTCATTCAATGTGTTTCGATTATGAAGTTCAAAATCTTTGTGATGTGGCATAGGAATGTCATGAACATTTTGTCGAAAATGTGAATGTAACGAAGGCGTCTCTTGAACTCGAAGTCGATGTGATTGTTGGTGCCGTGAGGTCGCTAAAGTTTGGCCTTGACTTTCTTGCAAGTCAAGGACTGCTCCACAAACCATGCTATATCGCTTCATGCAAGGCCACCAACAATCTTAACAAAGATCCATATACATCTTCGTCACCCCGGGATGAATGGAGAATCTCGAATTGTGAGCCTCCACCATCAGAACTTGGTGCACCTTGCCCCAATATGGAACCCAGACCCTCCCGTGCAAGGTCAATAGTATACGGCTATCATAATCGAACGAAGCCACCTGAACAACAATTTGCTCACACTTCCGGTGCTCTTCCTTCATAGCCTCAACCTATGCCTCACGAGTCCGCTCCAACAACGGAGTAACCACGGTCATCCTCAAGCATAGATCTCGGATCGGAGCCGCGACTGTCTTGCGGTTGCGTGCATCAGCCACCACATTCGCCTTCCCAGGGTGGTACAAAATCTCACAATCATAATCCTTCATCATATACAACCAACGATGCTGCCTCATGTTCAGGTTCAGATGATGCATGAAATACCTTAGGCTCTTATGGTCCGTCTAACTAGTACAACAAACCCCATAGAGGTAGTTGTTGGATTAGTGTCCAAGTCTATAACTATAATTGGTATATACTTCACCTACCCGACATGGTCCATTTGGGTTGCATGGAATCATGCATTTGGATAGACTAAAATGAGAGAAATAACACTTAATGTTTATTAATATATTATAAGGTATAATTTATTAAAAAGATTATTTAATTATTATTGATCAAGAACTAATCTAGAATTAATTAAGTGATCTAAAGAAGACTAATTAAATATATGGGTTGATTGTGTAAATCATCCATACTTGTATAGTGGGCTAATGCTCCATGGATTATCAAGTTGGGCTAAAACCCATAGGATGCTCCATGGATGCTCTATGGTGTATTTGAACCCATGGATCCAAGGAAATGGAAAGCCATGACAATTAGGGTTTATCCTAATTGTAACAACCATATAAGCATCATATTCTTGTGCAAAAATCGGCCACTATGTGTATATGTAGAGGCCAAGCTGATTTCATGAAGTGATGATTTCTCTCTAAGTTATTCCAAGTGCATATGATGTTGTGTGACCCATTTGAGGTGTCACATTTGGGGCACTAGGCTGTTGAGCTCGATGGAATCAAGCACCAACAAAGAGGTATGTATTTCTACTAATTTCTATATTACTTGTACTTCATAATATGCTAGTTAGGATAAATACCTTGGAAATTGATATTTGCATGTATAATAGAGAAAAAATAGATCCAAGGTATTTAGGGTTGCGTGTAGACCATAGGAGTGTTAGAATGCTCAAAACCCAACAGTGGTATCAGAGCCTAGGCTTGTTTTCTTTATACTTGATGCAAATTGCTAAAAAAATCGATTTTCTGCCCACTGCACAGTTGACTGGCCGAGTCCATCATGGAACTCGACGTGTCCATGCCTTTCTTTAACCAACACATCGAGTCAGTTCATGCACTCGACGAGTTGGCAGCCCAGAGTGCATATTTTCGGGTTTTGGTGCTGAAATTGGTCTACAATCATTACCTTTAACTGTTTTGGACTTATAAAACCTGTTTTTTTAATGTGGTAATGATTATGTTAAACCAATTTCAATGATGTAATCAAAGTTTCAAGTTTTTATATATGTTTATGTAATTCTTGAAAATTGTTGATTATGAATATTCATGCTTATGAGTTTTTGTTATATCATAGGAATGATGTACAAATTGTTTTGTTAGTATAATTCTGGATGTTAATGAAATTGTATGGACTCTATAATTTGTCCTGAAATTATGGATTACCAAAAGTTTTTTGTGGTACCTCGTTTATGAGTTGATTTAGATTAATAAAGAAAATTTGTGTTGGTTATTTTCAATCCATATTAATCTAAAAGGAGTTCATAAAATATGTTTTTGTAACTTGTCTTCAAGTTATGTGAAAAGTCATATTTATGAATCTTAAAATTCATAAATGTGTCATAAGCTACACTAAAATGAAGAGTCTTTTTAATTAAATTGTTTTATAACTCCATAACTTGTCCTCAAGTTATGGATATTTAAGAGTCACTTCTTTCAAATTGTTATTAAAGAATAAGGAGTTACATAAAATGAAGAGTCTTCATTTTAACGTATATTAAACTCATAAGTTATGAAATGAAAAGTCTTCAAATAGTTTCAAAACCTGCCCTCAAGTGTTGGAATTTGTAAAGTCTTATACTCTAATACTTTAATTCCAAATTAAAACCTTAGAATTCTAAAAGTTTAAAATTCAACCCTTATACTATTATTATAATTTAATTATATAGATATGTATAAGATAAAGTTAGTCTTACCATTAGTAGGCCTCATTCACGAAGCCGGTCTATAAGGGGGGTATAAGGTTATTGCCTATAAAATGGCAGTTTAATGGGTGTCCACTCTCACCCACCGCTTCCTTGACTGGTGGAGGGTCGTTAGCCGAACGGGTGGTTAACCGGCACATCGATTAGGTAATAAAGTTAAGGGTACCAAGTCAATTTTCATGGTTATTCACACCTTGTTTGTGATCCTCGGCATCCCAGTCAAAACTTGAGAGGGCACAATCGAGATTCAAACATGCCATTGAAAGTTCAATGTATCTCAAAAGATCTAGGAGTTTCAAATCCAATTAAAACTTAATTATATTTAGGTTTGATGGTGGAAATTGGTAAATCATCATTTACCTACCTTCAACTATTTTATAGCTTGGATTACGGCATCCCTCTTCCGGTTATAAATAGGTTGTTGCATCCTAATCCTTAATATTTCATGTTGGGTCTTATGTTAAGGATTTAATTCAACTAACTTGAATTTCTCCCATTATAGATGTCTTGTTAATACATCTATGGTCTTCCCAAATCCTTAGGAACAAGCTTTCCTAAAGAAGATGATATCCCAAATGGAAATCAAGGTGAAAGATCAATCCCTTTTGTGCATTAGTGGGACTTGAAATCATAATTCACTTTCTCCACCCCTCCAATAAATCTCCCTATCCCGCAAGTTTCATGACTTGATAAGTTCTAAGTCACTCAATCCCTATTGGCAAGCAAAGTCTATATGTGCTTAATCTTATAGGTTAAGTCACATATTGACAAGCTGGGAGAGTCGGGTGTCGAAGTCTCAAGGTAGTTGCCTGTTGACTTGTTTCTTCAGTCACTCCCTGATGACAAATCACGACATGACCCTTAATGATCTTACATATTTTCTTGATGATGTTGAATCATCAATGATTTGGAGCATTGGTAAAGCAAATTATATTGGAAGATCTACTTCCCAAAATTTCATGGACATTAACAATGATAACACTAGAAGTCCAGAAAAACATTCTCTTCCCAATGGAAAGGGATCGACCATGATCAAGTTGTTTGACCTAATGGTAAAGCGAAAGGCTAAGTCCGTGATAGTCTCGTGTACCATTTCTAAAGAGTCCATATGTTTCTTTTGCCAAAGGAAGTGGCATTAGTTGCGAAGCTGCCGAATTTACCTAAAAGTCCATAAGGATAGTAAAGTCAAATGTTTGACTCTACTTAAGGTAAAGCCCATTATCTAACTCTATTAAGATCCTGTTTGGAGATTCTTAATACATAATCCAATGTAATTGCATTTTGATGTTTTGGAAGAATCAAAGGAAGCTTAAAGAAAGAGTGTGTTGATTCTGATCGCATGGTTTGATGATCAGAATTTTGAGCCGCTGCATAAGAGTTATGAAATATTGCTATGAATAGATAACATCAAGTTTTCATATGCATTTGCATTGTTAGGATATGTTTTTCTGCAAGTTTTAAAATAAAAGAAAATTTTTGTTCTTATTTATTTTTTTTAAGTATCCTTACAATGGCATTTGTGGAAAAATTGTTGATTATATGTTTCAACTGATAATCAATATTGGTAAATGGATTTGATTCTTTCATTTGTGGTAGTGTCATAATTTAACAAATAAGGAAAGATTTTCATCACCCAAGGTTTCAGTTGGATAGAAAGTTGGAAATCATGCAATTTGCATAGTATGATGAATGAGAATATATATCTTTTGAAAATTAAGACTAATCCTTTGTTCGAATGTATATGTGCGTCAAGTGAAGGACTAAGGGATCGAGTACACATTCTTGTGCACTGGTCAAGCCCACCACAAAAGATCGATAAGATTATTCGTCATGATTTACTAATGTTTAGTAAATATGGTTATACTTACAAGTTTAAGTATAATTCTGAAGCTTTGGAAAAGTTTCAGTGTATGACAGAATGAAGAAGAAGAATCAAATAAGGCAGGAAGATAAAAGTTTCTCCAATCTGAAGAGATGGGAGAGTGCTTGAGTATCTTGTTTATGATTATCTTAGTGATTATGAAACCATATCACAATTGATCCTCTAAGGATACCTTAGTTCATTTGTTTGGCTAAGGAGAGGAATCATGAATTGGTTAAATGGTTAAATCAAAAGATAAATCATACTTCGTTCCAAAAAAAATTCTTAGAGTCATACTCCAAGATTGTAAGTTGAGTGACATATCTCAAAGAAGGTTATTAACACTAGTCAAATGTAAGAGTAAAAGGTTTTCTACTCTTGTACATTTGAAGTTGGTAAGTTGTGATTTTTGGATAAAACAAAGACCAACTTAGGCCAATTGTATGAAGTGTTTGTCATGATAAAGAATTTGCACTATCTCTTGAATATTTGGCGAGAGAGTCTTATATGTCAAGAGGACAGTGGGAGTCTTAAAGGTCTTGAAAGTTTCAAGAAGTAATCAAGAATAAAACATGTATTTCATCACTAGCACACAACTAGAGGTTTATAACCTATCGTGTTGACATTTCTGTGTCCATTCTAGTTAAGTTGGCAATAGATTTGAGTTATACATGTTCTCAATTGTTTGCATAACAACCTGGAAGCAATACTAGGCCCTTGTGCTGACGGGTGGCAAGAAAATGAGATTGAACAAGTTCAGTCCATTTGAGTTTGGATTTGTCACTAACGTTGTCTTTTGACTATTGTTTTGACAAATCCACATGGATAGGAACACATACACCATAAAATCTAAGTGTTATAAGGTTTCTCTTGGATTCATGAAAGTGATGGTGAGGAAACGCTTTCACTAAGAAGATTTTAAGTAGATAGCAGTTGTGATATTTGCATTCTCATATAGTTAGTGGAGCGTGTGTGGTTAACCGGCACACTAACTAGTGAGAATTGAAAAAGGTCTAGAGAAACATGTGAGCTATCTAAGGAAAGGTGTATGATTTTGATCAAGTCTTATCAAAGCATCTCCATTCAAAAATCTGAACTTTGGTAAGAAAGTCAATAAAGTATTGATTTGAAGAAGTCCAGTTGATTTCTGGATACACGCCAGAGCTAGTAGGAGCATAAGTGTTATGCTAATAATCATCATGTTAGTGGGAGCATGATTATTATGTCAAGTGTTGCAAGCTAGCAATGTTAATTATAGAAAACAAAAGTTTCAATTCGGGTTTTAAAGGTTGTTTTGCTATAATTAAGGGAGAGGATTTTATACTTCATTCCAATTCTACAAGCTTAGATTGAGATTTTAATCAACTTTCGTCAAGGATATATATGAATGTTATATTGGAATGGTTCAACATAAGGAAATTCCATATATGTTGCGTTCTCAAAATTCAATTATGATTACGGCATATCTCTTTATAGTTCGAATTGTGAGAGCATGGCAAATAAAAATTTTATAGCATGAATCATGTCCCATATGCTTTGGATATAGGTTCGACTACATGTGCTATAATATTTATCCATTCTAAATTTTCCAAATGCTTAAGGCATTAAGAGGGAAAAAGGAATAGAACTGGATATGACTAAAATGATTAAGCAATTGTCGAGGACAATCTGAGGTTTACCGAAGATTGGTTACTCATGGACAATTGGAAGTATAGAGTAAGGAACATATTGACAAATTCTAAAGGAGGCAACTCTTATTCAGAAATGATAGTCAAAATGGCAATATGGAATTTTTTCCATAGGTGGAAGTTATTCTTTGAATATGTGCAACATTAAAGAACTTAATGCAAAGAAGTATGTTCAAAGGAATGTACTTTGAATTTGAGACTTCATTTCCATGGAATTGCTTTCCATTGGAATACTTTGTAATGTCTATTGCCAAGTCTTTGTGACTTCTATGCATAGTCATTACAAGGGGATCATTGCAAATAAGTTTAGAATCTAACATATTATAGTAGATGGCAAGAGTTTGGTATTCTTACATTTGCAATAAGGATTGGAATTTTGAAACAAACATCATTGAAATATTGTCAATTGATCTATTTCACAAAGAGAAGACCATATGTAAACATTGTGTGCATACTTTGAGTATGTCATAGCCATTGTTTGGACGAACATAGTATGCATGCTTGGTACATGACATGACTATTGTTTCAATTCAAGTATTAAGTTGATAAATCGATACAATGAATAATGAGTAATCAATATGGTGCTTAGATAAAAGAGTTTTTATTTACACTCCAAGTGTTGAGGCCATACAAAGTTAGTATTCTTTCTGTGTTTCACTTTGTATGTTTTGACATCCAGAATAATTAGATCATTCTTCCCGAATAATTAAGTAATTCAAATCATCCCCAGACGGTCATATGTTGGAAGTAGATATGAACCAAGACTGTCATGAATCTGGCTTGTAAGATTTGTCTAATGTGCATTAGACATAGCAAGAGTTGCTACAACATTCATGAGTGCTCGTAAGTTTTGAGTATTGGATTCTACCCACGCTCATTTGAATCACTTCATGGATTTTATCACGAGTGAATCATGAGACGATAATATCTTTTATTCTTCAAACCTAGAGATATGAGTTGTTGACTATGAGTTGGTTATACATTGATTGCACGAAAACAAATTGGTAACTTGATGTTATAAAACGTGCCTTTGTGTATTATTCAACAAGTAGTCAGTACAACCATATGAGTCGAAGTTTATCTATTCCTTTTACCCTTAATGTGATAAAAGCGATATCTGTGGGCCCCTAGATGATTTAGTGATGGCACCCCTAAGTGCTTCGCCAAGCCTGGACTGATTTGATTTGTTCAATTAGTCGGTCATCATAAATCGGAAATCGGGAGACAACAAATGGACAGAGAGAATGATTATAATCCATGTCTCAGTCCATATAATATCTAGAATGGAAGAATATATGATAAATTATCTAATGGACGCGTCATTGATTTGTTCAGAATTTGGTAGCAACTTTTAAGAGTTACGATTGTTGATCGGGTTGTGAAGGCGTACTTGCAATAATAGTTATTAGACTTATCCAAGTGGGAAACCGTTGGATTAGTGTCTAAGTCCATAACTATAATTGGTATATACTTGACCCGACCCGGCATGGTCCATTTGGGTTACATGGCATCATGCATTTGGATAGACTAAAATGAGAGAAATAACACTTAAGGTTTATTAATATATTATAAGTTATAATATATTAATAAGATTATTTAATTAGTATTGATCAAGAATTAATCGAGAATTAATTAAGTGATAAAAAGAAGACTAATTAAATATATGGGTTGATTGTGTAAATCATCCACACTTGTATAGTGGGCTAATGCTCCATGGATTATCAAGTTGGGCTAAAACCGATAGGATGCTCCATGGTGTATTTGAACCCATGGATCCAAGGAAATGGAAAGACATGAAAATTAGGTTTTACCCTAATTGTAACAACTATATAAGCATCATATTCTTGTGCAAAAATTGGCCACTATGTGTGTATGAAGAGGGCAAGCCAATTTTAATGAAGTGATGATTTCTCTCTAAGTTATTCCAAGTGCATATGATGTTGTGTGAACCATTTGAGGTGTCACATTTGGGGCAGTAGGCTCTTGAGCTCCATGGAATCAATCACCAACAAAGAGGTATGTATTTCTACTAGTTTCTATATTACTTGTAGTTCATAATATGCGAGTTAGGATAAATACCTTGGAAATTGATATGTGCATGTATAATAGAGAAAACATAGATCCAAGGTATTTAGGGTTGAATGTACACCATAGGAGTGTTAGAATGCTCAAAACCCAATAGTAATGCCACCAAATCTTTAGGGCGAACCCCCCCCCCCCCACTCCCCCCCCAACTCTAAATCATGCGTCGTAAAATTCGCCTCATGCGTCTTCAGCTGCCTCAAAGCGTAAGTGATCATGCCACCCCGCTACATCAACACTGCACTAAAATCGTGATTGAAGCATCACAATAGACCACAAAATCATCGAGACCCACCAGCAAGGTAGGAAGCGGTGCTCTGGCCCCCAATGAAATGTCTCCAACTTCTTGCTCAGTTGGTTCAATGGAATAACAATCTCGTAGAAACCATGGTTAAATCTCGGATAATAACCAGTCAAACCAAGAAAACTCCAAATCTCATATGGAGACCTTAGAACCTCCCACTACATCATGGCCTCGACCTTGGATGGATCGACTAGAATACCCTTCTGGTTGACAAGGTGCCCTAGGAACTGCGCCTCGCACAACCAAATCTCGCACTTGGAGAACTTTGCAAAAAGTCTCTCCATCCTCAATGTCTCAAGCACCTCCCTCAAGTGTTCTTCATGCTACTCCTGTATCTTGGAATAAACCATGATATCATCAATAAAGACTATCACAGACCGATCCAACATCGGTCTGCACACGCGGTTCATGAGATCCATGAACACGTCAGGAGCATTAGTGAGCCCAAATGGCATCACCACGAACTCATAATGGCCACGACGAGTCCAGAAAGCTGTCTTCAACATAGGAATGTCAAAAAGTCTTGTGGGACCCCGTTCCCATGGGGGCCCGTCCCGTTCTGGGGATTTTTTTTTAAATTGAGCGTGGTGACGGTGGCGGGGGCAAAGTTAACCCCCGTTTTAATTTTGGCGAGCGGGGCGGGGGTAGTCAATCTCGTCCCGAAACCGCCATGAGGACCTCATTAATAAATTACACATAAATTTACATATACTAGTTATATAAGTATAATAAACAATAACATGATTTTGAGCTTCCAAAAGTCATCAGAAAACATGTTTTTATGTTGTTATTATATTGTTTTTAAGATGACATAACTTTTTTATTTTCAATATGTAAAATTATGCTATAAATAATTATTTGTTACCTAAAATAGCTTCTTTAGCCAATAAAAGGCAACCCAAAATCAATCGGGTGCGGGGGAACATGGGAGGGGCGGGGGTCATAAAGGGAATTCGGGGGCGGGGGCGAGGGTAGGAAGGCAAAACATTTTGGGGGCAGGGACGAGGGAAAGGGGAAATTTTGGGGGAGTGGGTCGGGGATGCAATCCCTCCCGTTTTCCCCCATTGACATTCTTACTTCTGCACATCCTTGTCCTTAACGCGCATCTGATGATAACCCGATCGCAAATCGATCTTGGAGAACTAAGATGCATCCTGAAGTTGGTTGAAAAGATCATCAATCCTCGGGAGGGGATAACGGTTCTCCACCATTAACTTATTCAACTCCCGGTAGTTGATACACATCCAATGGGATCCGTCTGTCTTTTTTACGAATAAAATCGGGGCTCCACAAGGCGAACTACTCAGCCTGATAAGTCCTTTGTCTATCAGCTCCTCCAGTTGTGTATATAAGTCTTACATATCGAGACGAGCCAATTGATATGGTGCTTTGGCTATCGGAGCCACTCCCGAAATCAAATCAATCTTGAACTCCACCTGCCTCTCTGGAGGTATCCCAGGAAGATCCTTTGCAAACAACTCCAAATACTCCCACACAATCGGCACATCGCCCAAGGTCACCTTACCCAAATCTCAGCTATCCATGACATAAGCGAAAAAACCCGAACAACCCTGATGAAGATTGCGTATGGATCTTGCTGCTGAACACATAATCGGCCCACATTGCGGTCTCTCGCCCAGAATCACCAACTCTCCTCACTTGGTGTACGAACCCGCACTAACTACTGCTCGTAGTCGATCAGTGCCCCAATAGGGATCAACCAGTCCGTGCCCATGATGACCTTCTTCCTACACATAGGAATGTGTAGCATATCAATCAGATACAACTCACTGAACAACTGAAGGGAACAATCCCAATGAACCCTCGCAACCCTGACCATCCTATCATCAGCAATCTCTACATCAAGAGGACGATCCGGCTCCACTAGAGCTCCAGCAAGTCTCTTGTTAAGCGCAAGAGATACAAAAAATCAGGTATCCCCGAATCAAATAATACTAAGGCAGAGATACCGTTCACGAGGAACGATCCTAAAATAAAACACATAAACATAAGAAACAGTTTGATATAGATAAAGAGATAAGGAGAAGATACATACATGTCACAACATCGGAAGTTGCACGCGCCTCCTCCGCCGTTAGCTGGTAAACCCTGCTCTTTGCCGCTAGCGCATCTGCCCAACCCTGATGGCCATCAGTAATCCTCAATGTCGCAGGAACGAGTGCTAACACCGGTCCTATCACAGCTAGACTCGAACAATGGGCCTTCTTGTGGCCTCTCTGATTGTGTTGAAAGCAAATCAGATCTGATACCAGAGTGATGGGGTGGTAGCAGTATAATATCTGCTGATATGACCAGTTCGACCGCACTTGAAGTAGCCAGAACCCACCCCTTTGCATGTGCCCTTGTGCGTCTTGCTGCACTTTCCACAATGGCTACGGCCATGCTGGCCTCTCGGTCTATAATAATATACATTGGGCCTCTTACCCAAACCCTCAACACTCACAGCAAAATTTGGATTGCTCTTCCTCTCCATCTCTAAGTCAATCTCCCACTCCCTAGCCCTCGTTATAATGTATTCCAACCTCTTGCAACTGGATCGGCAAACAAACTGCCGAATATCACTTCTCTGCATCTCATGGTACCGAGCCATCTTCATCTCTTCATCCTCCACATACTATGGAACCAGAAATGTCTTCTCCTTGAATATAGCGGCGATCTCAATTACTGTCTTAGTACTCTGACAGATATCCTGGAAGTCTCATGCCAGTTCTTGCACCTCAATCACTGGTGCACACTCGGGTCGGAACCTGGTTGATAAATCACTCCATGTCATCGAATCAATATCCAAATCATCTCCTATAGCATTCCCTACCTCCTCCCACCAATCACGTGGCCAGTCCTTCAGGAGGCAGGATGCTAGTTTGACATTGTCGCCCTTGGGACAACGGCTGATACAGAAGGCTTTGGCAACATCTACCAACCACCTACTGCTTGCAATGGGGTACCTCACCCCGTGATATCTAGTGCTGCACATGCCCGAAACTCCCTGAAGTTCAGAGAGCGCGTCCCAATCAAAGCCAAATCTCAGCACGAAAGGCCCTCAATCCCTCATCAACAATCTCCAAAATACCCTCCTTGACCGTGCCAAATATCACATGAGTCTGATCAAGGATACTACACATAATCTCAGACAAGATGAAGTCCCTCGTCTGGTCATCAAGCTGCTCGACTCCAGATCCTGAGCCCCACCCCTCCCCAACACCGGAACTGCTCCCTAGCCTGCCTCGCAATACCACCATACTAAAAATAGACCATAAAACTATCATAAAATCATCAATGCGCATATCAGGGAAATCATAAATACACAAGCTCCCTACTTCATTACTACCCTCCTTGAATCGAGTACGAATCCTCTACTTTGAGTAGTACGGGAACATAATAGCTTCCACATCTATCCGTACATTCCAAGAAGTGCCTTTACTCAATCAAGTTACTTCATATCCAACAATCTATTCACACATAAGGCTCCCAACACTAAATCTCATCCTAGGTTTTCCTAAGAAAAACTCCACAACACTCTCACTAACCTCCTTTATCTAGCTTACAATACTATTACATATTGCAGATTCTAGATAATTCTTCGAATGAAAGGTCTCTCACTACAACAATTGGACTTAAACAAGAGTTGCGCAATAGAGCTAAACCTAACCTTCTAGAACTATTTACTTTTCATAATATGTAACTTAGCATATTCACTTACTAGCTAGTTGAAATTAGGAAGAACTCCTTTATGTCAAAAGAAGCCGAAAGACGGACTTAATGAATGCATGCAGCCCTTAAGAGCATAAAGTTGGCACCTTTATGCCAAAAGATCTCATGAAGATCATAGATCTGAAAGAATAAACACGTGGGACACTCTACTTCCCCAACAACCACGCAACCATACCTAGAACCATACAATCTAACCCAACAAGAGATGTAAGCAATTATTAAGCAATGTTAGAACATAATACCTCAAAAGCATGGCAAATGAGCTAGTGATTCTAGATCCAAGACACTATATTCAAGCCAAGTAACTACCAATTCCTTAGCTCATTCAACAAGCACCAAAAATGAATACTCAAGGTTCTCCCCGAGCTCACACACTCAATAATGGAAGGAAATGCTCGATTTTAGTGTTTCGGCATAGAAGAGGCTGGTAAGGAGGTCAATCAAGGGACTTAAGGTCTTTAAATAAGGTACAACACCCTAATTTTTAGGGTTTCCTTCCCAGCTACCAACTCGTCGAGTTGAGACACCTCAACTCGTCGAGTTGACTCATTAAACTTTGCGGCCAAAAATAACTCGACACACCAACTTCAGGCATACAACTCGTCGAGTCTTCCAAGACTGAATGCATAAATGGAAAAATAATTCAAACCGGAACCCAGGCGCTATATATATATATATATATATATATATATATATATATATATATATATATATATATATATATATATATATATATATATATATATCAGTGCTGTAAAAATCGGTCTAGGCGGCCGATTACTCGGGGATTAATCGATAGGCGGTCCTAATCGGTCCTAGGCAACCTAATCAGCCAAATTTTAAAATTTTAAAATATTAAACCAAAATTTTTAAAATTTCAAAAGTTCTTAGTATTTCAGTGTTCAATTAATATATAAAAAAAAAAAAAGAAAAAAAAACATTTTAAAGTTTTTCTCAAAAATTTTCAAAATTTCTATGTTTTCAAATATACAAATACCAAAATTTACTTCTTTTCGTAAGATATATTAAAATTTGAATAAATTTTCTTATTAATTGGATGATAAATTGTTGTGCTTGTTAAACTTATTATTAATATTCTATTCTTTTTTATTTATGTTCTTACGATTAAAGTTAAATTTATAATTTTTTTAATAATTTTCTTAATAATTAATGGTTTCCGATTAATCCCCCGATTAATCACCTCTTAGCCGATGAATTCCAAGACCCCAATCCGACTAGCTAACGTCTTTTGTTTTCTAAAAGCTTGATATATATATATATATATATATATATATATATATATATATATATATATATATATATATATATAATGGTAAGGCGTAGATATGTAGTGATAATTAGGGAAAATAATTTGATCAGACAAAGATTAAAGAAAGAAAAGATAAAACAATAATCGTCCTTAAGATTAAATAAACACATGTTAGTGAGCCGGATTAAATTCGGGTATCTTGACCCTAATACCGATGATGTTGCGAGAGCCAGTAAGATATGTACAAATATATATGGGGCTGACACCCATATCCGCAATTGCTAGCTACAATCCCAGAAGGAAAATTTTATTAAGTATGAAAATAATATCATTTGACGTCCGATGAAGCGTCTTGCGAAACATATATATGTCGATAGTATCGATTATAGGTAATCATGGTAATTCTGTTTAGGAAAAATCATAACTTAAACTGCCTAGAGGGACACCTTCAAGTACTTCTATGATTCATTAAAAAGGATTCGATAAGAATTATACACGTTAGGTTAAGTAATACTCCCTCCGTCCCAAAATTATAGTCCATCTTTCCTTTTTGGTTTGTCCCAAAATAATAGTCCACTTCTAAAAATAAATAACATTTTTACCAAAATACCTCATCATTATTACTTAACCAAGTAAGAATCTAATGGAACATTAAACACAAAGTAAGGACAAAACTGTCATTTTATTAAATAAAGTTAGTGGTAATTAATGTTTTTCTTAATCTGTGTGTTTTTTATCTGTGGACAATACTATTGGGACGGAGGGAGCATATCCTAAACGAAAGAAAGATCTTAATGAAAAAAAAAACTAGAATAGATACTACATCCTAAGGATAAGTTTAAGAAACAAAAATAAGATTTTTCAAAAACGTCGAATCTGAAACCTAGGAAAAAAGGAACTTATGAAAGAATATCATATTAATAAACAAAGATGATAAAAGTTTTCCAAGAATTTCATCAAAATTCATAAACCTGTGAACCCACCAATATCACGCTGGCGTTTTGAAAATCGTATACGTTCCTAGGATAAAGAGAAGTTCAACGCAAGGAAGGAATAGTTGCACGAAGACATATAGGTTTTAATTTAGTCAATGTAATTGATATTGTTAATATAAGATAATCTATGTTCTAAGAATTGTACCGTAGGTCAACCCGCGTGTGACATCCACTCAGCCCAACTTCCACACCTCTAAGAGCTCCTGTGACTGCACCAAGTGTATGAAATGGATATAATGTTACCGGCCACCCTTAAAGGATTTACTAAGATGTTTTTGAAAACCTTGGCATTCCTTATCAACCAAATATTCTAGAGAATAATCAATAAGATGGTGCTCGTGATCTTCTTTTTCTATTATCACCCGCATTCGCTAAGTCAAAGAACTCTAAGATGTTTGCGAAGTTTCTAGCAGGTAGTTCACACCAGTTAAGATCCATTGATGGATGGGTTGTATGAAATCGCATTGAAGCAGGAGGTGATCGGTTGTTTTTGACTTTTATTACATGATGATCACAACTGATTAACATTTCGATCTCCTCTATCAGGCAATAAGGCAGCCACTGATTTACAGTCCAGCGAAGCACTCAAAACAAAACACCTGACCTTCAACTGGACCATCTTTGACAAGCATACACCCCAAACTTTATAAGAAGTAGTCATGGAATCAATAAGGCAACTCATGAAGCTTACCTTGAATTCTCCATTTGTTGCCATATTGCAACGAAAACCATATACTTATGGAGCTGTGGAAGTATCCAATACACTAATGTCCTTATACAACTCTCATAAGTCCTGCGATTCAGATGAAGTAGATGGTGTGTGGTTCTATCGCCATGAGAAACCACTAATATACAAACGATCTGTAAGGAGACAAAGTTTAGTGGATTCATGCCTGTACAAATGAGGAATTTTTTGTTGAAATGGAGTTGAGCCACACCAAACGTCTTTCCAGAACAATATCTTCACATTGGAACGAGCTGAAAAATCTGTTCTCTATCAACTGCAAGTTTCCCCAGGGCTATAACAACCTTATGAATATTGCACCATAATCCGTTTGAGGTCTTTCTAGCGATATATGTTGCAGGTTTTGTATTAGATTATGTGTGCAAATGATGACACTTTTCCAAAGACTGACCTTTTCATTAATAAATCACCACTACCACTTATCAATAACGCAAAATTTTGTGATTTTATGGTCGATTAGCCGAAACTTCCATCGGGCAATTGAAATAGTGATTTTTAACCAAGATGCCTAATGTATCTTTTTTTTCCAATTCGCATCCTTCCAAGAGAAAATTATTACGGCTGATCTTATGTAGAGAATCAATTACACCTAAGGAGATTTGAAAATTGACATATAATACGTGGGTGTTTGACATTCCTTGAATAAACTGATTCTCTTCATAGAAAACTGAATAAAACGTGATCTATTATGTAGCAGAAAAAATGTATCTCTCCTTGGTAGGTAGAGGGAAATAACAAACAGATAAACTACACGCCTAATTAATTAAGATTTGTTAAATATCGTATTTCATTCATCGACCAAATGATTAGTTAATTGTTATGATAGAAGAAGCAAATCAAATCCCTGTGGAATTATTACAACGCACATTTAAGCTAGAATACCGTTATTAAATTAATTATAATATTTTTCATTCTTATGTATTATACCTTTATACCTTGTGTACCCGAACAACAAACAAGTTGACTTTTTTATACATTTCTTTTGGGAAAGTTCATTCATCTTAAATGAGGGACATATTATAAACTACTAGGATAAATTGGACGAACTACTGGCCTCGGTTTCTTTAAAATTTTGGTCATTTTTATTATTTCGGTTCAAACATATATTTTGGTTCTAGGATGAGATGAAATCAAAGGGCCCCTCAAAGACACTGGTTTGGCATATAATGAACAAAAATCTACTAATTTGAAGAAAAAATTATTATACTCTAGGTTTTAAATAACATTATATCTGACTTGACGGTTATAATATCCCAAAAATTACGAGTTAAAAATTTTATTTTTAATTCGATCAGAACACTAGTTATCTTTTAGCCAAACATCCATTATCGTTTTTTTTTTCTAATTATTCAAAAGTATTTCACAAAAAAAAATCAATTATCAGAGTACACTTCCAAAATTATCATAAGGCGGAAACACGGATGGATACGTTGCGATGAACTCGGACCCTTCCTTTTCTAACCGTAAGTACCTGAAAACATACCATAAAACCGTAACCACAAAACATATCGAGTACCCCAAAATACCAGATACCAAACATACAACTAGGCCTAGCCTTATGGTATATTCCGACCCAATAACCAAGTATGGGCCCCGCCCCGGGGCCTCGCCGTGGGGTATATTTCAACCCGATCATATGATTGTGTGCCCCGCCCTGGGGTATATTTCACCCTGAACATGCCATAATAGGCCCCGCCCTAGGTTATCTTTCAACCCAATTATACAAACACAAATATATATACATATATATATATATATATATATATATATATATATATATATATATATATATATATATCACAACAACTATCATTCTACATAACCGAATATTGGGCCGACATTGGTACCTTCGATCCATGGATACAAGGAGGATACTCACATCACCGAAAAAATCCACAGCTAATAGCTCACACAGCCAACAAACAAGTAAAATACACCTCCTAACAAACCATACAAGGTAAACCCTTAGTCCACCTTCTAAAGCAAGCAAATCACCAAAAGTGAACACTCAAAGTCAACGGTCAAAGTCAACAGTCAACGGTTAACATTTCCATCCGTTAACACTCATGTCGTGACCAGTCCTTAGTCACGTCGTGAGAACGCACTCAGCCAGATTCTAACTCAACTCGACTCAACTCAGTCAACTCGGTCCCGGATGACCCACTTAGCAAACCTCACGACGTGAACCTTCCTTGGTCACATATTGAGGTGAGTCCATTGAAATAATAATGTAAAAACTACTCTCACGTAGTGACACTCCCTGTGTCACGTCGTGAGCCACGTCTAATGCTAAATCCTAATGCCTTAAGTCCTTAATCCAATAAGTCATCCATTCCAACTTTCTAAAGGGCTTTCATACAGCAAAAAACAATATAAAAATCTTTTCATTATGGACATTCATGTCCAATGCATGTCTTGAACTTGATTAGGTCAAAAATGGTGAAAATGAGTTCCAAATCTCATTCATGGGACTAAAACTGGACAAAACCATAGATCTACCACAACAAACCTCAAAGGGACCTCATGGATCCATAAAGTTGCCAACTTTATGGAATCAAACCAATCAAACCACCTCCAACATGAAGAAAAATACATAAAAGTCTAGATCTTAGAAGAATAAAACATAAAGGATGGAACTTGACGACTTACCATGGACCAAGGTATGATCTTTAAGGTAGTGAGGGAACTTGCTTGCTGGATCAAAGCAAAAAGAACATCTTCTTCTTCTTTAAAGCATAAATATATTTATAGATGGATGAAAGATAAGAGGGTAGGATCAAAATGGTGAAAGGGGGGTTAGGGTTTCTCTCAAGATGATCTAGAGATGAAGGAGGCTCATAAAATGCTCCAAAACACGAAACCAACCTTTATATATGTTTAAAACCCTAAAAACTTGAGGGCTTGGGCTGCACGGTTTTCATGTCGTGAATCCTTGATGCTCACGTCGTGAGCATAGTTTAAATCGATATTTCCATTTAATCACTTCTCACATCATGAGCTCCAAATGCTCATGTCATGGGATCAGTTATTCCCCCAAATCCTCTCTAACTTCAAACAACCATAAGTTCTTCGTTTCAACTCAAATTTTGACGATCTTTATATCCACATAAAGGTAATGAAAAGCTCTACACTTCTATCAACTTCCATTTCCATAAATATTTCTAAACTAAAATCCAAAATTCATAAAAGGCCCGAACTGCCACTTAATTATATACCCTTGGTCTCCAAACCACAAACTGAACTCCTAGATCATCTAAACAACATTACCTACACTCAAAGGGAAGTGAGTCTCTTTCCCAAAGGACCTAAGCCTTATGATAACCGGTCCTCGAGTTACGGCGTCGAATTATGAAATGATCCGGAACAGGGCGTTACAACTCTTCCCCACTTAAAATAGATTTTGTCCTCGAAATCTTCCTTACTACGTCCTCCACTGCTACACGATTCTGCCCAAACTTCTTGAATTTTGATTAAGAATGAAGATTTATCCCATACAAATGGCTGCCTCCCAAATCTGCCATTTAAGCCCCGTGTTGGCCAAAAATTGCTTATACCTTCGAAATAATGAACATTAACACTCTTCCCTTAGCTCAAAAGAAGGAAATCCAGCAACCCTACCTAAAACCTGAAACAACTACATTACTCTTGTTAACTGGAAGACCTTAACACAACGATAACCACCTAAAATAGGAACTTCCCGAAAATATACCGAAGATTACTCCATAGGACAATTGATCATTCATTCATCGTACTCATCCCTAGTTTTTGACTATAAATACCTTTCTATAAGTAGAAAGCAAGCTCAAAATATACTGATAAACTTACAATACTTCAATCCTATCTGTCGACCCAGTGAATGCTACGGCCACCCCACAGTTGTACGACATGACTATCCCACCATGGTCTTACCACACCTCTACCATATCAACAACAATCATTCTAAGTCGAACCTGCATCTAACTGAATCCTAATCAGGTGTTCGGGTCATGCTTCGAACCCCAAAGCCTTCATCAAACAAGAACAGGCAGCGAGGCTCTAACACAACCCTCAATCTGGATTGATCTACATGCCTGTTATGGATCACAAAGAAAGCGACAACCAGCTATTGGAAAGTTTCTTGATTTCCCAGCTTAGAAAACTTTAATCCAGATGTCCACTTGAGTCATCTTACTTCCTGACTAAGATGTGAAACTCACCCTAGTTTCACACCTAATTCAGCTCCTGGAATTCTGAAAAATTCTCCCCTACTTGGATTCATCGAAGCTCTCCCAACCCACAAAATTTGATGGATTCCCAACCCATGTCACCTCTTATAACTCCAACCGTCAAAGACCTGGGCTTACTAATACTAGCGTTCCATTGGTAGCCACTATCGATGATCGCACAAACTCTTAAAATTTAGATGAATACTTCCCGAAACTTCAACGAATCCGACAACCCCACTCACTTCCTATGATACTGCACCACCTCCTTAAGTCCTTTATGTTGTTGACAAAGACCATAACCCTTTCTCTGAACTGGTAAATCTTTTTGATGAATCGATTGGTGAAAAGGAGTTTGATGCATGAGTAGTTGGTGAGTTTTAAAGAAATCATGGGCAGTTGGTAAGGTGGGGGAACAAGAATGGGAAGAAAAATGAGATTCAATAAACTGAATATGATGAGAGTTGTATAGGCAGCATGTGGTAGGCTCAAAACCTTTGTAAGAGGATTTTAAAGTGGATTAACCTTGGAAAAGACATAGGGCTGATCGTGGTTGATGCTTGGAGTTAGTGTAAGGCCTTAGCCATGGATTGGAAAGAAAACCAACGAATTTGAGTTTGGTATAGTTTGGTGGTTGGTTATAATATAGACAGTCGTTTGAAACGCAACAGACCAAAAGGTAAGTGGTAATTTGGCATAGTGAAAGAGAGGAAGTCAAGTCTCAACCACATGACAATATCGTTGTTCGGCTACATTGTCAATGAATATTGATACCAGTAGTGTTTGGAAGAAATTCTCAACAAGGAGTTTGAATTTAGGTAATAGTGTTGCAACATCATATTTCCATTTCATAGGATAGATCCAAACATATTTCAAGTAGTAATCTACAAAAATGACGTAATAACTGAAATTGTCAATTAAAGTTTGAACAAGAACTACACATCAAAATATGTTAATTCAAGTTGTTTTGTAGCAACAAATGAATTTGGAACAAAAGGTAGCATATGGATTTTATCGATTGAACAAGAAGAAAAATGCATACAAGAATAGGAAGTTTGATTAGAACTAAAACCTATCTTTGTGACAAGAGACTTTGATGGATGCATAACCTAACTTAGTGTGTCAGGAGAGTGGATAGATTTTTGTGGTTAAATTGAGTTGCAAAATGGATGGGAGATTAGCATAGTAAAAATTTTCAAGGTTCTTGCCTCCTAAAAGACCCCCCTACTCCTTTGTGTGAAGATCCTTCACAAAAAAAAAAGTGGGAAAAATTCAATAGAAACCCGATTGTTCTTGCACAACTTAACAATATATAAAAGGTTTCAATGTAAATTTGGAACACATAACACAATTGGTAAATATAAGGTTTTGATTGGTGTGTTAATGTGTTTAATGCCAACATGAGATATTTTAAAACCTTTACCATCACCAAGTATTATTTCATCAGTTCCTTCATATTTAGAGATGTTATGAAATGTAGATCGATTAGAGGTTATATGATTTGAGACGCCATAGTCAAATAACCAAGTTGAAGGAATACATGTTGTGACATTTGGTATAGGATTTCTTGAATCAAGGTTACTGATGGTAATGTTGTTGTCTTTCAGAAACTTGGATAATTACTAATAATCTTGATTCTAATGCCCTACAATGTTACATAACTGGCAAAAATTATTGTTGTAATTGTGTCGGCCCCTATGTGCTTGAGATGTTGTCCAACATGAGCGATTTGTTCCTCTGTTGTTGCGTCTGCCACCCCTCTGTGAAGTAGATGTTTCATATGGGTACCGATAGTGTTTTCGAAATTTATTGAAAATTGCTAAATTTAAATAAGGATTAGTTGATTCTACTTTATTTCAAAATAAAGTAGGGGATCAACTGATGCTCGTTCAAATTTATTTCGATGACATTATCTTTGGTTCGACTGATCCTTCATTATCTAAGGAATTTGAGGAATTAATGAGAAGTCAATTCGAAATGATCACGCTGCATAAAATTAATAAATTTTTGGGTTAAGTATTTGTCAAAGCAGGGAACAAATCTCTATCAATAAAGAGAAATATACACGAAACTTGCTTGAAAGGTTTTGCATGACGAATAGCACAAAAGTCAAAGTACCTATTGTTGTTGGCACGTGCTTAAGTCCTTCGTTGGATGAGCCTATTGTGGATCTCACGATGTATAGGTGCATAATTGATTCGCTTTTGTATTTAACTGCATCTCGACCTGATATTATGTTTATTGTAAGTAATTGTGTTAGGGAAGAATCGAATCCAAGAGAACCCCATTATAATGTAGTCAAGAATATCTTATCTTACCTCAAACATATAGTTTCGTTAGGCTTGCAGTATCCATCGAAGACATGAATTTTTATCCAAGCATTTTCTGATGCGGACCTAGGTCAATGTCAATTGGATCAAAAGAGCACAACTGGTGTCAATTTCTGGATGGGAAACTTGTGAGTTGGAAATTAAAAAAGGATACTTGTATTTCTATTTCGACATCTTAGGCAGAATATATCGATGTTGTTGCATGCACATCACACGTGATTTGATTTTAAAGCCAATTGCGAGACAATGCAATCAATATGAAGAAAATACCTTTATACTCCGATTCTCAAAGTGCAATTCACATTTGTTATAATCTAGTCCAGCATTTAAAAATGATACATATTGCTCTTCATTATCATTTTACCAAAGACCATGCTGAAAGATGGAAACATTGAAGTCCATTTTGTCAAAACAATAGATCAATTTGCTGACATTTTCACAAAACCTTTAGATGAAAAATCATTCTTAAGGATTTTGAATGGACTAGGAATAATGAAACATGCTCTGTTCCATATTTTTCTTGAATTTCACTTGAACATTTGTTTTACCTTACTTCCGATTTCCTTTATTACCTTCGTTTACTGGGTAAAACTTTCGTGTGTTTTATTCACTTTCGACTGTTGGTGTTCTATTTAGAGGTTACTGTTCATGTTAAGCGTTCGACTGCTTTTGCATTCGACTTCATACTGAATCCTTCAGTATAGGATTTCAATTCACATCTGATGCAAGACATTTGACGCACAACCTTTTCTTGATGACTATTAACTTATGGGTTGAAAGTATCTAAGTAACGTTTTAAAGTTCTTTTTTTTGGTTTTTCAAAAATCAAAAATCCAGAAAGAATTTCTTATTTTTGTTGTAGCTTTTTCAAAAATAAAAAATCCAAAAATATTTTCTTTTCATTTGATTATCTTCTCTGAATTTTTGTTACTTATAGTCATCACCAATTAGGAAAACATTCTCATTCCTGATGGAATTGAATCTGTTGAATTTCCAACAATAGCTGCTCCAAGGGTTTCTATGGATGATGTTAATGTCTTTCCCAATGTTGTTCGAATTCCTAATTCGATGCTTAAGTTTGTTGACCCAACCGGTCCTTTGTTGATCAATTACTTGCTATCGATTGATTCCACCACTAGAATGACTGTTTTACCACCACGGTTACTCAAAAAGAATCAAAATATCAGAAGAAGAAACGTGTTGAGAAACAACCCGAAGTAACAAAGGAGTTTGTAAAATACATCATACCTACGAAAACTGGGGTTCTCAAAAGAACTAAGAAACCCTAAAAAACAACTTCTGATTCTGCAATCCCGAAACCAACTCAAGAGCCTGAGCCAATTGATGAGATAGTTGCACTCAAGGTGTCGAAACTTTGGTTCCAAGTGCAGACACAATTCCACAGTAAAGTCAAGCAGTTGGAAAAAAGGGTGATTCAAAAAGATTTAAGAACCTATAGTGTATTCGAAAGGGAGTTGTTATTCGTGAGATTTCAAGTCCCAGTTCACCAGCAATAAAGAAGCATCAAGCTATCGATGTTGAACAAAAGATAAACAAGACAAAGAATGTTCGTGGTGGAGTTCTACTTGAGGAAGTAACAATCGAGACTAAGAATGATAATGATACAGAAAGGTCATACATTCGAATCGAGGATTCTTTTATAGGTTCACCACGAAAAGATACTCATGTCAAGTTGACTTTTGAGGAGACAAGGATTCCTAGTGTCACTGTAAACGTATCTGATACACATATACACATCAATTCGGGTGATTAGCAACAAAAAAACGTCCCTGAGAATGCTTTAGTCAAACCATCCGGGGTTTCGAATACTGATTCTGTTCAGGAGGTGGTCGAAACTCCAGACATCACTATGCACTTATCTAATAGGACATAAATGTCAACATAGACGAAGACATGATCAATAACGAATCTATTGTCACAACTTCCATTACAACTTCAATAGTTTTAACTCCACTAACATCACCCATTCCTACCTCTGTTTTTGTTTCGCCTGTCTCACTAACATATTTTGGTGTTATGCAAGAACCTATCACCACTCCTTTCTCCTCTTAATCAACTGAGAAGTCCCTTTAAGGTGACGAAGCTGATGACGAAGATGTCATGGTTTCGTTAGCCGATATTCAATTCAATCCAGAAGAAGAAGATATTCCTAATGAACTAATCATGTCATGTAAATAGGACAAAATTTTAAACTCAAATATCAATTCTCTTCTTTAAATTACAATAGATACTAAAGGGAAGAATTATGTGACCAGGTTCAAAATGTATTATTTGTTGAAAGCTCAAAAATCATGAGTGTGAAATCTTATTGAGGGTGTAAAGAAGAAACAAGCAGTATGATTGGTTGTTCATTCAATGTGTTTCGATTATGAAGTTCAAAATCTTTTTGACGTTGCAAAGGAAAGTCATGAACTTTTTGTCGAAAATGTGAATGTAACGAAGGAGTCTCTTGAACTCAAAGTCGATGTGATTGCTGGTGCCGTGAGGTCGCTGATGTTTGGCCTTGACTTTCTTGCAAGTCAAACCCCGCTCCACAAACCATGCTATATCGCTTCATGCAGGGTCACCAACAATCTTAGCGAATATCCATATACATCTTCGTCACCCCGGGATGAATGGAGAATCTCGACTTGTGAGCCTCCACCATCAGAACTTGGTGCACCTCGCCCCAATACAGAATCCAGACCCTCTCGTGCAAGGTCAATAGTATACGACTATCATAATCGAACGAAGCCACCTGAACCACAATTTGTTCACACTTCCGGTGCTCTTTCTTCATAGCCTCAACCTATGCCTCACAAATCCGCTCCAACAACGGAGTAACCATGGTTATCCTCATGCATAGATCTCGGATCGGAGCCGCGACTGTCTTGCGGCTGCGAGCATCAACCACCACATTCGCCTTCTCAGGGGGGTACTGAATCTCACAATCATAATCCTTCATCATATACAACCAACGATGTTGCCTCATGTTTGGGTTCAGATGATGCATCAAATACCTTAGGCTCTTATGGTCCGTCTAACTAGTACAACCAACCCCATAGAGGTAATTGTTGGATTAGTGTCTAAGTCCAAAACTATAATTGGTATATACTTGACCCACCCGGCATGGTCCATTTGGGTTGCATGACATCATGCATTTGGATTGACTAAAATGAGACAAATAACACTTAAGGTTTATTAATATATTATAAGTTATAACTTATTAATTAGATTATTTAATTAGTATTGATCAAGAACTAATCTAGAATTAATTAAGTGATCAAAAGAAGACTAATTAAATATATGGGTTGATTGTGTAAATCATCCATACTTGTATAGTGGGCTAATGCTCCATGGATTATCAAGTTGGGCTAAAACCCATAAGATGCTCCATGGATGCTCTATGGTGTATTTGAACCCATGGATCCAAGGAAATGGAAAGCCATGACAATTAGGGTTTACCCTATTTGTAACAACTATATAAGCATCATATTCTTGTGCAAAAATCGGCCACTATGTGTGTATGTAGAGGCCAAGCCGATTTCATGAAGTGTTGATTTCTCTCTAAGTTAGTCCAAGTGCATATGATGTTGTGTGACCCATTTGAGGTGTCACATTTGGGGCACTAGGCTCTTGAGCTCCATGGAATCAAGCACCAACAAAGAGGTGTTTATTTCTAACAGTTTCTATATTACTTGTACTTCATAATATGCTAGTTAGGATAAATACCTTGGAAATTTATATTTGCATCTATAATAGAGAAAACATAGATCCAAGGTATTTAGGGTTGCACGTACACCATAGGAGTGTTAGAATGCTCAAAACCCAACAGTGGTATCAGAGCCTAGGCTTGTTTTCTTTATACTTGATGCAAATTGCTAAAAAAAATCGATTTTCTGCCCACTGCACAGTTGACTCGCCGAGTCCATCATGGAACTCGACGTGTCCATGCCTTTCTTTAACCAACCCGCCGAGTCAGTTCATGCACTCGACGAGTTGGCAGCCCAGAGTGCAGATTTTTGGGTTTTGGTGCTGGAATTGGTCTAGAATCATTACCTTTAACTGTTTTGGACTTATAAAACCCGTTTTTTAAATGTGGTAATGATTATGTTAAACCAATTTCAATGATGTAATCAAAGTTTCAAATTTTTATATATGTTTATGTAATTCTTGAAAATTGTTGATTAGGAATATTCATGCTTATGAGTTTTTGTTAGATCATAGGAATTATGTACAAATTGTTTTGTTAGTATAATTCTTGATCTTAATGAAATTGTATGGACTCCATAATTTGTCCTCAAATTATGGATTACCAAAAGTTTTTTTGTGTTACCTCGTTTATGAGTTGATTTAGATTAATAAAAAAAATTTGTGTTGGTTATTTTCAATCCATATTAATCTAAAAGGACTTCACAAAATATGTTTTGCTAATAATCATCATGTTAGTGGGAGCATGATTATTATGTTAAGTGTTGTAAGTTAGCAATGTTAATTATATAAAACAAAAGTTTCAATTCGGGTTTGAAAGGTTGTTTTTCTATAATTAAAGGAGATGATTTTATACTTCATTCCAATTCTACAAGCTTAGATTGAGATATTAATCAACTTTCATCAAGGATATATATGAATGTTATGGTGGAATGGTTCAACATAAGGACATTCCATATATGTTGCGTTCTCAAAATTCGATTATGATTACAGCATATCTCTTTATAGTTCGAATTGTGACAGCATGGCAAATAAAAATTTTATACCATGAATCATGTCCCATATGCTTTGGACATAGGTTCGACTACATGTGCTATAATATTTATCCATTCTAAATTTTCCAAATGCTTAGGGCATTAGGAGGGAAAAAGGAATAGAACTGGATATGACTAAAATGATTAAGCAATTGTTGAGGACAATCTGAGGTTTACCAAAGATTGTTTACTCATGGACAATTGGAAGTATAGAGTAAGGACCATATTGACATATTCTAAAGGAGGCAACTCTTATTCAGAAATGATAGTCAAAATGGCAATATGGAATTGTTTCCATAGGTGGAAGTTATTCTTTGAATTTGTGCAACATCAAAGAACTTAATGCAAAGAAGGATGTTCAAAGGAATGTACTTTGAATTTGAGACTTCATTTCTATGGAATTACTTTCCATTGGAATACTCTGTAATGTCTATTGCCAAGTATTTATGACTTCTGTGCATAGTCATTACAAGAGGATCATTGCATATAAGTTTAGAATCTAACATATTATAGTAGATGGCAAGAGTTTGTATTTTTACATTTACAATAAGGATTGGAATTTTGAAAAAAACATCAAGGAAATATTGTCAATTGATCTATTTCACAAAAAGAAGACCATATGTAAACATAGTGTGCATACCTGGAGTATGTCATAGCCATTGTTTGGACGAACATAGTATGCATGCTTGGTGCATGACATGACTATTGTTTCAATTCAAGTATGAAGTTGATAAATCGAAACAATGAATAATAAGTAATCAATATGGTGCTTAGATAAAATGGTTTTTATTTACACTCCAAGTGTTGAGGCCATACAAGATTAGTATTCTTTATGTGTTTCATTTTGCATGTTTTGACATCCAAAATAACTAGATCATTCTTCCTGAATAATTAAGTTATTCAAATCATCCCCAGTCGGTCATATGTTGGAAGTAGATATGAATCAAGACTGTCACGAATCTGGCTTGTAAGATTTGTCTAATGTGCATTAGACATAGCAAGAGTTGCTATAACATTCATGAGTGCTCATAAGTTCTGAGTATTGGATTCAACCCACGCTCATTTGAATCACTTCATGGATTTTATCATGAGTGAATCATGAGACGATAATATCTTTTATTCTTCAAACCTAGAGATATGAGTTGTTGACTATGAGTTGGTTATACATTGATTGCACGAAAACGCATTGGTAACTCGATGTTATAAAACGTGCCTTTGTGTATTATTCAACAAGTAGTAAGTACAACCATATGAGTCGAAGTTTATCCATTCCTTTTACCCTTAATGGGATAAAAGCGATGTCTGTGGGCCCCTCGATGATTTAGTGATGGCACCCCTAAGTGCTTGGCCAAGCCTGGACTAATTTGATTTGTTCAATTAGTCGGTCATCATAAATCGGAAATCGGGAAACAACAAATGGACAGTGAGAATGATTATAATCCATGTCTCAGTCCATATGATATCTAGAATGGAGGAATATATGATAACTTATCTAATGGACGCGTCATTGATTTGTTCAGAGTTTGGCAGCAACTTTTAAGAGCTACAATTGTTGGTCGGGTTGTGAAGGCGTACTTCCAATAATAGTTATTAGACATATCCAAGTGGGAAACTATTGGATTAGTGTCTAAGTCCATAACTATAATTGGTATATACTTGACTCGACCCGACATGGTCCATTTAGGTTGCATGGCATCATGCATTTGGATAGACTAAAATGAAAGAAATAACACTTAAGGTTTATTAATATATTATAAGTTATAATATATTAATATGATTATTTAATTAGTATTGATCAAGAATTAATTAAGTGATCAAAAGAAGACTAATTAAATATATAGGTTGATTGTGTAAATCATCCACACTTGTATAGTGGGCTAATGCTCCATGGATTATCAAGTTGGGCTATAACCGATAGGATGCTCCATGGTGTATTTGAACCCATGGATCCAAGGAATTGGAAATCCATGACAATTAGGGTTTACCCTAATTGTAACAACTATATAAGCATCATATTCTTGTGCAAAAATTGGCCACTATGTGTGTATGAAGAGGGCAAGCCTATTTCATGAAGTGATGATTTCTCTCTAAGTTATTCCAAGTGCATATGATGTTGTGTGAACCATTTGAGGTGTCACATTTGGGGCACTAGGCTCTTGAGCTCCATGGAATCAAGCACCAACAAAGAGGTATGTATTTCTACTAGTTTCTATATTACTTGTACTTCATAATATGCTAGTTAGGATAAATACCTTGGAAATTGATATGTGCATGTATAATAGAGAAAATATAGATCCAAGGTATTTAGGGTTGCATGTACACCATAGGAGTCTTAGAATGCTCAAAACCCAACAGTAATGCCGCCAAATCTTTAGGGCGAAACCCCCCCCCCCCCTAAATCTAAATCATGCGTCGTACAATTTGCTTCATGCGGCTTGAGTTGCCTTGAAGCATAAGTGATCATGCCACCCCACTTCATCAACACTTCACTAAAACTCGTGATTGAAACATCACAATAGACCACAAAATCATCGAAACCCACCAGCAAGGTAGGAAGCAGTGCTCTGGCCCCCAACGTAATGTCTCCGACTTCTTGCTCAGTCGGTTCAATGGAATAGCAATCTTGTAGAAATCATGGTTGAATCTCGGATAATAACCAGTCAAACCAAGAAAACTCCAAATCTCATATGGAGACCTTAGAACCTCCCACTACATCATGGCCTCGACCTTGGATGGATCGACTAGAATACCCTTCTGATTGACAAGGCGCCCCAGGAACTGCACCTCGCACAACCAAATCTCGCACTTGGAGAACTTTGCAAAAAGTCTCTCCATCCTCAATGTCTCAAGCACCTCCCTCAAGTGTTCCTCATGCTACTCCTGTATCTTGGAATAAACCATGATATCATCAGTAAAGACTATCACAGACCGATCCAACATCGGTCTGCACACGCGGTTCATGAGATCCATGAACACGGCATGAGCATTAGTGAGCCCAAATGGCATCACCACGAACTCATAGTGGCCACGACGAGTCCAGCAAGCTGTCTTCTACATAGGAATGTCAAATAGTCCTGTGGGACCCCGTTCCCATGGGGGCCCATCCCGTTTTGGGGATTTTTTTTTTTTTTTAAATTGAGTGCGGTGACAGTGGCAGGGGCAAAGTTACCCCCGTTTTAATTTTGGCGAGCGGGGCGGGGGTAGTCAATCTCGTCCCGAAACCGCCATGAGGACCCTGTTAATAAATTACACATATATTTACATATACTTGTTATATAAGCATAATAAACAATAACATGATTTTGAGCTTCCAAAAGTCATCAGAAAACATGTTTTTATGTTGTTATTATATTATTTTTAAGATGACATAACTTTTTTATTTTCAATATGTAAAATTATGCTATAACTAATTATTTGTTACCTAAAAATAGCTTCTTTAGCCAAAAAAAGGCAACCCAATATCAATCGGGTGCGGGGGAACAGGGGAGGGGCGGGGGTAATAAAGGGAATTCGGGGGCGGGGGCGAGGGTAGGAAGGCAGAACATTTCGGGGGCAGGGACGGGGGAAAGGGGAAATTTTGGGGGAGGGGGTCGGGGATGCAATCCCTCCCGTTTGCCCCCATTGACATTCTTACTTCTGCACATCCTTGTCCTTAACTCGCATCAGATGATAACCCGATCGCAAATCGATCTTGGAGAAACAAGATGCATCCTAAAGTTGGTTGAAAAGATCATCAATCCTCGTGAGGGGATAACGGTTCTTCACCATTAACTTATTCAACTCCCAGTAGTTGATACACATCCAATGGGATTCGTCTGTCTTTTTTACGAATAAAATCAGGGCTCCACAAGGCGAACTACTCAGCCTGATAAGTCCTTTGTCTATCAACTCCTCCAGTTGTGTAGATCAGTGCCCCATTAGGGATCAACCAGTCCGTGCCCATGATGACCTTTTTTCTACATATAGGAATGTGTACCATATCAATCAGATACAAGTCACTGAACAACTGAACAGAACAATCCCAATGAACCCTCATAACCCTGACTATTCTATCATCAGCAATCTCCACATCAAGAGGACGATCTAGCTTCATTGGAGCTCCAACAAGTCTCTTGTTAAGCGCAAGAGATACAAAAGATCGGGTAGCCCCCAAATCAAATAATACCAAGGCAGAGATACCGTTCACGAGGAACGATCCTAAAATAAAATAAATAAACATAAGAAACAGTTTAATATAGATAAAGAGATAAGGAGAAGATACATAACTGTCACAGCATCGGGAGTTGCTCGTGCCTCCTCCGTCGTTAGCTGGTAAACCCTGCTCTTTGCCGCTAGCGCATCTGCCCAACCCTGATGGCCATCAGTAATCCTCAATGTCGTAGGAATGAGTGCTAACACCGGTCCTATCACAACTAAACTCGGACAATGGGCCTTCTTGTGGCCTCTCCGATTGTGTTGAAAGCAAATTAGATCTGATACTAGAGTGATGGGGTGGTAGCAGTATAATATCTGCTGATATGACCAGTCCGACCGCACTTGAAGTAGCCAGAACCCACCCCTTTGCATGTGCCCTTGTGCGTCTTACTGCACTTTGCACAATGGCTACAGCCATGCTGGCCTCTCGGTCTATAATAATACACATTGGGCCCCTTACCTAAATCCTCAACACTCGCAGCAAAATCTAGCTTCCTCTTCCTCTCCATCTCTAAGTCAATCTCCCACTCCCTAGCCCTCGTTATCATGTCTTCCAACCTCTTGCAACTGGATCGGCAAACAAACTGTCGAATATCACTTCTATGCATCTCATGCTACCGAGCCATCTTCATCTCTTCGTCCTCCACATACTATGGAACCAGAAGTGTCCTCTCCCTGAATATAGCGGTGATCTCAATTACTGTCTTAGTAGTCTAACGGATATCCTGGAACTCTCATGCCAGTTCTTGCACCTCAAGCAGTGGTGCACACTCGGGTCGGAACCTAGTCGATAAATCACTCCATGTCATCGAATCAATATCCAAATCATCTCCTATAGCATTCTCTACCTCCTCCCACCAATCACGTGGCCAGTCCTTCAGGAGGCAGGATGCTAGTTTGACATTGTCCCCCTCGGGACAACGGCTAATACAGAAGGCTTTGGAAACATCTACCAACCACCTGCTGCTTGCATTGGGGTCCCTCACCTTGTGATATCTGGCGCTGCACATACCCGAAACTCCCTAAAGTTCAGATAGCGCTTCCCAATCAAAGCCAAATCTCAGCACGAAAGGCCCTCAATCCCTCATCAATAATCTCCAGAATACCCTCCTTGACCGTGCCAAATATCACATGAGTCTGATCAAGGATACTACACATAAGGCTCCAGATGCTGAGCCCCAACCCTCCCCAACACCGAAACTGCTCCCTAGCCTGCCTCGCAATACCACCATACTGAAAATAGACCATAAAACTATCATAAAATCATCAATGTGCATATCAAGGAAATCAAAACTACACAAGCTCCCTACTTCAAATCAACCCTCCTTGAATCGAGTACAAATCCTCTACTTTGAGTAGTACGGGAACATAATACCTTCCACATTCCAAGAAGTGCCTTTACTCAGCCAAGTTACTTCATATCCAATAATCTCTTCACACATAAGGCTCCCAACACTAAATCTCATCCTAGGTTTTCCTAAGACAAACTCCACAACACTCTCACTAACCTCCTCTATCTAGCTTACAAATACTATTACATATTGCAGAAACTAGATAATTCTTCGAATGAAAGGTCTCTCACTACAACAATTGGACTTAAACAAGAGTTGCGCAATAGAGCTAAACCTAACCTTCTAGAACTATTTACTTTTCATAATATGTAACTTAGCATATTCACTTACTAGCTAGTTGAAATTAGGAAGAACTCCTTTATGTCAAAAGAAGCCAAAAGACAGACTTAATGAATGCATGCAGCCCTTAAGAGCATAAAGTTGGCACCTTTATGCCAAAAGATCTCATGAAGATCATAGATCTGAAAGAATAAACACGTGGGACACTCTACTTCCCCAACAACCACGCAACCATACCTAGAACCATACAATCTAACCCAACAAGAGATCTAAGCAATTATTAAGCAATGTTAGAACTTAATACCTCAAAAGCATGGCAAATGAGCTAGTGATTCTAGATCCAAGACACTATATTCAAGCCAAGTAACTCCCAATTCCTTAGCTCATTCAACAAGCACCAAAAATGAATACTCAAGGTTCTCCCCGAGCTCACACACTCAATAATGGAAGGAAATGCTCGATTTTAGTGTTTCGGCATAGAAGAGGCTGGTAAGGAGGTCAATCAAGGGACTTAAGGTCTTTAAATAAGGTACAACACCCTAAAAATTAGGGTTTCCTTCCCAGATGCCAACTCATCGATTTGAGACACCTCAACTCACCGAGTTGACTCATTAAACTTTGCGGCCAAAAATAACTCGACACACCAACTTGAGGCATACAACTCGCCGAGTTTTCCAAGACTGTATGCATAATTGGAAAAATAATTTAAACTGTAATCCAAGCGCTATATATATATATATATATATATATATATATATATATATATATATATATATATATATATATATATATATATATATATCAGTGCTGTAAAAATCGGTCTAGGCGGCCGATTACTCGGAGATTAATCGCTAGGCGGTCTTCAACCGAACATGAATCAGACTAATCGGTCGGCTTAATCGGTTTTGGTCAAAGGGTCAAATTCAGAGCTAGGCGGTCCTAATCAGTCCTAGGCAACCTAATCAGCCAAATTTTAAAATTTTTAAATATTAAACCAAAATTTTCAAAATTTCAAAAGTTCTTAGTATTTCAATGTTCAACTAATATATAAAAAAAATACAATTTAAAGTTTTTCTGAAAAATTTTCAAAATTTCTATGTTTTCAAATATACAAATACCCAAATTTACTTCTTTTCGTAAGATATATTAAAATTTGAATAAATTTTCTTATTAATTGGATGATAAATTGTTGTCCTTGTTAAACTTATTATTAATCTTCTATTCTTTTTTATTTATTTTCTTACAATTAAAGTTAGATTTATAATTTTTTTAATAATTTTCTTAATAATTAATGGTTTCCGATTAATCCCCCGATTAATCACCGCCTAGCCGATTAATCCCTAGACCCCAGTCCGACTAGCTAACGTCTATTGTTTTCTAAAACCTTGATATATATATATATATATATATATATATATATATATATATATATATATATATATATATATATATAAAATGGTAAGGCGTAGATATGTAGTGATAATTAGGGAAAATAATTTCATCAGACAAATTTTAAAGAAAGAAAAGATAAAACAATAATCGTGCTTAAGATTCAATTAACACATGTTAGTGAGCCGGATTAAATTCGGGTATCCTTGAACCTAATATCGATGATGTTGCGAGAGCCAGTAAGATATGTACAAATCTATATGGGGCTAACACCCACATCTGCAATTGCTAGCTACAATCCCAGAAGGATAAACTTATTAAGTATAAAAATAATATCATTTGACGTCCGATAAAGCGTCTTGCAAAACATATATAAGTCGATAGTGTCGATTATAAGGAATCATGGTAATTCTGTTTAGGAAAAATCATAACTTAAACTGCCTAGAGGGACACCTTCAAGTAGTTGTATGATTCATTAAAAAGGATATGATAATAATTATAAACGTTAGGTTAAGTAAGTATATCTTAAAAGAAAGAAAGATCTTAATGAAAAAAAATTAGAATAGATACTACATCCTAAGGATAAGTTCAGGAAACGAAAATCATATTTTTCAAAAACATCGAATCTGAAACCTAGGAAAAAAAGAACTTATGAAAGAATAGCATATTAATAAACAAAGATGCTAAAAGTTTTCCAAGAATTTTATCAAAATTCATAAACCTGTGAACCACCAATATCACGCTGACGTTTTGAAAATCATATATGTTCCTAGGATAAAGAGAAGTTCAACGCAAGGAAGGAATAGTTGCACGAATATATATAGGTTTTAATTTAGTCAATGTAATTGATATTATTAATATAAGATAATCTATGTTCAGAGAATTGTACCGTAGGTCAACCCGGGTGTGACATCCACTTGGCCCAACTTCCACACCTCTAAGAGCTCCTGTGACTGCACCAAGTGTATGAAATGGATATAATGTTACCGGCCACCCTTAAAGGATTTACTAAGATGTTTTTGAAAACCTTGGCATTCCTTATCAACCAAATATTCTAGAGAATAATCAATAAGATGGTGCTCGTGATCTTCTTTTTCTATTATCACCCGCATTCGCTAAGTTGAAGAACTCTAAGATGTTTGCGAAGTTTCTAGCAGGTACTTCACACCAGTTAAAGATCCATTGATGGATGGGTTGGATGAAATCGCATTGAAGCAGGAGGTGATCGGTTGTTTTTGACTTTTATTACATAATGATCACAACTGATTAACATTTCGATCTCCTCTATCAGGCAATAAGGCAGCCACCGATTTACAGTCCAGCGAAGCACTCAAAACAAAACACCTGACCTTCAACTGGACCATCTTTGACAAGCATACACCCCAAACTTTATAAGAAGTAGTCATGGAATCAATAAGGCACCTCATGAAGCTTACCTTGAATTCTCCATTTGTTGCCATATTGCAACCAAAACCATATACTGATGGAGCTTTGGAAGTATCCAATACACTAATGCCCTTATACAACTCTCATAATTCCTGCGATTCAGATGAAGTACATGGTGTGTGGTTCTATCGACATGAGAAACCACTAATATACAAACGATCTGTAAGGAGACAAAGTTTAGTGGATTCAAGCCTGTACAAATGAGGAATTTTTTGTTGAAATGGAGTTGAGCCACACCAGACGAGAACAATATCTTCACATTGGAACGAGCTGAAAAATCTGTTGTCTATCAACTCCAAGTTTCCCCTGGGCTATAACAACCTTATGAATATTGCACCACAATCCGTTTGAGGTCTTTCTAGCGATATATGTTGCAGGTTTTGTATTAGATTATGTGTGCAAATGATGACACTTTTCCAAAGACTGACCTTTTTATTAATAAATCACCACTACCACATATCAATAACGCAAAATTTTGTGATTTTAGGGTCGATTAGCCGAAACTTCCATCGGCAATTGAAATAGTGATTTTTAATCAAGGTGCCTAATGTATCTTTTTTTTTTTCCAATTCGCATCCTTCCAAGAGAAAATTATTACGGCTGATCTTATGTAGAGAATCAATTACACCTAAGGAGATTTGAAAATTGACATATAATACGTGGGTGTTTGACATTCCTTGAATAAACTGATTCTCTTCATAGAAAACTGAATAAAACGTGATCTATTATGTAGCAGAAAAAATGTATCTCTCCTTGGTAGGTAGAGGGAAATAACAAACAGATAAACTACACGCCTAATTAATTAAGATTTGTTAAATATCGTATTTCATTCATCGACCAAATGATTAATTAATTGTTATGATAGAAGAAGCAAATCAAATCCCTGTGGAATTATTACAACTCACATTTAAGCTAGAATACCGTTGTTAAATTAGTTATAATATTTTTCATTCTTATGTATTATACCTTTATACCTTGTGTACCCGAACAACAAACAAGTTGACTTTTTTTATACATTTCTTTTGGGAAAGTTCATTCATCTTAAATGAGCGACATATTATAAACTACTAGGATAAATTGGACGAAATACTGGCCTCGATTTCTTTAAAATTTTGGTCATTTTTATTATTTCCGTTCAAACATATATTTTGGTTCTAGGATGAGATGAAATCAAAGGGCACCTCAAAGACACTGGTTCGGCATATAATGAACAAAAATCGACAAATTTAAAGAAAAAATTGTTATACTCTAGGTTTTAAATAACATTATACCTGACTTGACGGTTATAACATCCCAAAAATTACGAGTTAAAAATTTTATTTTTAATTCGATCAAAACACTAGTTATCTTTTAGCTAAACATCTATTATAGTTTTTTTTTCTAATTATTCAAAAGTATTTCATAAGAAAAACAAAAAAAAACAATTATCAAAGTACACTCCCAAAATCATCATAAGGCGGAAACATGGATGGATACGTTGCGATCAGCCGGACCCTTCATTTTCTAACCGTAAGTACCTGAAAACATACCATTAAACCGTAACCACAAAACATATTGAGTTCCCCAAAATACCAGATACCAAACATACAACTGGGCCTAGCCTTACGGTATATTCCGACCCAATAAGCAAGTATGGGCCCCACCCCGGGGCCTCGCCGAGGGGTTTATTTCAACCCGATCGTATGATTGTGTGTCCCGCCCTGGGGTATATTTCACCCTGAACATGCCATAATAGGCCCCGCCCTAGGTTATCTTTCAACCCGACATGCCATATTGTGCCTCGCCCTGAGGTATATTTCAACTCAATCATACAAACACAAATATATATATATATATATATATATATATATATATATATATATATATATATATATATATATATATATATATATATCACAACAAGTATCATTCTACATAACCGAATATTGGGCCGGCATTGGTACCTTCGATCCATGCATACAAGGAGGATACTCACCTCACCGACAAAATCCACAGCTAACAGCTCACACAACCAACAAACAAGTAAAATACACCTCCTAACTAACCATACAAGGTAAACCCTTAGTCCACCTTCTAAAGCAAGAAAATCATCAAAAGTGAACACTCAAAGTCAATGGTCAAAGTCAACAGTGAACGGTTAACATTTCCATCCGTTGACACTCATGTTGTGACCAGTCCTTAGTCACGTCTTGAGAACGCACTCAACCAGATTCCAACTCAACTCGATTCAACTCGGTCAACTCGGTCCCGGATGACCCACTTAGCAAACCTCACGACGTGAACCTTCCTTGGTCACGTATTGAGCTCAGTCCATCGAAATAATCACGTAAAAACTACTCTCACGTAGTGACAATCCCTGTGTCACGTCGTGAGCCACGTGTAATGCTAAATCCTAATGCCTTAAGTCCTTAATCCAATAAGTCATCCATTCCAACTTTCTAAAGGGCTTTCATACATCAAAAACAACATAAAAATCTTTTCATTATGGACATTCATGTCCAATGCATGTCTTGAACTTGATTATGTCAAAAATGGTGAAAATGAGTTCCAAATCTCATTCATGGGACCAAAACTCAACAAAACCATAGATCTAGCACACCAAACCTCAAAGGGACCTCATGGATCCATAAAGTTTCCAACTTTATGGAATCAAACCAATCAAACCACCTCCAACATGAAGAAAACTACATAAAAGTCTAGATCTTAGAAGAATAAAACATATAGGTTGGAACTTGAGGACTTACCATGGACCAAGGTATGATCTTTAAGGTGGTGAGGGAACTTGCTTGCTGGATCAAAGCACAAAGAACATCTTCTTCTTCTTTAAAGCACAAAAATATTTATAAATGGATGAAAGAGTAGAGGGGAGGATCAAAATGGTGAAAGGGGGGGGGGGGTTAGGGTTTCTCTCAAGATGATCTAGAGATGAAGGAGGCTCATAAAATGCTCCAAAACACGGAACCAACCTTTATATATGTTTAAAACCCTAAAAACTCGAGGGCTTGGGCTGCACGGTTTTCATGTCGTGATCCCTTGATGCTCACGTCGTGAGCATAGTTTAAATCAATATTTCCATTTAATCGCTTCTCACGTCACGAGCTCCAACTGCTCATGTCGTGGGATCAGTTATTCCCCCAAATCCTCTCCAACTTCAAACAGCCATAAGTTCTTCATTTCAACTCGAACTTTGACGATCTTTATATCCACAGAAAGGTAATGAAAAGCTCTACACTTCTATCAACTTCCATTTACATAAAACTTTCTAAACTAAAATCCAAAATTCATAAAAGGCTCAAACTGCCACTTAATTATATACCCTTGGTCTCCAAACCACAAACCGAACTCCTAGATCATCTAAACAACATTACCCACACTCAAAGGGAAGTGAATCTCCTTCCCAAAGGACCTAATCCTTATGATAATCGGTCCTCGGGTTACGGCATCGAATTATGAAATGATCCGGAACAGAGCGTTACAACTCTCCCCCACTTAAAATAGATTTTTCGTCCTCAAAATCTTCCTTACTACGTCCTCCACTGCTACACGATTCTGCCCAAACTTCTTGAATTTTGATTAAGAATGAAGATTTATCCCATACAAATGGCTGCCTCCTAAATCTGCCATCTAAGCCCCGCGTTGGCCAAAAATTTGCTTATATGTTCGAAATAATGAACATTAACACTCTTCCCTCAGCTCAAAAGAAGGAAGTCCAACAACCCTACCTAAAACCTGAAACAACTACATTACTCTTGTTAACTTGAAGACCTTAACACAACGATAACCACCCAAAACAGTAACTTCCCGAAAATATACCGAAGATTACTCCATAGCACTATTGATCATTCATTCATCGTACTCATCCCTTGTCCTTGACTACAAATACCTTTCTATAATGTAGAAAGAAAGCTCAAAATATACTGATAACCTTACAATACTTCCATCCTATCTGCCGACCCAGTGAATGTTACAGCCACCCCACAGTTGTACGACATGACTATCCCACCATGATCTTACCACACCTCTACCATATCAACAACAATCATTCTGAGTCGAACCCGCATCTGACTGAATCCTAATCAGGTGTTCGAGTCATGCTTCGAACCCTAAATCCTTCATCAAACAAGAATAGGCAGCAAGGCTCTAACACAACCCTCAATCTGGATTGATCTACATGCATGTTATGGATCACAAAGAAAGTGACAACCAGCTGTTGGAAAGTTTCTTGAAGTACCATCTTAGAAAACTTTAATCCAGATATCCACTTGAGTCATCTTCCTTCCCGACTAAGATGTGAAACTCACCCTAGTTTCACACCTAATTCAGCTCCTGGAATTCTAAACAATTCTCCCCTACTTGGATTCATCAAAGCTCTCCCAACCCACTAAATTTGATGGATTCCCAACCCATGTTACCTCTTATAACTCAAACCGTCAAAGACCTGGGCTTACCAATAATAGCGTTCCATTGGTAGCCAATCTCGATGATCGCACAAACTCTTAAAATTTAGATGAATACTTCTCGAAACTTCAACGAATCCGAAAACCCCACTCACTTCCTATGATACTGCACCACCTCCTTAAGTCGTTTATGTCGGTGACAAAGACCATAACCCTTGCTCTGAACTGGTAAATCTTCATTCTAACTTCCCATCCTTAAAAGGATCTCTAAATTCTAACCATCTTCAACCCTTGTGATTATAAAATTCCCCTACCACTTCCAATGACCAAAAAAACTCATGCGACTGCCATCACCATCTCCTTGCTATTGTTCCTTCCGTAGCAACGGTAGTGATTAGACCCAAAGTCCTTCCATAGAGGATGGTCGATGCTATCGGAATCAATGCTAACACGACTAAACTCTAACTTCATTGAGAACTAGAAAGATAATCCGACCACAGAACTTCCAAATGATACCCCTGAATTGACCCAATCAAAGATCTGGAACAACAACCGAACAACTTGAGTACCACTCAGCAAGATACGACCCATTAATAACTCTTGGCGTGCAAAATGGCATATAACAATTCCTAATGATATAACCCAAGAAATAACAAGGAACTAAACCAAATATAATGCTTACCCATACCAAAACAAGATTCCAAAGCAATATAAATATGGATAATATTCAAAAAGAAAGCAAAGATTACGTACCCGCAATAGCACCTGATGAAACCCTGGCCTCCGCTACTGATACTACAATACTCAGCTCCTCGCTGCTGGGGCTCCTTTCCAATAGTAGCCATAACCACGGTACGAAACGCACCCGGACACTCATCCAGAATCCCCTCATTGACCGTACCGAATATCACATGAGTCTGTTCCAAAATACCACGGGTAATCTCCGACGAGATCAACTCCCACATCCGCTCATCAATCGGTTCGGTACCTGCAGTTGATCTAGAATCCGAACTCGAACCTACTTCCTGAGTGCTCATCACCATACCGAAAAACAACATGAACATGATCAGGACATACCCAATAATACTCATCCATAGGCTTCCTAGATTCTCCGAAACTCTCCCCAATTCGAGTATGGATCCCGTGCTTTCAGTAGTACGGGCCTAATACTACCTTCCACTCTTGTCCATACTTTCCTCAATAATCATCCTGAATCCTCTAAGTCACCTTCTCAAACTGATACACCAAGTAATTGGTAAATAGCGCAACTAAACCCAACGAAGCACTTCCTAGGCTTTCCTAGGTTTCCGACCTCACCCTGCCATCAACTGCTAAAAAACTCCCCATAATGTCAATTAACCACCTCATGAATACAATCACATGCAACAAATCTTAGATAATCCTTTGTGTAAAAGAGTCATCCTTACAATGGTTAGACTCAAACGAGAGCTACGCAATAGGGTCAAATCCATCACTCTAAGATTATTCAACCTTTGTCACATGTGACTTAACATATTCACTTAGTAGCTAACTCACATCACTTAAGAGTTCCACAAAGCACGAAGCAAACAACATTTGTGCAGTAGCACTCCATTCCATATAATAACCAAAGAACATTGAAACTCACATACTACAAATCATGTTAGGAACTTCCACTCTCATTGTCGGTTTCCTTATGCATTGAAATTATACACAATATAGGATCAAATAGACCGTCAAATCAAAGACTCTACCTTTGGACCACAATCAAATGAGTAACAGGAAATAAGGCCAAATCAATCGTTCTAAGGCTATATGATCCTAACCGTATATAAATTTTAAAGCATATACTTAGCAATTACTGATACCAATACATATTCTCATTCTAGCATAGCATGCAATTCTTCCTAGGCTATAAGGCATCACATACCAGGCCAATCTGTCATATAATTCCTGAAAGTATCCCTAGCCTTATTCTAGCATGAAATTCTCATAACATATAATCATAAAAAACATGTGGTGGTGGTGGTGGTGGTGAACCATGAAATGAGTAACGGATCCCGAAGGTAATTCGTAGGTAAGAAAAAATTGTGTCATGTCATAAATAGTCATCTTGATTCACATATAATAATAATAATAATAATAATAATAATAATAATAATAATAATAATCATAATAATAATAATAAAGAAGTGTATAAATTTAATAAGAGACCAAATATGTATGGATGTGGCATTCCCAACCTATTGGTAACTCTTTTGGTCAATTCTGTTTGTGGAGTGAGTTCGAATCTACCCACAACATTTTTTTTGTCCATCATCCTGACGAAATTAGTTTTTGTGTCGATCCCCACGAAAAATTCGAATCTCCCTCCAATATACCTCACGAAAATTTTTAATCTCCCCCCACGAAAGCCCTATTTAACATTCTGAAATCCTTTTTTTTATTCTTAAGGCTAAAGTCGACGAAGAGAACACCCATCTTCTGGCGCGCGCCTCCAACATTGATCCTAGAGACCTTCCACAACCTCCAACGCTCCGTTCGTCACCATCTCCGTCATTCCAATCTTCGACTATCGCACACAAAGGTAAGCTTAAAATATGAAATCATTTTTTATGGCTGGAGTCGACGACGACTCTCAAACACTATGTCCTAATAGTTTAACTCGCTCAATAGAAATCGTGCATCTACTCCACATTGCAGCACACCCCTGACCTCCCATCTTCGACACTCCCGTTTGTCACCATCTCTGGTTGTCTTTGATGATGTTAATAGCAATTTCGGGGTTGTGGAGACTGGGAAAACACGAAGTAACAACACAATCATTTTGTGGACACAAGATGTGAAGGTAATTTCTACGAGTATTATTTGTTTCCCAATTTGCACAAATAGAAACTATATCAATAAGTATTGCTTGTTTCCCAATTTGCATAAATATTTAACATACTATGATATAGTTCTCTCATGTATTTGTTGCTTCAGTTTTTAGAAGTTACACACCATTTAATTGATTACTCTTATATGCACTAACTGTTGATGATGGCCAACCATCTTACGAAAAATGATGTTGCTGGTCATAAACTTGCTACTCATTCTAGCATGTTTAATTCACATCATGTAATCTAAATTTCAGAACAAAATTGTAGTTTTTTGTGAAACTTTATATATAACCTAGATAAATTGCGGCGAAACAATGTTTCACCATGCAGGCTGTAGAAGCATGAAGAAGCAGGGCCAGCGAGCAGAAGCTTGCAGTTTCTAAGAATTATCATATCCTAACAACAATAGATGAGATACATACAGCTCAAAAAAGAGCACAGATTTTTGTAGGGCAAGATATTATGGTGGATAAAACAAAAGAAAAAAGAAACACACTCGACTCTTTTATCTATGACACTCTTAGCAAGGTAAATCTTTACACTTGATTTAGTAATTCATTATAGTTATTTGTGTTGTTTAAGTTTTGATTATATATATTGCTTACAATGTGATAGAATATTTGTACTTTAGCTTTTTAGTTCCTATCGGAACATTGCAACAAATTCAGAGGTAGAGATCATCTCTAAAAGTCTGCAAAAAACCGAAGATCGGCTATATGAAGATGGTGATGATGAATGTACACAAGTTTATATTGGAAAACTTGAGCATCTTGAATGGTTTTAAAAGTATATGAAAATTTTAAACTAATATTTTCCTTTCGAAATAGCTTGCTAACATCTAATTATGTATTATTGTGTAGTTTTTTAGACCCCATTGAAAATAGATACATGGATGAAATGGTTAGAAAATAAGCAACAACAGCTCTGCAAACTTGTATACAAAAAGTCTATTTTGTTGCATTATTATTTCCTATAGTATATGTTGGAAATTTAGTAAAATTATTTATATTTTCTACTAACTTTGGACATATATAAATATATAAATATGTTGTATATATAACAAACTCTAAGTGGGTTTGTGTTCTCCTCCATGAGGGCTTCGAAACGATATATTATATGTCCAAAATAGAGTATAAGTGAATGAGATACCGATACTCAAAGATGGGTATTTGAGAATAAGTTTAGCAAAAGAGAGGAATGTGGGAATGAGTCCCACATTGTTAGAGAGACCAAACTCAACAAGGTTTATAAGCTTCATTGCATGGAAGGCTTACAAGCTTGTGTTTATGGTTATGCTACAATTCTACCCGCGCGCAGGGGGGGTGCAAATCTTGGTTCCGTAGACCAAAAACACCGAACTCGTGCATGGGCGCGACCTGCGGACACGAATGCAGCTCCGAAAACTCGGGCGAGCGCTACCCTCGTTTTTTGCTAAACTTGACAGTTTTGGTCCCTATTTTTGAATTTTGTAACGGATGCATTAATTGCGTAATTAATGACATTTATTGCCATTAAACGCTCAATCAATTAGTGATTTCTTTCCGTTTCATAATTCGACTATAAAAGAAGACCATTGCCTTCTCATTCAGGCATTCAGGCACACGAATGAATTTACTACTCTTCTTCTTCCTTCTCTGCATTTCTGCTTCCAGCGATTCTTTCAGGCAAGTGGTTATCTCCGGCAGTTGTACCCTGGGAACAGACGGCGAATCTGTTTAAGGGAATTGAGTCCAACTCGAGCCTCAGCCACATCGTTTGCATCTAATCTTTCTTTACAGGAACCTCTCAAGGACGAAAATCGAAGACGTTTTACTAACAGTCTTAAACAGATTTTATTCTTTCTTCTAAAAATTTTCGATTTTCTGTTCTTTTATTCTAAAATCGAGTTTCTATCGATTTTTTTTCCTGTAATAATATATTTGATTGTCGTTGCGATTCTTTCAGTATGTCTGCAACTCCCGTTGGTACTGGAACTCCTGCTGTTCGTGCTACCCCTGCTGTGAACCCAAATGCACCGGTTCCAAACATCATGGCTAACCATGCTGAAAGACCTGAAAAATTTTCTGGTCTGAACTTCAAGAGGTGGCAACAGAAGATGTTGTTCTACTTGACCACCTTGAACCTGGCTCGGTTCCTAACAGAAACTGCTCCTGTAATTGCTGAGGGGCAGGCTGATGCTCAATCTATGACTGCTGTGGATGCATGGAAGCATTCAGAAGTTTTGTGCCGCAACTATGTGTTGAATGGGCTAACAGATGCACTTTACAATGTTTATTGTAAAGTTGCAACTATGGGAGTTGTTGGAAAGGAAGTATAAGATAGAAGATGCTGGAACTAAGAAGCATGTTGTTGCTAAGTTCTTGGAATACAAAATGGTTGACTCAAAATCTGTTATGAGTCAAGTCCAAGACCTTCAGGTCATCATACATGATAACAATGCAGAAGGGATGAATCTTAATGAATCATTCCAAGTTGCATCAATGTTTGAAAAGCTTCCTCCTAGTTGGATAGACTTCAAAAATTACCTTAAGCATAAGCGAAAGGAGATGTCTATGGAGGAACTGGTGGTGCGTCTTCGCATTGAAGAAGACAATAGAATGGCCTTGAAGAAAGGCAGTGAAGTTGAATCTTCTAAGGTTCATATGGTGGAAGCTGGTCAAACTTCCAAAAGCAAAGGCAAGGGACCTCACAAAGGGAAAGCAAAGGGCAAAAATCTAGGCCCAAAGGCAGGAACTTTCAAGAAGAAGTTCAAGTGCTACAATTGTGGCCAACCGGGTCACAAGGCTTCGGAGTGCCCTCAACCTAAGAGGGAAAACCGTCAAGCAAACATGGTGAATGATAACATGGAGTTGGTGGCCATGATAATTGATCTCACGGCTGTGGTTTCTGAAGTGAATCTTATGAACACAAATTCAAAGGAGTGGTGGATTGACACGGGAGCTACTCGTCATGTGTGTCATGACAAAAGTGTTTTCAACACTTACAAAGAAGTTGAAGATGGTGAAAAGCTCTACATGGGAAATGCTGCTACCGCGGATATCAAATGTGTTGGTGATGTCATTCTAAAAATGACTTCGGGGAAAGAAGTGAAGCTTAGGGATGTCTTGTATGTTCCTGAACTTCGTAAGAATCTAGTGTCGGGTGGTTTGTTGAACCAATTTGGTTTTAAGCTAGTGTTTGAGTCGGACAAGTTTGTTTTGTCCAAAAATGGTATGTTTGTGGGAAAAGGATATGCCTTGAATGGCATGTTCAAATTGAATGTAATGGTGACAAACAAAATGAATAATGAAAGTTCTAGTTCTGCTTATTTGCTTGAGTGTTCAAATGTTTGGCATGGTCGCTTAGGACATGTAAATTACAACTCAATTAAGCGATTAATTAAACAAGAATACATACCAAAACTTAATATTGACTCAAATCACAAATGCCCCACATGTGTTGAAGCTAAACAAACTAGATTGTCTTTCCAAACAATAAAAAGAAACACCGAACCTCTTGATTTAATTCACACTGATGTGTGTGATCTAAAGTCAATTCTACTCAAGGTGGGAACAAATACTTCATTACATTCATCGATGATAGCACGAAATATTGCTACATATATTTACTTAAGAGTAAAGATGAAGCAATAGACAAGTTTGTCTTGTACAAAAATGAAGTTGAGAATCAACTCAACAAGAGAATTAAAGTGGTTAGAAGTGATAGGGGTGGGGAATATGTTTCTCCCTATGCTGATTTTTGTGCTAAAAATGGAATTCGTGATGAATTCACATCACCCTATTCACCTCAATCCAATGGAATTGCTGAAAGAAAGAACCGTACCTTGAAAGAAATGGTCAATGCCATGATAATTAGTTCAGGTGTAAACCAGTCAATGTGGGGGGAAGCTATTTTGTCAGCTAACTATCTTTTAAATAAGATACCTCACAAAGAAAAGAATGAAACACCGTATGAACTTTGGATGGGTAGAAAGCCATCGTATAAGTACTTATGAGTATGGGGGTGCCTAGCTAAAGTGGTAGTGCCACCACCTAAGGTACAAAAGTTAGGGCCTAAAATAGTGGATTGTGTATTCATTGGGTATGCACAAAGTAGTAGTGCTTATCGGTTCCTTGTGCATGATTCTAAGAATCCTGAAATACACAAGAATACTATAATGGAATCAAGGAATGCTTCATTCTCTGAAGATGTGTTTCCTTGTTTGAAAAAGGAAGCTGAAAGCCCATCTTTACCAAATAACGAAGCTGTTCGAGAGGAAGAACACGCTCAATCCGAGGAGGAAGAGATAGAACCCAGAAGAAGTAAGAGGGCTAGAGTTGAAAAATCATATGCTGATGATTTTTTCACCTATGTGGTGGAAAGTGAACCTAAAACCTACCAAGAAGCAGTAACTTCTTCTGAGGGACCTCAATGGAAAGAAGCCATAAAAAATGAGGTAGAATCTATCTTACAAAATCATACATGGGAACTAGTATATCTACCTCCAGGTAGCAAGCCACTAGGTTACCGTTGGATCTTTAAGAGAAAGATGAAAGCTGATGGCAGTATTGATAAATACAAGGAAAGACTAGTAATCAAAGGTTATAGACAAAAGGAAGGTCTAGACTACTTTGATACCTATTCGCCGGTAACACGGATAACATCCATTAGATTAGTTCTTGCCATTGCAGCTATCAGGAACTTGCAAGTTCATCAAATGGATGTGAAAAACAGCTTTCCTAAATGGGGAGTTAGAAGAAGAAATTTATATGGAGCAACCTGAAGGATTCATTGCCTCAGGACAAGAGAAAAAGGTTTGTAAACTTGTTAAGTCTCTATATGGATTAAAACAAGCTCCTAAACAATGGCATCAAAAGTTTGATCAAGTCATGATGGAAAGTGGCTTTAGAATCAATGAGTGTGATAAGTGTATCTATGTGAAAAACACCACTCATGGATATGTCATATTGTGTTTGTATGTTGATGATATGCTTATCATTGGTAGTGATGACAAGATGATAAGATCCACGAAGGATATGTTGAAATCTAGGTTCGACATGAAAGATATGGGTTTAGCAGATGTGATTCTTGGAGTGAAGATCACAAGAACCCAAAGTGGTTTGATTTTGAGTCAAACACACTATGTGGATAAAATTCTTGAAAAATTTGCTAAGGAAGATACTAGCATAGCTAGAACTCCAATTGACACTAGTCAACATCTATGTAAAAATAGAGGTGATAGTGTTAATCAAGTGGAATATTCAAGAATTATTGGCAGTCTGATGTATCTAATGAGTTGTACCAGACCTGACTTAGCATATGCTGTGAGTAGACTAAGTAGATACACTAGTAAACCCAGTTCTGAACACTGGAAGAGTATTACTAGGTTGCTGAGGTATGTGAGATACACGCAAGAATATGGACTGCATTACGACCGACATCCAACAGTTATCGAAGGATACACGGATGCAAATTGGATATCTGACATAAAAGATTCCAGATCTACAAGTGGATATGTGTTTACACTTGGAGGTGCTGCTGTAGCATGGAAATCATCCAAGCAAACAGTTATATCTAGATCTACGATGGAATCTGAATTTATCGCCTTAGATATTTGTGCTGAAGAGGCGGAGTGGCTACGTCAATTTGTAGAGGACATTCCCGAATGGCCTAAGCCGGTAACGGCCATAAGTATACATTGTGATAACCAATCAGCAATTGGTAGAGCTCAAAGTACAATGTATAATGGGAAATCAAGGCACATTAGACGTAGACATAAAACGATACGACAACTAATCTCTACGGGAGTTATCACGGTTAACTGGGTGAAGTCAAAGGATAACATTGCGGATCCGCTTACAAAAGGCTTGAGTAGAGATGTAGTTTATAAGTCGTCAAGAGGAATGGGACTAAAGCCCATGAATCAATAAATTCATACGAAGGAAACCTTACCCAAAAGACTGGAGATCCCAAGATCTGGGTTCAAAAGGATAACCTAATTGTATGAGTGGGGCAGGTCACTGTGGGGGGAGTTAACATTTCATCCTAGTCCATTCCTTTATGTAGTGACCAAATTAGGATAAACATATGGTTTTTAATGATTCTTGGAATCACCTATGTGAGAGAGAAGTGGGGTCGCTTCGAAGGGAATTATAGGGGCAAAAATTCCTAATGCTCTTGCAGAACCAGGTTAGTGTTCATGACCAAAATGAACACGTCTATGAGGATATGACCTTGTCAGGGAGAGTCCTGTGAGATTTACATTGTCGTCTACATAAATGGCAGCTTAGTTCAAAGACATCGAGATCTACTAACTGCTAGGAGATTAAGTGTAACTTCTTAAGGGAAGGTTCAAAGGGTAATACCTACCTATCCTATGCAGGATTCAACTGTTGAAAATTTCGTTTGGAAATTGGATGTGCAGAGATCGATCTCCATTCATGTGGGGGATTGTTGGAAATTTAGTAAAATTATTTATATTTTCTACTAGATTTGGACATATATAAATATATACATATGTTGTATATATAACAAACTCTAAGTGGGTTTGTGTTCTCCTCCATGAGGGCTTCGAAACGATATATTATATGTCCAAAATAGAGTATAAGTGAATGAGATATCGATACTCAAAGATGGGTATTTGAGAATAAGTTTAGCAAAAGAGAGGAATGTGGGAATGAGTCCCACATTGTTAGAGAGACCAAACTCAACAAGGTTTATAAGCTTCATTACATGGAAGGCTTACAAGCTTGTGTCTAAGGTTATGCTACAATTCCTACCCGCGCGCAGGGGGGGTGCAAATCTTGGTTCCGTAGACCATAAACACCGAAATCGTGCATGGGCGCGACCTGCGGAAACGAATGCAGCTCCGAAAACTCGGGCGAGCGCTACCCTCGTTTTTGCTAAACTTGACAGTTTTGGTCCTTATTTTTGAATTTTGTAACGGATGCATTAATTGCGTAATTAATGACATTTATTGCCATTAAACGCTCAATCAATTAGTGATTTCTTTCCGTTTCATAATTCGACTATAAAAGAAGACCATTGCCTTCTCATTCAGACACACGAATGAATTTACTACTCTTCTTCTTCCTTCTCTGCATTTCTGCTTCCGGCGATTCTTTCAGGCAAGTGGTTATCTCCGGCAGTACACAATACTGTTTAGGTTGTTGTACCCTGGGAACAGACGGCGAATCTGTTTAAGGGAATTGAGTCCAACTCGAGCCTCAGCCACATCGTTTGCATCTAATCTTTTTTTACAGGAACCTCTCAAGGACGAAAATCAAAGACGTTTTACTAACAGTATATATATATATATATATATATATATATATATATATATATATATATGTATATATATATTATTCTTCTTATAGCATTGGTCTGTAGATAAGTGGAGAAAGAATTCAAAATTTGCTCAACCTCATGCTCCCCCCGATAATCCACGTGAGGACAATTGATATGTATTTTGGAACAATTGAATTCGTAAACATTTGGTATTGCTTGTTTTCTTAATTATTGCTTAATTTTGTATAATATTTTGAACAATGGAATGAAATTTGTCAAACTTGGTATTAGAGACGTTTTTTTGGTGTATTTTATATGGTATTTGGGTTTAATGTGAATTCAATGTGGTATTTGACAAAAAATTGAAATTTTTAAATTTTATTTTTTTTAAAATAATACGAAGTTAGCTACGGGCTACAGATTTCCATAGGTATTCCGTAGGCATCTATTTTCGTAGCTATTACGTAGCTATTTGAATCCATAGCAATTCTGTAGCTATTTAGTTTTGTAGCTATTCTACAGCCATTTATTTCCGTAGCTGTGGTAGATATGGAAAATTTCGTAGATATTCCGTAGCGATTCCATAGCTAATCCGTAGCTATAATTTAGCCACAGACCATTATGTTACAAACATTTTTCTTAGCAATTCAATAGCTATTCGCTTATAGCTATAGAATAGTTACGGATTGTGCTATAAATATTGCACCAGTTTTATAGTAGTGATTGGTTTTGTGCGAAAAAAAGACCCCAACGGTTGGATTAGATACTCCATCGGACAGCTAAGGTTTACCGGAAGGGGATAACGTTGATTCGGGCAACAAGGCTTTTGCGACGACATTGGTTTTTAGCGACGATTGTGCCGCCACTACAGCCTTGATTTCTTGTAGTGTAAGTTAATAACTAAGACAACACTAATATTTATTAATATTAATCTTGAAACAATAGTTATTCTCATGTCGATCCCCACGAAAAATTCCAATCGCCCTCCAATATACCTCACGCAAATTTTTAATCTCCCCCACGAAAGCCCTATTTAACATTCTGAAATCCTTTTTTTTCTTATGGATGAAGTCGACAAAGAGAACACCCATCTTCTGGCGCGCGCCTCCAACATTGATCCTAGAGACCTTCCACCACCTCCAACGCTCCGTTCGTCACCATCTCCGTCATTCCAATCTTCGACTATCGCACACAAAAGTAAGCTTAAAATCTGAAATCATTTTTTATGGCTGCAGTCGACGACGACTATCAAACACTATGTCCTAATAGTTTAACTCGTTCCATAGAAATCGTGCATCTACTCCACATTACAGCACACCCCTGACCTCCCATCTTCGACACTCCCGTTTGTCACCATCTCTGGTTGTCTTTGATGACTTTAATAGCAATTTCGGGGTTGTGGAGACTGGGAAAACACGAAGTAACAACACAATCATTTTGATTCTTAGCTTGTGGACACAAGATGTGAAGGTAATTTCTATGAGTATTTCTTGTTTCCCAATTTGCACAAATAGAAACTGTATCAGTAAGTATTGCTTGTTTCCCAATTTGCATAAATATTTAACATACTATGATATAGTTCTCTCTTATATTTGTTGCTTCAGTTTTTAGAAGTTACACACCATTTGATTGATTACTCTTGTATGCACTAACTGTTGATGATGGCCAACCATCTTACGAAGAAAGATGTTGCTGGTCATAAACTTGCTACTCATTCTAGCATGTTTAATTCACATCATGTAATCTAAATTTCAGAACAAAATTGTAGTTTTTTGTGAAACTTTATGTTTAAGCTAGATAAATTGCGGTGAAACAATGTTTCACCATGCAGGCTGTAGAAGCAATGAGAAGCAGGGCCAGGGAGCAAAAACTTGCAGTTTCTAAGAATTATCATATCCTAACAACAATAGATGAGATACATAAAGCTCAAAAAAGAGCACAGATTTTTGTAGGGCAAGATATTATGGTGGATAAAACAAAAGAAAAAAGAAACACACTCGACTCTTTTATCTATGACACTCTTAGCAAGGTAAATCTTTACACTTGATTTAGTAATTCATTATAGTTATTTGTGTTGTTTAAGTTTTGATTATATATATTGCTTACAATGTGATAGAATATTTGTACTTTAGCTTTTTAGTTCCTATCGGAACATTGCAACAAATTCAAAGGTAGAGATCATCTCTAAAAGTCTGCAAAAAACCGAAGAGCGGCTATATGAAGATGTTAGATGATGAATGTACACAAGTTTATATTGGAAAACTTGAGCATCTTGAAAGGTTTTAAAAGTATATGAAAATTTTAAACTAATATTTTCCTTCCGAAATAGCTTGCTAAAATCTAATTATATATTATTGTGTAGATTTTAGACCCCATTGAAAATAGATACATGGATGAAATGGTTAGAAAATAAGCAACAACAGCTCTGCAAACTTGTATACAAAAAGTCTATTTTGTTGCGTTATAATTTCCTATTGTATTATTATTATTATTATCATTATTATATATATATATATATATATATATATATATATATATATATATATATATTATTCTTTTTATAGCATTGGTCTACAGATAAGTGGAGAAAGAATTCAAAATTTGCTCAACCTCACGCTCCCCCCGATAATCAACGTGAGGACAATTGATATGTATTTTGGAACAATTGAATTTGTAAACATTTGATATTGCTTGTTTTCTTAATTATTGCTTAATTTTGTATGATATTTTGAACAATGGAATGAAATCTGTCAAACTTGGTATTAGAGACTTTTTTTGGTGTATTTTATATGGTATTTGGGTTTAATGTGAATTCAATGTGGTATTTGACAAAAAATTGAAATTTTTAAATTTTTTTTTTTTTTAAAATAAAACGAAGTTAGCTACGGGCTACAGATTTCCGTAGCTATTCCGTAGGCATTTATTTCGTAGCTATTACGTAGCTATTTGAATCCATAACAATTCTGTAGCTATTTAGTTTTGTAGCTATTCTGTAGCCATTTATTTCCGTAGCTGTGGTAGATATGGAAAATTTCGTAGATATTCCGTAGCTAATCCGTAGCTATAATTTAGCCACAGACCATTATGTTACAAACATTTTTCTTATCAATTCAATAGCTATCCGTTTATAGCTATGGAATAGTTACGGATTTTGCTATAAATATTGCACCAGTTTTATAGTAGTGATTGGTTTTGTGCGAAAAAAAGACCCCAACCGTTGGATTAGATACTCCATCGGACGGCTAAGGTTCACCGGAAGGGGATAACGTTGATTCGGGCAACAAGGCTTTTGTGACGACATTGGTTTTTAGCGACGATTGTGTCGCCACTACAGCCTTGATTTCTTGTAGTGTAAGTTAATAACTAAGACAACACTAATATTTATTAATGTTAATCTTGAAACAATAGTTGCTCTCATGTAGACCCACCGGCCAGTTTGTAGCAAGATGTATGAAAAAGCTTCAATAATAGCTTTTCTCAAATTTCATGAGTTTTTTCTTCGTGAGAATGCTAATTGAAAGCTAGAGCACGGAAAATATAAATTACAACTTGTGCACGGCATCACTAGGACTCCTGATCCAATTATACCAATTAATTTTGAGCGTGCTGCGTCTAGAACTAAAGCATAATAAAATCAGTGTTATATGAAAACTTTTGAAATGAATAAAATAGTCAGATAGCCAAAAGACGAATCGAATGGACAAACTAAGTAAAATAACATGGTCTCTGTAAATAGAATAAATTAAAACCGGTCCGGTTGACAAATGAGTGTACAATTAAAGATGAACGAAACAAAACAAAATAATGACCATTATTCTATATTTTGTCACTGCATTTGAACCCAAATACCAGGACTTGGGATCTCTTTGTGAACAACATATAAAAGATAATTCCCTGCCGGAGCAACATTACCAGAGGGCGGTGTGGTTACTACAACTTGATATCTTGACTTCCCCAAAATCTTGGCAGCCACACCACCATCGAGCACCAGCAATCTTTGATTCATGGAAAAGGAGTGTGTGTTGAACGGAGGTGCCATCATTGTCACTGAGACGGAGCTTGGATCCACAATGCCTGAAACTGTAAACACAATAACTAATTGCTTTCCGTACCCTATTTTAGTGTTTTTTACAGGCAATATTATTTTGGGGCGTAAATCGGACGAGTTTGAATCCAAATAAGAAGGAGAGTACGCCTCCAAACTCAGCTCAGTGGGATAAAGGACGTTTCCGAATTCATATTTGTCGTGGGGGTTACTTCCACCAACAAGAACTCGTCCATCTCTTAGTAAAACAGCTGTGGAATGGTAAACTCTTGGAATGGTGCTTGGATTCTGCACTTCAAATCGAGACCCGACCTGTTTATCAGGTTGGTAAACCACTGGGCTAAGAACAGGGTTCCTCCCAAGTTCCCAACCTGCAACTCCAGCAGATACACCATTGATGATTAAAACATGAGCATTGGGAAGCAACAACATGTCACCCATAACTCGAGCCAAAGGCATGGTCTCCATGACCCATTGAGGGTTAGGGTCAGATATTTTGATCCTTCCGCATGTATCCAAAGCTCCATCAAATATCCCTTTATTTGCATTAACAAATGCTCCTTTTGGTGCACCCCCACAAACCAATACTTCAACCGCATTTACTGTTCCCTTTGTTATGCGCAGAGGGAGAAGTACAGCAGATCCGGTACTCGGATAACTCCTTGGTTGACCATCGGGCATTGTAGGGTAAGTCTTGATAACTTGGTTGTTGGAATAGTCGAATAAAATAGCACGATTGTTGGCAAAAATGAAAAGATTCCCATCAGGATAGAGAAATACAAATGGGTATAAATTATTCTCAACGTTAGGGTCGTTCGTTTGAACCAAAAAAGGTAAACTAGGAGTGTTCTCAGTGGCCGACATCTTGGGGTAGAACTCATAGCTAAATGCCCGGCGGCCACCAATAATAATTTGTCTGCCATCTGGCAATATATGATTGGTCGCATACCATCTCTGTTGATTCAGGCCATTACGTATCTCTTGCCAGTCGCATGAATCACACGATTTATAAATTCTGACAACACGATAACCATCATCAAAGCCACCAGTTTGGACCAATCTTCCATCGGGCATTAATGTTCCAGACGAACACCAGACATTGCTGAGCACCATGAGTGGACGAACGGTGTTTGATGCAACATCATACTCGACTGAATGGGCAGAACAATCGGTTGTGTTAGGACGACATGCCCCGTTTGGAAGTGAGATATTGGAGACTCCAAAATCGGTGCGGTCATACATGACAACACGATCATTGGGAAGTAACTGTGCGTGCATGGCCGAAATTCCAATGCTTGGGAGGAGGACAGACCACGATCCACCTGCCGCCGGACATTGCTGGGCATTGAGCAGGAGCACCAGAAAGAAGAAGAAGAGGTGATGATATAGGTGGGAAGTGGAAGGAACCATGGCTTTGGTTTATTTTATTTGCTCTTCTTCGAATTTGTTAGGTTTTTGTGTGTTTATGGAAGTGTGAATGGTGGCTTTATATACACTTTGAGGCGATGAAAAGAGTTTTCTATGATCGTTTTTCACTCGGGTATGGTTCATGAACTGCGTTGTGAATTAAATAACCCATTAGTCAACCTGAATGATAAGCGAATTTCATTCAATCATTTAACCATGAAATATTCATTCTTAATTTTATAAGGATAGAATCAGAAGGTTGATTCATCCTCTGATCTTGTTTATTAATTTGTCAATGCATATTTTCTTTTATTGAATGTTATTTTCAAACTTTTAGTTTTCTATTTTTCATATTACAACAAGCCTCCACATGCTTTCTCTTCATGTTTTTGGATATGACAAGATCGAGTTTTGTAAAAATATTAGGGTCATTTAAAAGAAAATATTGTAGAATTATGGTATTTTTAGATATGACAAGATCATACCTTGAACATCATTGCATATAGTGGACATTTTTTTACAAAGCAAATAGTTGTAAGTTAACGGAACTCGACCATCGGTTCAATGATAGATCATTGGAGTTACTTGATGTTTCAACAAATTTAGACCCTAACAGTTCTAGTGAGAGTTTCTCGAAACAATGATATAATGTATTTTGTTTGAAAGTTTTTCGTGAAGATTTTAATAACTTTGATAAAGTACATTCAAATATAGACCAACAATATTATGAGTTTGATCTCATTCAACATGCAAATAACAAAAGGTTGCCCTCTATATCGTAGTTGAGTCAATAGTTCATAAAGGCTAGAAGAGTTTACACAATAACAAAGTGTTGTTCAATTTCCTAATCAAAGCAAAATATACTGGAGGCTAAATAGACCATGTACAACACAGAAAAGAAGAAGTTACATGAGTTATATAAGGAGAAATTACAGGGGCTAAAGTTAAAAGTAACCATAAATAAAATAATTTAAATGGTTTCACCAATTGGGGTATTGGTCGTAATACACTGGGCTATTGGTCGTAATACACTTCGAAATAAGGAGGATTTGTCGGATACTCCAATCTTGAAGTGAATATGAATGAAGGAGTTGATACTTAGGGGCTTTGTGAGTGCGTCTGCTGGTTCATCTGCTGGGTTGATATAAAGAACTATTAACGAACCGCCTGCTACCTTTTGAAGTACAATGTGGCAACATGTTTCATCCGAGAACTATGTATTAGATTGGCGCTAGAGTATGTGGCAACCGTATTATCACAAAATAGCATAGGAGAAGACAAGTGTGTAACAACAAGGTCTGTAAGTAAATGTTAGACTCAGGAGATTTCATCCGCCATATTAGATAAGGCTTTGTATTCTGCCTCTATAGAAGACTGCGTGATAGATTGTTTACATGCTGATCGCCATGTGATGATGTTTGAGCCCAAATAAATGATAGGAGAAACCCCTCCACAATCTAAATCTGAGAATTCTTTGAGTTCAAGTGAGGATCAACGATTAAGATGTAGGCCATGAATGTGTTGAAATAATCGTTCCCGTGTTGTTAAAGGAACCCCTTAACAACCCAATAAGCTTTGTATTTTGAAATAGTACCATTGGGAGTCCTTTTGACTAGGAATAAACATTTTCATCTAATTGGGTTGTAAGAAGCTTATGGAACTAATTCCCACGTTCTATTTTGCATTAGTGCATTGAACTCTTGATCCATGGCATGTCGTCATTTGGGAATTTTGTGAGCTTGAGTGTGGGTGTTTGGTTTAATGTTGGAAGGGATAACATGAAGATGATGGAGTTGATGAAAGACGAAAAAAAGTATTTTGAGTTTTTTATTTGTGGTTCGTTGTGGTGGAGAGAAGGTGGGTGGAGAAATAGAATTATCATCTTAAGAAATGAAGCCAATTAGGGTAGGACAGGAGTTGGTGCAATCTTAGACAGGATTGGATATATGAACTAATAGTGTGGATGGAAGGGTATGTGGATTAGAATGATGTATAGGCTGAGGAGATATAGTTGACATTGGTGAGGTTGGTTGAGAGGTAGCGTTAGAGGGTAGGATGGTGAATCTGGACATGGTATTTGGTGTGGCAGGACATGAGGTGTAGGAGTCACAAAGGTGTTGTTTGTTTTTTTGAAGCCAAAATGTCTGCAGTCTGCGGATCACATCTACAAGCCTTTGCGACAGAAGAGGTGGACCACATGTCTGCCGTCTGCAATAAGAAGATTGTTTGTTTTTAACGTCTGCAGCTGTTGAAATAAATTATTTTTTCAAACATAATTTCCCGTTATAAATATTAAAAATGCATTTTCAGCAAAAAGAGAAAGAAAAAAAACTGGTGGTTTTTTTTAAGGTAAAAATGTGGTCTGAAGACCTTTGAAGACAGTGGTCCAGGTCTGCGTAAAGAAGACCTCGCGCAGACGTTTTTTGATCTGCACACTTCCAAAAAACAAACACTCTACGAGGGCATATGTCTGCGCGTTGTCTGCGCGGCGCAGACAAAAGTGGTTGCCCAGATCTTCGCATAAAAAACAAACACCCCCTGAGATGAAGATATTTTTGATGAATTGATTGCTGAAAAGGAGTTTGATGCATTAGTAATTGGTGAGATTTTAAAGAAATCATGGGCAGTTGGTAAGGTGGGGGAATAAGAATGGGAAGAAAAATGAGATTCAATAAACTGAATATGATGAGAGTTGTATAGGCAGCATGTGGTAGGCTCAAAACCTTTGTAAGAGGATTTTAAAGTGGATTAACCTTGGAAAAGACATAGGGCTGATCGTGGCAGAAGCTTGGAGTTAGTGTAAGGCCTTAGCCATGGATTGCAAAGAAAACCAACGCATTTGAGTTTGGTATAGTTTGGTGGTTGGTTATAATATAGACAATCGTTTGAAATGCAAGAGACCAAAAGGTAAGTGGTAATTTGGCATAGTGAAAGAGAGGAAGTCAAGTCTAAACCACATGACAGTATCGTTGTTCGGCTACACCATTCTATTTTTGAGTATGTGGTGGGGTGGTGAAGTGAGAGAGGTCATGAGCATGTAGAAACTGTGCAAAACCTTGGTATTCACTACCATTGTCAATGAATATTGATACCAGTAGTGTTTGGAAGAAATTCTCAACAAGGAGTTTGAATTTAGGTAATAGTGTTGCAACATCATATTTCCATTTCATAGGATAGAGCCAAACATATTTCAAGTAGTAATCTACAAAAATGACGTAATAACTGAAATTTTCAATTAAAGTTTGAACAAGAACTACACATCAAAATATGTTAATTCAAGTTGTTTTGTAGCAAAAAATGAATTTGGACCAAAAGGTAGCATATGGATTTTATCGATTGAACAAGAAGAAAAATGCATACAAGAATAGGAAATTTAATTAGAACTAAAACCTATCTTTGTGACAAGAGCTTTGATGGATGCATAACCTAACTTAGTGTGTCAGGAGAGTGGATAGATTTTTGTGGTTACATTGGTTTGCAAAAATGGATGGCAGATTAGCATAGTAAAAATCTTCAAGGTTCTTGCCTCCTAAAAGACCCCCTACTCCCTTGTGCGAAGATCCTTCACAAAAAAAATAAAAAAATAAAGTGGGAAAAATTCAATAGAAACCCGATTGTTCTTGCACAACTTAACAATATATAAAAGGTTTCAATCTAAATTTGGAACACATAACACAATTGGTAAATATAAGGTTTTGATTGGTGTGTTAATGTGTTTAATGCCAACATGAGATATTTTAAAACCTTTACCATCACCAAGTATTATTTCATCAGTTCCTTCATATTTAGAGATGTTATGAAATGTAGATCGATTAGAGGTTATATGATTTGAGATGCCACAGTCAAATAACCAAGTTGAAGGAATACATGTTGTGACATTTGGTATAGGAGTTCTTGAATCACGGTTACTGATGGTAGTACTGTTGTCTTTCAGAAACTTGGATAATTACTAATAATCTTGATTCTAATGCCCTATAATGTTACATAACTTGCAAAAACTATTGTTGTAGTTGTGTCGGCCCCTATGTGCTTGAGATGTTGTCCAACATGAGCGATTTGTTCCTCTGTTGTTGCGTCTGCCACCTCTCTGTGAAGTAGAGGTTTCAGATGGGATACCGATAGTGTTTTCTAAATTTATTGAAAATCGCTAAATTTAAATAAGGATTAGTTGATTCTACTTTATTTCAAAATAAAGTAGGGGATCATCTGATGCTCGTTCAAATTTATGTCGATGACATTATCTTTGGTTCGAATGATCCTTCATTATCTAAGGCATTTGGGGAATTAATGAGAAGTCAATTCGAAATGATCACGCTGCATAAAATTAATAAATTTTTGGGTTAAGTATTCGTCAAAGCAGGGAACAAATCTCTATCAGTAAAGAGAAATATACACGAAACTTGCTTGAAAGGTTTGGCATGACAAATAGCACAAAAGTCAAAGTACCTATGGTTGTCGGCACGTGCTTAAGTCCTTCGTTGGATGAGCCTATTGTGGATCTCACGATGTATAGGTGCATGATTGATTCGCTTTTGTATTTAACTGCAAGTCGACCTGATATTATGTTTATTGTATCTAATTGTGTCAGGGAGGAATCGAATCCAAGAGAACCCCATTATAATGTAGTCAACAATATCTTATCTTACGTCAAACATATAGTTTCGTTAGGCTTGCGGTATCCATCGAAGACATGAATTTTTATCCAAGCATTTTCTGATGCGGACCTAGGTCAATGTCAATTGGATCAAAAGAGCACAACTGGTGTCAATTTCTGGATGAGAAATTTGTGAGTTGGCAATTAAAAAAGAATACTTGTATTTCTATTTCGACATCTTAGGCAAATATATCGTTGTTGTTGCATGCACATCACACGTGATTTGATTTCAAAGCCAATTGCGAGACAATGCAATCAACATGAACAAAATACCTTTATACTCCGATTCTCAAAGTGAAATTCATATTTGTTATAATCTAGTCCAACATTTAAAAATGATACATATTGCTCTTCGTTATCATTTTACCAAAGACCACGCTGAAGAATGAGACACTGAAGTCCATTTTGTCAAAACAATAGATCAATTTGCTGACATTTTCACAAAACCTTTAGATGAAAAATCATTCTTAAGGATTTTGAATGGATTGGGAATAATGAAACATGCTATGTTCCATATTTTTCTTGAATTTCACTTGAACATTTGTTTTACTTACTTCCGGTTTCCTTTATTACTTTCGTTTACTGGGTAAAACTTTCGTGTGTTTTATTCACTTTTGACTGTTGGTGTTCTATTTAGAGGTTACTGCTCATGTTAAGCGTTCGGCTGCATTTGTGTTCGACTGCATACTGAATCGTTCAGTATAGGATTTCAATTCACATCTGATGCAAGACCTTCGACGCACAACCTTTTTTTGATGACTATTAACTTATGGGTCGAAAGTATCTAGGTAACGTTTTAAAGTTCTTTTTTTTGGTTTTTCAAAAATCAAAAATGCAAAGAGAATTTCTTATTTTTGTTTTTGCTTTTTCAAAAATAAAAAATCCAAAAAGATTTTCTTTTATTTTTGTTTCTATTTTTTTAAAAGAAAAAATCACAACTCCAAAAACATTTTCTTAAATTTGTTTTTTCTTTTAAAATGAAAATATATTTTCGTTGGAATCTCAATGACCAACATGATGCTCTTTCGCACGCTACATGAGAATAATCATGAAGGAAACATGTACCACTCAAAACTATGTACTAGTTAAGTGTCCCTAGAAGCATGATGCGTCATGTTGTCGTTAAAGCCTCAAAGACTTTTTGGAATGAGATTTTCATTTGATTATCTCCTCTGAACTTTTGTTACTTATAGTCATCACCAACCATACTTGTTTTTGACTACACTAGTCATCCAAGTAATTTTGCACAACAAAATCACACTTATGTTAAGTTGTGATCTTAAGTTAAATTAAATCCACCTTCGAAACCAAAAGAAAAAGAGTCCATTCGATACTCATCAACGAGTATTCGATTATAATTCAGGGGACACCAACAAGCAATTATTCATCTCTCTTCATGTCGAATGATACTCACTATTTTTTATTAATGCTTCTACCTCATTCTTTGACACACAAAAAAATAGAAATCCTTGAGGTTTTTCGTATTACCAACTCAAAACCTAGATTTCGCATTCTTTGGCACATGATTTCGCTTAACAATCCCATAACCGAATACGCCCAGCCTCCATGCAGACAAAATTGCCTTTACTTGGTAACGAAACTTGTGAAGGTTCTTATCCAACTAAGAAAAGCGAAAGATCCATGTGTTTGGAGTTTCCTGTTTGGGATAGCTCTGAGATGTTTGACAGGAAGAAGCTCCGAGCTCGACAATGCCAAGCTTGAAATATATATTTTGTAGTGTTAGGGTTATACTATGGTCTTAATGTTGATTATGCATCACCCTTATAGGAAGAATTTGGAATCTCAATCTCTCACACGAAACTAGCAACAAGAGTATCAAGTGCTCAGTTTTGGGGACTTATTTTGAAAGAAATTTACAATTAGGAAAATATTCTCATTCCTGATGGAATTGAATCTGATGAATTTCCAACAATAGCTGGTCCAAGGATTTCTATGGATGATGTTAATGTCTTTCCCAATGTTGTTCGAATTCCTAATTCGATGCTTAAGTTGGTTGACCCAACTGATCCTTTGTGGATCAATTACTTGCTTTCGATTGATTCCACCACTACAATGACTGTTTTACCACCACGGTTACTCAAAAAGAGTCAAAATATCAGAAGAAGAAACATGTTGAGAAACAACCCGAAGTAACAAAGGAGTTTGTAAAATACATCAAACCTACAAAAACAGGGGTTCTCAAAAGAACTAAGAAACCCTCAAAAACAACTTATGATTCTGCAATCCCAAAACCAACTCAAGAGCCTGAGCCAATGGATGAGACAGTTGCACACAAGGTGTCGAAACTTCTGTTCCAAGTGCAGAGACAATTCCACAGTAAAGTGAACAAGATGGGAAAAAGGGTGATTAAAAAAGATTTAAGAACTTATAGTGTATTCGAAAGGGAGTTATTATTCGTGAGATTTCATGTCCCAGTTCACCAGCAATAAAGAAGCATCAAGCTATCGATGTTGAACAAAAGATAAAGAAGACAAAGAATGTTTGTGGTGGAGTTCTACATGAGGAAGTAACAGTCGAGACTGAGAATGATAATGATACAGAAAGATCATACATTCGAATCGAGGATTCTTTTATAGATTCACCACGAAAATATACTCATGTCAAGTTGACTTTTGAGGAGACAAGGATTCCTAGTGTCACTGTAAACGTATCTGATACACATAACACACCAATTCGAGTGATTAGCAACAAAAAAACGTCCCTGAGAAGGCTTTAGTCAAACCATCCGGGGTTTCGAATACTGATTCTGTTCAGGAGGTGGTCGAAACTCCAGACATCACTATGCACTTATCTAATAGGACAGAAATGTCAACATAGACGAAGACATGATCAATAACGAATCTATTGTCACAACTTCCATTACAACTTTAATAGTTTTAACTCCACTAACATCACCCATTCTTACCTCTGTTTTTGATTCTCCTGTCTCACTAACACATTTTGGTGTTATGCAAGAACCTTTCACCACTCTTTTCTCCTCTTAATCAACTGAGAAGTCCCTTTAAGGTGATGAAGCTGATGAAGAAGATGTCATGGTTTCGTTAGCCGATATTCAATTCAATCCAGAAGAAGAAGATATTCCTAATGAACTAATCATGTCATGTAAATAGGACAAAGTTTTAAACTCAAATATCAATTCTCTTCTTTAAATTACAATAGATACTAAAGGGAAGAGTTATGTGACTAGGTTCAAAATGTATTATTTGTTGAAAGCTCAAGAATCATGATTGTGAAATCTTATTGAGGGTGTAGAGCAGAAACAAGCAGTCTGATTGGTTGTTCATTCAATGTGTTTCGATTATGAAGTTCAAAATCTTTGTGATGTGGCATAGGCCTTGACTTTCTTGCAAGTCAAGCCCTGCTCCACAAACCATGCTATATCGCTTCATGCAAGGCCACCAACAATCTTAACAAAGATCCATATACATCTTCGTCACCCCGGGATGAATGGAGAATCTCGAATTATGAGCCTCCAGCATCAGAACTTGGTGCACCTTACCCCAATATGGAACGCATACCCTCCCGTGCAAGGTCAATAGTATACGACTATCATAATCGAACGAAGCCATCTGAACATCAATTTGCTCACACTTCCGGTGCTCTTCCTTCATAGCCTCAACCTATGCCTCACGAGTCCGCTCCAACAACGGAGTAACCACGGTCATCCTCAAGCATAGATCTCGGATCGGAGCCGCGACTGTCTTGCGGTTGCGTGCATCAGCCACCACATTCGCCTTCCCAGGGTGGTACAAAATCTCACAATCATAATCCTTCATCATATACAACTAACAATGCTGCCTCATGTTCAGGTTCAGATGATGCATGAAATACCTTAGGCTCTTATGGTCCGTCTAACTAGTACAACCAACCCCATAGAGGTAGTTGTTGGATTAGTGTCCAAGTCCATAACTATAATTGGTATATACTTCACCCACCCGGCATGGTCCATTTGGGTTGCATGGAATCATGCATTTGGATAGACTAAAATGAGAGAAATAACACTTAGTGTTTATTAATATATTATAAGGTATAATTTATTAATAAGATTATTTAATTATTATTGATCAAGAACTAATCTAGAATTAATTAAGTGATCTAAAGAAGACTAATTAAATATATGGGTTGATTGTGTAAATCATCCATACTTGTATAGTGGGCTAATGCTCCATTGATTATCAAGTTGGGCTAAAACCCATAGGATGCTCCATGGATGCTCTATGGTGTATTTGAACCCATGGATCCAAGGAAATGGAAAGCCATGACAATTAGGGTTTATCCTAATTGTAACAACCATATAAGCATCATATTCTTGTGCAAAAATCGGCCACTATGTGTGTATGTAGAGGCCAAGCTGATTTCATGAAGTGATGATTTCTCTCTAAGTTATTCCAAGTGCATATGATGTTGTGTGACCCATTTGAGGTGTCACATTTGGGGCACTAGGCTGTTGAGCTCGATGGAATCAAGCACCAACAAAGAGGTATGTATTTCTACTAATTTCTATATTACTTGTACTTCATAATATTCTAGTTAGGATAAATACCTTGGAAATTGATATTTGCATGTATAATAGAGAAAAAATAGATCCAAGGTATTTAGGGTTGCATGTGCACCATAGGAGTGTTAGAATGCTCAAAACCCAACAGTGGTATTAAAGTATAGGCTTGTTTTCTTTATACTTGATGCAACTTGCTAAAAAAAATCGATTTTCTGCTCACTGCCCAGTTGACTGGCCGAGTCCATCATGGAACTCGACGTGTCCATGCCTTTCTTTAACCAACACGTCGAGTCAGTTCATGCACTCGACGAGTTGGCAGCCCAGAGTGCATATTTTCGGGTTTTGGTGCTGAAATTGGTCTACAATCATTACCTTTAACTGTTTTGGACTTATAAAACCTGTTTTTTTTTAATGTGGTAATGATTATGTTAAACCAATTTCAATGATGTAATCAAAGTTTCAAGTTTTTATATATGTTTATGTAATTCTTGAAAATTGTTGATTATGAATATTCATGCTTATGAGTTTTTGTTATATCATAGGAATGATGTACAAATTGTTTTGTTAGTATAATTCTGGATGTTAATGAAATTGTATGGACTCTATAATTTGTCCTCAAATTATGGATTACCAAAAGTTTTTTGTGGTACCTCGTTTATGAGTTGATTTAGATTAATAAAAAAAATTTGTGTTGGTTATTTTCAATCCATATTAATCTAAAAGGAGTTCATAAAATATGTTTTTGTAACTTGTCTTCAAGTTATGTGAAAAGTCATATTTATGAATCTTAAAATTCATAAATGTGTCATAAGTTACACTAAAATGAAGAGTCTTTTTAATTAAATTGTTTTATAACTCCATAACTTGTCCTCAAGTTATGGATATTTAAGAGTCACTTCTTTCAAATTGTTATTAAAGAATAAGGAGTTACATAAAATGAAGAGTCTTCATTTTAACGTATATTAAACTCATAAGTTATGAAATGAAAAGTCTTCAAATAGTTTCAAAACCTGCCCTCAAGTGTTGGAATTTGTAAAGTCTTATACTCTAATACTTTAATTCCAAATTAAAACCTTAGAATTCTAAAAGTTTAAAATTCAACCCTTATACTATTATTATAATTTAATTATATAGATATGTATAAGATAAAGTCAGTCTTACCATTAGTAGGCCTCATTCACGAAGTCGGTCTATAAGGGGGGTATAAGGTTATTGCCTATAAAATGGCAGTTTAATGGGTGTCCACTCTCACCCACCGCTTCCTTGACTGGTGGAGGGTCGTTAGCCGAACGGGTGGTTAACCGGCACATCGATTAGGTAATAAAGTTAAGGGTACCAAGTCAATTTTCATGGTTATTCACACCTTGTTTGTGATCCTCGGCATCCCAGTCAAAACTTGAGAGGGCACAATCAAGATTCAAACATGCCATTGAAAGTTCAATGTATCTCAAAAGATCTAGGAGTTTCAAATCCAATTAAAACTTAATTATATTTAGGTTTGATGGTGGAAATTGGTAAATCATCATTTACCTACCTTCAACTATTTTATAGCTTGGATTACGGCATCCCTCTTCCGGTTATAAATAGGTTGTTGCATCCTAGCCTTAATATTTCATGTTGGGTCTTATGTTAAGGATTTAATTCAACTAACTTGAATTTCTCCCATTATAGATGTCTTGTTAATACATCTATGGTCTTCCCAAATCCTTAGGAACAAGCTTTCCTAAAGAAGATGATATCCCAAATGGAAATCAAGGTGAAAGATCAATCCCTTTGTGTGCATTAGTGGGACTTGAAATCATAATTCACTTTCTCCACCCCTCCAATAAATCTCCCTATCCCACAAGTTTCATGACTTGATAAGTTCTAAGTCACTCAATCCCTATTGGCAAGCAAAGTCTATATGTGCTTAATCTTATAGGTTAAGTCACATATTGACAAGCTGGCAGAGTCGGGTGTCGAAGTCTCAAGATAGTTGCCTGTTGACTTGGTTCTTCAGTCACTCCTTGATGACAAATCACGACATGACCCTTAATGATCTTACATATTTTCTTGATGATGTTGAATCATCAATGATTTGGAGCATTGGTAAAGCAAATTATATTGGAAGATCTACTTCCCAAACTTTCATGGACATTAACAATGATAACACTAGAAGTCCAGAAAAACATTCTCTTCCCAATGGAAAGGGATCGACCATGATCAAGTTGTTTGACCTAATGGTAAAGCGAAAGGCTAAGTCCGTGATAGTCTCGTGTACCATTTCTAAAGAGTCCATATGTTTCTTTTGCCAAAGGAAGTGGCATTAGTTGCGAAGCTGCCGAATTTACCTAAAAGTCCATAAGGATAGTAAAGTCAAATGTTTGACTCTACTTAAGGTAAAGCCCATTATCTAACTCTATTAAGATCCTGTTTGGAGATTCTTAATACATAATCCAATGTAATTGCATTTTGATGTTTTGGAAGAATCAAAGGAAGCTTAAAGAAACAGTGTGCTGATTCTGATCGCATGGTTTGATGATCAGAATTTTGAGCCGCTGCATAAGAGTTATAAAATATTGCTATGAATAGATAACATCAAGTTTTCATATGCATTTGCATTGTTAGGATATGTTTTTCTGCAAGTTTTAAAATAAAAGAAAATTTTTGTTCTTATTTATTTTTTTTAAGTATCCTTACAATGGCATTTGTGGAAAAATTGTTGATTATATGTTTCAATTAATAATCAATATTGGTAAATGGATTTGATTCTTTCATTTGTGGTAGTGTCATAATTTAACAAATAAGGAAAGATTTTCATCACCCAAGGTTTCAGTTGGATAGAAACTTGGAAATCATGCAAGTTGCATAGTATGATGAATGAGAATATATATCTTTTGAAAATTAAGACTAATCCTTTGTTCGAATGTATATGTGCGTCAAGTGAAGGACTAAGGGATCGAGTACACATTCTTGTGCACTGGTCAAGCCCACCACAAAAGATCGATAAGATTATTCGTCATGATTTACTAACGTTTAGTAAATATGGTTATACTTACAAGTTTAAGTATAATTCTGAAGCTTTGGAAAAGTTTCAGTGTATGACAGAATGGAGAAGAAGAATCAAATAAGGCAGGAAGATAAAAGTTTCTCCAATCTGAAGAGATGGGAGAGTGCTTGAGTATCTTGTTTATGATTATCTTAGTGATTATGAAACCATATCACAATTGATCCTCTAAGGATACCTTAGTTCATTTGTTTGGCTAAGGAGAGGAATCATGAATTGGTTAAATGGTTAAATCAAAAGATAAATCATACTTCGTTCCAAAAAAAATTCTTAGAGTCATACTCCAAGATTGTAAGTTGAGTGACATATCTCAAAGAAGGTTATTAACACTAGTCAAATGTAAGAGTAAAAGGTTTTCTACTCTTGTACATTTGAAGTTGGTAAGTTGTGATTTTTGGATAAAACAAAGACCAACTTAGGCCAATTGTATGAAGTGTTTGTCATGATAAAGAGTTTGCACTATCTCTTGAATATTTGGCGAGAGAGTCTTATACGTCAAGAGGACAGTGGGAGTCTTAAAGGTCTTGAAAGTTTCAAGAAGTAATCAAGAATAAAACATGTATTTCATCACTAGCACACAACTAGAGGTTTATAACCTATCGTGTTGACATTTCTGTGTCCATTCTAGTTAAGTTGGCAATAGATTTGAGTTATACATGTTCTCAATTGTTTGCATAACAACCTGGAAGCAATACTAGGCCCTTGTGCTGACGGGTGGCAAGAAAATGAGATTGAACAAGTTCAGTCCATTTGAGTTTGGATTTGTCACTAACGTTGTCTTTTGACTATTGTTTTGACAAATCCACATGGATAGGAACACATACACCATAAAATCTAAGTGTTATAAGGTTTCTCTTGGATTCATGAAAGTGATGGTGAGGAAACGCTTTCACTAAGAATATTTTAAGTAGATAGCAGTTGTGATATTTGCATTCTCATATAGTTAGTGGAGCGTGTGTGGTTAACCGGCACACTAACTAGTGAGAATTGAAAAAGGTCTAGAGAAACATGTGAGCTATCTAAGGAAAGGTGTATGATTTTGATCAAGTCTTATCAAAGCATCTCCATTCAAAAATCTGAACTTTGGTAAGAAAGTCAATAAAGTATTGATTTGAAGAAGTCCGGTTGCTTTCTGGATACACGCCAGAGCTAGTAGGAGCATAAGTGTTATGCTAATAATCATCATGTTAGTGGGAGCATGATTATTATGTTAAGTGTTGCAAGCTAGCAATGTTAATTATAGAAAACAAAAGTTTCAATTCGGGTTTTAAAGGTTGTTTTGCTATAATTAAGGGAGAGGATTTTATACTTCATTCCAATTCTACAAGCTTAAATTGATATTTTAATCAACTTTCGTCAAGGATATATATGAATGTTATATTGGAATGGTTCAACATAAGGAAACTCCATATATGTTGCGTTCTCAAAATTCAATTATGATTACGGCATATCTCTTTATAGTTCGAATTGTGAGAGCATGGCAAATAAAAATTTTATAGCATGAATCATGTCCCATATGCTTTGGATATAGGTTCGACTACATGTGCTATAATATTTATCCATTCTAAATTTTCCAAATGCTTAAGGCATTAAGAGGGAAAAAGGAATAGAACTGGATATGACTAAAATGATTAAGCAATTGTCGAGGACAATCTGAGGTTTACCGAAGATTGGTTACTCATGGACAATCGGAAGTATAGACTAAGGACCATATTGACAAATTCTAAAGGAGGCAACTCTTATTCAGAAATGATAGTCAAAATGGCAATATGGAATTTTTTCCATAGGTGGAAGTTATTCTTTGAATCTGTGCAACATTAAAGAACTTAATGCAAAGAAGTATGTTCAAAGGAATGTACTTTGAATTTGAGACTTCATTTCCATGGAATTGCTTTCCATTGGAATACTCTGTAATGTCTATTGCCAAGTCTTTGTGACTTCTATGCATAGTCATTACAAGGGGATCATTGCAAATAAGTTTAGAATCTAACATATTATAGTAGATGGCAAGAGTTTGGTATTCTTACATTTGCAATAAGGATTGGAATTTTGAAACAAACATCATTGGAATATTGACAATTGATCTATTTCACAAAGAGAAGACCATATGTAAACATTGTGTGCATACTTTGAGTATGTCATAGCCATTGTTTGGACGAACATAGTATGCATGCTTGGTACATGACATGACTATTGTTTCAATTCAAGTATTAAGTTGATAAATCGATACAATGAATAATGAGTAATCAATATGGTGCTTAGATAAAAGAGTTTCTATTTACACTCCAAGTGTTGAGGCCATACAAAATTAGTATTCTTTCTGTGTTTCACTTTGCATGTTTTGACATCCAGAATAATTAGATCATTCTTCCCGAATAATTAAGTAATTCAAATCATCCCCAGACGGTCATATGTTGGAAGTAGATATGAATCAAGACTGTCATGAATCTGGCTTGTAAGATTTGTCTAATGTGCATTAGACATAGCAAGAGTTGCTACAACATTCATGAGTGCTCGTAAGTTCTGAGTATTGGATTCTACCCACGCTCATTTGAATCACTTCATGGATTTTATCACGAGTGAATCATGAGACGATAATATCTTTTATTCTTCAAACCTAGAGATATGAGTTGTTGACTATGAGTTGGTTATATATTGATTGCACGAAAACAAATTGGTAACTTGATGTTATAAAACGTGCCTTTGTGTATTATTCAACAAGTAGTCAGTACAACCATATGAGTCGAAGTTTATCTATTCCTTTTACCCTTAATGGGATAAAAGCGATATCTGTGGGCCCCTCGATGATTTAGTGATGGCACCCCTAAGTGCTTCGCCAAGCCTGGACTGATTTGATTTGTTCAATTAGTCGGTCATCATAAATCGGAAATCGGGAGACAACAAATGGACATAGAGAATGATTATAATCCATGTCTCAGTCCATATCATATCTAGAATGGAAGAATATATGATAACTTATCTAATGGACGCGTCATTGATTTGTTCAGAATTTGGCAGCAACTTTTAAGAGTTACGATTGTTGATCGGGTTGTGAAGGCGTACTTGCAATAATAGTTATTAGACTTATCCAAGTGGGAAACCGTTGGATTAGTGTCTAAATCCATAACTATAATTGGTATATACTTGACCCGACCCGGCATGGTCCATTTGGGTTGCATGGCATCATGTATTTGGATAGACTAAAATGAGAGAAATAACACTTAAGGTTTATTAATATATTATAAGTTATAATATATTAATAAGATTATTTAATTAGTATTGATCAAGAATTAATCGAGAATTAATTAAGTGATAAAAAGAAGACTAATTAAATATATGGGTTGATTGTGTAAATCATCCACACTTGTATAGTGGGCTAATGCTCCATGGATTATCAAGTTGGGCTAAAACCGATAGGATGCTCCATGGTGTATTTGAACCCATGGATCCAAGGAAATGGAAAGCCATGAAAATTAGGGTTTACCCTAATTGTAACAACTATATAAGCATCATATTCTTGTGCAAAAATTGGCCACTATGTGTGTATGAAGAGGGCAAGCCAATTTCATGAAGTGATGATTTCTCTCTAAGTTATTCCAAGTGCATATGATGTTGTGTGAACCATTTGAGGTGTCACATTTGGGGCAGTAGGCTCTTGAGCTCCATGGAATCAATCACCAACAAAGAGGTATGTATTTCTACTAGTTTCTATATTATTTGTAGTTCATAATATGCGAGTTAGGATAAATACCTTGGAAATTGATATGTGCATGTATAATAGAGAAAACATAGATCCAAGGTATTTAGGGTTGAATGTACACCATAGGAGTGTTAGAATGCTCAAAACCTAATAGTAATGCCACCAAATCTTTAGGGCGAAACCCCCCCCCCCCCCAACTCTAAATCATGCGTCGTAAAATTCGCCTCATGCGTCTTCAGCTGCCTCAAAGCGTAAGTGATCATGCCACCCCGCTACATCAACACTGCACTAAAATCATGATTGAAGCATCACAATAGACCACAAAATCATCGAGACCCACCAGCAAGGTAGGAAGCGGTGCTCTGGCCCCCAATGAAATGTCTCCGACTTCTTGCTCAGTTGGTTCAATGGAATAGCAATCTCGTAGAAACCATGGTTGAATCTCGGATAATAACCACTCAAACCAAGAAAACTCCAAATCTCATATGGAGACCTTAGAACCTCCCACTACATCATGGCCTCGACCTTGGATGGATCGACTAGAATACCCTTCTGGTTGACAAGGTGCCCTAGGAACTGCACCTCGCACAACCAAATCTCGCACTTGGAGAACTTTGCAAAAAGTCTCTCCATCCTCAATGTCTCAAGCACCTCCCTCAAGTGTTCCTCATGCTACTCCTGTATCTTGGAATAAACCATGATATCATCAATAAAGACTATCACAGACCGATCCAACATCGGTCTGCATACGCGGTTCATGAGATCCATGAACACGTCAGGAGCATTAGTGAGCCCAAATGGCATCACCACGAACTCATAATGGCCACGACGAGTCCAGAAAGCTGTCTTCAACATAGGAATGTCAAAAAGTCTTGTGGGACCCCGTTCCCATGGGGGCCCGTCCCGTTCTGGGGATTTTTTTTTTTAAATTGAGCATGGTGATGGTGGCGGGGTCAAAGTTAACCCCCGTTTTAATTTTGGCGAGCGGGGCGGGGGTAGTCAATCTCGTCCCGAAACCGCCATGAGGACCTCGTTAATAAATTACACATAAATTTACATATACTAGTTATATAAGCATAATAAACAATAACATGATTTTGAGCTTCCAAAAGTCATCAGAAAACATGTTTTTATGTTGTTATTATATTGTTTTTAAGATGACATAACTTTTTTATTTTCAATATGTAAAATTATGCTATAAATAATTATTTGTTACCTAAAATAGCTTCTTTAGCCAATAAAAGGCAACCCAAAATCAATCGGGTGCGGGGGAACATGGGAGGGGCGGGGGTCATAAAGGGAATTCGGGGGCGGGGGCGAGGGTAGGAAGGCAAAACATTTTGGGGGCAGGGACGGGGGAAAGGGGAAATTTTGGGGGAGTGGGTCGGGGATGCAATCCCTCCCGTTTTCCCCCATTGACATTCTTACTTTTGCACATCCTTGTCCTTAACGCGCATCTGATGATAACCCGATCGCAAATCGATCTTGGAGAACTAAGATGCATCCAGAAGTTGGTTGAAAAGATCATCAATCCTCGGGAGGGGATAACGGTTCTCCACCATTAACTTATTCAACTCCCGGTAGTTGATACACATCCAATGGGATCCGTCTGTCTTTTTTACGAATAAAATCGGGGCTCCACAAGGCGAACTACTCAGCCTGATAAGTCCTTTGTCTATCAGCTCCTCCAGTTGTGTATATAAGTCTGACATCTCGAGACGAGCCAATTGATATGGTGCTTTGGCTATCGGAGCCACTCCTGAAATCAAATCAATCTTGAACTCCACCTACCTCTCTGGAGGTATCCCAGGAAGATCCTTTGCAAACAACTCCAAATACTCCCACACAATCGGCACATCGCCCAAGGTCACCTTACCCAAATCTCAGCTATCCATGACATAAGCGAAAAAACCCGAACAACCCTGATGAAGATTGCGTATGGATCTTGCTGCTGAACACATAATCGGCCCACATTGCGGTCTCTCGCCCAGAATCACCAACTCTCCTCACTTGGTGTACGAACCCGCACTAACTGCTGCTCGTAGTCGATCAGTGCCCCAATAGGGATCAACCGGTCCGTGCCCATGATGACCTTCTTCCTACACATAGGAATGTGTAGCATATCAATCAGATACAACTCACTGAACAACTGAAGGGAACAATCCCGATGAACCCTCGCAACCCTGACCATCCTATCATCAGCAATCTCTACATCAAGAGGACGATCCGGCTCCACTAGAGCTCCAGCAAGTCTCTTGTTAAGCGCAAGAGATACAAAAAATCAGGTATCCCCGAATCAAATAATACTAAGGCAGAGATACCGTTCACGGGGAACGATCCTAAAATAAAACACATAAACATAAGAAACAGTTTGATATAGATAAAGAGATAAGGAGAAGATACATACATGTCACAACATCGGAAGTTGCACGCGCCTCCTCCGCCGTTAGCTGGTAAACCCTGCTCTTTGCTGCTAGCGCATCTGCCCAACCCTGATGGCCATCAATGGGCCTTCTTGTGGCCTCTCACAGCTAGACTCGAACAATGGGCCTTCTTGTGGCCTCTCTGATTGTGTTGAAAGCAAATCAGATCTGATACCAGAGTGATGGGGTGGTAGCAGTATAATATTTGCTGATATGAACAGTTCGACCGCACTTGAAGTAGCCAGAACCCACCCCTTTGCATGTGCCCTTGTGCGTATTGCTGCACTTTCCATAATGGCTACGGCCATGCTAGCCTCTCGGTCTATAATAATATACATTGGGCCTCTTACCCAAACCCTCAACACTCGCAGCAAAATTTGGATTGCTCTTCCTCTCCATCTCTAAGTCAATCTCCCACTCCCTAGCCCTCGTTATAATGTATTCCAACCTCTTGCAACTGGATCGGCAAACAAACTGCCGAATATCACTTCTCTGCATCTCATGGTACCGAACCATCTTCATCTCTTCATCCTCCACATAATATGGAACCAGAAATGTCTTCTCCTTGAATATAGCGGCGATCTCAATTACTGTGTTAGTACTCTGACATATATCCTGGAACTCTCATGCCAGTTCTTGCACCTCAATCACTGGTGCACACTCGGGTCGGAACCTGGTTGATAAATCACTCCATGTCATCGAATCAATATCCAAATCATCTCCTATAGCATTCCCTACCTCCTCCCACCAATCACGTGGCCAGTCCTTCAGGAGGCAGGATGCTAGTTTGACATTGTCGCCCTTGGGACAACAGCTGATACGGAAGGCTTTGGCAACATCTACCAACCACCTACTGCTTGCAATGGGGTACCTCACCCCGTGATATCTAGTGCTGCACATGCCCGAAACTCCCTGAAGTTCAGAGAGCGCGTCCCAATCAAAGCCAAATCTCAGCACGAAAGGCCCTCAATCCCTCATCAACAATCTCCAGAATACCCTCCTTGACCGTGCCAAATATCACATGAGTCTGATCAAGGATACTACACATAATCTCAGACAAGATGAAGTCCCTCGTCTGGTCATCAAGCTGCTCGACTCCAGATCCTGAGCCCCACCCCTCGCCAACACCGGAACTGCTCCCTAGCCTGCCTCGCAATACCACCATACTAAAAATAGACCATAAAACTATCATAAAATCATCAATGCGCATATCAGGGAAATCATAAATACACAAGCTCCCTACTTCATTACTACCCTCCTTGAATCGAGTACGAATCCTCTACTTTGAGTAGTACGGGAACATAATAGCTTCCACATCTATCCGTACATTCCAAGAAGTGCCTTTACTCAGTCAAGTTACGTCATATCCAACAATCTATTCACACATAAGGCTCCCAACACTAAATCTCATCCTAGGTTTTCCTAAGACAAACTCCACAACACTCTCACTAACCTCCTCTATCTAGCTTACAATACTATTACATATTGCAGATTCTAGATAATTCTTCGAATGAAAGGTCTCTCACTACAACAATTGGACTTAAACAAGAGTTGCGCAATAGAGCTAAACCTAACTTTCTAGAACTATTTACTTTTCATAATATGTAACTTAGCATATTCACTTACTAGCTACTTGAAATTAGGAAGAACTCCTTTATGTCAAAAGAAGCCAAAAGACGGACTTAATGAATGCATGAAGCCCTTAAGAGCATAAAGTTGGCACCTTTATGCCAAAAGATCTCATAAAGATCATAGATCTAAAAGAATAAACACGTGGGACACTCTACTTCCCCAACAACCACACAACCATGCCTAGAACCATACAATCTAACCCAAGAAGAGATCTAAGCAATTATTAAGCAAGGTTAGAACTTGATACCTCAAAAGCATGGCAAATGACCTAGTGATTCTAGCTCCAAGACACCATATTCAAGCCAAGTAACTCCCAATTCCTTAGCTCCTTCAACAAGCACCAAAAATGAACACTCAAGGTTCTCCCCGAGCTCACACACTCAATAATGGAAGGAAATGCTCGATTTTAGGGTTTCAGCATAGAAGAGGCTGGTAAGGAGACCAATCAAGGGACTTAAGGTCTTTAAATAAGGTGCAACACCCTAAAAATTAGGGTTTCCTTCCCAGCTGCCAACTCGTCGAGTTGACTCATTAAACTTTGCGGCCAAAAATAACTCGACACACCAACTTCAGGCATACAACTCGTCGAGTCTTCCAAGACTGAATGCATAAATGGAAAAATAATTCAAACCGGAACCCAGGCGCTATATATATATATATATATATATATATATATATATATATATATATATATATATATATATATATATATATATATATCAGTGCTGTAAAAATCGGTCTAGGCGGCCGATTACTCGGGGATTAATCGCTAGGCGGTCCTAATCGGTCCTAGGCAACCTAATCAGCCAAATTTTTAAATTTTTAAATATTAAACCAAAATTTTTAAAATTTCAAAAGTTCTTAGTATTTCAGTGTTCAACTAATATATAAAAAAAAAAGAAAAAAAAACATTTTAATGTTTTTCTCAAAAATTTTCAAAATTTCTATGTTTTCATATACAAATACCCAAATTTACTTCTTTTCGTAAGATATATTAAAATTCGAATAAATTTTCTTATTAATTGGATGATAAATTGTTGTGCTTGTTAAACTTATTATTAATATTCTATTCTTTTTTATTTATGTTCTTACGATTAAAGTTAAATTTATAATTTTTTTAATAATTTTCTTAATAATTAATGGTTTCCGATTAATCCCCCGATTAATCACCTCCTAGCCGATGAATTCCAAGACCCCAATCCGACTAGCTAACGTCTATTGTTTTCTAAAAGCTTGATATATATATATATATATATATATATATATATATATATATATATATATATATATATATAATGGTAAGGCGTAGATATGTAGTGATAATTAGGGAAAATAATTTGATCAGACAAAGATTAAAGAAAGAAAAGATAAAACAATAATCGTCCTTAAGATTAAATAAACACATGTTAGTGAGCCGGATTAAATTCGGGTATCTTGACCCTAATACCGATGATGTTGCGAGAGCCAGTAAGATATGTACAAATATATATATGGGGCTGACACCCATATCCGCAATTGCTAGCTACAATCCCAGAAGGAAAATTTTATTAAGTATGAAAATAATATCATTTGACGTCCGATGAAGCGTCTTGCGAAACATATATATGTCGATAGTGTCGATTATAGGTAATCATGGTAATTCTGTTTAGGAAAAATCATAACTTAAACTGCCTAGAGGGACACCTTCAAGTACTTCTATGATTCATTAAAAAGGATTCGATAAGAATTATACACGTTAGGTTAAGTAATACTCCCTCCGTCCCAAAATTATAGTCCATCTTTCCTTTTTGGTTTGTCCCAAAATAATAGTCCACTTCTAAAAATAAATAACATTTTTACCAAAATACCTCATCATTATTACTTAACCAAGTAAGAATCTAATGGAACATTAAACACAAAGTAAGGACAAAACTGTCATTTTATTAAATAAAGTTAGTGGTAATTAATGTTTTTCTTAATCTGTGTGTTTTTTATCTGTGGACAATACTATTGGGACGGAGGGAGTATATCCTAAACGAAAGAAAGATCTTAATGAAAAAAAAACTAGAATAGATACTACATCCTAAGGATAAGTTTAAGAAACAAAAATAAGATTTTTCAAAAACGTCGAATCTGAAACCTAGGAAAAAAGGAACTTATGAAAGAATATCATATTAATAAACAAAGATGATAAAAGTTTTCCAAGAATTTCATCAAAATTCATAAACCTGTGAACCCACCAATATCACGCTGGCGTTTTGAAAATCGTATACGTTCCTAGGATAAAGAGAAGTTCAACGCAAGGAAGGAATAGTTGCACGAAGACATATAGGTTTTAATTTAGTCAATGTAATTGATATTGTTAATATAAGATAATCTATGTTCTAAGAATTGTACCGTAGGTCAACCCGCGTGTGACATCCACTCAGCCCAACTTCCACACCTCTAAGAGCTCCTGTGACTGCACCAAGTGTATGAAATGGATATAATGTTACCGGCCACCCTTAAAGGATTTACTAAGATGTTTTTGAAAACCTTGGCATTCCTTATCAACCAAATATTCTAGAGAATAATCAATAAGATGGTGCTCGTGATCTTCTTTTTCTATTATCACCCGCATTCGCTAAGTCAAAGAACTCTAAGATGTTTGCGAAGTTTCTAGCAGGTAGTTCACACCAGTTAAGATCCATTGATGGATGGGTTGTATGAAATCGCATTGAAGCAGGAGGTGATCGGTTGTTTTTGACTTTTATTACATGATGATCACAACTGATTAACATTTCGATCTCCTCTATCAGGCAATAAGGCAGCCACTGATTTACAGTCCAGCGAAGCACTCAAAACAAAACACCTGACCTTCAACTGGACCATCTTTGACAAGCATACACCCCAAACTTTATAAGAAGTAGTCATGGAATCAATAAGGCAACTCATGAAGCTTACCTTGAATTCTCCATTTGTTGCCATATTGCAACGAAAACCATATACTTATGGAGCTGTGGAAGTATCCAATACACTAATGTCCTTATACAACTCTCATAAGTCCTGCGATTCAGATGAAGTAGATGGTGTGTGGTTCTATCGCCATGAGAAACCACTAATATACAAACGATCTGTAAGGAGACAAAGTTTAGTGGATTCATGCCTGTACAAATGAGGAATTTTTTGTTGAAATGGAGTTGAGCCACACCAAACGTCTTTCCAGAACAATATCTTCACATTGGAACGAGCTGAAAAATCTGTTCTCTATCAACTGCAAGTTTCCCCAGGGCTATAACAACCTTATGAATATTGCACCATAATCCGTTTGAGGTCTTTCTAGCGATATATGTTGCAGGTTTTGTATTAGATTATGTGTGCAAATGATGACACTTTTCCAAAGACTGACCTTTTCATTAATAAATCACCACTACCACTTATCAATAACGCAAAATTTTGTGATTTTATGGTCGATTAGCCGAAACTTCCATCGGGCAATTGAAATAGTGATTTTTAACCAAGATGCCTAATGTATCTTTTTTTTCCAATTCGCATCCTTCCAAGAGAAAATTATTACGGCTGATCTTATGTAGAGAATCAATTACACCTAAGGAGATTTGAAAATTGACATATAATACGTGGGTGTTTGACATTCCTTGAATAAACTGATTCTCTTCATAGAAAACTGAATAAAACGTGATCTATTATGTAGCAGAAAAAATGTATCTCTCCTTGGTAGGTAGAGGGAAATAACAAACAGATAAACTACACGCCTAATTAATTAAGATTTGTTAAATATCGTATTTCATTCATCGACCAAATGATTAGTTAATTGTTATGATAGAAGAAGCAAATCAAATCCCTGTGGAATTATTACAACGCACATTTAAGCTAGAATACCGTTATTAAATTAATTATAATATTTTTCATTCTTATGTATTATACCTTTATACCTTGTGTACCCGAACAACAAACAAGTTGACTTTTTTATACATTTCTTTTGGGAAAGTTCATTCATCTTAAATGAGGGACATATTATAAACTACTAGGATAAATTGGACGAACTACTGGCCTCGGTTTCTTTAAAATTTTGGTCATTTTTATTATTTCGGTTCAAACATATATTTTGGTTCTAGGATGAGATGAAATCAAAGGGCCCCTCAAAGACACTGGTTTGGCATATAATGAACAAAAATCTACTAATTTGAAGAAAAAATTGTTATACTCTAGGTTTTAAATAACATTATATCTGACTTGACGGTTATAATATCCCAAAAATTACGAGTTAAAAATTTTATTTTTAATTCGATCAGAACACTAGTTATCTTTTAGCCAAACATCCATTATCGTTTTTTTTTTCTAATTATTCAAAAGTATTTCACAAAAAAAAATCAATTATCAGAGTACACTTCCAAAATTATCATAAGGCGGAAACACGGATGGATACGTTGCGATGAACTCGGACCCTTCCTTTTCTAACCGTAAGTACCTGAAAACATACCATAAAACCGTAACCACAAAACATATCGAGTACCCCAAAATACCAGATACCAAACATACAACTAGGCCTAGCCTTATGGTATATTCCGACCCAATAACCAAGTATGGGCCCCGCCCCGGGGCCTCGCCGTGGGGTATATTTCAACTCGATCATATGATTGTGTGCCCCGCCCTGGGGTATATTTCACCCTGAACATGCCATAATAGGCCCCGCCCTAGGTTATCTTTCAACCCAATTATACAAACACAAATATATATACATATATATATATATATATATATATATATATATATATATATATATATATATATATATATCACAACAACTATCATTCTACATAACCGAATATTGGGCCGACATTGGTACCTTCGATCCATGGATACAAGGAGGATACTCACATCACCGACAAAATCCACAGCTAATAGCTCACACAGCCAACAAACAAGTAAAATACACCTCCTAACAAACCATACAAGGTAAACCCTTAGTCCACCTTCTAAAGCAAGCAAATCACCAAAAGTGAACACTCAAAGTCAACGGTCAAAGTCAACAGTCAACGATTAACATTTCCATCCGTTAACACTCATGTCGTGACCAGTCCTTAGTCACGTCGTGAGAACGCACTCAGCCAGATTCTAACTCAACTCGACTCAACTCAGTCAACTCGGTCCCGGATGACCCACTTAGCAAACCTCACGACGTGAACCTTCCTTGGTCACATATTGAGGTGAGTCCATTGAAATAATAATGTAAAAACTACTCTCACGTAGTGACACTCCCTGTGTCACGTCGTGAGCCACGTCTAATGCTAAATCCTAATGCCTTAAGTCCTTAATCCAATAAGTCATCCATTCCAACTTTCTAAAGGGCTTTCATACAGCAAAAAACAATATAAAAATCTTTTCATTATGGACATTCATGTCCAATGCATGTCTTGAACTTGATTAGGTCAAAAATGGTGAAAATGAGTTCCAAATCTCATTCATGGGACTAAAACTGAACAAAACCATAGATCTACCACAACAAACCTCAAAGGGACCTCATGGATCCATAAAGTTGCCAACTTTATGGAATCAAACCAATCAAACCACCTCCAACATGAAGAAAAATACATAAAAGTCTAGATCTTAGAAGAATAAAACATAAAGGTTGGAACTTGACGACTTACCATGGACCAAGGTATGATCTTTAAGGTAGTGAGGGAACTTGCTTGCTGGATCAAAGCAGAAAGAACATCTTCTTCTTCTTTAAAGCATAAATATATTTATAGATGGATGAAAGATGAGAGGGGAGGATCAAAATGGTGAAAGGGGGGTTAGGGTTTCTCTCAAGATGATCTAGAGATGAAGGAGGCTCATAAAATGCTCCAAAACACGAAACCAACCTTTATATATGTTTAAAACCCTAAAAACTTGAGGGCTTGGGCTGCACGGTTTTCATGTCGTGAATCCTTGATGCTCACGTCGTGAGCATAGTTTAAATCGATATTTCCATTTAATCACTTCTCACATCATGAGCTCCAAATGCTCATGTCATGGGATCAGTTATTCCCCCAAATCCTCTCCAACTTCAAACAACCATAAGTTCTTCGTTTCAACTCAAATTTTGACGATCTTTATATCCACAGAAAGGTAATGAAAAGCTCTACACTTCTATCAACTTCCATTTCCATAAATATTTCTAAACTAAAATCCAAAATTCATAAAAGGCCTGAACTGCCACTTAATTATATACCCTTGGTCTCCAAACCACAAACCGAACTCCTAGATCATCTAAACAACATTACCTACACTCAAAGGGAAGTGAGTCTCTTTCCCAAAGGACCTAAGCCTTATGATAACCGGTCCTCGAGTTACGGCGTCGAATTATGAAATGATCCGGAACAGGGCGTTACAACTCTTCCCCACTTAAAATAGATTTCGTCCTCGAAATCTTCCTTACTACGTCCTCCACCGCTACACGATTCTGCCCAAACTTCTTGAATTTTGATTAAGAATGAAGATTTATCCCATACAAATGGCTGCCTCCCAAATCTGCCATTTAAGCCCCGTGTTGGCCAAAAATTGCTTATACCTTCGAAATAATGAACATTAACACTCTTCCCTTAGCTCAAAAGAAGGAAATCCAGCAACCCTACCTAAAACCTGAAACAACTACATTACTCTTGTTAACTGGAAGACCTTAACACAACGATAACCACCTAAAACAGGAACTTCCCGAAAATATACCGAAGATTACTCCATAGGACAATTGATCATTCATTCATCGTACTCATCCCTAGTTTTTGACTATAAATACCTTTCTATAAGTAGAAAGAAAGCTCAAAATATACTGATAAACTTACAATACTTCAATCCTATCTGTCGACCCAGTGAATGCTACGGCCACCCCACAGTTGTACGACATGACTATCCCACCATGGTCTTACCACACCTCTACCATATCAACAACAATCATTCTAAGTCGAACCTGCATCTAACTGAATCCTAATCAGGTGTTCGGGTCATGCTTCGAACCCCAAAGCCTTCATCAAACAAGAACAGGCAGCGAGGCTCTAACACAACCCTCAATCTGGATTGATCTACATGCCTGTTATGGATCACAAAGAAAGCGACAACCAGCTATTGGAAAGTTTCTTGATTTCCCAGCTTAGAAAACTTTAATCCAGATGTCCACTTGAGTCATCTTACTTCCTGACTAAGATGTGAAATTCACCCTAGTTTCACACCTAATTCAGCTCCTGGAATTCTGAAAAATTCTCCCCTACTTGGATTCATCGAAGCTCTCCCAACCCACAAAATTTGATGGATTCCCAACACATGTTACCTCTTATAACTCCAACTGTCAAAGACCTGGGCTTACTAATACTAGCGTTCCATTGGTAGCCACTATCGATGATCGCACAAACTCTTAAAATTTAGATGAATACTTCCCGAAACTTCAACGAATCCGACAACCCCACTCACTTCCTATGATACTGCACCACCTCCTTAAGTCCTTTATGGTGTTGACAAAGACCATAACCCTTTCTCTGAACTGGTAAATCTTCACTCCAACTTCCCATCCTTAAAAGGATCTCTAAATTCTAACCATCTTCAACCCTTGTGATTATAAAGTTCCCCTACCACTTCCAATGACCAAAACAACTCATGCAACTGCCATCACCATCTCCTTTCTATTGTTCCTTCTGTAGCAACGGTAGTGATTAGACCCGAAGTCCTTCCATGGAGGATGGTCGATGCTATCAGAATCAATGCTAACACGACTAAACTCTGACTTTATTGAGAACTAGATAGATAATCTGACCACAGAACTTCCAAATGATACCCCTGAATTGACCCAATCAAAGATCTGGAACAACAACCGAACAACCTGAGTACCGCTCAGCAAGATATGACCCATTAATAACTGTTGGCGTGCAAAATGCCATATAACAATTCCTAAAGATATAACCAAAGAAGTAACATGGAACTAGACCAAATATAATGCTTACCCATACCAAAACAAGATTCCAAAGCAATATAAATATGGATAATATTCTAAAAGAAAGCAAAGATTACATACCCGCAATAGCACCTGATGAAACCCTGGCCTCCGCTACTGACACTCCAACGCTCAGCTCCTCGCTGCTGGGGCTCCTTTCCTACCGTCACAAACGTCAGTGATCCTCAAAGTAACTGGAGCAGGTGCACTCACTTTACCCCTAAACATCAGACAATCGGCCTTCTTATGGTCCACTTGGTTGTAGTGAAAACACATCGGATCCGGCCCACAGGGGCAATCCCTACTAAAAGGACCCATATTTCCACAACTGAAACATCCTCGGCCTGTATCCTGACATCCTCCATCATGGGTCCTCCTACACTTGGCACAACGGCCCTGGCCCTGATGGCCTCCCAAACGTGCATCCTGAGTCGTAGGCCTCTTTACCTGCCCCATTGAAATCTGAATCTGCTATGGCTTCCTGTTTCGGAGGTGCTCCAAATAAATCTCATGCTCTCGACCTCTAGAAATCATATCATTCAGGGTCTCGCACCTTGTAAAACTCACAAACTCCATGATGTCATCCCTCCGCATGTCATGATACCTTACCTTCTTTATCTCCTCGTACGTTGGGTACTGCGGAACCATCAAAGCTCTCTCCCGAGACTTTGTAGTGATCTCTGCCACAATTTCAGTCATCTAGCGAAGGTCCTGAAACTCCTTCGCCAACTACTGCACCTCCAGTTGGTGAAAACTCGGCCATAAAACGGGTCACAACTCATCCCAAGTCATCGTATCTAGGGCTTCACCTCCCAAAGCGAAGTCTACATCCTCCCACTAATTCTCAGGTTTTGTCTTTCAGAAAATTGGAGGCAAATCTGACCTTTGACCCCTCGGGTTAGACACTCTTTTGGAAAACATTATCCATATCCGTTAACCATCTCTTATTGGCACTGGAGTCCTTCTCTCCAAAGAAATCGGGAGCTTCACATGCACGGAAATCAGAGAAAGAAAGAATGTGAGCTCTAATACTAGCCATAACCACGATCCGAAACGCACCCAGACACTCATCCAGAATCCCCTCATTGACCGTACCGAATATCACATGAGTCTGTTCCAAAATACCACAGGTAATCTCCGACGAGATCAACTCCCACATCCGCTCATCAATCGGTTCGGTACCTGCACTTGATCTAGAATCCGAACTCGAACCTACTTCCTGAGTGCTCATCACCATACCGAAAAACAACATGAACATGATCAGGACATACCCAATAATACTCATCCATAGGCTTCCTAGATTCTCCGAAATTCTCCCCAATTCGAGTATGGATCCTATGCTTTCAGTAGTACGGGCCTAATACTACCTTCCACACCTGTCCATACTTTCCTCAATAATCATCCTGAATCCTCTAAGTCACCTTCTCAAACTGATACACCAAGTAATTGGTAAATAGCGCAACTAAACCCAATGAAGCACTTCCTAGGCTTTCCTAGGTTTCCGACCTCACCCTGCCATCAACTGCTGAAAAACTCCCCATAATGTCAATTAACTACCTCATGAATACAATCACATGCAACAAAGCTTAGATAATCCTTTGAGTAAAAGACTCATCCTTACAATGGTTAGACTCAAACGAGAGCTACACAATAGGGTCAAATCCATCACTCTGAGATTATTCAACCTTTGTCACATGTGACTTAACATATTCACTTAGTAGCTAACTCACATCACTTAAGAGTTCCACAAAGCACGAAGCAAACAACATTTGTGCAGTAGCACTCCATTCCATATAATAACCAAAGAACATTGAAACTCACATACTACAAATCATGTTAGGAACTTCCACTCTCATTGTCAGTTTCCTTATGCATGGAAATTATACACAATATAGGATCAAATAGACCGTCCAATCAAAGACTCTACCTTTGGACCACAATCAAATGAGTAATAGGAAATATGGCCAAATCAATCGTTCTAAGGCTATATGATCCTAACCGTATACAAATTTTAAAGCATATACTTAGCAATTACTGATACCAATATATATTCTCATTCTAGCATAGCATCCAATTCTTCCTAGGCTATAAGGCATCACATATCAGACCAATCTATCATGTAATTCCTGAAAGTATCCCTAGCCTTATCCTAGCATGAAATTCACATAACATATAATCATAACAAACATGTGGTGGTGGTGGTGGTAAACCATGAAATGAGTAACGGCTCCCGAAGGTAATCCGTAGGTAAGAAAAATTTGTGTCATGTCATAAATAGTAATCTTGATTCACATATAATAATAATAATAATAATAATAATAATAATAATAATAATAATAATAATAATAATAATAATAATAATAATAATAATAATAATAATAATAATAATAATAATAATAATAATAATAATAAAGAAGTGTATAAATTTAATAAGAGACCAAATATGTATGGATGTGGCATTCCCAACCTATTAGTAACTCTTTTGGTTAATTCTGTTTCTGGAGTGAGTTTGAATCCTACCCACAACATTTTTTTTGTCCATCATCCTCACGAAATTAGTTTTTGTGTCGATCCCCACGAAAAATTCCAATCGCCCTCCAATATACCTCACGCAAATTTTTAATCTCCCCCACGAAAGCCCTATTTAACATTCTGAAATCCTTTTTTTTTTCTTATGGATGAAGTCGATGAAGAGAACACCCATCTTCTGGCGTGCGCCTCCAACATTGATCCTAGAGACCTTCCACCACCTCCAACGCTCCGTTGGTCACCATCTCCGTCATTCCAATCTTCGACTATCGCACACAAAGGTAAGCTTAAAATCTGAAATCATTTTTTATGGCTGGAGTCGACGACGACTATCAAACACTATGTCCTAATAGTTTAACTCGTTCCATAGAAATCGTGCATCTACTCCACATTACAGCACACCCCTGACCTCCCATCTTCGACACTCCCGTTTGTCACCATCTCTGGTTGTCTTTGATGACTTTAATAGCAATTTCGGGGTTGTGGAGACTGGGAAAACACGAAGTAACAACACAATCATTTTGATTCTTAGCTTGTGGACACAAGATGTGAAGGTAATTTCTATGAGTATTTCTTGTTTCCCAATTTGCACAAATAGAAACTGTATCAGTAAGTATTGCTTGTTTCCCAATTTGCATAAATATTTAACATACTATGATATAGTTCTCTCTTATATTTGTTGCTTTAGTTTTTAGAAGTTACACACCATTTGATTGATTACTCTTGTATGCACTAACTGTTGATGATGGCCAACCATCTTACGAAGAAAGATGTTGCTGGTCATAAACTTGCTACTCATTCTAGCATGTTTAATTCACATCATGTAATCTAAATTTCAGAACAAAATTGTAGTTTTTTGTGAAACTTTATGTTTAAGCTAGATAAATTGCGGTGAAACAATGTTTCACCATGCAGGCTGTAGAAGCAATGAGAAGCAGGGCCAGGGAGCAAAAACTTGCAGTTTCTAAGAATTATCATATCCTAACAACAATAGATGAGATACATAAAGCTCAAAAAAGAGCACAGATTTTTGTAGGGCAAGATATTATGGTGGATATAACAAAAGAAAAAAGAAACACACTCGACTCTTTTATCTATGACACTCTTAGCAAGGTAAATCTTTACACTTGATTTAGTAATTCATTATAGTTATTTGTGTTGTTTAAGTTTTGATTATATATATTGCTTACAATGTGATAGAATATTTGTACTTTAGCTTTTTAGTTCCTATCGGAACATTGTAACAAATTCAAAGGTAGAGATCATCTCTAAAAGTCTGCAAAAAACCGAAGAGCGGCTATATGAAGATGTTGATGATGAATGTACACAAGTTTATATTGGAAAACTTGAGCATCTTGAAAGGTTTTAAAAGTATATGAAAATTTTAAACTAATATTTTCCTTCTGAAATAGCTTGCTAAAATCTAATTATATATTATTGTGTAGATTTTAGACCCCATTGAAAATAGATACATGGATGAAATGGTTAGAAAATAAGCAACAACAGCTCTGCAAACTTGTATACAAAAAGTCTATTTTGTTGCGTTATAATTTCCTATTGTATTATTATTATTATTATTATTATATATATATATATATATATATATATATATATATATATATATATATATATTATTCTTTTTATAGCATTGGTCTACAGATAAGTGGAGAAAGAATTCAAAATTTGCTCAACCTCACGCTCCCCCCGATAATCAACGTGAGGACAATTGATATGTATTTTGGAACAATTGAATTTGTAAACATTTGGTATTGCTTGTTTTCTTAATTATTGCTTAATTTTGTATGATATTTTGAACAATGGAATGAAATCTGTCAAACTTGGTATTAGAGACGTTTTTTGGTGTATTTTATATGGTATTTGGGTTTAATGTGAATTCAATGTGGTATTTGACAAAAAATTGAAATTTTTAAATTTTTTTTTTTTTAAAATAAAACGAAGTTAGCTACGGGCTACAGATTTCCGTAGCTATTCCGTAGGCATTTATTTCGTAGCTATTACGTAGCTATTTGAATCCATAACAATTCTGTAGCTATTTAGTTTTGTAGCTATTCTGTAGCCATTTATTTCCGTAGCTGTGGTAGATATGGAAAATTTCGTAGATATTCCGTAGCTAATCCGTAGCTATAATTTAGCCACAGACCATTATGTTACAAACATTTTTCTTATCAATTCAATAGCTATCCGTTTATAGCTATGGAATAGTTACGGATTTTGCTATAAATATTGCACCAGTTTTATAGTAGTGATTGGTTTTGTGCGAAAAAAAGACCCCAACCGTTGGATTAGATACTCCATCGGACGGCTAAGGTTCACCGGAAGGGGATAACGTTGATTCGGGCAACAAGGCTTTTGTGACGACATTGGTTTTTAGCGACGATTGTGTCGCCACTACAGCCTTGATTTCTTGTAGTGTAAGTTAATAACTAAGACAACACTAATATTTATTAATGTTAATCTTGAAACAATAGTTGCTCTCATGTAGACCCACCGGCCAGTTTGTAGCAAGATGTATGAAAAAGCTTCAATAATAGCTTTTCTCAAATTTCATGAGTTTTTTCTTCGTGAGAATGCTAATTGAAAGCTAGAGCACGGAAAATATAAATTACAACTTGTGCACGGCATCACTAGGACTCCTGATCCAATTATACCAATTAATTTTGAGCGTGCTGCGTCTAGAACTAAAGCATAATAAAATCAGTGTTATATGAAAACTTTTGAAATGAATAAAATAGTCAGATAGCCAAAAGACGAATCGAATGGACAAACTAAGTAAAATAACATGGTCTCTGTAAATAGAATAAATTAAAACCGGTCCGGTTGACAAATGAGTGTACAATTAAAGATGAACGAAACAAAACAAAATAATGACCATTATTCTATATTTTGTCACTGCATTTGAACCCAAATACCAGGACTTGGGATCTCTTTGTGAACAACATATAAAAGATAATTCCCTGCCGGAGCAACATTACCAGAGGGCGGTGTGGTTACTACAACTTGATATCTTGACTTCCCCAAAATCTTGGCAGCCACACCACCATCGAGCACCAGCAATCTTTGATTCATGGAAAAGGAGTGTGTGTTGAACGGAGGTGCCATCATTGTCACTGAGACGGAGCTTGGATCCACAATGCCTGAAACTGTAAACACAATAACTAATTGCTTTCCGTACCCTATTTTAGTGTTTTTTACAGGCAATATTATTTTGGGGCGTAAATCGGACGAGTTTGAATCCAAATAAGAAGGAGAGTACGCCTCCAAACTCAGCTCAGTGGGATAAAGGACGTTTCCGAATTCATATTTGTCGTGGGGGTTACTTCCACCAACAAGAACTCGTCCATCTCTTAGTAAAACAGCTGTGGAATGGTAAACTCTTGGAATGGTGCTTGGATTCTGCACTTCAAATCGAGACCCGACCTGTTTATCAGGTTGGTAAACCACTGGGCTAAGAACAGGGTTCCTCCCAAGTTCCCAACCTGCAACTCCAGCAGATACACCATTGATGATTAAAACATGAGCATTGGGAAGCAACAACATGTCACCCATAACTCGAGCCAAAGGCATGGTCTCCATGACCCATTGAGGGTTAGGGTCAGATATTTTGATCCTTCCGCATGTATCCAAAGCTCCATCAAATATCCCTTTATTTGCATTAACAAATGCTCCTTTTGGTGCACCCCCACAAACCAATACTTCAACCGCATTTACTGTTCCCTTTGTTATGCGCAGAGGGAGAAGTACAGCAGATCCGGTACTCGGATAACTCCTTGGTTGACCATCGGGCATTGTAGGGTAAGTCTTGATAACTTGGTTGTTGGAATAGTCGAATAAAATAGCACGATTGTTGGCAAAAATGAAAAGATTCCCATCAGGATAGAGAAATACAAATGGGTATAAATTATTCTCAACGTTAGGGTCGTTCGTTTGAACCAAAAAAGGTAAACTAGGAGTGTTCTCAGTGGCCGACATCTTGGGGTAGAACTCATAGCTAAATGCCCGGCGGCCACCAATAATAATTTGTCTGCCATCTGGCAAATATGATTGGTCGCATACCATCTCTGTTGATTCAGGCCATTACGTATCTCTTGCCAGTCGCATGAATCACACGATTTATAAATTCTGACAACACGATAACCATCATCAAAGCCACCAGTTTGGACCAATCTTCCATCGGGCATTAATGTTCCAGACGAACACCAGACATTGCTGAGCACCATGAGTGGACGAACGGTGTTTGATGCAACATCATACTCGACTGAATGGGCAGAACAATCGGTTGTGTTAGGACGACATGCCCCGTTTGGAAGTGAGATATTGGAGACTCCAAAATCGGTGCGGTCATACATGACAACACGATCATTGGGAAGTAACTGTGCGTGCATGGCCGAAATTCCAATGCTTGGGAGGAGGACAGACCACGATCCACCTGCCGCCGGACATTGCTGGGTATTGAGCAGGAGCACCAGAAAGAAGAAGAAGAGGTGATGATATAGGTGGGAAGTGGAAGGAGCCATGGCTTTGGTTTATTTTATTTGCTCTTCTTCGAATTTGTTAGGTTTTTGTGTGTTTATGGAAGTGTGAATGGTGGCTTTATATACACTTTGAGGCGATGAAAAGAGTCTTCTATGATCGTTTTTCACTCGGGTATGGTTCATGAACTGCGTTGTGAATTAAATAACCCATTAGTCAACCTGAATGATAAGCGAATTTCATTCAATCATTTAACCATGAAATATTCATTCTTAATTTTATAAGGATAGACTCACAAGGTGGATTCTCCTTTGATCTTGTTTATTTGTCAATGCATGTTTTCTTTTATTGGATGTTATTATCAACCTTTTAGTTTTCTATTTTTCATATTACAACAAGCCTCCACATGCTTTCTCTTCATGTTTTTGGATATGACAAGATCGAGTTTTGTAAAAATATTAGGGTCATTTAAAAGAAAATATTGTAGAATTATGGTATTTTTAGATATGACAAGATCATACCTTGAACATCATTGCATATAGTGGACATTTTTTTACAAAGCAAATAGTTGTAAGTTAACGGAACTCGACCATCGGTTCAATGATAGATCATTGGAGTTACTTGATGTTTCAACAAATTTAGACCCTAACAGTTCTAGTGAGAGTTTCTCGAAACAATGATATAATGTATTTTGTTTGAAAGTTTTTCGTGAAGATTTTAATAACTTTGATAAAGTACATTCAAATATAGACCAACAATATTATGAGTTTGATCTCATTCAACATGCAAATAACAAAAGGTTGCCATCTATATCGTAGTTGAGTCAATAGTTCATAAAGGCTAGAAGAGTTTACACAATAACAAAGTGTTGTTCAATTTCCTAATCAAAGCAAAATATACTGGAGGCTAAATAGACCATGTACAACACAGAAAAGAAGAAGTTACATGAGCTATATAAGGAGAAATTACAGGGGCTAAAGTTAAAAGTAACCATAAATAAAATAATTTTAATGGTTTCACCAATTGGGCTATTGGTCGTAATACACTGGGCTATTGGTCGTAATACACCTCGAAATAAGGAGGATTTGTCGGATACTCCAATCTTGAAGTGAATATGAATGAAGGAGTTGATACTTAGGGGCTTTGTGAGTGCGTCTGCTGGTTCATCTGCTGGGTTGATATAAAGAACTATTAACGAACCGCCTGCTACCTTTTGAAGTACAATGTGGCAACATGTTTCATCCGAGAACTATGTATTAGATTGGCGCTAGAGTATGTGGCAACCGTATTATCACAAAATAGCATAGGAGAAGACAAGTGTGTAACAACAAGGTCTGTAAGTAAATGTTAGACTCAGTAGATTTCATCCGCCATATTAGATAAGGCTTTGTATTCTGCCTCTATAGAAGACTGCGTGATAGATTGTTTACATGCTGATCGCCATGCGATGATGTTTGAGCCCAAATAAATGATAGGAGAAACCCCTCCACAATCTAAATCTGAGAATTCTTTGAGTTCAAGTGAGGATCAACGATTAAGATGTAGGCCATGATGAACTGTGCCTTTTAGTTAACGAAACATCTACGTTAATGTCTGCCAATGATGTTGGAACGGGGGAGTGCATGGACTGGGAAAGTTAATATATAGCAAAAGAGACATATGCTCTTCTGCAAGCCAAATTTTACAAAGATCCCACTGATTTCAGATAACGTATAGGATCAACACTTGCAGGGTGTTCTTAAGAGTGAGAACAATGGAAGGGTTGAGAGGAGTAGTAATCTTTTTGGTACCATCCTTATTTAACTTGTTTGAATGTCTTGAATATGTCGATTTTTATAGAGAAAAAGAGCTTGTTGGGAAGGAATTACTTCAATACCAAGGAAATGATGGAGGGGACCTAACTATTTGATGGAGAACTTGTTGGTTAAGGAATGAGTGAATTGGTTGTTGTCATGGTTAAGGGACAATATTATTGTCATATGCCATAAAGAAACACAAATTGGTGTCATGATCATAGATAAATAGAAAGACATCTGCCCTGGACTTCGTAAACCATAAGTATGATGAAAAGATGTGTGTTCCATGTACCATGCTCTCGGTGGTTTGTTTAATGCCATACTGAGACTTTCTAAGTTTGCATATGTGGTTTGGGAATTTAGGTTAAATGAATCTGGGTGGTTAAGACATGAAGACTTCTTTAAATAGAGTTCCATGAAGAAAGGCACTGTTCACGTCAAGTTGTTTTAAAGGTTAGTTTTGAGAGAGAGAGAGAGAGAGAGAGAGAGAAAAATAGAGATGATGGTTCGATAGTGATTGGTTTTGTTACCGAAATGAATGTGTTGAAATAATCGTTCCCGTGTTGTTAAAGGAACCCCTTAACAACCCAATAAGCTTTGTATTATGAAATAGTACCATTGGGAGTCCTTTTGACTAGGAATAAACATTTTCATCTAATTGGGTTGTAAGAAGCTTATGGAACTAATTCCCACGTTCTATTTTGCATTAGTGCATTGAACTCTTCATCCATGGCATGTCATCATTTGGGAATTTTGTGAGCTTGAGTGTGGGTGTTTGGTTCAATGTTAGAAGGGATAACATGAAGATGATGGAGTTGATGAAAGACGAAAAAAAGTATTTTGAGTTCTTTTATTTCTGGTTCGTTGTGGTGGAGAGAAGGTGGGTGGAGAAATAAAATTATTATCTTAAGAAATGGAGCCAATTAGGGTAGGACAGGAGTTGGTGCAATCTTAGACAGGATTGGATATATGAACTAATAGTGTGGATGGAAGGGTATGTGGATTAGAATGATGTATAGGCTGAGGAGATATAGTTGACATTGGTGAGGTTGGTTGAGAGGTAGGGTTAGAGGGTAGGATGGTGAATCTGGACATGGTATTTGGTGTGGCAGGACATGAGGTGTAGGAGTCACAAAGGTGTTGTTTGTTTTTTTGAAGCCAAAATGTCTGCAGTCTGCGGATCACATCTACAAGCCTTTGCGACAGAAGAGGTGGACCACATGTCTGCCGTCTGCAATAAGAAGATTGTTTGTTTTTAACGTCTGCAGCTGTTGAAATAAATTATTTTTTCAAACTTAATTTCCCGTTATAAATATTAAAAATGCATTTTCAGCAAAAAGAGAAAGAAAAAAAACTGGTGGTTTATTTTTAAGGTAAAAATGTGGTCTGAAGACCTTTGAAGACAGTGGTCCAGGTCTGCGTAAAGAAGACCTCGCGCAGACGTTTTTTGATCTGCACACTTCCAAAAAACAAACACTCTACGAGGGCATATGTCTGCGTGTTTTCTGTGCGGCGCAGACAAAAGTGGTTGCCCAGATCTTCGCATAAAAAACAAACACCCCCTAAGATGAAGATATTTTTGATGAATTGATTGCTGAAAAGGAGTTTGATGTATTAGTAATTTGTGAGATTTTAAAGAAATCATGGGCAGTTGGTAAGGTAGGGGAAGAAGAATGGGAAGAAAAATAAGATTCAATAAACTGAATATGATGAGAGTTGTATAGGCAGCATGTGGTAGGCTCAAAACCTTTGTAAGAGGATTTTAAAGTGGATTAACCTTGGAAAAGACATAGGGCTGATCGTGGCGGAAGCTTGGAGTTAGTGTAAGGCCTTAGCCATGGATTGCAAAGAAAACCAACGCATTTGAGTTTGGTATAGTTTGGTGGTTGGTTATAATATAGACAATCGTTTGAAACGCAAGAGACCAAAAGGTAAGTGGTAATTTGGCATAGTGAAAGAGAGGAAGTCAAGTCTAAACCACATGACAGTATCGTTGTTCGGCTACACCATTCTATTCATGAGTATGTGGTGGGGTGGTGAAGTGAGAGAGGTCATGAGCATGTAGAAACTGTGCAAAACCTTGGTATTCACTACCATTGTCAATGAATATTGATACCAGTAGTGTTTGGAAGAAATTCTCAACAAGGAGTTTGAATTTAGGTAATAGTGTTGCAACATCATATTTCCATTTCATAGGATAGAGCCAAACATATTTCAAGTAGTAATCTACAAAAATGACGTAATAACTGAAATTTTCAATTAAAGTTTGAACAAGAACTACACATCAAAATATGTTAATTCAAGTTGTTTTGTAGCAAAAAATGAATTTGGACCAAAAGGTAGCATATGGATTTTATCGATTGAACAAGAAGAAAAATGCATACAAGAATAGGAAATTTGATTAGAACTAAAACCTATATTTGTGACAAGAGACTTTGATGGATGCATAACCTAACTTAGTGTGTCAGGAGAGTGGATAGATTTTTGTGGTTACATTGATTTGCAAAAATGGATGGCAGATTAGCATTGTAAAAATCTTCAAGGTTCTTGCCTCCTAAAAGACCCCCCCTACTCCCTTGTGCGAAGATCCTTCACAAAAAAAATAAAAAAATAAAGTGGGAAAAATTCAATAGAAACCCAATTGTTCTTACACAACTTAACAATATATAAAAGGTTTCAATCTAAATTTGGAACACATAACACAATTGGTAAACATAAGGTTTTGATTGGTGTGTTAATGTGTTTAATGCCAACATGAGCTATTTTAAAACCTTTACCATCACCAAGTATTATTTCATCAGTTCCTTCATATTTAGAGAGGTTATGAAATGTAGATCGATTAGAGGTTATATGATTTGAGATGCCACAGTCAAATAACCAAGTTGAAGGAATACATGTTGTGACATTTGGTATAGGAGTTCTTGAATCACGGATACTGATGGTAGTACTGTTGTCTTTCAGAAACTTGGATAATTACTAATAATCTTGATTCTAATGCCCTACAATGTTACATAACTGGCAAAAACTATTGTTGTAGGTGTGTCGGCCCCTATGTGCTTGAGATGTTGTCCAACATGAGCGATTTGTTCCTCTGTTGTTGCGTCTGCCACCTCTCTGTGAAGTAGAGGTTTCAGATGGGATACCGATAGTGTTTTCTAAATTTATTGAAAATCGCTAAATTTAAATAAGGATTAGTTGATTCTACTTTATTTCAAAATAAAGTAGGGGATCATTTGATGCTCGTTCAAATTTATGTCGATGATATTATCTTTGGTTCGAATGATCCTTCATTATCTAAGGCATTTGGGGAATTAATGAGAAGTCAATTCGAAATGATCACGCTGCATAAAATTAATAAATTTTTGGGTTAAGTATTCGTCAAAGCAGGGAACAAATCTCTATCAGTAAAGAGAAATATACACGAAACTTGCTTGAAAGGTTTGGCATGACAAATAGCACAAAAGTCAAAGTACCTATGGTTGTCGGCACGTGCTTAAGTCCTTCGTTGGATGAGCCTATTGTGGATCTCACGATGTATAGGTGCATGATTGATTCGCTTTTGTATTTAACTGCAAGTCGACCTGATATTATGTTTATTGTATCTAATTGTGTCAGGGAGGAATCGAATCCAAGAGAACCCCATTATAATGTAGTCAACAATATCTTATCTTACGTCAAACATATAGTTTCGTTAGGCTTGCGGTATCCATCGAAGACATGAATTTTTATCCAAGCGTTTTCTGATGTGGACCTAGGTCAATGTCAATTGGATCGAAAGAGCACAACTGGTGTCAATTTCTGGATGGGAAACTTGTGAGTCGGCAATTAAAAAAGAATACTTGTATTTCTATTTCGACATCTTAGGCAGAATATATCGGTATTGTTGCATGCACATCACACGTGATTTGATTTCAAAGCCAATTGCGAGACAATGCAATCAACATGAACAAAATACCTTTATACTCCGATTCTCAAAGTGAAATTCACATTTGTTATAATCTAGTCCAACATTTAAAAATGATACATATTGCTCTTCGTTATCATTTTACCAAAGACCACGCTGAAGATGGAGACATTGAAGTCCATTTTTTCAAAACAATAGATCAATTTGCTGACATTTTCACAAAACCTTTAGATGAAAAATCATTCTTAAGGATTTTGAATGGATTGGGAATAATGAAACATGTTATGTTCCATATTTTTCTTGAATTTCACTTGAACATTTGTTTTACTTACTTCCGATTTCCTTTATTACTTTCGTTTACTGGGTAAAACTTTCGTGTGTTTTATTCACTTTCGACTGTTGGTGTTCTATTTAGAGGTTACTGCTCATGTTAAGCGTTCGGCTGCATTTGCGTTCGACTTCATACTGAATCGTTCAGTATAGGATTTCAATTCACATCTGATGCAAGACCTTCGACGCACAACCTTTTTTTGATGACTATTAACTTATGGGTCGAAAGTATCTAGGTAACGTTTTAAAGTTCTTTTTTTTGGTTTTTCAAAAATCAAAAATGCAAAGAGAATTTCTTATTTTTGTTTTTGCTTTTTTCAAAAATAAAAAATCCAAAAAGATTTTCTTTTATTTTTGTTTCTATTTTTTTAAAAGAAAAAATCACAACTCCAAAAACATTTTCTTAAATTTGTTTTTTCTTTTAAAATGAAAATATATTTTCGTTGGAATCTCAATGACCAACATGATGCTCTTTCGCATGCTACATGAGAATAATCATGAAGGAAACATGTATCACTCAAAACTATGTACTAGTTAAGTGTCCCTAGAAGCATGATGCGTCATGTTGTCGTTAAAGCCTCAAAGACTTTTTGGAATGAGATTTTCATTTGATTATCTCCTCTGAACTTTTGTTACTTATAGTCATCACCAACCATACTTGTTTTTTACTACACTAGTCATCCAAGTAATTTTGCACAACAAAATCACACTTATGTTAAGTTGTGATCTTAAGTTAAATTAAATCCACCTTCGAAACCAAAAGAAAAAGAGTCCATTCGATACTCATCAACGAGTATTCGATTATAATTCAGGGGACACCAACAAGCAATTATTCATCTCTCTTCATGTCGAATGATACTCACTATTTTTTATTAATGCTTCTACCTCATTCTTTGACACACAAAAAAATAGAAATCCTTGAGGTTTTTCGTATTACCAACTCAAAACCTAGATTTCGCATTCTTTGGCACATGATTTCGCTTAACAATCCCATAAGCGAATACGCCCAGCCTCCATGCAGACAAAATTGCCTTTACTTGGTAACGAAACTTGTGAAGGTTCTTATCCAACTAAGAAAAGCAAAAGATCCATGTGTTTGGAGTTTCCTGTTTGGGATAGCTCTGAGATGTTTGACAGGAAGAAGCTCCGAGCTCGACAATGCCAAGCTTGAAATATATATTTTGTAGTGTTAGGGTTATACTATGGTCTTAATGTTGATTATGCATCACCCTTATAGGAAGAATTTGGAATCTCAATCTCTGACACGAAACTAGCAACAAGAGTATCAAGTGCTCAGTTTTGGGGACTTATTTTGAAAGAAATTTACAATTAGGAAAATATTCTCATTCCTGATGGAATTGAATCTGATGAATTTCCAAAAATAGCTGGTCCAAGGATTTCTATGGATGATGTTAATGTCTTTCCCAATGTTGTTCGAATTCCTAATTCGATGCTTAAGTTGGTTGACCCAACTGATCCTTTGTTGATCAATTACTTGCTTTCGATTGATTCCACCACTACAATGACTGTTTTACCACCACGGTTACTCAAAAAGAGTCAAAATATCAGAAGAAGAAACATGTTGAGAAACAACCCGAAGTAACAAAGGAGTTTGTAAAATACATCAAACCTACAAAAACAGGGGTTCTCAAAAGAACTAAGAAACCCTCAAAAACAACTTATGATTCTGCAATCCCAAAACCAACTCAAGAGCCTGAGCCAATGGATGAGACAGTTGCACACAAGGTGTCGAAACTTCTGTTCCAAGTGCAGAGACAATTCCACAGTAAAGTGAACAAGATGGGAAAAAGGGTGATTAAAAAAGATTTAAGAACTTATAGTGTATTCGAAAGGGAGTTATTATTCATGAGATTTCATGTCCCAGTTCACCAGCAATAAAGAAGCATCAAGCTATCGATGTTGAACAAAAGATAAAGAAGACAAAGAATGTTCGTGGTGGAGTTCTACATGAGGAAGTAGCAGTCGAGACTGAGAATGATAATGATACAGAAAGATCATACATTCGAATCGAGGATTCTTTTATAGATTCACCATGAAAATATACTCATGTCAAGTTGACTTTTGAGGAGACAAGGATTCCTAGTGTCACTGTAAACGTATCTGATACACATAACACACCAATTCGAGTGATTAGCAACAAAAAAACGTCCTTGAGAAGGCTTTAGTCAAACCATCCGGGGTTTCGAATACTGATTCTGGTCAGGAGGTGGTCGAAACTCCAGACATCACTATGCACTTATCTAATAGGACAGAAATGTCAACATAGACGAAGACATGATCAATAACGAATCTATTATCACAACTTCCATTACAATTTCAATAGTTTTAACTCCACTAACATCACCCATTCTTACCTCTGTTTTTGATTCTCCTGTCTCACTAACACATTTTGGTGTTATGCAAGAACCTGTCACCACTCTTTTCTCCTCTTAATCAACTGAGAAGTCCCTTTAAGGTGATGAAGCTGATGAAGAAGATGTCATGGTTTCGTTAGCCGATATTCAATTCAATCCAGAAGAAGAAGATATTCCTAATGAACTAATCATGTCATGTAAATAGGACAAAGTTTTAAACTCAAATATCAATTCTCTTCTCTAAATTACAATAGATACTAAAGGGAAGAGTTATGTGACTAGGTTCAAAATGTATTATTTGTTGAAAGCTCAAGAATCATGATTGTGAAATCTTATTGAGGGTGTAGAGCAGAAACAAGCAGTCTGATTGGTTGTTCATTCAATGTGTTTCGATTATGAAGTTCAAAATCTTTGTGATGTGGCATAGGAATGTCATGAACATTTTGTCGAAAATGTGAATGTAACGAAGGCGTCTCTTGAACTCAAAGTCGATGTGATTGTTGGTGCCGTGAGGTCGCTAAAGTTTGGCCTTGACTTTCTTGCAAGTCAAGCCCTGCTCCACAAACCATGCTATATCGCTTCATGCAAGGCCACCAACAATCTTAACAAAGATCCATATACATCTTCGTCACCCCGGGATGAATGGAGAATCTCGAATTGTGAGCCTCCACCATCAGAACTTGGTGCACCTTGCCCCAATATGGAACCCAGACCCTCCCGTGCAAGGTCAATAGTATACGGCTATCATAATCGAACGAAGCCACCTGAACAACAATTTGCTCACACTTCCGGTGCTCTTCCTTCATAGCCTCAACCTATGCCTCACGAGTCCGCTCCAACAACGGAGTAACCACGGTCATCCTCAAGCATAGATCTCGGATCGGAGCCGCGACTGTCTTGCGGTTGCGTGCATCAGCCACCACATTCGCCTTCCCAGGGTGGTACAAAATCTCACAATCATAATCCTTCATCATATACAACCAACGATGCTGCCTCATGTTCAGGTTCAGATGATGCATGAAATACCTTAGGCTCTTATGGTCCATCTAACTAGTACAACAAACCCCATAGAGGTAGTTGTTGGATTAGTGTCCAAGTCTATAACTATAATTGGTATATACTTCACCTACCCGACATGGTCCATTTGGGTTGCATGGAATCATGCATTTGGATAGACTAAAATGAGAGAAATAACACTTAATGTTTATTAATATATTATAAGGTATAATTTATTAAAAAGATTATTTAATTATTATTGATCAAGAACTAATCTAGAATTAATTAAGTGATCTAAAGAAGACTAATTAAATATATGGGTTGATTGTGTAAATCATCCATACTTGTATAGTGGGCTAATGCTCCATGGATTATCAAGTTGGGCTAAAACCCATAGGATGCTCCATGGATGCTCTATGGTGTATTTGAACCCATGGATCCAAGGAAATGGAAAGCCATGACAATTAGGGTTTATCCTATTTGTAACAACTATATAAGCATCATATTCTTGTGCAAAAATCGGCCACTATGTGTGTATGTAGAGGCCAAGCCGATTTCATGAAGTGTTGATTTCTCTCTAAGTTAGTCCAAGTGCATATGATGTTGTGTGACCCATTTGAGGTGTCACATTTGGGGCACTAGGCTCTTGAGCTCCATGGAATCAAGCACCAACAAAGAGGTGTTTATTTCTACTAGTTTCTATATTACTTGTACTTCATAATATGCTAGTTAGGATAAATACCTTGGAAATTTATAGTTGCATCTATAATAGAGAAAACATAGATCCAAGGTATTTAGGGTTGCACGTACACCATAGGAGTGTTAGAATGCTCAAAACCCAACAGTGGTATCAGAGCCTAGGCTTGTTTTCTTTATACTTGATGCAAATTGCTAAAAAAAATCGATTTTCTGCCCACTGCACAGTTGACTCGCCGAGTCTATCATGGAACTCGACGTGTCCATGCCTTTCTTTAACCAACCCGCCGAGTCAGTTCATGCACTCGACGAGTTGGCAGCCCAGAGTGCAGATTTTCGGGTTTTGGTGCTGAAATTGGTCTAGAATCATTACCTTTAACTGTTTTGGACTTATAAAACCCGTTTTTTTAATGTGGTAATGATTATGTTAAACCAATTTCAATGATGTAATCAAAGTTTCAAATTTTTATATATGTTTATGTAATTCTTGAAAATTGTTGATTAGGAATATTCATGCTTATGAGTTTTTGTTAGATCATAGGAATTATGTACAAATTGTTTTGTTAGTATAATTCTTGATCTTAATGAAATTGTATGGACTCCATAATTTGTCCTCAAATTATGGATTACCAAAAGTTTTTTTGTGTTACCTCGTTTATGAGTTGATTTAGATTAATAAAAAAAATGTGTGTTGGTTATTTTCAATCCATATTAATCTAAAAGGACTTCACAAAATATGTTTTGCTAATAATCATCATGTTAGTGGGAGCATGATTATTATGTTAAGTGTTGCGAGTTAGGAATGTTAATTATATAAAACAAAAGTTTCAATTCGGGTTTGAAAGGTTGTTTTTCTATAATTAAAGGAGATGATTTTATACTTCATTCCAATTCTACAAGCTTAGATTGAGATATTAATCAACTTTCATCAAGGATATATATGAATGTTATGTTGGAATGGTTCAACATAAGGACATTCCATATATGTTGCGTTCTCAAAATTCGATTATGATTACAGCATATCTCTTTATAGTTCGAATTCTGACAGCATGGCAAATAAAAATTTTATACCATGAATCATGTCCCATATGCTTTGGATATAGGTTCGACTACATGTGCTATAATATTTATCCATTCTAAATTTTCCAAATGCTTAAGGCATTAAGAGGGAAAAAGGAATAGAACTGGATATGACTAAAATGATTAAGCAATTGTCGAGGACAATCTGAGGTTTACCGAAGATTGGTTACTCATGGACAATTGGAAGTATAGAGTAAGGACCATATTGACAAATTCTAAAGGAGGCAACACTTATTCAGAAATGATAGTCAAAATGGCAATATGGAATTTTTTCAATAGGTGGAACTTATTCTTTGAATCTGTGCAACATTAAAGAACTTAATGCAAAGAAGTATGTTCAAAGGAATGTACTTTGAATTTGAGACTTCATTTCCATGGAATTGCTTTCCATTGGAATACTTTGTAATGTCTATTGCCAAGTCTTTGTGACTTCTATGCATAGTCATTACAAGGGGATCATTGCAAATAAGTTTAGAATCTAACATATTATAGTAGATGGCAAGAGTTTGGTATTCTTACATTTGCAATAAGGATTGGAATTTTGAAACAAACATCATTGAAATATTGACAATTGATCTATTTCACAAAGAGAAGACCATATGTAAACATTGTGTGCATACTTTGAGTATGTCATAGCCATTGTTTGGACGAACATAGTATGCATGCTTGGTACATGACATGACTATTGTTTCAATTCAAGTATTAAGTTGATAAATCGATACAATGAATAATGAGTAATCAATATGGTGCTTAGATAAAAGAGTTTTTATTTACACTCCAAGTGTTGAGGCCATACAAAATTAGTATTCTTTCTGTGTTTCACTTTGCATGTTTTGACATCCAGAATAATTAGATCATTCTTCCCGAATAATTAAGTAATTCAAATCATCCCCAGACGGTCATATGTTGGAAGTAGATATGAATCAAGACTGTCATGAATCTGGCTTGTAAGATTTGTCTAATGTGCATTAGACATAGCAAGAGTTGCTACAACATTCATGAGTGCTCGTAAGTTCTGAGTATTGGATTCTACCCACGCTCATTTGAATCACTTCATGGATTTTATCACGAGTGAATCATGAGACGATAATATCTTTTATTCTTCAAACCTAGAGATATGAGTTGTTGACTATGAGTTGGTTATACATTGATTGCACGAAAACAAATTGGTAACTTGATGTTATACAACGTGCCTTTGTGTATTATTCAACAAGTAGTCAGTACAACCATATGAGTCGAAGTTTATCTATTCCTTTTACCCTTAATGGGATAAAAGCGATATTTGTGGGCCCCTCGATGATTTAGTGATGGCACCCCTAAGTGCTTCGCCAAGCCTGGACTGATTTGATTTGTTCAATTAGTCGGTCATCATAAATCGGAAATCGGGAGACAACAAATGGACAGAGAGAATGATTATAATCCATGTCTCAGTCCATATCATATCTAGAATGGAAGAATATATGATAACTTATCTAATGGACGCGTCATTGATTTGTTCAGAATTTGGCAACAACTTTTAAGAGTTACGATTGTTGATCGGGTTGTGAAGGCGTACTTGCAATAATAGTTATTAGACTTATCCAAGTGGGAAACCGTTGGATTAGTGTCTAAGTCCATAACTATAATTGGTATATACTTGACCCGACCCGGCATGGTCCATTTGGGTTGCATGGCATCATGCATTTGGATAAACTAAAATGAGAGAAATAACACGTAAGGTTTATTAATATATTATAAGTTATAATATATTAATAAGATTATTTAATTAGTATTGATCAAGAATTAATCGAGAATTAATTAAGTGATAAAAAGAAGACTAATTAAATATATGGGTTGATTGTGTAAATCATACACACTTGTATAGTGGGCTAATGCTCCATGGATTATCAAGTTGGGCTAAAACCGATAGGATGCTCCATGGTGTATTTGAACCCATGGATCCAAGGAAATGGAAAGCCATGAAAATTAGGGTTTACCCTAATTGTAACAACTATATAAGCATCATATTCTTGTGTAAAAATTGGCCACTATGTGTGTATGAAGAGGGCAAGCCAATTTCATGAAGTGATGATTTCTCTCTAAGTTATTCCAAGTGCATATGATGTTGTGTGAACCATTTGAGGTGTCACATTTGGGGCAGTAGGCTCTTGAGCTCCATGGAATCAATCACCAACAAAGAGGTATGTATTTCTACTAGTTTCTATATTACTTGTAGTTCATAATATGCGAGTTAGGATAAATACCTTGGAAATTGATATGTGCATGTATAATAGAGAAAACATAGATCCAAGGTATTTAGGGTTGAATGTACACCATAGGAGTGTTAGAATGCTCAAAACCCAATAGTAATGCCACCAAATCTTTAGGGCGAAACCCCCCCCCCCCCCCCAACTGTAAATCATGCGTCGTAAAATTCACCTCATGCGTCTTCAGCTGCCTCAAAGCGTAAGTGATCATGCCACCCCGCTACATCAACACTGCACTAAAATCGTGATTGAAGCATCACAATAGACCACAAAATCATCGAGACCCACCAGCAAGGTAGGAAGCGGTGCTCTGGCCCCCAATGAAATGTCTCCGACTTCTTGCTCAGTTGGTTCAATGGAATAGCAATCTCGTAGAAACCATGGTTGAATCTCGGATAATAACCAGTCAAACCAAGAAAACTCCAAATCTCATATGGAGACCTTAGAACCTCCCACTACATCATGGCCTCGACCTTGGATGGATCGACTAGAATACCCTTCCAAATGCTTAGGGCATTAGGAGGGAAAAAGGAATAGAACTGGATATGACTAAAATGATAAAGCAATTGTTGAGGACAATCTGAGGTTTACCAAAGATTGGTTACTCATGGACAATTGGAAGTATAGAGTAAGGACCATATTGACATATTCTAAAGGAGGCAACTCTTATTCAGAAATGATAGTCAAAATGGCAATATGGAATTGTTTTCATAGGTGGAAGTTATTCTTTGAATTTGTGCAACATCAAAGAACTTAATGCAAAGAAGGATGTTCAAAGGAATGTACTTTGAATTTGAGACTTCATTTCTATGGAATTACTTTCCATTGGAATACTCTGTAATGTCTATTGCCAAGTATTTATGACTTCTGTGCATAGTCATTACAAGAGGATCATTACATATAAGTTCAGAATCTAACATATTATAGTAGATGGCAAGAGTTTGTATTTTTACATTTACAATAAGGATTGGAATTTTGAAAAAAACATCAATGAAATATTGTCAATTGATCTATTTCACAAAAAGAAGACCATATGTAAACATAGTGTGCATACCTGGAGTATGTCATAGCCATTGTTTGGACGAACATAGTATGCATGCTTGGTGCATGACATGACTATTGTTTCAATTCAAGTATGAAGTTGATAAATCGAAACAATGAATAATAAGTAATCAATATGGTGCTTAGATCAAATGGTTTTTATTTACACTCCAAGTGTTGAGGCCATACAAGATTAGTATTCTTTATGTGTTTCATTTTGCATGTTTTGACATCCAAAATAACTAGATCATTCTTCCTGAATAATTAAGTTATTCAAATCATCCCCAGTCAGTCATATGTTGGAAGTAGATATGAATCAAGACTGTCACGAATCTGGCTTGTAAGATTTGTCTAATGTGCATTAGACATAGCAAGAGTTGCTATAACATTCATGAGTGCTCATAAGTTCTGAGTATTGGATTCAACCCACGCTCATTTGAATCACTTCATGGATTTTATCACGAGTGAATCATGAGACGATAATATCTTTTATTCTTCAAACCTAGAGATATGAGTTGTTGACTATGAGTTGGTTATACATTGATTGCACGAAAACGCATTGGTAACTCGATGTTATAAAACGTGCCTTTGTGTACTATTCAACAAGTAGTAAGTACAACCATATGAGTCGAAGTTTATCCATTCCTTTTACCCTTAATGGGATAAAAGCGATGTCTGTGGGCCCCTCGATGATTTAGTGATGGCACCCCTAAGTGCTTGGCCAAGCCTGGACTAATTTGATTTGTTCAATTAGTCAGTCATCATAAATCGGAAATCGGGAAACAACAAATGGACAGTGAGAATGATTATAATCCATGTCTCAGTCCATATGATATCTAGAATGGAGGAATATATGATAACTTATCTAATGGACGCGTCATTGATTTGTTCAGAGTTTGGCAGCAGCTTTTAAGAGCTACAATTGTTGGTCGAGTTGTGAAGGCGTACTTCCAATAATAGTTATTAGACATATCCAAGTGGGAAACTATTGGATTAGTGTCTAAGTCCATAACTATAATTGGTATATACTTGACTCGACCCGACATGGTCCATTTAGGTTGCATGGCATCATGCATTTGGATAGACTAAAATGAAAGAAATAACACTTAAGGTTTATTAATATATTATAAGTTATAATATATTAATATGATTATTTAATTAGTATTGATCAAGAATTAATTAAGTGATCAAAAGAAGACTAATTAAATATATAGGTTGTTTGTGTAAATCATCCACACTTGTATAGTGGGCTAATGCTCCATGGATTATCAAGTTGGGCTATAACCGATAGGATGCTCCATGGTGTATTTGAACCCATGGATCCAAGGAATTGGAAATCCATGACAATTCGGGCTTACCCTAATTATAACAACTATATAAGCATCATATTCTTGTGCAAAAATTGGCCACTATGTGTGTATGAAGAGGGCAAGCCTATTTCATGAAGTGATGATTTCTCTCTAAGTTATTCCAAGTGCATATGATGTTGTGTGAACCATTTGAGGTGTCACATTTGGGGCACTAGGCTCTTGAGCTCCATGGAATCAAGCACCAACAAAGAGGTATGTATTTCTACTAGTTTCTATATTACTTGTACTTCATAATATGCTAGTTAGGATAAATACCTTGGAAATTGATATGTGCATGTATAATAGAGAAAATATAGATCCAAGGTATTTAGGGTTGCATGTACACCATAGGAGTCTTAGAATGCTCAAAAGCCAACAGTAATGCCGCCAAATCTTTAGGGCGAAACCCCCCCCCCCTAAATCTAAATCATGCGTCGTACAATTTGCTTCATGCGACTTGAGTTGCCTTGAAGCATAAGTGATCATGCCACCCCGCTTCATCAACACTTCACTAAAACTCGTGATTGAAACATCAAAATAGACCACAAAATCATCGAAACCCACCAGCAAGGTAGGAAGCAGTGCTCTGGCCCCCAACGTAATGTCTCCGACTTCTTGCTCAGTCGGTTCAATGGAATAGCAATCTTGTAGAAATCATGGTTGAATCTCGGATAATAACCAGTCAAACCAAGAAAACTCCAAATCTCATATGGAGACCTTAGAACCTCCCACTACATCATGGCCTCGACCTTGGATGGATCGACTAGAATACCCTTCTGATTGACAAGGTGCCCCAGGAACTGCACCTCGCACAACCAAATCTCGCACTTGGAGAACTTTGCAAAAAGTCTCTCCATCCTCAATGTCTCAAGCACCTCCCTCAAGTGTTCCTCATGCTACTCCTATATCTTGGAATAAACCATGATATCATCAGTAAAGACTATCACAGACCGATCCAACATCGGTCTGCACACGCGGTTCATGAGATCCATGAACACGGCATGAGCATTAGTGAGCCCAAATGGCATCACCACGAACTCACAGTGGCCACGACGAGTCCAGCAAGCTGTCTTCTACATAGGAATGTCAAATAGTCCTGTGGGACCCCGTTCCCATGGGGGCCCATCCCGTTTTGGGGATTTTTTTTTTAAATTGAGTGCGGTGACAGTGGCAGGGGCAAAGTTACCCCCGTTTTAATTTTGGCGAGCGGGGCGGGGGTAGTCAATCTCGTCCCGAAACCGCCATGAGGACCCCGTTAATAAATTACACATATATTTACATATACTTGTTATACAAGCATAATAAACAATAACATGATTTTGAGCTTCCAAAAGTCATCAGAAAACATGTTTTTATGTTGTTATTATATTATTTTTAAGATGACATAACTTTTTTATTTTCAATATGTAAAATTATGCTATAACTAATTATTTGTTACCTAAAAATAGCTTCTTTAGCCAAAAAAAGGCAACCCAATATCAATCGGGTGCGGGGGAACAGGGGAGGGGCGGGGGTAATAAACGGAATTCGGGGGCGGGGGCGAGGGTAGGAAGGCAGAACATTTCGGGGGCAGGGACGGGGGAAAGGGGAAATTTTGGGGGAGGGGGTCGGGGATGCAATCCCTCCCGTTTGCCCCCATTGACATTCTTACTTCTGCACATCCTTGTCCTTAACTCGCATCAGATGATAACCCGATCGCAAATCGATCTTGGAGAAACAAGATGCATCCTAAAGTTGGCTGAAAAGATCATCAATCCTCGTGACGGGATAACGGTTCTTCACCATTAACTTATTCAACTCCCAGTAGTTGATACACATCCAATGGGATTCGTCTGTCTTTTTACGAATAAAATCAGGGCTCCACAAGGCGAACTACTCAGCCTGATAAGTCCTTTGTCAATCAACTCCTCCAGTTGTGTAGATCAGTGCTCCATTAGGGATCAACCAGTCCGTGCCCATGATGACCTTTTTTCTACATATAGGAATGTGTAGCATATCAATCAGATACAAGTCACCGAACAACTGAAGAGAACAATCCCAATGAACCCTCATAACCCTAACTATTCTATCATCATCAATCTCCACATCAAGAGGACGATCTAGCTTCATTGGAGCTCCAACAAGTCTCTTGTTAAGCGCAAGAGATACAAAAGATCGGGTAGCCCCCAAATCAAATAATACCAAGGCAGAGATACCGTTCACGAGGAACGATCCTAAAATAAAACAAATAAACATAAGAAACAGTTTAATATAGATAAAGAGATAAGGAGAAGATACATAACTGTCACAGCATCGGGAGTTGCACGTGCCTCCTCCGTCGTTAGCTGGTAAACCCTGCTCTTTGCCGCTAGCGCATCTGCCCAACCCTGATGGCCATCAGTAATCCTCAATGTCGTAGGAATGAGTGCTAACACCGGTCCTATCACAACTAAACTCGGACAATGGGCCTTCTTGTGGCCTCTCCGATTGTGTTGAAAGCAAATTAGATCTGATACTAGAGTGATGGGGTGGTAGCAGTATAATATCTGCTGATATGACCAGTCCGACCGCACTTGAAGTAGCCAGAACCCACCCCTTTGCATGTGCCCTTGTGCGTCTTACTGCACTCTGCACAATGGCTACAGCCATGCTGGCCTCTCGGTCTATAATAATACACATTGGGCCTCTTACCTAAATCCTCAACACTCGCAGCAAAATCTAGCTTCCTCTTCCTCTCCATCTCTAAGTCAATCTCCCACTCCCTAGCCCTCGTTATCATGTCTTCCAACCTCTTGCAACTGGATCGGCAAACAAACTGTCGAATATCACTTCTATGCATCTCATGCTACCGAGCCATCTTCATCTCTTCGTCCTCCACATACTATGGAACCAGAAGTGTCCTCTCCCTGAATATAGCGGTGATCCCAATTACTGTCTTAGTAGTCTAACGGATATCCTGGAACTCTCATGCCAGTTCTTGCACCTCAAGCAGTGGTGCACACTCGGGTCGAAACCTAGTCGATAAATCACTCCATGTCATCGAATCAATATCCAAATCATCTCCTATAGCATTCCCTACCTCCTCCCACCAATCACGTGGCCAGTCCTTCAGGAGGCAGGATGCTAGTTTGACATTGTCCCCCTCGGGACAACGGCTAATACGGAAGGCTTTGGAAACATCTACCAACCACCTGCTGCTTGCAATGGGGTCCCTCACCTTGTGATATCTGGCGCTGCACATGCCCGAAACTCCCTAAAGTTCAGATAGCGCTTCCCAATCAAAGCCAAATCTCAGCACGAAAGGCCCTTAATCCCTCATCAATAATCTCCAGAATACCCTCCTTGACCGTGCCAAATATCACATGAGTCTGATCAAGGATACTACACATAAGGCTCCAGATCCTGAGCTCCAACCCTCCCCAACACCGAAACTGCTCCCTAGCCTGCCTCGCAATACCACCATACTGAAAATAGACCATAAAACTATCATAAAATCATCAATGTGAATATCAAGGAAATCAAAACTACACAAGCTCCCTACTTCAAATCAACCCTCCTTGAATCGAGTACAAATCCTCTACTTTGAGTAGTACGGGAACATAATACCTTCCACATCTATCTGTACATTCCAAGAAGTGCCTTTACTCAGCCAAGTTACTTCATATCCAACAATCTCTTCACACATAAGGCTCCCAACACTAAATCTCATCCTAGGTTTTCCTAAGACAAACTCCACAACACTCTCACTAACCTCCTCTATCTAGCTTACAAATACTACTACATATTGCAGAAACTAGATAATTCTTCGAATGAAAGGTCTCTCACTACAACAATTGGACTTAAACAAGAGTTGCGCAATAGAGCTAAACCTAACCTTCTAGAACTATTTACTTTTCATAATATGTAACTTAGCATATTCACTTACTAGCTAGTTGAAATTAGGAAGAACTCCTTTATGTCAAAAGAAGCCGAAAGACGGACTTAATGAATGCATGCAGCCCTTAAGAGCATAAAGTTGGCACCTTTATGCCAAAAGATCTCATGAAGATCATAGATCTGAAAGAATAAACACGTGGGACACTCTACTTCCCCAATAACCACGCAACCATACCTAGAACCATACAATCTAACCCAACAAGAGATCTAAGCAATTATTAAGCAATGTTAGAACTTAATACCTCAAAAGCATGGCAAATGAGCTAGTGATTCTAGATCCAAGACACTATATTCAAGCCAAGTAACTCCCAATTCCTTAGCTCATTCAACAAGCACCAAAAATGAATACTCAAGGTTCTCCCCGAGCTCACACACTCAATAATGGAAGGAAATGCTCGATTTTAGTGTTTCGGCATAGAAGAGGCTGGTAAGGAGGTCAATCAAGGGACTTAAGGTCTTTAAATAAGGTACAACACCCTAAAAATTAGGGTTTCCTTCCCAGCTGCCAACTCATCGATTTGAGACACCTCAACTCACCGAGTTGACTCATTAAACTTTGCGGCCAAAAATAACTCGACACACCAACTTGAGGCATACAACTCGCCGAGTTTTCCAAGACTGTATGCATAATTGGAAAAATAATTTAAACTGTAATCCAAGCGCTATATATATATATATATATATATATATATATATATATATATATATATATATATATATATATATATATATATATATATATATATATATATCAGTGCTGTAAAAATCGGTCTAGGCGGCCGATTACTCGGAGATTAATCGCTAGGCGGTCTTCAACCGAACATGAATCAGACTAATCGGTCGGCTTAATCGGTTTTGGTCAAAGGGGGTCAAATTCAGAGCTAGGCGGTCCTAATCAGTCCTAGGCAACCTAATCAGCCAAATTTTAAAATTTTTAAATATTAAACCAAAATTTTCAAAATTTCAAAAGTTCTTAGTATTCCAATGTTCAACTAATATATAAAAAAAATACAATTTAAAGTTTTTCTCAAAAATTTTCAAAATTTCTATGTTTTCAAATATACAAATACCCAAATTTACTTCTTTTCGTAAGATATATTAAAATTTGAATAAATTTTCTTATTAATTGGATGATAAATTGTTGTCCTTGTTAAACTTATTATTAATCTTCTATTCTTTTTTATTTATTTTCTTACAATTAAAGTTAGATTTATAATTTTTTTTAATAATTTTCTTAATAATTAATGGTTTCCGATTAATTCCCCGATTAATCACCGCCTAGCCGATTAATCCCTAGACCCCAGTCTGACTAGCTAACGTCTATTGTTTTCTAAAACCTTGATATATATATATATATATATATATATATATATATATATATATATAATGGTAAGGCGTAGATATGTAGTGATAATTAGGGAAAATAATTTCATGAGACAAATTTTAAAGAAAGAAAAGATAAAACAATAATCGTGCCTAAGATTCAATTAACACATGTTAGTGAGCCGGATTAAATTCGGGTATCCTTGAACCTAATATCGATGATGTTGCGAGAGCCAGTAAGATATGTACAAATCTATATGAGGCTAACACCCACATCTGCAATTGCTAGCTACAATCCCAGAAGGAAAAACTTATTAAGTATAAAAATAATATCATTTGACGTCCGATAAAGCGTCTTGCAAAACATATATAAGTCGATAGTGTCGATTATAAGGAATCATGGTAATTCTGTTTAGGAAAAATCATAACTTAAACTGCCTAGAGGGACACCTTCAAGTAGTTGTATGATTCATTAAAAAGGATACGATAATAATTATAAACGTTAGGTTAAGTAAGTATATCTTAAAAGAAAGAAAGATCTTAATGAAAAAAAGTTAGAATAGATACTACATCCTAAGGATAAGTTCAGGAAACGAAAATCATATTTTTCAAAAACATCGAATCTGAAACCTAGGAAAAAAGGAACTTATGAAAGAATAGCATATTAATAAACAAAGATGCTAAAAGTTTCCCAAGAATTTTATCAAAATTCATAAACCTGTGAACCCACCAATATCACGCTGACGTTTTGAAAATCATATATGTTCCTAGGATAAAGAGAAGTTCAACGCAAGGAAGGAATAGTTGCACGAATATATATAGGTTTTAATTTAGTCAATGTAATTGATATTATTAATATAAGATAATCTATGTTCTGAGAATTGTACCGTAGGTCAACCCGGGTGTGACATCCACTCGGCCCAACTTCCACACCTCTAAGAGCTCCTGTGACTGCACCAAGTGTATGAAATGGATATAATGTTACCGGCCACCCTTAAAGGATTTACTAAGATGTTTTTGAAAACCTTGGCATTCCTTATCAACCAAATATTCTAGAGAATAATCAATAAGATGGTGCTCGTGATCTTCTTTTTCTATTATCACCCGCATTCGCTAAGTCGAAGAACTCTAAGATGTTTGCGAAGTTTCTAGCAGGTACTTCACACCAGTTAAAGATCCATTGATGGATGGGTTGGATGAAATCGCATTGAAGCAGCAGGTGATCGGTTGTTTTTGACTTTTATTACATAATGATCACAACTGATTAACATTTCGATCTCCTCTATCAGGCAATAAGGCAGCCACCGATTTACAGTCCAGCGAAGCACTCAAAACAAAACACCTGACCTTCAACTGGACCATCTTTGACAAGCATACACCCCAAACTTTATAAGAAGTAGTCATGGAATCAATAAGGCACCTCATGAAGCTTACCTTGAATTCTCCATTTGTTGCCATATTGCAACCAAAACCATATACTGATGGAGCTTTGGAAGTATCCAATACACTAATGCCCTTATACAACTCTCATAATTCCTGCGATTCAGATGAAGTACATGGTGTGTGGTTCTATCGACATGAGAAACCACTAATATACAAACGATCTGTAAGGAGACAAAGTTTAGTGGATTCAAGCCTGTTCAAATGAGGAATTTTTTGTTGAAATGGAGTTGAGCCACACCAAACGTCTTTCCAGAACAATATCTTCACATTGGAACGAGCTGAAAAATCTGTTGTCTATCAACTCCAAGTTTCCCCTGGGCTATAACAACCTTATGAATATTGCACCACAATCCGTTTGAGGTCTTTCTAGCGATATATGTTGCAGGTTTTGTATTAGATTATGTGTGCAAATGATGACACTTTTCCAAAGACTGACCTTTTTATTAATAAATCACCACTACCACATATCAATAACGCAAAATTTTGTGATTTTAGGGTCGATTAGCCGAAACTTCCATCGGCAATTGAAATAGTGATTTTTAATCAAGGTGCCTAATGTATCTTTTTTTTTTTCCAATTCGCATCCTTCCAAGAGAAAATTATTACGGCTGATCTTATGTAGAGAATCAATTACACCTAAGGAGATTTGAAAATTGACATATAATACGTGGGTGTTTGACATTCCTTGAATAAACTGATTCTCTTCATAGAAAACTGAATAAAACGTGATCTATTATGTAGCAGAAAAAATGTATCTCTCCTTGGTAGGTAGAGGGAAATAACAAACAGATAAACTACACGCCTAATTAATTAAGATTTGTTAAATATCGTATTTCATTCATCGACCAAATGATTAATTAATTGTTATGATAGAAGAAGCAAATCAAATCCCTGTGGAATTATTACAACTCACATTTAAGCTAGAATACCGTTGTTAAATTAGTTATAATATTTTTCATTCTTATGTATTATACCTTTATACCTTGTGTACCCGAACAACAAACAAGTTGACTTTTTTTATACATTTCTTTTGGGAAAGTTCATTCATCTTAAATGAGCGACATATTATAAACTACTAGGATAAATTGGACGAAATACTGGCCTCGATTTCTTTAAAATTTTGGTCATTTTTATTATTTCCGTTCAAACATATATTTTGGTTCTAGGATGAGATGAAATCAAAGGGCACCTCAAAGACATCGGCATATAATGAACAAAAATCGACTAATTTAAAGAAGAAATTGTTATACTCTAGGTTTTAAATAACATTATACCTGATTTGACGGTTATAACATCCCAAAAATTACGAGTTAAAAATTTTATTTTTAATTCGATCAAAACACTAGTTATCTTTTAGCTAAACATCTATTATAGTTTTTTTTTCTAATTATTCAAAAGTATTTCATAAGAAAAACAAAAAAAACAATTATCAAAGTACACTCCCAAAATCATCATAAGGCGGAAACATGGATGGATACGTTGCGATCAGCCGGACCCTTCATTTTCTAACCGTAAGTACCTGAAAACATACCATTAAACCGTAACCACAAAACATATTGAGTTCCCCAAAATACCAGATACCAAATATACAACTGGGCCTAGCCTTACGGTATATTCCGACCCAATAAGCAAGTATGGGCCCCACCCCGGGGCCTCGCCGAGGGGTTTATTTCAACCCGATCGTATGATTGTGTGTCCCGCCCTGGGGTATATTTCACCCTGAACATGCCATAATAAGCCCCGCCCTAGGTTATCTTTCAACCCGACATGCCATATTGTGCCTCGCCCTGAGGTATATTTCAACTCAATCATACAAACACAAATATATATATATATATATATATATATATATATATATATATATCACAACAACTATCATTCTACATAACTGAATATTGGGCCGGCATTGGTACCTTCGATCCATGGATACAAGGAGGATACTCACCTCACCGACAAAATCCACAGCTAACAGCTCACACAACCAACAAACAACTAAAATACACCTCCTAACTAACCATACAAGGTAAACCCTTAGTCCACCTTCTAAAGCAAGCAAATCATCAAAAGTGAACACTCAAAGTCAATGGTCAAAGTCAACAGTGAACGGTTAACATTTCCATCCGTTGACACTCATGTTGTGACCAGTCCTTAGTCACGTCTTGAGAACGCACTCAACCAGATTCCAACTCAACTCGATTCAACTCGGTCAACTCGGTCCCGGATGACCCACTTAGCAAACCTCACGACGTGAACCTTCCTTGGTCATGTATTGAGGTCAGTCCATCGAAATAATCACGTAAAAACTACTCTCACGTAGTGACAATCCCTGTGTCACGTCGTGAGCCACGTGTAATGCTAAATCCTAATGCCTTAAGTCCTTAATCCAATAAGTCATCCATTCCAACTTTCTAAAGGGCTTTCATACATCAAAAACAACATAAAAATCTTTTCATTATGGACATTCATGTCCAATGCATGTCTTGAACTTGATTATGTCAAAAATGGTGAAAATGAGTTCCAAATCTCATTCATGGGACCAAAACTCAACAAAACCATAGATCTAGCACACCAAACCTCAAAGGGACCTCATGGATCCATAAAGTTTCCAACTTTATGGAATCAAACCAATCAAACCACCTCCAACATGAAGAAAACTACATAAAAGTCTAGATCTTAGAAGAATAAAACATATAGGTTGGAACTTGAGGACTTACCATGGACCAAGGTATGATCTTTAAGGTGGTGAGGGAACTTGCTTGCTGGATCAAAGCACAAAGAACATCTTCTTCTTCTTTAAAGCACAAAAATATTTATAAATGGATGAAAGAGTAGAGGGGAGGATCAAAATGGTGAAAGGGGGGGGGGTTAGGGTTTCTCTCAAGATGATCTAGAGATGAAGGAGGCTCATAAAATGCTCCAAAACACGGAACCAACCTTTATATATGTTTAAAACCCTAAAAACTCGAGGGCTTGGGTTGCACGGTTTTCATGTCGTGATCCCTTGATGCTCACGTCGTGAGCATAGTTTAAATCAATATTTCCATTTAATCGCTTCTCACGTCACGAGCTCCAACTGCTCATGTCGTGGGATCAGTTATTCCCCCAAATCCTCTCCAACTTCAAACAGCCATAAGTTCTTCATTTCAACTCGAATTTTGACGATCTTTATATCCATAGAAAGGTAATGAAAAGCTCTACACTTCTATCAACTTCCATTTACATAAAACTTTCTAAACTAAAATCCAAAATTCATAAAAGGCTCAAACCGCCACTTAAATATATACCCTTGGTCTCCAAACCACAAACCGAACTCCTAGATCATCTAAACAACATTACCCACACTCAAAGGGAAGTGAATCTCCTTCCCAAAGGACCTAATCCTTATGATAATCGGTCCTCGGGTTACGGCATCGAATTATGAAATGATCCGGAACAGAGCGTTACAACTCTCCCCCACTTAAAATAGATTTTTTGTCCTCGAAATCTTCCTTACTACGTCCTCCACTGCTACACCATTCTGCCCAAACTTCTTGAATTTTGATTAAGAATGAAGATTTATCCCATACAAATGGCTGCCTCCTAAATCTGCCATCTAAGCCCCGCGTTGGCCAAAAATTTGCTTATATGTTCGAAATAATGAACATTAACACTCTTCCCTCAGCTCAAAAGAAGGAAGTCCAACAACCCTACCTAAAACCTGAAACAACTACATTACTCTTGTTAACTTGAAGACCTTAACACAACGATAACCACCCAAAACAGTAACTTCCCGAAAATATACCGAAGATTACTCCATAGCACTATTGATCATTCATTCATCGTACTCATCCCTTGTCCTTGACTACAAATACCTTTCTATAATGTAGAAAGAAAGCTCAAAATATACTGATAACCTTACAATACTTCCATCCTATCTGCCGACCCAGTGAATGTTACAGCCACCCCACAGTTGTACGACATGACTATCCCACCATGATCTTACCACACCTCTACCATATCAACAACAATCATTCTGAGTCGAACCCGCATCTGACTGAATCCTAATCAGGTGTTCGAGTCATGCTTCGAACCCCAAATCCTTCATCAAACAAGAATAGGCAGCAAGGCTCTAACACAACCCTCAATCTGGATTGATCTACATGCATGTTATGGATCACAAAGAAAGTGACAACCAGCTGTTGGAAAGTTTCTTGAAGTACCATCTTAGAAAACTTTAATCCAGATATCCACTTGAGTCATCTTCCTTCCTGACTAAGATGTGAAACTCACCCTAGTTTCACACCTAATTCAGCTCCTGGAATTCTAAACAATTCTCCCCTACTTGGATTCATCAAAGCTCTCCCAGCCCACTAAATTAGATGGATTCCCAACCCATGTTACCTCTTATAACTCAAACCGTCAAAGACCTGGGCTTACCAATACTAGCGTTCCATTGGTAGCCAATCTCGATGATCGCACAAACTCTTAAAATTTAGATGAATACTTCTCGAAACTTCAACGAATCCGACAACCCCACTCACTTCCTATGATACTGCACCACCTCCTTAAGTCGTTTATGTCGGTGACAAAGACCATAACCCTTGCTCTGAACTGGTAAATCTTCATTCCAACTTCCCATCCTTAAAAGGATCTATAAATTCTAACCATCTTCAACCCTTGTGATTATAAAATTCCCCTACCACTTCCAATGACCAAAAAAACTCATGCGACTGCCATCACCATCTCCTTGCTATTGTTCCTTCCGTAGCAACGGTAGTGATTAGACCCAAAGTCCTTCCATAGAGGATGGTCGATGCTATCGGAATCAATGCTAACACGACAAAACTCTAACTTCATTGAGAACTAGAAAGATAATCCGACCACAGAACTTCCAAATGATACCCCTGAATTGACCCAATCAGAGATCTGGAACAACAACCGAACAACTTGAGTACCACTCAGCAAGATACGACCCATTAATAACTCTTGGCATGCAAAATGGCATATAACAATTCCTAATGATATAACCCAAGAAATAACAAGGAACTAAACAAAATATAATGCTTACCCATACCAAAACAAGATTCCAAAGCAATATAAATATGGATAATATTCAAAAAGAAAGCAAAGATTACGTACCCGCAATAGCACCTGATGAAACCCTGGCCTCCGCTACTGATACTGCAATACTCAGCTCCTCGCTGCTGGGGCTCCTTTCCTACCGTCACAAATGTTAGTGATCCTCAATGTAACTGGAGCAGGTGCACTTACTTTACCCATGAACATCAGACAATCGGCCTTCTTGTGGTCTACTTGGTTGTAGTGAAAACACATCGGATCCAACCCACAGGGGAAATCCCTACTAAAATGACCCATATGTCCACAACTAAAACATCCTCGGCCTGTATCCCGACATCCTCCGTCATGGGTCCTCCTACACTTGGCACAATGGCCCTGGCCCTGATGGCCTCCCAAACGTGAATCCAGAGTCCTAGGCCTCTTTACCTACCCCATTGAAATCTGAATCTGCTATGGCTTCCTATTTCGGAGGTGCTCCAAATAAATCTCATGCTCTCGAACTCTAGAAATCATATCATGCGGGGTCTCGCACCCTGGAAAAACTCACAAAATCCATGATGTCATCCCACCGCATGTCATGATACCTTACCTTCTTTATCTCCTCGTATGTTAGGTAGTCCTTTGCCAACTATTGCACCTCCAGTTGGTGAAAACTCGGCCATAAAACGGGTCACAACTCATCCCAAGTCATCGTATCTAGGGCTTCACCTCCCAAAGCAAAGTCTACATCCTCCCACTAATTCTCAGGCTTTGTCTTTCAGAAAATTGGAGGCAAATCTGACCTTCGACCCCTCGGGTTAGAAAATCTTTTGGAAGGCATTATCCATATCCGTTAAGCATCTCTTACTGGCACTGGAGTCCTTCTCCCCAGAGAAATCGGGAGCTTCACATGCACGAAAATCACGGAAAGAAAGAGTGTGAGCTCCAATAGTAGCCATAACCACGGTACGAAACGCACCCGGACACTCATCCAGAATCCCCTCATTGACCGTACCGAATATCACATGAGTCTGTTCCAAAATACCACGGGTAATCTCCGACGAGATCAACTCCCACATCCGCTCATCAATCGGTTCGGTACCTGCAGTTGATCTAGAATCCGAACTCGAACCTACTTCCTGAGTGCTCATCATCATACCGAAAAACAACATGAACATGATCAGGACATACCCAATAATACTCATCCATAGGCTTCCTAGATTCTCCGAAACTCTCCCCAATTCGAGTATGGATCCCGTGCTTTCAGTAGTACGGGCCTAATACTACCTTCCACTCCTGTCCATACTTTCCTCAATAATCATCCTGAATCCTCTAAGTCACCTTCTCAAACTGATACACCAAGTAATTGGTAAATAGCGCAACTAAACCCAACGAAGCACTTCCTAGGCTTTCCTAGGTTTCCGACCTCACCCTGCCATCAACTGCTAAAAAACTCCCCATAATGTCAATTAACCACCTCATGAATACAATCACATGCAACAAATCTTAGATAATCCTTTGTGTAAAAGAGTCATCCTTACAATGGTTAGACTCAAACGAGAGCTACACAATAGGGTCAAATCCATCACTCTAAGATTATTCAACCTTTGTCACATGTGACTTAACATATTCACATAGTAGCTAACTCACATCACTTAAGAGTTCCACAAAGCACGAAGCAAACAACATTTGTGCAGTAGCACTCCATTCCATATAATAACCAAAGAACATTGAAACTCACATACTACAAATCATGTTAGGAACTTCCACTCTCATTGTCGGTTTCCTTATGCATTGAAATTATACACAATATAGGATCAAATAGACCGTCAAATCAAAGACTCTACCTTTGGACCACAATCAAATGAGTAACAGGAAATAAGGCCAAATCAATCGTTCTAAGGCTATATGATCCTAACCGTATATAAATTTTAAAGCATATACTTAGCAATTACTGATACCAATACATATTCTCATTCTAGCATAGCATGCAGTTCTTCCTAGGCTATAAGGCCTCACATACCAGGCCAATCTATCATATAATTCCTGAAAGTATCCCTAGCCTTATCCTAGCATGAAATTCTCATAACATATAATCATAAAAAACATGTGGTGGTGGTGGTTGTGGTGAACCATGAAATGAGTAACGGATCCCGAAGGTAATTCGTAGGTAAGAAAAAATTGTGTCATGTCATAAATAGTCATCTTGATTCACATATAATAATAATAATAATAATAATAATAATCATAATAATAATAATAAAGAAGTGTATAAATTTAATAAGAGACCAAATATGTATGGATGTGGCATTCCCAACCTATTGGTAACTCTTTTGGTCAATTATGTTTGTGGAGTGAGTTCGAATCTACCCACAACATTTTTTTTGTCCATCATCCTGACGAAATTAGTTTTTGTGTCGATCCCCACGAAAAATTCGAATCTCCCTCCAATATACCTCACGAAAATTTTTAATCTCCCCCCACGAAAGCCCTATTTAACATTCTAAAATCCTTTTTTTTCTTATGGCTAAAGTCGACGAAGAGAACACCCATCTTCTGGCGCGCGCCTCCAACATTGATCCTAGAGACCTTCCACAACCTCCAACGCTCCATTCGTCACCATCTCCGTCATTCCAATCTTCGACTATCGCACACAAAGGTAAGCTTAAAATATGAAATCATTTTTTATGGCTGGAGTCGACGACGACTCTCAAACACTATGTCCTAATAGTTTAACTCGCTCAATAGAAATCGTGCATCTACTCCACATTGCAGCACACCCCTGGCCTCCCATCTTCGACACTCCCGTTTGTCACCATCTCTGGTTGTCTTTGATGATGTTAATAGCAATTTCGGGGTTGTGGAGACTGGGAAAACACGAAGTAACAACACAATCATTTTGTGGACACAAGATGTGAAGGTAATTTCTACGAGTATTATTTGTTTCCCAATTTGCACAAATAGAAACTGTATCAATAAGTATTGCTTGTTTCCCAATGTGCATAAATATTTAACAGACTATGATATAGTTCTCTCTTGTATTTGTTGCTTCAGGTTTTAGAAGTTACACACCATTTAATTGATTACTCTTATATGCACTAACTGTTGATGATGGCCAACCATCTTACGAAAAATGATGTTGCTGGTCATAAACTTGCTACTCATTCTAGCATGTTTAATTCACATCATGTAATCTAAATTTCAGAACAAAATTGTAGTTTTTTGTGAAACTTTATATATAAGCTAGATAAATTGTGGCGAAACAATGTTTCACCATGCAGGCTGTAGAAGCATGAAGAAGCAGGGCCAGCGAGCAGAAGCTTGCGGTTTCTAAGAATTATCATATCCTAACAACAATAGATGAGATACATACAGCTCAAAAAAGAGCACAGATTTTTGTAGGGCAAGATATTATGGTGGATAAAACAAAAGAAAAAAGAAACACACTCGACTCTTTTATCTATGACACTCTTAGCAAGGTAAATCTTTACACTTGATTTAGTAATTCATTATAGTTATTTGTGTTGTTTAAGTTTTGATTATATATATTGCTTACAATGTGATAGAATATTTGTACTTTAGCTTTTTAGTTCCTATCGGAACATTGCAACAAATTCAGAGGTAGAGATCATCTCTAAAAGTCTGCAAAAAACCGAAGATCGGCTATATGAAGATGGTGATGATGAATGTACACAAGTTTATATTGGAAAACTTGAGCATCTTGAATGGTTTTAAAAGTATATGAAAATTTTAAACTAATATTTTCCTTTCGAAATAGCTTGCTAACATCTAATTATGTATTATTGTGTAGTTTTTAGACCCCATTGAAAATAGATACATGGATGAAATGGTTAGAAAATAAGCAACAACAGCTCTGCAAACTTGTATACAAAAAGTCTATTTTGTTGCATTATTATTTCCTATAGTATATGTTGGAAATTTAGTAAAATTATTTATATTTTCTACTAACTTTGGACATATATAAATATATAAATATGTTGTATATATAACAAAATCTAAGTGGGTTTGTGTTCTCCTCCATGAGGGCTTCGAAAGGATATATTATATGTCCAAAATAGAGTATAAGTGAATGAGATACCGATACTCAAAGATGGGTATTTGAGAATAAGTTTAGCAAAAGAGAGGAATGTGGGAATGAGTCCCACATTGTTAGAGAGACCAAACTCAACAAGGTTTTTAAGCTTCATTGCATGGAAGGCTTACAAGCTTGTGTTTATGGTTATGCTACAATTCTACCCGCGCGCAGGGGGGGTGCAAATCTTGGTTCCGTAGACCAAAAACATCGAACTTGTGCATGGGCGCGACCTGCGGACACGAATGCAGCTCCGAAAACTCGGGCGAGCGCTACCCTCGTTTTTTGCTAAACTTGACAGTTTTGGTCCCTATTTTTGAATTTTGTAACGGATGCATTAATTGCGTAATTAATGACATTTATTGCCATTAAACGCTCAATCAATTTGTGATTTCTTTCCGTTTCATAATTCGACTATAAAAGAAGACCATTGCCTTCTCATTCAGGCACACGAATGAATTTACTACTCTTCTTCTTCCTTCTCTGCATTTCTGCTTCCGGCGATTCTTTCAGGCAAGTGGTTATCTCCGGCAGTTGTACCCTGGGAACAGACGGCGAATCTGTTTAAGGGAATTGAGTCCAACTCGAGCCTCAGCCACATCGTTTGCATCTAATCTTTCTTTACAGGAACCTCTCAAGGACGAAAATCGAAGACGTTTTACTAACAGTCTTAAACAGATTTTATTCTTTCTTCTAAAAATTTTCGATTTTCTGTTCTTTTATTCTAAAATCGAGTTTCTATCGATTTTTTTTTCCTGTAATAATATATTTGATTGTCGTTGCGATTCTTTTAGTATGTCTGCAACTCCCGTTGGTACTGGAACTCCTGCTGTTCGTGCTACCCCTGCTGTGAACCCAAATGCACCGGTTCCAAACATCATGGCTAACCATGCTGAAAGACCTAAAAAATTTTCTGGTCTGAACTTCAAGAGGTGGCAACAGAAGATGCTGTTCTACTTGACCACCTTGAACCTAGATCGGTTCCTAACAGAAACTACTCCTGTAATTGCTGAGGGGCAGGCTGATGCTCAATCTGTGACTGCTGTGGATGCATGGAAGCATTCAGAATTTTTGTGCCGCAACTATGTGTTGAATGGGCTAACAGATGCACTTTACAATGTTTATTGTAAAGTTGCAACTATGGGAGTTGTTGGAAAGGAAGGATAAGATAGAAGATGCTGGAACTAAGAAGCATGTTGTTGCTAAGTTCTTGGAATACAAAATGGTTGACTCAAAATCTGTTATGAGTCAAGTCCAAGACCTTCAGGTCATCATACATGATAACAATGCAGAAGGGATGAATCTTAATGAATCATTCCAAGTTGCATCAATGGTTGAAAAGCTTCCTCCTAGTTGGATAGACTTCAAAAATTACCTTAAGCATAAGCTAAAGGAGATGTCTGTGGAGGAACTGGTGGTGCGTCTTCGCATTGAAGAAGACAATAGAATGGCCTTGAAGAAAGGCAGTGAAGTTGAATCTTCTAAGGTTCATATGGTGGAAGCTGGTCAAACTTCCAAAAGCAAAGGCAAGGGACCTCACAAAGGGAAAGCAAAGGGCAAAAATCTAGGCCCAAAGGCAGGAACTTTCAAGAAGAAGTTCAAGTGCTACAATTGTGGCCAACCGGGTCACAAGGCTTCGGAGTGCCCTCAACCTAAGAGGGAAAACCGTCAAGCAAACATGGTGAATGATAACATGGAGTTGGTGGCCATGATAACTGATCTCACGGCTGTGGTTTCTGAAGTGAATCTTATGAACACAAATTCAAAGGAGTGGTGGATTGACACGGGAGCTACTCGTTATGTGTGTCATGACAAAAGTGTTTTCAACACTTACAAAGAAGTTGAAGATGGTGAAAAGCTCTACATGGGAAATGCTGCTACCGCGGATATCAAATGTGTTGGTGATGTCATTCTAAAAATGACTTCGGGGAAAGAAGTGAAGCTTAGGGATGTCTTGTATGTTCCTGAACTTCGTAAGAATCTAGTGTCGGGTGGTTTTTTGAACCAATTTGGTTTTAAGCTAGTGTTTGAGTCGGACAAGTTTGTTTTGTCCAAAAATGGTATGTTTGTGGGAAAAGGATATGCCTTGAATGGCATGTTCAAATTGAATGTAATGGTGACAAACAAAATGAATAATGAAAGTTCTAGTTCTGCTTATTTGCTTGAGTGTTCAAATGTTTGGCATGGTCGCTTAGGACATGTAAATTACAACTCAATTAAGCGATTAATTAAACAAGAATACATACCAAAACTTAATATTGACTCAAATCACAGATGCCCCACATGTGTTGAAGCTAAACAAACTAGATTGTCTTTCCAAACAATAAAAAGAAACACCGAACCTCTTGATTTAATTCACACTGATGTGTGTGATCTAAAGTCAATTCTACTCAAGGTGGGAACAAATACTTCATTACATTCATCGATGATAGCACGAAATATTGCTACATATATTTACTTAAGAGTAAAGATGAAGCAATAGACAAGTTTGTCTTGTACAAAAATGAAGTTGAGAATCAACTCAACAAGAGAATTAAAGTGGTTAGAAGTGATAGGGGTGGGGAATATGTTTCTCCCTATGCTGATTTTTGTGCTAAAAATGGAATTCGTGATGAATTCACATCACCCTATTCACCTCAATCCAATGGAATTGCTGAAAGAAAGAACCGTACCTTGAAAGAAATGGTCAATGCCATGATAATTAGTTCAGGTGTAAACCAGTCAATGTGGGGGGAAGCTATTTTGTCAGCTAACTATCTTTTAAATAAGATACCTCACAAAGAAAAGAATGAAACACCGTATGAACTTTGGATGGGTAGAAAGCCATCGTATAAGTACTTATGAGTATGGGGGTGCCTAGCTAAAGTGGTAGTGCCACCACCTAAGGTACAAAAGTTAGGGCCTAAAACAGTGGATTGTGTATTCATTGGGTATGCACAAAGTAGTAGTGCTTATCGGTTCCTTGTGCATGATTCTAAGAATCCTGAAATACACAAGAATACTATAATGGAATCAAGGAATGCTTCATTCTTTGAAGATGTGTTTCCTTGTTTGAAAAAGGAAGTTGAAAGCCCATCTTTACCAAATAACGAAGCTGTTCGAGAGGAAGAACACGCTCAATCCGAGGAGGAAGAGATAGAACCCAGAAGAAGTAAGAGGGCTAGAGTTGAAAAATCATATGCTGATGATTTTTTCACCTATGTGGTGGAAAGTGAACCTAAAACCTACCAAGAAGCGGTAACTTCTTCTGAGGGACCTCAATGGAAAGAAGCCATAAAAAAATGAGGTAGAATCTATCTTACAAAATCATACATGGGAACTAGTATATCTACCTCCAGGTAGCAAGCCACTAGGTTACCGTTGGATCTTTAAGAGAAAGATGAAAGCTGATGGCAGTATTGATAAATACAAGGCAAGACTAGTAATCAAAGGTTATAGACAAAAGGAAGGTCTAGACTACTTTGATACCTATTCGCCGGTAACACGGATAACATCCATTAGATTAGTTCTTGCCATTGCAGCTATCAGGAACTTGCAAGTTCATCAAATGGATGTGAAAACAGCTTTCCTAAATGGGGAGTTGGAAGAAGAAATTTATATGGAGCAACCTGAAGGATTCATTGCCTCAGGACAAGAGAAAAAGGTTTGTAAACTTGTTAAGTCTCTATATGGATTAAAACAAGCTCCTAAACAATGGCATCAAAAGTTTGATCAAGTCATGATGGAAAGTGGCTTTAGAATCAATGAGTGTGATAAGTGTATCTATGTGAAAAACACCACTCATGGATATGTCATATTGTGTTTGTATGTTGATGATATGCTTATCATTGGTAGTGATGACAAGATGATAAGATCCACGAAGGATATGTTGAAATCTAGGTTCGACATGAAAGATATGGGTTTAGCAGATGTGATTCTTGGAGTGAAGATCACAAGAACCCAAAGTGGTTTGATTTTGAGTCAAACACACTATGTGGATAAAATTCTTGAAAAATTTGCTAAGGAAGATACTAGCATAGCTAGAACTCCAATTGACACTAGTCAACATCTATGTAAAAATAGAGGTGATAATGTTAATCAAGTGGAATATTCAAGAATTATTGGCAGTCTGATGTATCTAATGAGTTGTACCAGACCTGACTTAGCATATGCTGTGAGTAGACTAAGTAGATACACTAGTAAACCCAGTTCTGAACACTGGAAGAGTATTACTAGGTTGCTGAGGTATGTGAGATACATGCAAGAATATGGACTGCATTACGACCGACATCCAACAGTTATCGAAGGATACACGGATGCAAATTGGATATCTGACATAAAAGATTCCAGATCTACAAGTGGATATGTGTTTACACTTGGAGGTGCTGCTGTAGCATGGAAATCATCCAAGCAAACAGTTATATCTAGATCTACGATGGAATCTGAATTTATCGCCTTAGATATTTGTGCTGAAGAGGCGGAGTGGCTACGTCAATTTGTAGAGAACATTCCCGAATGGCCTAAGCCGGTAACGGCCATAAGTATACATTGTGATAACCAATCAGCAATTGGTAGAGCTCAAAGTACAATGTATAATGGGAAATCAAGGCACATTAGACGTAGACATAAAACGATACGACAACTAATCTCTACGGGAGTTATCACGGTTAACTGGGTGAAGTCAAAGGATAACATTGCGGATCCGCTTACAAAAGGCTTGAGTAGAGATGTAGTTTATAAGTCGTCAAGAGGAATGGGACTAAAGCCCATGAATCAATAAATTCATACGAAGGAAACCTTACCCAAAAGACTGGAGATCCCAAGATCTGGGTTCAAAAGGATAACCTAATTGTATGAGTGGGGCAGGTCACTGTGGGGGGAGTTAACATTTCATCCTAGTCCATTCCTTTATGTAGTGACCAAATTAGGCTAAACATATGGTTTTTAATGATTCTTGGAATCACCTATGTGAGAGAGAAGTGGGGTCGCTTCGAAGGGAATTATAGGGGCAAAAATTCCTAATGCTCTTGCAGAACCAGGTTAGTGTTCATGACCAAAATGAACACGTCTATGAGGATATGACCTTGTCAGGGAGAGTCCTGTGAGATTTACATTGTCGTCTACATAAATGGCAGCTTAGTTCAAAGACATCGAGATCTACTAACTGCTAGGAGATTAAGTGTAACTTCTTAAGGGAAGGTTCAAAGGGTAATACCTACCTATCCTATGCAGGATTCAACTATCGAAAATTTCGTTTGGAAATTGGATGTGCAGAGATCGATCTCCATTCATGTGGGGGATTGTTGGAAATTTAGTAAAATTATTTATATTTTCTACTAGATTTGGACATATATAAATATATACATATGTTGTATATATAACAAACTCTAAGTGGGTTTGTGTTCTCCTCCATGAGGGCTTCGAAACGATATATTATATGTCCAAAATAGAGTATAAGTGAATGAGATATCGATACTCAAAGATGGGTATTTGAGAATAAGTTTAGCAAAAGAGAGGAATGTGGGAATGAGTCCCACATTGTTAGAGAGACCAAACTCAACAAGGTTTATAAGCTTCATTGCATGGAAGGCTTACAAGCTTGTGTCTATGGTTATGCTACAATTCCTACCCGCGCGCAGGGGGGGTGCAAATCTTGGTTCCGTAGACCATAAACACCGAAATCGTGCATGGGCGCGACCTGCGGACACGAATGCAGCTCCGAAAACTCGGGCGAGCGCTACCCTCGTTTTTGCTGAACTTGACAGTTTTGGTCCCTATTTTTGAATTTTGTAACGGATGCATTAATTGCGTAATTAATGACATTTATTGCCATTAAACGCTCAATCAATTAGTGATTTCTTTCCGTTTCATAATTCGACTATAAAAGAAGACCATTGCCTTCTCATTCAGACACACGAATGAATTTACTACTCTTCTTCTTCCTTCTCTGCATTTCTGTTTCCGGCGATTCTTTCAGGCAAGTGGTTATCTCCGGCAGCACACAATACTGTTTAGGTTGTTGTACCCTGGGAAAAGACGGCGAATCTGTTTAAGGGAATTGAGTCCAACTCGAGCCTCAGCCACATCGTTTGCATCTAATCTTTTTTTACAGGAACCTCTCAAGGACGAAAATCAAAGACGTTTTACTAACAGTATATATATATATATATATATATATATTATTCTTTTTATAGCATTGGTCTGTAGATAAGTGGAGAAAGAATTCAAAATTTGCTCAACCTCACGCACCCCCCGATAATCCACGTGAGGACAATTGATATGTATTTTGGAACAATTGAATTCGTAAACATTTGGTATTGCTTGTTTTCTTAATTATTGCTTAATTTTGTATAATATTTTGAACAATGGAATGAAATTTGTCAAACTTGGTATTAGAGACGTTTTTTTGGTATATTTTATATGGTATTTGGGTTTAATGTGAATTCAATGTGGTATTTGACAAAAAATTGAAATTTTTAAATTTTATTTTTTTTAAAATAAAACGAAGTTAGCTACGGGCTACAGATTTCCATAGGTATTCCGTAGGCATCTATTTTCGTAGCTATTACGTAGCTATTTGAATCCATAGCAATTCTGTAGCTATTTAGTTTTGTAGCTATTCTACAGCCATTTATTTCCGTAGCTGTGGTAGATATGGAAAATTTCGTAGATATTCCGTAGCGATTCCGTAGCTAATCCGTAGCTATAATTTAGCCACAGACCATTATGTTACAAACATTTTTCTTAGCAATTCAATAGCAATCCGCTTATAGCTATAGAATAGTTACGGATTGTGCTATAAATATTGCACCAGTTTTATAGTAGTGATTGGTTTTGTGCGAAAAAAAGACCCCAACGGTTGGATTAGATACTCCATCGGACGGCTAAGGTTTACCGGAAGGGGATAACGTTGATTCGGGCAACAAGGCTTTTGCGACGACATTGGTTTTTGGCGACGATTGTGCCGCCACTACAGCCTTGATTTCTTGTAGTGTAAGTTAATAACTAAGACAACACTAATATTTATTAATATTAATCTTGAAACAATAGTTATTCTCATGTCGATCCCCACGAAAAATTCCAATCGCCCTCCAATATACCTCACGCAAAATTTTAATCTCCCCCACGAAAGCCCTATTTAACATTCTGAAATCCTTTTTTTTCTTATGGATGAAGTCGACAAAGAGAACACCCATCTTCTGGCGCGCGCCTCCAACATTGATCCTAGAGACCTTCCACCACCTCCAACGCTCCGTTCGTCACCATCTCCGTCATTCCAATCTTCGACTATCGCACACAAAAGTAAGCTTAAAATCTGAAATCATTTTTTATGGCTGCAGTCGACGACGACTATCAAACACTATGTCCTAATAGTTTAACTCGCTCCATAGAAATCGTGCATCTACTCCACATTACAGCACACCCCTGACCTCCCATCTTCGACACTCCCGTTTGTCACCATCTCTGGTTGTCTTTGATGACTTTAATAGCAATTTCGGGGTTGTGGAGACTGGGAAAACATGAAGTAACAACACAATCATTTTGATTCTTAGCTTGTGGACACAAGATGTGAAGGTAATTTCTATGAGTATTTCTTGTTTCCCAATTTGCACAAATAGAAACTGTATCAGTAAGTATTGCTTGTTTCCCAATTTGCATAAATATTTAACATACTATGATATAGTTCTCTCTTATATTTGTTCCTTCAGTTTTTAGAAGTTACACACCATTTGATTGATTACTCTTGTATGCACTAACTGTTGATGATGGCCAACCATCTTATGAAGAATGATGTTGCTGGTCATAAACTTGCTACTCATTCTAGCATGTTTAATTCACATCATGTAATCTAAATTTCAGAACAAAATTGTAGTTTTTTGTGAAACTTTATGTTTAAGCTAGATAAATTGCGGTGAAACAATGTTTCACCATGCAGGCTGTAGAAGCAAGAAGAAGCAGGGCCAGGGAGCAGAAACTTGCAGTTTCTAAGAATTATCATATCCTAACAACAATAGATGAGATACATAAAGCTCAAAAAAGAGCACAGATTTTTGTAGGGCAAGATATTATGGTGGATAAAACAAAAGAAAAAAGAAACACACTCGACTCTTTTATCTATGACACTCTTAGCAAGGTAAATCTTTACACTTGATTTAGTAATTCATTATAGTTATTTGTGTTGTTTAAGTTTTGATTATATATATTGCTTACAATGTGATAGAATATTTGTACTTTAGCTTTTTAGTTCCTATCGGAACATTGCAACAAATTCAAAGGTAGAGATCATCTCTAAAAGTCTGCGAAAAACCGAAGAGCGGCTATATGAAGATGTTAGATGATGAATGTACACAAGTTTATATTGGAAAACTTGAGCATCTTGAAAGGTTTTAAAAGTATATGAAAATTTTAAACTAATATTTTCCTTCCGAAATAGCTTGCTAAAATCTAATTATATATTATTGTGTAGATTTTAGACCCCATTGAAAATAGATACATGGATGAAATGGTTAGAAAATAAGCAACAACAGCTCTGCAAACTTGTATACAAAAAGTCTATTTTGTTGCGTTATAATTTCCTATTATATTATTATTATTATTATCATTATTATTATTATTATTATTATTATATATATATTATTCTTTTTATAGCATTGGTCTACAGATAAGTGGAGAAAGAATTCAAAATTTGCTCAACCTCACGCTCCCCCCGATAATCAACGTGAGGACAATTGATATGTATTTTGGAACAATTGAATTTGTAAACATTTGGTATTGCTTGTTTTCTTAATTATTGCTTAATTTTGTATGATATTTTGAACAATGGAATAAAATCTGTCAAACTTGGTATTAGAGACGTTTTTTGGTGTATTTTATATGGTATTTGGGTTTAATGTGAATTCAATGTGGTATTTGACAAAAAATTGAAATTTTTAAATTTTATTTTTTTTTAAAATAAAACGAAGTTAGCTACGGGCTACAGATTTCCGTAGCTATCCCGTAGGCATTTATTTCGTAGCTATTACGTAGCTATTTGAATCCATAACAATTCTGTAGCTATTTAGTTTTGTAGCTATTTTGTAGCCATTTATTTTCGTAGCTGTGGTAGATATGGAAAATTTCGTAGATATTCCGTAGCTAATCCGTAGCTATAATTTAGCCACAGACCATTATGTTACAAACATTTTTCTTATCAATTCAATAGCTATCCGTTTATAGCTATGGAATAGTTACGGATTTTGCTATAAATATTGCACCAGTTTTATAGTAGTGATTGGTTTTGTGCGAAAAAAAGACCCCAACCGTTGGATTAGATACTCCATCGGACGGCTAAGGTTTACCGGAAGGGGATAACGTTGATTCGGGCAACAAGGCTTTTGTGACGACATTGGTTTTTAGCGACGATTGTGTCGCCACTACAGCCTTGATTTCTTGTAGTGTAAGTTAATAACTAAGACAACACTAATATTTATTAATGTTAATCTTGAAACAATAGTTGCTCTCATGTAGACCCACCGGCCAGTTTGTAGCAAGATGTATGAAAAAGCTTCAATAATAGCTTTTCTCAAATTTCATGAGTTTTTTCTTCGTGAGAATGCTAATTGAAAGCTAGAGCACGGAAAATATAAATTACAACTTGTGCACGGCATCACTAGGACTCCTGATCCAATTATACCAATTAATTTTGAGCGTGCTGCGTCTAGAACTAAAGCATAATAAAATCAGTGTTATATGAAAACTTTTGAAATGAATAAAATAGTCAGATAGCCAAAAGACGAATCGAATGGACAAACTAAGTAAAATAACATGGTCTCTGTAAATAGAATAAATTAAAACCGGTCCGGTTGACAAATGAGTGTACAATTAAAGATGAACGAAACAAAACAAAATAATGACCATTATTCTATATTTTGTCACTGCATTTGAACCCAAATACCAGGACTTGGGATCTCTTTGTGAACAACATATAAAAGATAATTCCCTGCCGGAGCAACATTACCAGAGGGCGGTGTGGTTACTACAACTTGATATCTTGACTTCCCCAAAATCTTGGCAGCCACACCACCATCGAGCACCAGCAATCTTTGATTCATGGAAAAGGAGTGTGTGTTGAACGGAGGTGCCATCATTGTCACTGAGACGGAGCTTGGATCCACAATGCCTGAAACTGTAAACACAATAACTAATTGCTTTCCGTACCCTATTTTAGTGTTTTTTACAGGCAATATTATTTTGGGGCGTAAATCGGACGAGTTTGAATCCAAATAAGAAGGAGAGTACGCCTCCAAACTCAGCTCAGTGGGATAAAGGACGTTTCCGAATTCATATTTGTCGTGGGGGTTACTTCCACCAACAAGAACTCGTCCATCTCTTAGTAAAACAGCTGTGGAATGGTAAACTCTTGGAATGGTGCTTGGATTCTGCACTTCAAATCGAGACCCGACCTGTTTATCAGGTTGGTAAACCACTGGGCTAAGAACAGGGTTCCTCCCAAGTTCCCAACCTGCAACTCCAGCAGATACACCATTGATGATTAAAACATGAGCATTGGGAAGCAACAACATGTCACCCATAACTCGAGCCAAAGGCATGGTCTCCATGACCCATTGAGGGTTAGGGTCAGATATTTTGATCCTTCCGCATGTATCCAAAGCTCCATCAAATATCCCTTTATTTGCATTAACAAATGCTCCTTTTGGTGCACCCCCACAAACCAATACTTCAACCGCATTTACTGTTCCCTTTGTTATGCGCAGAGGGAGAAGTACAGCAGATCCGGTACTCGGATAACTCCTTGGTTGACCATCGGGCATTGTAGGGTAAGTCTTGATAACTTGGTTGTTGGAATAGTCGAATAAAATAGCACGATTGTTGGCAAAAATGAAAAGATTCCCATCAGGATAGAGAAATACAAATGGGTATAAATTATTCTCAACGTTAGGGTCGTTCGTTTGAACCAAAAAAGGTAAACTAGGAGTGTTCTCAGTGGCCGACATCTTGGGGTAGAACTCATAGCTAAATGCCCGGCGGCCACCAATAATAATTTGTCTGCCATCTGGCAATATATGATTGGTCGCATACCATCTCTGTTGATTCAGGCCATTACGTATCTCTTGCCAGTCGCATGAATCACACGATTTATAAATTCTGACAACACGATAACCATCATCAAAGCCACCAGTTTGGACCAATCTTCCATCGGGCATTAATGTTCCAGACGAACACCAGACATTGCTGAGCACCATGAGTGGACGAACGGTGTTTGATGCAACATCATACTCGACTGAATGGGCAGAACAATCGGTTGTGTTAGGACGACATGCCCCGTTTGGAAGTGAGATATTGGAGACTCCAAAATCGGTGCGGTCATACATGACAACACGATCATTGGGAAGTAACTGTGCGTGCATGGCCGAAATTCCAATGCTTGGGAGGAGGACAGACCACGATCCACCTGCCGCCGGACATTGCTGGGCATTGAGCAGGAGCACCAGAAAGAAGAAGAAGAGGTGATGATATAGGTGGGAAGTGGAAGGAGCCATGGCTTTGGTTTATTTTATTTGCTCTTCTTCGAATTTGTTAGGTTTTTGTGTGTTTATGGAAGTGTGAATGGTGGCTTTATATACACTTTGAGGCGATGAAAAGAGTCTTCTATGATGGTTTTTCACTCGGGTATGGTTCATGAACTGCGTTGTGAATTAAATAACCCATTAGTCAACCTGAATGATAAGCGAATTTCATTCAATCATTTAACCATGAAATATTCATTCTTAATTTTATAAGGATAGACTCACAAGGTGGATTCTCCTTTGATCTTGTTTATTTGTCAATGCATGTTTTCTTTTATTGGATGTTATTATCAACCTTTTAGTTTTCTATTTTTCATATTACAACAAGCCTCCACATGCTTTCTCTTCATGTTTTTGGATATGACAAGATCGAGTTTTGTAAAAATATTAGGGTCATTTAAAAGAAAATATTGTAGAATTATGGTATTTTTAGATATGACAAGATCATACCTTGAACATCATTGCATATAGTGGACATTTTTTTACAAAGCAAATAGTTGTAAGTTAACGGAACTCGACCATCGGTTCAATGATAGATCATTGGAGTTACTTGATGTTTCAACAAATTTAGACCCTAACAGTTCTAGTGAGAGTTTCTCGAAACAATGATATAATGTATTTTGTTTGAAAGTTTTTCGTGAAGATTTTAATAACTTTGATAAAGTACATTCAAATATAGACCAACAATATTATGAGTTTGATCTCATTCAACATGCAAATAACAAAAGGTTGCCATCTATATCGTAGTTGAGTCAATAGTTCATAAAGGCTAGAAGAGTTTACACAATAACAAAGTGTTGTTCAATTTCCTAATTAAAGCAAAATATACTGGAGGCTAAATAGACCATGTACAACACAGAAAAGAAGAAGTTACATGAGTTATATAAGGAGAAATTACAGGGGCTAAAGTTAAAAGTAACCATAAATAAAATAATTTAAATGGTTTCACCAATTGGGCTATTGGTCGTAATACACTGGGCTATTGGTCGTAATACACCTCGAAATAAGGAGGATTTGTCGGATACTCCAATCTTGAAGTGAATATGAATGAAGGAGTTGATACTTAGGGGCTTTGTGAGTGCGTCTGCTGGTTCATATGCTGGGTTGATATAAAGAACTATTAACGAACCGCCTGCTACCTTTTGAAGTACAATGTGGCAACATGTTTCATCCGAGAACTATGTATTAGATTGGCGCTAGAGTATGTGGCAACCGTATTATCACAAAATAGCATAGGAGAAGACAAGTGTGTAACAACAAGGTCTGTAAGTAAATGTTAGACTCAGGAGATTTCATCCGCCATATTAGATAAGGCTTTGTATTCTGCCTCTATAGAAGACTGCGTGATAGATTGTTTACATGCTGATCGCCATGTGATGATGTTTGAGCCCAAATAAATGATAGGAGAAACCCCTCCACAATCTAAATCTGAGAATTCTTTGAGTTCAAGTGAGGATCAACGATTAAGATGTAGGCCATGATGAACTGTGCCTTTTAGTTAATGAAACATCTACGTTAATGTCTGCCAATGATGTTGGAACGGGGGAGTGCATGGACTGGGAAAGTTAATATATAGCAAAAGAGACATATGCTCTTCTGCAAGCCAAATTTTACAAAGATCCCACTGATTTCAGATAACGTATAGGATCAACACTTGCAGGGTGTTCTTAAGAGTCAGAACAATGGAAGGGTTGAGAGGAGTAGTAATCTTTTTGGTACCATCCATATTTAACTTGTTTGAATGTCTTGAATATGTCGATGTTTAGAGAGAAAAAGAGCTTGTTGGGAAGGAATTACTTCAATACCAAGGAAATGATGGAGGGGACCTAACTATTTGATGGAGAACTTGTTGGTTAAGGAATGAGTGAATTGGTTGTTGTCATGGTTAAGGGACAATATTATTGTCATGTGCCATAAAGAAACACAAATTGTTGTCATGATTATAGATAAATAGAAAGACATCTGCCCTGGACTTCGTAAACCATAAGTATGATGAAAAGATGTGTGTTCCATGTACCATGCTCTCGGTGGTTTGTTTAATGCCATACTGAGACTTTCTAAGTTTGCATATGTGGTTTGGGAATTTAGGTTAAATGAATCTGGGTGGTTGAGACATGAAGACTTCTTTATATAGAGTTCCATGAAGAAAGGCACTGTTCACGTCAAGTTGTTTTAAAGGTTAGTTTTGAGAGAGAGAGAGAGAGAGAGAGAGAGAGAGAGAGAGAAATAGAGATGATGGTTCGATAGTGATTGGTTTCGTTACCGAAATGAATGTGTTGAAATAATCGTTCCCGTATTGTTAAAGGAACCCCTTAACAACCCAATATGCTTTGTATTTTGAAATTGTACCATTGGGAGTCCTTTTGACTAGGAATAAACATTTTCATCTAATTGGGTTGTAAGAAGCTTATGGAACTAATTCCCACGTTCTATTTTGCATTAGTGCATTGAACTCTTGATCCATGGCATGTCGTCATTTGGGAATTTTGTGAGCTTGAGTGTGGGTGTTTGGTTCAATGTTAGAAGGGATAACATGAAGATGATGGAGTTGATGAAAGACGAAAAAAAGTATTTTGAGTTTTTTATTTCTGGTTCGTTGTGGTGGAGAGAAGGTGGGTGGAGAAATAGAATTATCATCTTAAGAAATGAAGCCAATTAGGGTAGGACAGGAGTTGGTGCAATCTTAGACAGGATTGGATATATGAACTAATAGTGTGGATGGAAGGGTATGTGGATTAGAATGATGTATAGGCTGAGGAGATATAGTTGACATTGGTGAGGTTGGTTGAGAGGTAGGGTTAGCGGGTAGGATGGTGAATCTGGACATGGTATTTGGTGTGGCAGGACATGAGGTGTAGGAGTCACAAAGGTGTTGTTTGTTTTTTTGAAGCCAAAATGTCTGCAGTCTGCGGATCACATCTACAAGCCTTTGCAACAGAAGAGGTGGACCACATGTCTGCCGTCTGCAATAAGAAGATTGTTTGTTTTTAACGTCTGCAGCTGTTGAAATAAATTATTTTTTCAAACATAATTTCCCGTTATAAATATTAAAAATGCATTTTCAGCAAAAAGAGAAAGAAAAAAAACTGGTGGTTTTTTTTTAAGGTAAAAATGTGGTCTGAAGACCTTTGAAGACAGTGGTCCAGGTCTGCGTAAAGAAGACCTCGCGCAGACGTTTTTTGATATGCACACTTCCAAAAAACAAACACTCTACGAGGGCATATGTCTGCGCGTTGTCTGCGCGGCGCAGACAAAAGTGGTTGCCCAGATCTTCGCATAAAAAACAAACACCCCCTAAGATGAAGATATTTTTGATGAATTGATTGCTGAAAAGGAGTTTGATGTATTAGTAATTTGTGAGATTTTAAAGAAATCATGGGCAGTTGGTAAGGTAGGGGAAGAAGAATGGGAAGAAAAATAAGATTCAATAAACTGAATATGATGAGAGTTGTATAGGCAGCATGTGGTAGGCTCAAAACCTTTGTAAGAGGATTTTAAAGTGGATTAACCTTGGAAAAGACATAGGGCTGATCGTGGCGGAAGCTTGGAGTTAGTGTAAGGCCTTAGCCATGGATTGCAAAGAAAACCAACGCATTTGAGTTTGGTATAGTTTGGTGGTTGGTTATAATATAGACAATCGTTTGAAATGCAAGAGACCAAAAGGTAAGTGGTAATTTGGCATAGTGAAAGAGAGGAAGTCAAGTCTAAACCACATGACAGTATCGTTGTTCGGCTACACCATTCTATTCATGAGTATGTGGTGGGGTGGTGAAGTGAGAGAGGTCATGAGCATGTAGAAACTGTGCAAAACCTTGGTATTCACTACCATTGTCAATGAATATTGATACCAGTAGTGTTTGGAAGAAACTCTCAACAAGGAGTTTGGATTTAGGTAATAGTGTTGCAACATCATATTTCCATTTCATAGGATAGAGCCAAACATATTTAAAGTAGTAATCTACAAAAATGACGTAATAACTGAAATTGTCAATTAAAGTTTGAACAAGAACTACACATCAAAATATGTTAATTCAAGTTGTTTTGTAGCAAAAAATGAATTTGGACCAAAAGGTAGCATATGGATTTTGTCGATTGAACAAGAAGAAAAATGCATACAAGAATAGGAAATTTGATTAGAACTAAAACCTATCTTTGTGACAAGAGACTTTGATGGATGCATAACCTAACTTAGTGTGTCAGGAGAGTGGATAGATTTTTGTGGTTACATTGATTTGAAAAAATGGATGGCAGATTAGCATAGTAAAAATCTTCAAGGTTCTTGCCTCCTAAAAGACCCCCTACTCCCTTGTGCGAAGATCCTTCACAAAAAAAAAATAAAAAAATAAAATGGGAAAAATTCAATAGAAACCCGATTGTTCTTGCACAACTTAACAATATATAAAAGGTTTCAATCTAAATTTGGAACACATAACACAATTGGTAAATATAAGGTTTTGATTGGTGTGTTAATGTGTTTAATGCCAGCATGAGATATTTTAAAACCTTTACCATCACCAAGTATTATTTCATCAGTTCCTTCATATTTAGAGATGTTATGAAATGTAGATCGATTAGAGGTTATATGATTTGAGATGCCACAGTCAAATAACCAAGTTGAAGGAATACATGTTGTGACATTTGGTATAGGAGTCCTTGAATCACTGTTACTGATGGTAGTACTGTTGTCTTTCAGAAACTTGGATAATTACTAATAATCTTGATTCTAATGCCCTACAATGTTACATAACTTGCAAAAACTATTGTTGTAGTTGTGTCGGCCCCTATGTGCTTGAGATGTTGTCCAACATGAGCGATTTGTTCCTCTGTTGTTGCGTCTGCCACCTCTCTGTGAAGTAGAGGTTTCAGATGGGATACCGATAGTGTTTTCTAAATTTATTGAAAATCGCTAAATTTAAATAAGGATTAGTTGATTCTACTTTATTTCAAAATAAAGTAGGGGATCATCTGATGCTCGTTCAAATTTATGTCGATGACATTATCTTTGGTTCGAATGATCCTTCATTATCTAAGGCATTTGGGGAATTAATGAGAAGTCAATTCGAAATGATCACGCTGCATAAAATTAATAAATTTTTGGGTTAAGTATTCGTCAAAGCAGGGAACAAATCTCTATCAGTAAAGAGAAATATACACGAAACTTGCTTGAAAGGTTTGGCATGACAAATAGCACAAAAGTCAAAGTACCTATGGTTGTCGGCACGTGCTTAAGTCCTTCGTTGGATGAGCCTATTGTGGATCTCACGATGTATAGGTGCATGATTGATTCGCTTTTGTATTTAACTGCATGTCGACCTGATATTATGTTTATTGTATCTAATTGTGTCAGGGAGGAATCGAATCCAAGAGAACCCCATTATAATGTAGTCAACAATATCTTATCTTACGTCAAACATATAGTTTCGTTAGGCTTGCGGTATCCATCGAAGACATGAATTTTTATCCAAGCATTTTCTGATGCGGACCTAGGTCAATGTCAATTGGATCAAAAGAGCACAACTGGTGTCAATTTCTGGATGAGAAACTTGTGAGTTGGCAATTAAAAAAGAATACTTGTATTTCTATTTCGACATCTTAGGCAAATATATCGTTGTTGTTGCATGCACATCACACGTGATTTGATTTCAAAGCCAATTGCGAGACAATGCAATCAACATGAACAAAATACCTTTATACTCCGATTCTCAAAGTGAAATTCATATTTGTTATAATCTAGTCCAACATTTAAAAATGATACATATTGCTCTTCGTTATCATTTTACCAAAGACCACGCTGAAGATGGAGACATTGATGTCCATTTTGTCAAAACAATAGATCAATTTGCTGACATTTTCACAAAACCTTTAGATGAAAAATCATTCTTAAGGATTTTGAATGGATTGGGAATAATGAAACATGCTATGTTCCATATTTTTCTTGAATTTCACTTGAACATTTGTTTTACTTACTTCCGATTTCCTTTATTACTTTCGTTTACTGGGTAAAACTTTCGTGTGTTTTATTCACTTTCGACTGTTGGTGTTCTATTTAGAGGTTACTGCTCATGTTAAGCGTTCGGCTGCATTTGCGTTCGACTTCATACTGAATCGTTCAATATAGGATTTCAATTCACATCTGATGCAAGACCTTCGACGCACAACCTTTTTTTGATGACTATTAACTTATGGGTCGAAAGTATCTAGGTAACGTTTTAAAGTTCTTTTTTTTGGTTTTTCAAAAATCAAAAATGCAAAGAGAATTTCTTATTTTTGTTTTTGCTTTTTCAAAAATAAAAAATCCAAAAAGATTTTCTTTTATTTTTGTTTCTATTTTTTTAAAAGAAAAAATCACAACTCCAAAAACATTTTCTTAAATTTGTTTTTTCTTTTAAAATGAAAATATATTTTCGTTGGAATCTCAATGACCAACATGATGCTCTTTCGCATGCTACATGAGAATAATCATGAAGGAAACATGTATCACTCAAAACTATGTACTAGTTAAGTGTCCCTAGAAGCATGATGCGTCATGTTGTCGTTAAAGCCTCAAAGACTTTTTGGAATGAGATTTTCATTTGATTATCTCCTCTGAACTTTTGTTACTTATAGTCATCACCAACCATACTTGTTTTTTACTACACTAGTCATCCAAGTAATTTTGCACAACAAAATCACACTTATGTTAAGTTGTGATCTTAAGTTAAATTAAATCCACCTTCGAAACCAAAAGAAAAAGAGTCCATTCGATACTCATCAACGAGTATTCGATTATAATTCAGGGGACACCAACAAGCAATTATTCATCTCTCTTCATGTCGAATGATACTCACTATTTTTTATTAATGCTTCTACCTCATTCTTTGACACACAAAAAAATAGAAATCCTTGAGGTTTTTCGTATTACCAACTCAAAACCTAGATTTCGCATTCTTTGGCACATGATTTCGCTTAACAATCCCATAAGCGAATACGCCCAGCCTCCTTGCAGACAAAATTGCCTTTACTTGGTAACGAAACTTGTGAAGGTTCTTATCCAACTAAGAAAAGCAAAAGATCCATGTGTTTGGAGTTTCCTGTTTGGGATAGCTCTGAGATGTTTGACAGGAAGAAGCTCCGAGCTCGACAATGCCAAGCTTGAAATATATATTTTGTAGTGTTAGGGTTATACTATGGTCTTAATGTTGATTATGCATCACCCTTATAGGAAGAATTTGGAATCTCAATCTCTCACACGAAACTAGCAACAAGAGTATCAAGTGTTCAGTTTTGGGGACTTATTTTGAAAGAAATTTACAATTAGGAAAATATTCTCATTCCTGATGGAATTGAATCTGATGAATTTCCAACAATAGCTGGTCCAAGGATTTCTATGGATGATGTTAATGTCTTTCCCAATGTTGTTCGAATTCCTAATTCGATGCTTAAGTTGGTTGACCCAACTGATCCTTTGTTGATCAATTACTTGCTTTCGATTGATTCCACCACTACAATGAGTGTTTTACCACCACGGTTACTCAAAAAGAGTCAAAATATCAGAAGAAGAAACATGTTGAGAAACAACCCGAAGTAACAAAGGAGTTTGTAAAATACATCAAACCTACAAAAACAGGGGTTCTCAAAAGAACTAAGAAACCCTCAAAAACAACTTATGATTCTGCAATCCCAAAACCAACTCAAGAGCCTGAGCCAATGGATGAGACAGTTGCACACAAGGTGTCGAAACTTCTGTTCCAAGTGCAGAGACAATTCCACAGTAAAGTGAACAAGATGGGAAAAAGGGTGATTAAAAAAGATTTAAGAACTTATAGTGTATTCGAAAGGGAGTTATTATTCGTGAGATTTCATGTCCCAGTTCACCAGCAATAAAGAAGCATCAAGCTATCGATGTTGAACAAAAGATAAAGAAGACAAAGAATGTTTGTGGTGGAGTTCTACATGAGGAAGTAACAGTCGAGACTGAGAATGATAATGATACAGAAAGATCATACATTCGAATCGAGGATTCTTTTATAGATTCACCACAAAAATATACTCATGTCAAGTTGACTTTTGAGGAGACAAGGATTCCTAGTGTCATTGTAAACGTATCTGATACACATAACACACCAATTCGAGTGATTAGCAACAAAAAAACGTCCCTGAGAAGGCTTTAGTCAAACCATCCGGGGTTTCGAATACTGATTCTGTTCAGGAGGTGGTCGAAACTCCAGACATCACTATGCACTTATCTAATAGGACAGAAATGTCAACATAGACGAAGACATGATCAATAACGAATCTATTATCACAACTTCCATTACAACTTCAATAGTTTTAACTCCACTAACATCACCCATTCTTACCTCTGTTTTTGATTCTCCTGTCTCACTAACACATTTTGGTGTTATGCAATAACCTTTCACCACTCTTTTCTCCTCTTAATCAACTGAGAAGTCCCTTTAAGGTGATGAAGCTGATGAAGAAGATGTCATGGTTTCGTTAGCCGATATTCAATTCAATCCAGAAGAAGAAGATATTCCTAATGAACTAATCATGTCATGTAAATAGGACAAAGTTTTAAACTCAAATATCAATTCTCTTCTTTAAATTACAATAGATACTAAAGGGAAGAGTTATGTGACTAGGTTCAAAATGTATTATTTGTTGAAAGCTCAAGAATCATGATTGTGAAATCTTATTGAGGGTGTAGAGCAGAAACAAGCAGTCTGATTGGTTGTTCATTCAATGTGTTTCGATTATGAAGTTCAAAATCTTTGTGATGTGGCATAGGAATGTCATGAACATTTTGTCGAAAATGTGAATGTAACGAAGGCATCTCTTGAACTCAAAGTCGATGTGATTGTTGGTGCCGTGAGGTCGCTAAAGTTTGGCCTTGACTTTCTTGCAAGTCAAGCCCTGCTCCACAAACCATGCTATATCGCTTCATGCAAGGCCACCAACAATCTTAACAAAGATCCATATACATCTTCGTCACCCCGGGATGAATGGAGAATCTCGAATTGTGAGCCTCCACCATCAGAACTTGGTGCACCTTACCCCAATATGGAACCCATACCCTCCCGTGCAAGGTCAATAGTATACGGCTATCATAATCGAACGAAGCCACCTGAACAACAATTTGCTCACACTTCCGGTGCTCTTCCTTCATAGCCTCAACCTATGCCTCACGAGTCCCCTCCAACAACGGAGTAACCACGGTCATCCTCAAGCATAGATCTCGAATCGGAGCCGCGACTGTCTTGCGGTTGCGTGCATCAGCCACCACATTCGCCTTCCCAGGGTGGTACAAAATCTCACAATCATAATCCTTCATCATATACAACCAACGATGTTGCCTCATGTTCAGGTTCAGATGGTGCGTGAAATACCTTAGGCTCTTATGGTCCGTCTAACTAGTACAACCAACCCCATAGAGGTAGTTGTTGGATTAGTGTCCAAGTCCATAACTATAATTGGTATATACTTCACCCACCCGACATGGTCCATTTGGGTTGCATGGAATCATGCATTTGGATAGACTAAAATGAGAGAAATAACACTTAATGTTTATTAATATATTATAAGGTATAATTTATTAATAAGATTATTTAATTATTATTGATCAAGAACTAATCTAGAATTAATTAAGTGATCTAAAGAAGACTAATTAAATATATGGGTTGATTGTGTAAATCATCCATACTTGTATAGTGGGCTAATGCTCCATGGATTATCAAGTTGGGCTAAAACCCATAGGATGCTCCATGGATGCTCTATGGTGTATTTGAACCCATGGATCCAAGGAAATGGAAAGCCATGACAATTAGGGTTTATCCTAATTGTAACAACCATATAAGCATCATATTCTTGTGCAAAAATCGGCCACTATGTGTGTATGTAGAGGCCAAGCTGATTTCATGAAGTGATGATTTCTCTCTAAGTTATTCCAAGTGCATATGATGTTGTGTGACCCATTTGAGGTGTCACATTTGGGGCACTAGGCTGTTGAGCTCGATGGAATCAAGCACCAACAAAGAGGTATGTATTTCTACTAATTTCTATATTACTTGTACTTCATAATATGCTAGTTAGGATAAATACCTTGGAAATTGATATTTGCATGTATAATAGAGAAAAAATAGATCCAAGGTATTTAGGGTTGCATGTACACCATAGGAGTGTTAGAATGCTCAAAACCCAACAGTGGTATTAAAGTATAGGCTTGTTTTCTTTATACTTGATGCAACTTGCTAAAAAAATCGATTTTCTGCTCACTGCCCAGTTGACTGGCCGAGTCCATCATGGAACTCGACGTGTCCATGCCTTTCTTTAACCAACACGTCGAGTCAGTTCATGCACTCGACGAGTTGGCAGCCCAGAGTGCATATTTTCGGGTTTTGGTGCTGAAATTGGTCTACAATCATTACCTTTAACTGTTTTGGACTTATAAAACCTGTTTTTTTTTTTAATGTGGTAATGATTATGTTAAACCAATTTCAATGATGTAATCAAAGTTTCAAGTTTTTATATATGTTTATGTAATTCTTGAAAATTGTTGATTATGAATATTCATGCTTATGAGTTTTTGTTATATCATAGGAATGATGTACAAATTGTTTTGTTAGTATAATTCTGGATGTTAATGAAATTGTATGGACTCTATAATTTGTCCTCAAATTATGGATTACCAAAAGTTTTTTGTGGTACCTAGTTTATGAGTTGATTTAGATTAATAAAAAAAATTTGTGTTGGTTATTTTCAATCCATATTAATCTAAAAGAAGTTCATAAAATATGTTTTTGTAACTTGTCTTCAAGTTATGTGAAAAGTCATATTTATGAATCTTAAAATTCATAAATGTGTCATAAGTTACACTAAAATGAAGAGTCTTTTTAATTAAATTGTTTTATAACTCCATAACTTGTCCTCAAGTTATGGATATTTAAGAGTCACTTCTTTCAAATTGTTATTAAAGAATAAGGAGTTACATAAAATGAAGAGTCTTCATTTTAACGTATATTAAACTCATAAGTTATGAAATGAAAAGTCTTCAAATAGTTTCAAAACCTGCCCTCAAGTGTTGGAATAGTTTCATAAATGTGTCATAAGTTACACTAAAATGAAGAGTCTTTTTAATTAAATTGTTTTATAACTCCATAACTTGTCCTCAAGTTATGGATATTTAAGAGTCACTTCTTTCAAATTGTTATTAAAGAATAAGGAGTTACATAAAATGAAGAGTCTTCATTTTAACGTATATTAAACTCATAAGTTATGAAATGAAAAGTCTTCAAATAGTTTCAAAACCTGCCCTCAAGTGTTGGAATTTGTAAAGTCTTATACTCTAATACTTTAATTCCAAATTAAAACCTTAGAATTCTAAAAGTTTAAAATTCAACCCTTATACTATTATTATAATTTAATTATATAGATATGTATAAGATAAAGTCAGTCTTACCATTAGTAGGCCTCATTCACGAAGCCGGTCTATAAGGGGGGTATAAGGTTATTGCCTATAAAATGACAGTTTAATGGGTGTCCACTCTCACCCACCGCTTCCTTGACTGGTGGAGGGTCGTTAGCCGAACGGGTGGTTAACCGGCACATCGATTAGGTAATAAAGTTAAGGGTACCAAGTCAATTTTCATGGTTATTCACACCTTGTTTGTGATCCTCGGCATCCCAGTCAAAACTTGAGAGGGCACAATCGAGATTCAAACATGCCATTGAAAGTTCAATGTATCTCAAAAGATCTAGGAGTTTCAAATCCAATTAAAACTTAATTATATTTAGGTTTGATGGTGGAAATTGGTAAATCATCATTTACCTACCTTCAACTATTTTATAGCTTGGATTACGGCATCCCTCTTCCGGTTATAAATAGGTTGTTGCATCCTAGCCTTAATATTTCATGTTGGGTCTTATGTTAAGGATTTAATTCAACTAACTTGAATTTCTCCCATTATAGATGTCTTGTTAATACATCTATGGTCTTCCCAAATCCTTAGGAACAAGCTTTCCTAAAGAAGATGATATCCCAAATGGAAATCAAGGTGAAAGATCAATCCCTTTGTGTGCATTAGTGGGACTTGAAATCATAATTCACTTTCTCCACCCCTCCAATAAATCTCCCTATCCCACAAGTTTCATGACTTGATAAGTTCTAAGTCACTCAATCCCTATTGGCAGGCAAAGTCTATATGTGCTTAATCTTATAGGTTAAGTCACATATTGACAAGCTGGGAGAGTCGGGTGTCGAAGTCTCAAGGTAGTTGCCTGTTGACTTGGTTCTTCAGTCACTCCCTGATGACAAATCACGACATGACCCTTAATGATCTTACATATTTTCTTGATGATGTTGAATCATCAATGATTTGGAGCATTGGTAAAGCAAATTATATTGGAAGATCTACTTCCCAAACTTTCATGGACATTAACAATGATAACACTAGAAGTCCAGAAAAACATTCTCTTCCCAATGGAAAGGGATCGACCATGATCAAGTTGTTTGACCTAATGGTAAAGCGAAAGGCTAAGTCCGTGATAGTCTCGTGTACCATTTCTAAAGAGTCCATATGTTTCTTTTGCCAAAGGAAGTGGCATTAGTTGCGAAGCTGCCGAATTTACCTAAAAGTCCATAAGGATAGTAAAGTCAAATGTTTGACTCTACTTAAGGTAAAGCCCATTATCTAACTCTATTAAGATCCTGTTTGGAGATTCTTAATACATAATCCAATGTAATTGCATTTTGATGTTTTGGAAGAATCAAAGGAAGCTTAAAGAAAGAGTGTGCTGATTCTGATCGCATGGTTTGATGATCAGAATTTTGAGCCGCTGCATAAGAGTTATGAAATATTGCTATGAATAGATAACATCAAGTTTTCATATGCATTTGCATTGTTAGGATATGTTTTTCTGCAAGTTTTAAAATAAAAGAAAATTTTTGTTCTTATTTATTTTTTTTAAGTATCCTTACAATGGCATTTGTGGAAAAATTGTTGATTATATGTTTCAATTGATAATCAATATTGGTAAATGGATTTGATTCTTTCATTTGTGGTAGTGTCATAATTTAACAAATAAGGAAATATTTTCATCACCCAAGGTTTCAGTTGGATAGAAACTTGGAAATCATGCAAGTTGCATAGTATGATGAATGAGAATATATATCTTTTGAAAATTAAGACTAATCCTTTGTTCGAATGTATATGTGCGTCAAGTGAAGGACTAAGGGATCGAGTACACATTCTTGTGCACTGGTCAAGCCCACCACAAAAGATCGATAAGATTATTCGTCATGATTTACTAACGTTTAGTAAATATGGTTATACTTACAAGTTTAAGTATAATTCTGAAGCTTTGGAAAAGTTTCAGTGTATGACAGAATGGAGAAGAAGAATCAAATAAGGCAGGAAGATAAAAGTTTCTCCAATCTGAAGAGATGGGAGAGTGCTTGAGTATCTTGTTTATGATTATCTTAGTGATTATGAAACCATATCACAATTGATCCTCTAAGGATACCTTAGTTCATTTGTTTGGCTAAGGAGAGGAATCATGAATTGGTTAAATGGTTAAATCAAAAGATAAATCATACTTCGTTCCAAAAAAAATTCTTAGAGTCATACTCCAAGATTGTAAGTTGAGTGACATATCTCAAAGAAGGTTATTAACACTAGTCAAATGTAAGAGTAAAAGGTTTTCTACTCTTGTACATTTGAAGTTGGTAAGTTGTGATTTTTGGATAAAACAAAGACCAACTTAGGCCAATTGTATGAAGTGTTTGTCATGATAAAGAGTTTGCACTATCTCATGAATATTTGGCGAGAGAGTCTTATATGTCAAGAGGACAGTGGGAGTCTTAAAGGTCTTGAAAGTTTCAAGAAGTAATCAAGAATAAAACATGTATTTCATCACTAGCACACAACTAGAGGTTTATAACCTATCGTGTTGACATTTTTGTGTCCATTCTAGTTAAGTTGGCAATAGATTTGAGTTATACATGTTCTCAATTGTTTGCATAACAACCTGGAAGCAATACTAGGCCCTTGTGCTGACGGGTGGCAAGAAAATGAGATTGAACAAGTTCATTCCATTTGAGTTTGGATTTGTCACTAATGTTGTCTTTTGACTATTGTTTTGACAAATCCACATGGATAGGAACACATACACCATAAAATCTAAGTGTTATAAGGTTTCTCTTGGATTCATGAGAGTGATGGTGAGGAAACGCTTTCACTAAGAAGATTTTAAGTAGATAGCAGTTGTGACATTTGCATTCTCATATAGTTAGTGGAGCGTGTGTGGTTAACCGACACACTAACTAGTGAGAATTGAAAAAGGTCTAGAGAAACATGTGAACTATCTAAGGAAATGTGTATGATTTTGATCAAGTCTTATCAAAGCATCTCCATTCAAAAATCTGAACTTTGGTAAGAAAGTCAATAAAGTATTGATTTGAAGAAGTCCAGTTGATTTCTGGATACACGCCAGAGCTAGTAGGAGCATAAGTGTTATGCTAATAATCATCATGTTAGTGGGAGCATGATTATTATGTTAAGTGTTGCAAGCTAGCAATGTTAATTATAGAAAACAAAAGTTTCAATTCGGGTTTTAAAGGTTGTTTTGCTATAATTAAGGGAGAGGATTTTATACTTCATTCCAATTCTACAAGCTTAGATTGATATTTTAATCAACTTTCGTCAAGGATATATATGAATGTTATATTGGAATGGTTCAACATAAGGAAACTCCATATATGTTGCGTTCTCAAAATTCAATTATGATTACGGCATATCTCTTTATAGTTCGAATTGTGAGAGCATGGCAAATAAAAATTTTATAGCATGAATCATGTCCCATATGCTTTGGATATAGGTTCGACTACATGTGCTATAATATTTATCCATTCTAAATTTTCCAAATGCTTAAGGCATTAAGAGGGAAAAAGGAATAGAACTGGATATGACTAAAATGATTAAGCAATTGTCGAGGACAATCTGAGGTTTACCGAAGATTGGTTACTCATGGACAATTGGAAGTATAGAGTAAGGACCATATTGACAAATTCTAAAGGAGGCAACACTTATTCAGAAATGATAGTCAAAATGGCAATATGGAATTTTTTCAATAGGTGGAACTTATTCTTTGAATCTGTGCAACATTAAAGAACTTAATGCAAAGAAGTATGTTCAAAGGAATGTACTTTGAATTTGAGACTTCATTTCCATGGAATTGCTTTCCATTGGAATACTTTGTAATGTCTATTGCCAAGTCTTTGTGACTTCTATGCATAGTCATTACAAGGGGATCATTGCAAATAAGTTTAGAATCTAACATATTATAGTAGATGGCAAGAGTTTGGTATTCTTACATTTGCAATAAGGATTGGAATTTTGAAACAAACATCATTGAAATATTGACAATTGATCTATTTCACAAAGAGAAGACCATATGTAAACATTGTGTGCATACTTTGAGTATGTCATAGCCATTGTTTGGACGAACATAGTATGCATGCTTGGTACATGACATGACTATTGTTTCAATTCAAGTATTAAGTTGATAAATCGATACAATGAATAATGAGTAATCAATATGGTGCTTAGATAAAAGAGTTTTTATTTACACTCCAAGTGTTGAGGCCATACAAAATTAGTATTCTTTCTGTGTTTCACTTTGCATGTTTTGACATCCAGAATAATTAGATCATTCTTCCCGAATAATTAAGTAATTCAAATCATCCCCAGACGGTCATATGTTGGAAGTAGATATGAATCAAGACTGTCATGAATCTGGCTTGTAAGATTTGTCTAATGTGCATTAGACATAGCAAGAGTTGCTACAACATTCATGAGTGCTCGTAAGTTCTGAGTATTGGATTCTACCCACGCTCATTTGAATCACTTCATGGATTTTATCACGAGTGAATCATGAGACGATAATATCTTTTATTCTTCAAACCTAGAGATATGAGTTGTTGACTATGAGTTGGTTATACATTGATTGCACGAAAACAAATTGGTAACTTGATGTTATACAACGTGCCTTTGTGTATTATTCAACAAGTAGTCAGTACAACCATATGAGTCGAAGTTTATCTATTCCTTTTACCCTTAATGGGATAAAAGCGATATTTGTGGGCCCCTCGATGATTTAGTGATGGCACCCCTAAGTGCTTCGCCAAGCCTGGACTGATTTGATTTGTTCAATTAGTCGGTCATCATAAATCGGAAATCGGGAGACAACAAATGGACAGAGAGAATGATTATAATCCATGTCTCAGTCCATATCATATCTAGAATGGAAGAATATATGATAACTTATCTAATGGACGCGTCATTGATTTGTTCAGAATTTGGCAACAACTTTTAAGAGTTACGATTGTTGATCGGGTTGTGAAGGCGTACTTGCAATAATAGTTATTAGACTTATCCAAGTGGGAAACCGTTGGATTAGTGTCTAAGTCCATAACTATAAATGGTATATACTTGACCCGACCCGGCATGGTCCATTTGGGTTGCATGGCATCATGCATTTGGATAAACTAAAATGAGAGAAATAACACGTAAGGTTTATTAATATATTATAAGTTATAATATATTAATAAGATTATTTAATTAGTATTGATCAAGAATTAATCGAGAATTAATTAAGTGATAAAAAGAAGACTAATTAAATATATGGGTTGATTGTGTAAATCATACACACTTGTATAGTGGGCTAATGCTCCATGGATTATCAAGTTGGGCTAAAACCGATAGGATGCTCCATGGTGTATTTGAACCCATGGATCCAAGGAAATGGAAAGCCATGAAAATTAGGGTTTACCCTAATTGTAACAACTATATAAGCATCATATTCTTGTGTAAAAATTGGCCACTATGTGTGTATGAAGAGGGCAAGCCAATTTCATGAAGTGATGATTTCTCTCTAAGTTATTCCAAGTGCATATGATGTTGTGTGAACCATTTGAGGTGTCACATTTGGGGCAGTAGGCTCTTGAGCTCCATGGAATCAATCACCAACAAAGAGGTATGTATTTCTACTAGTTTCTATATTACTTGTAGTTCATAATATGCGAGTTAGGATAAATACCTTGGAAATTGATATGTGCATGTATAATAGAGAAAACATAGATCCAAGGTATTTAGGGTTGAATGTACACCATAGGAGTGTTAGAATGCTTAAAACCCAATAGTAATGCCACCAAATCTTTAGGGCGAAACCCCCCCCCCCCCCAACTGTAAATCATGCGTCGTAAAATTCACCTCATGCGTCTTCAGCTGCCTCAAAGCGTAAGTGATCATGCCACCCCGCTACATCAACACTGCACTAAAATCGTGATTGAAGCATCACAATAGACCACAAAATCATCGAGACCCACCAGCAAGGTAGGAAGCGGTGCTCTGGCCCCCAATGAAATGTCTCCGACTTCTTGCTCAGTTGGTTCAATGGAATAGCAATCTCGTAGAAACCATGGTTGAATCTCGGATAATAACCAGTCAAACCAAGAAAACTCCAAATCTCATATGGAGACCTTAGAACCTCCCACTACATCATGGCCTCGACCTTGGATGGATCGACTAGAATACCCTTCTGGTTGACAAGGTGCCCTAGGAACTGCACCTCGCACAACCAAATCTCGCACTTGGAGAACTTTGCAAAAAGTCTCTCCATCCTCAATGTCTCAAGCACCTCCCTCAAGTGTTCCTCATGCTACTCCTGTATCTTGGAATAAACCATGATATCATCAATAAAGACTATCACAGACCGATCCAACATCGGTCTGCACACGCGGTTCATGAGATCCATGAACACGTCAGGAGCATTAGTGAGCCCAAATGGCATCACCACGAACTCATAATGGCCACGACGAGTCCAGAAAGTTGTCTTCAACATAGGAATGTCAAAAAGTCTTGTGGGACCCCGTTCCCATGGGGGCCCGTCCCGTTCTGGGGATTTTTTTTTAAATTGAGCGTGGTGACGGTGGCGGGGGCAAAGTTAACCCCCGTTTTAATTTTGGCGAGCAGGGCGGGGGTAGTCAATCTCGTCCCGAAACCGCCATGAGGACCTCGTTAATAAATTACACATAAATTTACATATACTAGTTATATAAGCATAATAAACAATAACATGATTTTGAGCTTCCAAAAGTCAGCAGAAAACATGTTTTTATGTTGTTATTATATTGTTTTTAAGATGACATAACTTTTTTATTTTCAATATGTAAAATTATGCTATAAATAATTATTTGTTACCTAAAATAGCTTCTTTAGCCAATAAAAGGCAACCCAAAATCAATCGGGTGCGGGGGAACATGGGAGGGGCGGGGGTCATAAAGGGAATTCGGGGGCGGGGGCGAGGGTAGGAAGGCAAAACATTTTGGGGGCAGGGACAGGGGAAAGGGGAAATTTTGGGGGAGTGGGTCGGGGATGCAATCCCTCCCGTTTTCCCCCATTGACATTCTTACTTCTGCACATCCTTGTCCTTAACGCGCAGCTGATGATAACCCGATCGCAAATCGATCTTGGAGAACTAAGATGCATCCTGAAGTTGGTTGAAAAGATCATCAATCCTCGAGAGGGGATAATGGTTCTCCACCATTAACTTATTAACTCCCGGTAGTTGATACACATCCAATGGGATCCGTCTGTCTTTTTTATGAATAAAATCGGGGCTCCACAAGGCGAACTACTCAGCCTGATAAGTCCTTTGTCTATCAGCTCCTCCAGTTGTGTATATAAGTCTTACATCTCGAGACGAGCCAATTGATATGGTGCTTTGGCTATCGGAGCCACTCCTGAAATCAAATCAATCTTGAACTCCACCTGCCTCTCTGGAGGTATCCCAGGAAGATCCTTTGCAAACAACTCCAAATACTCCCACACAATCGGCACATCGCCCAAGGTCACCTTACCCAAATCTCAGCTATCCATGACATAAGCGAAAAAAACCCGAACAACCCTGATGAAGATTGCGTATGGATCTTGCTGCTGAACACATAATCGGCCCACATTGCGGTCTCTCGCCCAGAATCACCAACTCTCCTCACTTGGTGTACGAACCCGCACTAACTGCTGCTCGTAGTCGATCAGTGCCCCAATAGGGATCAACCAGTCCGTGCCCATGATGACCTTCTTCCTACACATAGGAATGTGTAGCATATCAATCAGATACAACTCACTGAACAACTGAAGGGAACAATCCCGATGAACCCTCGCAACCCTGACCATCTTATCATTAGCAATCTCTACATCAAGAGGACGATCCGGCTCCACTAGAGCTCCAGCAAGTCTCTTGTTAAGCGCAAGAGATACAAAAAATCAGGTATCCCCGAATCAAATAATACTAAGGCAGAGATACCGTTCACGGGGAACGATCCTAAAATAAAACACATAAACATAAGAAACAGTTTGATATAGATAAAGAGATAAGGAGAAGATACATACATGTCACAACATCGGAAGTTGCACGCGCCTCCTCCGCCGTTAGCTGGTAAACCCTGCTCTTTGCCGCTAGCGCATCTGCCCAACCCTGATGGCCATCAATAATCCTCAATGTCGCAGGAACGAGTGCTAACACCGGTCCTATCACAACTAGACTCGAAGAATGGGCCTTCTTGTGGCCTCTCTGATTGTTTTGAAAGCAAATCAGATCTGATACCAGAGTGATGGGGTGGTAGCACTATAATATCTGCTGATATGACCAGTTCGACCGCACTTGAAGTAGCCAGAACCCACCCCTTTGCATGTGCCCTTGTGCGTCTTGCTGCACTTTCCACAATGGCTACGGCCATGCTAGCCTCTCGGTCTATAATAATATACATTGGGCCTCTTACCCAAACCCTCAACACTCGCAGCAAAATTTGGATTGCTCTTCCTCTCCATCTCTAAGTCAATCTCCCACTCCCTAGCCCTCGTTATAATGTATTCCAACCTCTTGCAACTGGATCGGCAAACAAACTGCCGAATATCACTTCTCTGCATCTCATGGTACCGAGCCATCTTCATCTCTTCATCCTCCACATACTATGGAACCAGAAATGTCTTCTCCTTGAATATAGCGGCGATCTCAATTACTGTCTTAGTACTCTGACAGATATCCTGGAACTCTCATGCCAGTTCTTGCACCTCAATCACTGGTGCACACTCGGGTCGGAACCTGGTTGATAAATCACTCCATGTCATCGAATCAATATCCAAATCATCTCCTATAGCATTCCCTACCTCCTCCCACCAATCACGTGGCCAGTCCTTCAAGAGGCAGGATGCTAGTTTGACATTGTCGCCCTTGGGACAACGGCTGATACGGAAGGCTTTGGCAACATCTACCAACCACCTACTGCTTGCAATGGGGTACCTCACCCCGTGATATCTAGTGCTGCACATGCCCGAAACTCCCTGAAGTTCAGAGAGCGCGTCCCAATCAAAGCCAAATCTCAGCACGAAAGGCCCTCAATCCCTCATCAACAATCTCCAGACTACCCTCCTTCACCGTGCCAAATATCACATGAGTCTGATCAAGGATACTACACATAATCTCAGACAAGATGAAGTCCCTCGTCTGGTCATCAAGCTGCTCGACTCCAGATCCTGAGCCCCACCCCTCGCCAACACCGGAACTGCTCCCTAGCCTGCCTCGCAATACCACCATACTAAAAATAGACCATAAAACTATCATAAAATCATCAATGCGCATATCAGGGAAATCATAAATACACAAGCTCCCTACTTCATTACTACCCTCCTTGAATCCAGTACGAATCCTCTACTTTGAGTAGTACGGGAACATAATAGCTTCCACATCTATCCGTACATTCCAAGAAGTGCCTTTACTCAGTCAAGTTACTTCATATCCAACAATCTATTCACACATAAGGCTCCCAACACTAAATCTCATCCTAGGTTTTCCTAAGACAAACTCCACAACACTCTCACTAACCTCCTCTATCTAGCTTACAATACTATTACATATTGCAGATTCTAGATAATTCTTCGAATGAAAGGTCTCTCACTACAACAATTGGACTTAAACAAGAGTTGCGCAATAGAGCTAAACCTAACCTTCTAGAACTATTTACTTTTCATAATATGTAACTTAGCATATTCACTTACTAGCTACTTGAAATTAGGAAGAACTCCTTTATGTCAAAAGAAGCCAAAAGACGGACTTAATGAATGCATGAAGCCCTTAAGAGCATAAAGTTGGCACCTTTATGCCAAAAGATCTCATGAAGATCATAGATCTAAAAGAATAAACACGTGGGACACTCTACTTCCCCAACAACCACACAACCATGCCTAGAACCATACAATCTAACCCAAGAAGAGATCTAAGTAAATATTAAGCAAGGTTAGAACTTGATACCTCAAAAGCATGGCAAATGAGCTAGTGATTCTAGATCCAAGACACCATATTCAAGCCAAGTAACTCCCAATTCCTTAGCTCCTTCAACAAGCACCAAAAATGAACACTCAAGGTTCTCCCCGAGCTCACACACTCAATAATGGAAGGAAATGCTCGATTTTAGGGTTTCAGCATAGAAGAGGCTGGTAAGGAGACCAATCAAGGGACTTAAGGTCTTTAAATAAGGTGCAACACCCTAAAAATTAGGGTTTCCTTCCCAGCTGCCAACTCGTCGAGTTGAGACACCTCAACTCGTCGAGTTGACTCATTAAACTTTGCGGCCAAAAATAACTCGACACACCAACTTCAGGCATACAACTCGTCGAGTCTTCCAAGACTGAATGCATAAATGGAAAAATAATTCAAACCGGAACCCAGGCGCTATATATATATATATATATATATATATATATATATATATATATATATATATATATATATATATATATATATATATATCAGTGCTGTAAAAATCGGTCTAGGCGGCCGATTACTCGGGGATTAATCGCTAGGCGGTCCTAATCGGTCCTAGGCAACCTAATCAGCCAAATTTTAAAATTTTTAAATATTAAACCAAAATTTTTAAAATTTCGAAAGTTCTTAGTATTTCAGTGTTCAACTAATATATAAAAAAAAAAAAAAAAAAAAACATTTTAAAGTTTTTCTCAAAAATTTTCAAAATTTCTATGTTTTCAAATATACAAATACCCAAAGTTACTTCTTTTCGTAAGATATATTAAAATTTGAATAAATTTTCTTATTAATTGGATGATAAATTGTTGTGCTTGTTAAACTTATTATTAATATTCTATTCTTTTTTATTTATGTTCTTACGATTAAAGTTAAATTTATAATTTTTTTAATAATTTTCTTAATAATTAATGGTTTCCGATTAATCCCCCGATTAATCACCTCCTAGCCGATGAATTCCAAGACCCCAATCCGACTAGCTAACGTCTATTGTTTTCTAAAAGCTTGATATATATATATATATATATATATATATATATATATATATATATATATATATATATATATATATAATGGTAAGGCGTAGATATGTAGTGATAATTAGGGAAAATAATTTGATCAGACAAAGATTAAAGAAAGAAAAGATAAAACAATAATCGTCCTTAAGATTAAATAAACACATGTTAGTGAGCCGGATTAAATTCGGGTATCTTGACCCTAATACCGATGATGTTGCGAGAGCCAGTAAGATATGTACAAATATATATGGGGCTGACACCCATATCCGCAATTGCTAGCTACAATCCCAGAAGGAAAATTTTATTAAGTATGAAAATAATATCATTTGACGTCCGATGAAGCGTCTTACGAAACATATATATGTCGATAGTGTCGATTATAGGTAATCATGGTAATTCTGTTTAGGAAAAATCATAACTTAAACAGCCTAGAGGGACACCTTCAAGTACTTCTATGATTCATTAAAAAGGATTCGATAAGAATTATAAACGTTAGGTTAAGTAATACTCCCTCCGTCCCAAAATTATAGTCTATCTTTCCTTTTTGGTTTGTCCCAAAATAATAGTCCACTTCTAAAAATAAATAACATTTTTACCAAAATACCTCATCATTATTACTTAACCAAGTAAGAATTTAATGGAACATTAAACACAAAGTATGGACAAAACTGTCATTTTATTAAATAAAGTTAGTGGTAATTAATGTTTTTCTTAATCTGTGTGTTTTTTATCTGTGGACAATACTATTGGGACGGAGGGAGTATATCCTAAACGAAAGAAAGATCTTAATGAAAAAAAAACTAGAATAGATACTACATCCTAAGGATAAGGTTAAGAAACAAAAATAAGATTTTTCAAAAACGTCAATCTGAAACCTAGGAAAAAAGGAACTTATGAAAGAATAGCATATTAATAAACAAAGATGATAAAAGTTTTCCAAGAATTTCATCAAAATTCATAAACCTGTGAACCCACCAATATCACGCTGGCGTTTTGAAAATCGTATACGTTCCTAGGATAAAGAGAAGTTCAACGCAAGGAAGGAATAGTTGCACGAAGACATATAGGTTTTAATTTAGTCAATGTAATTGATATTATTAATATAAGATAATCTATGTTCTAGGAATTGTACCGTAGGTCAACCCGCGTGTGACATCCACTCAGCCCAACTTCCACACCTCTAAGAGCTCCTGTGACTGCACCAAGTGTATGAAATGGATATAATGTTACCGGCCACCCTTAAAGGATTTACTAAGATGTTTTTGAAAACCTTGGCATTCCTTATCAACCAAATATTCTAGAGAATAATCAATAAGATGGTGCTCGTGATCTTCTTTTTCTATTATCACCCGCATTCGCTAAGTCAAAGAACTCTAAGATGTTTGCGAAGTTTCTAGCAGGTAGTTCACACCAGTTAAGATCCATTGATGGATGGGTTGTATGAAATCGCATTGAAGCAGGAGGTGATCGGTTGTTTTTGACTTTTATTACATGATGATCACAACTGATTAACATTTCGATCTCCTCTATCAGGCAATAAGGCAGCCACTGATTTACAGTCCAGCGAAGCACTCAAAACAAAACACCTGACCTTCAACTGGACCATCTTTGACAAGCATACACCCCAAACTTTATAAGAAGTAGTCATGGAATCAATAAGGCAACTCATGAAGCTTACCTTGAATTCTCCATTTGTTGCCATATTGCAACGAAAACCATATACTGATGGAGCTGTGGAAGTATCCAATACACTAATGTCCTTATACAACTCTCATAAGTCCTGCGATTCAGATGAAGTAGATGGTGTGTGGTTCTATCGCCATGAGAAACCACTAATATACAAACGATCTGTAAGGAGACAAAGTTTAGTGGATTCATGCCTGTACAAATGAGGAATTTTTTGTTGAAATGGAGTTGAGCCACACCAAACGTCTTTCCAGAACAATATCTTCACATTGGAACGAGCTGAAAAATCTGTTCTCTATCAACTGCAAGTTTCCCCAGGGCTATAACAACCTTATGAATATTGCACCATAATCCGTTTGAGGTCTTTCTAGCGATATATGTTGCAGGTTTTGTATTAGATTATGTGTGCAAATGATGACACTTTTCCAAAGACTGACCTTTTCATTAATAAATCACCACTACCACTTATCAATAACGCAAAATTTTGTGATTTTATGGTCGATTAGCCGAAACTTCCATCGGGCAATTGAAATAGTGATTTTTAACCAAGATGCCTAATGTATCTTTTTTTTCCAATTCGCATCCTTCCAAGAGAAAATTATTACGGCTGATCTTATGTAGAGAATCAATTACACCTAAGGAGATTTGAAAATTGACATATAATACGTGGGTGTTTCACATTCCTTGAATAAACTGATTCTCTTCATAGAAAACTGAATAAAACGTGATCTATTATGTAGCAGAAAAAATGTATCTCTCCTTGGTAGGTAGAGGGAAATAACAAACAGATAAACTACACGCCTAATTAATTAAGATTTGTTAAATATCGTATTTCATTCATCGACCAAATGATTAGTTAATTGTTATGATAGAAGAAGCAAATCAAATCCCTGTGGAATTATTACAACGCACATTTAAGCTAGAATACCGTTATTAAATTAATTATAATATTTTTCATTCTTATGTATTATACCTTTATACCTTGTGTACCCGAACAACAAACAAGTTGACTTTTTTATACATTTCTTTTGGGAAAGTTCATTCATCTGAAATGAGGGACATATTATAAACTACTAGGATAAATTGGACGAACTACTGGCCTCGGTTTCTTTAAAATTTTGGTCATTTTTATTATTTCGGTTCAAACATATATTTTGGTTCTAGGATGAGATGAAATCAAAGGGCCCCTCAAAGACACTGGTTTGGCATATAATGAACAAAAATCTACTAATTTGAAGAAAAAATTGTTATACTCTAGGTTTTAAATAACATTATATCTGACTTGACGGTTATAATATCCCAACAATTACGAGTTAAAAATTTTATTTTTAATTCGATCAGAACACTAGTTATCTTTTAGCCAAACATCCATTATCGTTTTTTTTTTCTAATTATTCAAAAGTATTTCACAAAAAAAAATCAATTATCAGAGTACACTTCCAAAATTATCATAAGGCGGAAACACGGATGGATACGTTGCGATGAACTCGGACCCTTCCTTTTCTAACCGTAAGTACCTGAAAACATACCATAAAACCGTAACCACAAAACATATCGAGTACCCCAAAATACCAGATACCAAACATACAACTAGGCCTAGCCTTATGGTATATTCCGACCCAATAAGCAAGTATGGGCCCCGCCCCGGGGCCTCGCCGTGGGGTATATTTCAACCCGATCATATGATTGTGTGCCCCGCCCTGGGGTATATTTCACCCTGAACATGCCATAATAGGCCCCGCCCTAGGTTATCTTTCAACCCAATTATACAAACACAAATATATATATATACATATATATATATATATATATATATATATATATATATATATATATATATATATATATCACAACAACTATCATTCTACATAACCGAATATTGGGCCGACATTGGTACCTTCGATCCATGGATACAAGGAGGATACTCACCTCACCGACAAAATCCACAGCTAACAGCTCACACAGCCAACAAACAAGTAAAATACACCTCCTAACAAACCATACAAGGTAAACCCTTAGTCCACCTTCTAAAGCAAGCAAATCACCAAAAGTGAACACTCAAAGTCAACGGTCAAAGTCGACAGTCAACGGTTAACATTTCCATCCGTTAACACTCATGTTGTGACCAGTCCTTAGTCACGTCATGAGAACGCACTCAGCCAGATTCTAACTCAATCGACTCAACTCAGTCAACTCGGTCCCGGATGACCCACTTAGCAAACCTCACGACGTGAACCTTCCTTGGTCACATATTGAGGTGAGTCCATTGAAATAATAATGTAAAAACTACTCTCACGTAGTGACACTCCCTGTGTCACGTCGTGAGCCACGTCTAATGCTAAATCCTAATGCCTTAAGTCCTTAATCCAATAAGTCATCCATTCCAACTTTCTAAAGGGCTTTCATACAGCAAAAAACAATATAAAAATCTTTTCATTATGGACATTCATGTCCAATGCATGTCTTGAACTTGATTAGGTCAAAAATGGTGAAAATGAGTTCCAAATCTCATTCATGGGACTAAAACTGAACAAAACCATAGATCTACCACAACAAACCTCAAAGGGACCTCATGGATCCATAAAGTTGCCAACTTTATGGAATCAAACCAATCAAACCACCTCCAACATGAAGAAAAATACATAAAAGTCTAGATCTTAGAAGAATAAAACATAAAGGTTGGAACTTGACGACTTACCATGGACCAAGGTATGATCTTTAAGGTAGTGAGGGAACTTGCTTGCTGGATCAAAGCAGAAAGAACATCTTCTTCTTCTTTAAAGCATAAATATATTTATAGATGGATGAAAGATGAGAGGGGAGGATCAAAATGGTGAAAGGGGGGGTTAGGGTTTCTCTCAAGATGATCTAGAGATGAAGGAGGCTCATAAAATGCTCCAAAACACGAAACCAACCTTTATATATGTTTAAAACCCTAAAAACTTGAGGGCTTGGGCTGCACGGTTTTCATGTCGTGAATCCTTGATACTCACGTCGTGAGCATAGTTTAAATCGATATTTCCATTTAATCACTTCTCACATCATGAGCTCCAAATGCTCATGTCATGGGATCAGTTATTCCCCCAAATCCTCTCCAACTTCAAACAACCATAAGTTCTTCGTTTCAACTCAAATTTTGACGATCTTTATATCCACAGAAAGGTAATGAAAAGCTCTACACTTCTATCAACTTCCATTTCCATAAATATTTCTAAACTAAAATCCAAAATTCATAAAAGGCCTGAACTGCCACTTAATTATATACCCTTGGTCTCCAAACCACAAACCGAACTCCTAGATCATCTAAACAACATTACCTACACTCAAAGGGAAGTGAGTCTCTTTCCCAAAGGACCTAAGCCTTATGAAAACCGGTCCTCGAGTTACGGCGTCGAATTATGAAATGATCCGGAACAGGGCATTACAACTCTTCCCCACTTAAAATAGATTTCGTCCTCGAAATCTTCCTTACTACGTCCTCCACCGCTACACGATTCTGCCCAAACTTCTTGAATTTTGATTAAGAATGAAGATTTATCCCATACAAATGGCTGCCTCCCAAATCTGCCATTTAAGCCCCGTGTTGGCCAAAAATTGCTTATACCTTCGAAATAATGAACATTAACACTCTTCCCTTAGCTCAAAAGAAGGAAATCCAGCAACCCTACCTAAAACCTGAAACAACTACATTACTCTTGTTAACTGGAAGACCTTAACACAACGATAACCACCTAAAGCAGGAACTTCCCGAAAATATACCGAAGATTACTCCATAGGACAATTGATCATTCATTCATCGTACTCATCCCTAGTTTTTGACTATAAATACCTTTCTATAAGTAGAAAGAAAGCTCAAAATATACTGATAAACTTACAATACTTCAATCCTATCTGTCGACCCAGTGAATGCTACGGCCACCCCACAGTTGTACGACATGACTATCCCATCATGGTCTTACCACACCTCTACCATATCAACAACAATCATTCTAAGTCGAACCTGCATCTAATTGAATCCTAATCAGGTGTTCGGGTCATGCTTCGAACCCCAAAGCCTTCATCAAACAAGAACAGGCAGCGAGGCTCTAACACAACCCTCAATCTGGATTGATCTACATGCCTGTTATGGATCACAAAGAAAGCGACAACCAGCTATTGGAAAGTTTCTTGATTTCCCAGCTTAGAAAACTTTAATCCAGATGTCCACTTGAGTCATCTTACTTCCTGACTAAGATGTGAAACTCACCCTAGTTTCACACCTAATTCAGCTCCTGGAATTCTGAAAAATTCTCCCCTACTTGGATTCATCGAAGCTCTCCCAACCCACAAAATTTGATGGATTCCCAACACATGTTACCTCTTATAACTCCAACCGTCAAAGACCTGGGCTTACTAATACTAGCGTTCCATTGGTAGCCACTATCGATGATCACACAAACTCTTAAAATTTAGATGAATACTTCCCGAAACTTCAACGAATCCGACAACCCCACTCACTTCCTATGATACTGCACCACCTCCTTAAGTCCTTTATGTTGTTGACAAAGACCATAACCCTTTCTCTGAACTGGTAAATCTTCACTCCAACTTCCCATCCTTAAAAGGATCTCTAAATTCTAACCATCTTCAACCCTTGTGATTATAAAGTTCCCCTACCACTTCCAATGACCAAAACAACTCATGCAACTGCCATCACCATCTCCTTTCTATTGTTCCTTCTGTAGCAACGGTAGTGATTAGACCCGAAGTCCTTCCATGGAGGATGGTCGATGTTATCAGAATCAATGCTAACACGACTAAACTCTGACTTTATTGAGAACTAGACAGATAATCTGACCACAGAACATCCAAATGATACCCCTGAATTGACCCAATCAAAGATCTGGAACAACAACCGAACAACCTGAGTACCGCTCAGCAAGATATGACCCATTAATAACTGTTGGCGTGCAAAATGGCATATAACAATTCCTAAAGATATAACCAAAGAAGTAACATGGAACTAGACCAAATATAATGCTTACCCATACCAAAACAAGATTCCAAAGCAATATAAATATGGATAATATTCTAAAAGAAAGCAAAGATTACATACCCGCAATAGCACCTGATGAAACCCTGGCCTCCGCTACTGACACTCCAACGCTCAGCTCCTTGCTGCTGGGGCTCCTTTCCTACCGTCACAAACGTCAGTGATCCTCAAAGTAACTGGAGCAGGTGCACTCACTTTACCCCTAAACATCAGACAATCGGCCTTCTTATGGTCCACTTGGTTGTAGTGAAAACACATCGGATCCGGCCCACAGGGGCAATCCCTACTAAAAGGACCCATATGTCCACAACTGAAACATCCTCGGCCTGTATCCTGACATCCTCCATCATGGGTCCTCCTACACTTGGCACAACAGCCCTGGCCCTGATGGCCTCCCAAACGTGAATCCTGAGTCGTAGGCCTCTTTACCTGCCCCATTGAAATCTGAATCTGCTATGGCTTCCTGTTTCGGAGGTGCTCCAAATAAATCTCATGCTCTCGACCTCTAGAAATCATATCATTTAGGGTCTCGCACCTTGTAAAACTCACAAACTCCATGATGTCATCCCTCCGCATGTCATGATACCTTACCTTCTTTATCTCCTCGTACGTTGGGTACTGCGGAACCATCAAAGCTCTCTCCCGAGACTTTGTAGTGATCTCTGCCACTATTTCAGTCATCTAGCGAAGGTCCTGAAACTCCTTCGCCAACTACTGCACCTCCAGTTGGTGAAAACTCGGCCATAAAACGGGTCACAACTCCTCCCACTAATTCTCAGGTTTTGTCTTTCAGAAAATTGGAGGCAAATCTGACCTTTGACCCCTCGGGTTAGACACTCTTTTGGAAAACATTATCCATATCCGTTAACCATCTCTTATTGGCACTGGAGTCCTTCTCTCCAAAGAAATCGGGAGCTTCACATGCACGGAAATCAGAGAAAGAAAGAATGTGAGCTCTAATACTAGCCATAACCACGATCCGAAATGCACCCAGACACTCATCCAGAATCCCCTCATTGACCGTACCAAATATCACATGAGTCTGTTCCAAAATACCACAGGTAATCTCCGACGAGATCAACTCCCACATCCGCTCATCAATCGGTTCGGTACCTGCACTTGATCTAGAATCCGAACTCGAACCTACTTCCTGAGTGCTCATCACCATACCGAAAAACAACATGAACATGATCAGGACATACCCAATAATACTCATCCACAGGCTTCCTAGATTCTCCAAAATTCTCCCCAATTCGAGTATGGATCCTGTGCTTTCAGTAGTACGGGCCTAATACTACCTTCCACACCTGTCCATACTTTCCTCAATAATCATCCTGAATCCTCTAAGTCACCTTCTCAAACTGATACACCAAGTAATTGGTAAATAGCGCAACTAAACCCAATGAAGCACTTCCTAGGCTTTCCTAGGTTTCCGACCTCACCCTGCCTTCAACTGCTGAAAAACTCCCCATAATGTCAATTAACCACCTCATGAATACAATCACATGCAACAAAGCTTAGATAATCCTTTGAGTAAAAGACTCATCCTTACAATGGTTAGACTCAAACGAGAGCTACACAATAGGGTCAAATCCATCACTCTGAGATTATTCAACCTTTGTCACATGTGACTTAACATATTCACTTAGTAGCTAACTCACATCACTTAAGAGTTCCACAAAGCACGAAGCAAACAACATTTGTGCAGTAGCACTCCATTCCATATAATAACCAAAGAACATTGAAACTCACATACTACAAATCATGTTAGGAACTTCCACTCTCATTGTCAGTTTCCTTATGCATGGAAATTATACACAATATAGGATCAAATAGACCGTCCAATCAAAGACTCTACCTTTGGACCACAATCAAATGAGTAACAGGAAATATGGCCAAATCAATCGTTCTAAGGCTATATGATCCTAACCGTATACAAATTTTAAAGCATATACTTAGCAATTACTGATACCAATATATATTCTCATTCTAGCATAGCATCCAATTCTTCCTAGGCTATAAGGCATCACATATCAGGCCAATCTATCATGTGATTCCTGAAAGTATCCCTAGCCTTATCCTAGCATGAAATTCACATAACATATAATCATAACAAACATGTGGTGGTGGTGGTGGTAAACCATGAAATGAGTAACGGATCCCGAAGGTAATCCGTAGGTAAGAAAAATTTGTGTGATGTCATAAATAGTAATCTTGATTCACATATAATAATAATAATAATAATAATAATAATAATAATAATAATAATAATAAACAAGTGTATAAATTTAATAAGAGACCAAATATGTATGGATGTGGCATTCCCAACCTATTAGTAACTCTTTTGGTTAATTCTGTTTGTGGAGTGAGTTCGAATCCTACCCACAACATTTTTTTTGTCCATCATCCTCAAGAAATCAGTTTTTGTGTCGATCCCCACGAAAAATTCCAATCGCCCTCCAATATACCTCATGCAAATTTTTAATCTCCCCCACGAAAGCCCTATTTAACATTCTGAAATCCTTTTTTTTTTCTTATGGATGAAGTCGACGAAGAGAACACCCATCTTCTGGCGTGCGCCTCCAACATTGATCCTAGAGACCTTCCACCACCTCCAATGCTCCGTTCGTCACCATCTCCGTCATTCCAATCTGCGACTATCGCACACAAAGGTAAGCTTAAAATCTGAAATCATTTTTTATGGCTGGAGTCGACGACGACTATCAAACACTATGTCCTAATAGTTTAACTCGCTCCATAGAAATCGTGCATCTACTCCACATTACAGCACACCCCTGACCTCCCATCTTCGACACTCCCGTTTGTCACCATCTCTGGTTGTCTTTGATGACTTTAATAGCAATTTCGGGGTTGTGGAGACTGGGAAAACATGAAGTAACAACACAATCATTTTGATTCTTAGCTTGTGGACACAAGATGTGAAGGTAATTTCTATGAGTATTTCTTGTTTCCCAATTTGCACAAATAGAAACTGTATCAGTAAGTATTGCTTGTTTCCCAATTTGCATTAATATTTAACATACTATGATATAGTTCTCTCTTATATTTGTTGCTTCAGTTTTTAGAAGTTACACACCATTTGATTGATTACTCTTGTATGCACTAACTGTTGATGATGGCCAACCATCTTACGAAGAAAGATGTTGCTGGTCATAAACTTGTTACTCATTCTAGCATGTTTAATTCACATCATGTAATCTAAATTTCAGAACAAAATTGTAGTTTTTTGTGAAACTTTATGTTTAAGCTAGATAAATTGCGGTGAAACAATGTTTCACCATGCAGGCTGTAGAAGCAAGAAGAAGCAGGGCCAGGGAGCAAAAACTTGCAGTTTCTAAGAATTATCATATCCTAACAACAATATATGAGGTACATAAAGCTCAAAAAAGAGCAAAGATTTTTGTAGGGCAAGATATTATGGTGGATAAAACAAAAGAAAAAAGAAACACACTCGACTCTTTTATCTATGACACTCTTAGCAAGGTAAATCTTTACACTTGATTTAGTAATTCATTATAGTTATTTGTGTTGTTTAAGTTTTGATTATATATATTGCTTACAATGTGATAGAATATTTGTACTTTAGCTTTTTAGTTCCTATCGGAACATTGCAACAAATTCAAAGGTAGAGATCATCTCTAAAAGTCTGCAAAAAACCGAAGAGCGGCTATATGAAGATGTTGATGATGAATGTACACAAGTTTATATTGGAAAACTTGAGCATCTTGAAAGGTTTTAAAAGTATATGAAAATTTTAAACTAATATTTTCCTTCCGAAATAGCTTGCTAAAATCTAATTATATATTATTGTGTAGATTTTAGACCCCATTGAAAATAGATACATGGATGAAATGGTTAGAAAATAAGCAACAACAGCTCTGCAAACTTGTATACAAAAAGTCTATTTTGTTGCGTTATAATTTCCTATTGTATTATTATTATTATTATCATTATTATTATTATTATTATTATATATATATTATTCTTTTTATAGCATTGGTCTACAGATAAGTGGAGAAAGAATTCAAAATTTGCTCAACCTCACGCTCCCCCCGATAATCAACGTGAGGACAATTGATATGTATTTTGGAACAATTGAATTTGTAAACATTTGGTATTGCTTGTTTTCTTAATTATTGCTTAATTTTGTATGATATTTTGAACAATGGAATAAAATCTGTCAAACTTGGTATTAGAGACGTTTTTTGGTGTATTTTATATGGTATTTGGGTTTAATGTGAATTCAATGTGGTATTTGACAAAAAATTGAAATTTTTAAATTTTATTTTTTTTTAAAATAAAACGAAGTTAGCTACGGGCTACAGATTTCCGTAGCTATCCCGTAGGCATTTATTTCGTAGCTATTACGTAGCTATTTGAATCCATAACAATTCTGTAGCTATTTAGTTTTGTAGCTATTTTGTAGCCATTTATTTCCGTAGCTGTGGTAGATATGGAAAATTTCGTAGATATTCCGTAGCTAATCCGTAGCTATAATTTAGCCACAGACCATTATGTTACAAACATTTTTCTTATCAATTCAATAGCTATCCGTTTATAGCTATGGAATAGTTACGGATTTTGCTATAAATATTGCACCAGTTTTATAGTAGTGATTGGTTTTGTGCGAAAAAAAGACCCCAACCGTTGGATTAGATACTCCATCGGACGGCTAAGGTTTACCGGAAGGGGATAACGTTGATTCGGGCAACAAGGCTTTTGTGACGACATTGGTTTTTAGCGACGATTGTGTCGCCACTACAGCCTTGATTTCTTGTAGTGTAAGTTAATAACTAAGACAACACTAATATTTATTAATGTTAATCTTGAAACAATAGTTGCTCTCATGTAGACCCACCGGCCAGTTTGTAGCAAGATGTATGAAAAAGCTTCAATAATAGCTTTTCTCAAATTTCATGAGTTTTTTCTTCGTGAGAATGCTAATTGAAAGCTAGAGCACGGAAAATATAAATTACAACTTGTGCACGGCATCACTAGGACTCCTGATCCAATTATACCAATTAATTTTGAGCGTGCTGCGTCTAGAACTAAAGCATAATAAAATCAGTGTTATATGAAAACTTTTGAAATGAATAAAATAGTCAGATAGCCAAAAGACGAATCGAATGGACAAACTAAGTAAAATAACATGGTCTCTGTAAATAGAATAAATTAAAACCGGTCCGGTTGACAAATGAGTGTACAATTAAAGATGAACGAAACAAAACAAAATAATGACCATTATTCTATATTTTGTCACTGCATTTGAACCCAAATACCAGGACTTGGGATCTCTTTGTGAACAACATATAAAAGATAATTCCCTGCCGGAGCAACATTACCAGAGGGCGGTGTGGTTACTACAACTTGATATCTTGACTTCCCCAAAATCTTGGCAGCCACACCACCATCGAGCACCAGCAATCTTTGATTCATGGAAAAGGAGTGTGTGTTGAACGGAGGTGCCATCATTGTCACTGAGACGGAGCTTGGATCCACAATGCCTGAAACTGTAAACACAATAACTAATTGCTTTCCGTACCCTATTTTAGTGTTTTTTACAGGCAATATTATTTTGGGGCGTAAATCGGACGAGTTTGAATCCAAATAAGAAGGAGAGTACGCCTCCAAACTCAGCTCAGTGGGATAAAGGACGTTTCCGAATTCATATTTGTCGTGGGGGTTACTTCCACCAACAAGAACTCGTCCATCTCTTAGTAAAACAGCTGTGGAATGGTAAACTCTTGGAATGGTGCTTGGATTCTGCACTTCAAATCGAGACCCGACCTGTTTATCAGGTTGGTAAACCACTGGGCTAAGAACAGGGTTCCTCCCAAGTTCCCAACCTGCAACTCCAGCAGATACACCATTGATGATTAAAACATGAGCATTGGGAAGCAACAACATGTCACCCATAACTCGAGCCAAAGGCATGGTCTCCATGACCCATTGAGGGTTAGGGTCAGATATTTTGATCCTTCCGCATGTATCCAAAGCTCCATCAAATATCCCTTTATTTGCATTAACAAATGCTCCTTTTGGTGCACCCCCACAAACCAATACTTCAACCGCATTTACTGTTCCCTTTGTTATGCGCAGAGGGAGAAGTACAGCAGATCCGGTACTCGGATAACTCCTTGGTTGACCATCGGGCATTGTAGGGTAAGTCTTGATAACTTGGTTGTTGGAATAGTCGAATAAAATAGCACGATTGTTGGCAAAAATGAAAAGATTCCCATCAGGATAGAGAAATACAAATGGGTATAAATTATTCTCAACGTTAGGGTCGTTCGTTTGAACCAAAAAAGGTAAACTAGGAGTGTTCTCAGTGGCCGACATCTTGGGGTAGAACTCATAGCTAAATGCCCGGCGGCCACCAATAATAATTTGTCTGCCATCTGGCAATATATGATTGGTCGCATACCATCTCTGTTGATTCAGGCCATTACGTATCTCTTGCCAGTCGCATGAATCACACGATTTATAAATTCTGACAACACGATAACCATCATCAAAGCCACCAGTTTGGACCAATCTTCCATCGGGCATTAATGTTCCAGACGAACACCAGACATTGCTGAGCACCATGAGTGGACGAACGGTGTTTGATGCAACATCATACTCGACTGAATGGGCAGAACAATCGGTTGTGTTAGGACGACATGCCCCGTTTGGAAGTGAGATATTGGAGACTCCAAAATCGGTGCGGTCATACATGACAACACGATCATTGGGAAGTAACTGTGCGTGCATGGCCGAAATTCCAATGCTTGGGAGGAGGACAGACCACGATCCACCTGCCGCCGGACATTGCTGGGCATTGAGCAGGAGCACCAGAAAGAAGAAGAAGAGGTGATGATATAGGTGGGAAGTGGAAGGAGCCATGGCTTTGGTTTATTTTATTTGCTCTTCTTCGAATTTGTTAGGTTTTTGTGTGTTTATGGAAGTGTGAATGGTGGCTTTATATACACTTTGAGGCGATGAAAAGAGTCTTCTATGATGGTTTTTCACTCGGGTATGGTTCATGAACTGCGTTGTGAATTAAATAACCCATTAGTCAACCTGAATGATAAGCGAATTTCATTCAATCATTTAACCATGAAATATTCATTCTTAATTTTATAAGGATAGACTCACAAGGTGGATTCTCCTTTGATCTTGTTTATTTGTCAATGCATGTTTTCTTTTATTGGATGTTATTATCAACCTTTTAGTTTTCTATTTTTCATATTACAACAAGCCTCCACATGCTTTCTCTTCATGTTTTTGGATATGACAAGATCGAGTTTTGTAAAAATATTAGGGTCATTTAAAAGAAAATATTGTAGAATTATGGTATTTTTAGATATGACAAGATCATACCTTGAACATCATTGCATATAGTGGACATTTTTTTACAAAGCAAATAGTTGTAAGTTAACGGAACTCGACCATCGGTTCAATGATAGATCATTGGAGTTACTTGATGTTTCAACAAATTTAGACCCTAACAGTTCTAGTGAGAGTTTCTCGAAACAATGATATAATGTATTTTGTTTGAAAGTTTTTCGTGAAGATTTTAATAACTTTGATAAAGTACATTCAAATATAGACCAACAATATTATGAGTTTGATCTCATTCAACATGCAAATAACAAAAGGTTGGCATCTATATCGTAGTTGAGTCAATAGTTCATAAAGGCTAGAAGAGTTTACACAATAACAAAGTGTTGTTCAATTTCCTAATCAAAGCAAAATATACTGGAGGCTAAATAGACCATGTACAACACAGAAAAGAAGAAGTTACATGAGTTATATAAGGAGAAATTACAGGGGCTAAAGTTAAAAGTAACCATAAATAAAATAATTTAAATGGTTTCACCAATTGGGCTATTGGTCGTAATACACTGGGCTATTGGTCGTAATACACCTCGAAATAAGGAGGATTTGTCGGATACTCCAATCTTGAAGTGAATATGAATGAAGGAGTTGATACTTAGGGGCTTTGTGAGTGCGTCTGCTGGTTCATATGCTGGGTTGATATAAAGAACTATTAACGAACCGCCTGCTACCTTTTGAAGTACAATGTGGCAACATGTTTCATCCGAGAACTATGTATTAGATTGGCGCTAGAGTATGTGGCAACCGTATTATCACAAAATAGCATAGGAGAAGACAAGTGTGTAACAACAAGGTCTGTAAGTAAATGTTAGACTCAGGAGATTTCATCCGCCATATTAGATAAGGCTTTGTATTCTGCCTCTATAGAAGACTGCGTGATAGATTGTTTACATGCTGATCGCCATGTGATGATGTTTGAGCCCAAATAAATGATAGGAGAAACCCCTCCACAATCTAAATCTGAGAATTCTTTGAGTTCAAGTGAGGATCAACGATTAAGATGTAGGCCATGATGAACTGTGCCTTTTAGTTAATGAAACATCTACGTTAATGTCTGCCAATGATGTTGGAACGGGGGAGTGCATGGACTGGGAAAGTTAATATATAGCAAAAGAGACATATGCTCTTCTGCAAGCCAAATTTTACAAAGATCCCACTGATTTCAGATAACGTATAGGATCAACACTTGCATGGTGTTCTTAAGAGTCAGAACAATGGAAGGGTTGAGAGGAGTAGTAATCTTTTTGGTACCATCCATATTTAACTTGTTTGAATGTCTTGAATATGTCGATGTTTAGAGAGAAAAAGAGCTTGTTGGGAAGGAATTACTTCAATACCAAGGAAATGATGGAGGGGACCTAACTATTTGATGGAGAACTTGTTGGTTAAGGAATGAGTGAATTGGTTGTTGTCATGGTTAAGGGACAATATTATTGTCATGTGCCATAAAGAAACACAAATTGTTGTCATGATTATAGATAAATAGAAAGACATCTGCCCTGGACTTCGTAAACCATAAGTATGATGAAAAGATGTGTGTTCCATGTACCATGCTCTCGGTGGTTTGTTTAATGCCATACTGAGACTTTCTAAGTTTGCATATGTGGTTTGGGAATTTAGGTTAAATGAATCTGGGTGGTTGAGACATGAAGACTTCTTTATATAGAGTTCCATGAAGAAAGGCACTGTTCACGTCAAGTTGTTTTAAAGGTTAGTTTTGAGAGAGAGAGAGAGAGAGAGAGAGAGAGAGAGAGAGAGAAATAGAGATGATGGTTCGATAGTGATTGGTTTCGTTACCGAAATGAATGTGTTGAAATAATCGTTCCCGTATTGTTAAAGGAACCCCTTAACAACCCAATATGCTTTGTATTTTGAAATAGTACCATTGGGAGTCCTTTTGACTAGGAATAAACATTTTCATCTAATTGGGTTGTAAGAAGCTTATGGAACTAATTCCCACGTTCTATTTTGCATTAGTGCATTGAACTCTTGATCCATGGCATGTCGTCATTTGGGAATTTTGTGAGCTTGAGTGTGGGTGTTTGGTTCAATGTTAGAAGGGATAACATGAAGATGATGGAGTTGATGAAAGACGAAAAAAAGTATTTTGAGTTTTTTATTTCTGGTTCGTTGTGGTGGAGAGAAGGTGGGTGGAGAAATAGAATTATCATCTTAAGAAATGCAGCCAATTAGGGTAGGACAGGAGTTGGTGCAATCTTAGACAGGATTGGATATATGAACTAATAGTGTGGATGGAAGGGTATGTGGATTAGAATGATGTATAGGCTGAGGAGATATAGTTGACATTGGTGAGGTTGGTTGAGAGGTAGGGTTAGAGGGTAGGATGGTGAATCTGGACATGGTATTTGGTGTGGCAGGACATGAGGTGTAGGAGTCACAAAGGTGTTGTTTGTTTTTTTGAAGCCAAAATGTCTGCAGTCTGCGGATCACATCTACAAGCCTTTGCAACAGAAGAGGTGGACCACATGTCTGCCGTCTGCAATAAGAAGATTGTTTGTTTTTAACGTCTGCAGCTGTTGAAATAAATTATTTTTTCAAACATAATTTCCCGTTATAAATATTAAAAATGCATTTTCAGCAAAAAGAGAAAGAAAAAAAACTGGTGGTTTTTTTTTAAGGTAAAAATGTGGTCTGAAGACCTTTGAAGACAGTGGTCCAGGTCTGCGTAAAGAAGACCTCGCGCAGACGTTTTTTGATCTGCACACTTCCAAAAAACAAACACTCTACGAGGGCATATGTCTGCGCGTTGTCTGCGCGGCGCAGACAAAAGTGGTTGCCCAGATCTTCGCATAAAAAACAAACACCCCCTAAGATGAAGATATTTTTGATGAATTGATTGCTGAAAAGGAGTTTGATGTATTAGTAATTTGTGAGATTTTAAAGAAATCATGGGCAGTTGGTAAGGTAGGGGAAGAAGAATGGGAAGAAAAATAAGATTCAATAAACTGAATATGATGAGAGTTGTATAGGCAGCATGTGGTAGGCTCAAAACCTTTGTAAGAGGATTTTAAAGTGGATTAACCTTGGAAAAGACATAGGGCTGATCGTGGCGGAAGCTTGGAGTTAGTGTAAGGCCTTAGCCATGGATTGCAAAGAAAACCAACGCATTTGAGTTTGGTATAGTTTGGTGGTTGGTTATAATATAGACAATCGTTTGAAATGCAAGAGACCAAAAGGTAAGTGGTAATTTGGCATAGTGAAAGAGAGGAAGTCAAGTCTAAACCACATGACAGTATCGTTGTTCGGCTACACCATTCTATTCATGAGTATGTGGTGGGGTGGTGAAGTGAGAGAGGTCATGAGCATGTAGAAACTGTGCAAAACCTTGGTATTCACTACCATTGTCAATGAATATTGATACCAGTAGTGTTTGGAAGAAACTCTCAACAAGGAGTTTGAATTTAGGTAATAGTGTTGCAACATCATATTTCCATTTCATAGGATAGAGCCAAACATATTTAAAGTAGTAATCTACAAAAATGACGTAATAACTGAAATTGTCAATTAAAGTTTGAACAAGAACTACACATCAAAATATGTTAATTCAAGTTGTTTTGTAGCAAAAAATGAATTTGGACCAAAAGGTAGCATATGGATTTTGTCGATTGAACAAGAAGAAAAATGCATACAAGAATAGGAAATTTGATTAGAACTAAAACCTATCTTTGTGACAAGAGACTTTGATGGATGCATAACCTAACTTAGTGTGTCAGGAGAGTGGATAGATTTTTGTGGTTACATTGATTTGAAAAAATGGATGGCAGATTAGCATAGTAAAAATCTTCAAGGTTCTTGCCTCCTAAAAGACCCCCTACTCCCTTGTGCGAAGATCCTTCACAAAAAAAAAATAAAAAAATAAAATGGGAAAAATTCAATAGAAACCCGATTGTTCTTGCACAACTTAACAATATATAAAAGGTTTCAATCTAAATTTGGAACACATAACACAATTGGTAAATATAAGGTTTTGATTGGTGTGTTAATGTGTTTAATGCCAGCATGAGATATTTTAAAACCTTTACCATCACCAAGTATTATTTCATCAGTTCCTTCATATTTAGAGATGTTATGAAATGTAGATCGATTAGAGGTTATATGATTTGAGATGCCACAGTCAAATAACCAAGTTGAAGGAATACATGTTGTGACATTTGGTATAGGAGTTCTTGAATCACTGTTACTGATGGTAGTACTGTTGTCTTTCAGAAACTTGGATAATTACTAATAATCTTGATTCTAATGCCCTACAATGTTACATAACTTGCAAAAACTATTGTTGTAGTTGTGTCGGCCCCTATGTGCTTGAGATGTTGTCCAACATGAGCGATTTGTTCCTCTGTTGTTGCGTCTGCCACCTATCTGTGAAGTAGAGGTTTCAGATGGGATACCGATAGTGTTTTCTAAATTTATTGAAAATCGCTAAATTTAAATAAGGATTAGTTGATTCTACTTTATTTCAAAATAAAGTAGGGGATCATCTGATGCTCGTTCAAATTTATGTCGATGACATTATCTTTGGTTCGAATGATCCTTCATTATCTAAGGCATTTGGGGAATTAATGAGAAGTCAATTCGAAATGATCACGCTGCATAAAATTAATAAATTTTTGGGTTAAGTATTCGTCAAAGCAGGGAACAAATCTCTATCAGTAAAGAGAAATATACACGAAACTTGCTTGAAAGGTTTGGCATGACAAATAGCAAAAAAGTCAAAGTACCTATGGTTGTCGGCACGTGCTTAAGTCCTTCGTTGGATGAGCCTATTGTGGATCTCACGATGTATAGGTGCATGATTGATTCGCTTTTGTATTTAACTGCATGTCGACCTGATATTATGTTTATTGTATCTAATTGTGTCAGGGAGGAATCGAATCCAAGAGAACCCCATTATAATGTAGTCAACAATATCTTATCTTACGTCAAACATATAGTTTCGTTAGGCTTGCGGTATCCATCGAAGACATGAATTTTTATCCAAGCATTTTCTGATGCGGACCTAGGTCAATGTCAATTGGATCAAAAGAGCACAACTGGTGTCAATTTCTGGATGAGAAACTTGTGAGTTGGCAATTAAAAAAGAATACTTGTATTTCTATTTCGACATCTTAGGCAAATATATCGTTGTTGTTGCATGCACATCACACGTGATTTGATTTCAAAGCCAATTGCGAGACAATGCAATCAACATGAACAAAATACCTTTATACTCCGATTCTCAAAGTGAAATTCATATTTGTTATAATCTAGTCCAACATTTAAAAATGATACATATTGCTCTTCGTTATCATTTTACCAAAGACCATGCTGAAGATGGAGACATTGATGTCCATTTTGTCAAAACAATAGATCAATTTGCTGACATTTTCACAAAACCTTTAGATGAAAAATCATTCTTAAGGATTTTGAATGGATTGGGAATAATGAAACATGCTATGTTCCATATTTTTCTTGAATTTCACTTGAACATTTGTTTTACTTACTTCCGATTTCCTTTATTACTTTCGTTTACTGGGTAAAACTTTCGTGTGTTTTATTCACTTTCGACTGTTGGTGTTCTATTTAGAGGTTACTGCTCATGTTAAGCGTTCGGCTGCATTTGCGTTCGACTTCATACTGAATCGTTCAGTATAGGATTTCAATTCACATCTGATGCAAGACCTTCGACGCACAACCTTTTTTTGATGACTATTAACTTATGGGTCGAAAGTATCTAGGTAACGTTTTAAAGTTCTTTTTTTTGGTTTTTCAAAAATCAAAAATGCAAAGAGAATTTCTTATTTTTGTTTTTGCTTTTTCAAAAATAAAAAATCCAAAAAGATTTTCTTTTATTTTTGTTTCTATTTTTTTAAAAGAAAAAATCACAACTCCAAAAACATTTTCTTAAATTTGTTTTTTCTTTTAAAATGAAAATATATTTTCGTTGGAATCTCAATGACCAACATGATGCTCTTTCGCATGCTACATGAGAATAATCATGAAGGAAACATGTATCACTCAAAACTATGTACTAGTTAAGTGTCCCTAGAAGCATGATGCGTCATGTTGTCGTTAAAGCCTCAAAGACTTTTTGGAATGAGATTTTCATTTGATTATCTCCTCTGAACTTTTGTTACTTATAGTCATCACCAACCATACTTGTTTTTTACTACACTAGTCATCCAAGTAATTTTGCACAACAAAATCACACTTATGTTAAGTTGTGATCTTAAGTTAAATTAAATCCACCTTCGAAACCAAAAGAAAAAGAGTCCATTCGATACTCATCAACGAGTATTCGATTATAATTCAGGGGACACCAACAAGCAATTATTCATCTCTCTTCATGTCGAATGATACTCACTATTTTTTATTAATGCTTCTACCTCATTCTTTGACACACAAAAAAATAGAAATCCTTGAGGTTTTTCGTATTACCAACTCAAAACCTAGATTTCGCATTCTTTGGCACATGATTTCGCTTAACAATCCCATAAGCGAATACGCCCAGCCTCCTTGCAGACAAAATTGCCTTTACTTGGTAACGAAACTTGTGAAGGTTCTTATCCAACTAAGAAAAGCAAAAGATCCATGTGTTTGGAGTTTCCTGTTTGGGATAGCTCTGAGATGTTTGACAGGAAGAAGCTCCGAGCTCGACAATGCCAAGCTTGAAATATATATTTTGTAGTGTTAGGGTTATACTATGGTCTTAATGTTGATTATGCATCACCCTTATAGGAAGAATTTGGAATCTCAATCTCTCACACGAAACTAGCAACAAGAGTATCAAGTGCTCAGTTTTGGGGACTTATTTTGAAAGAAATTTACAATTAGGAAAATATTCTCATTCCTGATGGAATTGAATCTGATGAATTTCCAACAATAGCTGGTCCAAGGATTTCTATGGATGATGTTAATGTCTTTCCCAATGTTGTTCGAATTCCTAATTCGATGCTTAAGTTGGTTGACCCAACTGATCCTTTGTTGATCAATTACTTGCTTTCGATTGATTCCATCACTACAATGAGTGTTTTACCACCACGGTTACTCAAAAAGAGTCAAAATATCAGAAGAAGAAACATGTTGAGAAACAACCCGAAGTAACAAAGGAGTTTGTAAAATACATCAAACCTACAAAAACAGGGGTTCTCAAAAGAACTAAGAAACCCTCAAAAACAACTTATGATTCTGCAATCCCAAAACCAACTCAAGAGCCTGAGCCAATGGATGAGACAGTTGCACACAAGGTGTCGAAACTTCTGTTCCAAGTGCAGAGACAATTCCACAGTAAAGTGAACAAGATGGGAAAAAGGGTGATTAAAAAAGATTTAAGAACTTATAGTGTATTCGAAAGGGAGTTATTATTCGTGAGATTTCATGTCCCAGTTCACCAGCAATAAAGAAGCATCAAGCTATCGATGTTGAACAAAAGATAAAGAAGACAAAGAATGTTTGTGGTGGAGTTCTACATGAGGAAGTAACAGTCGAGACTGAGAATGATAATGATACAGAAAGATCATACATTCGAATCGAGGATTCTTTTATAGATTCACCACAAAAATATACTCATGTCAAGTTGACTTTTGAGGAGACAAGGATTCCTAGTGTCATTGTAAACGTATCTGATACACATAACACACCAATTCGAGTGATTAGCAACAAAAAAACGTCCCTGAGAAGGCTTTAGTCAAACCATCCGGGGTTTCGAATACTGATTCTGTTCAGGAGGTGGTCGAAACTCCAGACATCACTATGCACTTATCTAATAGGACAGAAATGTCAACATAGACGAAGACATGATCAATAACGAATCTATTATCACAACTTCCATTACAACTTCAATAGTTTTAACTCCACTAACATCACCCATTCTTACCTCTGTTTTTGATTCTCCTGTCTCACTAACACATTTTGGTGTTATGCAATAACCTTTCACCACTCTTTTCTCCTCTTAATCAACTGAGAAGTCCCTTTAAGGTGATGAAGCTGATGAAGAAGATGTCATGGTTTCGTTAGCCGATATTCAATTCAATCCAGAAGAAGAAGATATTCCTAATGAACTAATCATGTCATGTAAATAGGACAAAGTTTTAAACTCAAATATCAATTCTCTTCTTTAAATTACAATAGATACTAAAGGGAAGAGTTATGTGACTAGGTTCAAAATGTATTATTTGTTGAAAGCTCAAGAATCATGATTGTGAAATCTTATTGAGGGTGTAGAGCAGAAACAAGCAGTCTGATTGGTTGTTCATTCAATGTGTTTCGATTATGAAGTTCAAAATCTTTGTGATGTGGCATAGGAATGTCATGAACATTTTGTCGAAAATGTGAATGTAACGAAGGAATCTCTTGAACTCAAAGTCGATGTGATTGTTGGTGCCGTGAGGTCGCTAAAGTTTGGCCTTGACTTTCTTGCAAGTCAAGCCCTGCTCCACAAACCATGCTATATCGCTTCATGCAAGGCCACCAACAATCTTAACAAAGATCCATATACATCTTCGTCACCCCGGGATGAATGGAGAATCTCGAATTGTGAGCCTCCACCATCAGAACTTGGTGCACCTTACCCCAATATGGAACCCATACCCTCCCGTGCAAGGTCAATAGTATACGGCTATCATAATCGAACGAAGCCACCTGAACAACAATTTGCTCACACTTCCGGTGCTCTTCCTTCATAGCCTCAACCTATGCCTCACGAGTCCCCTCCAACAACGGAGTAACCACGGTCATCCTCAAGCATAGATCTCGAATCGGAGCCGCGACTGTCTTGCGGTTGCGTGCATCAGCCACCACATTCGCCTTCCCAGGGTGGTACAAAATCTCACAATCATAATCCTTCATCATATACAACCAACGATGCTGCCTCATGTTCAGGTTCAGATGGTGCGTGAAATACCTTAGGCTCTTATGGTCCGTCTAACTAGTACAACCAACCCCATAGAGGTAGTTGTTGGATTAGTGTCCAAGTCCATAACTATAATTGGTATATACTTCACCCACCCGACATGGTCCATTTGGGTTGCATGGAATCATGCATTTGGATAGACTAAAATGAGAGAAATAACACTTAATGTTTATTAATATATTATAAGGTATAATTTATTAATAAGATTATTTAATTATTATTGATCAAGAACTAATCTAGAATTAATTAAGTGATCTAAAGAAGACTAATTAAATATATGGGTTGATTGTGTAAATCATCCATACTTGTATAGTGGGCTAATGCTCCATGGATTATCAAGTTGGGCTAAAACCCATAGGATGCTCCATGGATGCTCTATGGTGTATTTGAACCCATGGATCCAAGGAAATGGAAAGCCATGACAATTAGGGTTTATCCTAATTGTAACAACCATATAAGCATCATATTCTTGTGCAAAAATCGGCCACTATGTGTGTATGTAGAGGCCAAGCTGATTTCATGAAGTGATGATTTCTCTCTAAGTTATTCCAAGTGCATATGATGTTGTGTGACCCATTTGAGGTGTCACATTTGGGGCACTAGGCTGTTGAGCTCGATGGAATCAAGCACCAACAAAGAGGTATGTATTTCTACTAATTTCTATATTACTTGTACTTCATAATATGCTAGTTAGGATAAATACCTTGGAAATTGATATTTGCATGTATAATAGAGAAAAAATAGATCCAAGGTATTTAGGGTTGCATGTACACCATAGGAGTGTTAGAATGCTCAAAACCCAACAGTGGTATTAAAGTATAGGCTTGTTTTCTTTATACTTGATGCAACTTGCTAAAAAAATCGATTTTCTGCTCACTGCCCAGTTGACTGGCCGAGTCCATCATGGAACTCGACGTGTCCATGCCTTTCTTTAACCAACACGTCGAGTCAGTTCATGCACTCGACGAGTTGGCAGCCCAGAGTGCATATTTTCGGGTTTTGGTGCTGAAATTGGTCTACAATCATTACCTTTAACTGTTTTGGACTTATAAAACCTGTTTTTTTTTAATGTGGTAATGATTATGTTAAACCAATTTCAATGATGTAATCAAAGTTTCAAGTTTTTATATATGTTTATGTAATTCTTGAAAATTGTTGATTATGAATATTCATGCTTATGAGTTTTTGTTATATCATAGGAATGATGTACAAATTGTTTTGTTAGTATAATTCTGGATGTTAATGAAATTGTATGGACTCTATAATTTGTCCTCAAATTATGGATTACCAAAAGTTTTTTGTGGTACCTAGTTTATGAGTTGATTTAGATTAATAAAAAAAATTTGTGTTGGTTATTTTCAATCCATATTAATCTAAAAGAAGTTCATAAAATATGTTTTTGTAACTTGTCTTCAAGTTATGTGAAAAGTCATATTTATGAATCTTAAAATTCATAAATGTGTCATAAGTTACACTAAAATGAAGAGTCTTTTTAATTAAATTGTTTTATAACTCCATAACTTGTCCTCAAGTTATGGATATTTAAGAGTCACTTCTTTCAAATTGTTATTAAAGAATAAGGAGTTACATAAAATGAAGAGTCTTCATTTTAACGTATATTAAACTCATAAGTTATGAAATGAAAAGTCTTCAAATAGTTTCAAAACCTGCCCTCAAGTGTTGGAATTTGTAAAGTCTTATACTCTAATACTTTAATTCCAAATTAAAACCTTAGAATTCTAAAAGTTTAAAATTCAACCCTTATACTATTATTATAATTTAATTATATAGATATGTATAAGATAAAGTCAGTCTTACCATTAGTAGGCCTCATTCACGAAGCCGGTCTATAAGGGGGGTATAAGGTTATTGCCTATAAAATGACAGTTTAATGGGTGTCCACTCTCACCCACCGCTTCCTTGACTGGTGGAGGGTCGTTAGCCGAACGGGTGGTTAACCGGCACATCGATTAGGTAATAAAGTTAAGGGTACCAAGTCAATTTTCATGGTTATTCACACCTTGTTTGTGATCCTCGGCATCCCAGTCAAAACTTGAGAGGGCACAATCGAGATTCAAACATGCCATTGAAAGTTCAATGTATCTCAAAAGATCTAGGAGTTTCAAATCCAATTAAAACTTAATTATATTTAGGTTTGATGGTGGAAATTGGTAAATCATCATTTACCTACCTTCAACTATTTTATAGCTTGGATTACGGCATCCCTCTTCCGGTTATAAATAGGTTGTTGCATCCTAGCCTTAATATTTCATGTTGGGTCTTATGTTAAGGATTTAATTCAACTAACTTGAATTTCTCCCATTATAGATGTCTTGTTAATACATCTATGGTCTTCCCAAATCCTTAGGAACAAGCTTTCCTAAAGAAGATGATATCCCAAATGGAAATCAAGGTGAAAGATCAATCCCTTTGTGTGCATTAGTGGGACTTGAAATCATAATTCACTTTCTCCACCCCTCCAATAAATCTCCCTATCCCACAAGTTTCATGACTTGATAAGTTCTAAGTCACTCAATCCCTATTGGCAAGCAAAGTCTATATGTGCTTAATCTTATAGGTTAAGTCACATATTGACAAGCTGGGAGAGTCGGGTGTCGAAGTCTCAAGGTAGTTGCCTGTTGACTTGGTTCTTCAGTCACTCCCTGATGACAAATCACGACATGACCCTTAATGATCTTACATATTTTCTTGATGATGTTGAATCATCAATGATTTGGAGCATTGGTAAAGCAAATTATATTGGAAGATCTACTTCCCAAACTTTCATGGACATTAACAATGATAACACTAGAAGTCCAGAAAAACATTCTCTTCCCAATGGAAAGGGATCGACCATGATCAAGTTGTTTGACCTAATGGTAAAGCGAAAGGCTAAGTCCGTGATAGTCTCGTGTACCATTTCTAAAGAGTCCATATGTTTCTTTTGCCAAAGGAAGTGGCATTAGTTGCGAAGCTGCCGAATTTACCTAAAAGTCCATAAGGATAGTAAAGTCAAATGTTTGACTCTACTTAAGGTAAAGCCCATTATCTAACTCTATTAAGATCCTGTTTGGAGATTCTTAATACATAATCCAATGTAATTGCATTTTGATGTTTTGGAAGAATCAAAGGAAGCTTAAAGAAAGAGTGTGCTGATTCTGATCGCATGGTTTGATGATCAGAATTTTGAGCCGCTGCATAAGAGTTATGAAATATTGCTATGAATAGATAACATCAAGTTTTCATATGCATTTGCATTGTTAGGATATGTTTTTCTGCAAGTTTTAAAATAAAAGAAAATTTTTGTTCTTATTTATTTTTTTTAAGTATCCTTACAATGGCATTTGTGGAAAAATTGTTGATTATATGTTTCAATTGATAATCAATATTGGTAAATGGATTTGATTCTTTCATTTGTGGTAGTGTCATAATTTAACAAATAAGGAAATATTTTCATCACCCAAGGTTTCAGTTGGATAGAAACTTGGAAATCATGCAAGTTGCATAGTATGATGAATGAGAATATATATCTTTTGAAAATTAAGACTAATCCTTTGTTCGAATGTATATGTGCGTCAAGTGAAGGACTAAGGGATCGAGTACACATTCTTGTGCACTGGTCAAGCCCACCACAAAAGATCGATAAGATTATTCGTCATGATTTACTAACGTTTAGTAAATATGGTTATACTTACAAGTTTAAGTATAATTCTGAAGCTTTGGAAAAGTTTCAGTGTATGACAGAATGGAGAAGAAGAATCAAATAAGGCAGGAAGATAAAAGTTTCTCCAATCTGAAGAGATGGGAGAGTGCTTGAGTATCTTGTTTATGATTATCTTAGTGATTATGAAACCATATCACAATTGATCCTCTAAGGATACCTTAGTTCATTTGTTTGGCTAAGGAGAGGAATCATGAATTGGTTAAATGGTTAAATCAAAAGATAAATCATACTTCGTTCCAAAAAAAATTCTTAGAGTCATACTCCAAGATTGTAAGTTGAGTGACATATCTCAAAGAAGGTTATTAACACTAGTCAAATGTAAGAGTAAAAGGTTTTCTACTCTTGTACATTTGAAGTTGGTAAGTTGTGATTTTTGGATAAAACAAAGACCAACTTAGGCCAATTGTATGAAGTGTTTGTCATGATAAAGAGTTTGCACTATCTCATGAATATTTGGCGAGAGAGTCTTATATGTCAAGAGGACAGTGGGAGTCTTAAAGGTCTTGAAAGTTTCAAGAAGTAATCAAGAATAAAACATGTATTTCATCACTAGCACACAACTAGAGGTTTATAACCTATCGTGTTGACATTTCTGTGTCCATTCTAGTTAAGTTGGCAATAGATTTGAGTTATACATGTTCTCAATTGTTTGCATAACAACCTGGAAGCAATACTAGGCCCTTGTGCTGACGGGTGGCAAGAAAATGAGATTGAACAAGTTCATTCCATTTGAGTTTGGATTTGTCACTAATGTTGTCTTTTGACTATTGTTTTGACAAATCCACATGGATAGGAACACATACACCATAAAATCTAAGTGTTATAAGGTTTCTCTTGGATTCATGAAAGTGATGGTGAGGAAACGCTTTCACTAAGAAGATTTTAAGTAGATAGCAGTTGTGATATTTGCATTCTCATATAGTTAGTGGAGCGTGTGTGGTTAACCGGCACACTAACTAGTGAGAATTGAAAAAGGTCTAGAGAAACATGTGAGCTATCTAAGGAAATGTGTATGATTTTGATCAAGTCTTATCAAAGCATCTCCATTCAAAAATCTGAACTTTGGTAAGAAAGTCAATAAAGTATTGATTTGAAGAAGTCCAGTTGATTTCTGGATACACGCCAGAGCTAGTAGGAGCATAAGTGTTATGCTAATAATCATCATGTTAGTGGGATCATGATTATTATGTTAAGTGTTGCAAGCTAGCAATGTTAATTATAGAAAACAAAAGTTTCAATTCGGGTTTTAAAGGTTGTTTTGCTATAATTAAGGGAGAGGATTTTATACTTCATTCCAATTCTACAAGCTTAGATTGATATTTTAATCAACTTTCGTCAAGGATATATATGAATGTTATATTGGAATGGTTCAACATAAGGAAACTCCATATATGTTGCGTTCTCAAAATTCAATTATGATTACGGCATATCTCTTTATAGTTCGAATTGTGAGAGCATGGCAAATAAAAATTTTATAGCATGAATCATGTCCCATATGCTTTGGATATAGGTTCGACTACATGTGCTATAATATTTATCCATTCTAAATTTTCCAAATGCTTAAGGCATTAAGAGGGAAAAAGGAATAGAACTGGATATGACTAAAATGATTAAGCAATTGTCGAGGACAATCTGAGGTTTACCGAAGATTGGTTACTCATGGACAATTGGAAGTATAGAGTAAGGACCATATTGACAAATTCTAAAGGAGGCAACACTTATTCAGAAATGATAGTCAAAATGGCAATATGGAATTTTTTCCATAGGTGGAAGTTATTCTTTGAATCTGTGCAACATTAAAGAACTTAATGCAAAGAAGTATGTTCAAAGGAATGTACTTTGAATTTGAGACTTCATTTCCATGGAATTGCTTTCCATTGGAATACTTTGTAATGTCTATTGCCAAGTCTTTGTGACTTCTATGCATAGTCATTACAAGGGGATCATTGCAAATAAGTTTAGAATCTAACATATTATAGTAGATGGCAAGAGTTTGGTATTCTTACATTTGCAATAAGGATTGGAATTTTGAAACAAACATCATTGAAATATTGACAATTGATCTATTTCACAAAGAGAAGACCATATGTAAACATTGTGTGCATACTTTGAGTATGTCATAGCCATTGTTTGGACGAACATAGTATGCATGCTTGGTACATCACATGACTATTGTTTCAATTCAAGTATTAAGTTGATAAATCGATACAATGAATAATGAGTAATCAATATGGTGCTTAGATAAAAGAGTTTTTATTTACACTCCAAGTGTTGAGGCCATACAAAATTAGTATTCTTTCTGTGTTTCACTTTGCATGTTTTGACATCCAGAATAATTAGATCATTCTTCCCGAATAATTAAGTAATTCAAATCATCCCCAGACGGTCATATGTTGGAAGTAGATATGAATCAAGACTGTCATGAATCTGGCTTGTAAGATTTGTCTAATGTGCATTAGACATAGCAAGAGTTGCTACAACATTCATGAGTGCTCGTAAGTTCTGAGTATTGGATTCTACCCACGCTCATTTGAATCACTTCATGGATTTTATCACGAGTGAATCATGAGACGATAATATCTTTTATTCTTCAAACCTAGAGATATGAGTTGTTGACTATGAGTTGGTTATACATTGATTGCACGAAAACAAATTGGTAACTTGATGTTATAAAACGTGCCTTTGTGTATTATTCAACAAGTAGTCAGTACAACCATATGAGTCGAAGTTTATCTATTCCTTTTACCCTTAATGGGATAAAAGCGATATTTGTGGGCCCCTCGATGATTTAGTGATGGCACCCCTAAGTGCTTCGCCAAGCCTGGACTGATTTGATTTGTTCAATTAGTCGGTCATCATAAATCGGAAATCGGGAGACAACAAATGGACAGAGAGAATGATTATAATCCATGTCTCAGTCCATATCATATCTAGAATGGAAGAATATATGATAACTTATCTAATGGACGCGTCATTGATTTGTTCAGAATTTGGCAACAACTTTTAAGAGTTACGATTGTTGATCGGGTTGTGAAGGCGTACTTGCAATAATAGTTATTAGACTTATCCAAGTGGGAAACCGTTGGATTAGTGTCTAAGTCCATAACTATAAATGGTATATACTTGACCCGACCCGGCATGGTCCATTTGGGTTGCATGGCATCATGCATTTGGATAAACTAAAATGAGAGAAATAACACGTAAGGTTTATTAATATATTATAAGTTATAATATATTAATAAGATTATTTAATTAGTATTGATCAAGAATTAATCGAGAATTAATTAAGTGATAAAAAGAAGACTAATTAAATATATGGGTTGATTGTGTAAATCATACACACTTGTATAGTGGGCTAATGCTCCATGGATTATCAAGTTGGGCTAAAACCGATAGGATGCTCCATGGTGTATTTGAACCCATGGATCCAAGGAAATGGAAAGCCATGAAAATTAGGGTTTACCCTAATTGTAACAACTATATAAGCATCATATTCTTGTGTAAAAATTGGCCACTATGTGTGTATGAAGAGGGCAAGCCAATTTCATGAAGTGATGATTTCTCTCTAAGTTATTCCAAGTGCATATGATGTTGTGTGAACCATTTGAGGTGTCACATTTGGGGCAGTAGGCTCTTGAGCTCCATGGAATCAATCACCAACAAAGAGGTATGTATTTCTACTAGTTTCTATATTACTTGTAGTTCATAATATGCGAGTTAGGATAAATACCTTGGAAATTGATATGTGCATGTATAATAGAGAAAACATAGATCCAAGGTATTTAGGGTTGAATGTACACCATAGGAGTGTTAGAATGCTTAAAACCCAATAGTAATGCCACCAAATCTTTAGGGCGAAACCCCCCCCCCCCCCAACTGTAAATCATGCGTCGTAAAATTCACCTCATGCGTCTTCAGCTGCCTCAAAGCGTAAGTGATCATGCCACCCCGCTACATCAACACTGCACTAAAATCGTGATTGAAGCATCACAATAGACCACAAAATCATCGAGACCCACCAGCAAGGTAGGAAGCGGTGCTCTGGCCCCCAATGAAATGTCTCCGACTTCTTGCTCAGTTGGTTCAATGGAATAGCAATCTCGTAGAAACCATGGTTGAATCTCGGATAATAACCAGTCAAACCAAGAAAACTCCAAATCTCATATGGAGACCTTAGAACCTCCCACTACATCATGGCCTCGACCTTGGATGGATCGACTAGAATACCCTTCTGGTTGACAAGGTGCCCTAGGAACTGCACCTCGCACAACCAAATCTCGCACTTGGAGAACTTTGCAAAAAGTCTCTCCATCCTCAATGTCTCAAGCACCTCCCTCAAGTGTTCCTCATGCTACTCCTGTATCTTGGAATAAACCATGATATCATCAATAAAGACTATCACAGACCGATCCAACATCGGTCTGCACACGCGGTTCATGAGATCCATGAACACGTCAGGAGCATTAGTGAGCCCAAATGGCATCACCACGAACTCATAATGGCCACGACGAGTCCAGAAAGTTGTCTTCAACATAGGAATGTCAAAAAGTCTTGTGGGACCCCGTTCCCATGGGGGCCCGTCCCGTTCTGGGGATTTTTTTTTAAATTGAGCGTGGTGACGGTGGCGGGGGCAAAGTTAACCCCCGTTTTAATTTTGGCGAGCAGGGCGGGGGTAGTCAATCTCGTCCCGAAACCGCCATGAGGACCTCGTTAATAAATTACACATAAATTTACATATACTAGTTATATAAGCATAATAAACAATAACATGATTTTGAGCTTCCAAAAGTCAGCAGAAAACATGTTTTTATGTTGTTATTATATTGTTTTTAAGATGACATAACTTTTTTATTTTCAATATGTAAAATTATGCTATAAATAATTATTTGTTACCTAAAATAGCTTCTTTAGCCAATAAAAGGCAACCCAAAATCAATCGGGTGCGGGGGAACATGGGAGGGGCGGGGGTCATAAAGGGAATTCGGGGGCGGGGGCGAGGGTAGGAAGGCAAAACATTTTGGGGGCAGGGACAGGGGAAAGGGGAAATTTTGGGGGAGTGGGTCGGGGATGCAATCCCTCCCGTTTTCCCCCATTGACATTCTTACTTCTGCACATCCTTGTCCTTAACGCGCAGCTGATGATAACCCGATCGCAAATCGATCTTGGAGAACTAAGATGCATCCTGAAGTTGGTTGAAAAGATCATCAATCCTCGAGAGGGGATAATGGTTCTCCACCATTAACTTATTAACTCCCGGTAGTTGATACACATCCAATGGGATCCGTCTGTCTTTTTTATGAATAAAATCGGGGCTCCACAAGGCGAACTACTCAGCCTGATAAGTCCTTTGTCTATCAGCTCCTCCAGTTGTGTATATAAGTCTTACATCTCGAGACGAGCCAATTGATATGGTGCTTTGGCTATCGGAGCCACTCCTGAAATCAAATCAATCTTGAACTCCACCTGCCTCTCTGGAGGTATCCCAGGAAGATCCTTTGCAAACAACTCCAAATACTCCCACACAATCGGCACATCGCCCAAGGTCACCTTACCCAAATCTCAGCTATCCATGACATAAGCGAAAAAAACCCGAACAACCCTGATGAAGATTGCGTATGGATCTTGCTGCTGAACACATAATCGGCCCACATTGCGGTCTCTCGCCCAGAATCACCAACTCTCCTCACTTGGTGTACGAACCCGCACTAACTGCTGCTCGTAGTCGATCAGTGCCCCAATAGGGATCAACCAGTCCGTGCCCATGATGACCTTCTTCCTACACATAGGAATGTGTAGCATATCAATCAGATACAACTCACTGAACAACTGAAGGGAACAATCCCGATGAACCCTCGCAACCCTGACCATCTTATCATTAGCAATCTCTACATCAAGAGGACGATCCGGCTCCACTAGAGCTCCAGCAAGTCTCTTGTTAAGCGCAAGAGATACAAAAAATCAGGTATCCCCGAATCAAATAATACTAAGGCAGAGATACCGTTCACGGGGAACGATCCTAAAATAAAACACATAAACATAAGAAACAGTTTGATATAGATAAAGAGATAAGGAGAAGATACATACATGTCACAACATCGGAAGTTGCACGCGCCTCCTCCGCCGTTAGCTGGTAAACCCTGCTCTTTGCCGCTAGCGCATCTGCCCAACCCTGATGGCCATCAATAATCCTCAATGTCGCAGGAACGAGTGCTAACACCGGTCCTATCACAACTAGACTCGAAGAATGGGCCTTCTTGTGGCCTCTCTGATTGTTTTGAAAGCAAATCAGATCTGATACCAGAGTGATGGGGTGGTAGCACTATAATATCTGCTGATATGACCAGTTCGACCGCACTTGAAGTAGCCAGAACCCACCCCTTTGCATGTGCCCTTGTGCGTCTTGCTGCACTTTCCACAATGGCTACGGCCATGCTAGCCTCTCGGTCTATAATAATATACATTGGGCCTCTTACCCAAACCCTCAACACTCGCAGCAAAATTTGGATTGCTCTTCCTCTCCATCTCTAAGTCAATCTCCCACTCCCTAGCCCTCGTTATAATGTATTCCAACCTCTTGCAACTGGATCGGCAAACAAACTGCCGAATATCACTTCTCTGCATCTCATGGTACCGAGCCATCTTCATCTCTTCATCCTCCACATACTATGGAACCAGAAATGTCTTCTCCTTGAATATAGCGGCGATCTCAATTACTGTCTTAGTACTCTGACAGATATCCTGGAACTCTCATGCCAGTTCTTGCACCTCAATCACTGGTGCACACTCGGGTCGGAACCTGGTTGATAAATCACTCCATGTCATCGAATCAATATCCAAATCATCTCCTATAGCATTCCCTACCTCCTCCCACCAATCACGTGGCCAGTCCTTCAAGAGGCAGGATGCTAGTTTGACATTGTCGCCCTTGGGACAACGGCTGATACGGAAGGCTTTGGCAACATCTACCAACCACCTACTGCTTGCAATGGGGTACCTCACCCCGTGATATCTAGTGCTGCACATGCCCGAAACTCCCTGAAGTTCAGAGAGCGCGTCCCAATCAAAGCCAAATCTCAGCACGAAAGGCCCTCAATCCCTCATCAACAATCTCCAGACTACCCTCCTTCACCGTGCCAAATATCACATGAGTCTGATCAAGGATACTACACATAATCTCAGACAAGATGAAGTCCCTCGTCTGGTCATCAAGCTGCTCGACTCCAGATCCTGAGCCCCACCCCTCGCCAACACCGGAACTGCTCCCTAGCCTGCCTCGCAATACCACCATACTAAAAATAGACCATAAAACTATCATAAAATCATCAATGCGCATATCAGGGAAATCATAAATACACAAGCTCCCTACTTCATTACTACCCTCCTTGAATCCAGTACGAATCCTCTACTTTGAGTAGTACGGGAACATAATAGCTTCCACATCTATCCGTACATTCCAAGAAGTGCCTTTACTCAGTCAAGTTACTTCATATCCAACAATCTATTCACACATAAGGCTCCCAACACTAAATCTCATCCTAGGTTTTCCTAAGACAAACTCCACAACACTCTCACTAACCTCCTCTATCTAGCTTACAATACTATTACATATTGCAGATTCTAGATAATTCTTCGAATGAAAGGTCTCTCACTACAACAATTGGACTTAAACAAGAGTTGCGCAATAGAGCTAAACCTAACCTTCTAGAACTATTTACTTTTCATAATATGTAACTTAGCATATTCACTTACTAGCTACTTGAAATTAGGAAGAACTCCTTTATGTCAAAAGAAGCCAAAAGACGGACTTAATGAATGCATGAAGCCCTTAAGAGCATAAAGTTGGCACCTTTATGCCAAAAGATCTCATGAAGATCATAGATCTAAAAGAATAAACACGTGGGACACTCTACTTCCCCAACAACCACACAACCATGCCTAGAACCATACAATCTAACCCAAGAAGAGATCTAAGTAAATATTAAGCAAGGTTAGAACTTGATACCTCAAAAGCATGGCAAATGAGCTAGTGATTCTAGATCCAAGACACCATATTCAAGCCAAGTAACTCCCAATTCCTTAGCTCCTTCAACAAGCACCAAAAATGAACACTCAAGGTTCTCCCCGAGCTCACACACTCAATAATGGAAGGAAATGCTCGATTTTAGGGTTTCAGCATAGAAGAGGCTGGTAAGGAGACCAATCAAGGGACTTAAGGTCTTTAAATAAGGTGCAACACCCTAAAAATTAGGGTTTCCTTCCCAGCTGCCAACTCGTCGAGTTGAGACACCTCAACTCGTCGAGTTGACTCATTAAACTTTGCGGCCAAAAATAACTCGACACACCAACTTCAGGCATACAACTCGTCGAGTCTTCCAAGACTGAATGCATAAATGGAAAAATAATTCAAACCGGAACCCAGGCGCTATATATATATATATATATATATATATATATATATATATATATATATATATATATATATATATATATATATATATATCAGTGCTGTAAAAATCGGTCTAGGCGGCCGATTACTCGGGGATTAATCGCTAGGCGGTCCTAATCGGTCCTAGGCAACCTAATCAGCCAAATTTTAAAATTTTTAAATATTAAACCAAAATTTTTAAAATTTCGAAAGTTCTTAGTATTTCAGTGTTCAACTAATATATAAAAAAAAAAAAAAAAAAAAACATTTTAAAGTTTTTCTCAAAAATTTTCAAAATTTCTATGTTTTCAAATATACAAATACCCAAAGTTACTTCTTTTCGTAAGATATATTAAAATTTGAATAAATTTTCTTATTAATTGGATGATAAATTGTTGTGCTTGTTAAACTTATTATTAATATTCTATTCTTTTTTATTTATGTTCTTACGATTAAAGTTAAATTTATAATTTTTTTAATAATTTTCTTAATAATTAATGGTTTCCGATTAATCCCCCGATTAATCACCTCCTAGCCGATGAATTCCAAGACCCCAATCCGACTAGCTAACGTCTATTGTTTTCTAAAAGCTTGATATATATATATATATATATATATATATATATATATATATATATATATATATATATATATATATAATGGTAAGGCGTAGATATGTAGTGATAATTAGGGAAAATAATTTGATCAGACAAAGATTAAAGAAAGAAAAGATAAAACAATAATCGTCCTTAAGATTAAATAAACACATGTTAGTGAGCCGGATTAAATTCGGGTATCTTGACCCTAATACCGATGATGTTGCGAGAGCCAGTAAGATATGTACAAATATATATGGGGCTGACACCCATATCCGCAATTGCTAGCTACAATCCCAGAAGGAAAATTTTATTAAGTATGAAAATAATATCATTTGACGTCCGATGAAGCGTCTTACGAAACATATATATGTCGATAGTGTCGATTATAGGTAATCATGGTAATTCTGTTTAGGAAAAATCATAACTTAAACAGCCTAGAGGGACACCTTCAAGTACTTCTATGATTCATTAAAAAGGATTCGATAAGAATTATAAACGTTAGGTTAAGTAATACTCCCTCCGTCCCAAAATTATAGTCTATCTTTCCTTTTTGGTTTGTCCCAAAATAATAGTCCACTTCTAAAAATAAATAACATTTTTACCAAAATACCTCATCATTATTACTTAACCAAGTAAGAATTTAATGGAACATTAAACACAAAGTAAGGACAAAACTGTCATTTTATTAAATAAAGTTAGTGGTAATTAATGTTTTTCTTAATCTGTGTGTTTTTTATCTGTGGACAATACTATTGGGACGGAGGGAGTATATCCTAAACGAAAGAAAGATCTTAATGAAAAAAAAACTAGAATAGATACTACATCCTAAGGATAAGGTTAAGAAACAAAAATAAGATTTTTCAAAAACGTCAATCTGAAACCTAGGAAAAAAGGAACTTATGAAAGAATAGCATATTAATAAACAAAGATGATAAAAGTTTTCCAAGAATTTCATCAAAATTCATAAACCTGTGAACCCACCAATATCACGCTGGCGTTTTGAAAATCGTATACGTTCCTAGGATAAAGAGAAGTTCAACGCAAGGAAGGAATAGTTGCACGAAGACATATAGGTTTTAATTTAGTCAATGTAATTGATATTATTAATATAAGATAATCTATGTTCTAGGAATTGTACCGTAGGTCAACCCGCGTGTGACATCCACTCAGCCCAACTTCCACACCTCTAAGAGCTCCTGTGACTGCACCAAGTGTATGAAATGGATATAATGTTACCGGCCACCCTTAAAGGATTTACTAAGATGTTTTTGAAAACCTTGGCATTCCTTATCAACCAAATATTCTAGAGAATAATCAATAAGATGGTGCTCGTGATCTTCTTTTTCTATTATCACCCGCATTCGCTAAGTCAAAGAACTCTAAGATGTTTGCGAAGTTTCTAGCAGGTAGTTCACACCAGTTAAGATCCATTGATGGATGGGTTGTATGAAATCGCATTGAAGCAGGAGGTGATCGGTTGTTTTTGACTTTTATTACATGATGATCACAACTGATTAACATTTCGATCTCCTCTATCAGGCAATAAGGCAGCCACTGATTTACAGTCCAGCGAAGCACTCAAAACAAAACACCTGACCTTCAACTGGACCATCTTTGACAAGCATACACCCCAAACTTTATAAGAAGTAGTCATGGAATCAATAAGGCAACTCATGAAGCTTACCTTGAATTCTCCATTTGTTGCCATATTGCAACGAAAACCATATACTGATGGAGCTGTGGAAGTATCCAATACACTAATGTCCTTATACAACTCTCATAAGTCCTGCGATTCAGATGAAGTAGATGGTGTGTGGTTCTATCGCCATGAGAAACCACTAATATACAAACGATCTGTAAGGAGACAAAGTTTAGTGGATTCATGCCTGTACAAATGAGGAATTTTTTGTTGAAATGGAGTTGAGCCACACCAAACGTCTTTCCAGAACAATATCTTCACATTGGAACGAGCTGAAAAATCTGTTCTCTATCAACTGCAAGTTTCCCCAGGGCTATAACAACCTTATGAATATTGCACCATAATCCGTTTGAGGTCTTTCTAGCGATATATGTTGCAGGTTTTGTATTAGATTATGTGTGCAAATGATGACACTTTTCCAAAGACTGACCTTTTCATTAATAAATCACCACTACCACTTATCAATAACGCAAAATTTTGTGATTTTATGGTCGATTAGCCGAAACTTCCATCGGGCAATTGAAATAGTGATTTTTAACCAAGATGCCTAATGTATCTTTTTTTTCCAATTCGCATCCTTCCAAGAGAAAATTATTACGGCTGATCTTATGTAGAGAATCAATTACACCTAAGGAGATTTGAAAATTGACATATAATACGTGGGTGTTTCACATTCCTTGAATAAACTGATTCTCTTCATAGAAAACTGAATAAAACGTGATCTATTATGTAGCAGAAAAAATGTATCTCTCCTTGGTAGGTAGAGGGAAATAACAAACAGATAAACTACACGCCTAATTAATTAAGATTTGTTAAATATCGTATTTCATTCATCGACCAAATGATTAGTTAATTGTTATGATAGAAGAAGCAAATCAAATCCCTGTGGAATTATTACAACGCACATTTAAGCTAGAATACCGTTATTAAATTAATTATAATATTTTTCATTCTTATGTATTATACCTTTATACCTTGTGTACCCGAACAACAAACAAGTTGACTTTTTTATACATTTCTTTTGGGAAAGTTCATTCATCTGAAATGAGGGACATATTATAAACTACTAGGATAAATTGGACGAACTACTGGCCTCGGTTTCTTTAAAATTTTGGTCATTTTTATTATTTCGGTTCAAACATATATTTTGGTTCTAGGATGAGATGAAATCAAAGGGCCCCTCAAAGACACTGGTTTGGCATATAATGAACAAAAATCTACTAATTTGAAGAAAAAATTGTTATACTCTAGGTTTTAAATAACATTATATCTGACTTGACGGTTATAATATCCCAACAATTACGAGTTAAAAATTTTATTTTTAATTCGATCAGAACACTAGTTATCTTTTAGCCAAACATCCATTATCGTTTTTTTTTTTTTTTCTAATTATTCAAAAGTATTTCACAAAAAAAAATCAATTATCAGAGTACACTTCCAAAATTATCATAAGGCGGAAACACGGATGGATACGTTGCGATGAACTCGGACCCTTCCTTTTCTAACCGTAAGTACCTGAAAACATACCATAAAACCGTAACCACAAAACATATCGAGTACCCCAAAATACCAGATACCAAACATACAACTAGGCCTAGCCTTATGGTATATTCCGACCCAATAAGCAAGTATGGGCCCCGCCCCGGGGCCTCGCCGTGGGGTATATTTCAACCCGATCATATGATTGTGTGCCCCGCCCTGGGGTATATTTCACCCTGAACATGCCATAATAGGCCCCGCCCTAGGTTATCTTTCAACCCAATTATACAAACACAAATATATATATATATATATATATACATATATATATATATATATATATATATATATATATATATATATATATCACAACAACTATCATTCTACATAACCGAATATTGGGCCGACATTGGTACCTTCGATCCATGGATACAAGGAGGATACTCACCTCACCGACAAAATCCACAGCTAACAGCTCACACAGCCAACAAACAAGTAAAATACACCTCCTAACAAACCATACAAGGTAAACCCTTAGTCCACCTTCTAAAGCAAGCAAATCACCAAAAGTGAACACTCAAAGTCAACGGTCAAAGTCGACAGTCAACGGTTAACATTTCCATCCGTTAACACTCATGTCGTGACCAGTCCTTAGTCACGTCATGAGAACGCACTCAGCCAGATTCTAACTCAATCGACTCAACTCAGTCAACTCGGTCCCGGATGACCCACTTAGCAAACCTCACGACGTGAACCTTCCTTGGTCACATATTGAGGTGAGTCCATTGAAATAATAATGTAAAAACTACTCTCACGTAGTGACACTCCCTGTGTCACGTCGTGAGCCACGTCTAATGCTAAATCCTAATGCCTTAAGTCCTTAATCCAATAAGTCATCCATTCCAACTTTCTAAAGGGCTTTCATACAGCAAAAAACAATATAAAAATCTTTTCATTATGGACATTCATGTCCAATGCATGTCTTGAACTTGATTAGGTCAAAAATGGTGAAAATGAGTTCCAAATCTCATTCATGGGACTAAAACTGAACAAAACCATAGATCTACCACAACAAACCTCAAAGGGACCTCATGGATCCATAAAGTTGCCAACTTTATGGAATCAAACCAATCAAACCACCTCCAACATGAAGAAAAATACATAAAAGTCTAGATCTTAGAAGAATAAAACATAAAGGTTGGAACTTGACGACTTACCATGGACCAAGGTATGATCTTTAAGGTAGTGAGGGAACTTGCTTGCTGGATCAAAGCAGAAAGAACATCTTCTTCTTCTTTAAAGCATAAATATATTTATAGATGGATGAAAGATGAGAGGGGAGGATCAAAATGGTGAAAGGGGGGTTAGGGTTTCTCTCAAGATGATCTAGAGATGAAGGAGGCTCATAAAATGCTCCAAAACACGAAACCAACCTTTATATATGTTTAAAACCCTAAAAACTTGAGGGCTTGGGCTGCACGGTTTTCATGTCGTGAATCCTTGATACTCACGTCGTGAGCATAGTTTAAATCGATATTTCCATTTAATCACTTCTCACATCATGAGCTCCAAATGCTCATGTCATGGGATCAGTTATTCCCCCAAATCCTCTCCAACTTCAAACAACCATAAGTTCTTCGTTTCAACTCAAATTTTGACGATCTTTATATCCACAGAAAGGTAATGAAAAGCTCTACACTTCTATCAACTTCCATTTCCATAAATATTTCTAAACTAAAATCCAAAATTCATAAAAGGCCTGAACTGCCACTTAATTATATACCCTTGGTCTCCAAACCACAAACCGAACTCCTAGATCATCTAAACAACATTACCTACACTCAAAGGGAAGTGAGTCTCTTTCCCAAAAGACCTAAGCCTTATGAAAACCGGTCCTCGAGTTACGGCGTCGAATTATGAAATGATCCGGAACAGGGCATTACAACTCTTCCCCACTTAAAATAGATTTCGTCCTCGAAATCTTCCTTACTACGTCCTCCACCGCTACACGATTCTGCCCAAACTTCTTGAATTTTGATTAAGAATGAAGATTTATCCCATACAAATGGCTGCCTCCCAAATCTGCCATTTAAGCCCCGTGTTGGCCAAAAATTGCTTATACCTTCGAAATAATGAACATTAACACTCTTCCCTTAGCTCAAAAGAAGGAAATCCAGCAACCCTACCTAAAACCTGAAACAACTACATTACTCTTGTTAACTGGAAGACCTTAACACAACGATAACCACCTAAAGCAGGAACTTCCCGAAAATATACCGAAGATTACTCCATAGGACAATTGATCATTCATTCATCGTACTCATCCCTAGTTTTTGACTATAAATACCTTTCTATAAGTAGAAAGAAAGCTCAAAATATACTGATAAACTTACAATACTTCAATCCTATCTGTCGACCCAGTGAATGCTACGGCCACCCCACAGTTGTACGACATGACTATCCCATCATGGTCTTACCACACCTCTACCATATCAACAACAATCATTCTAAGTCGAACCTGCATCTAATTGAATCCTAATAAGGTGTTCGGGTCATGCTTCGAACCCCAAAGCCTTCATCAAACAAGAACAGGCAGCGAGGCTCTAACACAACCCTCAATCTGGATTGATCTACATGCCTGTTATGGATCACAAAGAAAGCGACAACCAGCTATTGGAAAGTTTCTTGATTTCCCAGCTTAGAAAACTTTAATCCAGATGTCCACTTGAGTCATCTTACTTCCTGACTAAGATGTGAAACTCACCCTAGTTTCACACCTAATTCAGCTCCTGGAATTCTGAAAAATTCTCCCCTACTTGGATTCATCGAAGCTCTCCCAACCCACAAAATTTGATGGATTCCCAACACATGTTAGCTCTTATAACTCCAACCGTCAAAGACCTGGGCTTACTAATACTAGCGTTCCATTGGTAGCCACTATCGATGATCGCACAAACTCTTAAAATTTAGATGAATACTTCCCGAAACTTCAACGAATCCGACAACCCCACTCACTTCCTATGATACTGCACCACCTCCTTAAGTCCTTTATGTTGTTGACAAAGACCATAACCCTTTCTCTGAACTGGTAAATCTTCACTCCAACTTCCCATCCTTAAAAGGATCTCTAAATTCTAACCATCTTCAACCCTTGTGATTATAAAGTTCCCCTACCACTTCCAATGACCAAAACAACTCATGCAACTGCCATCACCATCTCCTTTCTATTGTTCCTTCTGTAGCAACGGTAGTGATTAGACCCGAAGTCCTTCCATGGAGGATGGTCGATGTTATCAGAATCAATGCTAACACGACTAAACTCTGACTTTATTGAGAACTAGACAGATAATCTGACCACAGAACATCCAAATGATACCCCTGAATTGACCCAATCAAAGATCTGGAACAACAACCGAACAACCTGAGTACCGCTCAGCAAGATATGACCCATTAATAACTGTTGGCGTGCAAAATGGCATATAACAATTCCTAAAGATATAACCAAAGAAGTAACATGGAACTAGACCAAATATAATGCTTACCCATACCAAAACAAGATTCCAAAGCAATATAAATATGGATAATATTCTAAAAGAAAGCAAAGATTACATACCCGCAATAGCACCTGATGAAACCCTGGCCTCCGCTACTGACACTCCAACGCTCAGCTCCTCGTTGCTGGGGCTCCTTTCCTACCGTCACAAACGTCAGTGATCCTCAAAGTAACTGGAGCAGGTGCACTCACTTTACCCCTAAACATCAGACAATCGGCCTTCTTATGGTCCACTTGGTTATAGTGAAAACACATCGGATCCGGCCCACATGGGCAATCCCTACTAAAAGGACCCATATGTCCACAACTGAAACATCCTCGGCCTGTATCCTGACATCCTCCATCATGGGTCCTCCTACACTTGGCACAACGGCCCTGGCCCTGATGGCCTCCCAAACGTGAATCCTGAGTCGTAGGCCTCTTTACCTGCCCCATTGAAATCTGAATCTGCTATGGCTTCCTGTTTCGGAGGTGCTCCAAATAAATCTCATGCTCTCGACCTCTAGAAATCATATCATTTAGGGTCTCGCACCTTGTAAAACTCACAAACTCCATGATGTCATCCCTCCGCATGTCATGATACCTTACCTTCTTTATCTCCTCGTACGTTGGGTACTGCGGAACCATCAAAGCTCTCTCCCGAGACTTTGTAGTGATCTCTGCCACTATTTCAGTCATCTAGCGAAGGTCCTGAAACTCCTTCGCCAACTACTGCACCTCCAGTTGGTGAAAACTCGGCCATAAAACGGGTCACAACTCATCCCAAGTCATCGTATCTAGGGCTTCACCTCCCAAAGCGAAGTCTACATCCTCCCACTAATTCTCAGGTTTTGTCTTTCAGAAAATTGGAGGCAAATCTGACCTTTGACCCCTCGGGTTAGACACTCTTTTGGAAAACATTATCCATATCCGTTAACCATCTCTTATTGGCACTGGAGTCCTTCTCTCCAAAGAAATCGGGAGCTTCACATGCACGGAAATCAGAGAAAGAAAGAATGTGAGCTCTAATACTAGCCATAACCACGATCCGAAATGCACCCAAACACTCATCCAGAATCCCCTCATTGACCGTACCAAATATCACATGAGTCTGTTCCAAAATACCACAGGTAATCTCCGACGAGATCAACTCCCACATCCGCTCATCAATCGGTTCGGTACCTGCACTTGATCTAGAATCCGAACTCGAACCTACTTCCTGAGTGCTCATCACCATACCGAAAAACAACATGAACATGATCAGGACATACCCAATAATACTCATCCACAGGCTTCCTAGATTCTCCAAAATTCTCCCCAATTCGAGTATGGATCCTGTGCTTTCAGTAGTACGGGCCTAATACTACCTTCCACACCTGTCCATACTTTCCTCAATAATCATCCTGAATCCTCTAAGTCACCTTCTCAAACTGATACACCAAGTAATTGGTAAATAGCGCAACTAAACCCAATGAAGCACTTCCTAGGCTTTCCTAGGTTTCCGACCTCACCCTGCCTTCAACTGCTGAAAAACTCCCCATAATGTCAATTAACCACCTCATGAATACAATCACATGCAACAAAGCTTAGATAATCCTTTGAGTAAAAGACTCATCCTTACAATGGTTAGACTCAAACGAGAGCTACACAATAGGGTCAAATCCATCACTCTGAGATTATTCAACCTTTGTCACATGTGACTTAACATATTCACTTAGTAGCTAACTCACATCACTTAAGAGTTCCACAAAGCACGAAGCAAACAACATTTGTGCAGTAGCACTCCATTCCATATAATAACCAAAGAACATTGAAACTCACATATTACAAATCATGTTAGGAACTTCCACTCTCATTGTCAGTTTCCTTATGCATGGAAATTATACACAATATAGGATCAAATAGACCGTCCAATCAAAGACTCTACCTTTGGACCACAATCAAATGAGTAACAGGAAATATGGCCAAATCAATCGTTCTAAGGCTATATGATCCTAACCGTATACAAATTTTAAAGCATATACTTAGCAATTACTGATACCAATATATATTCTCATTCTAGCATAGCATCCAATTCTTCCTAGGCTATAAGGCATCACATATCAGGCCAATCTATCATGTGATTCCTGAAAGTATCCCTAGCCTTATCCTAGCATGAAATTCACATAACATATAATCATAACAAACATGTGGTGGTGGTGGTGGTAAACCATGAAATGAGTAACGGATCCCAAAGGTAATCCGTAGGTAAGAAAAATTTGTGTGATGTCATAAATAGTAATCTTGATTCACATATAATAATAATAATAATAATAATAATAATAATAATAATAATAATAATAATAATAATAATAATAATAATAATAATAATAATAAACAAGTGTATAAATTTAATAAGAGACCAAATATGTATGGATGTGGCATTCCCAACCTATTAGTAACTCTTTTGGTTAATTCTGTTTGTGGAGTGAGTTCGAATCCTACCCACAACATTTTTTTTGTCCATCATCCTCAAGAAATCAGTTTTTGTGTCGATCCCCACGAAAAATTCCAATCGCCCTCCAATATACCTCATGCAAATTTTTAATCTCCCCCACGAAAGCCCTATTTAACATTCTGAAATCCTTTTTTTTTTCTTATGGATGAAGTCGACGAAGAGAACACCCATCTTCTGGCGTGCGCCTCCAACATTGATCCTAGAGACCTTCCACCACCTCCAATGCTCCGTTCGTCACCATCTCCGTCATTCCAATCTGCGACTATCGCACACAAAGGTAAGCTTAAAATCTGAAATCATTTTTTATGGCTGGAGTCGACGACGACTATCAAACACTATGTCCTAATAGTTTAACTCGCTCCATAGAAATCGTGCATCTACTCCACATTACAGCACACCCCTGACCTCCCATCTTCGACACTCCCGTTTGTCACCATCTCTGGTTGTCTTTGATGACTTTAATAGCAATTTCGGGGTTGTGGAGACTGGGAAAACATGAAGTAACAACACAATCATTTTGATTCTTAGCTTGTGGACACAAGATGTGAAGGTAATTTCTATGAGTATTTCTTGTTTCCCAATTTGCACAAATAGAAACTGTATCAGTAAGTATTGCTTGTTTCCCAATTTGCATAAATATTTAACATACTATGATATAGTTCTCTCTTATATTTGTTGCTTCAGTTTTTAGAAGTTACACACCATTTGATTGATTACTCTTGTATGCACTAACTGTTGATGATGGCCAACCATCTTACGAAGAAAGATGTTGCTGGTCATAAACTTGTTACTCATTCTAGCATGTTTAATTCACATCATGTAATCTAAATTTCAGAACAAAATTGTAGTTTTTTGTGAAACTTTATGTTTAAGCTAGATAAATTGCGGTGAAACAATGTTTCACCATGCAGGCTGTAGAAGCAAGAAGAAGCAGGGCCAGGGAGCAAAAACTTGCAGTTTCTAAGAATTATCATATCCTAACAACAATATATGAGGTACATAAAGCTCAAAAAAGAGCAAAGATTTTTGTAGGGCAAGATATTATGGTGGATAAAACAAAAGAAAAAAGAAACACACTCGACTCTTTTATCTATGACACTCTTAGCAAGGTAAATCTTTACACTTGATTTAGTAATTCATTATAGTTATTTGTGTTGTTTAAGTTTTGATTATATATATTGCTTACAATGTGATAGAATATTTGTACTTTAGCTTTTTAGTTCCTATCGGAACATTGTAACAAATTCAAAGGTAGAGATCATCTCTAAAAGTCTGCAAAAAACCGAAGAGCGGCTATATGAAGATGTTGATGATGAATGTACACAAGTTTATATTGGAAAACTTGAGCATCTTGAAAGGTTTTAAAAGTATATGAAAATTTTAAACTAATATTTTCCTTCCGAAATAGCTTGCTAAAATCTAATTATATATTATTGTGTAGATTTTAGACCCCATTGAAAATAGATACATGGATGAAATGGTTAGAAAATAAGCAACAACAGCTCTGCAAACTTGTATACAAAAAGTCTATTTTGTTGCGTTATAATTTCCTATTGTATTATTATTATTATTATCATTATTATTATTATTATTATTATTATTATTATATTATTCTTTTTATAGCATTGGTCTATAGATAAGTGGAGAAAGAATTCAAAATTTGCTCAACTTCACGCTCCCCCCGATAATCAACGTGAGGACAATTGATATGTATTTTGGAACAATTGAATTTGTAAACATTTGGTATTGCTTGTTTTCTTAATTATTGCTTAATTTTGTATGATATTTTGAACAATGGAATAAAATCTGTCAAACTTGGTATTAGAGACGTTTTTTGGTGTATTTTATATGGTATTTGGGTTTAATGTGAATTCAATGTGGTATTTGACAAAAAATTGAAATTTTAAAATTTTATTTTTTTTTAAAATAAAACGAAGTTAGCTACGGGCTACAGATTTCCGTAGCTATCCCGTAGGCATTTATTTCGTAGCTATTACGTAGCTATTTGAATCCATAACAATTATGTAGCTATTTAGTTTTGTAGCTATTCTGTAGCCATTTATTTCTGTAGCTGTGGTAGATATGGAAAATTTCGTAGATATTCCGTAGCTAATCCGTAGCTATAATTTAGCCACAGACCATTATGTTACAAACATTTTTCTTATCAATTCAATAGCTATCCGTTTATAGCTATGGAATAGTTACGGATTTTGCTATAAATATTGCACCAGTTTTATAGTAGTGATTGGTTTTGTGCGAAAAAAAGACCCCAACCGTTGGATTAGATACTCCATCGGACGGCTAAGGTTTACCGGAAGGGGATAACGTTGATTCGGGCAACAAGGCTTTTGTGACGACATTGGTTTTTAGCGACGATTGTGTCGCCACTACAGCCTTGATTTCTTGTAGTGTAAGTTAATAACTAAGACAACACTAATATTTATTAATGTTAATCTTGAAACAATAGTTGCTCTCATGTAGACCCACCGGCCAGTTTGTAGCAAGATGTATGAAAAAGCTTCAATAATAGCTTTTCTCAAATTTCATGAGTTTTTTCTTCGTGAGAATGCTAATTGAAAGCTAGAGCACGGAAAATATAAATTACAACTTGTGCACGGCATCACTAGGACTCCTGATCCAATTATACCAATTAATTTTGAGCGTGCTGCGTCTAGAACTAAAGCATAATAAAATCAGTGTTATATGAAAACTTTTGAAATGAATAAAATAGTCAGATAGCCAAAAGACGAATCGAATGGACAAACTAAGTAAAATAACATGGTCTCTGTAAATAGAATAAATTAAAACCGGTCCGGTTGACAAATGAGTGTACAATTAAAGATGAACGAAACAAAACAAAATAATGACCATTATTCTATATTTTGTCACTGCATTTGAACCCAAATACCAGGACTTGGGATCTCTTTGTGAACAACATATAAAAGATAATTCCCTGCCGGAGCAACATTACCAGAGGGCGGTGTGGTTACTACAACTTGATATCTTGACTTCCCCAAAATCTTGGCAGCCACACCACCATCGAGCACCAGCAATCTTTGATTCATGGAAAAGGAGTGTGTGTTGAACGGAGGTGCCATCATTGTCACTGAGACGGAGCTTGGATCCACAATGCCTGAAACTGTAAACACAATAACTAATTGCTTTCCGTACCCTATTTTAGTGTTTTTTACAGGCAATATTATTTTGGGGCGTAAATCGGACGAGTTTGAATCCAAATAAGAAGGAGAGTACGCCTCCAAACTCAGCTCAGTGGGATAAAGGACGTTTCCGAATTCATATTTGTCGTGGGGGTTACTTCCACCAACAAGAACTCGTCCATCTCTTAGTAAAACAGCTGTGGAATGGTAAACTCTTGGAATGGTGCTTGGATTCTGCACTTCAAATCGAGACCCGACCTGTTTATCAGGTTGGTAAACCACTGGGCTAAGAACAGGGTTCCTCCCAAGTTCCCAACCTGCAACTCCAGCAGATACACCATTGATGATTAAAACATGAGCATTGGGAAGCAACAACATGTCACCCATAACTCGAGCCAAAGGCATGGTCTCCATGACCCATTGAGGGTTAGGGTCAGATATTTTGATCCTTCCGCATGTATCCAAAGCTCCATCAAATATCCCTTTATTTGCATTAACAAATGCTCCTTTTGGTGCACCCCCACAAACCAATACTTCAACCGCATTTACTGTTCCCTTTGTTATGCGCAGAGGGAGAAGTACAGCAGATCCGGTACTCGGATAACTCCTTGGTTGACCATCGGGCATTGTAGGGTAAGTCTTGATAACTTGGTTGTTGGAATAGTCGAATAAAATAGCACGATTGTTGGCAAAAATGAAAAGATTCCCATCAGGATAGAGAAATACAAATGGGTATAAATTATTCTCAACGTTAGGGTCGTTCGTTTGAACCAAAAAAGGTAAACTAGGAGTGTTCTCAGTGGCCGACATCTTGGGGTAGAACTCATAGCTAAATGCCCGGCGGCCACCAATAATAATTTGTCTGCCATCTGGCAATATATGATTGGTCGCATACCATCTCTGTTGATTCAGGCCATTACGTATCTCTTGCCAGTCGCATGAATCACACGATTTATAAATTCTGACAACACGATAACCATCATCAAAGCCACCAGTTTGGACCAATCTTCCATCGGGCATTAATGTTCCAGACGAACACCAGACATTGCTGAGCACCATGAGTGGACGAACGGTGTTTGATGCAACATCATACTCGACTGAATGGGCAGAACAATCGGTTGTGTTAGGACGACATGCCCCGTTTGGAAGTGAGATATTGGAGACTCCAAAATCGGTGCGGTCATACATGACAACACGATCATTGGGAAGTAACTGTGCGTGCATGGCCGAAATTCCAATGCTTGGGAGGAGGACAGACCACGATCCACCTGCCGCCGGACATTGCTGGGCATTGAGCAGGAGCACCAGAAAGAAGAAGAAGAGGTGATGATATAGGTGGGAAGTGGAAGGAACCATGGCTTTGGTTTATTTTATTTGCTCTTCTTCGAATTTGTTAGGTTTTTGTGTGTTTATGGAAGTGTGAATGGTGGCTTTATATACACTTTGAGGCGATGAAAAGAGTTTTCTATGATCGTTTTTCACTCGGGTATGGTTCATGAACTGCGTTGTGAATTAAATAACCCATTAGTCAACCTGAATGATAAGCGAATTTCATTCAATCATTTAACCATGAAATATTCATTCTTAATTTTATAAGGATAGAATCAGAAGGTTGATTCATCCTCTGATCTTGTTTATTAATTTGTCAATGCATATTTTCTTTTATTGAATGTTATTTTCAAACTTTTAGTTTTCTATTTTTCATATTACAGGTCTACGCAAGTATAATCCAACATTTGACAACGTACTTTCAAAATACATTGTTATTTCATGGTTATATTGCAAAATTCTAACAAATAAATATAAAAACAATTATATTTGCTCGATTTAGATTTTGCCCGTTGCTCGTTGAAAATGTCAAAAATACATAATTGGCACACAAATTACTTGTTATTATGAGACGAATTAAACAATAAACACATGATGATGTCGTTTTTTTATGATAATGATAAAATAATGGAAAAATCAATGTTTACTTCAAGACATTTGCAGACGTTTGTGTAAGGTCTATGGTCTTAACTGTTGAATATTAATATCTTTTACATATAGCTATTAAATGGTTATTTAAAGATGAATTAAAATTTCATTTCAATTTCTTGCCGATTTAGAAGTATGTTTCGACCATTTTTATATCAAATAAAAAACATATTGGTTTTTTTAGTATTACTGCAATCTTACTTTCATATAAAATTACTTTTTTCGCATCAGACCAAACTCAGTGTTTTTCAACATTATTATCATCCTATATAATACATTCTTGATGGTTTTGAAAAGTTCGCTTCAATTTCTCATTTCTTTTTAAAAGTTCATTGTTATTTCGTGTTGCTTTTAGAAATAAGTTTTAGATTATTTTTTTGTATCAGACCAAATTTGAAGGTTATTTTTGTATTATTACCAACGTATATGTTCTGGTTCATTTTTATTATTTGAATAAAGTTTTTGTAGTCCAAAACCGATACGAATATAAGAATACTGACTATATATTAACCGATTATCTATAATGTATAATAAAAAATAAAGACAATATAATCATAATTTATTGATGTTAGTTAAAATGTAATTTATTTGGCGATGAGGTTAGTTTTTAGTTATTTATTTGGGAAATATAATATGTATTCTGCATTACAAATGTCTGTCTTTCGAATTTAGCATTTGCTACTTTAGAATTTTATTTTGGTTTGGCATAGGCATGATCATCACATATTTAATATTTTTGCTCTTCTTGCACCTTTACTATATGTTGACTTGCATTCATTGAATCAAGATTTAACATTAAAAAAAAACAAATATAGACAAGAAATTATTAAACTCAATGGATACGCTAAAAGAGATATGAGACTTGCTTTTTGTGAGATAAATAATACAAAATTGGACCATTTTCTTCAAAATAATTTTAGAACCGAAGAAAACCTGATTGCCCAAATATCTAATATCATTATTTAAGTCATAACTTGTTATATGCCGACAAAATTGAAAATTTCAGCCAAAACTCTGTTACACGCCATCAAAGTTGAAAAAAGATTCTTTAAAGTTAAATGAGGATATTAATATAAAAAACCGTCTTTCACTTTTTGTTGGATGTATTTTTTGATGACAAGAACAATTATCAGTCCAAACATAATCTGTAAAAACCATCATACACAAATCATAGATTGCTTAATCAACAAAATAAAATACCACAATCGTAGATGGTAATCCAGTTAGAACATCTTTTTCTAAAAGACCAAAAAATGGACAATTTATTAGAATCTTTTTACACTGATAAAAGTCATAACAAAGTGTAATAGATTGAATCGATAGTTTACAATAAATATAAAAAATGAAGCCCTATCAGAGATAGAAAAACTTGAGGACGAGACAAAAAAAACACGTAACACTACAAAGTTGCAAACATCAAAAACACATGATGCAAAAAATCTAGAAAAAAAAAAGCAAAATTTATACCTGGTTGTTAGATGAGCATAGAGAACTTGTGTAAAATTCTTTGAAACATTTTGTCAAACACCTATGGTGACTGTTCTAGTAACCCATCCTTTGAATGTAACATGACAAAAAAATTCAATGTTACAGGAAAGTATAGGAAATTAACTAAACTAACATGTATTTAGATTATGCAAATTATTTTGAACAATTTTCGTTTAAAAATATACTTATTGTTGTTTCGTACTTATATACAAAGTTTAATAAAAAAATGTTAATTGTAATTATGCAATTTGATTCTACCATATAAATACAGCCACATAGAAAAATTTAAGAATCAAATAAAAACTATGTCTATAATACCGTAAATCTGATATTCAAGGAAATAAGATCATTTCTAATTTAGATTCTAACTTCTTAGCCTACTTTTGATATGGTTCATGTATTAATATTTATAGAAACCGATAGACAATGATGTTGATATTAAGTGTGGTATATTGTTGTTACCGATAAAAAAAACTAAGTTGTAGTTTACATTAAAAGTTCTTTTTTTATGTGAGTATGTTGCTATAATTTATAAAAAAAATCACATAGCTATTTCAATTTATAGTGGTTGTTGAGGATCGAGTCCAAGTTAATAGGTTACGCATTTAATATGAAAAGTTGTATATTGTTGTTTTGTTTGACTTAATCTAGATTGAATGATGTAATATGTTAAGCCAAAAAAACCTTATGTGATGTTTTATGAGATTTCAAAAATAGAAACATAATTTTGTTAGTCATAGAAAACAATTTTTGAAAGATTGTATTTACTGTACAGAAATATATACAAATTAGAATAGTTATAGTTTAACCCTTTATGGATTAAATTGTTTATAAAATTCATCCCCTTAATAGTGAATAAAAGATAAATTAAAGACATTTACAACGTGAAAAAAATCACGACATGTTACTGTTAAAAATGGTATAACATTGTACTTTAAACATACATTCCTAAAAATAGTATAATATGAAGTTATATTCGACAATAAATTCAGAAACAATAGCCAAGTTGAGATAATCAAACAAACATAAATAGTAGCAACAACCAATTTGATCCATTTTTAAATTAAACTACCAATTTACCTTTCTGATGAACATAGTCCATACTAAATTAATGATTTAGCCTTCAGATAAAAAATGGAAGTATCATGCTACAAGAATCATTTTAGTATATATGTCATGTCAATATCTATTGTTTAGTTGCTTTTCCATCCCAATGCTTTTCTAGTTTCCTAAGTCAAATTACCCTTTTGCCCTTACGTTTCCTTACTTAAAGGTTTCATGCATCTAATTTGCTATCAAATTAAAATAAATCACATAAATTTAGGAGTTTATTGATACCTTCAAAAGGTAAATTTGCATCTTCCTTCTTTATTCTATCACAAATAAAATTACCTTTCTGCACCTAAACCTTCAATCATACTTAACATTTAAAAAAAATTCATCCAACAATATCAATAACCTTTAGTTATGATTTCAATTTAAAGTTAAAAATGTTGTAATTCAACCATCATATTAGGATATTAATTTACATTCAAACACTAAAAAATATATCTTTATTAATTAAACGAAAGAAGGTACTGGAAGGACCTTCCAGTGCACAACAATGAAGGTTTGAAGCAGAAAATGATGATGGATGTCATAAACAATAAGAATGATGTTGTAGGAGAAGGTTTGAAGCAAAGCAACGATTGAAAATAAGTTTGAGTCGCAGATTCAAGGATGAATCCTATATGTATGTCATAATTTGAATCTGATTTTTGGTATTAATGGTTTCCTAATAAAAATGGATTTAATATTAATGGTTTACTAATATAAACAAATTTATATAAATGGTTGATATTTAATGTCTTAATTGAAGTGTTTTTTGTAATATGTTTTTAATGTTGACCATTTTAAAACCTTTATAACCAGAAATTCAAGATTTAAAATATGGGAAGCTTTTATTAGAATTAAATACATTCCATTTCAATGGATTTAAGTTAATTTTGTTTGACAATTAGAAAGATTTTATTGGAATTAAATGCATTTCATTTGTAGAAGATGATGTCATCAATTTGATCTAATGGTGGAAAAATAGGATTGAAAGACAATCAATGAACCAGATTGTTTTAATATATATTAAAGATAACAAAATTGTTGATATGTTTATTTAATGAGTTTTTTAAAAAAGAAAAAACTGAACGTGTTTGAATTTTGAAGCCAAAAACTATAAATAAAGGAGTTAAATTATGAACAATATTAATTAGGGTAAATGATGGCATAGATCGTCTAAAGATGGAGATGCTTGCTTCAGTTTGTAGAGATTTGTGTGAAGCCAAAACAAAGGTGTGATAATTGGAGATGCAAGGAAGAGGCAATACGCAAATTCTAAGAATACATGAGCAAAAAGGAACCAACTTATGGTGCTACATTCTATTATGAACACACAAAGCATCAATTGAAGCACAACCATTGACATGAGGACGAAGAGGATTAGGGAATTATGGTTCAAGTGAAAAAAATAGAGGAGAAAGATGGGGGCGACTATTCATGTTTTTGACAAGATTTGTGGAGAAACCGATACCTAATATATAAATAGAATGATATGCTTCAATTGATAACATAATTGCTGATTTTAAAGATTCTATAATTAGATGTAATTGTGCTCAAATTATGAAATATATTTTAAAAGTATGATAGATTTTATAATTAAATGTAATTGTGATTGACATGTAATTGCTAAATTTAAAGATTCTATAATTAAATGTTTGAATTCTATTTGGAGAAGATGATGTCATCAATTTGATCTAAGGGTGGAAATCAAATGATTGAAATACAATCAAGGGCCATGATTATTTCATTGGTGAATTAAGGATTCTCTTTTAATAATATTTACAGATTAGGGTAATTTAAAAGAAAATGTTGTTGAATTGTGGTACTTTTGGTTTCTTTGTGAAAAATTAGGATGCGTTTACCTTCGGCCCAGAATTGCTATTACCTAATAACCGATTTAAGATTAAATTGAGAACCGAAAACCGGAACCAAACAATCTATATGCAACGTGTGAAATTAATGGATTTTCACAGAATTATTATTATTGTTATAAATTTTTTTATTTCTTATAATATATTAAACTCTAAATTTTTTCAAATAACATGACATCGTACATGGTATTACACAATGTTTTGAAAACCGGACCGGACACTGAACCGACCGTCATACCGGTTCGACGGTTCAAGTGGTCGAACTGGTTGGACCGGCCCTAAAAACCGGATAAAACCGGATATATATATATATATATATATATATATATATATATATATATATATATATATATATATACACACACACACGTAATCCATACACTTTATTTCCTTTACATGCATCTTACAAACTAATTTGCAAAAATAATCTATTATTTTAATCGTACATTTAATTATTTATAATTAGAACAAAAGAATAGTTACATGGTATCGTATAAATGTTATGATTATACATTTATATGTACATGTGTGAGTTTGAAGAAACAAATATCCATCATTGATACGAATTAGAGGAAAAATAAAAAAACAAGAAGAGAATATGTACAAAACTTCAAAAATGGTCCCTGTGGTTTTCAGAAATATCAAGTTTAGTCCCTAAGTTCAAAAAACCTCACAGATGGTCCCTGTGGTTTCAAAACTTTTAACAAATGGTCCTTCCGGCTCACTCCGTTAGCATTTCACCGTTAACTCATTTTTTAATAAAATATTGCAGGGGTAATTTCATCATTTCAGTTGTAACCTTCTCTCTTTAATATGAAATGATTACTTGTTTGTACATCACTACCCGTCCCTCTCCCAAGAAGATAACCAGTTACAGGTTTAGTCATCGGGTTCATTCCCATCGTAGAAGCAAGAAGAGAATATGGTGTTTTCGAGAAAAATTTGTAACCGTGGAGGACTTAGGAAAAACATACTGTACAATACTACAAGAAAACTTGTTTTTTCTTGGTCTATTGTGTTGACGTAAAGAAATCATTGATTTTACTCCTTTTTTTGTGTTTACAGAAGTTATGACAATTATTTCACGTTGAAGATACACTACAGTGGTGTCTTCACCAAAGCACCTGGAAGGAAGTATGTTGATGGTGTTGTAGCATATGTAGATTATGTTGACACTGATTTATTTTCAGTTCATGAGCTTGACGACATGGTTCGAGAACTAGGGTACAAAACTGAGCAAACCCTTTACTACCATTTATGTATCCCTGAATACCCTTTGGGCTATGGCTTAATACCTTTAGGTAATGATCAAGATGTACTTAAAATGGTATCATATGTCCCTAAACACAGACTTATTAGGGTGTATATTGAAACTGGTCAGACAAGGGTAGCTAGTTATTACAAGTCTCCTTCTAAAGTTGTTATTAAAGAGTTGGAGCCTGATAGTGTGTCACCTGAAATGAATAGAAAAAAACCTTGTAGGAGAGAAGCAGGATCATGTAGTAGAAAGTTTGATCTAAAAAAGTCTATGAACCCTGATTATGAGCAGTCACAAGTGTTAGATGTTGATGAAGGCCATGATTACTCAAAGAGTATTCTACCATTTATAAGGTCACAAGGTAAAAAAAGTCATGTCATTCAAAAGGAAGTGGTGAATCATGAAATTGAAACTCAAGAAGAAGTGATCATTAGTGCAGTTGAAATTGAAGAACAATAGGGAACTTACCATGTACAGGAACCAAGCTGCCAAGCTGATGATAGAGCTAATACTACAATAGTTGATGACTATGAACCATTTGTAGAGGATTACTCACTTTATGCTGATTATGATGCTGAGTTTAATGTTCAAACTTCATTTGAAAAACAACCAGAAGTGGATTATCTAGAGGGTATGGTGAGTGATGATAGTGGAGAGGCTTTCTACTTTGAGAGTGGCCATGGTTCTGAGGATAGTGGAGATGATTCTGATGACAGTGAATACAATGTGGATGAGTCTAACATATAATTTGATGTAGATGTAGACATGAGTGAATTCCATAATGCTATTGATGTAGATGAACATGGAATCTTGAACAATCATTCAAAAGATGATGGGATTGGAGTGGTTGATGATGAGTTGGAAGTTATTGCCACTGATGATTATCAATTTGCAGGATTTCATGAAGATGATAGGAAGAGAGTGCTAAAAGAGTTGAGTAAGTCAAGTACATGCTCACATGGAGAGGTTCATGTTAAACCATTTCAGATTGGTTAGGTCTTCAAAACCAAGGTTGATGTTAAAAACTACATGAACTCACATGCTGTAGCAACAAGGAGGTCTTTATACCTAGCAAAAAATGACAAAATACGGATTAGGGTGAAATGTAAAGGTGTTGTAAGTAAGCCTTCTACAGGATTTGATGGTGGTGGGCCCTCAACCAGAAGTAGGGCAAAGTGCAAGGGTAAAGATGTAATTGCCAATAAAGGTACATGTCTATGGGCAGTTCAAATATCGAGGGCTAATGAAAATCAGGATTGGTTGGTGAAAACAATACAGGATGAGTATAAATGTTTGCAAACAAGGGCGGTTAAAGCTTGCACTTCCAGATACGTAGCAAACTTAATTGTTCAACAAATACAGAGTAACCCTAAAATTCCAGTGAAAGCTTTACACGACGAGTTGTGCAAGAAACTGGAGGTAGGAATGTCATTGCAAAAGGTTGCTAGGGCAAAGTCAATGGTTGAGCGTATCATTAGTGGGGACTACCAAGTACAATATGGATTTTTGAGGGATTATGTGTTGGAGCTACTCAACACTAATCCTGGTACAACAGTTCGGATTGATGTGTATCCAGAAACCTCCCTGTCTATTACCACAAGAACTTTTAGAAGAATATATGTCTATTTAGGTGCATTGAAGTTAGGATTCAAATCTGGATTAAGAGATTTTCTAGGTCTGGATGGTACTTTCATGAAGGGCCCTTACCCTGGGCAAGTGTTAACTGCTGTAGGGTTAGACTCAAACAATGGCATATACCCTGTAGCATATGCAGTGGTAGAGACAGAATCAACAAGTAGTTGGACCTGGTTCTTGGAACTGTTAGGAGAAGATCTGGATTTGGGACCAAATTCAAACTTTACCTTCATTTCTGATAGACAAAAGGTGTATACCACCTAACTTTTTTATTACCTTTTCTAAATACATTTGGTTAACTAATGTTGCATACATTGACTTTTGTTTAGGGAATAATACCAGCAATGGAGAAGGTATTCCCTAGTGCAGAACACAGGTTCTGTTTGAGGCATATCCAGGAAAACATGAAGAAACAATGGAAAGGAAAAGACTTAAGTGACCAGCTTTGGGAGTGTGGTAGAGCAACAACAGTCAATCATTTTAACAGAGCAATGGATGAGTTGAAGAAGATCAATGCAGAGGCTCATGCTTAGGTGTCTAAGATCCCAGCAAGCACTTGGGCTAAATCTCACTTTAGTGGTAAGTTTCTAGAAATTTATTGAGAAATGTTAATCTTCCCTATTGTGTGTTTACTATATGTGTAATTGTCTTCTGTTAATATCTATTATTCAGGAAGGGCACATACTGATTGTTTGTTGAATAACCTTTGTGAGGTATTCAATTCAAAGCTAGATGAAGGTAGGGATAAACCTATTATCACTTGCTTAGAGTATATTAGAGAGTATCTCATGAAGAGGTTATGTGTGGTGCAAAAGGAAATAAATAAGTGTGAAGGACTTCTAACTCCTACTGAAACTACACTGTTTGAAATGATTAAGGATGATGCATCAAAGTATGTGGCTAAATACAATGGGGCAGGGAAGTACCAAGTGGCAAGCGCATGGCAAGACCAATATGTGGTAAACTTGAATGATCAAAGTTGTAGTTGTAGGTTTTGGGAGATTACAGGTTTCCCATGTAGACATGCTGTTTGTGCTATATGGGACAAAATTGAAAATGGTGAAAATGCCCCACATGTTGATGAATGGGTCCATCCTTGCGATAGGTTATCAACATGGAAAGCCATGTATTTCAACAAAATTGATCCATTGAATGGACGTACAATGTGGCCTAAAAGTGACTGCCCATTCACTTTACTTCCACCAAAACATAAGACACAAGTTTGTATTTAAAGTACACCAAAAATATAGTATACATGTGAACATGGAATGAATTCAATTTTAAATATAGTATATCAACATGTGTAGGTTGGGAGGCCTAAGAAGAAGAGAAGGAGGGGTGTTGATGAGCCAAACAGCCAAGCTGGTAGATTGAGCAGGAAATATTTGGAAGTCACTTGTTCAAAGTGTCATAACAAAAGGCACAATTCCAGAACATGTAAAGGGCAGGAGGCAGTGGTGAAGTTGGAGGGGGCTGAAAACTATTTTTAGTGGTTATTAGGATGTTGGTGTTGTAGGTATTTAGAAACTTATGTAATGTGTACTTGTTTGAAGATGTGTTAAGAACTTGAAAACTTTGCATGTAATGCTTGTGTTGTAGGTCTTTTGAAAACTTTGCATCATGGTTGTGTTAAGAACTTTATAACTTTGAATGTAATGATGTGTATGCACTTTTTGGTGATGAATTAATATGTTTTGTGTACTACCCTTCACAGATCAATTAATAACATTTTACATTTCAATTGCAAATGAAAACCATCTTCAAGATGCATTTACAATACACTTAACAATTGCATTTCAGAAACATTCAAGAAATTGAACAATGAACTATAACAAACTACATTCCATTACCATTACCATTACCACTTCATTACACATTAATCTGATACATAAACCAAATACAACAACACCAATTCCAAAACCACCTACATAAACTGAAAGCAAAAAAAAACCCTATCCGATTAAAATCAAAAATAACCCTGCAATGGTTACAAACCAAAAACCAAAACTCCATTACCATCCAAACCTTCACAAGATACTTAGAGATTAAAATAATACCAAAAAAAAAACACCCATGAACAAAACAACATCAGCTGGTAGTTCCACAATTCTACAGTTACAATGGCGACCCTCTCTTCCAATCGATTCATTGATCTTATCAAACCTGGAATCACCACCAATGCCCTAGCACACATAGGAGGATCATACCATCGAATGAAACCACATGTTCTACAGTTCCAAAATTGTCTTCCAGGGTTACGATCCGTCCATGAAGTGATCTTCGTTGCTTCATTCCTACATCTGCAAGTCACCATCTTTGAATCAGAAGCGATTGGATGTCGTGAAGGGTGCAACGGTCGAGCAACAGTGGAAAGGAGGAGAGATGATCGACTGATAAAGCTAAAGGATTTGCCCAAAAATCGGACATGCAATTTCTTTTAAAGAGAGAAGGTTACAACTGAAATGACGAAATTACCCTTGCAATATTTTATTAAAAAATGAGTTAACGGTGAAATGCTAACGGAGTGAGCCGGAATGACCATTTGTTAAAAGTTTTGAAACCACAGGGACCATCTGTGAGGTTTTTAGAACTTAGGGACTAAACTTGATATTTCTGGAAACCACAGGGACCATTTTTGAAGTTTTGTCAGAGAATATTGAAGTGGTTAATTTTTTTTGCCTTGTATTTGTCCCACATCGGTGGGTAAACGAAAGAAGAGGCACTTGGTCCCTTATATAAAGCACTAGCCGAATGCCCGCGCGTTGCGCAGAAACACCTATATAGTTGAAGTTTTTACAAATATATGTTTTCTTTTTTAAATATAACAATAACATTGTTGTTAAATTTGATATAATAATTTTTATACAAAATTGATATAATATATTGATTATTTTTAATTATATGATAATATATACATCTATTATAACTTCATAATCTCAATTGTTTGAATGACTTCTACATGCGAGTTACACATGAATAAAATTAAATATATTATATGGTTTAATGTTGTTTATAGTTGTTGTTATTGATAATTAATTTTTTTTTAATTTATTTGTTTAATGGTTTAATTTCTATCATTATAATTATTTAAAACATCAAACATTATTTTTTGATTTTAAATGTAACAATATAATCATTTATATAGAATTATTTTTAACTATTGTTATTGTAAGTTATTTTAAGCTACTTATTTGGAAAGTTTTAACGATTATAAAAATACATTTAGGAAATTTTTTAGTTAAATTGATATTACAATTTAGTTTTTTTGCATTTATCACTATGATTTATCACTTTTAACTATTTACAAAATATTCTTTGGTTTTTTTAGTGGAACTGAAATATATATTTAAGTAGATATTGTAATGCGCAGAAACACCTATATAGTTGAGGTCTTTGCTAATATTTGTTTTATTTAAATATAACAATAATGTTGTTTTTAAATTTGATATAATAATTCGTATCTTAAATTGATATAATATATTGACTATTTTGAATTATATGATAATATATACATCTATTATAAATTTATAATCTTAATCGTTTGAATGACTTCTACCTGCGAGTTACATATGAATAAAATTAAAAATAATTTATGGTTTAATATTATTTATAATTGTTGTTACTATTAACTAATTTTTAAAATTTATTTGCTTAATTTTTAAATTTCTATCATTATAATTATTTAAAACATCAACCATTATTTTTTTATTTTAAAGGTAATAATATAATCATTTATATAGAGTTATTTTTAACTATTGTTATTGTAATTTATTTTAAGCTACTTATTTGAAAACTTTTAACGGTTATAAAAATATAATTAGGAAATATTTTAGTTAAATTGAGATTATTGTTTAGTTTTTGTATTTTTCACTTTTAAGTATTTACAAAATATTATTTAGTTTTTTAAGTGGAACTGAAATTTATATTTAAGTTGACATGTAATGTTATATTTATGTTCACAATTTAAGTATTTTGTCCAAACCGTTCAAAAATTGTATTTTTAAATTAATAATGGTTTATATTTAACATCATATTAAATGTAATAAATTAAGTATAATATGTTAAAAGTTAAAGACATAACTTTATAAGTAGAAGTAAAGATACTATTTGAAAATTAAAATTTAGTTTATTTATGATTACACTTTAGGGTTGCTATTTATTTAACATTATTAACCAACTTATAATCATTATTAGAAAGACTAATTTATCACTTTTAACTATTTACAAAATATTCTTTAGGTTGTTTAAGTTAAACTAAAATTTATATTTAAGTTAACACTGTAATGTTATATTTAAATTAATAATTTAAGTATCTTTAAAATGATAATGGTTTAAATCCAATAATATATTAAAACTAATAAATTAAGTATAATATGTTTTAAGTTAAAAAACATACCTTTATTAGTAGAAGTAAATATATTATTTTAATATTGAAATTTAGTTTATATATGATTATATTTTAGGTTTGACATTTATTTAACCTAATTAACCAAATTATAATTATTATTAGAAAGAGATTGAAAAGTCATGGGAGTTTCAAATGAATGTGGTGAAAGGAAAAATAGATGAGAGTTTCAAATGAATGTGGTACAAGGAAAAATGCTTCCTTTATAAGTATATAAAGATGTGATGGTGGTTTTGTTTAAATAACATAAGAGTGCATTGGGTTTTCTTAATCGGGTCTTCATCTTGTGAAAAGCCCAAATACATTTAGGAAATTTTTTAGTTAAATTGATATTACAATTTAGTTTTTTTGCATTTATCACTATGATTTATCACTTTTAACTATTTACAAAATATTCTTTGGTTTTTTTAGTGGAACTGAAATTTATATTTAAGTAGATATTGTAATGCGCAGAAACACCTATATAGTTGAGGTCTTTGCTAATATTTGTTTTATTTAAATATAACAATAATGTTGTTTTTAAATTTGATATAATAATTCGTATCTTAAATTGATATAATATATTGACTATTTTGAATTATATGATAATATATACATCTATTATAAATTTATAATCTTAATCGTTTGAATGACTTCTACCTGCGAGTTACATATGAATAAAATTAAAAATAATTTATGGTTTAATATTATTTATAATTGTTGTTACTATTAACTAATTTTTAAAATTTATTTGCTTAATTTTTAAATTTCTATCATTATAATTATTTAAAACATCAACCATTATTTTTTTATTTTAAAGGTAATAATATAATCATTTATATAGAGTTATTTTTAACTATTGTTATTGTAATTTATTTTAAGCTACTTATTTGAAAACTTTTAACGGTTATAAAAATATAATTAGGAAATATTTTAGTTAAATTGAGATTATTGTTTAGTTTTTGTATTTTTCACTTTTAAGTATTTACAAAATATTATTTAGTTTTTTAAGTGGAACTGAAATTTATATTTAAGTTGACATGTAATGTTATATTTATGTTCACAATTTAAGTATTTTGTCCAAACCGTTCAAAAATTGTATTTTTAAATTAATAATGGTTTATATTTAACATCATATTAAATGTAATAAATTAAGTATAATATGTTAAAAGTTAAAGACATAACTTTATAAGTAGAAGTAAAGATACTATTTGAAAATTAAAATTTAGTTTATTTATGATTACACTTTAGGGTTGCTATTTATTTAACATTATTAACCAACTTATAATCATTATTAGAAAGACTAATTTATCACTTTTAACTATTTACAAAATATTCTTTAGGTTGTTTAAGTTAAACTAAAATTTATATTTAAGTTAACACTGTAATGTTATATTTAAATTAATAATTTAAGTATCTTTAAAATGATAATGGTTTAAATCCAATAATATATTAAAACTAATAAATTAAGTATAATATGTTTTAAGTTAAAAAACATACCTTTATTAGTAGAAGTAAATATATTATTTTAATATTGAAATTTAGTTTATATATGATTATATTTTAGGTTTGACATTTATTTAACCTAATTAACCAAATTATAATTATTATTAGAAAGAGATTGAAAAGTCATGGGAGTTTCAAATGAATGTGGTGAAAGGAAAAATAGATGAGAGTTTCAAATGAATGTGGTACAAGGAAAAATGCTTCCTTTATAAGTATATAAAGATGTGATGGTGGTTTTGTTTAAATAACATAAGAGTGCATTGGGTTTTCTTAATCGGGTCTTCATCTTGTGAAAAGCCCAAATACATTTAGGAAATTTTTTAGTTAAATTGATATTACAATTTAGTTTTTTTGCATTTATCACTATGATTTATCACTTTTAACTATTTACAAAATATTCTTTGGTTTTTTTAGTGGAACTGAAATTTATATTTAAGTAGATATTGTAATGCGCAGAAACACCTATATAGTTGAGGTCTTTGCTAATATTTGTTTTATTTAAATATAACAATAATGTTGTTTTTAAATTTGATATAATAATTTGTATCTTAAATTGATATAATATATTGACTATTTTGAATTATATGATAATATATACATCTATTATAAATTTATAATCTTAATCGTTTGAATGACTTCTACCTGCGAGTTACATATGAATAAAATTAAAAATAATTTATGGTTTAATATTATTTATAATTGTTGTTACTATTAACTAATTTTTAAAATTTATTTGCTTAATTTTTAAATTTCTATCATTATAATTATTTAAAACATCAACCATTATTTTTTTATTTTAAAGGTAATAATATAATCATTTATATAGAGTTATTTTTAACTATTGTTATTGTAATTTATTTTAAGCTACTTATTTGAAAACTTTTAACGGTTATAAAAATATAATTAGGAAATATTTTAGTTAAATTGAGATTATTGTTTAGTTTTTGTATTTTTCACTTTTAAGTATCTACAAAATATTATTTAGTTTTTTAAGTGGAACTGAAATTTATATTTAAGTTGACATGTAATGTTATATTTATGTTCACAATTTAAGTATTTTGTCCAAACCGTTCAAAAATTGTATTTTTAAATTAATAATGGTTTATATTTAACATCATATTAAATGTAATAAATTAAGTATAATATGTTAAAAGTTAAAGACATAACTTTATAAGTAGAAGTAAAGATACTATTTGAAAATTAAAATTTAGTTTATTTATGATTACACTTTAGGGTTGCTATTTATTTAACATTATTAACCAACTTATAATCATTATTAGAAAGACTAATTTATCACTTTTAACTATTTACAAAATATTCTTTAGGTTGTTTAAGTTAAACTAAAATTTATATTTAAGTTAACACTGTAATGTTATATTTAAATTAATAATTTAAGTATCTTTAAAATGATAATGGTTTAAATCCAATAATATATTAAAACTAATAAATTAAGTATAATATGTTTTAAGTTAAAAAACATACCTTTATTAGTAGAAGTAAATATATTATTTTAATATTGAAATTTAGTTTATATATGATTATATTTTAGGTTTGACATTTATTTAACCTAATTAACCAAATTATAATTATTATTAGAAAGAGATTGAAAAGTCATGGGAGTTTCAAATGAATGTGGTGAAAGGAAAAATAGATGAGAGTTTCAAATGAATGTGGTACAAGGAAAAATGCTTCCTTTATAAGTATATAAAGATGTGATGGTGGTTTTGTTTAAATAACATAAGAGTGCATTGGGTTTTCTTAATCGGGTCTTCATCTTGTGAAAAGCCCAAGTATTTTTTCAATTAGACCGGTTTTCTCTGGTTGAACCAGGCCGGTTTGACCGGTTTTTTAGTGAATCGTCCGGTTTTTTCCGGTTCATAAACATCCGGTTTTTAGCCAACAAAAAACCAGTAACCTAACCGGTTCCCGGTTGCCGGTCCGGTCCGATTTTGAAAACAGTGGTTTTACAAAACCGTCTAACCTACTTTTTTAATTTTTTTTTATTTACTGATATACCATCTATAAAATAAAATAAATTATAATACATATGTTCAATTTTGTTTTTCTTTATAAATTATTTTCCTTTTTGTTATAATATAACCTACATTTCTCATTTTCTCATTAGTATATATGTTCAATTTAGCCGCTTCATCTATAGTTTTTTAACATTCTTTTTTAATTTACTGATATACTATCTATAAAATAAAATAAAATGTATATTTGAAAATTATGTATCATTTGTTGATATATCATTAAAAAGTCTCATCAAATGCTTTCAAATCGATACTACAAATGCATATGTTATAATATTTGAGTTTTTAACCGGATCTTTGTGTGCATTAATATTAAACCTGTAAGTATAGACATTTTATGATGAGTTCTGATCGTTCTGTGTTCCGATTAGCTTTCTCACTTTGTTTATGTCTTCCTGTTTAGATCGGTGTTCGATTTGTATTCTTTGGGTAGATCGGCGCTTGATCTTTGTTCTTCTTGGCAATCACGGTTTATTTTTGAACTATCTCGGACGTCGGCATCTGTTGAATGGAAAGTTCGCTTGAGAATAAATTTTAGATAACATCTTGTTACTTCTAACGGTCAACATTAGGGCACGATAAAACTTAATAGGTGCAAACGGTGCAATCTATGTAGTCCAGGTGGTTAATGGAATTTGGATGCACCTGGTAATCGTCTATGTTTATTGCTATTATTTGTTTTTGGAAAACCCTACTGTAAGTCTTTTCTATTTTCTGTACAGGTTCTTGGGTTAATTTGTCCCTTGTTTATGTTCCAAAGTATCATTGAACTTGTAACGCCTCAACTTTCATGTATTAATTTTATGGCATTAGTTTTCATAATTTGCAAGGTCTACTCGACGAGTTGGATTCCCTAACTCATTGAGTAGAAGCGGGTTTGGCCACGTGTTTAAGTGACATACTCGCCGAGTCCAGGATAGGACTCGACGAGTAGGAGCTGGAGGATGAAATCCTAATTTACGGGGTTTTGCACCCTATTTAAAGGGTCATTAGCCTCCCTTAGCTTCCCTTACAGCCTCTTGAGAGTCCGCAATGTAACATCCGAAATTCCACGTATATTAATTATGTGTTCATCTTGAGCGTTATTGGGTGACTCGACGAGTTGTGAGTCCAAGTCGACGAGTAAAGTCGTGTTTGGCCACGTGGGATTAGTAACCTACTCGACGAGTCAGAGAGTCGACTCGCGAGTAGACACTGAGTAATAAAACCCTAAATCCCCGGGTTTGGGACCTATTTAAGGGTACTTATAGCCTCATTTGTGGCTCATCAGTTGTTTTCCTTCCTTGAGAGAAACCCTAATCGCCTTTTAGCATATAGAGATAGTGTGTGAGTTAATATTGAGTATTTTGGTGTATCTTTGGAAGGGAACAGAAGGATTTAAAGCAAGGATCAAGAAGAGGCTGTAAGATCTGTTGTTTTTCATCCAAGAGCTTCTGTAAAAGGTATAAAGTTCGTACCTTTTTCATTAGTTTGGGTAGATCTCATATTATTGGAGTTTAGGGTTTCTTTTGGGACTTTGAGTGTTTGATGGACATATAGAGATTTGGACATCGGATCTGGACCAAGAAAGGTCCCTAGAGTCCAAAGGTCCCTGCTTTATTTAGCCATGATGGAACATTTGAGTGAGAAACCCTTAATAGAGCATGTTCTTGGCATTTCAAGCCCTAAGTGCCATGCATGGGCGTAAAGCTCGTGGCTTTACGTGATAATCGAGCCTTGAGAGTATATATCTAGAGTTTGGGGAGGTTTTCTGCCTTGGAATCGTTTGTATAAGAAATGAGTTATAATGGACTCGTCGAGTCGATGAGCCGACTTGACAAGTTAGTTAGCGTTTGTCCCGATGAGGTTGAGCATGCGATAACTCGGCGAGTTGGAGGGTCAACTCGACGAGTTGAGTTGGACTTTCTTGAGACTTCTAAGGAAATGAGGGGACTCGGTGAGTTGCATGAGTGCACTCGACGAGTTGGGTCAACCAAGGACTGTCGACTCGAGTTTGATTACTCTTAACCGTAGGGTTGGTCAAACATGAGTAATGGAGACCATGTAGGGGTAAAATGGTCTTTTACCCACTTCCAGAGTTGAGAAAGAGTAACCTTTGGTTTACTTAGAGTCAAAAATCGAGTCTTAATTAGAGATATTTACCCTATGTGTTAGGCGGTGGCTAGTTCGAGATTCTAGTACGCGGATAATTGCTTGCTTGCTTACGAGGTGAGTCTTCTCGCTATACTTTACCTAGAGTGGTATCTATGTGTGACCACAGGGTCTTATGTGTTTATTTGAGTACTGTGATATTACTATATTATGTCTATGTGATTTATGTTATGAGTTATTTAGAGTTTACAGAGTTAGGACCGGAGGGTCCACAAAGTTGTAGGGCTGGAGGGTCCCAATGAGACACATTGACCGGAGGGTCTTACAGTGTTATAGCCTCGAGTGGCTAATGTGTTGTATGTGGTATTTTAGGGATCTCACTAAGCTTGGTGCTTAACGTGTTATGTGTTATGTGTTTCAGGTTCTTATCAGGATCGCGGGAAGGTGCCAGCTTGATTGTACACACCACAGAAAGAGTTATGTTTTGGGGATCCTGGATTATTTATTAAATAATTATGGAATTCTGTTTTGTAAATTAATTAAATGGGATTTTTTTGAAATGTGTTATGAGAATTATGTGATTTTTAAATGAAAAAAAATGGTTTGACAATTTACAGTTTTACATAGAAACCCTAATTCATGTGTGTGCTCCATTTTTGTGTGTTTTAAGCTTTGGAAGGTGGATCTTAGTGAGAGGAGCTTGAATATCTAGTAGCTTGAATCAAGGAACGTGTGTGGATCTGAATTCTACATCAGTTTAGCATCATTTGAAGGTCTCAAGTCGTTACCTTGACCTTCTTTCCTTCTAGATCTCATTTTGTTAAAGATTAGGGCTTTTCTAGCATGTTATGTAGCCATTATTGGGTATGAGCTAGGATCTGAAGTTGCAACTTTAGATTTGAGCTCACCTTCGTCTTTAAGTCCATAAAGTTTCTAGATTTAGCAAGTATGAATCCTTCCTTATGAGTTAAACCCCATTTCAAGCTCGGATTTGATATTCTAAGTCTTTAAAGCCTTGCATGCATGTAAAGTTTGCAACTTTACATGACAAACATGCCTTGGGAAGCTTGATCTGTAATATGGAGCCTTAGAATGGCTTAAAAAGCATCTGAATGAAGAAAGGTCTGAAGGGACTCGGCGAGTTGCATGGTTAACTCGACGAGTCTGATGAAGATTGTCGTGCAAGGACTTCTGCATGGACTCGGATAGTCAGTAGGGTGACTCGGCGAGTCAGCTAGCATTTTCCTGACATTTAGACATGTATGAACTCAGCAAGTTGCAAGGAAACTTGACGGGTCAGTGAGGGATTTCACGACTACTCAAGTTCTGGAAGGACTCGACATGTTAGTGGAATGCACTCGACAAGTCGGGTCAACATGGACTGTTGACCTTGACCGTTGATTTTGACTTTGACCAAGGTTTGACTAGTTGACTTATGGGCCATTTTAGGAAAATTGGGAATTTATGAATATGGTTTTATGGTGAATATAGGTAGTGGAGTTTGTGGCGGTAATCCGAGAGTTTGAGCTTATCATTTCGAGTCGACAGTTGTGAGGTGAGTTATCCTCACTATTCTCAAGGGTCTAAGGCACCAACCTTTGGATTGTTATCTGGATATGTTATGCTAGTATGATCTGTTAGATCGGTATCTTGGTAGACATGATGGTATTGTGTATTATATGGCAATATTTGTTAGATCGGTTTGTTTGTCTATAGACTTTTATGTGATTATCTATTATATGTGTACATGTTTGATTAGTGGTTGAGGCTTGTCTGCTTTGTGCGAAATCCAATAGACCTGGGCATTCCAACCTGATGGTTGTGGGCTATGAGTATTCCATCCCGAGGATGATTGGACTCGTATTATGTAGGCATTCCAATCTGTTGGTTGTGGGCCTGGGGTATTCCATCCTGAGGATGATTGGACCCATAGTATGTTGGCATTCTAACTGGATGGTTGAGGGCCTGGGGTATTCCAAACCGATGGTTGATTGGACCCATAGTATGTTGTTTATGATTATATGTGTATTGTTGTAGGTATGAGTATTTTGGGGGAACTCACTAAGCTCTCGGGCTTACAGTTTTCAGTTTATTGTTTGAGGTACATCAGGGGATCGTAGCAAGGCAAAGGCGTGATCGTACAAGTCCTTACTTTTTATGACTTTGTTTCTGGGAGACTCTGATATAGACTATTTTGAAAACAAATTAGTAATAACTATTGATTTCTAAATGTTTTAAAAAGATTAAATTTGGCATGATTTTTTATGGCTGTTACAAAACTTTGTGTGAGGCTCTCTATCTATAATTTACTTGCTCTGATCAAAGAATGACTACAAATCTAGGTATTATAGGCAGGTTGAGTGAGGGTTATCACTGAGTTCATCTGATATCTTGGTCCTTCCTTATGTGTGTTCGTCAGAACTCGCGAGACACCTCCAAGAAGGTTTAGTACTAAGAATGTTATTGATCATTAAGATTTTGATAATACTCTATTTTTACGTCTATCGGATTATTTTACATCTATTTTTACATCAATCTGACTATTATACTAAGCTTGATGCTCTTTGGAATGAATTTGATGGTCTAACTAATGTGGTTGAATGTACTTGTGATGCCTCTACTTGGTTCAATAATAATTCAAATTAATGAAGCTAGTGTAATTTCTCACTAGTTCGAATGATAGTTTTGGTCAAGTTAGAAGTCATATTTTGCTTATGGATCCTATTCCAAATGTTAAGGCATTTTTTCAATTGTTTCTAGAGAAGAATCTCATCAAAATTGAGGTTCTCTCTAGTAGTTCTTCTAAACCTCAAGCCTCTGATTTTGCTTGTAAGTTTTCTAATCAAAAGAAATTTTTTAATACTAACAGAACCAGAGGAAATTAGAATTTATAATGTAAGAATTATGGCTTGAAATGTCATACTGTTGATAGATGTTACAAATTTATTGGTTTTCCACACGATTTTAAGTTTAGGAATAACGATAATCAAAAGTTTAAATTTAATTTGTGTTTAGGAATGTTTCTGTATTGAATACTTAGACTGATTAGTTTGCTAGTACTCAATCCAATAAGAATTCTCAGACTGTTTGTGGCCCTGATAAGTTTTACTTGACCGGTGAAAAATATTCTATGTTTTTTAGTCTTATCAATGAGAAACAAGGAAGCACATAAGTCACTGCTAATTTGTCAGGTATTTCTTATAATTATGTTGATACTAGTAAAAAAAACATGGGTTATAGATTTAGGTGCTAATCAACTTGGCATAATAAGTTAGGCCATCCTTCTGATTAGTCTCTTAATGTTCTTAGAGGGTCTATTGGTTTAGATAATTAATTCTTCTTGATGTGTGGCGTCGCTATACAGTTGTTTTAAGTACTTTTTGAGTATTGTGGATGATTTTAGAAGAGGTTCTTGGGTTTACTTGATGATGTGTAAAACTGATGTTTTTTTAATAGTTTCAATCTTCTTTAATATGTTAAAAAATCATTTTAATGTTTGTGTTAATATGTTTAGGTCAGATAATGGGATTGAATTTGTTAATAATCAATTCAATTATTTTTTTAAAGATAATGGTCTAATAAATCAAACCTCTTGTGCTTACACTCCGCAATAGACTTCTATCTTCTGTTTTGAATGGTAAATCCCCCATTGAAGTGATTTTTAATAAGGTACCTGTTTTGAAAAAAATAAGAATTTTTGGTTGCTTATGCTTAATTGTTAGATTAAATGTTTCTAATAAAACAGTTGAGTGGTCTGAAAAATAGTTTTGGGTGGTTATTTTAATTAAAAGAAAGGGTATAAACCTTTTAGTCTTGATAACAATTTTTTCTTCTTTTTCTAGGGATGTAAAATTTTATCAATATGTTTTTGCTTACAAAATGAAAAAATACATTGGTGGAATTAATCAAAATTCTATTTTTTTTGTATACGACTGATGAGTTAAGTAGTAGGCACTTTGTTTCCTATGAGGATTTTTTCAAAACAACTTCTATAGCTGATACACTTGCACCTGATGAATTTGGTTTTAGAAATCAGTCTAAAGGTACAAGTGCAACTAGGGTGGCGAGGCACGTAGTCCTCATTTCACGAAGGCTATGCCTGATCCTTATGGTGATTCAGAGGAAAATGTTTATTCTTACTTTGAACCATTTGGTAGTGTCTTGATAGGTTTTAGGGGGTTTGGTAGAGACTCTAAGTTTCCATAAAAAATTTCTGACAATATTGTTAATGGAAAGTATAAGGCGGGTATTCATAGAATTGTTAACCACTCAAATTTGTCTTCTGATAACCTGTTTTTTGTCTCGAATCTTAATAAAACTGTTTATCCTTGTTCTTATGTTGAGGCTTCTAATGATCCTAAATGGGTCACTGCGATGAATTATGAAATGGAAGCTTTGTATCGTAATAATACATGGGTTTAACTAATTTACGACCTAATAGAAATGATATATGTTGTCATTATGTATACAAAATAAGATACAAGTCAAATGCTGAAGTAGAGCATTATAAAGCTAGATTAGTTACAAAAGGGTATAATCAGAAAGAGGAGATAGATTATAATGAAACAATTTCACTTGTAGCAAAAATGGTTACTGTTTGATTTGTTGCTACTTTGGCTATTAATAATAATTGCATCTTGTATCAATTCGATGTTAACAGTGCTTTTCTTTATGGTAATTTAGATAGAGAAGTTTTCATGGCCCTTCCACAAAGTTATCATAACCATGGTGATAACAGGGTTTGTAAGCTTCTTAAATCCATATATGGGTTTAAACAATTTCCACGAAAGTGGAATGAAAGATTATTTGTTTATTTATTTGAATTTGGGTTTGTTCAATATGTAAATATTTATTCTTTGTTTGTTAGAGCTAAGGGTGAACTATAGTTGTGCTATTAGTCTATGTTGATGATTATGTTTTAACCAGAAATAATGAGAACGAAATATGTAACACTCGCAGATTCGGGCTAGTCAATTAAGATATACTAAGCATTAAAAATGACTTTTTGTTAGAATGGTATTTAGGATAAAAAAAACCTTAACCAAAGTTATAGTGTATGTGATAGGGATTCCGTACATATAAAGAAGACAAAAGTTTGACTTCATATGAACAAGTTATGCTTCTTCAAAAATTTTGCGATTAAACATGCACGAATCTATTTATCATAAAAAGTTAATTTGTGATAAATTACATTTTATCCTAAGATATGTGAACAAAAGTCATAGTAGTCATTAAATCGAGAGCGTGTATATGGAGAACATCCAAATCTGACTTCATGAGAGGAAGTTATGATTTTTCGAAGTTTCAACACTGTAGTGCAGGCATAGAAATCGAAATTATAAACAGTTGATTGTTAGCCGAAATAAGCTAAATAAGAATCGAAGATCTCATGGATATGAACCCATCGATAAAAATACAGTCTAGAACGGAATTCCTATATAGAAGATATGAATTTAGCACGGGCTTTAACAGTCTGAACTAGACTAAATACGATTTTTTGTTATAAAAAGAATTAGATGTTGAGACCTTAATGAATGTTGTAGAGCTCATCGAGGGGATTCTATGGATATAAAGAATTTCAAAAATAGAGGTCGTATGAGAATGTTATGGCTGTTTGAAGATCTATAAAAAATTACATGCTAATGATGTGGCAGCACCGGAGTGTGCCACTAGGCCTGGTTGGTGGCTCCTCTTATTACGTGACAAGGCAATATGACATAAAAAATTTTGGACATGTGGAAGCTTGTAAAAGGAAGTAAGGTGGACCCCTAGAATGAAGACACATTGCAGGGAGGTTGAGGAGCCAACAAGGCATCCAGGCGTGGCCCGCCCTTGGCCCTTATGCGGCACACGCCTCTAACCTCCTATAAAATGGTGCCTAGTTTTGCTCATTTTCCTCCCAAATCCTTTGAACCTCTCTTCAATATCTTCAGGTTTCGAGTTAGTTTTTCTTGCCAACTTTTAGAATATTTTTAGAAGAATCTTTTGCATTCTAGGAGCCCTACAAAAAGGAGTATTCAGGTCAGAATTCTATCTGCACATTTTCCTGGTTTTCGCTAAAACCCTCTGTAAGTTAAGCTACATTTTTTTACTTTTAGTGTACCTTATATTAATAGTCGTAGGTCATTATTATGAACCTAAAAGTAAGATTTATAAGTGATTCCAATTCATAATACTGATTTTTCTACTGATAGGAGAGTTGTCTTGAATGGTCACGTTGGCTTGGTTGTTGGATTTCAGAAAGGCTATATGCTGAAATGGTCATGCCTTCCAGCTATCCTACCTGGCTGATGCTTCCTTGCCAGATCTTGATGTAGACATTAGAATTAGTAGGAATGTAGACATTAATTATTATAGTCATCAGGATTACGAACTAGACTAAATCTTAGTAGTTTATGCATCTGGTCTTTTCAAAGAACAAAGCGAAGCGTTGCCAAAATCGTTTATCATCTACTTTTATCAAGTGAGTGCATAGTCACTTTCGTTTTACACAAAGATATGAAGTATAATAATTGAATGTTATATGTGCTTATATACAAGGATTATCTGTGTTAGATGAAATATTATTTATTTATACCATTTATGTATATTATGAATATTATACATTGGGTAATGAAGGGTAATGAACGATTCCATAGTATAACGAAAGACAATATGCCCTAGTACAATGATAGAAGTACAAATGGTACTAGTGTGCCAACAATTTTAGGAGTGGTATTATTGTACCAATAATGCAACCACTTAGCAAAATATATGTGACAACCACCAGACTAATTGATGACGATCATGTAGGAAGACATGCAACAATAGACCTCATGCCTATTAGATAAGCAGAGACAACGATGGACTTCATGCCTATTAGATAAATACATGCGACGATGGACTCTGTGCCTAAGGTTGAAAACCCTATGTACTCCCCAGGTTTCTCAACCTGACCCAATCAGTTTCTTTGTATCACAGGTACCGGTACAAAGTGACATGCATGATAGGAGATTCAAGGAGATGTTGACTGTTAGTCTAAGATACTATAAGGCTTGTTTATGCTTATTTTTGTATTGGTTATGACATCCCAAGATTTATGAATTAATTAAAAATTTTCTTTGGAAATATTTTTACAGTACCAAATTTTACATATATATAACTAAGCTCTGGTTTAAATAAGCATAAATAAAAATTTAAAAATGACTATAAAATTCAGGATATCACAATTAGCATTAGATCGTTAGTTTAAACAAAATTGGAATATTTGAGGATTTCTAGACTTAAACATAGAATAGTACGTAATGACCATGAGATGAGTGTTTATTATAATTTAGGTAATACACCTGAATTGACACAAGCACTAGCTCACTTTACGACCAGATGCCTAATTTGTTTTTATGTGTTAAGGGTTTTATTGTAGCATACCTTAGGTTACCTATCTAAATTGTTATTCCCTGATTGGATTCATGTTTAGTTGCTAACCTAGAATTAGGAAATTTCATGTGTTCAGGTTTCTAAACATTTAATTACGGTATTAGAACTACCATATAACTTTTCAGAGTAAGAACGAGGATTATACATCTAAACCTTTGCATATCTATCTTCTTATCTCGGTACATTGAACGCGTGCTTTGGTGTATAGAATGTCATGGTAAACACTCATGGCAGACTAGGAAATATAAACAGAAGTCAATATCCTGAGCCTATACATGTGATAGATCATGTACTAGTCATTGCACCTGCACCCGAACCTATCACATTGGCACACGTTCATGCAATGATGCGAACCATGCTAGACCGACAAATGGAGGAGACAATACAAAGACTTTACAAAAATAAGGATAAACTCACTACCCATTTATGTAGTTTGAGTTGAATAAGGAGCAGTCGGAAAAAGGAAACTGTAGTAGAGCCATTAGATAGGCTGAAACACGAAGGAGTAGGTAGGACAATACTAAAAAAGAGGTTGATAGAGATGGATGTAAGTATGGAGACTTCATGTCATTCCATCCACGAATTCTTTCCGGAAGTCCAACGCCAATGGCAATGATGGATTGGATTTATAAAATAGAGATGACATTTGAGAGTTGAAACTATAGTGACAGACGAAAGACAATGGTCGCAGCCAGACAACTAAAGACTGGTGTTTTAAGTTGGTGGAAACGATTGGGTAACACTATGCCAAATTGAGAAGTTATGAATATGTGATGGGAAGACTACCTTGTGAAGTTAAAAAGGAAATACTTCTCAGAAAGTGATCTTTTAGAAATAAGCATGGAATTCCAAAATCTGAAGAAAGAAAATATGAGTGTTGGTGAGTATGTTACGATCTTTCCTGAGAAGATGGAGTTAGTTTCTCACTTGGTTCCTACTAAACACTCCAAGATAGAAATATTTGCTAATAGATTACCAATGGATTTCAGTCCAATGGTGAAATGAGCAATTATTATGAGAGTAGCCATCTTGATTTCCAAATCTCTTAAAGACATGATCAAAAAAAGAACCACTACCCATTCTAAAGTCGGAAAGAAGAGGATGAATGAAGGCTCCTTTGAATCCCATAAAGCCAAAGTGGTTTTAATGCCTATCCCTAACAACAAGAGGTCTAGGGATAACAATAAAACCAAGTGGTAAGACATGTGTAAAAGGAAGGATTATGGGCAATGTAAAGATGAGGTGACCTGCTTCGGTTGTGGAAGAAATGGGGAATTTTAGGAATAACTTCCCAAAGAAAGAAGCTCTACGAGCATCTCATATGACTCTTAGGATGGTAAAAGAGGAAGCAAATGCAATTTTAGGAAGGAAATAAAAAGAAGCTGCTAGAATGTCTATGTAGTCGTCCTATATAGTTAGTATTGTATTATGTAGCCTAAAGGCATGATAAACTCGAATAACAATAATATCATTTTCAAGAAGTAATATAATCCATAAGTTACGTGTTAAATGACTATGTGAATTTCTTTTATGGTAACTTAGTGAACCGCAAGACAATACTTGTGACGAGTATGAGTAGGTGTGAAAGGTAGAAGAGACATATACTACTAGAAGCATATGACTCGCTCTTGGATTAGGAAAAATCACAAGATTACTAATTCTCTATGTAATTAAGCTATTTTGTTCATTATCATCATTATCTTTGTTTCGGTAAAGGCTACGAAGATGAGTATCATTTTGATCCTAATGGTCATATCGAATCGAGTCTATCTAGTCTATGATGTAAGTTCGATGTAGCATCCAAATTTAGTTAAAAGATCAAAGGAAAAGTCATTCAAAGTAGGGATGAGCAACGGGCCAGACCCGGACCGGACCGGCCCGAAGACCGAAAACCCGAAGACCGAAGATCATGAATTAACTAACTCAAAAACCAGACCGATTTAGAGTGTATAGGGTACGGGTTCGGTTCGGTCTGGTCCGGTTCCGGGTACCAAACCGGGTTTCGGGTTTTGGACCGAATTAGACTTTGACATTGTTGTTTACAGTTTCGGTCCGATCAAGTTCTGGGTTACAAAATGGCTTTCCTATCTTTGTTGTTTACGTCAAAACACGTGAAATCATTCAACTTTTCTATTGAACATCAATACTTGTATTTTTTATGCATGTCCAGAGATCATGTGACAAAAGATGCATTTTTGTTGAACACGTTTGTAGATGTTGATCAACATCTATAATTTTCCATAAAACAGTTTGTACCAACGGTTTTCACAAAACCGACAAAACCTACGTTTTTGTTTAGAACTTTTCAAAGAATATTAAAACCTCTTCTATCACTGCAAAATCATACGTTGCAGGACTCTACTTAAATTTCATCACTGCAAAATCATACATTGCAGGACTCTACTTAAATCCGTGCAAATGAGGTTTCTACATAAAAAATTACAAACGTTATTTAAAAAAACTATATTACTAATAAAAAAATTGTACTATTTATTAAAAATCTTTATTTAACAGCTTTTACTTATAAAAAAACAGTAAAAAAACAGTCCATTTTATAAAAACTGCACTATTTATTGAAAAATCTGCACAAGTTATTAAAAAAAACTGCATTATTTATTGAAAAAACTGCACAAGTTATTAAAAAAACTGCATTTAGCTGCTTTATTTAAAAAAAAAAAAAAAACAGTAAAAAACAGCTCATTTTATAAAAAACTGCACTGTTTTTTGAAAAAAACTGCATTATTTGTTAAAAAACTATATTTTTAACAAGAAAAAAACATTTTTAATAAAAAAAACTGCAGCTTTCTTTTCTATAAAAAACAATACTTTAAAAAGAAAAAATAATAATCTTTGGTTTTCCGGTCCGGTCCGGGTTAAGTCCTTATATCGGGTTCAGTCCGGGCCAAACCCGAAACCCAAATATTGATAAAAGCAAAACCCGAAAACCGGCCCGCTAACATGAAAATCCGGTTCGGTCCGGGTCCGGTCTCGGGTTTCTTCCGGTTCAGTCCGGTCCAACGGGTCGTATGCTCATCCCTAATTCAAAGTGATCAATATAAGTATTTTAGTTGTAACATCCCAAAGTTATGAGATAAAAATTTCATTTTTATTTTGACCAAAACCTTAAATATCTTTAAGTCAAACATTTATTATCCTTTTTCTAAATATTCAAAAGTACTTTATAAGAAAACAGTTATCAGAGTATAATCTCAAAATCATCATAATGCAGAACATGGGTGGATGCACTACGATCAAGTCGGGCCCTTCCATTTATAACAACAAGTACCTGAAACCATAACCATAAAAACCGTAAGCAAAAAGTTTAGTAAGTTCCCTAAAATACCACATACCATACATACCATTGGGCCTAGCCCTCACATTAGGACCCAACCTATATATTAGGCTCAACCCACCATAATGGGCCTAACCTTGCCTAACCTTTGGGCCTAGCCCGATCATACAAATGCAAAAAGTCAGAAAGACGGTTAGCACCTACATAACATAAAATAGGCATATCTCTCCCTGTTCAATGGGTCTAGCCCAACATACAAATATGTCTAGCCCAACATACAAATAGGCCTAGCCCGTCATACAATAGGCCTAGCCCAACATACAAATGGGCCTAGCCCGTCATACTATGGCCTAACCCAGTATACAAATGTGCCTAACCAAACATACCATGCAAGAGTCACAAAGCCATCTAACATAACAGAACCTAATGGGCCGACATTGATGCCATCAACCTATGAGTGGAATGAGACAACTCACATCAAACTGCCAAATTACTTAGATAAATCTTTTTATGCTTGTCCGAAAATCCCCAAACTATTAATAATAACAACATCCAATTATTAATAGGATCCCAATCCATAACCACCAGTCTAATCTATTGGCCCCATAACCAGGGCAAAAGACCATTTTACCATTTATCTAGCTTGGCCTAAGGCCAAGGCCCAATTCATCTACTATGAAGGCCGAAATTCTACTTGGAAATCCAAGGTCCAATTATAGCCCAATCTTCCAAATTAGGCACATACCTATCATGGGCATAAAAACCAAGTAAGCCCAATATGCTAGTCCAAATTCCAACACAGGACTCTGATGATCCAGTAAGGCTCGAACACTGGAAGTACAAATACTAGTCCAATACTAAAAATGTCAAGTCCAAGGCTCATCTGCTGAATACGTGGAGCGTACTCAACTCATACGCTTAACGTACTCCATCTGGGGCTGGTACGTGTATCGTACTAGTTGGGTACGCCCTACGTATTCCCCAGTGTGTGAATTCAGTCCATTAAGCACTTAAACCGCTAAGTCCTTCATCCAAACTCTCAATTCTTGTCCCTAAAGATGACTTATCATGTAAAGTTGGAAACAATACATGCATGCATGGCTTAATGAGGCTCAAGATCTCAAAAAGAGCTTAAAAAGGTCTTATCACATGTATGGGTCAATATACAACATAAATCTTGTATTTTTATGTATAAAGGACCCTTAAAATGTCCAGGTCTAAGGGTTAATCTTCTAAAACAACCTTTACTCACAAGGACCAACCAAAAGGGACCAAAATGTGCCATAAACAAATCCTAACTAGATCTACACAAGGAGTTGTCAAGCTGAGAACGTATTACCTAAAATGGCACAAAATGATGATGCTAACTTTGGATCTCTAAGCTCCACTCCAAGGAATGAGTCTTCAATCTTCTTCTACAACTTCAAAATGCACAACAACACACTAAAATTGTTCACATGCTCAAAAAGAACCCAATGGACGCTGAGGTTTAGATTAGGGTTTAGAAGATCTGGAGGCTAGTCTAAAATGGCCAAGAGATGAGTTTAAGATGCTTAAATAGGGAAAAATCCTATTTTTTAGGGTTTCTCCCAACTTCATGTACGCACTGCATATTCCACGTACGCCCCGTGTATGTGGTTAAGATCCACTATCAAGAATGAGCCAATACGCCCAACGTACAAGGAGTACACCAAGCGTACTCCAACAATTTTGAAGTTGAAAAATCTGCGACCTAGGGACTATTTCTACAAAACATAACACATCAAGGGTCTAAGCCGAAGAGTACTTTGAATAGGGTGTTACAACTCTCCACTACTTAAATTACAACTTTTTTGAAATTGACAAATTTGCCACCTCCAAATCACTCCTTACTACCCTCTGAGGAACCAATGTTCCAAATAGACCTTCTTATGTTGAAAAATCACTGACTACATGACCATTCCACCATAACCATGATCTAATACGTTGACATAACTGGTCCTTACCTGGACTCACCAGCACTGTCAGAACCATACGGGCCTCAGCCACAGGTCTCACCCAGTCTATAACAACGAACAATCCATGCCCATGAGTTTCACCCAATCAAGAGCTACTCAGGGCTAGCCTTGTCTAAGAACCTAATGATCCTCCTCCTATAATAGAGAGATGCTATCTGACAATACTATCCACCTTGCCCAAGGCCTCACCTGATCCTCCTTTATACTCACGACCACCCTAACGATGGTCTAACTCAATCTTGGCGAATACTACAATCGCGTCACAGACTTACAACATTTCCACAACTGTTTGATATCATGGTGAATGTTATGGCTACCGCATAGTCTTACAACACTTCCATATATCTGCTCATCTAGCAAATGCTATAGCCACCCCATACTCTTACGACACTTATATTCTGCCATGGTCACAGCCTATGGTCTTACCACACCTCTACCATACCAAACATATTCATCATGAGTCACTCCTGCATCCAACTATATGCAAATCAGGTTTCAGTTCATGCTTCGAACCCCAAAGCCTTCATCAAACAAGAACAGGCATTGGGGCTCTAACAGAATCCTTAACCAGGATCCACCCACATATCCGCCATGTACCACTACTGATGTGTGACAAAACCCGAAAATCCCTAGTTGTGAAATCCCTCAAACCAACTATTCTCCACTACTTGGATTCGACTGAACTCCTCCAACCTCAATACTTGATGGATTTCCAAATCCATCTTGCAACCTTTCAATTCAAACTATCGAAAACCTAAGATTACGAATGCCAACATTATATTACTAGCCAATCTTGATGATCGCACAAATCTTGAAATCCAGATGAATACTCCCCGGAATCTCATTATGTCCGATAACCCCAATTGCTATATATGATACAACACTAAATCCTTAAGTCCTTTATGTTGGTGACACATAGCATAACCCTTGCTCTGAACTGGCGAATCTTCATTCCAACTTCCCATCCTCAGAAGGATTTCTAAATTATAACCATCTTTAACTCTTGGGTTTAAAAAATTCCCCTGGAACTTCTAATGAACAAACAAACTCATGCGACTGCCATCACCATCTTCTTGTTGCTGCTCCTTCCCTAGCAACGGTAGTAATTGGACCCAAAGGTCCTTCCATAGATGAGTGTCGATCCTACTTGAGTAAATGGTAATACGACTGAAATCTGACTTCATTAAAGAAGTAATCCAACTAATCCCTACATAGACCTCGCAAACGATACCACTATATTGGCCCCCGACAAAGAACCGGAGCAACGATTGAATAAACTGAGTCCAGCTGTTACATCCCCGACTGAGGCGGAACATGCCAGGAGTGAGACTAAGTACATGAATCACATATAAACTGAATATATAGCACAAGTACAACGATAAACAAAACAACGTTTGTATTCCATCATTAACTTTGAATATAGGGTGGTTACAGATAATAATATTACAATAGTTTCCTTAAATAGGTAAGCATATAACAAACACTAGATAACTAGGTCGTCTGTAATTCATGACCAGTCTTCTGTCTGAACGTTTGTCTAATGATCTCCTGAGAATACATGTAAGTTTGAGGGTCAACACAATGGTTAGTGAGTGTCATAGGTTTTCTAAAATTATAATACTTTTAATATGATCTAAAAAGTATTGCCTTTGTCGTAAGTAGAACTATGTTTGGAAATGTTTGATAAAGATAGAAATCTAAACTGTGGTTTCTAGATAATGAATTCTAGTTAAATTTTATATTGAAAAAATCGTACCAACAAGGGATAAATAGACATATGGATATATGGATAAAGTTATTTACCAAGGTTATACTTAACAGCCGCAAATACGGATAAACAGATGAATAACGACTATATTTGATAAGCGTAAACGTAAAAGTATACAATACTTGTTTAAACAGTTGATAAAACTTAGGAAAGTGTACATAAGCAGATATAAGATCTTAAGTTACAATTTTTATAACTTGTATAAACATATAAATTTATATGTTTTTTTGTATGTATGAGGTATATTGAAACTACCAAGTTGATAACCGTCTATACAGTCATAGCACATTTATAGTCGGAATGTATATGTTATTTTTATTAGTTGTATTATTTTAACAACATAACATATGTAAATATTGATGTTTAAAACAATTTTGGTTACTTAAAACATATAAGTATTTAAACAAATATTTCAAAAGCTAGAAATGTGTTTACAAAAAATAATGACAATTTTTGTGTATTTTGTATAATAATTATTACTTAGGACACATACTACCATGTACAGGCGAGGGCCAGACAAGTAACAACAAAGAGCAGGACCATTTTAGCATTTAAGTCGTTCTAAAATCCAAGAACCCTATGCGGCCCCTCAAACCAAATTCTCCGTACCATGAGTAGTAGAGTAATAATTAATAGTTTTTTGTGTGATTTATATTGCTTAACAAATGATAATGTTATTTGTTAAAAAAAAAGCATTTATAGTATATATAACAAATAGTAGATGTATTCCCCCCGAAAATATGTAAAAGTGGGGCCGTAACACTCATTTTAACGAGCGGTTATCCAGTTGTTATGAACACCGGGATGTGTAGTCATGAAGTCGTGATCTCCAGGATTAATTCGATTTCCTAGAAAATTTCGATATAAATTAATATTTGGGAGTGATTTGGCATTTTGACTATGTATAATGATTTATTGAACAACTTCCCAGAGTTTTGTTAATCTAAAATTTATTTAAATCAAAGTTTATTTAAATAAATTTTATCTAAAAAAATTAATTTATTATTTTCCAAAGTTTTTAGAAATTCCAAATTTATTTAATTGAAAATAAAATTTATAATTTCTACAAATTTAAAAATCTAATGTTTATAAATTTATCAATATCATTTAAAATAAATTTATTAAATTTTATAATAGAGTTTTGGATTTAATTAAAAGGATTTTCCACCGTTGGGTAGGTTTTGTTCATTTTAATATGAAGTTTAGATGCCTAGAACTAGTTTTGTAAGAGTTTTTGGAATTAGGTTAGAACAATTGATTTGGAAACGGATGTTTGGCGTCTCTCTTCAAAAGCAGTTACGTAACAGGAGGCAACATGCCTCCTGTTCTTTGTCGAGGCTCCTTACGTGACCAAAAAAAAAATGAAATCGATTCTGTGGCTCACGTTAATGCATGAAGGAAACAATAATCAGGCAAGGAGGTCGGGTGTACTTACGAGAGAAGAGCAACAACACAGGTGGTGATCAGCGGTGTTTTTGAGACTGCGACAAGGAGATGATTGAGATGTCAGGAGGCCACTCCGATGGACTTTTGCTGCCTCCTCCTTGCTTCTTTCAGTTGTTTCCGATGAAGGGGAGGTGGAGAGGACCTTTGGGGATCGAAACAGCAACAGCCAAGGGATGGAGGTGGGTTTTCCCGGTGGTGGCAGTGGGTGATTCAAAGCAGCGGCAGAAGGTTTCGTTGGGCTGCAGGAGGGTGGCTGCCTTCGTGATTCTTCCTCTTTATGAGCTAGAAAACAGTGAGGTAAGACTACAAGAAATTTTAGCAACAGAGACGACATGTAATTGACGCGTTACATGTCGCCGCTATTACTCGGCGTCGCCGCTAAAGGGGGCGCCGCTATTGCTAACAAAGTGGCGATCCGCGCGAAACAATCCTTGTCCGTTCGATCTGTATTCAATCAGACGGGCGTAAATTCCAAAAAAAATGCGTTGACTTTTCCCTCCAGATTTGTCGCCGCTAATACCCCCTTGTCGCCGCTAAAACCCCTCCGCCGCCGCTAAAGGCTTGCATAATATAGAATGGTTTATATTGAGTCCAAATGTCGACCAATGAGCGCAACGCAAATCAAAAATCTTGATATAAGGGAGAAACATAATATAGAATGGTTTATATTGAATAGTTGTCAAGAGGTCAGATGATACATTGGGTAAATGTTCTTATTTTTAATTATCTTTCATTATTTATTGTTACTTCTTTCCATTCATCAATTATATATATATATATATATATATATATATATATATATATATATATATATATATATATATATCAATATAAAAAATTCAAATCTGAACATCCTGAAACTGACGAAAAAACCGAATTTCCCAATTGGTTTCTTGAAAAGGTAATAATAATTAACAAACAAATATCTTTGATAAATATAACAAATCAAGAATACATAACACATCAACATATGTTTAATAGGTTTATCAGATGGAAAAATAAAACTCTCCAGAATTCTGCAAAGAGTTGTCAGCCCTTTCAATGGGTTCACAAATGGATGTTTATACTTACACTGCATGCATAGTCAACGGTTTTAGGTTTATGGTACTTAGTCGCAACGCAAAACGCAAAACTCTGGGGTTCTAGCGGTTGGTGAGAATTGAGAGAAATATTATGCTAGGTAGAAGAGATTTTGGAGGTGCAATATACATATGATTATTCGACTGTCATATTTCGGTGCAAGTGGTTCGTTACGGGAGATATTCCCGATGATAATTTCATCAGTATCGACACAGTAAAAGAATTGTACCAAGATGATCAACTCATATATGCTTCGGATGCAAAACAAGTGTTCTACATCCACGAGCCTGTTAATCATCGAAGAAAACAAAACAGCAACCCTCGTTGTGTCGTCGATCATGTTGATCATCGAAGTATTTGGGATCTACCATCCGGCAATGCTCGTGTCCAAAATGCTTACAATGACTCTGTCCAAGAGTCGACAACGTGGAGGTCGAAAATGTTCAAAACAACTCTTCATTTGGAGCTAGACTTTTTATCGACTTCTCACAATACTTTCAAAGCAATGTTGATGTAGCTCAAAACAATGTTGATTATGATGATGAAGAAGAGACTATTATGACGATGAAGAAGAGACTGAAGTACCTCCGCCAACGGGTAGAATCGATAATGTTTCCGAGGAAGAGACTGATTATGATGATGACGATTCCGATTATGATACCGATGAAGAAGACATTGAAGTATATGATGAAGATTTTGTTTAAACAATTAAATGTTTTTTTTTATAATAGAAACTTTAGTTGAAATGTACCTTTAATTCATTTTGTTTGCCAAACTTTTATTTTTGTTGTTTGTCTATATTGTATATCTTACAATTTCACAGGGTAACTAACTTTTGTTCATATTGTATTTTTATATTGTTCATCTTGTAATTTACAGGCAACAGATGAGGTTTACTTGGGCGATACTCTTTGTCATTATGGCCTATGTTATAGGGCTTGGACATGGAGGTGTTGGAGTCGAGGATCCACCACCTCCAGTAGGCTTTGGTCGTGGTCAGCACGAACAAGATGATAAGTTTTATTATGATATATTTATTAGCTATTTTTATTATTTTATTATAAGTTATCATGACTAATATTTTTAATTGTATTTTTTCAGCCGAGTTTCCAAAAAAAGAAGGGGCATTCCAAAAAATATCGAGCTGGGAAAGTTGATACAGGCAAACAAGGGAAAGCCCGTGGATTTGGATTTTGACAGGGAGATCACATATTCCCCTGTCAGGAAGCGTGGTAATTGGTTCGCATATGAAATTGGGAGGTATTTGTGGAACAACGTCCCTTTCAACGTATCTAGTTAGGACAATGTTTCCCCCACATTAAGGAATGCAACAGTTGTACATCTAAAGGTAACTTGGATACAATTTTAAGTTTAGTTGTGATTGTTATTTAATTAACTAAAGTTTTTGTATTTGCGGAATAAATTTGATTTGGATAAGGTTAAGATAGATTCGGAGCGTGCTCAATTGTTGCGGAACATTGATTCAAGTCTTGCAAAAGTTTATAAAGGCCAAACAAGTAAAGCTCATTCTTATTTTAAGGAAATCAAGGGGCCTGCAGATATCCCAGTCGCACTAAACAAACCCCCCAAGGGTATGTCACATGAAAATTGGACGAAGGCAGTCGAACATTTTCAAACGCCGGAATTTTTAAGGTGTTCGGAGTCATACACAGAACGTCGTGCAAAACAAGTAGTTGTAAACAGAGGCGGTAGACCTTGTACAGTAATGCATGTTTCAAAGAAGTAAGTTATGATATATTTAAATATTTATTTAAAGTATAAGTAATCTAATTTTGAATGTTAAATATGATATCAGTCGAATCGAAGTTTTTCGTTAGGCTAATTCCAATCGCCAAGGGGTATTTTATAGTCTTGCAGTCGAGCAACAATACGTAAGTGGTTAATTTGTATTTTCACATAAGTGTTTATATTGTCAAGGGTATTTAGTAATCTAATTTTTATGATTCTTATTATTTTTTGAAAATACAGAATGCTTTACTCGCGGAGATCAACCAATAAACCCAGGCTACTTCAGAAGCAAGCGGTCTAACATCCACTGATATATAAAAAACTACTTTGAAAGAATATTGGGTGTTCGACGTGGACATATCAGAGGCATTGGGTGTAAACCCCCTGTCGTTGTGTCCATGTACGATCAGTAACAACCAGTGACACAAGAACAACCACAATCACAAGTAGTTGTTAATTTAAGCTGAAAAGTATAATGATATAATGGAAAATACAGTGCCATAATGGAAAGTAGAATGCTATAACGATATGTTGGTTATGATTTTATATGTTGATATTTTGTAGTTTGTTAATTTTTAGAAAGTAAATGCTATAATAGAAAGTAGAATGCTATAATGATATTTTGGTTATAGATTGATATGTTGATATTTTGTAGTTTGGTAATTTTTGGAAAGTACAATGCTATAATGAAAAGTAGAATGGTATAATGATATGTTGGTTGTGATTTGATATGTTGATATTTTGTAGTTTGGTAATTTTTGGAAAGTGAATGCTATAATGGAAAGTAGATGTATGTTTAGGTGTATTTGATATGTTGATATGTTGATATTTTATAGAATGATATAATTTTTGGAAAGTATAATGCTACTATGATATGATGGTAATATATTTTGTTTTCTTTGTAGTTCGAAATGCTGCAAACAATACAAAAGGACCCTGCCTATTCTGCAGCATATTGGAAGAGTGGTTTCGCTCATTGCCACCACAAAATAATGAAGGAAATGATAAGGACGAGTACTTACTTTAGGATTTTATGAAATGTTTTGTAATTTGGAAGAATACTTTACGTTGTGGTATGGATTAATATTTTGGATTGTGGATTAATATTAATACTTTGGATTGGTTGTGTATGGATTAATATTTTTATAAAAAGTTATCAGATTTTATAAAGGTTATATTGTTTTTTTATAAATTTAATGTTAAATAAACAAAAAAAACCAAAACTGTTTTTGCGGCGACATCATTTATTGCGACAACGTTGTATTAGCGGCGAAACACTGTTAGCGGAGTCACAAATTCTAAGTATATAGAATCCTAATTATATACAACCCTAAAGTGTATAGTTATCAAGAAAATATTACCAGCAATGGTCCTTAGTTTCTATATGAATGACGTGATTATTCAGGGTGAGAAAGCAGTCGGTGAGTATTTCTATAGTGCTTTCTATTTGGTTGATTGCCATATCTACTATGTAAGTTTCATTAAGTTTGCGGAACTTATGTTTTGTCGTGTTTCGAAACATATGGTCGATAAAAATTTTATCGACATCTGTATTAATTAATACCAAAGCCTAAACATTTTTTATATGAAGTTTACCTATAACCGCAGGTGGTTCCAGGAGAGCATCTCCAGTATTGGTCATAAGTACACTTCTATTGCCACCCTGATTCTTTAGTTTCGAGAAGTCATTCCCTGGTTAATTACATTTAAAACAAGTATGACTTCCTACCGCCGTATTGGTTGGGGTTTTTCTACAATACCTCGAGATGTGACCTCTCATGTTACACCTGTTTCAGATTATCTCCTTTTAATTTTTGACATGATGGAAGTTGCGCTCTATACAATGAGGTAAATTCCCAGTGTAGGACTTAGCTGGGGTAGGAGTGTTGGTAATTACAGCCAACGAACCCAGGGTACTTCTGAAGCAAGCGGTCTAACATCCACTGATATAAAAAAATACTTTGAAAGAATATTAGGTGTTCGATGCGGACATATCAGATGCATTGGGCGTAAACCCCCTGCCGCTGTGTCCATATATGATAAGGAACAACCAACGACATAGGAACAACCACAATCACAGGTAGTTGTTAGTTTAAGCTGAAAAGTATAATGATATAATGGAAAATACAGTGCTATAATGGAAAGTAGAATGTTATAATGATATGTTGGTTATGATTTGATATGTTGATATTTTGTAGTTTGTTAATTTTTGGAAGGTAAATGCTATAATAGAAAGTAGAATGCTATAATGATATGTTGGTTATAGTTTTATATGTTGATATTTTGTAGTTTGGTAATTTTTGGAAAGTACAATGCTATAATGGAAAGTAGAATGGTATAATGATATGTTGGTTGTGATATGATATGTTGATATTTTGTAGTTTGGTAATTTTTGGAAAGTAAATGCTATAATGGAAATTAGATGTATGTTTAAGTGTATTTGATATGTTGATATGTTGATATTTTGTAGAATGATATAATTTTAGGAAAGTATAATGCTACTCTGATATGATGGTAATATATTTGTTTTCTTTGTAGCTTGAAATGCTGCAAACAATACTAAAGGACCCTGCATATTCTGCAGTATTGGAAGAGTGGTTTCGCTCATTGCTACCACCAAATAATGAAGGAAATGATGAGGACGAGTAGTTATTTTAGGATTTTATGAAATGTTTTGTAATTTGGAAGAATACTTTAGGTTGTGGTATGGATTAATATTTTGGATTGTGGATTAATATTAATATTTTGGATTGGTTGTGTATGGATTAATATTTCTATAAAAAGTTATCAGATTTTTTAAATGTTATATTGTTTTTTATAAATTTAATGTTAAATAAACCAAAAAAAAAAAACCAAAACTGTTTTTGCGGCGACATCTTTTATGACGACAACGTTGTATAAGCGGCAAAACACTATTAGCGGCGATTGTGCAGTATTAGCGGCGACAAGTCAATAGCAGCGATGATGACCCTTTAGCGGCGACTAGATGTGCATTAGCGATGAAGCATTACCGGTGACTCATTTGCAGCGACATGTCTCCGCTAAGGTTATTAGCGGTGACAACCCTAACATTTAGCAGCGACACGCGCCGCCGGTAATGCCCAATCTTCTTGTAGTGTAAGGTGGTTGAGGTGTTTGTTGATGAACAAGGGGTTATAAGGAGCGTTTTGGTGGTTGAATGGTCGTGAATCGGTGGTTTTTGGGTAGTTTTAAGTAGTATACCAAGGGCGAGATTGGGGAGAGTCTATGGAGAGAGATTTAGATTGAGAGGAGTAGAAGAGAAACTGAAGGTTGAGGTGTGTTTTTTGAGGTTTCTTATGCATCTATTTATAGTTGAAACACACACACACACACACAAAACCCAAATGAGGCCATTCCTCTGACTATGCAATGTACCATTTTGTGTAAACTTGTACTTAAAGAATAAAGAAATGGAGATGAAAAACACCGGGAAGAAGTAGAAGGCAAAAAAAATAGGATTTTTATAACATTGAGAATCATATATAGGTCCCACATGGGGTTATAACCCAATTAAATACCCAAAAACACACAAAACTGGGTGCCTTGGAATCTGAAAGTCGAGATATTTTTTGAAAATATTGTTAGATAGAGTTAATTCAAGGATCAGAAACATTAAACAGATTAGTTTTTCGAGTTACGGAACTCCAAGAAATTATGTTTGATGTTTCGTGTCTAAATAGCTTGTGGTGTTCGTTTTCACGACCTTTGTACATATTTTTATTAAAAATATTTCCATTGTGAAATTAAATAATAGACTATACTTTGATTCTAAAAACGTTCTCGAAAATCCCATGGGCAATGCGTAGGTGTCTCAACTGATCGATTCGGTTTTACGTGATTAAAGAAAAACAATATTTTACTGTCTGTTTTATTTAAACTGCCATATCTTTTGCATACGAATTCCATTTTGGACATTCTTTATATTTTCAAAAATAGAGGAACGTGTATTATAATATTTTAATGTTTGTTTTGGTCAAAACTGATTAATGCAAAATTTTAGTTTTTCAAACACATTAATTAGCGTTGCCGTTTAAACGGTTTGATTTGGTTTATAGTTTACACATTTGGAAGTAAGGTATCATCTGACATCATATAATAATTGAAATAAATTGTTTATTTTAATTTATATGCACTAAAACTCAATAAGTCAGATTACCATGAGATTCACGGTGAAATGACCGATTATAATATTTGCCCTAAATTAAGGAATTTTACATTACCACCTCGTTAAAAGAAATTTCGTCCCAAAATTGAGTTTGTGTTGATAGTACATAGGGCTTCGATAAATAGAAATTTATTTTCATGGTACATGATGCCTGCTTGGTCCATCTATAATCTCCTTGTGCATACATGTTGTATATAATCATAATCAAATAGACGGTCGAATAAGTGATTTTACCTTAAGCCCACAATCAAACAAGGAACAGGAAGTAAATCGGAGTCACAAATTCTAAGTATATAGAATCCTAATTATATACAACCCTAAAGTGTATAGTTATCAAGCAAATATTACCAGCAATGGTCCTTAGTTTCTATATGAATGACATGATTATTCAGGGTGAGAAAGCAGTCAGTGAGTATTTCTAAAGTGCTTTCTATTTGGTTGATTTCCATATCTACTATGTAAGTTTCATTAAGTTTGTAGAACTCATGTTTTGTCGTGTTTCGAAACATATGGTCGATAAAGATTTTATCGACACCAGTATTAATTAATACCAAAGCCTAAACATTTTTTATATGAAGTTTACCTATAACCGCAGGTGGTTCCAGGAGAGCATCTCCAGTATTGGTCATAAGTACACTTCTATTGCCACCCTGATTCTTCAGTTTCGAGCAGTCCATCCCTGGTTAATTGCATTTAAAACAATTATGACTTCCTACTGTCTTATTGGTTGGGGTTTTTCTGCAATACCTCGAGATGTGACCACTCATGTTACACCTATTTCAAATTATCTCCTTTTAATTTCCGACATGATGGAAGTTGCGCTCTGTACAATGAGGTAAATTCCCAGTGTAGGACTTAGCGGGGGTAGGAGTGTTGGTAATTACAACCAACGAACCCAGGCTACTTCTGAAGCAAGCGGTCTAACATCCACTGATATAAAAAACTACTTTGAAAGAATATTGGGTGTTCGACGCGGACATATCAGATGTATTGGGTGTAAACGCCCTACCGTTGTGTCCATGTACGATCAGGAACAACTAGTGACACAAGAACAACCACAATCATAGGTAGTTGTTAGTTTAAGCTGAAAAGTATAATGATATAATGGAAAATACAGTGCTATAATGGAAAGTAGAATGTTATAATGATATGTTGGTTATGATTTGATATGTTGATATTTTGTAGTTTGTTAATTTTTGGAAGGTAAAGGCTATAATAGAAAGTAGAATGCTATAATGATATATTGGTTATAGTTTTATATGTTGATATTTTGTAGTTTGGTAATTTTTGGAAAATACAATGCTATAATGGAAAGTAGAATGGTATAATGATATGTTGGTTGTGATTTGATATGTTGATATTTTGTAGTTTGGTAATTTTTGGAAAGTAAATGCTATAATGGAAAGTAGATGTATGTTTAAGTGTATTTGATATGTTGATATGTTGATATGTTGATATGTTGATATTTTGTAGAATGATATAATTTTTGGAAAGTATAATGCTACTATGATATGATGGTAATATATTTTGTTTTCTTTGTAGTTCAAAATGCTGCAAACAATACTAAAGGACATGGCCTGTTCTGCAACATTGGAAGAGTGGTTTCGCTCATGGCCACCACCAAATAATTAAGGAAATGATGAGGACGAGTAGTTACTTTAGGATTTTATGAAATGTTTTATAATTTGGAAGAATACTTTAGGTTGTGGTATGGATTAATATTTTGAATTGTGGATGAATATTAATATTTTGGATTGGTTGTGTGTGGATTAATATTTCTATAAAAAGTTATCAAATTTTATAAATGTTATATTGTTTTTTTATAAATTTAATGTTAAATAAACAAAAAAAACCAAAGCTGTTTTTGCGGCGACATCTTTTATGACGACAACGTTGTATTAGCGGCGAAACACTATTAGTGGCGATTGTGCTGTATTAGCGGCGACAAGTCGATAGCAGCGACGATGACCCTTTAGCAGCGACTAGATGTCCATTAGCGACGAAGCATTACCGGTGACTCATTTGCAGCGACATGTCTCTGCTAAGGGTATTAGCGGTGACAACCCTAACCTTTAGCAGCGACACACGCCGCCGGTAATGCCCAATCTTCTTGTAGTGTAAGGAGGTTGAGGTGTTTGTTGATGAACAAGGGGTTATAAGGAGCGTTTTGGTGGTTGAATGGTCGTGAATCGGTGGTTTTTGGGTAGTTTTAAGTAGTATACCAAGGGAGAGATTGCGGAGAGTCTATGGAGAGAGATTTAGATTGAGAGAAGTAGAAGAGAAACTGAAGGTTGAGGTGTGTTTTTTGAGGTTTCTTATGCATCTATTTATAGTTGAAACACACACATACACACACACACAAAACCCAAATGAGGCCATTCCTCTGACTATGCAATGTACCATTTTGTGTAAACTTGTACTTAAATAATAAAGAAATGGAGATGAAAAACACCGGGAAGAAGTAGAAGGCAAAAGAAAATAGGATTTTTATAACATTGAGAATCATATATAGGTCCCACATGGGGTCATAACCCAATTAAATACCCAAAAACACACAAAACTGGGTGCCTTGGAATCTGAAAGTCGAGATATTTTTTGAAAATATTGTTAGATAGAGTTAATTCAAGGATCAGAAACATTAAACAGATTAATTTTTCGAGTTACGGAACTCCAAGAAATTATGTTTGATGTTTCGTGTCTAAATAGCTTGTGGTGTTCGTTTTCACGACCTTTGTACATATTTTTATTAAAAATATTTCCATTGTGAAATTAAATAATAGACTATACTTTGATTCTAAAAACGTTCTCGAAAATCCCATGGGCAATGCGTAGGTGTCTCAACTGATCGATTCGGTTTTACGTGATTAAAGAAAAACAATATTTTACTGTCTGTTTTATTTAAACTGCCATATCTTTTGCATACGAATTCCATTTTGGACATTCTTTATATTTTCAAAAATAGAGGAACGTGTATTATAATATTTTAATGTTTGTTTTGGTCAAAACTGATTAATGCAAAATTTTAGTTTTTCAAACACATTAATTAGCGTTGCCGTTTAAACGGTTTGATTTGGTTTATAGTTTACACATTTGGAAGTAAGGTATCATCTGACATCATATAATAATTGAAATAAATTGTTTATTTTAATTTATATGCACTAAAACTCAATAAGTCAGATTACCATGAGATTCACGGTGAAATGACCGATTATAATATTTGCCCTAAATTAAGGAATTTTACATTACCACCTCGTTAAAAGAAATTTCGTCCCAAAATTGAGTTTGTGTTGATAGTACATAGGGCTTCGATAAATAGAAATTTATTTTCATGGTACATGATGCCTGCTTGGTCCATCTATAATCTCCTTGTGCATACATGTTGTATATAATCATAATCAAATAGACGGTCGAATAAGTGATTTTACCTTAAGCCCACAATCAAACAAGGAACAGGAAGTAAATCGGAGTCACAAATTCTAAGTATATAGAATCCTAATTATATACAACCCTAAAGTGTATAGTTATCAAGCAAATATTACCAGCAATGGTCCTTAGTTTCTATATGAATGACATGATTATTCAGGGTGAGAAAGCAGTCAGTGAGTATTTCTAAAGTGCTTTCTATTTGGTTGATTTCCATATCTACTATGTAAGTTTCATTAAGTTTGTAGAACTCATGTTTTGTCGTGTTTCGAAACATATGGTCGATAAAGATTTTATCGACACCAGTATTAATTAATACCAAAGCCTAAACATTTTTTATATGAAGTTTACCTATAACCGCAGGTGGTTCCAGGAGAGCATCTCCAGTATTGGTCATAAGTACACTTCTATTGCCACCCTGATTCTTCAGTTTCGAGCAGTCGATCCCTGGTTAATTGCATTTAAAATAATTATGACTTCCTACTGCCGTATTGGTTGGGGTTTTTCTGCAATACCTCGAGATGTGACCACTCATGTTACACCTATTTCAGATTATCTCCTTTTAATTTCCGACATGATGGAAGTTGCGCTCTGTACAATGAGGTAAATTCCCAGTGTAGGACTTAGCGGGGGTAGGAGTGTTGGTAATGACAACCAACGAACCCAGGCTACTTCTGAAGCAAGCGGTCTAACATCCACTGATATAAAAAACTACTTTGAAAGAATACTGGGTGTTCGACGCGGACATATCAGATACATTGGGTGTAAACCCCCTGCCGTTGTGTCCATGTACGATCAGGAACAACTAATGACACAAGAACAACCAAAATCATAGGTAGTTGTTAGTTTAAGCTGAAAAGTATAATGATATAATGGAAAATACAGTGCTATAATGGAAAGTAGAATGTTATAATGATATGTTGGTTATGATTTGATATGTTGATATTTTGTAGTTTGTTAATTTTTGGAAGCTAAATGCTATAATAGAAAGTAGAATGCTATAATGATATGTTGGTTATAGTTTGATATGTTGATATTTTGTAGTTTGGTAATTTTTGGAAAGTACATTGCTATAATGGAAAGTAGAATGGTATAATGATATGTTGGTTGTGATTTGATATGTTGATATTTTGTAGTTTGGTAATTTTTGGAAAGTAAATGCTATAATGGAAAGTAGATGTATGTTTAAGTGTATTTGATATGTTGATATGTTGATATGTTGATATTTTGTAGAATGATATAATTTTTGGAAAGTATAATGCTACTATGACATGATGGTAATATATTTTGTTTTCTTTGTAGTTCAAAATGCTGCAAACAATACTAAAGGACCTGGCCTGTTCTGCAACATTGGAAGAGTGGTTTCGCTCATGGCCACCACCAAATAATTAAGGAAATGATGAGGACGAGTAGTTACTTTAGGATTTTATGAAATGTTTATAATTTGGAAGAATACTTTAGGTTGTGGTATGGATTAATATTTTGAATTGTGGATTAATATTAATATTCTGGATTGGTTGTGTGTGGATTAATATTTCTATAAAAAGTTATCAGATTTTATAAATATTATATTGTTTTTTATAAATTTAATGTTAAATAAACAAAAAAACCAAAGCTGTTTTTGCGGCGACATCTTTTATGGCGACAACGTTGTATTAGCGGCGAAACACTATTAGTGGCGATTGTGCACTATTAGCGGCGACAAGTCGATAGCAGCGACGATGACCCTTTAGCGGCGACTAGATGTGCATTAGCGACGAAGCATTACCGGTGACTCATTTGCTGGGACATGTCTCCACTAAAGGTATTAGCGGTGACAACCCTAACCTTTAGCAGCGACACGCGCCGCCGCTAATGCCCAATCTTCTTGTAGTGTAAGGAGGTTGAGGTGTTTGTTGATGAACAAGGGGTTATAAGGAGCGTTTTAGTGGTAGAATGGTCGTGAATTGGTGGTTTTTGGGTAGTGTTAAGTAGTATACCAAGGGAGAGATTAGGGATAGTCTATGGAGAGAGATTTAGATTGAGAGAAGTAGAAGAGAAACTGAAGGTTGAGGTGTGTGTTTTGAGGTTTCTCATGCATCTATTTATAGTTGAAACACACACATAGCCCAAATGAGGCCATTCCTCTAACCATGCAATGTACCATTTTGTGTAAACTTGTACTTAAAGAAGAATGAAATGGAGATGAAAAACACCGGGAAGATGTAGAAGGCAAAAGAAAATCTGATTTTTATAACATTGAGAATCATATATAGGTCCCACATGGGGTTATACCCCAATTAAATACCCAAAAACACACAAAACTAGGTGCCTTGGAATCTGAAAGTCGAGATATTTTTTGAAAATACCATTAGATAGAGTTAATTCAAGGATCAGAAACATTAAATAGATTAATTTTTGGAGTTACGGAACTCCAAGGAATTGTGTTTGAAGTTTCAGGTCTAAACGACTTGTGGTGTTCATTTTCACGACCTTTGTACATATTTTTACTAAAAATATTTCCAGTGTGAAATTAAATAATAGACTATACTTTGATTCTAAAAATGTTCTCGAAAATGTCGTCGGTAATGCGTAGTTCTCTCAACTGATCGATTCGGTTTTACGTCATTAAAGAAAAACAATATTTTACTGTCTGTTTTATTTAAACTGTCATATCTTTTGCATACGAACTCTATTTTGGACGTTCTTTATATTTTTGAAAAATAGAGGAACATGTACTATAATATTTTAATGTTTGTTTTGGTCAAAACTCATTAATACAAAATTTTAGTTTTTCAAACGCATTAAATAGCATTGCCGTTTAAATGGTTTGATTCGGTTTATAGTTTAATTAGTGTTGCCGTTTAAACGGTTTGATTCGGTTTATCGGCACCAGTATTAATTAATACCAAAGCCTAAACATTTTTTATATGAAGTTTACCTATAACCGCAGGTGGTTCCAGGAGAGCGTCTCCAGTATTGGTCATAAGTACACTTGCATTGCCACCCTGATTCTTCAGTTTCGAGCAGTCCTTCCCTGGTTAATTGCATTTAAAACAGTTATGACATCCTACTGCCGTATTCGTTGGGGATTTTCTGCAATACCTCGAGATGTGACCTCTCATGTTACACCTGTTTCAGATTATCTCCTTTTAATTTCCGACATGATGGAAGTTGCGCTCTGTACAATGAGGTAAATTCCCAGTATAGGACTTAGCTAGGGTCTATGCAGTCAATAGCAGTGGGATAGCGGTGAGATAGCAGTGGGATAGCGGTTATCGGTAGCTGGTAAAATAGCGGCACTAAATAGTGGTCCAAAATAACGGTACCGCAAATAGCGACGTTAGTGACCGATATTGACCGATATTTGACCGTTATTTGACTGATATTTGACAAATATCGGTGGAATAGCGGTGAAATAGCATTTATAGCTAAAGTTTTTATTAAGTCACTCCATTTATTATTAAAATGTAGATATATGGTGGGGGTTTTATGCGATTGATAAACATTTGCTTGAAACATTTTCTAATTTACTATATGTTTTACTTAATGACTATGTATTCATCCAATCAAACACCAGGTTATAAAGGCCCTACATAACATAAAAATACTGATATCCCAACGATATCCCACTGCGATAACCTATACATCGAATATCGGTCCTTGACCGATATTTGATTTTGAACCGCTATAACTGCATAGGATAGGGTAGGAGTGTTGGTTATTACAGCCAAAGGTTCTGGTTTAGTTTTGTGATGCCTGGAGTACCCCTTTAATTTCCCATGGTTGCAGTGAAAGCAAATCAGAACCGACCCACGGGGGCAATCCATACTAAAATGACCCATCTAACCACAACTAAAACATCCTTGACCTATCTCTCGACATCCTCCATCATGGGTTCTCCCATACTTAGCACAATGACCCAGATCCTAAGGGCCTCATAAATATGAATCCTGAGTCCTAGGTCTCTTCACCTAGCCCACTGAAATCTAAGTCTCCTATGGCTTCCTCTTACCGAGGTGCTCCAAATCAATCTCATGCTTTCGGGATCTATCAATCATATCATTCAGGGTCTTGCACCCTGACAGACTCACAAACTCCCTGATGTCATCCCTCATCTTGTCATTATACCTTACTTACTTTATCTCCTTGTCTATAATGTCAGTCATCTGACGAAGGTCCTGGAACTCCCTCACCAATTGCTGCACCTCAATAGCTGGTGCAAACTTGCCCTAAATCGGGTCACAAACTCATCTAAAGTCATTGTATCCAAGGCTTTTCCTACCCAAGCGAAGTATACCTCCTCCTACCAATCTCGGGCTTTGTCCTTTAGAAGACAGGATGCAGATCTGACCATCAATCCCTCGGGGTAGAAAATCGTCCTGAAAGTGTTAGCCATATCCACTAACCATCTCTTATTGACAATGGGGTCCTTCTCCCCAAAGAACTTGGGAACTCCAAAAGCACGAAACTCAAGGAAAGAAAGAGTGTGAGATCCAAAAATAACCATAACCTCAGTACGGATTGCGCCCACGTGCTCATCTAAAATCTCCAAAATTTCCTCCCTGACCATACCAAAGATCATATGAGTCTGCTCCAAAATACCGCGTGTAATCTCTGATGAGATAAACTCCCGATCCACTCATCGATTGGTTTAGTACCTGCACCAAAGGCAGAACCAGAACCTAAAACCCCTTCCTGAATGCTCATCACCATACTGAAAAAACAAACATGCAAATGATCATTACATACCCAAGAATCCTCATCCCACAGGCTTTCTAGATTCTCCAAGACTTTCCCGGTTCGAGTATGGATCCTATGCTTTCAGTAGTACAGGATCAATACTACCTTCCACACCCATCTATACTTTCCTCAAGAATCATCCCAAATCCTCCAATTAAACTTCTCAAACTAATACTCCAAACACTGTAATAAACAACGCGACTAAACCCACTGAAGCACTTCCTAGGGTTTCCTAGATTTCCGACCTCACCCTGCCATCAGCGGCTAAAAAACTCCCCATAATGTTAGTTAACCACCTTATGAATACAATCACATGCAACAAAGCTTAGATACTACTTCGAGTAAAAGACTAATCCATAAAACAGTTAGACTCAAAGGAGAGCTGTATAATAGGGTCAAATCCATCACTCTGAGATTATTCAACCTTTGTCACTGTTAGATGAAATTTTATGCATCTTTGAGGGTAGTTTTTATTATCATTTTAGCATCATATTTTGTACATTTGCATGTAATTTATTTAAATAATGTTTAGCTCATGTATTTTGTTAGAATTCCCGTACTGCTAATGTTTTTATATCAATTTTAGATAGTTCGAGTGGAGCAGTGCTTTGGGAGCAGTTGGATGCGTGTTTGGAGCTTAAAATGGTGCTTGGGACTTATGGATTATATTGAGGAATGATTGCAAGGTGCTTTGGTCAAGAAAAATTCGATCGAATTGATCATACGAAGATAGAATATGCAATCTAAAGTTAAAGGATGTTGTTGGCAGCTTTGACCCCCTGTTAGTATTTTGACCATATCTCCAGAACCATAACTCCGATTGACACAATTCAAAATGATCAGGAAATTAAATGAAATTTCGGACGTTATAGGAACAAAATTCGATCGCAGGTAGCCTTCATGCAATCGCATGGGGCCTTTTTGCGATCGCAGGTTAGGTCGCAGCATGGATTCGAGATTTTTTAGTGCCCAAAATTCATCCGGGAGTGAAAACTAAATACCTGTGATTGCAGGTTGTGTACACGCGATCGTAGGTTGTAAAAAAAGTGCTAAAATGGTATTATACTTCTCTAAAAAGGCACCAGACTTGTTTACTTCAACACCTGCGATCGCAGGTTGTGTACATGCGATCGCATGTGCGTTGCTTTTGATGCTGGACGTATAAATAGACCTTATAACCTTCCAGTAACCTAAGATGGTGATTCCAGAGGTACCAGATGACGAAAATACAATTTTGGAGGTGTTTCTTCTCTGATTTCAACGATTTCTGAAGATCTGAATACTGTGGATCATCTCCTTCAAGTAGATTAGTAAGATTACTTGTTTGATGTCTCTTTTCATTTGTTTTTATCAGATTTTTGCCATGTCTGGCTAAAACCTTAGTTTACAGTTCTGTAAAGGCAAGTAATTTTCATTTGATTGATCATTAGATTTGGTTTTTGTTTTGTGTTTCTATCTAGATTCATTAGTTTTGTTCTTAATGAATGTTTGATTTTGATTCTTGTTAGTCTGATCACCTAGCTAGGGTTTTATCACTGCCGTTAATCAGTTATAGAATCCGTAATTATTCTTTTCAACTGGTAAAAGTAACAAGTATCAGATTGGTTCCATGTTGGGATTTAACTTTGGTATAAACTGTAAAAATCATACATTTACGCTTCCGAGCTTGGAGAAGTATTGGGTATTGCTGGGAATTTTACACAAATCATAAAGTTGCTTTTCTGATCTTAATTAAGAGCTTGTTTGATTAGAAAATAAAAAGTTAGGGTTAATTGAAGAGCTTGTTTTTGTTAACTATATAAGTTAAAAGAGAATTTACTAGAGCTTGTTAGTTTTTCTTAGTACCAGCTTAGAGAGAGCGCATCTAAAATAACCAGTTCAATGTTGATTGCATGATTAGCAAAGTCGCAGCAAAACTGAAACCATTTTTACTATTGATTTTCATTTAGTTTAATATCACTGCAATTTTAGTTTTTAGTTTAATTCAAATCCCCCTTTCATAATTTATGTTTTGACTAGATTGTGCCTGATGCAAAAAGGCATTGACCATTAGGTTGTGTCCCTGAGGATTCGACCCTGCTTCCCTGTGCTATATTTTTAGTGCAACTGTTAGAACATAAATTGTGGTTTGAGCTAGGCATCACTTTAATTAGGATATTGTGGCAGTATGTGTAGTTTTGTTTTGTTAGAATCTTGTATGTGTGTTGCCTCACACTCGTGTTCGGCCGCACACAGTGTGTGCGGCCGCACACGTGTGTGTGGCTGCACACTCGTGTGCTGCTAGTGGTGTCTTTAAATAGAAGTGTTGTGTGTTAGATTTGTACCTTTTGTTGAACTCTTCTGTGATTGTACTTTCTCAAGGTGTACTTGACATCTTTTAGTAATAGATGTGTGCATGCTTGATCTTACTTCTACTCCTTCTACATTTCATTTTGTTCACGATTTACTTCATTGATTACTAATTTGGATCCTTTAATTTGGGGACTTACAATTGGTATCAGAGCCATTTTGGTATCAATTGAAGTATTTTTGTTCAGAGGATTGTTTGTTGATTTTTTAGTTTGCAAAAGCTTGAAATCAAAGTTCATAAAAATCTGAAAAATCGAGTTTGCTGTTCAAATTGTTGAATGTTCGCTGCCAATTGTTGAAAGTTTGCTGCCAACTTTGAGGTTTGCTGCCAAACTTTGAAGGTTTGCTGCCAAACGTTGAAGGTTTGCTGCCAAACATTGAAGGTTTGCTACTGACTATTGAAGGTTTGTTGTTAAAGTGTGTGTGCGGTGGAGCGTCGTTGTTGAAGTGTGTGCGGTTAACGTGTGTGTTGCTGTGTTTGCGGTTGTTTGCTATTGAAGTGTTTAAAAGTGTTTGCTGTTGAAAGTGTTTGTTGTTGGAAGTGTGTGCGGTTGGAGGTGTGTACGGTTGGAAGTGTGTACTGTTGGAATTCATTTGCTATTCATTTGTACGGTTGAAGACTCAAAATTTGCCCAAATGGAATCTCAAAGCATGATTGCACATCAAGATTTGGATGGAATTATGGGAACCACTACTCGTATTCCTAGACTGCTATCAGCTGAAGGATTTCCTAAATGGAAATACCGAATTGAAAAATACATCAAAATGAAGGATTTCAAAATTTGGAGAAGTATTTTAAGAGGACCAATTAGGATTACTTCTACTCTGGAAGATGGTACGCTCATTGACAAACAAATTGAAAATTACACTGATGATGACTTTGAAAGAGTTGAGGAACAAGAAAAAGCACTTGCCACACTCACTATGGTGTTGTCTCCTGAAATTGCACAAGGGTTTCGAGAATATACATCGGCAAAAGCATTGTGGGAAGCTCTCATAGAAGTTTATGAAGGAAATGAAGACATGAAGATGAGCCGACAAGACATGCTCCGACAGAAATTTAACATGTTTAGCTATGTGCTGGGAGAAACACTGGAAAATCAATTGCAAAGATTCATTACACTAACCACTGAAATGAGTTCCGCAGGTGTGATGGTTACTCGGTCTGAAATCAACACAAAGCTGCTAAATTCTCTTCCAAAATCATGGGACATGAATGTCTCAGTGATCAAAAAGACAAAACACCTGAATCGTTTAAGTTTATCTGAAACAATGGCAATCATTAAAGCTTGCGATCTTGATGATAAACAAAGGGAAATCAACCATGTCAATTCGTACTCTACAGCCAATCTCGGAATTCAAAACAACACCACCGCCTTATCAAGCTTCACCACTCAGCAAAATACTCAAGTTCGGGTTCCACAAGTTCAACCTTATGCAACTCATCAAAACATATCATACATGCATCAAACTCAAATCCCTCAACACATGACTCAAGTTGGTTCTAGTGTGAGTTCTTCCACAGGTGTTTCAGTTCAATATCACGGAGTTGGTTCCCAAAGTTCATGTGCAAAGGAAAAAGAGGAAAATATGGCTTTAGCTACTGGGTTAGTGAATTGTTATAATGTTTTTGTTGCTGGAGAGCTTTCTCCACAACTTTCATTCGCTGATCTTGATCAAATCCATCCGGAAGATGTCGAAGAGATGGATATTACCTGGCAAATGGCAATGACTGTATTCAGAGCTAAACAATTCTTGAAAAAGACTGGAAAGAATAACTGGGGTGTTAATTCTGATAAAAAGATAGGTTTTAGCAAAGGAAAGTTATGTTGTGATAATTGTCACGAACCGGGACACTTTGCAAGAATGTCCAAAACCCAATCAACGAGAGAACTCTGAAAGAACTATGGTGACAGTAACGTACGTTCACAGCAACAACAGAGGATCATCTTCAAATAATCAGTCTGCAAATATGGCAATGGTGGCACAATCGTTCAACTGGGAAGATCAAGTTCAGGATCTAAACATTTCAGGACATGAAAAGGCAAATCCTGCTCAAGTCAAGGAGGCTAGTGAAGAATTGGAAGCAGATCCAGAGGAGGAGATGATGAATTTGCAGTTTGCTTTCATGGTACAGACCACTCCTGAACCAGTCAAATCTGAGGTTAGTGAATTCGGCTGTTCTCAATCTTGTATTAAAACTGTTAAGTTTTTGAGAGATCAAATTGAGTTAATCAAAAGAGAGAATGAGGACTTGAAATATGAGGGATATACTCTTAGGAAAAATCAAAAGCCCTTAAAAACTCAATTAGAAAATAAAACAAAAGACTTTAAAAAATAGCAAGAGGATTACAGCAACAAATGCGAGAGCTATGATCATCTCAAAAGAAAACTTGCTGCTGTAACCATGGAACTTGACACATTGAAAAATTGTTTTGAAAAAGCTGAGTTTAATTTCAAAAAATACGATGGGTCATGTGAAAAGATTTCAAAATTAATCGAAGGTCAATCGCACTGGAGAGATATCACTCATGGAAATAAAATAAAAGTCGGATTAGGTTTTGAGAGTGTCCCTCCTCCTTTCAATCACAATTATACTGCTATTCCCGTGTCTCAAGAAGAAATTGACAGAGAACCTTGCATGGTGTATGGAAAGTCGGCTTCTGAACAGGAAATACAGTCTAGTTCTGAGAATTTGCATACTAACGTTTTTACCTCAAGTACAGATATATCAATAGTTAAGGGGGAGCATGCAGCTGAATCTTTAGAGTCAAATAATGTTGTGATTGAGTCTGGTATTAGTTACAGTCATGAGTCTGTGTGTAACAACCCGAAGTTATCAATCGCCGAAACCATTTCGTCCGTAAGACCCGTTTTTAGCAATTCGTTCTGGTTTTGTTTTTGGGCTAAGTTATTCAAACTCCTATGATTATTATAATGTAATGAGTGTCCAAACCCCTTAGGAACTCATAAAATTGGCCCAAAATTATTGATTTGAGAATTTTAGAATCGTTCCCGCCGGATTACGACAACTTAATCGGGTGCGACCAAAAGCCCCGTTTAACGTCGGTATCGGGTAAAATTCCACCATGTCCCGAACTTGGACACTATTTAAAGGAGTTTAAGCTTCCATTTGAAGCTTTTGCCCTCTCTCACTACTCGCTCTCTCTAACCCCTCTCCTCAATCCAAATTCAAGGTCCAAAAACATTGATTTAAGGCTTCAAATCCTTAAGGTAACTTCCCTAACTTGTTATGCAACCCCTCTAGCTTCTAAATTCGAGTTTAAATCATGCATTAGGACCATTATCGTGAGTTTACGGCCCTAGAACAGTCCTAGGCCGTAAACTCATATAAAGGGGTTTTTGAGCAATAAAACCCTTCCAAACCTCATTTAGAGCTTAGATATGGCTAGATGGCTTAATGGAATGGAGTTAGAATGCCTTAAGCATGGTTTTTGAAGAGTAAACATGATTTTACTACCCAAGAACATGCTTGGGCTGTAAACTCATCATTCATGGAGAGTAAACTCAAAACCAAGTGTTTAAAAGCCATTTAAACACACCATTAGCCTTGGAATAAATCCTAGAATCAACCAAAATTAGTTTGGGGACCTTAAACATGATGAAATCCCTTCATTTAGGTGTTTACGGCCATAACTCCCCAAGAACAAGTTCCAGGGACGTAAACTCCTTATCATAGGTTAAATGGTGCCCTAAACTCATTCTAAAGCTTGTAAAAATTGTTTGAATCACATGTGATTGTCCTAACATCACCAAATAAATTAAGGAATGAGTACGGGGGAGTTTATGGCCGTAAACTCCATGTTTACTGCCATAAACTCCAATAAATGGTCCTTAAGTGAGTTTAATCCATTCCAAGGCCCTAGATTTAATTCTAGCTAATTTTCCCAAGTGTTATCATGTCTTTTAGCACCCTAAAACCCCCAACCATGAGTTCACGGCCATGAACTCATGTAGTTAAAGTGCATAGGGCTGAAAAATCCATAAGGAGTTTACTCTTGAAGAGTAAACTCATTTTCTAAGTCGCACACGTCCGTAGATGTCACCCGGGTCACTCCAAACACTTATTTTGAAGTGTTTTCGCGTCTTGGAGTATATAATCATATCTAATTAGTGATATAAAATCTAATCAGATATATTTGTATATCATTTCATATTACATAGGAGCCTCGCGCATTATCAAGCCCTGAACCAACGCTTAGCATTCAAATCGTCGCGTTTTCTCGTCTGGTGAGTTCATACCCCTACCCTTTTTCAATGGTTTTTCAGGGGGGGGGGGGGAGTAGAAGAAAAAGTACAAGAATATCTTGTACTTAAATTCATTATTTCATTTAAATGGTTTCATAATTCGTACACTTTTAAGAATTGAAAACATATTAACAAACTCTTTTGACTTGCAGAGTTGTTGTTCAAACCAATTTCAATTCTTATTATATGTATTACACTTTATACTTCACGTTTGATTGTTCACACTTTTACAGTTGAAGTCATAGATCTTTTGTATTGTCCTTAATAAAACACCCCCTAGATGCGAGTGTGAAGGACAGGTATCATTAGAACTTTAGTCATGTCCTTGATAGTACTCCTCCTAGATACGAGAGTAAAGGACTAATAAAAATAGATTTTTCCGTATTAATAACTTTCAGTTTTAAATTCATTAATCATAAGATTGGAGACATGTCCTTTGTAACACTTCCTTAGGTATGACAGTGGAGGACTACCCCCGTAACCAGAATCTCCGGAAAAAGGGAAGAGCATGACTTGAGTGTACACATCTATACGGGACCGACTATCCCGCACCTGGCTGCTAGCTACAGCCGAACCGAAAAGTTCAAGGGTGACAAAAGTCATAAAAAGATACTGGCCCTAGTCCGAGTCATATGTAGCCTGTAGTATGGTTATGGAACTCGCAATCAAGATTATGAACACCTTACACTTAATTATTAGTTTTATATATGTGTTAAAACTAATGTACATTTAAGGGTAATCAGACTTTCAGGAGACTTCACACACACACTTTAAGTATAGTAGCTACTTGTACATTACTTTCAGATTCGGTAACAATTCACACACATTTAGGAAAATATGGGATTTTCCTAGGATAACATTTGTACATAACCAGAAACGTGTAATAATTCAGATAACTAAACATTACAATTCACAAGGGGAAACATGTTTTTCAGTATACATCTTTTACATTACATTTTGGATTCGATATACATTACTTTAAAGAAAATATGGGATTTTCTTGGGTGTCACTTTTTCAGAAACAGAAAGGAACTCGTGCATTTTCAGAAAACAAACCGCTTATGAACTCACCAGCTTTATGCTGATTTTTAAACTGCTTGTATTCTCAGGTCCGCATTAGATAGGTACCCGATGATCCCTTTTGTCGAAGACGAAATGCGATGAAGTCACGTCTTACTTTTGTTCATATATACTATGCATCACACTTGTATAACTTTACTTTTGAACAGATGTAAACTTTTATATGTAATGTAATGGTTGTTTACTTTGCTTACTATATACATTGGATTTGATACTCAACGTGGAGTCCGCCCCGGAAACGTTTCCGCCTTTGGTTTTCGGGGTGTGACACTGTGTCAAAATCAAACATAAATGTTTTTGTGTCGGGTGGTATTCTATTTCAGTCATACAATTTTGCTTTTAATAGTGTTGTTTCTAATCCAAATGCTAAACCTGATTTACATGTCTCTGCATCTAACACATCTGTTACTAAATCCTGTCATGGATCTTGCAAGTGCAAATGTGTTAAAAATGGAAAAGCAAAGAATAATGTTGTCAACAGCAGTGCCAAAGCTACTGATAACAAACAAATTTGTTTTAATTGTGGCACTGCTGGACACATTGCAAGAAATTGCATGAACCAGATGTTTGTATCTCATACAACAAAAATAGGGGAGAATGAATTTCGGGGACGATATTTAACTAGAAAAATTCCCAAAACTCATTCTAGAAATGGAGATTTGAATACAACTTTCCAAAGATTGCAAAAGAATAAACAGGTTTTTCATAAAAACAACAGAATTTTGCCAAAATCAACCCAGGCTAAGCCTAAGTCGAATTTGTCAAAGAACAGGACAGGATCTTCTAACTCTTCAAGTAGAAAATCCACCGGTTCAAAGCAAACTAATAAATTTTCAAAACCTAACCTTCAATGGATTCCAAAATCTTTTTCAGAACAATCTCCATCACTCTCTAATTCAAAAGCAAAGAAAGAATCTAATGAAAAACTTGTAAAAAGAAAGGGTAAACCCAGGACTGTGATGACCTGGGTCCCCAAAACTAACTAATTATGTTCATCGTGCAGGGACAGTTGTGGAGGAATGTCGCCAGACCTTGGTATGTCGACAGCAGCTGCTCCCGGCACATGACTGGAGACATATCCCAATTGCACGACATTCAAACTTTTAATGGCGGATATGTTTCCTTTGCGGGTGGAGAGGGCAGAAAAATAACTCAAAAAGGAACTGTCACAAATGGGGTGCTGAATTTTGAGAATGTTAACTTCGCTCCAGAACTAAAGCACAGCTTGCTGAGTGTGTCTCAGATTTGCGATAAGGGTTATTCCACTCATTTCACAGATAAGGAGTGTCTGATCTTATATGCTGGTGTTATCATTCCTGAAGACTGGATTCTAGTACGATCTAAGCGGGATGGAAATTCCTACATAATAGACATGAGCAACAATATCCCTGGCAAAGTCACTTGTCTCTTCTCTAAAGCTTCTAAACAAAATGCAATGTTGTGGCATCGTCGTCTCGGTCATGCAAATGCAAAGAACTTGAATCGGCTTGCGAAAAAAGAATTGGTCCGTGGGTTACCCGTCAAAGATTTCATTATCTTGAAAATTTTGTTTCATGCGCTCAAGGAAAACATCATCGAAACCACACTTTCCTAAGTAGATAAAATCCATAACTCAAGTGCTCGACTTGTTGCATATGGATTTATTTGGTCCGGTCAATGTTCTAAGCATCAATCGCAATTCATACTGCCTCGTTGTGATAGATGATTACTCTCATTTCACTTGGGTTTTCTTTCTATCTAACAAAGCAGGAATTGCTGACCACATCAAAAGATTCATTGTTATGATCGAAAATCAGACTAACAATCGAGTGAAAGCGCTGCGTACAAATAATGGAACAGAGTTCAAGAACGCTATTCTTGATCATTTTTGCGTTGAGAAAGGGATTGTGCGTCAATTCAGTTCTGTTCGAACACCTCAACAAAACAGGGTTGTCGAACGTCAGAATCGAACTCTAAAAGATGTCGCAAGGACGATGCTCTGTGATTCTAAGCTTCTTGTATTCTTCTGGGCAGAGGCGATTAACATCGAGTGTTATGTTCAAAATCGTGTGCTGATCAACAAAGCCAGAATGAAGACACCGTGTGAAATTCTATTTGGACACAAGCCATCAGTCAGTCATTTCCGAGTATTTGGCTGCCCTTGCACCCTTCTTCACTTGGATTCCAATCCCAATTCAATACCAAAGCCGATTACTATTACTCTGTTGGATACGCTGCTCGAATTGCGTACAGGGTTTACAACAAGAAGACTAAACAAATTGTAGAATCATTTGATGTTCGCTGGCTCGAGGAAAATGAGACAGATGCAAGAGTGGGTCCTGATTGGATATTTGACTACACATCTCTTTTCAAATCATTCAATGTGTCTTCAGATAATCAAGAACGATCTTCCTCTAATTCAAATATTCTTATTAAAGACGAAGAAGATGAAGTTGTCTACCGACCACCACTGATTTCCTCTGATCCTCCATTGGTACCCTCCATTCACACTGAATCTTCTGAGTCTCCTCAACAAATTTCCCCTGATGCTGTTGCTACTCCTTTAATTCCGATGGAAAGAGAGTTCATGAACCACGAGACTTCCGCTGTCACTTCTAATCTGATGGAACTTCTCTTTCCAAAAATTATTGCTGACGAGTTTGTAGCAGATCCTTCAAACGATCCTGGTTCATCTTCTACGGATCATACAGCAAATGATGGAGCGGTAAATATTCATAATCTTCCTGTCTCTGTCAATGATATTAGTTATTAGATCCCTACACGCATTCAACGCGATCATCCGATAGAGAACGTCATTGGCCAGCTGTGCGACGGCGTTCAAACGAGAAGTAAAAGTGGGGATGTTAACACATGTCTTTACTCTTGCTTCTTATCTCAAATAGAGCCCAAATCTATCGATATGGCTCTGAATGAGTCCAACTGGGTTGAAGCCATGCATGATGAATTAAATGAATTTGAGAAACTTCGAGTTTGGAAATTGGTGGAGCTGCCAAAAGGAAAGAAATCTCTAGACACCCGTTGGGTATTTCGAAATAAACAAGACGATTCCGATGTCATTGTGCACAACAAGGCAAGATTGGTGGTTCGAGGGTTTCGGCAAATTGAGGGTCTTGATTATACATAAGTTTATGCTTCGGTTGCTCGTTTCGAAGCCATTCGCATCTTCCTTGCTTATGCTTCCTACATGAACTTTACTGTATACCAAATGGACGTCAAGACGGCTTTCTTGTACGGCAAGGTCAAGGAGGAGATTTACATTGACCAACCACCTGGTTTTGTTAACTCATCTATAATAAACCATGTTTTCAATTCAGAGAACTTATCATCCTCTCTCTCTTGATCTTATTAGATCAAGACGCCTCCAAGAAAGAGTCCCAGCTCCAAGACCAACAACCCTCCGCCACGACCTCCTCCCCAAATTGATCGTGTAGTATTCCAAGCAGCTGTTACTGCCACGGTGGCAACTGCCATGTCTCAAAGGAACTCTGGTGGTTCCGGTAATTCCGGAAGTGGTACCCAAACCCAAAACCAAGAAAGCAGTCAGGGACACCGAAGAGAGTGTTCCTATAAATATTTCATGAACGCAAAACCCACGTCCTTTGATGGCACTGGAGGTGTCATTTCCCTCACCCGATGGTTCAAGAAGATCTAATCCATCTTTGAAATCTGCGCCTGCTCAGAATCTGACAAGGTGAAGTTCGCTGCCTGCACCTTCATCGATAAAGCCCTAACTTGGTGGAATGGCCGAGTCAAATCCCTAACCTTACCTGTATCCAACGCCATGGGTTGGGAAGCCATGAAGGAACTTCTGCTGGCTGAGTACTGCCCTTGGGGCGAAATGCAGAAGTTAGAACACAAACTCTGGAACCTGAAGATGAAGGGTTCCGATATCGCCGCTTACACTTCCAGGTTCGATGACTTGGCATGACTCTCCCCGGGAATGGTTACCCCGGAGAGTAAGAAGACAGAGAGATTCATCTGGGGTTGACCCGGCCAACAAAAGGAAACGTCATAGCTGTGAGGCCGGATACATACGACAACGCCAAACGCTTAGCAGAAACCTTAATCGATCATAGTGATGACCTTGAGGAGGCAGCTACCACTCCTGAGCCAACAGAGAGGAGTGGTGACAAAAGAAAAATTGGGAAGAAGAAGAAAAGACAGACATCGCAAGAGTCTTCGAAGAGGCAGCAAATGGTGGCAGTTCACGCTGCCACTTCCCCTGCAGTTGTTTCTGTTGTTGGATCCTAAGCTCGAAAACCTGCCAGTAGGTATGCTGGAACCCTTCCTAGTTGTGACAAGTGCGACTATCATCACCTCCCTTCAAGCCCATGTATAGAGGTGTTTTGAAACAGTTGTGGCAAAAAGGGTCACACGGCGAAAAACTGTAAAACACCAACTCAATCAACCAGTCAAGTTTCCGGAGCGGGCATTGGTCAGGCCTGCTATGGTTGCGGAGAAGTCGGACACTACAAGCGAAACTGCCCCAAGGCAGTAACATCTGGCAATACCGGAAGAGTTCTAGAAATAGGACGAGAGGAGACAGCCATCGATCCCACCATTGCCACAGGTATATTTCCCCTCGATGAATCTTATGCATGTGATTCTTTTCGATTCTAATGCTGAAAGAAATTTGGTAACTATCCATTCAAACATCTTTTTAAACTCCATCCTTCGTTAGTAATCGAAAACGTGTACCGTCGAGATGGTTACAAGTGAGAAAGAGAACGCTAACGTCATATCCATAGATTGTATCCTCAATCCGGACAATTATTCTTTTCCATTCAATCTAATGGCAAACTTTTCATGAAATGCTTTGACACCATCTTTGGCATGTAATGACCGAGCCTCATTCATGCTGTTATTCTTGATTTCAAGAAACCATCTGTCTTAACTTTCCTCCGACCCGACTCTCATGATCTTCATGCATCAAAGCTTAAAACGTTTTCCCATGTATTCCTCGTCTGTGTGATCATCAAGAAACGAGTTTTCTACAACTCTTTCCCCGATGCCTTTTTCCGAAGATTTCCTGAGAATTTCCTTCCGATCGTGTAGTCAAGTCTCACATCGACCTAATCCCTGGAATTACCTCGTATCCAAAACCTTACTGAGGATGATGTGTCCAAGACAGCAACCAAGGCTTGATATGATCACTACGAGATAGTAGTGGTGCCCTTCGGTCAATCCATTTTCCTGGTCATGTAATTAAGCAAAGCAGTTATACTCGTGAACCTTTACAAAAACTAAGGCGATAAAGAATTAGTCGGCACCGGAGATACCCATAGAAACCTGTCAATTCTTGGGTCCCGCCGACTATTATCGCAGACCCACATAGAAATTTCCTTCAGAACCATCAGACCCTTAGCTACTCTGCCACATGAAGATATACCCTCTTGTTGGAAGTCTTACTCTGGAAAGACATAGTACACCTTGGGAAGTGTAGAAAACTTAACTCGTGGTACATTAGACCCTTCAAGATCCTCGTTAGGAATCGATTCCGTAGCCCTCTCCGAGCTATCTTCAGAACTCGGCAACAACCATCTGGTATTCCACATCTTTGTTCATAAGGAGTGCCGACCCGACGAAACCCTAGTAATCCCTTTGATGAGATCGAAATCAATAGATGTCCAAACCTCCATGGAAAAATCAACTGAGATCATGGATTGAGAGGTTGAACGTACGAAACAAAGCCGCATCCCGGTAGTGAGGGTTCGCTGAAATGTCAAGCGGAGACCCAATTCCACTTAGGAGCATGAAGACCCGAAGCAGTAGATTCATCCTCATCTCTCTTTTCACTTCATGATCTGTATCCAATCTTTAAATTTCGGGATGAAATTCCCTCTAACGGGAGGATAATGTAACAACCCGAAGTTATCCACCGCCGAAACCATTTTGTCCGTAAGACCTGTTTTTAGCAATTCGTTCCGGTTTCGGTTTTGGGCTAAGTTATTCAAACTCATATGATTATTATAATCTAATGAGTGTCCAAACCCCTTACGAACTCATGAAATTGGCCCAAAATTATTGATTTGAGAATTTTAGAATCGTTCCCGCCGGATTACGACAACTTAATCGGGTGCGACCAAAAGCCCCGTTTAACGTCGGTATCGGGTAGAATTCCACCGTGTCCCGAACTTGGACACTATTTAAAGGCGTTTAAGCTTCCATTTGAAGCTTTTTCCCTCTCTCACTACTCTCTCTCTAACCTCTCTCCTCAATCCAAATTCAAGGTCCAAAAACTTTGATTTCAGGCTTCAAATCCTTAAGGTAACTTCCATAACTTGTTATACAACCCCTCTAGCTTCTAAATTCGAGTTTAAATCATGGATTAGGACCATTATCATGAGTTTACGTCCCTAGAACACTCCTAGGCCGTAAACTCATATAAAAGGGGTTTTTGAGCAAGAAAACCCTTCCAAACCTCATTTAGAGCTTAGATATGGCTAGATGGCTTAATGGAATGGACTTAGAATGCCTTAAACATGGTTTTTGAAGAGTAAACATGAGTTTACTACCCAAGAACATGCTCGGGCCGTAAACTCATTATTCATGGAGAGTAAACTCAAAACCAAGTGTTGAAAAGCCATTTAAACACACCATTAGCCTTGGAATAAATCCTAGAGTCAACCAAAATTAATTTGGGGACCTTAAACATGATGAAATCCCTTCATTTAGGTGTTTACGACCATAACTCCCCAAGAATAAGTTCCAGGGCCGTAAACTCCTTATCATAGGTCAAATGATGCCCTAAACTCATTCTAAAGCTTGTAAAAATTGTTTGAATCACATGTGATTGTCCTAACATCACCAAATAAATTAAGGAATGAGTATGGGGGAGTTTACGACCATAAAATCCATGTTTACTGCCTTAAACTCCAATAAATGGTCCTTAAGTGAGTTTAATCCATTCCAAGGACCTAGATTTCATTCTAGCTAATTTTCCCAAGTGTTATCATGTCATTTAGCACCCTAAAACCCCCAACCATGAGTTCACGGCCGTGAACTCATGTGGTTAAATTGCTTAGGGCCGAAAACTCCATAAGGAGTTTACTCTTGAAGAGTAAACTCATTTCCTAAGTCCCACACGTCTGTAGATGTCACCCGGGTCACTCTAAACACTTATTTTGAAGTGTTTTCGCGACTTGGAGTATATAATGATATCTAATTAGGGATTTAAAATATAATTAGATATATTTGTATATCATTTCATATTACATAGGAACCTCGCGCGTTATCAAGCCCCGAACCAATGCTTGGCATTCAAATCGTCGCGTTTTCTCGTCTGGTGATTTCATACCCCTACCCTTTTTCAATGGTTTTTCAATGTTTTCATGGGGGAATACAAGCAAAAGTACAAGAATATCTTGTACTTAAATTCATTATTTCATTTAAATGGTTTCATAATTCGTACACTTTTAAGAATTGAAAACATATTAACAAACTGTTTTGACTTGCAAAGTTGTTGTTCAAACCAATTTCAATTCTTATTATACTGTATTACACTTTATACTTCACATTTGATTGTTCACACTTTTACAGTTGAATTCATAGATCTTGTGTATTGTCCTTAAGAAAACACCCCCTAGATGAGAGTGTGAAGGACAGGTATCATTAGAACTTTAGTCAGGTCCTTGATAGTACTCCTCCTAGATACGAGAGTAAAGGACTAATAAAAATAGATTTTTCCGTATTAATAACTTTCAGTTTTAAATTCATTAATCTTAAGATTGGAGACACGTCCTTTGTAACACTTCCTTAGGTTCGAGAGTGGAGGACTACCCCCATAACCAGAATCTCCAGAAAAAGGGGAGAGTGTGACTTGAGTGTATAGATCTATACGGGACTGACTGTCCCGCACCTGGCTACTAGCTACAGCCGAATCGAAAGGTTCAAGGGTGACGAAAGTCATAAAAGGATATTGGCCCTGGTCCGAGTCATACCTAGTCTGTAGTGTGGTTATGGAACTCGTAATCAAGATTATGAACACCTTACACTTAATTATTAGTTTTATATATGTGTTAAAACTAATGTACATTTAAGGGTAATCCGACTTTCAGGAGACTTCGCACACACACTTTCAGTGTAGTAGATACTTGTACATTACTTTCAGATTCGGTAATAATTCACACACATTTAGGAAAATATGGGATTTTCCTAGGATAACATTTGTACATAACCAGAAACATGTAATAATTCAGATAACTAAACATTACAATTCACAAGGGTAAACATGTTTTTCAGTATACATCTTTTACATTACATTTTGGATTCGATATACATTACTTTTAAGAAAATATGGGATATTCTTGGGTGTAACTTTTTCAGAAACAGAAAGGAACTCGTACATTTTCAGAAAACAAACCACTTATGAACTCACCAGCTTTATGCTGATTTTTAAACTGCTTGTATTCTCAGGTTCGCATTAGACAGGTACCCGATGCTCCCTTTTGTCGAAGACGGAGTGCGATGAAGTCACGTCTTACTTTTATTCATATATACTATGCATCACACTTGTACAACTTTACTTTTGAACAGATGTAAACTTTTATATGTAATGTAATGGTTGTTTACTTTGCTTACTATGTACATTGGATTTGATAATCAACGTGGAGTCCGCCGCGGAAACGTTTCCGCCTTTGGTTTTCGGGGTGTGACACTATGTCAAAATCAAACACAAATGTTTTTGTGTCGGGTGGTATTCTATTTCAGTCATACAATTTTGCTTTTAATAGTGTTGTTTCTGATCAAAATGCTAAACCTGATTTACATGTCTCTACATCTAACACATCTGTTACTAAGTCCTGTCATGGATCTTGCAAGTGTAAATGTGTTAAAAATTGAAAAGCAAAGAATAATGTTGTCAATAGCAGTGCCAAAGCTACTGATAACAAACAAATTTATTTTAACTGTGGCACTGCTGGACACATTGCAAGAAATTGCATGAACCAGATGTTTGTATCTCATACAACAAAAATAGGGGAGAATGAATTTCAGGGACGATCTTTAACTAGAAAAATTCCCAAAACTCATTCTAGAAATGGAGATTTGAATACAACTTTCCAAAGATTGCAAAAGAATAAACAGGTTTTTCGTAAAAACAACAGAATTTTGCCAAAATCAACCCAGGCTAAGCCTAAGTCGAATTTGTCAAAGAACAGGACAGGATCTTCTAACTCTTGAAGTAGAAAATCCACCGGTTCGAAGCAAACTAATAAATTTTCAAAACCTAACCTTCAATGGATTCCAAAATCTTTTTCAGAACAATCTCGATCACTCTCTAATTCAAAAGCAAAGAAAGAATATAATGAAAAACTTGTAAAAGGAAAGGGTCAACCCAGGACTGTGATGACCTGGGTCCCCAAAACTAACTAATTTTGTTCATCGTGCAGGGACAGTTGCAGAGGAAGGTTGCCAGACCTTGGTATGTCGACATCGGCTGCTCCCGGCACATGACTAGAGACATATCCCAATTGCTAGACATTCAAACTTTTAATGGCAGATATGTTTCCTTTTCGGGTGGAGAGGGTGGAAAAATTACTTAAAAAGGAACTGTCACAAATGGGGTGCTGAATTTTGAGAATCTTAACTTTGCTCCAGAACTAAAGCACAGCTTGCTGAGTGTGTCTCAGATTTGCGATAAGGGTTATTCCACTCATTTCACATATACGGAGTGTCTGATCGTAAAGCCTGGTGTTGTCATTCCGGAAGACTGGATTCTAGTACGATCTAAGCGGGATGGAAATGCCTACATAATAGACACGAACAACAATATCCCTGACGAAGTCACTTGTATCTTCTCCAAAGCTTCTGAACAAAATGCAATGATGTGGCATATTCGTCTCGTTCATGCAAATGCAAAGAACTTGAATCGGCTTGCGAAAAACGAATTGGTCCGCGGGTTACCCGTCAAAGATTTCATTACTTTTGAAAAATGTGTTTCATGCGCTCAAGGAAAACATCATCGGAAACCACACTTTCCTAAGCAGATAAACTCCATAAGTCAAGTGCTCGAGTTGTTGCATATGGATTTATTTGGTCCGGTCAATGTTCTAAGCATCAATCGCAATTCATACAGCCTCGTTGTGATAGATGATTACTCTCATTTCACTTGGGTTTTCTTTCTATCTAACAAAGCAAGAATTGCTGACCTCGTCAAAAGATTCATTGTTATGATCGAAAAAAAGACTAACAATCGAGTGAAAGCACTGCGTATAGATAATGGAACAGAGTTCAAGAACGCTGTTCTTGATCATTTTTGTGCTGAGAAAGGGATTGTGCGTCAATTCAGTTCTGTTCGAACACCTCAACAAAATGGGGTTGCAAAACGTCGGAATCGAACTCTAAAAGATGTCATAAGGACAATGCTCTGTGATTCCAAGCTTCTTGTATTCTTCTGGGAAGAGGCGATTAACACCGCGAGTTATGTTCAAAATCGTGTGCTGATCAACAAAGCCAGAATGAGGACACCGTATGACATTCTATTTGGAAACAAGCCATCAATCAGTCATTTCCGAGTATTTGGCTGCCCTTGCACCCTTCTTCACTTGGATTCCAATCCCAAATTCAATACCCAAGCCGATGACTGTTATTTTGTTGGATACGCTGCTCGAACTGCGTACAGGGTTTACAACAAGAAGACTAAACAAATTGTAGAATCATTTTATGTTCGCTAGCTCGAGGAAAATGAGACAGATGCAAGAGTGGGTCCTGATTGGTTATTTGACTACACATCTCTTTTCAAATCATTCAATGTGTCTTCAGATAATAAAGAAGGATCTACCTCTAATTCAAAGATTCTTATTGAAGACGAAGAAGATGAAGTGGTCTACCGACTACCACAGATTTCCTCTGATCCTCCATTGGTACCCTCCATTCACACTGAATCTTCTGAGTCTCCTCAGCAAATTTCCCCTGATGTTGTTTCTACTCCTTTAACTCCAATGGAAAGAGAGTTCATGAACCACGAGACTTCCGCTGTCACTTCTAATCTGATGGAACTTCTCTTTCCAGAAAATATTGCTGACGAGTTTGTAGCAGATCCTTCAAACGGACCTGGTTCATCTTCTACGGATCATACATCAAATGATGGAGCAGTAAATATTCATAATCTTCCTGTCTCTATCAATGATATTAGTTATCAGATCCGTGCACGCATTCAGCGCGATCATCCGATAGAGAACGTCATTGGCCAGCTGGGCGACGACGTTCAAACGAGAAGTAAAAGTGGGGATGTTAACACATGTCTCTAGTACTCTTGCTTCATATCTCAAATAGAGGCCAAATCTGTCGAAATGGCTCTGAATGAGCCCAGCTGGGTTGAAGCCATGCATGATGAATTAAATCAATTTGAGAAACTTGGAGTTTGGAAATTGGTGGAGCTGCCAAAATGAAAGAAATCTCTAGACACCCGTTGGGTATTTGGAAATAAACAAGACGATTCCGTTGTCATTGTGCGCAAGAAGGCAAGATTGGTGGTTCGAGGGTTTCGGCAAATTAAGGGTCTTGATTATACAGAATTTTGTGCTCCGGTTGCTCGTTTGGAAGCCATTCGCATCTTCCTTGTTTATGCTTCCTACATGAACTTTATTGTATACCAAATGGACGTCAAGACGGCTTTCTTGTATGGCAAGGTCAAGGAGGAGATTTACATTGACCAACCACCTAGTTTTGTTAACTCATCTCTTCCAAACCATGTTTACAAGTTAGATAAAGCTTTGTATGGATGGCATCAAGCTCCTCGAGCTTGGTATGCTACTCTTACTCAGCATTTGCTCAATCACGGCTATTCCCGAGGCACCATTGATCAAACCTTATTTCTCAAGCATGTCGGTCCAGATCAACTTCTCGTTCAAATTTTTGTGGACGACATCATTTTCGGGTCGACAAGCCAACAACTTTGCAAGGAGTTTGAAGCGGTGATGAAGAAGCGCTTTGAGATGAGTACACTTGGGGAAATGACCACGTTTTTGGGGCTTCAGGTCAAACAATCTTCAACCGGAATCCTTATTCATCAAGCAAAATATGTGGATGATGTACTGGAGAAGTTCGGGTTTTGAGACGCAAAACCTGCTCTTACGCCCATGGCGGAACGGCCTCTTCTGACTCCTGATCTTGAGGGTGAATCCATAGATCAAACTCATTATCGATCAATGATCGGATCACTCATGTATCTTACTGCTAGTCGCCCAGACGTCATGTTTGCGGTCTGTCAATGTGATTGCTACCAGGCTAATCCTAAACTCTCTCATTTAATTGCTGTTAAAAGGATTTTTCGGTATCTCAAAGGGTGCCCAAAACTGGGTCTTTGGTATCCCAAAAATCCCGAATTTGATCTTTATGCTTTTGCAGACAGCAATTATGGCGGGTGTGAGCTTGATAGAAAATTGACTTCAGGAGGATGCCAATTTCTGGAAGATAGATTGGTGTCATGGCAGTGCAAGAGGCAGCACATGGTCTCAACCTCAACAACAGAAGCAGAATACGTTGCTGCATCTGCTTGTTGTTCTCAAGTCATTTGGATCCAACATCAGCTGTTGGACTACGGTTTGAATTTTCAAGAAACCCCTCTTTTTTCTGACAATGAGGCTACGATTCAAATTACCAAAAACCCGGTCCAGCACTCAAAAACCAAGCACATCGACATCAAAATTCATTTTATCCGAGAATGTTATGAGCGTTCGCTCATTCGGCTTGAACATGTCCGTTCTGATAATAATGTAGCAGATCTGTTCACCAAGCCGTTCAAAAAAGCTCGATTCGATGTGCTGGTTAATTTTCTAAAAATGATTCGTTTTGAGGATTAAAATTTTTTTTATGCTTAGTTTAGCTTAGGATAAATTTGCGCATTTTTTATTTTATTTTTTTATGCACAAATTTAGGGGGAGAAAATTAGAAAATCCAAAAACATAAAAAATTACAAAAATACAAAAACATCAGAAAATTAAAAATCTCAAAAATATATACATCTGTGTTTTATGATATGAACTGGGAGGTGATATGATCATGTGATAACATGCAACCTGAGTCTGCGTAACGTACGCAAAGTTGAAGGGTCTATGCTCTGGTCTGATGCGTCGGTAAGCACGAAAAATTCTAAATGGAAATGACTAGGCAGAATTGAACTTAAGGAATCAAATGACTTGACAAATCTTGACTTAGTTAGATCCGTTTGGCCTGACAATACGACACTCGGATAGGTTAAGCAGGGAGATATATATGGCAATCTACTCATCACATTAATGAACCCGTATCTGGAATCGTGGTTTAACTTTTCCTCCATGTGCGGATTCTGTCCTTAATTCCGGTCTTGATGGGGCGACTAGTAAATTCTGATAAATTAGGTCTGTAGAAAATCATTTTCTTTCTTTCTGTCTGTTAGTCATATGTTACCTCCTCTAAGTGATTGGAAGAGATCCGACCTAGACTGTAACATATGCAACTCTATTTCTATGCATATTATATATTCATATGAAATTCATCTTATCTGTTAGCCATATGTTGTCTCCTTTGTATGACTAACTGTCCGACCTGGTACACAGCATATGCAACCTTCTACTACTGAATCCCTCTAAAATAAAAATATTTTGAATCTATCTTCTTTCTTAATGATGGTCTGGTCATCTGATGTAAGGAGTACTCTGGGAGTCCTTGATTATCGGGGCATATCTGGAAGCGGGAAACATGTTCCAGTATAATTAAAATTGAACACTCAAAGATTGTCTATAGATCTCGCTGCTCAATTTAGGTGGACAAGAATATCCCTGGTTGTCATCAGCTGAATGGTCCTTAAGATATAGTATCCAGAAATTTTGGATCATATATAATATCTAGGAACTCAGGATCACACTATCTTGTCACTTATAGTATGTCCTAATTTTGTCAAAATTTTTTGTGTTTAAGTGGACAACAATACCGACGATCGACCAGACAAAGATGTGAAGATAGAAGGTACCGACAAGCGGATAAAGGATATCTAAAAACTTTGATCCCTAATCATACTTAAAACTTTATTTTATATTATTTTTTTATTTTATTTTTTATATCAATTTAAATTTCATTTCGTTTTATTTTTTATAGTTATCTTTTATTTTTATTTTATTTTATTTTATTTTTTATTTTTATTTTTAGTTTATTTGATTTTATTTGATTTTGTTTTTAGATAATATAAAAATTTAATCCTCAAAACCTTTTATTTTTTGAAAATTGTTGAGTAGAAGGGGTTTGCGGTTGAAAATTAGAAAGATAGGGGGAGAAAATGAAAATTTTATTTGTATATATATCGTGTGCGGTGAGGCTTTTCTCCTCACTGTTCCAAGCCTCAACCGCACACTCAGTCTTTTCTCTCTCAAATCCTTCATAGATTCCATTAATTTTCGAAGATCACAAAGCTCGTATACGGTAATGCTGATGAACACGGTTCACTGTTATGATTTATTTTTGAAAAAGTTTCATTATTTTGCTGTTGAATCTTCATTAAAATATGTTTGTGCTTGAATGTGACCGCACACGATGTATGCGGCCGCTCACGGTGTGTGCAGCTGACCGTGTGCGGCTGGTAAACTTGTGTGCTGCCTAGGTGTGTGTGGTTGCTGCTGCACACGTGCTCGTGTGCAACTGAGTTCAATTCCATGTGCGGGCAGTTATTCTTTAAATGTTTTTGCCCTAATAATTTTTGTGTGCTTATTTTCAGAATTAAAATGGGAGACTCGGATTTCGCTAAAGTCCACAATTCCTCAATATTTCTTAAAGACCCTCCTGCAGCCCATAATGACATGAAATTCATTATGGATGGTCTGAAAAAGTCTTGTTTGGTTCATGCTCTGACCATAAGTCCCGCTATCTATCAAAACCTGATTGAGAACAAGAAAATTCAAGTAACTGAAAACATTGAGAACAAGGAGAAATACTGTTGTAAAGAAGAATAATCAAGGAGAAAAGTTTGTTCAAGCTTCGATTGAGAACAAGAAAATTCAAGTAACTGAAAACATCATCAGGGAATCCCTTCAAATTGATGATAGACCTGAGTACCCCATGGAAGTTAATATTCATCAGACTCAGGACGTCTTGGAGCATGTGGGATACGAAGGATCTTTCTCTCCTACTATCAAGAAGCTGCTTCCTCCATGCTGGAAGTATCTAGCTCATATTTTTGTGAGCTGCATCTCCGGCAGGAGATCTGGAGCAAACGAGATATCCTTAGTCAACACCGGTGCAATTGCAGCATTGGCTGTAGGATATGAATTTAATTTTTCGAATTTCATTTTGAATGAAATGATTCTTAATCTGGAAGGGAGCAAAAGAGATAAATTCTTAATGTACCCAAGGTTTGTGCAAATCATCCTTAATCTGACTCATCCCGAGTTGCAGAGAGGAAATGAGGTGTCGGATTTCAAATCCATTGGTCCAAATGCTTTTGGACTGATGAAGCAAAAGAAAGGAGGAAAGTACGTGTTCGAAGGAAAATTTTCTCTGATAAAATTTGGCATTTTTGAAGAGAGTGACAAAGAAGAATCTGAAGAACATTCTGTTCCAATGGAGACTGAGGACATCTTTCATTCTACATCTGAGCCGGAAATCGAACAAATACATGATTCACCCACAGCCTTTGTAGCTAAACAGCATGATGTTCAAAAGACAAGTGAATCTACATCTGCTCAACAGGAGGATGAAGATGGTCTTTATGATGATGTAGAGTTCTTGAAGGCAATTGATTTTACGGGAATCAGTGATGATATTCCCACAAATATAGAGTTTGATCTGAGTGATGAAGATTTTGGCCCCTTTCCTGAGATTCACAGCAGCCGTGCCAATAAAGTCGATGAAGCTGCTTCTTCAGCAGCCGAGGCTAGAGAAGAAGGAAATAGTCTCAAGATTCTACTCTCCTGTTCAAAGCCCCTGGAGGTCGCTTCAAGTCAAGTAGATGTGACTTCAGAGATTCCTTCCTCTGGGTCATCAATCTCAACTACTGCTCCAATCACCCCTGACTCAACACAACCTCAATCCTCACAGACTTCGACAAAATCAAGTCAATCTCTTGCGAGTCTGGAGGTTCCTGTGACAAGAAATGCACCTCAACTTCTTTCAACCATTACTACTACCACTGTTCATTCTGCTCCTCAAAAATCTCAAGAAGGTCCAAGTACTATTTTCGAGACTGGTGGATCCTCAACCATTCCAGAATATTCTCCTACTCGACCGTCTCTTGGTGAAGCCTACATTAGACTGGCGAAACACTTGGCACAATCTGATCCAACCCCCTCACGCGGAAAAGGAATATCTTTTAGAGAGGGACGGACAAGTGATGATAAATCTTCTTCACCCGATCTTCGAGAAGAAGTTGGGATTCTTGGACAGGAGCTCCTGGAGAAATCAATTCAGATGGATCAACTTACTGCGTACATATCTGAGCTCAGGGATAAAGATAAAGAAAAGTCAAAACGAATTAAAGCATTGGAATCAAGCATTGAATCTGTATCAACAAATTACTTCTTTCTCAAGAACGTCTTGTACGATGCTTTCGGTGAGAAAGTCAAAGCTCTCTTCCAACAGCCTCATGGAATTGTCGATCCTCCTACTGCTCAATAACATTCTAAAAATGATGACTTTCCTACCGACCCACCTGCTCCCAGAAAAACTACCGTCGTAAACATGTTCGAAAAGGAACCCGAAGGGAGCCGAGCAAGAGTCACAATCAAGCAGGGAAAAAGAATAGTCACTGCTAATCAAAGCGAGGGTCTCTTATTCATGAAAAATTCCAACGAAAATCGCAAAGAAAAAGACCTTGTTCTGACAGTAACAAATTTAAAGAAAAGAAAATTCGGTGATGAGTTCGGTGACAGATCTGGTATCCGTATGTGGGCATTCGATCCAGAAACAAATTTATGGGTGGTGAAGTGGAACTCAGGGATATCTGAGTGCTACAAAAGCACCCATGATTTTAATTCTTGGACTAAGACTGATCTTGAAGAACTATCTAGAGATCCATTCCACAATCCCTCGGAAGATCCAACTGCATCTAGCTTTAAGAGGTTCCTTGATAGGCAGGTTAGAGAAAATTTTACAAGTATGAAGACTGCCAGATCCCTCTATCGAAAGGATAAGGATGTTCTCAACCCAGAAACAGGCAAACCTATGAAGATTATCCTATGGCCTGCTACAAAGCAACAAAAGGAAATTCGAATCCCTCAGCACTTCCATGAGGGATATCTTGATAATATGGAATTCTGGGCATTCGATGATGAAACTACAACCGCAGCTATCAAATTCAAAGATCGAGAACATGTCTTGAGGATGATCAATGCAAAATATCTTTTTCGGTTCCGAGAAATGGATATACGGACTCTGGCTCGTCACCAGATAATTTGCAGAAAAGATGTTATGGAAGCTGCAGCCAAAGGATTCACTGCGGTGGTAGCCACTATCATCAATCAAAGAATGTGGTTGGGATCAATGGGAAGATCTGATTTGCGACTGTTTAAGAAGCCACCTGAGGAGCCAAAGGAGTGAAGAGAAGACTATGCTAGTGTCAAACCAAGGGGGAGATTGTTAGAACATAAATTATGGTTTGAGCTAGGCATCACTTTAATTAGGAGATTGTGGCAGTATGTGTAGTTTTGTTTGTTAGATTCTTGTATGTGTGCTGCCTCACACTCGTCTGCGTCCGCACACAGTGAGTGTGGCCGCACACGTGTGTGTGGCTGCACACTTGTGTGCTGCTAGTGGTGTCTTTAAATAGAAGTGTTGTGTGTCAGATTTGTACCTTTTGCTGAACTCTGCTGTGATTATACTTTCTCAAGGTGTACTTGACATCTTTCAGTAATAGATGTGTGCATGCTTGATCTTACTTCTACTTCTTCTACATTTCATTTTGTTCACAATTTACTTCATTGATTACTAATTTGGATCCTTTAATTTGGAGACTTACAACAACCAACAGTGATAATTTACTTGTTTAATACGCGCGTGACAGCGTGTTAACAGTCACATGTGACTTAACATATTCACTTAATAACTAACTCACATCACTTAAGAGTTCCACAAAGCACAATGTAACATCCATAAATATTATAAAATTTTAAACTTTTTCAAACCAACCAAAAATCATAATTGTTTACATTGTAGTTATCAAAATATGTTTAACATTAGAGTTTTTCTAAAAATCAGAACACACGAGATGAAGAGGTGCACGATCAAGCCTTCAACTTCCACCATCATTTGAGGTAACTGAAACATAATCCAAACTATAAGCCCAAAGCATAATGAGTTTCCCCAAAGATACAAAGACATAAACAAATAGCACAAGCATAATAACAACATGCAATGGGTCCACAACAAAAAGATCGGATAACCACTAAGCCCAATCATAAGTCTGGCTTGCACCCTGGGCCCACAGATTATGTATGGATTGCTCCCCGAACTAACCAATCCTCGAACTGAATGCCACTAAGTCGTCATCACGAGTCTCTCATGCCCTTCCTGACGCTCAGTATGTATCTGGAATCCTCATGAGCCCTCAGTATGAGTCTGGCATCCCTTCCCATCCCCCAACTCATATATGGTTTGCTCTAGGATTTGTTGGCTATAGCATGGAGTAGTACAACCTCAACCTAACCTACACAATATGTGGACATATAACATAATATCATATATATATATATAAATAGACAATATCACAGGTAGTCCTATAGATCTACCAGACTAGCATATCAAGACTAGCATGCATATATATTCCATACTCAGCATATCAACAATATCATGTTATCAAACCAAAGGGTCGGCCTTGGTGCCTTCGACCGGAAAGTATAGTGAGAAAAGCTCACCTCACAAGTTGTACCGAACTGATAAGGCCCGACTCCAAATCTCATCTCTCAACTCAAATGCCTAAAACCAAAAAGTGACCAATTCCATCAAAAATCCAACAATACCCAAAATATCCTCAAAAGTAAAACTCCAAAAATCCACTCAGTCAACCCAGCCGAGTTAACTCAAAATTGGCTATACCATGCGAGTACTTGGGGCAAACTTCGGAGGTACGATCAGCATACACCAACCTCTGATTGACTGATTAAGGGGGAGCTAACTGAGTACGTGATGTGTACTCCCTCTTACATGGGACACACCCTCGCAAATCCCTTTTCTTTATTAACTACATAATAGCTTCAAAACTTGAGCTCATACTTTAGATCTATGGTCCAAATGCATATTAGGGTCATAAACTTCCCAACTTTATGACTTTCCACATCCAAAAAGTCTTTAATGCAATGTCTTAATCTATTAAGACCTTCTACAAGAAGCATGGAGCCAAACTAGCTAAAGGGAACATGTTTTTATGGCTTAGAATCCTTCCTAGGGTCAAAAAGGACAACTCAAAACGTCCAACACCAAACATGTAAAGAAATGGGGCTTTGGGGACAAAAAGAACACATAAAGCTACCAAAATAAGATCTAAACAAACAAAGCATCAAAGTGAATACTTTTTACCTTCTAGAGCTTCCCAAGAAGGTGATGATCCAAGATCCACAAGCTTGCTTCAACTTCTAAGCTCCTTGATGCAACTCCTTCTTCATTAAGCACACAATGGACACACTTTTAGCTTAAAATACACTCTTATGGGGTTAGGGTTTGCCAAAAATGACTCAAAGGTTTGGAGACTATAAAGGTGGGGGTAAATGAGCTATAATGTTGCTTAAATACCCCCACAAACCCTAAAATTTTTGGTTTCACTCTAACATGAGTATGCTAAGCGTACTAGAGTACGCCCTATCATGCTTAGCGTAATCACATGTATGCTTAGCGTACTCCTCCCACATCTAAATTACAAATTTTCCACTAAGGCTTCCCATAGCCACTTCCTTCTAATTGCAAGGACCAAAAATGGCATAATTAAAACCAAGGGATGAATTTGAAAATACTTGAATCCGAGGTGTTACAACTTGCCCCCACTTGAACTAGACTTCTTCCTCCAAGTCTATTGAAGAGAACAAATTTGGATAATGCTCCCGCATCTCAGCCTTCGACTCCCAGGTCCACTCAGAGCCCTACTAATGCTGCAACCGTACCTTTAACAAATGTACTTCATTGCTATGAAGAACCTTTATGTTCCTCTCTAGAATAGCAACTGGCCTCTCAACATAGTTTAGACACTCATCAACCTAAATATCATCCAAGGGAACCACTACATCCTAATCTAACACGCAAATGTAACTACGAAACATGGAAAGTGCTATGAATCTGACTGAGTTCCTCAAGAAGATCCAATCTATAAGCAACCCTACCAACCCTGGCAATAACCTAGAATGGCTCAGTATATCAAGGACCCAGTTTCTCTCTCTTCCGGAAGTGGATCACAACTTTTCAAGGTGAGACTTTGAGTAGCACCATATCGCCGACCTAAAATTCCAAATTGGATTGGTGCCGATCAGCATAGCTTTTCTGCCGACTCTGAGTAGTCAACAATCTTTGTTTAATCTGTTGAATACTCTCTATAGTTTGAAGAACCACCTCGGTTCGCCCCATAACCCGATGACCAACCTCGCCCCAACAAATCGGGGTACAACATCTCCGCCCATACAACAACTCAAAAGGCGAAGCACCAATGCTAGAGTGAAAACTGTTGTTGTAGGAGAATAGTACAAGAGGTAGCTAAGTGTCCTAGCTCCCACCAAAATCAATGACATAGGCCCGCAACATATTCTTAGGGGTCTATATCGTCTGCTCCCTCTGGCCGCTGGCCTGCGGATGAAAAGTTGTACTGAAGTGCAACCTCGTGCCTAGTTCCTCATGGAACTTCTGCCAAAAATGGGAGGTGAACCGAACATCACATTCTAAAACAATGGAGACTGGAACCCCCTGGTGAGCGATGATATCTCAAATATAGACATTAACCAACATCTCAGTCGAAGACCTCTCCCTAATCGCTAGAAAGTGGGCACCCTCGGTCGATCGATCCACGGTGAACCAAATAGCATCGAAACCCTTTGCTATATTCGGCAACTTGGTGATGAAATCCATCAAAATCTACTCCCATTTCCACATGGGAACCTCTAGAGGCTACAGCTTTCCATGCGGCCTCTGATTCTTAGCCTTGACCATCCTGTAGGTCATGCACCTCTCCACGTACCTAGCGATGTTCCTCTTCATACACGATCACCAATACCAATATCTCAAATCTTAATACATCTTGGTGGCCCCCGAACGGATAAAAAATGAGATTTATGAGCATCCTCCAACACAATCTATCTGAGCCCACCAGACATAGGAATCCATACCCAACCACAATGGGTCAACAATCCATGACTATCAGGAAAAAATTTGGCGATCTCACCCCTGATACTCTCTATCTTCCAGTTCTCTTCCTGAACACTCTCGGCTTGAGCGTCTCTATTCAATCCCACAATCAGAGCATCCACTCATATACTCATAAAGGATACCAAATCTGAAGACCCAACCGACTTGCGACTCAAAGCATCTATCACCACGTTCGCTTTAGCCGGATGGTAAAGGATCTTGCAGTCATAATCCTTGACTACGTCCAGCCACCTGTGCTGCCTCATATTCAGGTTCAGCTGATCCATAATATATCTCAAACTCTTATGGTCCATGTAAATAGTACAATAGGACCTCATAAAGATAATTCCTACAAATATTGGGGGCAAAAACCATTACCCCCAACTCCAGATCATGCATAGGATACATCGTCTCGTGCGGCTTCAGCTGCCGCGAAGCATATGCTATCACTCGTCCTCTCTGCATGAGGACCTCCCCTAAACCAGTGATAGAAGCATCATAAAATACCAAGAAATCCTCAATTCCTTCTGGGAGGGTCCAAACCGGGGCCTCAAATAATATCTGTTGAAGGGTCTCAAATGTTGACTATTGCTTAGGGCCCCACTGGAAATCCCCCCTTCCTCGTCAGAGAAGTGATGGTACTACAATCTTTGAGAAATCATGAATGAATCTCCAATAGTACCCTGCTACACCCAAGAAACTCCTGATAAACAAGGGAGACTTCGAAACCTCCCACTGCATCACAGCCTCGATCTTGGCCAAATCGACCAATATCCCATCATTATTAACGAGGTATCCAAGGAACTGAACATCTGGTAACCAAAAATCAAAATTAGAGAACTTAGCACAAAATCGTTCTCACCTCAAAACCCCCCAAAAGCTTGTGAAAACACTCCTCATGCTGCTCCCTGGTCTTGGAATATACTAAGATACCATCAATGAACATGATAAACGAACGATCAAGCATCATCTTGCATACTCGATACATCAAATCCATAAATACTACAAGTGCATTGGTGTGCCCAAATGGCATCACCAAGTATTAGTAATGCGCATAATGAGTATAGAACACGGTCTTCTCTACGTCTTCCTCTCTCACAGTGACCTGATTATATTCGGACCTCGCATCTATCTTGGAGAACCAAGATACGCCCTGCAACTGATCAAATAAGTCATCAATCCGCGGAAAGGGATAATAGTTCTTCACCGTTAGCTTGTTAAACTCCTGGTAATCAATAAAAATCTGGTATGCACCATCCTTATTCTTGATGAACAAAATTGGTGCTACCAATGGAGAGCTACTCGGTCTGATGAACTGCTTTCCTAGCAGCTCCTGTAGCTGAGATGACAACTCATGCATCTCAGGCGGTGCTAAGTGGTACGACAGCTTGGCAATCGGGGCCGCACCTGACACAAGGTCAATCCTAAACTCGACCTACCTCTCAGGAGGCACACCGAGTAACTCCTCTTGAATTACATCGGCAAACTCCCTAACAACCGAGACCACTGACACTGAAACCTGATCCCCAACACACGTATCCACCATATCATCCAAATAACCCGCACACCTGTGCTGAATATTCTATCGAGACCTGGCTGCAAAACAAAACCCTGAACCCATCCTGATGCCCTCTCTATAGATAATCAGCTCTCCCCTGCATGGGGTTCGAACTACCACACGATGGCCCTCCCAATCAATCATAGCACCGAAACGGTTCAGCTAATCCATACCCATAATCACACAGATATCCCCTATGGGGATATGGATCAAGTCGATCGGATAAGCACCCAAAAGATCTCTAGTACACAACCCTGGTATACTGATGATGTAGAAACCCCATGTTCGTTGGGGATAGAAACTCACAATGGACACTCTAACTCCCCAATGGGCATATCAATTTCTCTACTGAATGACCGAGACACAAAAGACTGACTCTCACCCGAGTTAAACAATACTAGAGCAGGAAAAAAATTCAATAGGAATATACCTATCAGAGGTACATAGATAAGAATAACATAAAATATAATTAATAGAATAATGAATAGAAACATACCATTCATAACATCTGGAGCTGCTCTGGCCTCCTTTATGGTAAGCTGGAAAGCACGACCGCGAGCCCTCGGGGGCTCCACCCTTCCGTGACTCTAATGAGTAATCCTCAAAGTAGCCGGAACTAGATCATGAGCCGGCCTAGCAGCAAGAGATTGACAAGCACCCTTATACATATTGCCACACTTTCCACAAGTGCGACCCTTCCGACCCCTAGATCTGACATCAACGGTCTTAAACCTCTTTGGCGCAGGCTGCAACTGAACCAGGGCCGGCCTCTACTCTCTCATCTGAAAATCAACTCAATCTCAAGCCATCTCACGACCTCTTGTATCTCTAACAAAGTACAATAACGTTGGGTGGAAACAAACTGTCTGATCTCTGTCTTGAGCATGCTCAAGTAGCGGGTCATCTGAGCCTGCTTAGATGCAACAAAATCAGGACAAAACATATCCCTTTCCGTGGACATCTTGGTGATCTTCGTCACTAACTTAGAACCTTGCCTCAAATCTAAATACTCCTGGGCCAACCTCTCACGCTCCAACGACACATATCGGGAGTGGAGCATCTTAGAGAACTGCTTGCAAGACACAGCAGCTCTCTGCATAGCAGAATATGAACTAGTAGCAAGCCTCCACCAATCGTTCGCTCCGGTCCTCAGAGGGTTCAGAACGCACCTGAATTTTTGGTCAGATAGACAAGAACAAGTGAAGAAACACCCCTCCACATCATATAGCCACCACATGGCGATGATCGGGTCCTGCACCCCATCAAAAGTTGAGGGCTTCATATTTTCAAAGTCCCGATACTTAAAAACCCAACCTTGATCCAACCCCTGCAGCCGCAATGGATGCAGTGGCTATACTAGCAGTCTCAGACAAAGCAGCATAACGCTCATTAAAGTACTCCATCATGTTAGTCTTGATAGTTCAAAAAATATCTAGCAACTAAGCTCGAAAACGAGCAACAACCTCCTCCTGCAGTATCTCCCTGATCCTCTCATCCAACGCAGCTGACTCACCCTAACGACGAACTCCTGATCCCGAACTGTACCCTGCCTCAACTCGACGCATAGTCACCATACTATAAATAAACTACGAGGATATCAAATAACATACATATCATAACAGGGGAACCAACTCCCAACAAATCCATAGGGGTTATGCCTTCCTTGTTGTGTGTACGAGTCTTATGCTTTCAGTAGTATGGGACCATACTAGCTTCCACACCTACCCATATTTGTCTCAGAGGATCATCACGACACCTTAACAATACTCGATAGCATAATCATACACTCAATCCTAACTCCCTAGAGGAAAGGCTAAACATCTCGATATTGGCCGACTGACCCCACACAACTCATCCATGAAACTTCCACCAACCCTACAACACTCGTGTTTGCTTGCCACACATAACACTACTGGAACCTATAGACAGTTAAATATCTGATCCTACCCTATGCCCTTAAGCAAACAAGAATAGGAAATCAAGTCAAACCAAACATTCTCACGCTATAAAATCTTAGTTATGCATGACCATGATGCGTACACTAAGCAACTATAGTAATGATGTTAATTTCATTAGGGAAGAACCCTAGGCTATCATGCATAATATAATCGGACAATTCTATCATGCAAAATCCTGAAGATCCCTAGCATGTTGTTCTAACATATCATAATATCAAATAATAGTATGGTATTTTGTGGTCTACTTACTAGCTCCGACTGTTCGTACACATCGCATCCTCATTCATTATTTTAAAAACCATTTTTTTTAAAATCATTTTAAAAATCTTTTTCCTTAGTCTGAGATTGAATTTAGACGAGTGTTACTCTAATTTACTCAAAACAAGGTTCTGATACCAACTTGTAACATCCATAAAATTTCATAAAAATTTAAAAATTTTCAAACTAACCATAAATCATAATTATTTACATTGTAGTTTTCAAAATATGTTAAACATCAGAGTTTTTCCCAAAATCACAAGACACGACATGAGGAGGTGCACGATCAAGCCTTTGCCTTTCCACAGTCATCTAAGGTACCTGAAACATAACCCAAAACTGTAAGCCCAAAGCTTACTGAGTTCCCCCAAAGATACCAATACACAAAAAACTAGCACAACTATGATAACAGCATGCAATGGGTCCACAGCTAATAGACTGAATTATCCCTGAGCCCACAACATAAGTTTGGCTTGCCCCTTAGGCCCACAGCTTATGTCTGGCTTTCTCCCCTGCCTGATCAGTCCTCGGACTGAATACCACTAAACCCTAACTACGAGTCTGGCATGCCCTTCCCGGCCCTCAGCTCGTATCTAGAATGCTCATAAGCCCTCCGTATGAGTTTGACATGCCCTTCCTGGTCGTCAGCCCATATTTGGTTTGCTATAGGGTTTGTTGGCTACAACACAGAGCAGTACAACCTTACCCTAACCTACACAACATGTCGATATATAAAAAATAATATCATATATAGATAAACAGACAGTATCACAGGCTGTCCTACAGATCTACAAGACTAGCATTTGAATACTAGCATGCGTATCTATTCCATACTCAACATATCAACAATATGAGGTTAGAAAACAAAGGGTCGGCCTTGGTGCCTTCGACCCGAAAGTATAGTCAACAAAACTCACCTCATAAGCTGTACAGAATTGATAAGGCCCGACTCCGAATCTCAGCTCTCAACTCAAATGCCTACAACCACCAAGTGACCAATTCCGACAAAAACCGAAAGTATCCTCAAAAGTGAAACTTTGTCAAAAATGGTCAAACCCCAAAAATCAACTTAGTCAACGTATCCGAGTTAACCCAACTGAGTTAATTCAAAATTGGTTGTTATTGGTTGTCGACGCCAACAAAATAAATACCCTAAATATTACACACTAAAATAGTGTATAGTGGTAAAGGGATCGTATCCAAGGAGATTGGTTCAGTTTTATAACTCTATGAAAACTGTCTTTGTAAAAATACTTGTAAAATGACAATAAATTAAAAATGGGGGGATTGATCTTTTGAAATACTTGAAATAAACTAGAATTAAACTAAGATTTAAATAAATAATTTCCACAAAAATAAGAGTTTGATGTAAATCAATAAGAGAAGGATGGTTGACTTAAGGTTTCCTCATTTTGACTTTTTGAAGAACATATCATTAGAATCCAATGGTGCAATACTTGATTTAAATCCTTAATTTGGCTATAGTAATCCAAGAAGCTTGAGATTACCTAGACTTTTCTTAGTTATTAAAATGGTTAGAGGAGCTCATAAAAATTTCTTAAGTTAAAGTCACAACTTCCATTAAGCATGTAATTAGTGAAAGTCAACTAGCATTAAGAACCAAAAAGTCACCAAATCCAAGAGGGGTCAAATGCTTTCACCACCATGTTGGAGGAAATGTTTTTATGATTGTGTGAAGCAAAAACAACACAAAAATCATTTGTTGCTTGCTAATTTGAGGATCCTTTACTTAACCAAGAAATTAGCCAACTAATCACCACAAACACATTTAAACTCATGAACTAAAACATACAAGTAGTGATAAGATGTTAAAACACAAAACATTCCCATAAATATTCAAGAACATGTTCATGGATTCTTCAACATTCAACAAAAGTTCAAAGGATTCAACAAAAGTCAACCAAGATTAGTTTAGCCAAGCATGGCTAAACTCAAATAAACAAAGTTAGAGAAGATTGTACCAAACATTAAGCAATAATAAAGAGGTAAAAAGATGATGTTCTTGAGGTGTTCTTGGCCTTCAAAAGTCTTCAAAACTCCAGAGAGAATCTTCAAAAATCGGATGTCCAAGAGTTTTTCAAAAGATAGGCACCAACCTTCCCCATATAGCTTAAAACATGAATTCCAGGAAATGCCCCTCCAGGGGGTTGCGTGACCCGCGTGCTGTTGCGCGGGTGGTCCTGGATGTAGCATCTTTGAGGTTTGGGCCTCCATAGCTTAGCCCACTTGGCCTAGTTCGAGTCCAACCAGCTCCTAGCCCATTTTTCTTCAAGTTTTCTTCATTTTAAGCCCAATTTGGCCTCTCCAAATCCTCCAAACTCGCCCGGTTAATTATCTATGCACGCTTGAATAAACTCCCACATCTTGCAAATTTAAGGTTTGTGTCTCTCCAAGCCTTCAAATAATCATCAAGCTCTCTCCATGCATCATCTCCACAATCGCCAAGCCTAACATCCTTTTTGTATACAAAATCCCATTGCTTTCCATACGTCCCGAACACTCCTGCTCCGCTAGACCCGAAAACATGCAATTATGCTCACAAGATTCGAAAGTACCCGAAATAGTCATAAAATAACAAAAAGGAAAATATGCATGGAAATTATCTAAATTATGAATGAAAGATGCTAAATAAACTATAAAAAGAAGTAAACAAAACAAACTATCAAATCACCCCAAGCTTAAACCTTACTTGTCCTCAAGTAAGACAAGACTAAAATGAACTCGGGATGAACTATCCTAAGAAAAATAAAAAGAATGGATAGAACCGTAGAACCTGATCACCGTTAGTCAACATGGTTAAAATCGATCTCGTTGTTATCTCACTGATTTTTCATCCGATGACAATGGAACCATAAACCACAGCCAGAACAACTCCTCTAGGTGAGTAAGGAGGGATGGCCAGTCGTAGCCCCAATGGAACATGCATACAATGAAGAACATCTGTAGTAGGGAGAAACCAAATTGATGGGCCCATATAGAGCTCTTCTTTTTAAGTGCACAATCTAATCACGAAAGTTGCGTGATCTCATGTTTGTCGGCCACTCTCAAGTGTGATTTGGTTTATCGCTCGGGCGCCGTTGTAGGAATCGGTTCACTTAGTGTTGGTCCAAACCTCCCGTAGTATCCGACTCGACTGTCTTTTAACATCACCAATTTGCGAAAAACAAATCGATCTAAAGACAATAAAAAATACCTAAATAAATGAATATCAAACGCCGGGTGACCAAAATGTTGGGAAAATTTGTTCAATAATTGAACCAGTCACCCAGCTAAGATAGTTGTAGCTGGAATTTTGCTTGCTTTTTTGTTTTTTGTTTTTGTTTTTTGTTTTGTTTTTTTTTTGTCATACTTGAAGGTAATGTATTAACAATCAAAATTTTTAACAAGAAAACCTTTGACTCAAAATTTGGTTCCCAAAATTGTGTAAGTGGAACCGAAAGGGTAGTAACATAATCCGAATGGTCTAAGTGTGAAAATGACCATGTTTGGAGCATAAAGATGTAATGTAAGCTCCTTTTCAAACTTTCAATTTTTCAAAAATAAGGAAAACGTCCACATGCGGACTAAAAGACTCTCTAAAATTCTAAGAAAATCACAAAAAGATATGGTGATGTAAAGAGACCGGATATGGATTCTACTCGGGGACAAGCACCAGTGCTTCATTCTAATGGTTCAAAGATGATCAAGTGTGATCCTCTCAGCGGTATTGTCTGCAATGCTACAACATCCATTGCTATAGTATATCCTACAGTTGTTGGTATGGCATGCATAATTTTTCATGGAAGCTACCTGGCCATGATCACTTACCCATTTAAGCTTCCAGCATCTGATCCCAAGTATGAAGTCACAAATTGCAACTAGTGGTCCCGGTTCGATGGGTGCGATTACAACAAGATCCTGGACCAATAATGATACAATAACTATGAACCTGTTCCATGGCATCCATGGAGGTGAGAATAAAAAGACAACAAAAATGCATGAATGCTAATGCCCTAAGCTAAATGTTATGCAAAAATATAAAAGTAGAAAAGAAGAAAATAAAATCTTTTTAGATTTAAAAAAAAATGAATGAAAATTACCTTAAAACTAAAATGTTATGCAACCTAATTAAAAATGCATGAAAAAATCAAAGGAAAATGAAATGCCCCACCCCAAGCTTAAGAACAAGCATTGCCCTCAATGCTTAAGGTAAGGGCAAAAATGACCTAAATCGGAGGATTGGATGACGGGAGATGTCTGTGGCGGTGGTTTCGTGAAATTACGACCGGTAGAACTCCGACAATCTTGAATTTTCTGGTGAGGTGGGTGCTGGAAGGTTATATGAGAGGAATGGAGTGGGAGGTCAAGATGATTAAATGAAGAAGAAGGGAAGCTGAACATTTTAATCTATGGGTCAAAAAGGGTCAATCTCGGTCAATGTTGGTCAAGAAAAGTCAAAAGGTCAACTCATTAAAACCTTTGGTCAAAACCTTGTCAAATAGTAGCCAAAAATAGCCACAATTGTCCAGCACAGTGCACGGGTCGCGCAGTGTAGCACGCTAGTCGAGTAGACCTTTGTGACAATCGTCAATTTCGAGTCAAGTCAAAGTCAACAAGTCAATCCGAATCGACTCGTCTAACCTTGTGTATTGGAATGTACATTATGTAGTTACTGTATAACTCACTATTTTAATGCAAAAGAATCACTTAGAAAAGTTCGTGTGTTTAAATTTCCTTAGCCTTAGTGCTAAACAATGAACCAAACTAATAAAACAATGATACATACTCATCGGGAGTGGGTAAGATCCTTAAACATGACTTAACGGGGTTCACAGACCTTGCGTTGCGGAGCCAAACACTCTCCATTTTCACACATGAAACCTCTCTCAATCGTTTTCACTCTATCTCTCTTTATCGAGAATCTCTCCCAAATCTCTCCAAGAATGTGAAATCTCTCCCAAATCTCTCCAAGAATGTGAAATCTCTCCCAAACCTCTCTTTGTATGAGAAATCTCTCCAAGAATGTGAAATCTCTCTCAAATCTCTCCATAACATTTTGAAGTCATATGGGTCATTCCGACCCTTAACCGGGTCAAAAACCGCTTAAAACGGGGTAAAAACGAATAAAATAGGCTTAAGGACCCGAAACCCTCTTATTAGGGCCGAAGCCTCTTAGGACCCGAACGTCCTCTCGGGACCGAACCTCACCCAAGAAGAACCGAACCCGAAGGGTCCTCTCAGGGCCGAACCTCGCTCAAGGGAACCGAACCCGAGGGGTCCTCTTAGGACCGAACCTCGCACACACACACCCGAACCCGTGAGTACTGTTCATTTCGGGCTATTTCGGTTCTGATGCCATTGGACCGAACCCTTCGCTTCCTCCTTACCTTCACCTCCCTTCGCTTCCGGCTCAGCATCAGAGGAGACCGAGCCTCGGCCAGGACTGAGAGGTCTTACTGGGAAGCTTCTTTTCTCCCGGTTTTCGTCTAATTTCGCGTTTTAGGCCCGTTTTTAATCGTTTTAACACGGGATTTTCACCCAAAAATTTATTTTAACATATAAGACCCTTTAATTTATGATTAATCACGTTTTTAAGGATAAAACCTTATCCAAGAAGAGTGGGTGAAGTACAAAGGTTGAGTGTTGACTTTTCCTTGTATTATGACACAAGCAAACTCCATACCCACTCCATGACCAACCCACACTCCTCCCCACCATACCTTGTCACTTCCTTGTCCTTTCTACCCCTCTCACAAGTTATTCCCACGTTCATAGAGCTGGATATTCATCCTCTCTCCTCATTCTCACTCATTCGCTCTCATTTCACCAAAAATCAAACACCACTTTTCTCTCAAACTTTTTCTCTCTATCTCAAGACTTCAAGACTGATCTTCAAGCTTTATTCTTCCCTTGGTAAGTATAATTCACCCTCCTTGTGATTATTGCTCTTCATTCTACTCAAACCATTGATTGCTTACACAAACTCCATCACTTTGATGTTAGATTCTCGAAAATCTTCAAGGCATCTTCAAGTGTTCTTGAGTTGATTACTTCCATTATTCATCAATCATCTTCTGAAATCACTCAAGGTGAGTTCATACCCCTCTATTATCATATTTTCTTAAGCTTTAATGGGGAGAATACAAGTTAAAACACCATGAACATAACTAAACTTTTCTAACAGCTTTCATCAGAAAAGTTGGGCTTTATTCACGGACTGTTTTGGACAACTTAAACATTTTTGTTTTCAAAACGTTTTTAGGTGCATGTAGTTCAAGTTTTTAGCTTTAAAATGACTACTTGCACATCTCCATACGATTTTTCTACAATTTATGGTGATTTGTACAAAACTGTCTATCATTTCAAACATCAATCCGGACCAGTCTGTGATTCTGGACTTGTTCACACAAGTTAGAGCTCACTAAAAATTATGGAAAATTTTATGAAAAACTAGACTCATCTTCCAAACTCTCAGAAGTTACAGAACTTGTTTTGGATATTTTATTAATTTTCTACGAATTTGCTAATAACAGTTACAGAAAATGTTATTAACAGAAAAACACTATCAATTTCATTTCACCTTGTAACATGTTGAGCAAGGTATATATCATTATGTGATTATGTGTTGCTACAATATATGACATTTTTGTATTAGTATCTAGATATACACCAGATAATAAATGGATTTTTACTAGATAAAGCATAGAAATAACAAGTGTTATAATTGAAGTACACCCATTTCATACAAACGTTTTATTAAACTATTTTAAGTATAGTTTATGTACTTTACTATTTCTACCCTTGTTTTGACAAACTATAATAGGTATAGTTTATGACACATTACAAAATACATATATTTCAAAAGGGTACATTTATACAAGAAGGAACTTCCGTTGCGATAAGTGTAAATTCGTTAATGACTTTGTGAGACATTTGCTTCGCATTAATCATAAGTCTTGTATTGTAACCAGAGTCTCCTGGATGGAGAGCGTGATAGTTGTATATAGGTCTATATTGGGCTTGACAAACCCACACCTGAGCTGCATGCAACAGCTAGGCCGGCAGGTCTGAGGTGACAAATGTTATAACAGTTCCGACGCCTGAAAAACGTCGTTTTCAGGCCATCTAGGTCATAGCATGGTTATAATTGCTCACAGAAAGTATTAACAAACATAAGAATTTACGGGAAATTCATTGATATCATACGCGTTTATGTACAATTAAACTCATATTATTTTCTGTAAATAAGGAAGATTACTTACACGTTTCGGTCTTTTGGATATAAGACTACAGTACTCATTTTTAAGGAAAATATCGGATTTTTCTGCAACATTGTACATTTACGAGACAAGTTTTTCATAATTGCATACAAAAACTTATGAACTCACCAACCATTGTGTTGACACTTTTTCAAACAACTTGTATTCTCAGGAAATCACTAAACAGGTAATCAAGTGGATTTTGAGGATGGGACGTTAAGGCGTCAAACGTTTCATATTTTTGTCAACATATTGTAATTGATTTTGAAACATGTAATGCATACAATGATGTAACTCTTTCAATTATATATATGTTGGTTGTGTTTACTTTCATCACTATTGCCATTATTGTTATGATACTATACATGAAGTCCTCCACCCCCGGACGTTTCCGCCATCCTTGGTTTGGGGTGTGACAGATTGGTATTAGAGCACGGTTTATAGTGAATTAAGTATATCAAACCACATAAGATATACAAACTATAAACACATATGGGACTAAAAGTCTCTGATTTTAAACATTTCTCAATTGGATATACTTTTAGAAAATAAATGGTTTTTCTTGATTAAAGTATACATACATACATTGCATGCTCGCTTAGTGTCATAACTAGGGAGAACATAAAGTGAAAGACGAGGAGTTGAACGTTACGAGTATGCCCTAACATGTGTAACCAGTTCTGGGCCTAATCAACTATATTCGTCCGAGAAGTGACTTACGTATCTTGGGGGATAGTCGTGATGGGCAACAAATCTAATAACCTAACTCTACTCTACAAGGAACGCTCTAAGAACCAAATCTAAACATTTAAAATACTATAGGAGTATTTGTATGTTGCTATAGAGCAATATTATTATATCCATTATGTGCTTCTTACCCCCCCCCCCCACCCCCAATTTCTCGTGCAGACGTAATGGCAGGATTCCACCTACCAGGAGACCCGTACTTTCTGGATCAGGGAAATGCCGGCTGGATCGAAGAAGAACCAATCGAAGAAGATCCCGAAGAGGATCCTGAAGAGGATCCCGAGGAGGAACCCGAAGAAGAAGAGGAGGAAGAAGACGACGTCGAGATAGAAATGTTTGAGGAGGAAAGTGAAGAAGAGCCAGAAGTCTTCAACCCCCCTTACACCGCGAGGTTACCTGCAAACCGCTGGGGGCACAACGGGCCTGAGCCCCGTTGGGCAACAACAATCGAAAGGTGGAGCCGACAACAGCACCAGCGGTCACCTTATGGCGACCAACGAGGTTACTATAACCTCAGTCATGGGGGACCGGCTGACAGAGCTCTCCCCGTTATGACCCAACACATTACGAACTTGGAAATCCAGATTAGAGAATTGGCAGACCAAGTTCGAAATCTCAACGTTATTACGGCAGCCACCGATGCACGCGCCCGGGATCTGGAAAGGGACTTCTATCCAGTGGACCAATTCATCGAGGACCTTACCACGAATCGAGCGGAGGTAAGGGAGTACTAGGAGAGGCACACAGCTCTCGAGGAGAGAGTGATCGCAGCCGAACGCCGGATTGCAGAACTTCAGGGAGCCTCGACTTCATCTCAGAGCCACCATGGACCAGATGCCACCCGCCAAGAGTAGTGTTCGCACTAATCATGTTTTGTTATAAATCTAGGATTTCGAGTATGCGTTGGTTCTACTCTTTATTTCGAATAGGTTGACCCGCGACTAAGTGATCACACTAGTCAAAGGGGGCTTTTGTACTGTCAAAACTTTATCTTTTATTATGATGTAATGTAGACCCTTATGGGGTCAAACTTTCTCAAAAAAATATGTATTAAAATGCTATCTATGGTTTTGACATGCATCTTACCTCATTGAAGGTTGACATGAGAATTGCTATGTGGTATTACAAACAATTTACAACTGAAAATTTCAAAGATTTTAAGTGTACCTTGTTGTTATGTGTAATTAAAAACTGTAATCGACCTAGAAATGATGAGTACGCCTTAGGACCTGTTCCTTGTTTGGTTGTGGACTTAGGGCAGACTCATTAGTATCAACAGTTTATTAAAAATTTTTAGTTACGCATAACTAAGACACATCGAACGAATCATAGGAGTGAGTCAGACTCGGAACCAAACGCATGACTCTGCTTGGGTCAACACTATTTAATTCATAAGTTTAATTGCATAAACTTTCGAATGAATTTCTTTCTAAAGCAATAAACTCGGCATAAAATACAATTGAGATGAAACAAGTAGCACCCGACTCGTATTTTTACTATTGAAATCTTACCGACTGGTCATTTTTTTTTTAAATTATGACAAAACCATGCCACCAAGGAAAAGACCTTCCGATAACTCAGCACCGCCCCCTCCACCACCACCTCCGGAGTTTGATCCTGTAATGTTTCAGGCTGCAGTAACAGCAGCCGTGCCAGCAGCAATGTCGTAAATGGGTACAAATGGTTCTGGCGGTTCCAGATCCGGGAATACTAACTCTTTCAATTATATATATGTTGGTTGTGTTTACTTTCATCACTATTGCCATTATTGTTATGATACTATACATGAAGTCCTCTACCCCCAGACGTTTCCGCCATCCTTGGTTTGGGGGTGTGACAACCTTGCAGTTAAGTCTTGGGCCAATGTCACTTCATCACACCTGGCCACGCAACAGCACGCGGGTGGCGCAACTCGCTGATCCTGATCTTCATTTTCGCTTCATTTTTCTTCGTTTTTCACCCGTTCTTGCTTTGGAAAGCCCCAAAGACCTAGAAACTCTTGATTTCTTAAAAAAAACACTTTTGAATCCCAAAAGCATCTTCAAAACTCATTTATTAAAATTAAAAACACAAAAACACAATGCTTTTCAAAAATGCCATTCTTTAACGTCTTTGGCGAGACGCCTCCAAACTTCACTTTAACACTTTGGGGCGTCCAAATGGACGACATCTTGGACATTTGAATCAAAAAATTCATTGAATGGCTTCAATAGATGTCCATTAACCTTGTAAAATTTCCCCGTGTCGACATTTTTTAATTTCCACACCTCCATTGGGACTCTTTTCTTGTATTTGACTTTCTTTTTATGGGAGAACCATACCGGACTCAGAAATTTGATAATAGCAATCATCCAACCATATTCTTTCTTGTACTTGTTCAGTAAGGTGACTAACTCTTCCCTCATTGACATGGTGGTTATGTAGGTGACCGGTTGGGCGTCTTCATTATCAAGATACGTATCCTTTGAAGGGTCCGACAGATTTATCGTTTCCGGCTCTTGTAGTTGTTCTACCACTGGAGTTAGTTTCTTAATGGTAGTGGGTGGCTCAACCTCTCTTTCGTTAACCGCTATTACTTCCTTTATAGTTTCATTGACAACGTTCTTAATTTCTTCTTCCTCTTTGACAACTTCTTCTACTTCTACTTGTTCTTCCTCTTCTTCATAGAACACTCTTGGACCATCAAAAGTTTTCTCATCTTTCAAAGGAATGCAACATTGTCACACCCCCAAACCAGAACGGCGGAAACGTTCGGGGGCGGATGACGTCATATTCAGTATCATAACAGTTCATAGAAAGGAAAGTACACACCACCATATATATTAAAGTTTCCAAAATGTTTACATAATTGTATTCGTTACATGTTCAAAAGATAAATACATAAACATCCTTCAAAAGAAGTAATTAACGTCAGCACGTTAATCCCCAAAAGTTGATTTCCAAATCTACTTAGCGGTTCCCTGAGAATACAAGTTATTTCAAAGAAAAAGTGTCAACAATTAAGTTGGTGAGTTCATGAGTAATGTTTTGAGAAAACGTACGCCATTCGAAAGTTCGTGTATGTTTTCCAGAAAACGCAGTATTTCAAATGTAAAGAGTTATGATTCGTTGTGTTGAAAATGAATGTATTAGATCCAGAAAATCCCATATTTTCCCTAATAGTTGAGATATGAATTGTTGTGTTTTCCAAGAAAAACCCTTATTTTCTTATAAAAGTATGAAATACATATGAATGTTCGTGTTATAAGTTGTAAATAATTGCACCAGGAAAATTCCTTTATTTTCCTAACATAACTGGCAGTCTCTAAGACCGAAAATCCCAAGCAACCGACGTGCTTAAAAGTTGTGTCATAGTTTTATATAATAAAGCTATACGAAGATCACACTTGTTAGATGAAGAATAGTTTTAATAGCTACTTGTTCATAAAAGCATAATAGCATAATAATTGTATATCCGGTGAGTTTTATAACCATACTAAACATAATATGCCTATAGCGACGTTCTTCAGGCGTCGTAGCGTTATAACAAAATGTCACCCCAAAGGACGGACTGTAGCTAACAGTCAGGGCGCGGGATCATGACTTCCCGTATAGATCTATACACATTTGACACGTTCTCCGAACGAGAGACTCTAGTTATAGACAGGACTTGTAGCGATACCTTTTAGCAAAAAGTAGTATTTGAAGATGTACACGCCTCACGGATTCTCAACTAAGTCTGTATTAAAGTAATAGTTTTGTATGCAAAGTTTATCCTTTTTCACAATGTTTGACAAAGCATAAATCATAAGTTCATTGAATGTATAAAACGGTTTAGTAACGATGGTTACCCTTGATATGATGTATTTGTATGTAAATGTATAAATAAAACATATTTCTATTTATAAAACATATTGTATCTCAAGAGGGTAAAGCTGTGATGTGAGGTGTTTTGCATGATAATAACTTCATAAGATAGTTAAAACAACAGTATGAAAAGTATAGCTAAAGATCGATGTTTCACATGATTTTAGTCGTGTGTTTACTTGTATTCCCCCCCCCCTTAAAAGTGTATAAAAGAATTTACAAAACATTTGAAATCGTAGTTATAGGGGTATGAACTCACTTGATTGATTGAAGAAAGCGTGACGAAAACCGAGCAGAACTTCTACTCGAGAAAGCGGATCTCTCGAGATTCTCGGAAAATCTCGGGAGTCTCGGGAGTGTAAAACTTTCTTCCCACCTTGGATATGAAAACCGGGCCTTTGGGATGACTCCGAGGGTTGAAACGCAGAGCTTCGGCGCGAGAAAGGAAGGAAATTAGCAAATTTGGCCGGCACCCTTGCATCTCTATTTATAGGGGTCTGAGAGGTCTCGTTACGTGGGGCGTACTAGAGTACGCGCTTCGTACTCATGCATCATGCATGAGCGCATCCTCGGTCGAAACATCGGAGCGACGTGGACGAACCGGAGCCTAGCATCCAAGTACGCTGGGCGTACGAGGGTACGCGGGGCGTACGAAGGATCGGACCGCTGACTCGTTCTTCGGATAATACCGGGAGTTTATATTTAAATTTATATTTATTTTAAATAAATTTCTAAAATTCATATCTCCTCCATACGAACTCCGTTTTCGACGTTCTTTATATCCACGCGAAGGTGAGACTACGAGCTACAACTTTTGTTTAGATTCCGTCGGCAAATTCTGAAATTATCTTTAATATTATATTTTTAAAAGGTCGGGGTAAGAAAATTCGTTAAAAATTCATAACTTTTTCATACGATGTCCGATTTAAGCGTTCTTTTTATGTACGTTTGTAGTTTAACGATATCTATGACTTTCATTTAGACACCTAAGGTCAAAAAGTATTTTATTGAAACTTTGCGCTTTTACGTAACTTCGTATTGCCGCTTTTTGTCGGAAAACTTAGAATGGTCATAACTTCTTCGTTATAACTCGGATTTTAGTGTTCTTTATATGTATGAAATCCTTGTTACAATATCTACCACTTAGTATACTTAATTACGGTTTTATAAAAGTTTAAATTTTGACCTGAATTTTGCTGTTGTTACATTATCCCCCCGTTAGAGAGAATTTCATCCCGAAATTTGCATTTTGACTGGGACTCCAATACTTGCGGGCAGGCGTGAGTGCTTATGGTCCATTTGTTCCTCTTGTTCCTTTATGAATCTAGATCCTAATGTGCGTGTTTTAGTGGAACTTCATTACTCCACCTATCACTTCGACCGATCAGGATCGTGCGGTTTTGGGTTTATTTACTTATGTTCTTCTAAATGTTAGCATATTCACTCGATGAATTAGGGCAGCTATGTTTTGAAGTTCATGGTTGAATTCACTGCTAGTTTCTGAGCTTGGATTTGACTTGTTGTATGCGTGGTATTTCTAAATGATCTATTGGGGGATACTACGGGAAGGTTGTAAAGATTCCTCACATGAGTACTTCGGCGTTTTGAAAGTAGAAACCAATTGGTGTTTGTGTCGGGTTTGTCATTACTAATCGATCGAGTTTCGTTAGTCGATGGTTAAAGTGAAAGGGTCTTTTATAACACATGGAACTGGTATGGGTAGGGCCACACCAATCAACGCCGAATGCTGATGTCGGTACTTCTCATTGTAAGATGTTCGTTAGTGGAATAGTGCATTCTATGTATGTGTTTTCAGTGCTTTTTAGTCTATCTCTATTATTACTACTATGAAAGTTTTGTTTAATGATTAGGGTGTTTGTTCGAGTAGATTTTTAAACTTGTGACTCACGGAACTCTTCTGCGTCCCTACTATCAAATGGAATGTATGCAAATAAGTTATCAAGGAGAAATGTACCCAGAATAACCGTGGGGTCTGCAATAGCCTCCTCTTGGCCCATTGCGAATACTTGGCCTCCTCCACCAGCATTCATGATGTTTGACTCCAGGCAGTCCCTTCGAAAGTGTCCCGTTACTCCGCACTCATAACAAGCACGGTCTACTCCTACATTTCTGGCTAGAGTAGTTGGTTGGGCTAGTTCTCTACAGTAACGGACGGTGTGTCCCTTTCTATTGCACCTAACGCAATGCATTTCACGGCATAATCCGTGATGATGAAAGTTGCATCGGTTGCACTTAGGCTGGTTGCCGTTGTACGACCTTTTGGGTGTAGGGGTATGGTTTGTTGATTGCTTTTTGGCGTTTCTTTGAGTTGATTTGCCTCCCCTCTTGCTCCAGGGTTTTCGTTTCATGTTCTTGTGTTCGCACCTTGCGGTATTCTTGTAGGTATCTACTGGTAGGTGGTTTCGATTGTTTCTTTGATTAGGATCTTTGATATCGTTTCCTTCCCTGCTTGAGTTGACAGAGTTATTGTATGCTATAATGGCTGCCACTGTGGCTATAACTGTAGCTTGCAAAGTGGCGGTGTCTAATCGTAGGAATGGGGTTGCGTTGGTAAGTTGATTATTTCCAGTCCTTGCTGCGCCGCTAAAGTTTGCTTGAGACAGTGCAGCTGTTACTGCCGCAACGATAGCAGATTGCACTATGTTGGGGTCATATTGAGGAGGTTGTGGTGGGGTTGCGTTTCTACGTGCTGATCTACGAGGAGACATTGTTCTGATAAGGAAATAACATGAAAAACTATAAGTTTTAATGATTCGAAAGTCGCGCATTAGTAATTTGTTATATCAGAAGTTTGGTTTACCCCTGAATAGGGTTTTGAGTTCGACTCATGAGGAGAGTAGATAAACTCATGAATTTGAGGGGTATACAAAGGGTTTAATAAAGGAAATACATCATATATTATAAGACATGGTGCGTTACATATTGTAGTTAGGAAAATTTGACCTATCTAAAGGTCTCCGATTACAAGGTTAAGAAAAGTAAGGACTTTATCCGAGGTCTTATGCTATGACAAAATTTTGGAAGTCAGACATGTTTTATTTGTTACGCGAGCTAGCTACATGGGCCTTAGATTCTGCCAACTGACGCTCCATCTCGAGCATACGTAGTTCATGTCTTGCCTGGCGTGCCCGAAGTTCTATCACTTCAGTTTGAGTTGCCATTAGCTCTCTCTACAACGCTTCATTTCGACTTACGATTCTCCCGTGAGCTAATCCTAACTGTCGGATGCGAACTGTGTTGACTCCAGTGTTCGCATCATTTTCCTCAGTTCGATGGATGGTCATCCGTCCTTGTTCACCAATGCGAGAAATCCGACGAACCAATATAGGAAAGGCTCTGTCTGCTGAGCCTCCCTCGCTTAGGTTGTAGAAGCTTCGGTCTCCGTTGAATGGAAGGGGTTGATCCTGTTCGCGGCTCCACCTATTTAGGTTAGTTGCCCAAAGGGGCGTCGAGCCATGAAATTCCGTTCGAGGATTAGGATTTTGAATTGGGGACGTTAAGGGTAGGTTATTGTTCTCGGGATCTGAGTCTGATTCCTCTTGCATTCCTTCTTCAGGATCATTCTCTATCCCTTCTCTATTACCTTGGTTGGGGTAGTAGGGGTCACCGGGGTGATGGAATCAAGCCATTTGAGTCTATACGAGAATAGGGTTAAGAATTGACTATAAGTTAAAGCACATGGAGTTTACTCTTAAGTTTAATGGTTAAAGGCACTCGAATACTCCCTTAGTATTCTTTAACGATATGCTTTTGGTAAGTTTTAAATTTGTTGTCCATTGCAGACACTCCTTGGCATACGTTAGTCGACTCTTGGACAAATATAGTTGATCAGGCTACATTCTTCCCAGTTCCGATTACATGTCCCAAGGCATACCCGCACTGCACAACTTATTTATAATACTTCTATATTGTTTTAATTATGATACTGACCATGTTATTAATATGAAATGATTTGCATGCCTACTTTACAAAAACTAAATAAATTTAATTTTAAAAGTATGACTCTTACTCAGAGTGTTTTTTCCCAGTTGTGTTTATAGTTGTATACCAAAAATGGTTTTGATATACTTAATTCACATAAACAATGCTCTGATACCAATCTATCACACCCTCAAACCAGAACGGCGGAAACGTTCGGGGGCGGATGACGTCATATTTAGTATCATAACGGTTCATAGAAAGGAAACTACACACCACCATATATATTAAAGTTTCCAAAATGTTTACATAATTGTATTCGTTACATGTTCAAAAGATAACTACATAAACATCCTTCAAAAGAAGTAATTAACGTCAGCACGTTAATCCCCAAAAGTTGATTTCCAAATCTGCTTAGCGGTTCCCTGAGAATACAAGTTATTTCAAAGAAAAAGTGTCAACAATTAAGTTGGTGAGTTCATGAGTAGTGTTTTGAGAAAATGTACGCCGTTCGAAAGTTCGTGTATGTTTTCCAGAAAACGCAGTATTTCAAATGTAAAGAGTTATGATTCGTTGTGTTGAAAATGAATGTATTAGATCCAGAAAATCCCATATTTTCCCTAATAGTTGAGATATGAATTGTTGTGTTTTCCAAGAAAAACCCTTATTTTCTTATAAAAGTATGAAATGCATATGAATGTTCATGTTATAAGTTGTAAATAATTGCACCAGGAAAATCCCTTATTTTCCTAACATAACTGGCAGTCTCTAAGACCGAAAATCCCAAGCAACCGACGTGCTTAAAAGTTGTGTCATAGTTTTATATAATAAAGCTATACGAAGATTGCACTTGTTAGATGAAGAATAGTTTTAATAGCTACTCGTTCATAAAAGCATAATAGCATAATAATTGTATATCCGGTGAGTTTTATAACCATACTAAACATAATATGCCTGTAGCGACGTTCTTCAGGCGTCGTAGCGTTATGACAAACTGTCACCCCAAAGGACGGACTGTAGCTAACAGTCAGGGCGCGGGATCATGACTTCCCGTATAGATCTATACACATTTGACATGTTCTCCGAACGGGAGACTCTGGTTATAGACAGGACTTGTAGCGATACCTTTTAGCAAAAAGTAGTATTTGAAGATGTACACGCCTCACAGATTCTCAACTAAGTCTGTATTAAAGTAATAGTTTTGGATGCAAAGTTTATCCTTTTTCACCATGTTTGACAAAGCATAAATCATAAGTTCATTGAATGTATAAAACGGTTTAGTAACGATGGTTACCCTTGATATGATGTATTTGTATGTAAATGTATAAATAAAACATATTTCTATTTATAAAACATATTGTATCCCAAGAGGGTAAAGCTGTGTTGTGAGGTGTTTTGCATGATAATAACTTCATAAGATAGTTAAAACAACAGTATGAAAAGTATAGCTAAAGATCGATGTTTCACACGATTTTAGTCGTGTGTTTACTTGTATTACCCCCCTTAAAAGTGTATAAAAGCATTTACAAAACATTTGAAATCGTAGTTATAGGGGTATGAACTCACTTGATTGATTGAAGAAAGCGTGACGAAAACCGAGCAGAACTTCTACTTGAGAAAGCGGATCTCTCGAGATTCTCGGAAAATCTCGGGAGTCTCGGGAGTGTAAAACTTTCTTCCCACCTTGGATATGAAAACCGGGCCTTTGGGATGACTCCGAGGGTTGAAACGCAGAGCTTCGGCGCGATAAAGGAAGGAAATTAGCAAATTTGGCCGGCACCCTCGCATCTCTATTTATAGGGGTCTGAGAGGTCTCGTTGCGCGGGGCGTACTAGAGTACGCGCTGCGTACTCATGCGTCATGCATGAGCGCATCCTCGGTCGAAACATCAGAGCGACGTGGACGAACCGGAGCCTAGCATCCGAGTACGCTGGGCGTACGAGGGTACGCGGGGCGTACGAAGGATCGAACCGTTGACTCGTTCTTCGGATAATACTGGGAGTTTATATTTATTTTAAATAAACTTCTAAAATTCATATCTCCTTCATACGAACTCTGTTTTCGACGTTCTTTATATCCACGCGAAGGTGAGACTACGATCTACAACTTTCGTTTAGATTCCGTCGGCAAATTCCGAAATTATTTTTAATATTATATTTTTAAAAGGTCGGGGTAAGAAAATTCGTTAAAAATTCATAACTTTTTCATACGATGTCCGATTTAAGCATTCTTTTTATGTACATTTGTATTTTAACGATATCTATGACTTTCATTTAGACACCTAAGGTCAAAAAGTATTTTATTGAAACTTTGCGTTTTTACGTAACTTCGTATTGTCGGTTTTTGTCGGAAAACTTAGAATGGTCATAACTTCTTCGTTATAACTCGGATTTTAGTGTTCTTTATATGTATGAAAACCTTGTTACAATATCTACCACTTAGTATACTTAATTACGGTTTTATAAAAGTTTAAATTTTGACCTGAATTTTGCTGTTGTTACAAACATGCATTATGACATGGGCTCTCTTCAGATGGTAATTTGTGTTGAGCTTCCACTATACTCAATGATTGAGCAATTTGTGTTATTTGTTGCTCTAAGCTTTTGAGGCTAGCTTGAATTGTTTCCTGGAAAATTTGGGTTGAAGTGGTAATGATTTTCACAATGTCCTCTAAGGACATGCTTGGCGTTTCAGTTTGTTGAGGAGGGTAAGAATAGAGTTCTTGGAACAGTGGAGTTGGTTGGTATTGGTTATTTCCCCATGTTTGGTATGGGTTTTGGTAATGGTTATTTTCCCAAACTTGGTTGTTGTCCCACCATTGATCATGTTGAGGCTGATCATAACTCCATTGGTTTGACCGGTAGTAGCTTCCTTTATCTTGCACTTCTTCCCATTCTCCTTGTAAATATGGACACGTGTCGGAATGATGTCCATTTTGGGCACAAAAATCGCAAAGAAGAGGTGTGGATTGCACACTTTGGTCACTTTCAATCATCATAACTAACTGAGCTAGCTCAGAAAGTTGGTCTTCGGTGCAAGGAGTGTTCATTTCCAAATCATATATATTTTTTTCTAATTTTGGGCTGTTAAATTAGAGTACCTGCACAATGAGATGTAGGCGTAGAGAAACAAATTGATTAAATCAAAACCAATCCCCGGCAACGGTGCCAAAATTTGGTGGTTGTCGAGGCCAACAAAATAAATACCTAAATATTACACACTAAAATAGTGTATAGTGGTAAAGGGATCGTATCCACGGAGATTGGTTCAATATTATAACTCTATGAAAAATCTCTTTGTAAAAATACTTGTAAAATGACAATAAATTAAAAATGGCGGGATTGATCTTTTGAAATACTCGAAATAAACTAGAATTAAACTAAGATTTAAATAAACAATTTCAAAGAAAATAAGAGTTTGATGTAAATCAATAAGAGAAGGATGGTTGACTTAAGGTTTCCTCACTTTGACTTTTTGAAGAACATATCATTAGAATCCAATAGTGCAATACTTGATTTAAATCCTTAATTTGGCTATAGTAATCCAAGAAGCTTGAGATTACCTAGACTTTTCTTAGTTATTAAAATGGTTAGAGGAGCTCATAACAATTTCTTTAGTTAAAGTCACAACTTCCATTAAGCATGTAATTAGTGAAAGTCAACTAGCATTAAGAACCAAAAAGTCACCAAATCCAAGAGGGGTCAAATGCTTTCACCACCATGTTGGAGGAAATGTTTTCATGATTGTGTGAAGCAAAAACGACACAAAAATTATTTGTTGCTTGCTAATTTGAGGATCCTTTACTTAACCAAGAAATTAGCCAACTAATCACCACAAACACATTTAAACTCATGAACTAAAACATACAAGTACTGATATGATGTTAAAACACAAAACATTCCCATAAATATTCAAGAACATGTTCATGGATTCTTCAACATTCAACAAAAGTTCAAAGGATTCAACAGAAGTCAACCAAGATTAGTTTAGCCAAGCATGGCTAAACTCAAAGAAACTAAGTTAGAGAAGATTGTACCAAACATTAAGCAATAATCAAGAGGTAAAAAGATGATGTTCTTGAGGTGTTCTTGGCCTTCAAAAGTCTTCAAAACTCCAGAGAGAATCTTCAAAAATCGGATGTCCAAGAGTTTCTCAAAAGATAGGCACCAACCTTCCCCATATAGCTTAAAACATGAATTCCCGGAAATGCCCCTGCAGGGGGTTGCACGACCCGCGTGCTGTTGTGCGGGCGGGTTGTCCGGGTGGTCCCTGGATGTAGCATCTTTGAGGTTTGGGCGCCATAGCTTAGCCCACTTGGCCTAGTTCGAGTCCAACTAGCTCTTAGCCCATTTTCTTCAAGTTTTCTTCATTTTAAGCCCAATTTGGCCTCTCCAAATCCTCCAAACTCGCTCGGTTAATTATATACGCACGCTTGAATAAACTCCCGCATCTTGCAAATTTAAAGTTTGTTTCTCTCCAAGCCTTCAAATAATCATCAAGCTCGCTCCATGCATCATCTCCACAATCGCCAAGCTTAACATCCTTTTTGCCTACCAAATCCCATCGCTTTCCATACGTCCCGAACACTCCTGCTCCGCTAGACCTGAAAACCTGCAATTATGCTCTTAAGATACGAAAGTACCCGAAATAGTCATAAAATAACAAAAAGGAAAATATGCATGGAAATTATCTAAATTATGAATGAAATATGCTAAAATAAACTATAAAAAGAAGTAAACAAAACAAACTATCAGTTGTTCCATGCAAGTATGCAGAGCGTACTCCGGAGGTACACTCAACGTACGCAAGCCTCGCATTGACAAATTATGGGGGAGCTGACCGGGTACGTGGGGCGTACTCCCTTCTATGCGGGGCATACCCTCACAACTCCCTTTTCTTTATTAAGTGCTTACTGGCTTTAGCACTTGAGCTCATACTTTAAATATAAGGTCTAGAGGGATACTAGGGTCATAAAGTTCCCAAATTTATGACTTTTCACCTCCAAAATGTCCTTAATGCAAGGTCTTAATCCATTAAGACCTTCTACAAGAAGCATGGAGCCAAAATAGCTAAAGGGATCTCAGTTTTATGGCTTAGAAACCCTTCTTAGGGTGAAAAAGGGTAGCTCAAAACATCTAACACCAAACATTCAAAGAAATGGGAGTTTTAGGGCAAGCAAAACACATAAAGTTCCCAACTTTATGACTTTCCATGTCCAAAAAAGTCCTTAATGCAAGGTCATAATCCATTAAGACCTTCTACAAGAAGCATGTAGCCAAACTTGCTAAAAGGACCTCATTGTTATGGCTTAGAACCCTTCCTAGGGTCAAAACAGGACAACTCAAAACATCCAACACCAAACATTGAAAGAAATGGGACTTTTAGAACAAGAAAAACATATAAATCTAACAAAATGAGATCCAAACAAACAAAGAATCAAGGTGAGGACTTTTTACCTTTTAGAGATTCCCAAGAAGTTGATGATCCAAGATCCATAAGCCTGCTTCAACTTCTAAGATCCTTGATGCAACCCTTTCTTCCTTAATAACACAATGGACACACTTTTATCTTAAAATACACTCTAATGGGGTTAGGGTTTGCCAAAAATGACTCAAGGGCTTGGAGGCTGGAAAAGTGGGGGTAAATGAGCTATAAAGGTGCTTAAATACCCTACAAACCCTAAAAATTAGGGTTTCACTCGGACATGAGTATGCCTGGTGTACATATGTGTATGCCCAGTGTACTAGGGTATGCCCTAGTATGCTTAACGTACTCACATGTACGCTAAGCATACTCCTCCCACATCCAAATTAATAATTTGCCACTAGGGCTTCCCATACCCACTTTTTTCCAATTCCAAGGACAAAAAATGACATAATTAAAACCAAGGGATGAATTTGAAAATACCTAAAAGCCAAGGTGTTACACACAAAGAAAGCAACATTCGTATAGTAGCACTCATATCAATAAAATAAACAAATAACATTCAAGCTCACATACTAGAGCTTAGTGAGTTCCCTAAAATACCACATACCATACATACTAATGGGCCAAGACCTCACATTGGGGCCCAACCCACATATTGGGCCTAACCCACCATAATAGGCCTAGCCATGAAAAACCATTGGGCCTAGCCCAATCAAAAAAATGAAAACGTCACAAAGACAGTTAGCACCTACATAACATACAACTTGCCTAGCCCTCCCTGTTCCATGGGGCTAGCCCAAAATACAAATACGCCTAGTCTATCCTACAATGAGCCTAGCCTAGCATACAAATGGGCCTAGACCAACATACCATGCAAGAGTCACAAAGACATCTAACATAACAAAACCTAGTGGGCCAACATTGGTGCCATCGAACCAAGAGTACACTGAGGACACTCACCTAAAATTGTTGAATCATTCAGATAATTCTCTGTATACTGATAAATCCCTGTGCTATCAATACGAACAACATCCAAATATTAATTGGATCCCAATCCATAACCACCAATCTAATTTATTGGGCCCATAACCAAGGAAAAAGACAATTTTACCCTTTATCTTGCAAGACACAAGACCAAGGCCCAATTCAACTACTATGAAGGCCCAAATTCTACTTGGGAATGCAAGCCCAATTATGGCCCAATCTTCCGAAATGGGCCCAAACCCATCTTAGGCCTAAAATCCAAGGAAGCCCAACATGCTAGTCAAAAGTCCAACAAAGGAGTTTGATTCTCCAATAAGGCCCAAAAATAGAAACCCAAATATTGTCCCGATATAAAAAACATCAATTCGAAGGCCCATCTGCTGAGTACGCGGGGCTTACTTAGCTCGTACGCTTAGGGTACTCCATCAGGGGCTAGTACACACATCATACCAGTTGGGTACGCCCTGCGTACTCCCCAGTGTGCCAATTCACTCCATTAAGCACTTAACCCGCTATGTCCTTCATCCAAACCCTTACACCCTACTCCCGAGTTCAACTTAAGGAGAGAAAAGGAAGGAAATGGGTGGAAGTGAGAGGAAAGTAAGAGAAATTGGTGTTCCCGAGTTTCATTAATGGAAGGAATTAGAATGAAATGGAAGGATCACTTTCCCTCCTAACTTTCCTTCCGATTTGGAAGGATTTAGAGATAAAAAACAAAATGTTTAACTTTCCTTCTGTTTCTCTCTAACTTGGGAACACAAAAGATAAATTTATTTTCCTTTTTTATCTCTTCTTACTTTCTTTTCTCTTCTCTTCTTTTCTTTTCTACAACCTGGGAGCAGGGTGTCAGTTCTTGTCCCTAAAGATGACCTTTCACTTAAAGTTGGCAACTTTACGTGCATGTGTGGCTTAATGAGGCATAAGAGCTCAAAAAGAGCTTAACAAAGGTCTTAACACACATATGGGTCAAGATATACCACAAAGCTTGCATTTTTATGCATAAGCGACCCTTAAAGCATCAAGCTCTAAGGGATAAGCTTTTGAAACAACCTTTACTTACAAGGATCAACCAAAAGGGACCAAAATGTGCCATAAACAAACCCAAACCAGATCTACATAAGGTGTTGTCAAGCTAAGAACTTTATACCTAAAATGGCACGAAATGACGATGGTAACTCTAGATCTCTATGCTCCATTCCAAGGAATGAGTCTTCAATCTTCTTCTACTACTTCAAAATGCAAAATAACACACCAAAATTCTTCATAAGGTCAAAAAGCACCAAATGGAAGCTAACGACGAGATCAGGGTTACGAAGATCTAGAGGTTGGTCTAAAATGGCCAAGACATGAGTTTAAGATGCTTAAATAGGGCACAAACCCTAAGTTTTATGGTTTTCCATAGCATCACGTACACCCTACAACATACGGCCCCACGTACGTGGTTAAGATCCACGATCAAGAACGATCCAGTACATCCTGCATACAAGGAATACGACGAACATACTACAAGCTTTCTTAAGTGAACAAATCTGCCCCTAGGGGCCAATTCTACAATACATTGACAAATCTGCCCCTAGGGACCGATTCTACAAAATAAAACATGAAAAGGGTCTAAACTAAAAAGTACGTTGAATCGGGTGTTACATTAGTCATCGATAAGACTATTCAGCTTGTAGCTAGAAGTCCTACATGCTAGAATGAGATTATATCATATTAAAACATGAAGAAATGCATATATCGTGATAGAGTATGAATTAAAGAGACCTAAGTCTAACAATTACATCATACGATGAGTGGTCATTACAGAAAGACCCATCGGTCTGTTATGATAAGTCAAAGTAAAAGACCTTATCTTAGGTTAAGTCAATTATAGAAGGAGCAGGAGCCTCTAATGGAGAACAAAATTAGAAGGAAGAGCAGGTGCATGATTGAGCATTGCCAATAGTCAAGAAGAAGTATAAAAGAGACAAGTGTTACAGTTATTACATGGGATGGAATGGTAACATGAGAAGTCATTATACAAGCCCTATTTTGTTGTTGATTTTGAGACGTAATCATCCCAAAGGGAAGATAATTGTAACACCCGCAGAGCGCTTCAAAAATTGATAATCGTCCACTTTTATCAAGTGAGTGCATAGTTACTTTCATCTAATACATAGATATGAAGTATTTAATAATTGAATGTTATATGTGCTTATCTACAAAGATGATCTATGTTAGATGAAATATTATTTTGATATTTATATATTTATACCATATATGTATTTTATGAATATCACACATTGGAAAATGAAGGCTAATGAACCATGCCATAGTATGACGAAGGATAAGATGCCCTGGTATAATGATTGATGTAGAAATGGTACCAACATACCAATGAATTTTGGAATGGTACAAGTTGTACCAACGATGTAGTCAATTAGCAAAGTATAAGTGACAACCACTGGACTAATTAATGGTAGTCTTGTAGGAACAAAGGCAACGACAGATATCGTGCCTATTAGATAAACACATGCATCAACGAAATTCATGCCTGTTAGATAAACAAAGGTGGTGATGAATTTTGTGCCTATCAGATAAACACATACAACAATGGACTTTGTGCATATTATATAAACACTGGCAGTTATGGACTTTGTGCTTATTACATAAACACATGCAATGATGAAATTTATGCCAATTTGATGGAATACACAATGATGGACCTTGTGCCTAAAATAAATCCTTAGGAATGAAAATAGAATGAACATACTGATATGTATTGGGTAGAAATCCCTATGACAGTACTATCAGCACCAATGACTAAGATAACCCTTAGGATAGATCCTTAGGAAAGTATAAATAACAAAACAGAGGTCGGTAATTGGGTTAGTTGTTTGATAATTAAACATATTAACTATATTACTATTTGATGAAAACTTTATGTACTCACCATGTTTCCCAACCTCACCTACTCAGCTTATTTGTATCATAAGTAGCGATACAAAGCTACATGGATGATAAGATATTCAACGAGATATAGACTATTAGTCTAAGATATCGTAAGACATGTTTATGCTTATGTTTTATATTAATTATGACATCACATGATTTTATGAATTAATGAAAAACATTTTTTGGACATACTTTTATGAGACCAAATTCTTCATATATATATATATATATATATATATATATATATATATATATATATACACACACACACTCGTGTGTGTGTTGTGTTTTAAATAAGCATAATTTTTTTCTAAAATGACTACAAAATTGGGGATCTCACAAAATAAATAGTGTGAAAGAATTTTTAAACAAAAAGTTTCCTATTAAAGATTTGGGTAAACTCAATTTTTATTTTATTTATTATTTATTATTTATTTTTCTTTTAGGAATTTAGGTTATTAATGGAAATGTTGACTTTTGTTTATCTTAAAGAAAACGTTGTTTAAAGTTGCTCCACAAATTTGGAATGCTTGGATGTAAGCCTGTTAATACTCACCTTGATTTGAAATCTGTTATTTTATTCTTGGTGTTGATAAGGATGATAACTTGTTAGAGAATACTATTGAATATCAAAAATTAATAGGTAAACTCATTTATCCTATTATTAGAAGGCCATATATTTCTTATACTATGCAAACTCTTAGTCCGTTAAAGGTAGTGGTCTGCATTTGTGTGCTTATTTAAAATTGAATTTTGAGATATTTAAAATTGAATCCTGGGAGAGGTGTTAATATTGTTAAAGGTAGTGGTCTGCATTTGTATGCTTATGTAGATACAGAATGGGCAAGATATGGTTCTATTAGGAGAAGTGTCACTTGTTTTTGTTTTTACTTTGTGGAACTATGGTTTCTTGAAAGATGAAGTAATGTGACATTGTTTCTCGTTCTTACATAGAGTGTGACCATAGGACTCTTGGAAGAGGAAGAAACATGACATTGTTTCTCGTTATTGTCCTTACACAGAGCGTGTGTATAGGGCTCTTGCAACTGTTTCATGTGAAGTTATGTGGATTTTAAAAATATTTTTGGATTTAAATGTTAAAAATTTAATTCCAGTTCCATTTTTTAGTGATAATGAGTATGCAATAAAATTAGCATTAAATCCAGTTTTTTCGCAAAAAAACAAACATTTTTAAGCCTTTAAATTTTAAGCAACATTCAATTCTATGTTCCGAGTTGGGTCTTTATGTTCCTTTTCAGTTGTAATTTTCTTCGTTTCTTTCATGGTCGTCTTGAGAGGGGTGTTGAAAAGTAGATTATTATTCAAGATGCCATAAAAGAATTGTGTGCAAAGTCTTTGTCGTTTGAGGATGTTTTGTGCAGGTTGTTTGTGTTAAAAGGGTTTATTGGGTATTTGTGAAAGTTGGAGGACTGCCGACTGCGCCTCATTTTTTTGTTTCTTTCTTGACATGCAGACCCATCTTCGGTTCAAGTTGCAGGTTTAAGTCGGGTTATACCCGAGTTTGGTCCGTTGGTTCTGCTTGGAGTATATAAAGTTGTTCTCGTTTCGATTAGATAGCTTAGATATTACGTTTTGTATTGCCCTCTTTTTTCTCTCGTTTTTTTCTTCAGTGTTCATTTTTTAAGTTTTTTAGTTCCATGTTACAAATCTTACTAAATTTTATTGTGTATTCTTTCTTTTCCTTCTTTAATGTAGTGATGTTTCCTTTGTAAGTATGTATACAAATCAACTAGTTCTAAATAAATAGAGAAGTATTGATGTTGTGATTTTTGGTGCTTGGAGTTGTTTCTTTATCTATTCTTAACAGCAAAGGATGATAGGGTCTCCCACAGCAAAGGAGGATAGGTTCTCCCACAGTTGGGGTGGGTTGTAGCGACGAAAGGGAATGCCAAAAAGAAGACGACGTTTGGCTTGGTTTAATTATTTAATATTAGTAATAAATATACACAAAAAATTAGCATAAAAACCATTAAAAAAGGGAGCAATTTTGTAACTAACTCTATGATATAATAAAAAATCGCTTGAAATAGATCGAAGCATGTCATAGCTATGAATTCCCAATTATATCGGCTATTGACTTTCGACACTAGACCGGATTAATGTCCAACCGGTTATTAGGAGGCATGTTAAAATCTTAATTATAACCTCTTATAGACCAATAATCATTTTGGTCTCGTTATAGGGTGATATCTATTCCTCTAAGAATTTGAGGTTCAAGTCTCATATAGGACATAAATGTAATTTCCAAATAGATTAGAATATGCATATGTCGTCGTTTTTAAAATGCTCTAAAAGGCTGATTGGGCTTCATTTTTGTGCACCTTTAGAATATACCCATGCAAAATGAATGAACTTCCCACAATGAAAAAAGAAGTATAGAAAAAGGTCAACCTAGGTATAAGGTACAATACATTAGAACGGAGACTCATAATTTAACAATGATATTCTTTATATGTTATTTGTACCAAATGTACAACTTTTGAAAACCACAAGGATGAGCCGTGTAAAAAATCCAAAACTTGGGTTATAAATATAGTTGTGTGCAAACCACATAGACCAAAACTATAATCTACTCTATTTACAATTTCAGGGTTCTAAAGCTTCTTCCCGACCAACGGAATTTTGAGTAATTAGGTGACACTTGTTTTGGATTTTAGATGGTTTCGGATGGAACGCGTAAGATGGGTCTCCCGCAAGGAAGATGTTGGTGTGACGACGGCCATCGAAGATAGGGAATGTCAAGAAGATAGTGTTTGGTTTAGGTTAATTATTTACTATTAGTACTAAAAATATAATAATAAGAAATAGACAAAAAAAAAAAATTAGGGTAAAAAGACCACTAAAAAAGGAACAATTTTCTAACGGATATTTTTTTTATACACCCGTCTATTTTTCCCTACCACACCACACACAATCTAGTTTTGTTATTTCCTATAAATGCTCAACCACATGTAAAGTCATTTTCTTTTCCTTTTCAATTTTAGTTGTGCTTATACTTTTTCTGTTTATTCAAGGCAAATATCATAAACCCTCCATTATAATGAGGCCCTGGTTCGATTAAAATTTTACATTAAAATTAAATTGAAATTATCTAATTTAAACCAAATAGCTAGTTGTTTATTTTTTGATTGGTTCATTTTTTAAAATGTAATAAGTTGACATGTATGTTAACTTTTTTAATAAAAGATTTTATATGTTATATTTTTTACGTTTTTTCATAAAATATATTGTATTTTTCATTTTTTTTTCAAAAATCCGCTAACCGTTTATTTTTTCCAAAACAATCTTAAATTTATTTTTAAAAAGTATTTCACATTTGCCAAGTTTTTTCGGAAAATAATAATTAAAAATGTCAAATTAATTGTTATGCACACCCAATTATATTGTTATTGATTTTCGGCACCTAATGACCTAACCGGGTTAATGTCGAGGCATGTTAAATTTTTCAGGATTATGCTTAAGTATAAGCACTTATAGACCAATAAGCATTTGGCCTAGCTAGTTATATGGTGAGATGCGTTTCCACTAGGATCTAACAATAATTTCTAAATACATTAGAATGTGTTTATGTTATCATTCTAAAAAAAAAAAGGAAGCTCGATTGGCCTTAATTTTGTGTCCCTAGAATATGCCCATGCTAGATGAATGAACTTCCTCAAAAGAAAAGTATATAAAAAGGTCAACCTGTTGGTTGTTCAGGTACAAGGTATAATACATAAGAATGAAGAATGATAATTTAACAACGATATTCTTATATGTGAGTTGTACTAACTCTTTTAACGATCATATTTGATTTGCTTCATGTGTTACAACAATTAATCATTGGTTCTAAGAAGCGAACACAAAGTTTAACAAATATTAATGGGGTGTTTTGGTTCCTCCTCTGGTTCTTTGTCATTCTCTGTACCTATAACTTTTTCAACTAAATAATATATAGGACACGGCTAACAAGAGATTCAGTTTGTTGAAGGAATGTCAAACGCTACCAACCATGAACCATCGTTATAACTAATATGTTGCTTATTGCATGATATTTATAATTTGGGAAAATGTTAAAACCACCAAGATGATCCAAAAAATGGGTTTCTATGATAAAAATAACTTTTTTTAATGATTTTCTTTTATATTTTATTATAACATAACTATCAGTTTTGCTGAATAGACCTCATCAAATCCTTTTAATATTTTCGCAAAATTCATTTTCTTTTCTCGAGATCATAATTTGACCTAAAAAATCTAAAAATAATTCCAGAATTTGTTTTTAAGAAGTCAACGAAGGTCAGCCAAAAACTAATTCCGCAGAAGAAAAAGAACATTATTAAAAATCCATTTATTTAGGGATAAATAATCAAAAGTTGTCAATTTTTTAAAATTTCCTCTTTTTTGGTATTTTAGTGATAACATTTAACCTTTGAGATACATGTATGGTAGGTATAGGTAAAAGTTAAAAGAGAATCTTTTAAAGGTTATTAACATCTGCGGACAAATTTAAGCTACTAATTTTTGTCTTTTCCAATCGATAGCTAAAATCATTACACGATATCATGATGGTAAAAGGTGTGTTATTTGATTTTGGAAGAGAAATTTCACCAAGTTCTGCGGACCATTTCTATAATCATTTGTAGCAGAAAAGATCCATTTCTACAAACGGCTGCAACTTATAATAAGAAAAATGTTTGTTTTTTAACATCTGCAGACTGCTGCAGTAAACTGAAATTTAAATAAATTAATTTTATAAACTGAAAATAGTTCTCAACACCGAAATTTTAATAATTCTAATCTTAAAACATTAAAAAAAATACTAAAAAGAATATGCAAAAAAACAAAAATATAAAACTTAAAAAATATAAAAGAACCTAACAATTTTATTCTAGAAAAAAAAAACTAATTTTATAAAACATAAAAAAAAAATAATGAAAAAAAATTAAGAAAGTATTGCAAACGATGTCTACAAAAGTCGTAAAAAAATTGCACATGTTAAAAAAAATGCAACTGAAATTGAAAACATTATTAATAGAAATGGTAAAAAAAATTAAAAAAAATCAAAGTCTTTTTTTTTAAATCAATTTTAAAAAATTTGTGGAAACTATAAAGAAAAATAATATCAAATCCGTAAACAAGAGTTTAAAAAAAGCAAAGTTTTTTTTTTTTTTTTTAAAAAAATAGAAGTTTTAAAAAAATAAATTATACCAAAATTCTAAGACAAACACTTGGAAAAAAAAATAAAAGCTAAAGAGGTTTGAAAATGCAAGTAAAGTGTTGCACCACGTATGACATGTGCAGAGGTTTTGTAGTCTGAAATCTTCCAAAAAACAAACTGCTGCGAGAGGGAAATTAGTGTTGCGTGTGTGCTGCGCCGCATAACCAAAAAATGGTTTGAAGTGACTTTTAAAAAAAAACAAACAACACCTAAGTATTTGCATTTGCATGTCCTACGTTGCGGCAACGATAATATATTTCACGAACGAGCAGTAATGTAATTGATGAACGATGAGTTACATGTGTAAATCTTATACCGTGTTTTAACAAGCATGTACAACTATACTGAAAGTTACATGTTTTAACAAACATGTAAACCCTAAAGTTACATCGGCCAAATTTACAAAAGAAGACCTAAATTCACAGAAAAAGCAAAAGAAAAAAAAACAACATGAAGCGACATACACAAAGATGGAAACATGTAACTAAATTTTGCCACATACATATTTCGTCATAAATGTAATGACAAAAAACGACAACAACCAAAATGCAAGGGCAAAAGTCGGACAAAAATAAATGTCCCAACACTTTAATTTAGTATATAGTATAGTATACTGCAATTTATACAGTCGAATAAAAATATATTACATGTGATCCAACTCATACGTTGGAATCGTAAATAAAAATATGTAGGAAAACGTAAACAAAATTTAAATTAGAACGTAAAAAAACTCAGATTTATAGCGATGCGTATATAAATATAAGTAAGTTTAATTTTTTTTAAGTTAATGAACGAAAGTTCAAATAATAAAAAACGCATTATATATGATCTGACTTATACGTAGGAAGTATAAAAAAGGTACGAAAACATAAAAAGAAAAAATTACATTGAAATATAGACAAACTTGAATTTATACAAATACATATATAAAAAAATAAATATCTTTTTGAAAATTAACGAAAGAAAATTCTAAATTTACGTCAAAACATTGACCATATCGAATTTATGCCCACACATATATAAAATAAGTAGGTAATAATTTTTTTTATTTAAGTTAACGAATTTTACATGAGAGTGTCAAGTGACATTTTACAAAGTCAAAGAGTGGTAATTGTAGAAAACTCAAATTCTATATACTACGGAGAGTAAACAAGAAAGATTAAAAAAATAAAAGGGGTAAAAATAACATTTTAAAAAGTTCAACGTTGAAGGGGTAAAAATGACATTATATGAAGCTAAGATGTGACAGATGAAAATCTGTTTATTTGAAAAAGTATGAGACGAGAATGAGGGGAGAGGGGTTGGGTCGAACTATCGACCACCAGAAGCTCTCGTAAATAAGAAGCATGCACCTACGGGTTGTGTCTATCATGTCCTTCTCTGATCCACTCTTTATATCCTCCCTATAACATTCACTATGTAGGATTTAATATAAACCGTTCATATATAAAATTTGAGGTAGAAATATATTACATTTTAGCTGAAGTAATCATCATAAGTGTGTAATAGACGTCAATATGATTTTTGTAGATATATAGAAAGCTTAAATCTTACTTCGTACGGAAAAGTTATGAGTGTTCAAAGTTTTGCGTTCAACCTTATACAGCAAAGCGTGTTGTAAAAAGTGAATCGTAGATAAGTTGCTTATTAGCTTAAGTAACCCAAAAAAACTAATAGTAGTAATAAAAGCGAGAGTGTGCAAATAAAGAACACCCAAATCTGACTTCATACGAGGAAATTATGATTTTTCGAAATTCCGGCATAGCAGTGTGTGGCATAAGTTTCGAATCAAAATTGGTAGTGTTAGGCAAAAAAACTGTGACAATCGTCAATTTCGGGTCAAGTCAAAGTCAAACAAAGTCAACGAGTCAAAATCGGGTGACTCAACTAGCCCTTGTATACTAGGGTTTACGTTATGTTATTACTGTTCAACTCACTATTTTAATAAGAAAACATCAATTGGAAAATTCGTGTGTTTGAATTTCCTTAGCCTTGATAATGCTAAACAATGAACCAAAACGATAAAACACTATTTCACACTCATCAGGAGTGTGTAGGACACTAAAACATGGCTTAGCGGGTTTACGGATACTCAAAAAGGTCATAAATAGAACCTCTCTTAAATCTCTTTCACTCACTCTCTCTCTCTCTCTCTATATATATATATATATATATATATATATATATATATTACAAATCTCTCGTCGTATGTGAAATCTCTCTTAGTATATCAAATCTCTCCCAAATCTCTCCAAGAATGTGAAATCTCTCTAAACCCCTTTCGATTTATTTTGATCATTTGGGGGCATCCCGGTACTTGGCCTGGTGAGAAAACACTCAAAGAGGGGAGATATTTTGGAAAATAGCCCAACAGGGCGAAGCCTCTTTATAGGGGCCAAGTTCTCTTGGATCTGAGACCACAATGATATGAGTCTGAGGCCCTTGAGCAGCCGCCGTCTTCGGAGCGCAATGGGGTAGCCGCAGCAAGCTGACCGCAGCCAGCGAGCCCCCTGCAGTAGTAGCTCGGATCTGCAGCCTCCCCTTCTCCTCAGACCGCAACCAAACGACTAAGCCACTCCGGTTTTAGGCTGCTGATGACATAGACTTCGCCCTGAACTTCGGATTTTAGCACTTTCTACCCGGTTTTCAACATTTTTAACACTTTAAGCCCGTTTTTAATTATCTTAACATGGAATTTTCTCCAAAAATCATATTTTAACATATAAGACCCTAAATATTCATAATTTAGACATATTTTTATGGAAATATTTATTTAAGAATAAAATCTATTAAGTGAGATCTTGAGGTGGAGTGTGGATCTTGCCATAATATTTGACACAAACAACCACCCCAAGCTCATTCCTTTGACCAGCTATTGTACTCCCCACTACTCCTAGTTACCTCAAGGCACTACCCCACTCCTTTCCCAGCAAACCCACGTCCAAATGAGCTGGAGAACTCTCTTTCACTCTTCACTTCACTCATTTTCCTCATTTCCTCCAAGTATCAAACATCACTTTTCTCTTAAATCCTCTCACTCCAATTTCAAAATTTAAGGGTTGATCAGCAAACTTTCTCTCATTTTTGGTAAGTTTCATCATTCTCCTTATGGTTATTACGTTCCCTTTTACTCAAAATCATAGATTGCTTACACAAACATCATCACATTCATGTTACATCTTCGAATCTTCAAGTGATCCTTCAAGTGTTCTTGAGTTGAACACTTCACATCTTCAAAATTCACCCTCTGAAACCACTCAAGGTGAGTTCACACCCCTGTATTTTCATGTTTTCTTAAGTTTTAAGGGGGGAATACAAGTTAAAACACCAAGAACACAACTAAATTCTTTTGACATCTTTCATCAGAAAAGTTGGACTCCATTCACGGACTGTTTTGGTCAACTTAAACATTTTTGTTTTCAAAACTGTATTGGATGCTAATAGTTCAGGTTTATACCTTTAAAATAACTACTTGCACATCTCCATACGATTTTTCTACAATTTATGGTGATTTTTACAAAACTGTCTATCATTTCAAGAACCAATCCAGACCAGTCTATGTTTATGGGCGTTTTCACCTAAGTTGGAGGTCACTAAAAATCATGGAAACATTTATGAATAAACTAGACTCATTTTCCAGACTCCCAGAATTTACGGATCCTAATTTGGATCCGTTATGAAGCTTTTATAAATTTTCAAATAACAGTGATCGAAACTGTTAATAACAGAAAAATGCTAACAATTTCTTATCACCTTGTAACCTGTTGAGCAAGGTGTATATCTTTATTTGAATGTGTGTTATTGCAAATAAATGACATTTTGTCTCAGTATATAAACATGCATAAGTTAATAAATGGATTTTGATATATATATATATATATATATATATATATATATATATATATATACATATGAAATATAAAAGATAACACAATTGTTATAATCAAAGTACATCCATTTTACTCAAACAATTGAATAAACTACATTGAATATAGTTTACGTACATTACCATTTCTACCCTTATTTTGATAAACTATAATAGGTATGGTTTATGTTTCTATTAACACAACAAACACATTTTGGAAGGTTTTATTCCCACAGAAAAAGGTTTTACACTCATGCACACCACACGTAAACTTGTTAACTTAAATTGTGAGTCATTTTTCTCAAGTACTCCTAGAGTACGGGTTAAAATTCCTGGTAGTTATAACCAGTGGCTCTTGTATGGAGAACGTAATAGTTGTGTATAGATCTATATTGGGTTAGACACCCCACACCTGAGCTGCATGCAACAGCTAGACCGGCAAGTATGTGGTGACAAGTGTCATATCAGTTTTGCGACGCCTGAGAAACGTCGTGGCAGGTTCATTCAGTCATAGTATGGTTATAGCGATTCACATAGGAAGGTAACAACTCATAAAGTTTATGGAATTTTTATAAATCAAAAGGGGTTTTATGTCAATTTAAAATCACTTTGTACATCAATAAGTACGAATATTACTGTACACTTTCGGTCTTGGTATTTAAGACTACACGTCATTCATTACGTGATTTTCCCGCAAATAAAACCACGATTATATCATTAAGTATGGAAAATACTTGTTTATTCTTGGTCCTGGGATTTAGGACCACATAACTTTTATAAGGAAAATATTGGATTTTTCTTGGTGACACACAACACATTACAAAGAACGGTTTCCAAACTCTTTATCTCAAAAACTTATGAACTCACCAACCTTTGTGTTGACACTTTTTCAAACAACTTGTATTCTCAGGAAAACACTAAACAGGTAACTAAATGCTTTTGAGGATGGGACGTTAAGGCATAAAACATTTCACATTTTGTCAACATATTGTAATTGATTTGGAAACATGTAATTCATACAATGATGTAACTTTTTCAATTATATATATGTTGGTTATGTTTGCTTAAATCGATATTACAATTGTTGTTATGATGCTATACATGAAGTCCTCCACCCCCGAACTTTTCCGCCATCCTTGGTTTGGGGGTGTGACCGATTGGTATCAGAGCACAGTTTATAGTGAATTAAGTATATCAAACAACATAAGATATACAAACTATAAACATATTTGGGACTAAAAGTCTCTGATTTTTTTTAAACATTTTAACGGGTTATACTTTTAGAAAATAAATAATTTTCTCGTTTAAAAGTATACCTACATGCATTACATACTTGCGTAGTGTCATAACTAGAAGAACATAAAGTAAAAGAAGAGGAGTTGAACGCTATGAGTATGCCTTGGTATGAGTAATCAGTTCTGGGAAGGATATAGCCTGATCAACTATATATGTCCGAGAAGTGACTTACTCATACCGAGGGATAGTCGTAGGGGGGAAACAAATCTAATAACCTAACTTCACTCTACAAAGAACGCTCTAAGAACCAAATCTAAATATTTAAAATACTATAGGAGTATTTGTATGTTGCTATAGCACAATGTTATTATTATTAACCATTACCTGCTTCTTACACCCCTATTCTTGCGCAGACGACATGGCAAGATTCCACTTACCAGGAGATCCATACTTTCCCAATCAGGGAAATGTCAGCTAGATTGAAGAAGAGCCCGAAGAGTTGATTGAAGAGGACCCCGAAGAGGATCCCGAAGAAGAACCCGAAGAAGAAGAAGAGGAAGACGAGGAGGTAGACATGGAGGAAGAAGAAAGCGAAGAAGAACCAGAAGTCTTCAACCCTCCATACATCGCTAGGGTGCCTGCAAACTGCTTTAGCTACAACGGGCCTGAGCCCCGTTGGGCAACAGCGATCGAGAGGTGGAGCCGACAACAACACCAACGGTCACCATATGGCGACCAACGAGGTTACTATGACCTTAGCCACGGGGGACCGGCTGACAGAGCCCTCCCCGTCATGGTCCAACACATCACGAATTTAGGGAACCAGAGTAGGGAAATGGTAGATGAGGTTCGAAATCTCAGCGCTATTACAGCAGCTACTGATGCACGCACCAGGGATTTGGAGAGGGAATTCTATCCAGTGGACCAACTTATCGAGGACCTTACCACTACTCGAGCGGAGGTAAGGGAGTACCAGGAGAGGCATGCACCTCTCGAGGAGAGAGTGGTCGCGGCCGAAAGCCGGATTGTGGAGCTTCAGGGAGCCTCGATCTTATCTTAGGGCCACCATGGACCAGATGCCACCCGCCACGAGTAGTGTTTGCACTGCTCATGTTTTGTTAAAAAAAAAACTAGGATTTCGAGTATGCGTTGGTGCTACTCTTTATTGCAAATAGGTGGACCCCGCGACTAAGTGACTACACTAGTCAAAAGGGATTTTGTGCTGCCAAAGATCATCTATTATTTTGATGTAATGTAGACCCTTGTGAGGTCAAGTTTTCTCAAAACAATATGTACTAAAAAGTTATCAATGAATTTGGCATGCATTTTACTTCATTGGATGTTGACATGAACAAATCACATGACTCTGTTTGGGTCAACACTATTTAATTCATAAGTTTAATTGCATAAACTTTTCTATGAATTACCTGCTAATGTAATAAACTCAGGATATAATACAAATGAGATAAAACCAGTAACACTCGACTCGTTATTACTATTGAAGTCTTACCGACTTGTCATTTAAAATTTTGACAGAACTATGCCACCAAGGAAAAGACCAAGACCTTCCAGTAGCGCAACACCACCTCCTCCGCCGCCATCACCATAATTTGACCCATCAATGTTCCAGGCTGCAGTAACGGCAGCTGTGGCGGTATCTATGTCACAAATCGGCCCTAATGGCAATGGTTGATCCGGATCTGGTGCTACACCCTCTAACCAGAGTGACAGTTCGGGGCGCACAAAGGAATGCACCTATAAGGACTTAACAAATGGCAAACTCGATACCTTCAATGGGAGCGAGGGCGTCATCACACTGACGCAATGGTGCGAAAGGACCGAAGCAGTCTTCAAAGTCTGTGCTTGTCCCAAAGAAAGCAAGGTCAAGTTCGCGACATTCACTTTCACCGGTAGGGCTCTCACTTGGTGGAATGGCCGAGTTAAATCACTTACTCCCGCAATGGCTAACTCCATAAGCTGGGAAGATTTGAAAGCGTTAATGATAAAGGAGTATTGCCCGAGGGGCGAGATCCAAAACTCGAAGAAGAACTCTGGAACCTCAGAATGTCAGGCATAGATCTTGAAACTTACACTGCCCGGTTCCATGACCTACCGCTCCTCTGTCCATCAATGGTCACTCCAGAGGGGAAAAAGGTGGAACGATACCTCTGGGGGCTATCTGATGGGTTTTAGCCATAAGAACTTTCCTATGTGTGCATGCAAAACCCTAATGCTCGGATCTAGGCTTTCTAATAAACATGCTTTGAATCCAAGTCTTCTAATGACTAATTAGGTTAAATAACAACATTGAAACAGATCTAGAATCATACCTTTTGTATTCCTTGTTGACCTTGTTGTCTTGGAGCATCTAGAGTCACAAATGTCACTCCTCTAATGGCTTACAAACACCAATAGCAAGGAGGATGATTTGGGAGAGAGGAGAGGGGAGGAATTCGACCAGAGGTTCCTTACTTTAGGTTAAGTGTCGAATTCCATCAGCCATAGGGTCTATTTATACTTGTAGACTCCCTAAGGATTACAGATAAGTCCCTATCAGATAATCTTCTCTTAAGGCTATCCAAATCCATTCCTAAGATAATCATATGGACAATTTTAGCTATCCTAAATCTCTTAGAATTCGTCCATACCATATCCAAATGGATTTACAGTCCAAAGTTTAACTATCAAACAATTGACAGTTTATACCCCTTTATTTAATTAACTTCTTTAAGTCACCAAATTAATTCTAATTAATTCTATGACTTATATTAATCAAATAACAATATATTATTCATTATATTATTCCCATAATATATTAATAATATTTACTCTCTCTTATTAAATCATCCTATCAAGTTGCTATGGTGAAGGCAACCCAAAAGGACCATGCACAACCGGATCAAATACTTGTCTAACATAGTTACAGCCTTAGACACTATTCCAACAGTCTCCCACTTGGATAAGTCTAGTAACTATACAAGTACAATTTGGTTTGCAATCGTAGCTCTCAAAGACGCTGTCAAACTCTGATCTAATCAATCTTGTCCTTTAGATAAGGGATCGTACAGTCCTCTGTTAGATATCATGCTGACAATCCTATGGAATGGTTAGTCAAGCATTTAGGTTTCTCAATCTTTGATTTATTTGACATAGAACTTAATCGAACACATCAATTCAGTTCTGACCGGGCCCGACACATAAGTCAAATCAAATCATCGAGCGGCCGAGATATCGCTTTTACCTTCTTACATAAAAAGTTACAGATAAACTTCGACTTATATGCATTTACTTATTCATTAACCAGCTATTCACAACAATGCGTTTTATAACACCGAGTTACTGATGCGTTTTCGCATTATCAATGTACAACTAATTAACAAATAACAAACCATATATCTAGGTTTTAAGACTATATGATATTATCGTCTTGCGATCACCCTTTTATATCTTATTCCATAAGGTGATTCCAGCAAGCGCGGGTTTGTTCCAATGCTCAAAACTAGTTCATAAGCACTCATGAACGTTGCAGCAACCCTTTGCTATGTCTAACACCATTTAGACAATCTACACACCAATTCATGACAATCTTCATTCATATCTACTTCCAACATATGAACGACTGTGGACAATTTGAACAATTCTATTATTCCTAATAATTTCAATTATTCTGGAAGTCAAAACATGCAAAGTGAAACAATAGTTAAACAATTAACATAAGACAATAACATTACTCATAAATAAAACTCCTTTATTTAATCATCAAATGTTAATTACATTTATCTATTACACGTTTCTAATACTATCTAATCTATGCTAATATCATCCTTCAGCCCAATACTCTTAGCATGCTGTAAGTGCTTAACCCTACTCAGTCCCTTCGTAAGCTGATCTGCTGGGTTATCTTCTGATGATATCCTCTTCACTACGAGTTGTCCTTCTTCTACACGATGTCTGATGAAGTGATATTTTCTGTCGATATGTCTTGATCTACCATGATCCCTTGGTTCCTTGGTTAAGGCAACCGCACCTTCTTTATCACAGAAAATCTCCATTGGCTCCTTTATGGCAGGTACGACTCCAAGATCACCGATGAAGTTCTTTAGCCATATCGCCTCCTTCGACGTTTCGCTCGCTGCAATGTACTCTGATTCGCACGTTGAATCAGCTACGGTTTCCTGCTTGGAACTCTTCCATGTCACTGCTCCTCCATTTAGGGTAAAGACCCAGCCCGACTGCGAACGGTAATTGTCCTTGTCGGTCTGAAAACTGGCGTCACTATACCCTCGCACCTTCAAGTCATCACTTCCTCCGAGGACTAAGAACCATTCCTTCGTCCTCCGAAGGTACTTAAGGATATTCTTCACCGCAATCCAATGTGCTTTGCCAGGATTCCCTTGATATCTGCTAACCATGCTCAAAGCGAAGGCTACATCAGGGCGAGTACAAGTCATAGCGTACATGATTGAGCCAACTGCGGAAGCGTATGGTACTCGGCTCATTTCTGCTATCTCAGCTTCGGTACTCGGGCTTTGAGTCTTACTCAACTTGGCATTACTTTGTATTGGTAATTCTCCCTTCTTTGAGTTTTCCATACTAAAACGTTTTAGTACCTTCTCCAAGTAAGTGTTCTGACTAAGACCAATTAGTCTCTTACTTCTTTCTCTCACTATCCTTATTCCCAAAATGTAAGAAGCCTCTCCGAGGTCCTTCATAGCGAAGCACTTCCCGAGCCAGGACTTAACTTCCTGCAGAGTCGGGATGTCGTTTCCTATGAGTAATATGTCATTGACATATAGAACGAGGAAGCTTACTATACTCCCACTGGCTTTGACATATACACAAGACTCGTCTTCGCTTCGTACAAATCCAAACTCTTTGACTTTCTCATCGAAGCAAAGATTCCATCTTCGAGTTGCTTGCTTAAGTCCATAAATGGACTTCTCAAGCTTACACACTCTATTCGGATGCTTCGGATCCACAAACCCCTCGGGCTGAGCCATGTAAACATCCTCAGCCAACTTTCCGTTAAGGAAAGCGGTCTTGACATCTATTTGCCAAATCTCATAATCATGAAATGCGGCAATAGCTAGCATCACTCTAATAGATTTAATCTTCGCAACTGGTGAGAAGGTCTCATCATAGTCAACTCCAGGAGTTTGAGTAAAGCCCTTCGCAACCAATCGCGCTTTATATGTGTGCACGTTTCCATCCACGTCGGTCTTCTTCTTGAAGATCCATTTGCACCCAACGGTCTTACGTCCGGGCACATAGTCAACCAAATTCCAAACTTGGTTATCATACATGGATTGGATCTCGCTATCCATTGCCTCTTTCCATTTCGCAGACTCCGGGCCTGCCATGTCTTCCTTATAGCTATTAGGTTCATCAAGATTTATTAGTGTACTATCACTAATATACGTGTCCCCTTCGGTAGTAATATGAAGGCCATAAAACTGGGGATGAACTCTAACTCTATCGGAACGTCTAAGAGGTAAGGATTCGTCAATTGGTTCAACCGGAGTTTCCTCCTCGGGTTGAGTGCCAGCGGTAGAGGTTCCTTCATCTATCGACTCTTGAATCTCTTCAAGCTCGATTTGCCTCCCACTGTCTCCTTGGCTTATGAGTTCTCGCTCTCGGAAAACTCCTCTCCTCGCAACGAAGACCACATTGTCCTTCGGTCTATAGAAGAGATATCTCGTCTTACGAAAGCTTTGCAACCCCAAACCTTGATATGTGCCAACAAAGGGAGCTTTCCCTGTCCACATCTCGTGAGGTGTTTTGGCAACCTTCTTGGTAGGGACTCGGTTAAGGATATGGGAGGCAGTCTCTAAGGCATACCCCCAAAAAAAGATAGGTAGCGAAGCACGACTCATCATAGAGCGAACCATATCCAATAAGGTTCGATTACGCCTTTCTGCCACACCATTCAACTGCGGTGTCCTAGGAGGCGTCAATTGCGAAAATATTCCACACTCCTTGAGATAATCGTGGAATTCAAGACTTAGGTACTCTCCTCCTCGATCGAATCGAAGCATCTTGATTTTCCTGCCCAATTGATTCTCCACTTCATTCTTGAACTCTTTGAACTTTTCAAAGGTTTCTGACTTTTGCTTGATTAAGTAGATATACCCATATCTACTATAGTCATCAGTAAAAGTCACGTAGAAGCGGTTCCCATCCTTCATGGTTGATCTAAATGGTCCACATACATCGGTATGTATTAGGTCCAATAGACCTTCGCCCCTTTCACATGTACTCGTGAAGGGTGATTTAGTCATCTTTCCAAGTAAACAAGATTTGCATGTGTCATCTTCCCTAAGGTCGAATGACTCCAACACTCCATCCTTTTGGAGTTGGGCTATGCGTTTCTTGTTGACATGTCCAAGACGACAATGCCACAAGGATGCTTTATCCATACTAGTGGAAGAATCAATATTCAAAACATCATTTCCTAAGTTATCAACAATCATAACAGTTTCATATATTCCATTACATGGTATAGCTTCAAAGTAAAAGACACCATTTAGATAAGCCAAAATAGAACCATTCTCATTATTAAAAGAAAATCTAAATTCTTGTCTATATAAACCATGAAATGAAATGATGTTTCTTGCCATTTCTGGCGAATAGCAACAATTGTTCAAATCTAAAACCAAACTATTCCTAAGCACTAAAGAATACACTCCAATCTTGGTTCCAGGCGACGATCTTCTGTTCCCCATGATTAGATTGATCCTTCCTTGCTCCACATCCCTACTTCTTCTTAGTCCCTGCACATTAGAACAAATGTGGTAACCACAACCGGTATCAAGGACCCAAGAAATAGCATGATTAGAATCATTAGATTTGATTGTGTATATACCTGCGAAAGATGGCTTGATCTTTCCTTCTTTGATTGCTTGCAGGTACTCTGGGCAGCTTCTCTTCCAATGTCCTATCTTGTGGCAGTGGTGGCACTCTGCCTCCTTCGGGTTAGGACAGGGCTTAGCGGGATCAACTTTGGTCCCACTAGAAGAGGCACCATCTCGGGCTTTGACCTTGCGATAGTTCTTCGATGAAGCCTTCCTCTTCTTTCCCTTTCCTTGACCAATAGCCAAGACAGGAGCAGCAGGTGGATTGGGAGTCGGTGCAGCAGACTTGTCTTTGAAGTTGCTCTCAGCAACCCTCAAGAGACCTTGGAGCTTGCTTAGGGTGACCTCCTCTTTGTTCATGTGGTAGGTCATCCTGAACTGGTTGTACATCGGAGGCAAAGAGTGAAGCACCATGTCGATCACCAAGTCTTCCCCGAAGTCAACATTTAACTTGCGAATGCGGTCGACATACCTTTGCATCTTTTTCAAGTGCACGGTAAGAGATTCTCCATGACCCATCTTCGCAGAAATCATGTTAGTGAAAATCTCATATCGCTCTTGTCTCGCATTTTGGTGGTACCTCTCCAATAAGTCTTGGTGCATCTCGTACGGGTACATGTCCTCGTAGGACTTGTGGAATTCGGAGTTCATGGTAGCAATCATGATGCAATGTACCTTCGTTGCATCTCGCTCATGAGTTTCAAAAGCAGTGATTTCGGCCGGAGTAGTGATTTCGGTGTTGATTTTCTCGAGCTTCTCATCAAGGACATACTCCTTGTCCTCATAGCGAGCAATGGTGCGAATGTATCTTATCCATTCGCTAAAGTTCGTTCCATCGAAAGTGACCTTTTGGCAAAGGCTCATCAACGTGAAAGAACTAGCAGCAGCGTTGTTTGCGTTCGACATCTATAATTAGAAAAGGACAAAGATAGATTAGAATATGAATCCCTAATTATCACCCAATAAGAAAAATTAGGGCTAGGATCCAACAATGACATTTACATATTAGAAAAGGGATGCCGTAATCTAACATGCAAATAAATTGAAGGTAAGTGAATGACGATTCACTAATTCTCCATCACAAAAACCTAAACTATTAGTCCTAAGTGTTTTTGAGAATTCCTAGGTTCGGATGAGATTCATTGAAACTATTCAATGGCATGTTTAAATCTCGATATGCCCCTCTTGTTTGTAACTGGGATGCCGAGGATCACAAAGCGGGTGTGAATTACCATGCAAATTCGCATGGTGCCTTCATTGTAACGATCACCTATTCGATGTGCCGGTAAACCACACACACTCCATCGAACTATGATAAACAATGAATCACCCTTTTCCACCTTCGGTTAGAACCAATTAGTCTGCCGGTAAACCACACACGCTCCACTAACTTCTTAGCAAGGTGCAAAGTGTAATTTCATGGGATTGCATCAATTCACTTTTCCTAAAGTAACTAAGATTGGGAAATTTTAAAATATGTGTAGTTACTTTATATTTCTTATTATACTTTTAATGAGAGGATGAGGTTGCCCTATCCTACCCGTTCGGATAACGACCCTCCACCAATCAAGCAAGCGGTGGGTGTGAGTGTACACCCATTAAGCGCCATTTTATAGGCCGCAACCTTATACCCACCTTATAGATCGGCTTCGTGAATGAGGCCTACTAACGGTAAGACTAGCATTTAGTTATAGATATATATATTATACTAGTAATATCATATTAGTATAGGGTTGTATTTTAAACCTTTTAAAATCTAGGGTTTTGAAATTTAAGTTGTCTAAATTAAAACTTTTAATTATAAATATAAATTTCAAAACTTGAGGGCAAGTTTTAAACATTTAAAACATGGAGGATCAAATAACAAATAATTCCAATTAACAATTAATATCCTAAATATCTATATTTGATTTATTCAAGATTTCTTTTAAGATAATTATCAAAATAATCAAAATAATTAATTAATTATCATATAAGGAAATCAAATATTTTATTATATGATAAATATCTTTAATTAGATCAAGATTGCAGTTATATTTATCAGAAAAACGAATTAACATTGATCTAATTAGTTTATGGAAAGTTTAGATAAGATAATTACAAAGAAATCCCGAATCTGGCCATTCCTGACGCCTGGACTCGCCGAGTGCACAAGGGGACTCGCCGAGTCAGGCCTACTCGCCGAGTCCACCTTGGAACTCGCCGAGTCCATGACTCAGAAACCTAAAATCGAATTTTGCAGGTTTGTTTCAGTTAATCAAGCAATAATTTAAAGAAAACCAAGCTAGGCTCTGATACCACTGATGGGTTTTAGCCATAAGAACTTTCCTATGTGCGCATGCAAAACCCTAATGCTCGGATCTAGGCTTTCTAATAAACATGCTTTGAATCCAAGTCTTCTAATGACTAATTAGGTTAAATAACAACATTGAAACAGATCTAGAATCATACCTTTTGTATTCCTTGTTGACCTTGTTGTCTTGGAGCTTCTAGGGTCACAAATGTCACTCCTCTAATGGCTTACAAACACCAATAGCAAGGAGGATGATTTGGGAGAGAGGAGAGGGGAGGAATTCGACCAGAGGTTCCTTACTTTAGGTTAAGTGTCGAATTCCATCAGCCATAGGGTCTATTTATACTTGTAGACTCCTTAAGGATTACAGATAAGTCCCTATCAGATAATCTTCTCTTAAGGCTAACCAAATCCATTCCTAAGATAATCATATGGACGATTTTAGCTATCCTAAATCTCTTAGAATTCGTTCATACCATATCCAAATGGATTTACAGTCCAAAGTTTAACTATCAAACAATTGACAGTTTATACCCCTTTATTTAATTAACTTCTTTAAGTCACCAAATTAATTCTAATTAATTCTATGACTTATATTAATCAAATAACAATATATTATTCATTATATTATTCCCATAACATATTAATAATATTTACTCTCTCTTATTAAATCATCCTATCAAGTTGCTATGGTGAAGGCAACCCAAAAGGACCATGCACAACCGGATCAAATACTTGTCTAACATAGTTACAGCCTTAGACACTATTCCAACACTCTCATCCCAGATTCAAGATAGTGTACTGGCCTCGAAACCTACTACCTTTGAGAGTGCCTAGGAATTGGCACAACAACTTATCGATCACAGGGCCAGTCGTGGTACCGTGATCGCCACCACCGACCAAGCAAAAGGAGGAAACAACAAGAGGAAGTTCTGGAAGCATAAAAAGAAGCAACCAACACTGGACCCCGCCAAGAAGCAACAGATTGTTGCTGTTTGTGCTGCCACTACTACTACCACTCCAACACCACCGAAGCAATATGCTGAAAATCTCCCTAAGTACAACAAGTGCAACCACCACCACAATGGTGCTTGTCGGGAAATGCACTGCAAAAGCTGCGACAAGAAAGGGCATACCGCTCGTTTCTGTAAAGCGCCAGCACAACCGAGCAACCAAGTTGTCAATGTAGGGGCAAGCCAAACCTGCTATGGATGTGGTGAAGCAGGACACTTCAGGAGAAACTGCCCCAAGGCACAAACTCCTAAGGCTGGTGGGCTAGGGAGGGTCCTGGCAATAGGACGCGGGGAAGCAGTCAAGGATCCTACAGTGGTTACCGGTACATTCCTCCTCAATAACTCTTATGCATGCGTACTTTTCGATTGTGGGGCAGAAAGGAGTTTCGTGAGCCACCAATTCAAACATTTACTTAAACAAAATCCCCAGTCATTAAAAGATTCATACGTCGTAGAAATGGCAAACGGAAAGGTTGAGCGCGCTAATGATATTTACATAGGGTGTACCCTCACTCTAGACAACCATTCGTTCAAAATCGATCTAATACCAATCACAATAAAAAGTTTCGACATCATCATTGGTATGGATTGGTTAAGTCTTAATTGTGCCGACATTTTATGTTACGAAAGGGCCGTCCGCCTCCATCGGCCAAATAACGAAACTCTTCTCGTCTACGGCGATAAACCCAGTACAAACCTACAAATCATTTCTTGCGTCAAGGCTCAAAAGTATCTCCGAAAGGAATACCATTCCTTCTTAGCCCACGTCGTAGATAAGAATCAAGGGGTAAAGGACATCAAAGATATTCTGGAAGTATGAAACTTCCCCGACGTATTCCCAGAAGATCTTCCAGGTGTACCGCTCGCACGACAAGTCAAATTCTGAATCGACTTGGTTCTCGGTGCTACCCCCGTAGCCAAAGCACCATATCGCCTCGCACCGGCAGAAATGCAAGAGCTGTCAAGTCAATTGAGCGAACTATTAAGCAAGGGATTCATCAGACCGAGCTTTTCACCCTGGGGAGCACCAGTTCTATTTGTGAAAAAGAAGGATGGATCCTTTCACATGTGCATCGATTATAGGGAGTTAAACAAACTTACCATCAAGAATCGATATCCCCTACCCCGAATCGACGACCACTTCGACCAACTTCAGGGAGCAAGCTACTTTTTAAAAATCGACTTGAGGTCGGGTTACCATCAATTGCGAGTTCAAGAAGAAGATATCCCCAAGACGGGATTCAGAACTTGCTATGGACACTACGAATTTGTAGTGATGCCATTCGGATTAACAAACACACCTGCGGTGTTCATGGATCTGATGAACTGAGTGTTTCGACCCTTCCTAGATAAATTCGTGATCGTGTTCATCGATGATATCTTGGTCTATTCAAGTAGCGAAGAAGAGCACATGCAACACCTGCGACTAATACTGTAGACTTTAAGAGCCGAGAAGCTTTATGCTAAGTTTTCAAAGTGTGAATTTTGGCTCCGAGAAGTGGGATTCCTTGGCCATGTGGTTAGCAAGAAATGGATTCACGTGGATCCCTCAAAAATCAAGGCGATCGAAAACTGGTCAACACCTACAACGCCAACAGAAATCCGTCATTTTCTGGGACTCGCAGGCTACTACCGAAGGTTCATACAGAACTTCTCCAAGATTGCTAAACCCCTTACCACTTTGACTCAGAAATGTGTGATGTTCAAGTGGGAAAATAAACAAGAAGCCGCCTTCCAAACGTTAAAACAAGCCCTATGCAACGCGCCGATCTTGTCTCTTCCAGAAAGAACTGATGACTTCGTGGTGTATTGCGATGCTTCAAATCAAGGCCTCGGATGCGTGCTCATGCAGAGAGGGAAGGTCATCGCTTAGGCGTCAAGGCAACTTAAAACCCACGAAGTTAATTATACTACCCACGACCTCGAATTGGGGGCAGTAGTATTCGCCTTGAAGATCTTGAGACACTACCTCTACGGCACAAAGTGAAAGAGATTAATTAAACTTAAGGGACTGGAATTGTAATTATAACATAATTGCATTTTGGGCCATGGATTGCCTTATATTAAGGAGTGGATGAATTCTATGGGGAAACCCATGAAGAAATCATCCAAGGCCTTAAGGAAAGGGATCCATGGGTTGCTTAGGGCTTAAGCATCCAATTTAGGGTTTCCTTGTTAGATAACCCTAATAGCCTCCTATATATAGATCCCTTATGACCCAAAAACGTGGCTAAGACTTCCTCTAGGGTTTCACACGTTTTAGGGCAGCCTCCATCCTCTCTCCTCTTCATCCTCTTGCTTTTGGTGTTTGTGAACCATTAGAGGAGTGACATTTGTGACTCTAAGCTTTCTAAAGTTAATACAAGGAGAATTGTGATTGTTATTACTACATAACAATCAAGGTAATATCTTAAACCCATTCTTATGTTAATATGATTACTTGTATGCTAGAACTAGGGTTTATAGTCTTGGATAACTTGCATGTACAATAGAGAAACCTAGATCCAAGCATTAGGGTTTGTATGAGCACATAGGATGTTCTTATGACCAAAACCCATCAGTGGTATCAGAGCCTAGATTGGTTTCTATTGTATTGATGCCTTGTATGTTGAAAAAATTCGTGTTTGTTGTTCTGCTTGCTAAACTCGCTGAGTTTTTTAGATGAACTCGCCGAGTTCATGCTAACTCGACGAGTCCATGCCTGACTCGACGTGTCGGCTGGTCAGATGGAGGGAAAACAGGGATTTCTTGTTGTTTTTGCTTAAGGATAGCTGCCTTATCATATTAGATCAATATAAATATGATTTTTAGATATATATATATATATATATATATATATATATATATATATATATATATATGAGTATATTCTTGATCTAATTGAAGATATTTATCAATTAATAAAATATTTGTTTCCTTATGTGATAATTGATTAATTATTTTGATTAAATTGGTAAATTGTTTTGCAAGAAATCATTAAATAAATCAAATATGGATAATTATGTGATTAATTGTTAATTTAGATTATTTGTTATTTGATCCTTATGTTATGAAATGTTTCATATTTTTCCCTTTAGGTTTTATAATTTAAATTTGACCTCTAAAGTTTTGTTGTTTTGAAATTTAAATAGTTGAAACCCTAATGTTTTGAAAAAGGTTTCAAAACTTGCCCTCAAGTTTTGGAATTTAAATTTTGATTAATTGTTTAATTTAATGTATATTTAAATTCTAAACCCTAATGTTTTGAAATGTTTCAAAACTTGCCCTCAAGTTTTGGAATTTAAAAGTTGATTAAAAGTTTAATTAGGTATGTTAAATTCTAAAACCCTAGTATTGTTTTGAAAAGTTGAAATCACACCCTTATGGTTTTATTAATTAATTAAGGTGTATAATTAAAAGAGGTTTAATAAATCCATAAAAGTTTAGGTTTACAATTTAATTGAATTAAAAGTATGATTATTAAATTTGACCACCTAGTATTTTAAAAGTTGTAAAATACACCCTATACTATATATAACATTAAAAGTCTAACATTACATATATGTATGAGTAAAAGTTAGTCTTACCATTAGTAGGCCTCATTCACGAAGCTGGTCTATAAGGGGTGTTTAAGGAAATTGTCTATAAAATGGTGATTGAATGGGTATCCACTCTTACCCACCGCACTCTTGACTAGTGGATGGTCGTTAGCCGAACGGGTAGGATAGGACGAAACCTTCCATTATAAGTATAATGCAGTACAAAATTAACTAAATGTTTTTCAAATTCCTAATCTTAGTTACTAAGGCAAAAGTGAATTGATGCAATTCCATGAAATTACACTTTGTGCCCTTGCGAAGACATTAGTGGAGCGTGTGTGGTTTACCGGCACACTAAATGGTTCTAAGCAAAGGTAGCAAAGGGTGACTCAATGTTTGTCATAGTTCGGTGGAGCGTGTGTGGTTTACTGGCACATCGAATAGGTGACTGTAACATGTGAGGGCACCATGTAAGTTTGCATGGTTATTCACACCCGCTTTGTGATCCACGACATACCAGTCACAAACAAGAGGGGCATATCGAGATTTAAACACGCCATTGAAATGTTCAATGAATCTCATATAATCTAGGAGTTTTCATAGATTTAAAACTTAAATTTCTTTTTTTTTTCATGGTGGAAATTAGTGAATCGTCATTCACTTACCTTCAAATGTTCTGCAATTTGGGTAACGGCATCCCTCTCCCGATTTGTAGAATATTGTGTTGGGTCCTAGCCTTAGTATTTCATTTGGGCGATTTACTAAGGACTCAATCAATCAACTAACTTGAATTTGTTTCTCCCGTTTTGTAGATGTCTAAGTTCGACAACTATGGTCTTCCCAAATCCCGTGGAACAAGCATTCCACATGAAGATGGTATTCCATGATTCGATCGAGGAGCAAGAAATCATGCTTCACTTCCTCCACCTCCTCCAATTGTTCTCCCTAACCCACAAGTTCGAAGACTTGAAAATTTCAAGCTCACTCAAGCCCTTTTGGCAAGTAAACATAAAGAAGGAAAGTCGGTGTGTGCACACGTCCTAGGGATGAAGTCACACATTGATAGATTAAGAATGTTGGGATCCGTTGTCTGTGAGGAGATGGCTGTTGAATGGGTTCTTCAGTCACTTCCTAACTCATATAGTGAGTTCATAAGAGAGTACTATATGATGAACTACGACGTGACCCTTATAGATCTCACCTATATGCTTATTGCTGCTGAATCAACAATGGAAAAGCAAAGTTGATTGGTGAATCTGCCTTCAAGACCTCTATGGATATAGACAATGACAACGAAAGACATGCTATGATCGAAAAGTTTGATCATAAGAGAAAGGAAATGTTTGAAGTAGTTCCATGTCATGTTCCAAAAGAGTCAATTTGCTTTTATTGCCAAGAGAAAGGGCATTGGAGACGAAGCTGCCCCATTTACCTAAGAGATCTAAGAGATGGGAGAGTCGAAACGTATGACTCTAATATAGGTAAAATCCATTAACCAACTCTTTTAAGCTTCTATTCTAGATTCTTAATACATAATGTGATAAGATTACAATTGATGTTTTCTAGGATCGAAGAAAAGAAAGGAAGCTTAAGGGAAGAAGTGAGCAGAATCTAACCGTGAAGGAATGGATTTCGATCGCATTTCTCGAAGATTAGATTCTTGAGCTACTACTTAGAGTTAGAATTAGATTGCTAAGAAAGATGTATTACCATAGTTTTTCAATGAATTGCATTGTAAGGACAATTTTTTTCCGCAATAAAATAAATTTTGATTTTATATTATTTATTTATCCTTGCAATGGCATATATGAAAAATTGATGTTTGAATGTTTCTATTATTAGCAATAATGGATTTGGTTCTTATTATGTTATTTGTGGAAATGTCGAGAATTTACCAAATAGGGAGAGTTTCTCATCGCCCAAGTTTCAATTGGACAGAAACTTGGAATCATGCAACTTGGTTGCACGATGAATGAGAAATTTCATATTTGGAAATTAGACTAATTCATTGACAAAGTTTCAAGTGAAGGACTAGGAGATCGAGTACACAAAGTTGCGTGTTGATCAAGTCCACCATAAGAGTAACAAAGATATTCATCATGATTTACTAAAGGTTTAGTAAATATGATTATACTTATAAGATTAAGTGTAATTCTGAATTGATTAAAAAAAGGGTTTAAATCAATAGTAAAACGAATAAAAAGAATCAAGTAGGCAGAAAGATAAAAGTTTCTCCATTCTAAGAAGAAGGGAGAGTACCTTTTATGCTTTATGATAGATCTTAATGATTAAGAACCATATCTCAATTAATCCTCTAAGAGAGTATTAGTACAATTGCATGTCTAAGAAGAGGATTCAAGAATTGAAGAAATGGTTAAATCAAGAAGTCAATCATACTTCGTTCCAAAACAAGTCTTAGAGTTAAGACTGTGACATTGAGTGAAAAGTATTAAGAAGGTTTATAACATTCATCAAATGTGGAAAGTTGTGATGCCTTGGATAAGACAAAGACCAACTAAGACCAATTTATGAAGTGTTTTGATAAAAACTACACTAACTCTTGAATATTTGGTTGTCAAGAAATGTTTATTGACAAGAGAATATTGAATGTCAAGAAGTCAGTGGGAGTCTTAATGGTCTTGAAAAGGTTCAAGAACAAATCAAAATAAACCTTATCGATCATCACTAGCACACAGGTTGAGGTTTGCAACCTATCGTGTTGACATTATTTTGTTTCTGTGCCAATCCAATCGAGTTAATTATGCATGTGAGTCCTATGAGTTCTCATTTGAATGCATAAAAGGAAAGGACCTTGATCAATGGAAAGTACATTGATAAGAAAAGGTGAGTTGCTTAACTACTTGGAAGACATGGTGGGCAGCTGTGCTACCATAAGGCAAGAAATCGAGATTAAGAAAGTTCGATCCATATGAGTTTGAATTTGTCGTAAACTTTGGTTTTAACAAATTCACATGGATAGGAACACATACACCGTTTAAATCTAAGTGTCATAAGATTTCCTCCTTCATGAAAATGATTGTGAGGAAATGCTTTCACTAAGAAAGATCTTAAGAAGATAGTGATTATAAAATTGCATTCTCGAATTCGATTATGGTTACGGTATCCCTTTCCATAATTTGAATTGTGAGGTTTGGCAATTAGTCTTAATTGTTTGGACACACATATGAACTATCTAAGGAAAAGGTGTATAAGTTCAAGAAGTCTTGATAAAAGATTATCAAAGCACTAAGTATTAGAAACATGAACTTAAGAAATTCAATAAGCATTGTTTTTCTGAAAGTTAAGCTGTTTCTGAATACAAGTCAAAGCTAGTGGGAGCATAAGTGTTATGTTTATAATAATCATCATGATAGTGGGAGCATAAAAGTTATGATTGTATGATTATTAAGGCACGTATTGCAAGTTGGCAATATTAATTATAGAAAAACAAGAGTTGCATCTTGCAAAGTCGTAAGAGTTGTAAAGTTGTTTTGCTATAATTAAAGGAGAGAATATTATGCTTCATTTCAAATATAAAGGGTTAGGTTGTGGAATGTTAATAACTTAGTCAAAAAAACATAGTGTGTTCTTAAAATTTCGATTATGATTACGGCATTCCTCTTCACAATTCGAATTTTGAGAACATAGCAAATAAAATATTATGGCAGAAGATGGATATAGTATCAAATCTTTATGTAAGACATTATGCATCGTGTCCCATACGCTTCGGGTATAGGATCAATTGCAAATACTATAATATTTGACCATTCTAAAATTTTCCAAATGTCTAGCGCATTTAGAGGGAAAAAGGACTAGAATCGGTTTTGACTAAAATAATTAAACAACTATCAAAGGACAATCCAAAGTTCGACGAGGATTGGTCGCTTGTGAGTAGTTGGAAGTATAGTATTGGAAAATATGGAAATGTTTCCGTATTGGATGGACCATATCGACATTATTATGAATAGACAAGATTCTATTAAGAATGAGTTGTCATATGAAAAATATGGAAACGTGTCCATACTGGGAATTGAATATTGAAAATCTATGTCTAGATTAGAAACTTTTATGCAAAAGGATGTTCAAAGGAATGTACTTTGAGTGAGAGACATCATATCTAAGGAATTGTATTGTAACAATTTCCAATAGAGGACTTTGTAATATCATGGGCAATAGTCTTTGTGACTTTGGTGCAGTGACATTACGAAAGGATCATTGCATAAAATGTTAGAATCTAGCATATTCTATAAGTAGCAAGAATTTGATATTCTTTCACTTATGAAAAAGGATTTGGAGTTGTGAAATGAGAATGATTGGAAGTGTGTTCAATTTGATCTATTCAAAAAGTAAGAACCATAGATAAACATTGTGTGCATGCTAAGAGCATGGGACAAGTGTTGTAATAATTCAAGTAAGAAGTTGATTAACCGAAATGACAAATGATGAGTAATCGATATGGTGATAAATAAAAGGTGTTTTATTTATGCTCAAAGGGTTGAGGCCATATGGGATTAGTATTATTCTTGTGTTTCACTTTGCATGTTTTGACTTCCTGAATAATTTAATTGGTTAAGAACAGTCAAATTATTCGAACGGGCCACAGTCGTTCATATGTTGGAAGTAGGTATGAATAAAGACTATCGTGAATTGGTGTGTGGATTGTCTAAAGAGTATTAGACATAAGCAAATGTTTGCTGCAACGTTCATGAGTGCTTATGAATATGAATTTGAGAATTGGATCAAACCCACGCTCACTTGGATCACTCCATGGATTGTATCACGAGTGATTGGTGAGACGATAACATCTTATATTCTTGAAACCGAGATGTGTGAGTTGTATCTTGCAAATCGGTTGCACATTGATAATATGTAAACACACTAGTAACTTGGTGTCATAAAACATATTGTTGTGTGTGATTCGGTGTGTGAGTGCAAGTGAGCATTAAATCAAAGTTTATCCGTTCCTTTTATCCAAAGTAGGATAAAAGCGATATCTTTGGGCCCCTCGATGATTTAGTGATGGCAAACGTAAATGCTCGGCCGGGCTAGGGCTAATTTGATTTGTTCAATTAGTCAGTCGTCATAAATCGGAAATCGAGAAATAGTACAAACAGAATGATTAGAAATCATTTCTTACGATATCTAGAATGGAGGAATATATGATCCCTTATCTAAAGGACATGCGTATCTGATAGGATCAGAGTTGACAGCGGCTTTGGAAAGCTACGATTGCAGATCAGGATCTGAAGTCATACACATAATAGTTATTAGACTTATCCAAGTGGGAGACTGTTGAATTAGTGTCTAAGTCCATAACTATTTTGGTATGTACTTGACCCGATGGTGCATGGTCCTTTTGGGTTGCCTTCACTAAAGCAACTTGATAGGATGAATTATGGAGAGAAAGGATTAAATATGATTTATTAATGTATTATGAGAATAATATATTAAAGGACAAATCATATTGTTTAATTAATATTAGTTAAGAATTAATTAGTAATTAGTTTTGTGACTGAAAGAGATTAATTAAACTTAAGGGACTGGAATTGTAATTATAAGATAATTGCAATTTGGGCCATGGATTGCCTTATATTAAGGAGTGGACGAATTCTATGGGGAAACCCATGAAGAAATCGTCCAAGGCCTTATGGAAAGGGATCCATGGGTTACTTAGGGCTTAAGCATCCAATTTAGGGTTTCCTTGTTAGATAACCCTAATAGTCTCCTATATATATAGATCCCTTATGACCCAAAAACATGGCTAAGACTTCCTCTAGGGTTCCATCCTCTCTCCTCTTCATCCTCTTGCTGTTGGCGTTTGTGAACCATTAGAGGAGTGACATTTGTGACTCTAAGCTTTCTAAAGTCAATACAAGGAGAATTGTGATTGTTATTACTACATAACAATCAAGGTAATATCTTAAACCCATTCTTATGTTAATATGATTACTTGTATGCTAGAATTAGGGTTTATAGTCTTGGATAACTTGCATGTACAATAGAGAAACCTAGATCCAAGTGTCTGACTTGCGCCAAGGTCAAGGTAGAATACCAGAAGCCATCCGGACTACTACAACAGCCGAATATACCTGAGTGGAAGTGGGAACGAATGACCATTGACTTCATAAGCAAGTTGCCTAAGACGTCAGGCAGGCTTGACACCATATGGGTAATCGTAGACAGATTGACCAAGTCTACGCACTTCTTGCCAATAAAGGAAACCGACAAGATGGAGAAGTTAACCAGAACGTACATTAAGGAGGTTGTGCAACTGCATGGTGTACCAATATCCATTATCTCCAACCCAGATAGTAGATTCACCTCTCGATTTTGGCAGTGCCAACAGAAATCTTTGGCAACTAGGCTAGACATGAGTACGGCCTACCATCCACAAACCGACGAGCAAAGCGAGCGCACCATACAAACATTAGAAGACATGTTGAGAGCCTGTGTGATAGATTTTGGTAAGACATGGGATAACCATTTACCGCTTATCGAATTCTCCTATAATAACAGCTATCACTCTAGCATTAAAGTCACTCCATTCGAGGCTCTCTATGGTCGCAAGTGCAGATAACCCCTGTTTTGGGCCGAAGTGGGGGATAACCAGCTGGCTACGGGGCAAGTCCCTAACAGCGCTCTCACTGGTCCTGAAATCATAAGGGAGGCGACTGAAAAGATAGTCCAAATTCGAGAAAGACTGAAGGCGTCTCGTGATCGACAAAAGAGTTACGCAGACAAACAACGCAAACCCATGGAATTCCAAGTGGGAGACCGAGTACTACTAAAAGTTTCCCCTTGCAAAGGAATGATAAGATTCGGCAAGCGAGGAAAACTGAATCCAAGGTACATTAGGCCATTCGGAATCCTCGCCAGGATTGGACCAATGGCATACAAACTTCGACTACCTCAAGAACTTGATAAAGTGCATCCCACATTTCATGTATCGAACCTAAAGAAGTGTCTGTCTGACGAAACACTCGTAATACCACTCGACGAAATTGAAGTTAATGAAAATCTCCACTTCGTGGAGGAACCAGTCGAAATCATGGATCGAGAGATCAAAAGAACGAAACAAAGTCATATTCCCATTGCGAAGGTTAGTTGAAATGCAAAACGAGGACCTGAGTTCACCTGGGAACGCGAAGATCAAATTAAACAAAAATACCCGCATCTCTTCCCAAACCCTTGACGTCCCAGCCAAAACGTAAATTTCGGGACGAAATTCTCTCTAACATGGGGATGATGTGACAATCATCACTTTCGGGTCGAGTCAAAAATCAAACGAAGTCAACGAGTCAAAACCAGGTGACTCAATTAGCCCTTGTATACTAGGGTTTACGTTATGTTATTACTGTTCAACTCACTATTTTAATAAGAAAACATCAATTGGAAAATTCGTGTGTTTGAATTTCCTTAGCCTTGATAATGCTAAATAATGAACCAAAGCGATAAAACACTATTTCACACTCATCGGGAGTGTGTAGGAAACTAAAACATGGCTTAGCGGGTTTACGGATACTCAAAAAGGTCATAAATAGAACCTCTCTTAAATCTCTTTCACTCTCTCTCTCTCTCTCTCTATATATATATATATATATATATAGATATATATATATATATATATATATATATATATACATATATTAAAAATCTCTCCAAGTATGTGAAATCTCTCCCAAATCTCTCTGAACCCCTTTCGATTTATTTTGATCATTTGGGGGCATCCCGATACTTGGTTTGGTGAGAAAACACTCAAAGAGGGGAGATATTTTGGAAAATAGCCCCACAGTGCCGAAGCCTCTTTATAAGGCCAACTCCTCTTGGATCCAAGGCCACAATGATATGAGTCTGAGGCCCTGGAGCAGCCGCAGTCTTCGGACCGCAATGGGGTAGCCGCAACAAGCTGACCGTAGCCAGCGAGCCGCAGCAAGCTGACTGCAGCCAGCGAGCCGCAACAAGTTGACCGTAGTCAGCGAGCCGCAGCGAGCCCCCTGCAGTAGTAGCTTGGATCTGCAGCCTTCCCTTCTCCTCGGACTGCAACCAGGCGACTAAGCCACTCCGGTTTTAGGCTGCTGATGACAGAGACGTCGCCCTGAACTTCGGATTTCAACACTTTCTACCCGGTTTTCAACATTTTTAACATTTTAAGCCCGTTTTTAATTATTTTAACATGGGATTTTCTCCAAAAATCATATTTTAACATATAAGACCCTAAATATTCATAATTTAGACATGTTTTTATGGAAATATTTATTTAAGAATAAAATCTATTAAGTGAGATCTTGAGGTGGAGTGTCGATCTTGCCATAATATTTGACACAAACAACCACCCCAAGCCTATTCCTTTGACCAACTATTGTACTCCCCACTACTCCTAGTCACCTCAAGGCACTACCCCACTCCTTTCCCAGCAAACCCACGTCCAAATGAGCTGGAGAACTCTCTTTCACTCTTCACTTCACTCATTTTCCTCATTTCCTCCAAGTATCAAACATCACTTTTCTCTCAAATCCTCTCACTCCAATTTCGAAATTTAAGGGTTGATCATCAAACTTTCTCTCATTTTTGGTAAGTTTCATCATTCTCCTTATGGTTATTACATTCCCTTTTACTCAAAATCATAGATTGCTTACACAAACATCATCACATTCATGTTACATCTTCGAATCTTCAAGTGATCCTTCAAGTGTTCTTGAGTTGAACACTTCACATCTTCAACATTCACCCTCTGAAACCACTCAAGGTGAGTTCATACCCCTGTATTTTCATGTTTACTTAAGTTTTAAGGGGGGAATACAAGTTAAAACACCAAGAACACAACTAAATTCTACTGACATCTTTCATCAGAAAAGTTGGACTCCATTCACGGACTGTTTTGGTCAATGTAAACATTTTTGTTTTCAAAACTGTATTGGATGCTAATAGTTCAGGTTTATACCTTTAAAATGACTACTTTCACATCTCCATACGATTTTTCTACAATTTATGGTGATTTTTACAAAAATGCATATCATTTCAAGAACCAATCCGGACCAGTCTATGTTTATGGACATTTTCACCTAAGTTGGAGGTCACTAAAAATCATGGAAAAATTTATGAACAAACTAGACTAAATTTCCAGACTGCCTGAATTTACGGATCCTTATTTGGATCTGTTATGAAGCTTTTATAAATTTTCAAATAACAGTGATCGAAACTGTTAATAACAGAAAAATGCTAACAATTTCTTATCACCTTGTAACCTGTTGAGCAAGGTGTATATCTTTATTTGAATGTGTGTTATTGCAAATAAATGACATTTTTTCTTAGTATATAAACATGCATAAGTTAATAAATGGATTTTGATATATATATATATATATATATATATATATATATATATATATATATATATATGAAATATAAAGGATAACACAATTGTTATAATCAAAGTACATCCATTTTACTCAAACTAATTAATAAACTACGTTGAATATAGTTTACGTACATTACCATTTCTACCCTTGTTTTGATAAACTATAATAGGTATGGTTTATGTTTCTATTAACAAAACAAACACATTTTGGAAGGTTTTATTCCCACAGAAAAAGGTTTTACACTCACGCACACCACACGTAAACTTGTTAACTTAAATTGTGAGACATTCTTCTCAAGTACTCCTAGAGTACGAGTTAAAATTCCTGGTAGTTATAACCAGAGTCTCTTGTAGGGAGAGCGTGATAGTTGAGTATAGATCTATATTGAGTTTGACACCCCACACCTGAGTTGCATGCAACAGCTAGACCGGCAGGTCTGTGGTGACAAGTGTCATATCAGTTTTGCAACGCCTGAGAAACGTCGTGGCAGGTTCATTCAGTCATAGTATGGTTATAGCGACTCACATAGGAAGTTAACAACTCATAAAGTTTACGGAATTTTTATAAATCAAAAGGGGTTTTATGTCAATTGAAAATCACTTTCTACATCAATAAGTACGGATATTACTGTACACTTTCAGTCTTGGTATTTAAAACTACACGTCATTCATTACGGGATTTTCCCGCAAATCAAAAAGGGTTTTATGCCGATTTAAAACCACGATTATATCATTGAGTATGGAAAATACTTGTTTATTCTTGGTCCTGGGATTTAGGACAACATAACTTTTATAAGGAAAATATTGGATTTTTCTTGGTGACACACAACACATTACAAAGAACGGTTTCCAAACTCTTTATCTCAAAAACTTATGAACTCACCAACCCTTGTGTTGACACTTTTTCAAACAACTTGTATTCTCAGGAAATTACTAGACAGGTAACCAAGTGTTTTTGAGGATGGGACGTTAAGGCGTCAAACATTTCACATTTTGTCAACATATTGTAATTGATTTGGGAACATGTAATTCATACAATGATGTAACTATGTCAATTATATATATGTTGGTTGTGTTTGCTTAAATCGATATTGCAATTGTTGTTATGATGCTATACATGAAGTCCTCCACCCCAGAACTTTTCCGCCATCCTTGGTTTGGGGGTGTGACAAAAACTGTAAATGGGAGTTGAAGATCTCATGAATACAATTTCATCAATATAAAGACAATAGATAATGGATGTCGTACGAAAAAGTTATGATTTTGATATAAACTTTAATAGCCTAAGCCTATAAAAAAAATATAACCTTAAAAATAAATTGAGAATTACCTGACAGAGTCTAAATAAAAGTTGCAGTACTTGTTGATAGGTAAACTAAAATATAAAGAACACCGAAAATGGAGCTACTATGAGAAAAAATATGATTTTTTAGAAAAATGGAGATTTGCCCGCACGCGAGCGCCAGTGTAGGTATTACGATGTGCACGTCTTATAAGAAGTCGGCATGGATCAATAAAATGATGAAGCATGGCAGTAAGGGACTAGGGCAACTTCGATTACACGACATACAGACCTATAGATATGCACGACCCGCCCTTTATAATCTTCTATAAACAATAGCTGAAAATTGTCTCATTCCTCACCCCTCTTTCCGCATTCTCTCTAAAATCTCACTAGTTCTTTGAGTCCAAAGCTTTCCTAGTTTTTGAGTATTTAGCAAGGCTCTTAAGTCTCACACCCCCGGATCGGAACGGCGGAAACGTCCTGAGGCGGATGACGTCATTGTGTCGTATTGTCACAATTGTATATAAATGAGACACAGCAATCCACACATCATACATTGAGATATCAAGATTACATTGTTTTACATAGTATATTTGTTCACATATTACAACAAAAGTGACATTAGTAAGTATTTCCCAAAATGCAGCAAAGTATCCCGTATCTAAGGCTCTTATACCTTCCTACTGTGTTCCTGAGAATTCAAGCAATTTTGAAAAGAGTCAACATATAAAATGTTGGTGAGTTCATAAGCATGTTTGTATGGAAACTTTGTATTACTTGTAAACACCAGAAAATCCGATATTTTCTATAAAAACGGTTTGTAGGTTTTGTTTCAAATCTTGTACTATAGCATGTGTATTTTGTTTTTGATAATGTATAAAAAGAGAGTGTTCTAGAAAATCCTATATTTTCTGCTATTTGAATACTGTAGTGTGTAGTATGTGGCTTCCAGAAAACCTGATGTTTTCTATTGAAAAAAGCATTGTAGTCTTAAAACCCATAAGGCCTCAATAATGTAGTAAATGTATAGTTTGTCTAATGTATTAAGATCATAGTATGTGTATTCTTGTAAGTTTATTTCGTTGTTAATCTCTATGTGAGTCGTCATAACCATGCTTGATGTGAAGCGTCGCAATATACTACGATGTCTTTGGTTCCCTCTGCTAAAGATACCATTGGAGCACTACAGAGGGCTCGCTTCAAGGTTTGGAAAGCAGCTTCTTGTTTTTTTGTCCAGTTGAAGGGTACACCTTTTTGTGTTAGAGTGGTGAGGGGCTTGGCAATCTTGGAGAAATTTTGAATAAACCTTCGGTAAATCCTGCAAGGCCCAAGAATTGCCTAATCTTTGTTGGCATTTTTGGAATCACCCAGCCTTCAATAGCCTTTATCTTGGAAGGATCCACATGAATTCCCTCCTCACTGACTACATGACCCAAGAAGTTCACACTGCGAATCCAGAACTCGCATTTGGAGAGTTTTGCATATAGCTTTTCAGCTCTCAGAATTTCCAAGATCTGGCATAGGTGTTGTCCGTGCTCCTCCTTACTACGATTACAAAATTATCGAGGAATGGGCGGAAGACTCAATTCATGAGGTCCATAAATGTTACGGGGGCATTTTTCAGACCGAAGGGCATAACAACAAATTCGAAATGGCCATATCGGGTTTGGAAAGAAATTTTGGGGATATCTTCTTCCCGAACTCGCAGCTGATGATAACTGGACCTTAGATCTATTTTTGAAAAATAACTGGCTGCTTGAAGCTGGTAAAATAGATTATCAATTTGTGGAAGTGGGTATCAATTTTGGATAGTGTGTTTGTTCAAATCCCAATAGTCGATGCACATTCTGAAGGACCCGTCCTTCTTCTTGAAAAACAAGACCGGAGCTCCCCAGGGGGAGAAGCTTGGCTTGATGAACCCTTTGTTCAAAAGTTCTCTCAATTGACTGGATAACTCCTGCATTTCGGTGGGAGCTAACCTATAGGGTGATTTGGCAATTGATGTGGCTCCCGGTATTAGGTCGATTAGAAATTCAACCTATATTTCTAACGGTATTCCTAGAAGGCCTTCCGGAAATACGTCCAAAAAGTCACATGCCACTAGGATATCTTTGATGTTTATTTCCTCTTTTGTTTTATCCACAACGTGGGCGAGGAAGGAATAATTTTTCTTGTGCAGGCATTTTTGTACCTTGATGCACGAGATAAGACGGAGATTGGCACCGGGTTTATCACCATAGAATATTAGGGTTTCGTGGTTGAGGAGGTGAAAGTGAACGGCCTTCTCATGGCACATAATATCAGCATGGCGGGGGCTTAACCGATCCATGCCGATTATCACATCAAAACTCCTAATATTTACTGGCATAAAATCTATTTGAAATGAATTGTTGTTTAATGTTAATGTGCACCCTACATAAATGTCTTTGGTTGTTTCGGTTTTCCCATTATACATCTCCACCGTGAAGGCTTCGTTTAGCTTCTAGGGGTTGTTGGTTTAGTAAATGTTTGAATTTATTACTCACAAAACTCCGCTCAGCTCCCCTATCAAATGTAATGCATGCGTAAGTGTTGTTGAGGGGAAACATACTAGTGACAACCGTCGGGTCTTGAATTGCCTCTCCTTGACCCAAAGTTAGGACCCTTCTTGATCCTCCTTCCCCTTGGTTGTTGGCTTTAGGGAAATTCCGCCTATAATGGCAAGTTCCTCCACATCCATAACAAGTACGACTGGCCCCGACGTCATTATTGTTGTTGTTGTTATTTGTCTATTGGTTCTGTTGGGGTTGGGATCTACAGTACCGGGAGGTGTGCCCCTTGCGGTTGCAGTTGGTACACTGCATTTCTCTACACTCGCCATCGTGGTGGTAGCTGCATTTGTTAGATTTTGGTAAAGTTCCTGAGTATGTCCTGGTAGTGGTTTGCATAGTTGAGGCTGGAGCAGTTGGCACTGGAGCAACTTGAGCGGTAGCAGCGTGGACTGCTACGGTTTGTTGCTTTTTGGAGGATCCATGGTTCTGTCACCCCTTTCATTTGTTGTCCTTGTTTTTCTTGTTACCCTCTTCCCTATTGGTCCCAATCTCAGCAGTTTTGGCTTCTTTCTTGTTTCCATGGTCGTAAAGCTTCTGAGCTAGTCTTTTCGCACTGTGAAAAGTTTCTGGATTTTCCGCAATCACGTTTCCTTGGATTGGAGAAGTTAATCCCCAAATGAACCGCTCACCTTCGGATGTGATCATACCCGTGCATAATAATGCAAATTCACTGAACCTTGAGATGTAAGCCTCGATGTATGAGGTTTTCACTATGAGGTTCCATAACTCCTGCTCCAATTTTTGTATCTCCCCGCAGGGACAATACTCTGCCATCAACATTTCCTTGAGCTCCTCCCATGGCATGACATCTGCCAATAGGAGTGTCTTAGCCTGCACATGACCATTCCACCACGAAATCACTTGGTCAACAATCGTGCAAACTGCAAATTTCACCTTGCATTCTTCAGGACATTCGCAGATCTCAAAGATTGTCTTGATAGTTTCCAGCTATCGCTTTAAAGTTATCATGCCTCCCATTCCATTGAATGTTCGTGGTATGGAATTTGAAAAGTCTTTGTGTGTGCAGACTTTTGTATGGTCTTGGTTTATTCCTTGGTTTGAGCTCCCAGTTCGTTGACCATTACCGCCACCGTTGTTTCCAGTTTGAATGTCTGCCAAGGTTTTTGTGACTACAACCAAGACTGCTTCTTGGAAAGCAACAGAGTTCACCTCTGGCGGAGGCGGTGGTGGTGGTTTCATGTTGTTTCTGCGATTCGGTCTTTGAGGCATCTCCTGTCATAGAACAGAAAGATGGTGAGTACATAGTAGTTCATGGTTTCGATTTCCTTCATCATCTAGTGGTTGATATGGTTCGATTGTGCATATAAATGAGTTCATACAATATCATGAAACAAGGAAAATAAAACACTTAAAATATAACAAAGTCACAAATAAAACATAGAACTAATTCATTAAAGTTAAACTTTATGGCACAATGCGTGAAAATTCACCTTGGAAGACGTACAGTACATAGAGACATATATGATCCGATAGCATAATGACTTTATGAGTAGTGTAGTCACTTAATCATAAAGCTGATTCTGCATACAATAGTACATAAAAGAGAACCATAACAATAGTGATGAGGGGTGGGGCTAATCCTAGTCACGGATGGGGATGTCTGATGGAGCTGATGATGAGGTGGATGCACCCTAAAGTCTGGCCAGATGATGCTTGGTGGCTCGAAGCCGAGACTCCAACACTGCATGTCTCGCCTGATAGTACCTAACCACCTCATGAGTTACTCTCTCTGCGCACTCAACCGCAGCTCTCATTGCAACCATCTAACTGTCATTTGCATGTGCCTGCTCACCTATATCACACGTCCACCTAACCATCACTGGCAGGGCTCGATCTGCAGGTCTGATGTGACTCAGGTTGTAATAGTCCTGGTTCATACCGAATAGCGGACGCACCCCCTTCTGGCGACTCCACCTCCAGATCTCATGTGCCCATGGGGGCGTAGGGCCGTTAGGACCCATCCTGTGCGAGGGCACCCTGGCCATGTATGGTGAATTAATGACTTCGGACTTCGCGTCCGAGTCATCTGCATTGTCACCGTCAGAATCCTCCTCCTCTAAGTCCACCACCGGTTCTGTTGGTCCTTCTTCGGGTTCTTCCTCCAACTCTTCCTCTTGTTTCGGCTCTAGCCACCCACCGTTCCCCTGGTTGTGGAAGTAAGGATATCCAGTGTGATGAAATCCAGCCATAGAGTTTACATAGAACTATATGAATGTGGGAAACATGGATAACATGCAAGAATACTCCTATAGTATTTTAATTGTTATGTTTGTGTTCCTTAAAACTTTTTGGATTCGAGGTAAGTTTCTAGATTCATTTCCCACCATGATCACTCCCAAACACATGTAGGTCGTATTTTGAATAAATATAGTTGATCAGGCAATATTTATATCCCCAATACGACTACATAACTGTCCGGGTTTAACCGCGACGTTCAACTCCTCTAAAGACTATTACTGTTTCTTTATGGTGACAATACTCTAATATGCACAAATAGGTTTGTATTTTATTTTTCTTCAGAGTATTTTAGTCCCATTGTATTTATAGTTGCATATATTGTATGATTAGATATGCCAGTTCACTATAAACATTGATCTGATAACAATCTGTCACACCCCCAGACCGGAACGACAGAAACGTCCGGAGGCAGATGACATCATTGTGTCGTATCGTCAAAATTGTATATAAACGAAACACATCAATCCACACATCATACATTTAGATATCAAACTTACATTGTTTTACACAGTAGATTTTTTCACATATTACAACAAAAGTGACATTAGTAAGTATTTCCCAAAATACAGCAAAGTATCCCGTATCTGAGGCTCTTAGACCTGCCTACTGAGTTCTTGAGAATACAAGCAATTTTGAAAAGAGTCAACATATAAAATGTTGGTGAGTTCATAAGCATGTTTGTATGGAAACTTTTTATTACTTGTAAACACCAGAAAATCTGATATTTTCTATAAAAACGGTTTGTAGGTTTTGTTTCAAATCTTGTACTATAGCATGTGTATTTTGTTTTTGATAATGTATAAAAAGAGAGTGTTCTAGAAAATCCTATATTTTCTGTTGTTTGAAAATTGTAGTGTGTAGTATGTAGCTTCCAGAAAACCCGATGTTTTCTGTTGATAAAAGCGTTGTAGTCTAAAACCCATAAGGCCTGAGTAATGTAGTAAATGTATAGTTCGTCCAATGTATTAAGAGCATAGTATGTGTATTCTTGTGAGTTCATTTCGTTGTTAATCTCTATGTGAGTCGTCATAACCATGCTTGATGTGACTGTTATGCCTGTCTTGACATTTTTCAAGCACCGACTTGTTTAAGGTAAGGTTTGTCACCCTAGACTGACCTAGTCTAACTATAGCGAATAGCTCAGGTGTGGGGTTTCAACCCCATATAGATCTATACACAAACTCTCGCTCTCCCTCCAGGAGACTCTAGTTATAACTACAGGGTTACAGTTCTACACTAGATAGGTACGAATGAATGAATGTCTCATAAGAGCCTTAACCAAAATTACGCAAACAAAGTATCACACTATTTAATATTTTAAATAATGCTTCGAGTATGTAATTTATTCTGAAACATTAGTGATAAAATACAACTTGTTTTTATTGAAATGTCAAGTTTTTATTTGTTGCAGGCCTGGTTAACGTAAAGTGTGTAGTAAGACCCAATAAACATGTAATGAGTGTAATCGGCCCAATTAGGGTAAAGTGTTGGAAGAAGCCCATTTGTAAACAAAAATGAACATTTTAGTCCCATTTGTGCTAAAAATGACATGTTAGGCCCATTTTAGTAAAAATGACATTATTGGCCCCTTTTAATTGAAATTTTTCATACTTGGTCCATTTTATCAAAAATGCCCACTTTAGTTCAAAAATACCGGAGATGACATAAAAGGCCAATTTTTATGAAAATAACCATTTTAGTCTCTTGAAAAATGAAAGTGACATAAAAGACCCATTTTATTCAACATGACCATTTTAGCCCATTTTTCACTTATTTGACAACTAAGGTCCTTTCTTGTAATTTCTTTTAGGTTCATGATAAATTTGTAAACATGTTTATCATGTCTAACTATTTTGTGAAGTTACATAATGTAACTTATTTTACCATCACTTCACCACATGAAGAAATTTTGAGTTCATGGAGGTTTATCAAGAGTTTATAGCATTTTACACACAATAGCACGAAAATATACACATGCAAGCATAAATACTAAGATCAAACACAAAACTAAGCTTGTATCCCCCCTAAAAGTAGAAAACACGAAAATAAGGGAGTATGAAGCTCACCTTGGGTGTTTTTGTAGAAGATTTGAAGTATGGAGAAGTGTTTGTAAGACAAAACTCTATGATTTTTCCTTGAAGAACACTTGAAGTTTCTAACACCTTGTGAAAAGTCACACACACGAAATTTTGTGTAATTGGAATGAAATGAGCACAAACAAGTGTAAGAACACAAGGAGTTTGTAGAAGTACTTACCAAGATGCAAAAGTCACTTAGATGATGAAGTTATTTGAAGCAATACACCCTTGTTCTTGAGAGAGTTTGTAACTATTTGAAGTTTCAGAGAAAATGAGGGAAGAGTAACTGAGTGCAAATGAGTTGGATAAGCCTGTAGTTCATGGGTTTTAAGATATAGAATTGGCGTGGATGTTTGATGGATATTTGAGGGGACTTTGTGGAAACTCGGTGGATAATCGGATGTAAGGCTGAATTTGATTTCCAATGCACCTTTTATGTACTGAAATCTATTTAACAATTGATATTTCACTAGAAATTCCCTGATTTTAACCAAACACATGTTACTTTTATCAAGGTATGGCCGATTTTTGTTTCGCAGGACAACTTTTATGTATAAGAAATATATTAAACAAATTATATCTCAATGGAAATTCCTAGTGCTGACTGAATTCACTTCTTTTAGAGGAAATCGATCCAATATATGTTGATAATGGAGAATTTAGTCCATATATATGTATATATATAATTATATATATATATATATATATATATATATATATATATATATATGAAATTCGTCCCTTGTAGCCTCCAATATTGAGAATTCGGTTTTGAAGGTTTTGAATTCAAGAAATCGGTCCTATATGGGCATTATATGGAGAATTTGGTTTTGGAGGGCCCAAAATACATGGGAATTCGGTTTTGTGAAGGCCCAAACACCCTTTGGCATGTATGTTAGGTCGTCCTTTCTTCATGGCCAAACACCTAATCAACTTACCTCATAGTTAGAACTTTGGTCCATCTTGGTTTATCATGACATTTAACAAAGTGTTGCTACAATATTTCACATGTTTGATTATGGGTGTACTCAAGATAAGTTCATCATTAACTTAGCATAATCTATTTAAATCATGTTACATAAAAAGAGTGTCGGTGCATGCATACATTTATAAACCAAAATTGTTAGTTGTGACATTGAGTATCTAAGAGCCCGACGAATAGAAGCTTTCAGGTCCGAGTTCTGCCCGCGACTTTTTGACTTTTCAATAGAAAACTTTGTAAGTTAAGCTACACTTACTAGGATTTTAGGGTAACTTATAATTATGTTCATAACTGTTTATCGCAACCTCAAAGTACTATAATAGTCATTGATTCCAGTTAAATATTCTGATTGGTCTACCTACAGGAGTGGAGTCTAGAATGGGCACGTTGACTTGGTTGTTGGATTTTAGAAAATCTATATGATGAAATGATCATGCTTCAGATCTATGCTTCCTTGCTGATCCTTATTTGGTAGCCATGAGAGTATATTAGCAGCTAGTTAGGAATCTAACTTTTAGCAGATTACCATAGATATTAGTAAGTTATAGTACTATAGGTTAATACTTGATAGACACGTTACTCACCACTAAGATCATCTGAAGGATAACCAATATTCGTCTAAGCAATTTCCCAGGTGAGTTATCTCATTATATCATGTATTACAATATGTATATCCATTAATGTTAGGATATAAGAGTTAGTAGTATAGTCTATATGTGCTTAAGTTTACTGTACTTGTAGCTAGTAGAAGTATAGTTTACATGTGCCTGCACTAGTAGAGTCAAAGTATAGACTTTATTTTATTAAGTGCTATTGTACTTAAATTAGTCGTAACGATTAGAGTAAGGGTTGATGGGAGAACGACGACATGTTAGGAGCCTATAGACCCGAGTGTTGATGACAAAGTGGCAGGTAAGCCATAAGTTTAGATACACATATTATTGGTGGATTGATGAAAGGTCGTGTTCCAATTGGTGGATCGGTGAAAGGTCATGAACCATTGTATGTATGTATGTATATGTACTGTGGTATATGGTATTATAGGAATCTTACTAACCTTCATGATTACCCAGTTGATTATAAATGCTTTCAAGTACTTCCTCGGTTCGTGAGCAGGGCAAGGCTCAATTGTGCACATATGCATTCGCATCATATTTTTTTTTCATAATGTAATTATACTCTGATATATTGAATTAATAAAAATGAAAAATTATGCTGAATTCGAGACATTACAAGTTGGTATAAGAACCCTGGTTTAAGAGAATTGGATGAACACTCATGTGATTCTAAACAAAAAAATAAGGATCTGAATGTCTTAACAAATCTTTTTAAGAAAAAAGTCTTTATTCAAAAGAAAATAATGCGATATGTACAGTTAATCGGAGCTCAGAAAGGAAAGTGATTCCCAAAATATCCATATTATTTATGTCTGCTAATATATGAACTGTTAGAAATACATGATAGTATGTAGGCTAGGGATCTTTCAGGAATTGTAGACTAGAATTGCCTAATACTTAGGCTGACTTATAGCCTAGAAATTTGTTTGCTTTTTGCTACTTAGAATCCATATTGATATTAATTATCTATTTGAAAAATACATTAACTTACATGCTCCTAAAATTAAGTACTTTTAGATTGTTTAATGTGGCAATATTATGCAACTCTTGTCTAAGTCCAACCACTATATTATCGGATGTTTTAGTCGAACGGATATTCGATATTGGCAGCATTTAATTGTATTCATTGTATAGTTAGTCAATATTGGTAGAAGTTGTTCTTTGGCTATAGCACAGTGAAGTAGAAGGAATCCTAGAACGATGGTCTAGGAAGCATATTATACGCTTGATAAGAAATATATTTGTGACATAGGGCGTCAGTAGAGATGAGCAATCTTAGTGGAGTCTAGGAATATTTGTTTTATAAGTTCATTAAGGCACACACACACACACACACACACATATATATATATATATATATATATATATATATATATATATATATATATATATAGCAGTCATCAAGTGTAGTATTGAGAAGTTACTTGGAAGCTATGACATAATTCTTGCGACAGGTATGAGTAGGTGTGAAAGGTAGTAGTAGCCTCTACTACCCAAAACAGAGGACTCGCACTTGGACCAAGAAGAGTCACGAAGTTTCTAAGGAAATAGTAGTTGGATAGATAGTAAGGCTAACACTATAAATTTGTTTTGCGTTATTTACATCATTACCTGTTGTAAGGTGATGTCTAAGGGAGTGGCTATATGTTAAAACCCAAGTGGCCATAAAAGATCGAGTCTGAATAAAGTATATTTGTGTAAGAGGGTGGTTCTAACAACCTTATCCGACATAGTGCCGAATTTAGTCTTGAGATTTTAGGAAGGAAACGATAAATATAATTGGTAGAAGGCTTGCAACCTTTGGTGGGGTGAAGCATCTAGCAACTAGTGTTATTACATGTTATGGTCTGGTTTTATGTCGACCCCCATAACCTGAGGAGGAAAGATTAAGTTTTCAATACCGGATTGATAATAGAGATGGAATGTTTCATCCATATTAGGGTCTGTCTCATAGAGAAAGGTTCAACTAACTATGAATCTTTTTACAACAAAAGGTAGTCAAGATATGATCGTTTAGTCTGATATTGTAGATGGGATAGAAACCACATCCTATGGTGAATTAAGAAGGAACGTGTGTTTGCCCATTGGAATTTGGTTGTATGACTCAAGAGTCAAGACTAAAGGTCCATCAAAGGTTGATGTAATATGTATAGGTTTAAACACCACCATCATCAAATCGGTTCAGACCTACGTACTCTTGCACATGAGACTAAGGAGGTTACGATCGTTGTAGCTAGTATAGAAAGGCACATGGAAGCATCTTCTCTATGCTCGCACCCAAGTGCTTTTAAGATGTTAGAAGAACCGTTATAATAGGGAAAATTGGAACGTGAAATAAGTGATTATCCCATAGAAATGGGAAAGGTGGAGTGAATCCAATAACTATTGTTGTTGCTAGTAGTTCAGCTATGTTAGTAATACCCACCATATAGCATTTAGATATGCATAAGCGTTACCATGTTTCTACACAACATTTTACTTGTCAAGACCTTATCCTATTTTGGTCGTGCAATACAAGGAGACCACTTGTGGTGAGCACAAGCCATACTGCCTCTGCAGCGACGATGAAGAAAAAATAAAATTGAAAGATGTTGATCTGGTAAGTTATTCAATATCAAATTATTCTTTGTATATATATATATATATATATATATATATATATATATATATATTCATAAATATGACAATAAATATTTAAATGCAGATATTCTTCCCTGTTTGCCGGGAAGAACACATGTTTGTCTATATTTTCAACATAAAAAATCCAAACATTGTCGTTTTGGATAACAGCAGATCAGATGCAACTGTTGAAGGAAAGTACTTAAGCATTCGGTATGTAAAAATCAATAATAAATCACATATGAATAAATATTTCTAATCATATATGATTATACATTTGAATTCAAAAATCATTAAAACATTATTTTATATTTGTAATCACATGTGATTATGTAAATATTAATAATATCTTTTTATGTTTAATTTTATGTGGTTAACTTTCTTTTTTTTTTTTTTTAATTTTCAAAACAAATACTTCTTGAGATATCTGCATGACATCAATCATCCAAGATGTTATGCCCTTCAAGACCCAAATATCAAACCACAAATACCATATCTGATATGTAAAACTAAACATAACAAAAGAGATTGTGGAATATTTGTGATGAGATACCTAGAAACGTATATGGGTCAAATAGGATACAAAACCGGATTCCGAAAGGAAGGAACTCAAGATGCAGTGCTTGATTTGGTGAGAAGCAAATATGATCATGCATTGATAAATTATCAAATTAATTTCATGAAGGACGATATCATGGAACTTGCACATGAGTACAACAAACAAAATAAAGAGAATAAAGAAAGTGATCAAAGAAACGCTTGTGCGGAAATCCATCAAAGGTTGAGTGACTGCGAATGAGGATAATTGAAGTTAAAGTGGTGAATAAGAAGATGAAGATGTGGGAAGAGGTTTGATGTAAAGGTGAAGATTGAAATAGTGAATTTTGAAAGACTATCTATAAATGGATAATTTGATTGTTTGTTTATTTAAACAATGTTTAGTTTTCAATTAGATGAATGCTTGCTACTTTATTAAGACAATGATTAGGTTTTAATTAGATAAATGTTTGAACATATATATGATATCATGGATATGTGAAGCTTAATATGAATAAATACTTTAATTGTAAATTAAAGTTTATAGAATGCTTCATTTTAAATCACATATAACTTTGATATTACTAACAGTTATAAAATGCCTTGTTCTTTGTACAATAAGATGTGATATCGACAATCACATGTGATTATATACGTAATCACATGTGATTAGAAAAATAATCACATTTGATTAGAAAAATAATCACATATGATCATTGTATGGTTTATACTTCAACCACATACGATTATCCTGTGATTATCATCTGCAATATATGCATACACAAAAAGAAAAATCACATATAATTAAATATGTACATATTATAAAAATAATACTTAGATTATCATGTGTAATATAATTAGATTATCATGTGCAAATATGATATTAGAAAATCACATGTGATTATGTATATAAAAACATATGATATTATAAAATCACATGTGATTAAGATCTTTTATTAACAGTTTATACTTATTATAGAAACAAGTTATTGAAAAAAATCACATGTGATTATACTAGTAAATATTTTAGAATTACATATAATTATAAACAGACAATCAAAAAATTGAATGAGGAAAAACATATGTTATTATAAAATCACATGTGTTTAAGATCTTTCATTAACAGTTTATACTTATTATAGAAACAAATTATTGAAACAAATCACATGTGATTATACTAGTAAAAATTTTAGAATCACATATAATTATAAACATACAACCAAAAAGTTGAATGAGGAAAAAAATATGGTATTATAAAATGACATGTAATTAAGATATTTTATTAACAGTTTATACTTATTATAGAAAAAAATTCTTGAAACAAATCACATGTGATTATACTAGTAAAAATTTTAGAATCACATATAGTTATAAACAGACAACCAAAAAATTGAATGAGGAAAAACAAATAGAATCACATATGAATATCATCTGTTATGAATATTATTTACTTAAAAAATTTAAAACTAATAAAAAGTCTATTCATCAATTCTAAGCATTAAATCTGCTTGGACAAGTACACCTGTTGTGTGGTTCTCTTTACCACATAGTGAGCATTTTCTGGTCTTCATTTGAGCATTCATAAATGCTTTTTCAACTTCACCAATAAGCCTCTTCTTTCATGATCCTTTATTATGTTGAACTTCTAGAACAAAATTCTCCACTTCTTCTTGAATACTAACATTACAAAGTTTTTCATGGATATTCAAACTTGTAATAGGCTTTTCACTTGAAGAATTACTCTTCACCTCATTCAACAAAATTTGTGTTTTTTCAGCCAAACATCCAAACTTCTGCTTATCATCTCTCACAATGTCTAAAGCAGTTTCAACATTAAAAAATACTTCATTAACCAGTTTGGTAACTTCTTCATCCTATTCATAAAAACGGTCTCACGACAACTGATAATTCAAAGATATTACATCCTTTTTCCATCGCCTAAGAATATATTATTCTAGTATTTCATTACAATTTTTGTCCATCGATACTCAAAAAGCATGTCTACAGAGAATACCAAACCGATTAAAATGTCTACATGTGCAACTCACTTTTTTTTAATCATATTTTAGTTCCATCTGTAACAATGAAAAATCACATATGATTATACAAATAAAAACCACAATCTTGTTTAATCACATGTGATTAACATCTTTTATATACACAAAATATATCAATCACTTATGATTACACACATGAAAACAATATACACACCAATGACATATGCACATTATCTTTATAATAAAATATGATTGATCAGATCATTATCGTATATATAAAAATAGAAATGATATAACTAAAAATTTAAAAAACCTTATATGTTGTTTTTACTTTGTGTTTTTGGTTCTTGTGAATAACTTTAAAAATTTCCCATCCATCTCTCTCCCCTAAATCTTTAACCTCACAAAACCAACCTCCTTTATAAATCTCCTTTTGACTTCAAAAAAAAACCTTGCTAGTATACACCCTTGTTGCATGTTGTTCTATCATACATGGTGGCCTCTAAGAATAATTTGCTCCCTTGGTTTTATGATCAAGTTTATATTGTGTACAACGTTCTTTTTAATGGCAACATCACAATTCATTACAAAATTTATAAATAAATTTTCGGTTTTTAAATATGTATTGAAAAATGAATTGATACTCTCAGACCTTGATGTTGTCTTCATCAAACCGTACCTTGGAAAATAATTAAAATATGCACGCACATATGCTTCCTTATTTTCAAAAATATCTTTAAACCATTTCTCATCTTCAAGATTAAATTATTTCATCAATAGTTCCTAACTCATCTCGAAAATATGATGCTCGATATAAATGTCTCAAACAAGTGTATTGAACATTTTCTTGAAATTCGTGTTTGTTAGAAACTAGATAGATAATTGTAATAATCACATGTGATTCACAGATTATAAAACTCACATGACATAACTTTAAATCCTTTAATCATATGTGACTATAAATGTAATCACATATGATTTGGAATAATCATGTGTGTTTATATTCATAAAAATTTATGATAGATTAAACATATGATTTAGACAATCACATCTAATTACAATATTGAAACAAAATCAAATATGATTTAAATATATTCACATTAGAAAATGAATCACATATGATTCAAATTTGTTCAAATTGAAAAATCATATATGCTAGAATAAATTTGTGATTACAAAAAGAAAATCACATATGATTAGGTGTATAAAATTATATGCTATGTAAAATAACATGTGATTTAAATAAGTGTAACTTTTTTGGCAGTTTTTTCATTATATGCCACATGCATAATCTATGCTTGGATTGAAAAAACAGACTCAACTACTTGCTTTATTGTTGCACCTTGATCAATTAAAACAAGTAATGGTTGTTTATTTTAACGAGACTTCCTAAACTATTCAAGAATGCATTTATATGAATCCACATCCTCCGTGCTTAACAACCTGGCTCCAACAGTAACGGATGATTTATGATGATCAATGACAATGAATGGAACAAACACCAATGAATACCTATTTCATGTAATAATCAAAATAAGATTAAACATATTTATAACATAAAATAAATTACATAAGAATACTTGATAATAAATGATAAATCACATATGATTATAATCAAAATCACATTACAAATACTTGGTGAGAATTTAATCAATCACATATGATTACAATCATCATCACATCAGTATACTTCTTTACAATTGATAAATCATATGTGATTTGAAAAATAACTACACCAGATTACTTGTTAAGCATTAATCAATCATCAATATCATATGATTATATATGATCAATCACACATGATTGTAATCATAATCAAAAAACCATATATGTTCAGCATTCGTCAATCATATGTGATTACAATAATACACACATTAGTACACCTATTGAGAAAATATAAATCACATATGATTATAAACATAATACAGAAGAAAAACTTACTTATTTGTATGAAATGGTGCATCAAATGACATAACATCTCTAAATTCACTTTATTATGATTTATCTGTTTCATCGGCCCAAAACATTGCATTTAAGACATTATTCTCATCACATCTATAAAAAAACGAATAATTCGGAAAGTTGTTTTTACGGTCGTTCATGTTTTTCACAATAATTTGAGCATCTTTGAAGCCAATAATAGAGCCTATATCCCTCTTAAAATTTCAAGTCACACCCCAAATCGAGAACGGCAGAAATGTTCTGGGGCGGAGGACGTCATGTACAGTATCACAACACAAAATAATATTAAACAAGTAAACAACATCATCCATTGTATTAATAATATGATTTTAATACAAGTGTGTTCTGTGATTTATAAGAAACCAAAATATGAATCAAAATAAAGATGAGTCTTGTATATGCTCCATCTTCTCAAAAGTTGGCATTGGTACCTGTCTACTGATGACCTGAGAATACAAGTTATTTTGAAAGAGTTTATCAGCATTAAAGTTGGTGATTTTATAAGTATTTTAGTGTCATTGTTTGTATGAAAATGTTTGCAAGTGTTGTGTGTGTGTGTGTGTATATATATATATATATATATATATATATATATGTTTGTAAATGTCCTATGTATCGATTTGAAAATGTTTGTAGAAATTGTTTGCATCACCTACAAAATCCTATATTTTCTACTAAAATTAGCCTTCTACCAAGGCATCAAATGTGTTGTATGTATATTCGTTGTAAAAATGAGTATTCCACCCAAAGGTGACTATCATTTAATAAAATATAGTTTTTACACTACCGTTTATGTAAAATGCTCACAAAGTAGATGATATAATACTACTGTTGTACTTATTGCCTTAAATTGGTTATTAAGGTATAATGTAATGGCTAGATCCCATACTAAACGCTATCCCTGTCAAAAGATTCTGGGAACCAAACGCGACTTGGCAAACTGGTGGTTGCATCGTGTACACTCAATTTAACCATCACTTTTTGTTTAGAACAATGAGTTAGTGATTCATTGGTATAATTAGATCCTGTAGTTATTCCATGCTATAGCATCATAGTATGTTAGTTATGTTGTAGTATCTTAGTAGCTATTGTATGTACTAGTGTATTGTATATACTGGGGTATTGTGTGTACCCTCAGTCTAGTATGTAGTATGTTCTCCTGTATAGTATGGTGTATTGTACGCATTATTTCTCATTATAGTATTCACTTAGTTTCTCATAATAGTATGTTCTCTTAGTTTCACATAATAGTATGTATCGACTCATGTATGAATTCACTCCTTGTATGTTTCATTGTACTAGAAGTAATAAGTAGTATCTCTCTAAACTATACCTATTATATTTTACTAGTAGAAATATTTGTATATCTGAATGTATTGGAATGAGATAGAAATCTTTTATGTCTATACATATATACATAATATATGCATTTGGCATGATTTGACAATATATAAGTTTAAAGAATTGAAAGTAAAGATTTGGTAATTAAGACTATGTTTTATAAAAAGTTAAACATGAAAAAGTGTTTCATAATCTTTTTGAAGTATTTTTGTTGACAAAACAGTTTAAAGCATAGTAAATCCATTGTTTGCTAGTTATTAATCACATGTGATTGATATAATAACTAATATGATTCAACTTGTATTCCCCCCTATAAAAGAATTTAAAAACATTTAAAAGGTTAATTAATGGGGCATAAACTCACCTGTAGTGAGTAACTTGGATGTAAGATCGGTTTAGGAAGTTGAGTGTCAACTGCGGACTTGAGCACAAACGAATCCTATTAACCATATAATGGCATATAATGGCATATATATATATATATATATATATATATATATATATATATATATATATATATACGATTAGTACTTGTAACAACTAATTATTGCATTGGGACCACCTTAGGGACTAGTAAACACTTATATTGAAGTGTTACAACCATGTACGATTGTATATAAGGGGTGTATGGACGTAGAAGCGAGTGTATGGTCAAAATACACCATATTTGAGTGTGTGCGGCCAGGGTGTGTGCGGCCACACACTCCTTATGAAGTGTGCCAAAACGTATTTTCAAGTCTTAGGAATGTCCTATGGAAGGTGTTTTGACCATTTCTTAGCCGGAATGGGAGTTTGTTGGCATTTTGGACCCTTAAAAGGGGGTGTATGGTTGCACATGGCGTGTGCGGCCGTACACATGGTGTGTGCGGTCGTACACTCTTGAAGATTGTGAGAAATGGCATTTTTCCAGCATATCTTCAACTGTTCTTCGCATATATCAAGCTTATAAGTGTTTACACAATCTAGAGGCTTATAAGTATGGTTAAACTCCAAAAAGTTTAGTATGTGCTCTTGGTTTTCTTGGTGTTTTTGAAGGTCTAACACCAAAAACGTGTTTTCATGGATCAAAGTAGGGAAGAAGGCTAGTTATGTGCAAGTATCAACAAAACAAAGGAAGGATTATATACTTTTGTGAAGATCAAGATGAAAATTTGGATGGTACTTGAGAGAAAAAACGTGTTCCAACTTTGAAGGAGTGGGAAAAGTGTTCAAAAATTACTAAGGATGGCATATATAGGCAAGAGTGTGTGGCTGGGATGGGTGTGTGGCTGCACACTCCATGTTTTGGAGTGTTTGGCCCAATTTTTCTTTATATGCATCGTGTTATCCCATTTCTAGGTTCCCACCTTAATTATACTAGTTTTAGAACACTCAAATAGACCCCAAACAGTGCTAAAAGCTAGCAAAACCAGTCTAACTTTGATTAAATTGATCTATTATTCAAGATGGAAATTCCGGGTTGTCACATTATCCCCCCGTTAGAGAGAATTTCGTCCCAAAATTAGAGTTTAAACAAGTAAGTTTTTACAAATAATTAAGCGAAAAGGTGAGGGTATTTCAATTTTGTTTAATCCTCGCGCTCCCAAGTGAATTCTGGTCCTTGCTTCGCATTCCAGCGAACCTTCACTATTGGGATGCGGCTTTGTTTCATCTGCTTAACCTCTAGGTCCATGATCTCTATAGGTTTTTCCACGAAGTTGAGGCTCTAGTTGATCTCGATCTCGTCGAGTGGGATTACAAGACTCTCGTCGGATAGACACTTTTTCAAGTTCGAGACGTGGAATGTAGAATGTACGTTACTGAGTTTGTAAGCTACTGGGCCAATTCTTGCGAGAATCTCAAAAGGCCCAATGTATCTTGGATTTAGCTTTATATTCTTACCGAAGCATATCAAGCCCTTCTAGGGTGAGACTTTCAAAAGGACTCAATCTCCCACCTGGAATTCCAAAGGTTTCCTTCGTTTGTCTGCGTAGCTTTTCTGTCGGTCTCTAGAAGCTTTCAATCATTCACGAATTTGTACGATCTTCTCTGTCGTGTCCCGAATGATCTTCGGACCTGTGAGAGCGCTGTCAGGAACTTGTCCTTTAGCTAACTGGGAGTCACCCACTTCAGCCCAGCACAGAGAGGATATGCACTTCCGGCCATAGAGGGCTTCAAACGGAGCAGCCTTTATGCTCATGTGATAACTGTTTTTGTAGGAAATTTTGACAAGGGGTAAGTGAGTATCCTATGCCTTTCCAAAGTCAATCACACAGGCTCTCAGCATGTCTTCCAGTGTTTGTATCGTTCTCTCACTTTGTCCGTCGGTCTGTGGATGGTAGGCTGTACTCATGTCCAACCTTGTTCCAAGGGAACTCTGTAGCGATTGCCAGAACCTCGAAATGAACCTACTATCTCTATCGGAGATAATGGATATAGGAACACCATGCAGTTGTACGATCTCTCGAATGTAAGTTCTTGTGAGTTTCTCCATCTTGTCGGTCTCTTTGATGGGTAAGAAATGAGCGGATTTGGTCAATCTATCGACGATGACCAAAATGGTATCAAGTCCACCCGTTGTCTTGGGCAAATTGGTTATGAAGTCCATTGTGATCCGCTCCCACTTCCATTCCGGTGTCTCCTGTTGCTATAGTAAACCTGATGGTTTCTGGTATTCGACCTTAACCTTTGCGCAAGTAAGGCATTTACTCACGAACTGTGTGTCCCTTCTTGTTGATTGGCCTTGCTGGAACTTTGCAGAAACGGACTGTGTGTCCCTTCTTGTTGCAGTTAGAAAACTTAGGCAAACTCCCAGCGTACTGCTTTACCGGAGCAGCAGTGATAGGTGCTATCGCGACATTAAACCCCACAACCTGCTGCTTTTTGGCATCTTTTTTCTTTTTCATTTCATCCCAGAACTTACGCTTATTGGTAGTGGTCTTGGAGGGTTCGGAGATGGCTACGGTTGTGGTTAATGACGGGGTACTGACTCCATGATCGATGATGTGTTGTGCCAATCGTTTGGCACTATCAAAGGTAGTAGGGTTTGAAGATAAGACATTCCCCTGATACGGAGGAACTAGCCCCCAGATGTACCTCTCGATTTTCTTTCCCTCTGTGGGAACCATGTTGGGATAGAGGGCCACCAGTTTGCTGAACCTGGCGGTATAAGCGACTATGTTGGAGCCCTTCATGGTTGGGACAGAGGGCCACCAGTTTGCCACTCCCTTTGAAGAACTTTGGCTTGCAGTTAATGAAGTCCTTGTAGGAGCACTCTCTCGAGCGCACAAGGATTTCACCTTGAGTGGAATGAACTGGCGTCCCACCTCCGCTTGCACCGGTGGAGTGATACTGAGCTATGGCAGTTGCCACCGCCGCAACTACTGCAGCATTCAGAGCTGCTGTATCGATTACTGCAGGAGGTGGTGGTGGAGGTGGAGGATTATTCCTTGTTGACTTGCGAGGAGGCTGTTGGGTTTTGAGCATTCTAACACTTCCTAAGTGTACATGCAACCCTAATAAACCTTTGATCTATGTTTGTCTAAATACATGCAAAATTTGTTTTCCAAGGTTTATAACCTATCTACCATGGCATGGGGAACTTTTAAACATAAAAGAACTAGATGAATTACATACCTTTTGATGTGTGTAGATTCCTTAGAGTTTGATAGCCAATCACCAATAATGTGAATGCCTCAAATGGAAATCAGAAATCACCACAAACTTGGAAAACTTTATGAGAGAGTATACACACTCTTAGAAATCGGCGACACCTTACACACACACTAGGGTGCTATTTCATTTAACATAAGCTTGTTTATATAGTGTGCATGGTTAGGGTGAAACCCTAATAACCCATGTCTTTTCCTCTTCTAAGGATCCATGGGTTAAAAGCTACATGGATCATCCATGTACTTCCATAAAAGCTTAGCCCATTAACAAATGAGTATTAGCCCACACCATATAGATATAATAGCCCATGATTTAATTAGTCTTCCTTTTAATCACTAAATTAATTCATAATTAATTCAAGATTAAAACTAATTAAATAACATGACTTTATATTAATATATTATAACTTATAATATATTAATAAATCATAAGTATACAATTCTCATAAAATTATCCATAAATAGTTCGGATGAAGTGCAACCCAAATGGACCATGCTGGGTCGGGTCAAGTATATACCAAATAAGTTATGGACTTAGACACCTGATCCAACAGACTCCCACTTGGATAAGTCTAATAATTGTATTTGCCTATATTACTTCAAGAACCAACTGGCAATCGTAGCTTTCGAAAACTCTGTCGAACTATGAAGCGCCATTTTAGATAAGTGATCATATAATCCTCTGTTCTCATGATATCAGCCAGACAAACACATGGAACAATGTCTTGCTTATTGTATGGCAGTTGTTTCCTAATTTCCGATTTGTTTGACAAAGAACTTAACTGAACACATCAATTTAGTTCTGACCGGGCCCGGTGCATGGGTCAACACAAAATCATCGAGGGGCCCAGATATCGCTTATATTTCTAGAAGGAACAGATAAACTTCGACTCATATGCTTCTTCTACTACTTGTTGAATTATACACAAAGGAACGTTTTATAACATCAAGTTGCTAATGTGTTTATGTACAATCAATGCACAACCAACTCAAAGATAACAACTCATATCTCTAGGTTTGAAGACTTATATGATATTATCATCTCACGATCACTCGAGATAAATTCCATAAAGTGATACAAGTGAGCGTGGGTTTATTCCAATACTCATAACTTATAAGCACTCATGAACGTTGCAGCAACGATTGCTATGTCTAAACACCTTTAGCCATCTACCAACCCAATTCATGAAAATCTTGATTCATACCTACTTCCGATGTATGACCGAATGTGAAGGTTTGAATAATTTAATTATTCTGGAAGTCAAAACATGCAAAACTGAAACAATAGTAAATAATTGACAATGATAGCAACACTTTGCTCATAAATAAATCAAAAATTTTATTCATCATCAAACGTCGATTACATTTTACAAGTTTCAGAAAAGGCTATCTAATCTGTAAAAGTAATATCGTCCCTCAGCCCAATGCATCTCGCATGCTGCAAATGCTTAACCCTTGTCAGTCCCTTCATAAGGGGATCTGTAGAGTTCTCATCTGACGATACCCTCTTTGCCACAAGGAGTCCTTCTTCTATCTTCTGTCTTATGAAGTGATATTTTCTGTCAATGTGTCGAGATTGGCAATGATCTCTCGGTTCCATAGCTAAGGCAACCGTACTATTGCTATCACAGAAAATCTCCATAGTCTCCTCAACAGCTGGTACAACTCCAAGGTCTCTGATGAAGTTCTTCAGCCATATCGCATCCTACACTGCTTCACTCGCTGCTATATACTCTGATTCACAAGTCGAATCAGCCACCGTCTCCTACTTGGAACTCTTCCAAGAGATTTCCCCTTCGTTTAAGGTAAAGACCTAGCCCGACTGAGAGCGGAAGTTATCCCTATCAGTCTGAAAACTAGCATCACTATACCCTAGTACTCTCAAGTCATCACTCACACCAAGGGTAAGGATCCAATCCTTAGTCCTTCTCAGGTACTTAAGAATGTTCTTTACCATGGTCCAATGAGCCTTGCCAGGGTTCCCCTGATATCTGCTGACAATGCTCAAAGCAAAAGCCACATCAGGGCGGGTGCAAGTCATAGCATACATGATCGAGCCAACTGCGGAAGCATACGGTAATCGACTCATCTCAGCCTCTGTACTTAGACTCTGAGTCTTACTCATCTTGGCATTGCTTTGGATCGGTTAATCTCCTTTCTTGGAATTCTTCATGTTGAGCCTTTTCAACACCTTATCCAAGTAGGTACTCTGACTAAGTCCAATTAGTCTTTTACTCCTTTCTCTTAATATCCTTATCCCTAAGATATAGGCAGCTTCCCCTAGGTCCTTCATAGCAAAGCACTTCCCAAACCAGGACTTAACCTCTTGCAAGGTTGGGATGTCATTTCCTATAAGTAGTATGTCATCCACATATAGTACCAAGAAGCTAACTATACTCCCACTAGCTCTGACATACACGCAAGACTCATCTTCACCTCTCGAGAAGCCAAACTCTTTGAGCTTCTCATCGAATCAAAGATTCCAGCTACAAGATGCTTGTTCTAATCCATAAATGGATTTCTCAAGCTTGCACACTCTATTAGGGTATTCTACACTAACAAAACCCTCTGGCTGATTCATGTACACATCCTCAGCCAACTTTCCATTAAGAAAAGCGGTTTTGACATCCATTTTCCATATTTCATAATCATGAAATGCAGCAATGGCCAGCATAACCCTAATAGACTTAATCTTTGCTACCAGTGAGAAGGTTTCATCAGAATCAATACCCTGAGTCTGAGTAAAACCCTTCGCAACCAGTCGAGCCTTATATGTGTGCACTTTTCCTTCCATGTCGGTCTTCTTATTGAAGACCCATTTGCACCCGACTGTTTTACGACATGGTACATTGTCAACCAAGTTCCAAACTTGATTGTCATACATGGACTGTATCTCGTTGTCCATAGCCTCCTTCCATTTGGCAAATTTCGGGCCTACCATGGCTTCCTTAACACTGCTAGGTTCATCTAAATTTACCAGTGTACTATCACTTATTAACGTATCACCTTCCGTAGTAATATGAAAACCATAATAAAACTCAGGTGTGTTCCTAACCCGTGTGGAACGCCTCAGAGGTACAGACTCGTCAGCTGGCTGAACAAGAGTTTCCTCCTCAGGTTGATTGCTAGTGTTTGAGGTTCCTTCACCAATTGATTCTTAAATTTCTTCAAGGTCAATTTTCCTCCCACTGTCTCCTTGGCTTATAAACTCTCTCTCACGAAAGACCCCTCTTCTTGCTACAAAGACCAGATTCTCACTGGGTCTGTAGAAGAGGTAACCGAATGATTTCTGTGGGTAGCCGATGAAAATACACCTTGCACTTCGAGGTTCAAGCTTATCATGAGTTTCACGCCTCAAGAAAGCCTCACAACCCCAAATCTTGAAGTGGTCTAACTTGGGAACCTTCCCAGTCCACATCTCATGAGGTGTTTTGGTAACCTTCTTTGTAGGGTCTAGATTAAGGATATGGGCGGCAGTCTCTAAGGCATACCCCCAAAAAGAGATTAGTAGCGAAGCTCGACTCATCAAAGAGCGAACCATGTCTAACAAAGTTCGATTACGCCTCTCAGCTACACCATTTAGCTGTGGTGTCCTAGGAGGAGTCAATTGTGAGACAATCCCAGATTCCTTAAGATAGTCAAGGAACTCAGTACTAAGATACTCACCACCTCGATTGGATCAAAGCATCTTAATGTTCCCGCCCAATTGATTTTCTACTTCCTGTTTAAATTCTTTAAACCTATCGACGGTTTCTGACTTATGTTTGATTAAGTAGACATAACCATATCTACTAAAATCATCAATAAAAGTCACATAATACCGATTAGCATCCCTTGTGGCGGTTTTGAATGGTCCACATACATCAGTATGTATTAGGTCCAACAAACCCTCACCCCGTTCACAAGTTCCAGTGAAGGGTGATTTTTTCATCTTTCCAAGTAGACAAGATTCACAACTATCATCCGATTTAAGGTCGAATGATTCCAAGACTCCACCCTTTTGGAGTTGGCCAATGCGTTTCTTGCTTACATATCCAAGACGACAATGCCACAATGATGCTTTATCTAGGCTAGTAGAAGAATCAATATACAAAACATTATTTCCTAGATTATCTACAACAGATACAGTTTTATACACGCCATCACAAGGTAATGCTTTAAAATAAAGAACATTAATAAAGAAAGCATCAATACTACCATTCTTATTATCAAAATAAAAGGTAAAACCTTTTTTATACAATGCATGAAAGGAAATAACATTTCTTGCCATTTTGGGTAAATAATAACACTTATTCAAATCTAATGTAAACCCACTATTTAGCACTAAGGAATAAACTCTGATCTTGGTGACAGGTGAAGCTTTCATGTTTCCCATGATCAAGTTTATCCTTCCCTGTTCCACATTCTCACTTCTTCTTAGTCCCTGCAAATCACAACATATGTGAATACCACAACCTGTGTCAAGGACCCAAGACTTAGAATGAGGTGAGATATTAGACAATATAGTGTATATACCTACATGGTTGGGTTTTACTTTCCCATCCTTCAAATCTTGCTGGTACTTTGGGCAGTTTCGCTTCCAGTGCCCCTTGTCCTGGCAATAGTAGCAATTAGCATTTTTGGGGATGGCAGAAGGAATGACAGAACCGCTCTTGGTCCTTGAAGAGGAGCCATCAAGAGAATTTCCCTTGGTACCCTTCGAAGGGGACTTCCTCTTTTTCCCTTTCCCTTGCCTGATAGCCAAAACAGGGATAGATGTTGGAGTAGGAGTAGTAGAGGTAACAACCGACTTGCCCTTAAGACCACATTCGGCGGTCTTCAAGAGTCCTTGAAGTTTGCAGTCAACGGTACGACAGACAGCGCTGCCTACACGCGAATTTGCTTCCGAAGTCGAGCAGTCTCAATTTCACTACAGGATTTTAGAATGAATGTTGGGCTGGGCCACCTCGAATGGCGTGAGCCGCATGCGGGGAGACCCGCACGTACGGTTTTTAGGGGGATCTGGTCGAAAGACCGGCCGGCGCCCACCCGACTGAGGGTGACTTCTTCCTTGTTCATGTGATATGTCATGCGGAATTGATGATAACACGATGGTAAGGAGTGAAAAATGATGTCTATTGCTAACTCCTCGGGGAAGTTCACATTCAGCTTCAGCAAACGGTCCACATACCTTCGCATTTTCTACATGTGGCCCGTGATGGGTTCACCATCCTTCATTCGGGTTGTTATCATGGAGGAGATTATTTCATATCTCTCTTGACGAGCACTTTGATGGTAGCGGTCCATCAAGTCCTGGTGCATCTCAAAAGGATAATAGTCCTCATATGACTTTTGGAGCTTGGCTGTCATCGTGGCCATCATGATGCATGCTACCTTAGTAGCATCTCTCTCATGCGTCCTGAATTCAGCGATCTCCTCAGGAGTAGCAGTGCACTCATCAAGCTCCTTCAACTCCTTATCAGAGACGTATTCCTTGTCCTCATAACGAGTAACCATCCTGATGTTCCTAATATAGTCCATGAAGTTGGAGCCATTAAAGATGACTCTCCCACAAAGATTCATGAGAGAGAAAGAGCCGGTTGGGTTAGAGCCCGAAGCATTGTTGTTGGAAGACATCTGAAAAGAATAAGGCAAGTTTAGATTAGATATATAGAATCCTTAATAAGACACCCAAATGTAATATTAAGGCTAGGACCCAATCACAATATATTATACTTAGAAGAGGGATGTCGTAATCTAAGTAATAACATATTTGAAAGGTAGGTGAATGACGATTCACCAATTTCCACCATGAAAACGAAATGAATTATTAGGTTTTAATTGGATCTGAAATTCCTAGATTCTTTTGAGATTCATTGAACTTTTCAATGACATGTTTCAATCTCGATTGTGCCCTTCAAGTTTTGTGACTGGGATGCCGAGGATCACAAAACAATGTGTGAATAACCATACTAATTCACTTGGCACCCTTAATATTATCACCTAATCAATGTGTCGGTAAACCACACACGCTCCATTGATCTATGACAAACATTAAGTCACCCTTTGTGATCCTTACTAGTCCAAGTTAGTGTGCCGGTTAACCACACACGCTCCACCAACGACTTGGTAAGGTACAAAGTGTGAATTCTATGGGCTAGCACCATATTCATATTTTTCCTAAAGTAACTAAGATTGGGAATTAAAAATATTTAGTTACTTTATAATAATCATTATACTTTTAATGAAAAATTAAAGTCACTGTCCTACCCGTTCGGCTAACGACCCTCCACCGATCAACGAAGCGGTGGGTGAGAGTGGACATCCATTAAGCTACCGTTTTATAGGCAACAACCTTATACCCCCCTTATAGACCGACTCCGTGAATGACACCTACTAACGGTAAAACGACGTATTCTTATATATATATATATATATATATATATATATATATATATATATATATATATATATAATTATTAACAATTAATGTTATAAATAGTATAAGTGTTGAATTTTAACTATTAAAACTCTAAGGGTTGGAATTAAAGTTTATTAAAGTGTGTGAAACTTTTCAAATTCCAAAACTTGAGGGCAAGTTTTGAAACTCTTCAAAACTTTTCATTTCATAACTTATGAATTAAAGGTTCATAAAAATGAAGACTCTTTATTTTTAGGTAACTTATGTGTTTTTAATGTGTGTTTAAAAGAAGTGACCTTTGGATATCCATAACTTGAGGTCAAATTATGGATTCCATTAAAACACATAAATGATCAAAAATTAATTCTAAACAATTCAACAAATAATTACTATCATCTTCTAAATTCATAACAACATGAACATGATCATCAAAATTTCAAGAAATATATGAACACATAAAATTATGGAATTTTGATATAAGCTATTGTAAACAGATTAGAACAACCATTACACCAACTAAAACAAGCTTTAAAACACCAAAACAGTTTAGGGTAATGTTTCTAGTCCATTTCCAGCAGCAAAATGGAAAAAAAACTTCACTTTGCATGACCAACTCGTCGAGTGCATGAACTGACTCGTCGAGTCCCCCCCCCCCCCATGGACTCGGCAAGTCCCCAGTTCAGACAGCAAGCAGTTTCGATTTTAAGCACAACTTTGCATCAAGTATCAACAAACATGCCTAGGATCTGATACCACTGTTGGGTTTTGAGCATTCTAACACTTCCTAAGTGTACATGAAACCCTAATAAACCTTGGATCTATGTTTGTCTAAATACATGCAAAATTTGTTTTCCAAGGTTTATAACCTATCTAGCATGGCATGGGGAACTTTTAAACATAAAAGAACTAGATGAATTACATACCTTTTGATGAGTGTAGATTCCTTAGAGTATGAGAGCCAAGCACCAATAATGTGAATGCCTCAAATGGAAATCACAAATCACCACAAACTTGGAAAACTTTATGAGAGAGTATACACACTCTTAGAAATCGGCGACACCTTACACACACACTAGGGTGCTATTTCATGCAACATAAGCTTGTTTATATAGTGTGCATGGTTAGGGTGAAACCCTAATAACCCATGTCTTTTCCCCTTCCAAGGATCCATGGGTTAAAAGCTCCATGGATCATCCATGGACTTCCATATAAGCTTAGCCCATTAACAAATGAGTATTAGCGCACACCATATAAATATAATATCCCATGATTTAATTATTCTTCCTTTTAATCACTAAATTAATTCAAGATTAAAACTAATTAAATAACATGACTTTATATTAATATATTATAATTTATAATATATTAATATATCGTAAGTATACAATTCTCATAAAATTATCCATAAATAGTTCGGGTGAAGTGCAACCCAAACGGACCAGGCCGGGTTGGGTCAAGTATATACCAAATAAGTTATGGACTTAGACACCTTATCCAATAGAGGCATCCTTCAACTATAAGTTTATAAAGATGAACACAATGGTAAGAATCAATGGTAAGCATAGTGAGAGTGATCCATGGCCTAAATTGCCATAGTCCAACAGTTGAATGAGTGTATGTTTTGAAATAGGGGTACCATAGAAGAGTAGAGAAACACAAGAGTATAGATTTTTCCAACAGATTTGATAACTGTGAATATTACTGGTATTATTTATGTAACAAGTTCAAGAAAAATGACCAATCTATAGGTCTTACATCATACCATAAGGAAAAAGTTGACAGTTTCAGAAGTCTTGTTAAAGTACTTGGAAGATAGGAATATTTTACAGACAAGTGCTACTTAGAGTACAGTTAGGAAAGGATATTCCTTGAACCAAAAGAAAAGATGTACTAAACATCTTCTACCGGCGACGGGAATTCCTCCGGAGAATCCTCATATCCGTCAGTTGACGTACCACTTCTTTGAGATGTCGCTCTTGAGTCCTCTGACGAACTCGAACTTCTATGACTTCGACTTAGGATGCAGCTAACTGTTGCTACAGAGCCTCATTGGCTCTTCTCTTCCCTTTGACAGCCTCTTCCAGATGTTGAATGCGGACAGTGTTAACGCCTGAGTTGGCATCAATTTCCATGACTCGGTCGATGGCTGCTCGACCTTGCTCGACATTCCGAGCAATCCTACGGACCATGATAGTTAGAAATCGGTTAGCTGAGCCACCCTCACGTATGTTGTAAAAGCTTCGGTCCTCGTTGTAGGGTAAGGTTTGACCATGTTCGTCGCTCCATCGATTCAAGTTTGTTGCCCACAAGGGTGTGGGACCTTTAAATGCTGGTCGGGGGTTGTTATTTGGGACTTGACCCACTTGGGGTAGGTTGTTGACTTCAGGATCGGAGTCAGAACTATCAGAAAAGCCTTCAGCATGGTGATCATCCAAAGGGATTGAATGATCATCTTTTGGTTCTTCCGTGAGCCATCCAGCATTGCCTTCGTTTGGGAAGTACGGGTCGCCGTGGGGATGGAATCTAGCCATGATATCTACGTAAGAAAAAGGATATAAGAATCTTACATAAATAGACGTACTAATTAATATAATTATAATATGATTCTTACCAGTACCTCAATACTTGCATAGTGCATACCAGTTATATGAAATCAAAACAGGATAGACCTTTGAATAAGTGAGCCTAACTCCAAGTCCCAACCAAACAAGGAACAGGAAGTGAAGCAAAGATCACAAATTCTAAGTCTATTACACCTTAATCTCGTATAACCTTTGTGTATCCACATAGAAACTATTAATCCACTTAGTAAAGACCTTTTCATTTCTCAAATAAGTAATTATAGTAATACAAAATACTCGTATAGTATTTTAGGTTTATGTTCGGTTCTAATGTTTTCATTGTAGTAGTGTTGGTAAGTTTTTAGACTTGTTGCCATATCACAACCATTCATGGGCATATGCTAATCACTTCTCGGAACAGCATAGTTGATAAGGCTATGCCACTCCCAGAACTGACCATACATCCCCAAGCCTACTTGTGATATTCAACAATCGTAATACTTTTGTTCGGTCCTAGTGACACTGATTTTAGTGTGAATGTAGGTATGTACACTTAGTTAAATATTTTATTATTTAAAAGTATAAACTCTTGGACAGCTTATTATAATCCCGCTGTGTTTATACTTATTATATCTTTTATGGGTTGATACACTCAATTCACTATAAACAATTCTCTGATACCAATCTGTCACACCTCAACACCGAGAATGGCGGAAACGTTCTGGGGCGGAGGATGCCATGTACATTATCACAACACAGAATAATAGTAAACAAGTAAACAACATCATCCATTGTATTAATAATATGATTTTAATACAAGTGTGTTATGTGGTTTATAAGACACCAAAATATGAATCAAAATAAAGATGAGTCTTGTATATGCTCCATCTTCTCAAAAGTTGGCCTCGGTACCTGTCTACTGATGACCTGAGAATACAAGTTATTTTGAAAGAGTTTATCAACATTAAAGATGGTGAGTTATTAGCCTCATTGTTTGTATGAAAATGTTTGCAAGTGTTGGATATATATATATATATATATATATATATATATATATACATATATATATATATATATATATATATATGTTTGTATATGTTTGTAAACGTCATATGTATCCATTTGAAAATGTTTGTAGAAATTGTTTGCATCACCTAGAAAATTCTATGTTTTCTACTAAAAGTAGCCTTCTACAAAGGCATGAAATGTGTTGTATGTTTGTTCGTTATAAAAATAAGTATTCCTCCCAAAGGTGACTATCATTTAATAAAATATACTTTATGCACTACTGTTTATGTGAAATGCTCACAAAGTAGATGAAATGGGGAAAATAATGAAATTGTAGTATTAAGATATAATACTAATGTTTTACTTATTGCCTATTGGTTATTAAGGTATAATGCAATGGCTAGATCCCATACTAAACGTTCTCCCTATCAAAAGATTCTGGGAACCAAACATGACATGGCAAACCGGTGGTTGCATCATGTACATCCACATTAAAGTTATATGATCATGTATACCCAATTTAACCATCACTTTTTTTATTAGAACAATGAGTTAGTGATTCATTGGTATAATTAGATCCTGTAGTTGTTCCATGCTATAACATATTAGTATGTTCGTTCTGTTGTAGTATCTTAGTATGTATTGTATGTACTAGTGTATTGTATGTACTGGGGTATTGTGTGTACCCTCAGTCTAATATGTAGTATGTTCTCTTGTACAGTATGGTGTATTGTACGCCTTGTTTCTCATTATAGTATTCTCTTAGTTTCTCATAATAGTATGTTTTCTTAGTTTCTCGTAATAGTATGTATCGAGTCATGTATCAACTGACTCCTTGTATGTTTCATTGTACTAGAAGTAATAAGTAGTATCTCTCTAAACTATAACTATTATAGTTTACTAGTAGAAATGTTTGTATAACTGAATGTATTGGAATGAGATAGAAAGCTTTTATGTCTATACATATACACATAATATATGTATTGGGCATGATTTGACAGTATATAAATTTAAAGAATTGAAAGTAAATATTTGGTAATTAAGACTAAGTTTTATAAAGAGTTTAACATGAAAAAGTGTTTGATAATCTTTTTGATGTAGTTTTGTTAACAAAACAATTTAAATCATAGTAAATCCATTGTTTGCTAGTTACTAATCACATGTGATTGATATAATAACTAATATGATTCAACTTGTATTCCCCCCATAAATGCGTTTAAAAACATTTAAAAGGTTAATTAAGGGGGTATAAACTCACCTGTAGTGAGTAACTTGGATGTAAGATCGGTTTAGGAAGTTGAGTGTCAATTGCGAACTTGAGCACAAACGAATCCTATTAACCATATAATGACATATATATGTATATACAATTAGTACTTGTAACAACTAATTATTGCATTGGGACCACCTTAGGGACTAGTAAACACTTATATTGAAGTGTTACAACCATGTATGATTGTATATAAGGGGTATATGGTCGTACAAGGGAGTGTATGGTCAAAATACACCATATCTGAGTGTGTGCGGCCAGGTTGAGTGTGCGGCCGCACACTCCCTATGAATTGTACCAAAACATATTTTCAAGTCTTAGGAATGTCCTAGGGAAGGTGTTTTGACCATTGCTTAGCCGGAATGGGAGTTTGTTGCCATTTTGGACCCTTAAAAGGGGTGTATGGTTGCACATGGCGTGTGGGCCGTACACATGGTGTGTGCGGCCATACACTCCTGAAGATTGTGAGAAATGGCGTTTTTCCAGCATATCTTCAAGTGTTCTTCGCATATATTAAGCTATGATAAGTGTTTCACGATCTAGAGGCTTAGAAGTATGGTTAAAATCCAAAAAGTTTAGTATATGTTCTTGTTGTTTTTGAAGGTCTAACACCAAAAACGTGTTTTCATGGATCAAAGTATTGAAGAAGGCTAGTTAAGTGCAAGTATCAACAAATCAAAGGAAGTATTACTTTCTTTTATGAAGATCAAGATGAAGATTTGGTTAGTACTTGAGAGAAAACGTGTTCCAGCTTTGAAGGAGTGGGAAAAGTGTTCAAAAATGACTAAGGATGGCATATATAGGCAAGAGTGTGTGGCTGGGATGGGTGTGCGGCCGCACACTCCATGTTTTGGAGTGTTTGGCCCGATTTTGCTTGATATGCATCGTGTTATCCCATTTCTAGGTTCCTACCTTAATTGTACTAGGTTTAGAACACTCAAATAGACCCCAAACAGTGTTAAAAGCTAGCAAAACGAGTCTAACTTTGATTAAATTGATCTATTGTACAAGATGGAAATGTCTAGTTGTCACATTTCTGTAATCTACAGTCTTGCGCCTTACATATTGAAAATCACCTTTCAAAGTTGATTTCAGTTTGTAAGCTTTTGTAGCACCCACTTTTTCAGTAGACTCCCGAACAATGAACTCCCTGTCAGAGTATGAAAGAGTCCTTGTACTTTTCAAGTGAAATGTATCTTCAAGCTTGTGGTTGTGATTTTCTTGAAACTTGTCTAACCTATACTCATATGTTCCTTTGACATGCTTCATAATAATTTTAGCTTTACAATCTGTAACCCTGTAGATTGTATTACATTCAGTTGGATTCAATTTTGGTTTACCCATCCTGTTACAAACCAAAAACCCATGCTTTATTATATTACCAACTGTCCTTAATGTGTTCAAATGAACATCAAAACCAGCTTTCTCTGCATATCTTTTATAAAAAATAATTCCCTCATCTATATCTTTGAACCTCAATTCCTTAGTAGGCTTAAACACTTCAGGAACATCTGGTTTGATATCATGCATAACCTCTGACATATAAAACTCTGATAACAACTTGAACTAGTCCTACTATTTGAATTTACATCATTAAAAGAATTAGAACAGTCACTTATATGAGCAGATGTAGAAAACATTTTAATACTATATTATTATAAAAGAAACAATTGAACATACATAAATCAAAGCAATATAAAATCACATGTGATTATATAAGGAATTCATTATTAATCACATGTGATTGTATAAAGAATTCATTATCAATCACATGTGATTGTACATTACATACATTGATATATATTCAACTCTAAAAAACATTAATAATGAATTACTAATTAATAATCACATAAGATTAACAAAACATACTAAATTAACAATAATGAATAACTTATAATCACATGTGATTATATAAGGAATTCATTATTAATCACATGTGATTGTATAAGGAATTCATTATCAATCACATGTTACTGTACATTACATACATTGATATATTCAATTCTAAAAATCATTAATAATTAAAATTGCTTATATAATAATAGATTAAATATGTATTTAAAATTTTTTACCTGAAACACTAAAGTTTTGGATTTGATGACTTGAATGTTCAAAATCTTCATCCATGTAGTTTGCGATTTGATGACTTGAATGTTTAATATCTTCATTAACATCTTCAATACTAATTTCTTTTTCATTCTGAAGAAATTAACATTACCGCTTGTAAACGACACTATGAAACAATAGAACCGATCATTAAAAACATAAAGAATTATTATTACAACATATATTAATAATATATGATTTAAAAAACTATAACATAAAATGTAAATGTTCAAAAGATTTATGATTATAACATATATCAATCATATGTGATTTTAAACATATATGACTAAATCATTTATGATTATAACATATATTAATCATATATGATTGAAAGAATTGTATTATAGTTTATAACAAATACAATATTTCTCAATTTTTTAAACAGGTCCTTGCAAAGCTTTTTGTCATCGTCAAATCAGCCCATACTTACCAAAAATTTCTAAGAGGACTTTCATCAAAGAGTTGATGTGCAACAAAAAAAAACTCCACCTCAATGTGAAATATTAGTGTATGATGATCCCATTTTCATTGAAACACAAATTTGATTTCCGGTGAAACGAGATCGGAGAGGATAAGAGAGGGGTAGTTTTCGATGACTTGGTTTTCCAAAGTGTTGATTTCGTGGCCTTCTATTTCAGATCTGGTGAAATCAAATATGGTGGCTGATGAAACAAGATTAGAGAGTAAAGGAGAGGGAGGTGGTTACCGACAAGGTGGTTTTGTGATTGATTCAAGTAGGTGGTTTAGGGTGCCGTTTCAGGAAAAGGAAAGCAGGAGAAAGATATTTTCTGACCAGAATACGAGTGGAGATGGAGGGAATCGCTAGATCAGGAGAAAAGGGAGAGGAAATAGTTGGCTGATTCAGGCCTAGTCCGACGATTCCGATGACGGACGTTGACTCCGGTAATGGTCTGGTGGTCTAAGTGGGTGGTGCAAGTTCAAAAAAGAATGAGAGACATCATAGTAGGGTTGGGCCTTTTCTATTAGTCTAATTAAAAAATGTTCTCATCTTAGAAAATGTTCTTATTTGAGCATAACTCTCTCTCTCTGTGTCTCTCTCTCTCTCTCTCTCTCTATATATATATATATATATATATATATATATATATATATATCAATGATCCAAGTATGTGAGCAATTGAGGGGCGCCACTAGCTGGTAGTCATAGGTTGCCCATGCTACCGCTCAACTTTTCCGAATAATGGAAAAATTCTCATATGCGACATCTTAAGAAAGAAATTATTCAGCCCCTGATTTTAAGGTTGTATTGATTTGTGTTATTATTTTACTGAGTATTCATGGGAAGCAGCTATGTCAATGAGAGTTAACAATGACAGTATGGTTAGGGGTTAGGGATTCTTCAACACATAGTCACTTCAGCCTTCAACATATGCATATGATTTCTCGTTCTTCTCTCCTATTAATTCATCAACATGAGGTATTGATTTCTCCATCTTCTTACTGTAATTTCTTTTTTTCATTTTTTTTAATTTTTATGCTCTATTGCTATGTTTTTATCATGTAATTCTACTATGTTTTTATTAAGTGATTTTACTATCTTTTAAGGTGTTTTAGGCACTCAAGGTGAGTTTTTACAATTGTTAATGGCTTAATATCTCTTAAAAATGATATCAGTTTTGTTAATTCATTTGTTTTAGATTTTAATTAGATTATACAAGGCAATACATTGGCTTAGATCTAAAGGAATTATGTGAACAAAACTCATTTGCCTTCAAGTTTATGTTAGGTTTATCTACACAACATTGCTAATGTTGAAGAAATTTGATTATGAATTCTCACAGGGATGAGTTTTTTTTGTAGCTGAGATCAATGAAACAAACATGAAGAGAAGGTGTTTGATGGCACGCTCAAATGAAAAAAGAAACATTTTTTAGTGGTATTGAACTACATTTTCTAAATTTGCAATCTCCTCTTATATTTGGAACTAAAATGAAGTTTTGAATGAATTTAGATCTTTTTATGATTAGTTAACTATATACACTTTCATATGCTTTTAAGATTTTATGCCATGATGATTTATACTAGGCAATTTGGATTTTGATGTCATGTTTCTCCAAAAGGCTAAATCCTCTTTGAATTGGCACTTCATGAGAATTATTAATGTAATCTGTGTAGCTTCTAATGTATGATAAAGATGATATGTTGAATTATTCACTTGCATTGGGCATGCTCAAGTCTATGCATCAATCAATTTAGCAGATGAGAAAATGATTTCCAAAAATTGTGGAGAGCATTTGGGATTTCAAGATGTAATTGCTCCATTTCATATTAATCTTAGATAACGATCTAATATCCAGAATCAGGTTTTTCTAGTTTTACATTTAAGTTTAAGAGGTCTTTCTTTAGGTCTTATATGGGAAAAACTTATGCCGCCCCTATATGTTGTTTCTGGTTCCACCATTGGAGCAGTTGTTTCTGTATGAGCAGTGATCGGATGTGATAGATAGTTATTGCCGATTATAACAATTATTATTGTACACCAATCATTATAACTAAATGCAACTATCATACAGTAGAAGTTGAAGCCGTTTGACTGAGCTGTGAGTGGGTGTGGCGGATAGTTATAGCTAAATATAAGAATCAAATTGTACAAGTTGAAGAGGTATGTATGAGTAGTGATTGGGTGTGGCAGATAGTTATAGTTAAATATAGCTATTATTACTATTAATATTGTACACAAATGGTTATAATGAATGTAAATATCCTAGTGCACAAGCTGAAAGATGAGGTATATACCAAAGATAAAATGGTTATAGTTGAATATCACTCTATAACTTAGTAGTGTTGAGCAATTGTAGCTGAATATAACTGATGAGTTGCGTGTTGTAGAAAAGCATAAATCAAGCAGAGTTACACAATTTTAGCCAATCGAATAAAACTAGAGTAACTGATGATAGATGAAATGGTAGTTCGCTTAGCTGTAAATCCATTACTGTATGAAATTAGCTGAACGGTAACAACTATGGTTATAGTATTATAATTTTTTGTTGTTAGTTGAAATGTGGATTTTGTTGTTGTAATACTATAAGTAGATGGTATTGATTGCAGATAAGTGGTAACCTAAAATGAAAATTTGAACAGTTGTAAAATCATTATTGCAAACTGTTAGTTGAATTAGCAGTTTGTCAATCTATAAATTAGGGAAGTGATTCGTACACAACAGTTTTTTGCGATACACAACAATTTATGCATTATATAGTTGTACAATACAACATATTAAAACATCAATTGTTGTGTATAGAGAAAAATTGTTGTGTACGGATCAACTCCCATATAATTATGGATTCGGGAACTTGCGTAGTAATAATTGGTGCAAGTATGTACCGCAAGCTGTTTCTAAGACATTTAAATATTTTAATGAGTTGATTGAATAATTCATATAATCTATGATTTGATTATTATGTTTATTGCTGAAAGGGTTACTCAATATGCTCTCATATTATACCATTTGTTGTTTTATGTATGCATTTCAAGTTCATGTAGATATATTAAGGATGTGAAGATGGGTAGTTGTAATGTTCACACGGGGCTCAGATCATAATTTCATTTATTTTGTGAATGACCATTTTGATAAATTTAAAACAAAAACAATTAGGTGTTTTTTATGCTAACATGTCGGGTTTAGTAACACCTGTCGAAATAGGTCAACAACAGTAGCATATGATTATAATATAATAAGCTTACTTTTTAGTTCATGGCAGATGTTAATACATATATAAACTTTCGTACATACATTATGGTATAAATCAAAGTATACATCCATATAAATCTCAATTTAACTTCGCGTGAAAAAGTTATGATAAACTCTAACACTATGAATTTCCATAATAAGAAGAACTTCAAATATAGTGAGAGTTAGCTGTAGGAATCAAAAAAATAGTTGTAGTACTCATAAATACATATGCCTGGATATAAAGATCATCAAAAATAGAGTTTGTATCCGAAAGATATAATCTTCCGAATACGTAGCAGTCAAAGAGCGTGACACGTGGTAGAAACTCTAATCATCAATGCTCCACGATGTGGACATGAGGTTCAAGACATGGATATGATCTAGGACACTTTTCAAAGCTAGGATGCAGATGGCAAGGCTATGGAAGCGAGGTGTCAAATCTCTAGGATGTGGACATAAAGGCCACGACGTGAAGTCAGTACCGTGACACGTTCCAAAGCTAGGACTCAAATGGCAAGTCTACGAGGTGATGCATCTCATTTTCATGACGTGGACATTTAGCCCATGATGTGGACATGACTTGATCAGCCTATAAATAAAAAGTTCGAACCTAACCATTCTTACACCTAAATTTCTTTCCTCTCTCTCGTTTGTTGAAGACATTCCGCGTCTCGAGCACCGACGATCACAAACCGCAGACCGTTTCTAGTGAGATTCCATAAATCATGCTACTAGGGTGAGTTTCACGGTCCCACTTTTAATTTTTTTGGGGGAAAACGCATGCTAAATATTGTATATAAGTTAATATTATGTCTATATGATAGTATATTTGTATCAACATAGATATTTATATTAACCGAGATATTGTTGTTTTGTATCTGATATTTTGAAAACATATAACTATCGTAAACTTGTTAGCATGTTATTACACTAACATAGACCCTAAATTATACTCCGGAGTTCTCTCTCTTTCTCTTTCTCTGTATATATATATATATATATATATATATATAATGTGTAATGTAACCCCGGAGTTATACTCAGGAGTTATATACATCAATTGCAAGTACGCTATTATTATTGGTTTTATGTTAAGATAAAACATGGTTTTACTCCAAGTTATAGCTGTTGTATTCCCTAAGTGTCATGAAATTAGGAGTAATATTTATAAGCATAGTCTAAGAATATAGGCTTTTAGACATAAATATGATTTTGTTGTTAGTCTACATGAGTTATTTATTCATCAACTAAGATTGGAAATCTTAATGGAAATCCTCTGACCTGTAGCCACTAATCCTGTGTGAGCGAGGAAGTTGTGTACGGATCTATGTGGGTTAATGCCCCATCCGTGGTTGTTGGCTACAACCAATTGGTTTTACATTAGACTATAGATCTATGCGGGTTGATAACTCTAGCCGTGGTTGCTAGCTACAACCCAACGATTTGCAAGTGACGAACTGTCCCAATGATTGTTTTGTTTTAGACCTAGTGTCGACGAAGTGTAGGGGAGAAGTATTTACCTTGGTGTAATCCTTCATGTCACCAACGGTGGTTTTATTATGGCACCAATGGAGGAACCATTGGTGGTTTTATTATGACACATGGTAGCAAAATGTTAAAAGCATTATACTTTGTCGATATACAAGTATAAATGTTATGTATAAGTTTCCCAAAAACTTATACTTTAGGTACAAGGAACTTGTAGGTATACTACTTACTCATTAGGTAGATAATTATACCTAGGATATATACTCGTATAGAATTGAAATAAGATTTATAGGTAGTAACATTCCTTGGTTTAGGATTACTCATAGTATATGGAAATTATATGTATCACTTATTTAGTAAGTAAACTATTATACCTAGATTATATACTATATATTAGAGATTAGTATGAGTTTGAAAGGTATTTTAAAACTAAGTTTTATACTTTCTAGACTTGGAAAAATACTATTTCTCAGAGTCAAAACCTGTGGACTCACCTACTTTATGTTGACGTATTTTCAAAATGCATGTGTTTTTAGGAACTTGATAAACTGGAATAATAATAATATAAATTTATATTACTGATAAAGGTATGTAGTTTATAATAACTCTTTTGAACAGTTCAATATATGTTATATAACTATGATACAAGAAATGACGTTACACCGCCCGATGTTTCCGCTGCCGGCTGGGGGTGTGACAGATTGGTATCAGAGCTATTAACTATAGTGAACCAGTACTTTCTTAGGAAAGCACGTCTATAGTTTAGGGATTACTCTATTAGGTTTAGGTATATCCCTTGGCCTACAATAAAAAATATTATTAATTATTTACTAAAGGACTACTTATGGGAGCGGTGACATGATAGACATGTCATATTGGGTTGTTGGATTTCAGAATGGCTATATGCTAAAATGATTCTGCCCTTTCGACTGTCCTGACTGGTTGGTGCCTTATCAGCTAGACCTGAAGTAACAAACAATAATTAAATAGAGCGTGAATACAAAAAATAAGAAATATAGAGTCATATATAAAGACTCAAACCCGCGTTGATAATACAGCTTAAAACCCGGAGTGTTTTTGATCTTAAGGATTTAGATCAAATATTCCAACTAAAGTTTAATGTACGTAGATCCTATCACAACTAGGTTTAGGTGTGCAACTACATTTTATTATGATCGGACCATATTGACTATTCAAACTTGAAGTAATATTTGATAGACTAAATACTTGGTGATTCAAACTAGGAATTCGACATGGCTCATTATCAAGAATGGATAATCATAGAAGATACAGATGTGGAGCAACAAGCTTCATTCCCTATGTTGGCAGGAGATCCTTATTACCCTATAAATCTAACTACCTTTCATCCAATACCTTCTGACGATGGAGCACCTTTACCTTCCAATGGATGGGAAGAAAGTGAACCAATGGAAGAAAGCAAGCCTATGTAAGAGAGAGAGTCGGTTGCATCTTCCTTACCCCCAATGAATACCCTTTATCGTCAATTTCCAGGAGGAGCAAAGATGAAACTCACAGCTTGTAAGTCCATACCGAAATGGATAAGTATTAAGAAGAATCCAAAGGGGACATCTTCAGGAACCCATAGAGTTCAAGACGAACCTGTGAGGATAGCACAAACGGTTGATAGGTGGGTAGCAGAAAAAAGAGTTGCTAATAAGTATGATATTGGTTAATCATCTCGACCATATCTCTCACCTTCTTCCAAAGATGACACTTTGTGTCAACTATTTAAGAAAGTGTGGGAATCAAAAACAAGATGGAAATTGTCGAATGGAAGACTACTTATCTTTCAGGAAGGATGTGAAGACTAGAAGGACAGAGAATGTGAGATCAAGAGGCTATTATGGATGTCCATCACTGCATTAATTTCTCTTATAACAACATGATTACTCATGATGCAAGAATTGCAGAACTAGAGCTCTACAATCAAACCTCGAGATACGAGGAGCGCATTGGAAAGCTTGAGCAGAGAAATCAAACCCTTGAGGAACAAATGTTTCATGTCACTGACGCACTAGGCCATCACATAGGATACTTGTAGGTGGAGTAGAACTAGTGGGTAAGATAAGACTAGTTAAGGTAATGGGGAAAGTTTATAGCAAGGGAGTAGTAAACCTTGTAATGTTTTTAGAAACTTTTCTCATATAAACCTATAGTAAACTGGTGTTACCACTGGTAATAATTATAAAGCTTATATTACAATAATCATGTGCCAAATAGTGTCGTTCACTATGCTCTATACCTTGAACAAAAATTGAAGTCATTAACACTCATAATTTAATGACTAATACTTCATAAAACACATAATGTTCTTACTATCTATAATAGGAACTAAATAAAAATGCCTAGAAGAAGTATTGTTCGGCTAAACCTTAACCAGCGATCAGAAATACAACAAGAAAAACCACAAACACAACCACCAAAAATAAACCCCTCAATAAGTTCAACAAAAGTTGAAGAAATTATAGCTCAGAGAATCACTATAGCTCTAGCTAACGTCATAACAGGAGGAGTTAGAAATGAAGGCAATGCAGGAACTGCCATAATGTGTACCTACAAAGACTTTATGAATTGCAAACCAAAGAGCTTACATAGAACTGAAGGAGTCATTAATTTAACCAGGTGGATTGAAAAGACAGAATCCGTCTTTCAAATAAGCTTCTGTCCAGATGATTGTAAAGTAAGATTTGCAACATGTACTTTCGTTGATGTGGCGTTAACTGTTGGATTAATATCTAAGTCCATAACTATAATTGGTAAGACTTGACCCGACCCGGTATGGTCCATTTGGGTTGCATGGCATCATGCATTTTGATAGACTATAATGAGAGAAATAACACTTAAGGTTTGTTAATATATTATATGTTATAATATATTAATAAGATTATTTAATTAGTATTGATCAAGAATTAATCTAGAATTAATCAAGTGATCAAAACAAGACTAATTAAATATATGGGTTGATTGTGTAAATCATCCTTACTTGTATAGTGGGCTAATGCTCCATGGATTATCAAGTTGGGCTAAAACCCATATGATGCTCCATGGATGCTCCATGGTGTATTTGAACCCATGGATCCAAGAAAATGGAAAGCCATGACAATTAGGGTTTACCCTAATTGTAACAACTATATAAGATCATATTCTTTGGGAAAAATCGGCACTATGTGAGAGATAGAAAGGGCTAGCCGATTTTATGAAGTGTGATGTTCTCTCAAGTCATTCCAAGTGTATTTGGTGTTGTGTGAGCCATTTGAGGTGTCACACTTGGGGAACTAGGCACTCAAGCTTCATGAGGACATTCTACATCAAAGAGGTATGTATTATATCTTGTTATATTCATTGTTTTGTATGCTAGATTACGATAATACCTTGGATGTTCATATTTCCATGTATAATAGAGAAAACATAGATCCAAGGTATTTAGGGTTGCATGTACTCTTAGGAGTGTTAGAATGCTTAAAACCCAACTATGGTATCAGAGTCAAGGTTTACTTTCTCTTATACTTGATGCAAATTGCTGAAAAATGCTGAAAAAATCGATTTTCTGGCTTTCTGGGCACTGGACTCGCCGAGTCCATGAGTAAAATCATCCTACTCGTCGAGTAGGTTCATGCACTCGACGATTAGGAGCCCCAGACAACATATATTCAACCTTTTTGGCTACAAATGGACTAGGAACATTACCCTAAGCTGTTTTTGGACTTATAAACTTATTTTTGATGTGGTAATGTTCATTCTAATCCAATTTCAAAGATAATTGTCAATAGATTCATTTTTTGTATTAGTTTAATGGTTAGTCTAATTACATGAAAAAGTTTGATTAAATTATCTTGTTCTTATGAGTTGCTTAGATTAATAGAAATTGTTGCTTTCAGTCCATTTTAATCTAAAAGATGATTCTAAAATGTGTTTGTGTAACTTGTGCTCAAGTTACATGAAAATTCACATTAAAGTTTCATAAAACTCATAAAAGTTAGCAAAGGTTACAAAAAATGAAGAGTCTTGTCTCATTGAATGGTTTTATGACTCCATCACTTGTCCTCAAGTTATGGAAGTTCAAGAGTCACTTCATTAAGTAATAAAATATGTAACTTTAATTAATTCCATAAGTTACAAAATAAAGAAAAATTACATTCTTTAATAGTTTAAAGTCTTCCATAACTTCTCCTCAAGTTATGGAACTTGAAGAGTCTTTTAATTAAAACTACTTTAAACACATAAGTTATGGAATTAATTAGTTTTGAATAGTTTGAAAACTTGCCCTCAAGTTTTGGAATTTGAAAAGTTTTCTCTTATGAATACTTTAATTCCAAGTTAGCCCTTAGAATTTTAAAAGTTAAAATTCAACCCTTATACTTTATAATATTATAAGTTAATAATATATATATATATATATATATATATATATATATATATATATATATGTATAAGAGTAAAGTCAGTCTTACCACAAGTAGTCCTCATTCACAAAGCCGGTCTATAAGGGGGTATAAGGTTATTGCCTATAAAATGGCAGTTTAATGTGTGTCCACTCTCACCCACCGCTTCCTTGACTGGTGGATGGTCGTTAGCCGAACGGGTAGGACAAAGACTATAAGTTCTCCCTTCATTAAAAGTATTAATGATAAATACTAAGTAACTAAACACTTATAATTCCCAATATTAGTTACTTAGGAAAATGTGAATAAGGTGCTAACCCATGAAATTACACTTTGCACTTTGCTTAAGTCGGTTGGTGGAGTGTGTGTGGTTTACCGACACACTAGCTTGATTTAACAAGGCAGACAAAGGGTTTCTTAAAATTTAATCATAGGCCGGTGGAGCGTGTGTGGTTTACCGGCACATCGGTTGGGTGATAAACATTTAAGAGTACCAAGTAATTTGTGTGGTTACTTCACACCTTGTTTTGTGATCCTCGGCATCCCAGTCACAAAACTTGAAGGGCACACTCGAGATTGAAACATGCCATTGAAAAGTTCAATGAATCTCAAAAGATCTAGGAGTTTCAAATCCAATTAAAACTTAATTATATTTCGTTTTTCATGGTGGAAATTGGTAAATCGTCATTTACCTACCTTCATCTATTTTATAACTTGGATTACGGCATCCCTCTTCCAGTTATAAATAGGTTGTTGGGTCCTAGCCTTAATATTTCATATTGGGTGTTATATTAAGGACTTTTAGATCAACTACCTTGAATATCTCCCAAAAGATGTCTAGTTCAGGCATCTATGATCTTCCCAAATCTCTGGAAATCATACTTCTTTCACCTCCTCCAATTATTCTCCCTAACCCACAAGTTCTTGAAAAATTTAAGGTCACTCAAGCCCTATTGGCAAGCAAAGGTCTATGTATGATCACATCTTGGAGATGTAGTCACATATTGACAAGCCGGGAGAGTTGGGTGTCAAATTCTTAAGAAAGTTGGTGGTTCAATCACTTTCTAAGTCACATAGTGAGTTCCTTTGGGACTCCTATGAAAAAGACTATGACAAGACCCTTAATGATCTTATCTATTTGCTTGGTACTGCTGAATCAGTAATGATTTGGAAGGCTAGTAAAGCTAATCTGATTAGGAGATCAACTTTCTAAAACTTTATGGACAGGGAGAATATTGACACAGGAAATCCATAAAAGCATTCTCTTCCCTATAGAAAGGGATCGGCCATAGTCAACTCGGTTGACCAAATGGTAAAGAGAAATGCTAATTCTGTGATAGACCCATGTACCATTATCAAAGAGCCCATATGTTAAATTGCCAAAGGAAGGGGCATTGGTTACGAAGCTGCCAAATTTACCTAAGGATGTTAAAGTCAATAAGTTTGACTCTACTTCAGGTAAAGTCCATTGTCTAACTCTGTTAAGCTCCTATTTAGAGATTCATATTACATAATGTGACTGAGTCACATGGTGATGTTATAAGAATCAAAGGAAAAAAAAAAGAGAAAGCTTAAGGAAAGTATATGTTGCTTCTGATCGCGAAGATGGACTTCAATCGCATCAGAATTTTGAAGTTGTTACTCAGGAGTAATGACACATTGCTTAGGAATATATAACAACAAGGTTTTCATATGGATTGTAAGGATAAGTTTTTCTGCAAAGTTTTAAAATAAAAGGAAATTTTTGATTTTATTCATTTTAAGCATCCTTACAATGCCATTTGTGAAAGAAATTGTTGTTTATATGATTCCATTGATGGCAATAATGGAAAATGTTTTTGATTCTTTCATTTCTGGTAGTGTCTAATATTACCAAATAAGCAAAGATTCTCATCACCCAAGTTTCAATTGGAACGAAACTTGGAATCATGCAAGTTGTATAGTATGATGAATGAGAACTTTCAAGCATTGGAAAATTAAGACTAATTACTTGTTCACATGGATGTGTGAATCAAGTAAAGGACTAAGGGATCGAGTACACATTCATGTGCACTTGTCAAAGTCCACCACAAAAGATGGATAAGACTATTCATCATTATTTACTAAGGTTTAGTAAATATGATTATACTTACAAGCTTAAGTATAATCCTGATACATTGAAAATTTTCAATGTATGGCAGAACGAATGAGAAGAATCAAATTAGGCAGAAGGATAAAAGTTTCTCAAATCTAAAAAGATGGGAAAGTACTTTAGTATCATTTTATATGATCATCTTAATTATTAAGAGACCTTATCACAATTCATCCTCTAAGTGCATTCTGATAGCTAAGAAGAGGAGCTAGGAATTGTTGAAGTGGTCAAATCAACAAGATGAGTCATACTTCGTTCTAAAACAATTCTTAGAGTCATACTCCAAGATTGTAACTTGAGTGATATATCTTAAAGAAGGTTTATTAACACTAGTCAAATGTTACAGTAAAAGGTTATCTACTCTTGTACATTTGAAATTGGTAAGTTATGATGTTTTGGATAAAACAAAGACCAACTTAGGCCTATTGTGTGAAGTGTTTGTCTTGATAAAGAATCCGCACTATCCTTGAATATTTGACAAGAGAGTCTTATATGTCAAGAGGACAGTGGGAGTCTTAAAGGTCTTGAAAGTCTCAAGAACTAATCAAGAATAAAGCCTGAGGTTTTTCACTAGTACATGACTTGAGCTTTATAACCTATCGTGTTGACATATTTTGTGCCCATTCCAGTTAAAGTTGGCTTTGCATATGAGTTCTTAGAGTTCTCAATTGGTTGCATAACAATTTGGAAGCAATGGCAGTATCAAAGCATTGTTTATAGTGAACTCAGTATATCGAACCACATAAGATATACAAACTATAAATACATTGGGACCGAAAGTCTCTGATTTAAAGTTTTCAAAAAAACTATACTTTTAGAAACAAATAATTCCCCGGTAAAAGTAGGAGCATGTGCACACACACTAGGGTCAGTATCACGATGGGATGGGACAAAAGTAGTAATTGTTGAACAATACGAGTAGGCTTGGGGATGTATAGTCAGGACTGGGAATGACATAGCCTGATCAACTATGTCTCACCCAGAAATGATTATCATATGTCCAGGAATGGTCATAGGTGTTGCAACAAGTCTAAAAACATACCAACACTACCACAATGAAATACCATAGGGGTATTTGGTGTTATTATAATTACTTATTTGAGAACTAAATAGATTTTTACCAACAGGTCAATAATTGCCTAGTGGATACAATAAAATTATATGTATCCAGGACGTCATAGACTTAGAATCTGTGGATCTTTGCTTTACTTCCTGTTCTCGTTGGATTGGGGATTTAGAGTTAGGATCGCTTATTCGAAGGTCTATCATGTCCCAAATACATATGACTAGTATGCACTAAACAATATATTGAAGTATCTGGTAAAGATCATCTTATAATTATCTAATTAGTACGTCTACTTAGTTATTTCTTATATCCCCATTTCTCGCGAAGATATTATGGCTAAATTCCATCCCCACGACGACCCATACTACCCTAACCACGACAATACTGAATGGCTCGGAGAGGAGCCAGAGAATGATTACCGAATCCCTTTGGATGGTCACCAAGCTGAAGGCTTTGCTGATGGTCCTGACCCCGACCCTGAAGTGGAGAACCTACCCTGATGACCCTTGTTTCGAATCCTAACCCTCGTCAGGTCGTTCAAAGCCCAACGCCTCCTTGGGTAGAATGCTTGGAAACCTGGAACGAAGAACACGACCAACCTAGGGTGTTGAATGGAGACATACGAATCCTTCAGAATCCGGAGACTACACTATTCAAGGGAACCGTAGCATTGCCCAAAATCTTCCTTACGTTAATGAGATGTAGACCTATTATCCTCGAACCCTATACTACAAACAATTTACATATGGTAACTCCAAGAAATTCTTAATATATACCAAGTAATTTTAGAAAGGGATCAGGCGAAACAAATCACAAGTTGCATTTGAGTCATTACCACTAAAATTCATTCATAGGGACTTTGTTATGAATTAAATACAAAATACTTTTAAGTCAGGACATAATACAGACAAGTCTGGCTTGATAACATCTGACTTGTCACTACTATTAAAAACTTATCGTTTGTACGTCTCTACCAACTTATGACAGGACTATGCCGCCAAAGAAAAAGTCCAGACCCTCCGGGAGCACAGCACCGCCCCCTCCGCAGTTTGATCCCATAATGTTTCAAGCTGCCGTAACAGCAGCAGTGGCGGCAGCAATGTCGCAAATGAGTACAAATGGTTCTGGCGGCTTCGGATCCGGGAATACTAACTCGAATCAGGGGGACAGCACAGGACGCACTAAGGAGTGTTCTTACAAAGACTTCACAAATGGCAAACCCGATCCTTTCGACGGAAGCGGGGGCGTCATCGCGCTGATGCAATGGTTTGAAAGGACCGAAGCAGTCTTCGAAATCTGCGCCTGTCCCGAAGCGAGCAAAGTCAAGTATGCGGCATTCACTTTTACAAGAAAAGCTCTTACTTGGTGGAATAGCCGAGTTAAGTCACTTACTCCTGCAGTGGCTAACTCTATAAGCTGGGAGGATCTAAAAGCTTTAATGCTGAAAGAGTATTGCCCAAGAGGCGAAGTGAAAAAACTGGAAGAGGAACTCTGGAACCTCAAAATGTCGGGGATGGATCTCGAAGCTTATACTGCCCGATTCAATGACCTAGCACTCCTCTGTCCTGCAATGGTCACCCCAGAGGAGAAAAAGGTAGAACGATACCTTTGGGGGCTATCATCCCAGATCCATGATAGTGTATTGGCCTCAAGACCAACTACCTTCGACAACGCAAAAGAATTGGCACAGCAACTCATCGACCATCGTGCCAGCCGTGACACTTCGACAACCACGCCAATTGTTGCGATTCATGCTGCCACAACCCTCACCACGCCAACTCCCATAAAGCAATACGTTGGAACCCTCCCGAAATGTAACAAGTGTAGCTTCCATCACACTGGGGCTTGTAGAGAATTGCATTGCATGAACTGCAATAGAAAAGGGCACACTACCCGTTTCTGTAAGGCACCGGTACGACCCATCAACCAGTTCCCCGGCTCTGAAGTAAGCCCAGCCTGTTACAAATGTGGAGAAACAGGCCACTTTAAAACGAACTACCCAAGAGCAAGAGATGCCAGTGGTGGTGGAAGGGTGCTTGCGATCACCGAAGGAGAGACCACCCCGGAACTGCCCGCAAATATTAGTACGTGTTTCTAACACCGACGTTTAAATTCCAAATTTCTTTATTTGATTAAGTCTAACATCGATTTAAAGCATGCATAGTAGTAATGCCAAAGATTAAACTGAGAGCATAAAAAAATAGGAAATTCCAAGGTCGTCATAAGACCATTCTATGAATTTGCTTCGACTCCGCAATGGGACTGCATTATAGGGATGTAGGTCAAACTTCCGAGAACATGCTTCCACTCTATAGGTGAGCGGTCGAAATACATCTAGGTTCAATGTTAGCCCTGACTAGGAACTCTAATTCATTAAGAAGGATTACTAAGTTATTTGTTATGATTTTCTCGCTTATACATTCCCCAGTTATATATAACGAATACCTGGTAGATAATAGAATGTGAGAATTCTGACTTAGTTTCTTTTCCTCGTTGGGATGTGAAACTGAAATAGAATCACACATTTTACTATCCGCCCAGTATTGGTTATATCATAATGTGTATAAGCTAAGTTTTCATGTATAATAACTCGTCTCTTAGTCAGAATCAAAATAATGTAGAGCCAACCTTAGTCATTTTCAAACTCCTTGCCTAAATTCAAATTTCGGGACAAAATTCCCTCTAACGGGGGGATGATGTGACAACCGTCAATTTTCAGTCAAGTCAAAGTCAACGAAAGTCAACAAGTCACACCGGTCCGCTCATTTTGCCGTAAGTACTAGATCTTATGATAAGAAACTCCTAAGCGACTCTTTATTCTAACGAGGGATCCTAAATCAAAAAGTGCGTACACCTAGATCTCCTTAACCTTAAACTGAGGTACGTGGCGAGCCAAACCGATAAAACAATGTCGCATACTCATCGGGAGTATGCAAGATCCTTAAACAAGGCGTAACGGGATTTGCGGACCTTGTAGTGCGTAGCCGGACACTCAAAAAGGACACCAATGAGACCTCCCTCAATCGTTTTCACTCTATCTCTTCTTATGTTAAATCTCTCCCAAATCTCTCTAAGTATGTGAAATCTCTACCACATATCTCTTTGTATGTGAAATCTCTCCAAGAATGTCAAATCTCTCCCAAATCTCTCTAAGTATGTGAAATCTCTCCCACATATCTCTTTGTATGTGAAATCTCTCCAAGAATGTCAAATCTCTCCCAAATCTCTCTAAGTATGTGAAATCTCTCCCACATATCTCTTTGTATGTGAAATCTCTCCAAGAATGTCAAATCTCTCCCAAATCTCTCTAAGTATGTGAAATCTCTCCCACATATCTCTTTGTATGTGAAATCTCTCCAAGAATGTCAAATCTCTCCCAAATCTCTCTAAGTATGTGAAATCTCTCCCACATATCTCTTTGTATGTGAAATCTCTCCAAGAATGTCAAATCTCTCCCAAATCTCTCTAAGTATGTGAAATCCCTCCCATATATCTCTTTGTATGTGAAATCTCTCCAAGAATGTCAAATCTCTCCCAAATCTCTCTAAGTATGTGAAATCTCTCCCACATATCTCTTTGTATGTGAAATCTCTCCAAGAATGTCAAATCTCTCCCAAATCTCTCTAAGTATGTGAAATCTCTCCCACATATCTCTTCGTATGTGAAATCTCTCCAAGAATGTCAAATCTCTCCCAAATCTCTCTGAGTATGTGGAATCTCTCTCAAATCTCTCTCGAAATCTCTCCCCAACTTTCTATAATCACTCGGGGCATTCCGACCCCCGAATTTGGCGAAAATAGCCCAAGAACGGAAGTCTACGCGAAAAACGGACTTAAGGAAACGAACCCTCCGAACCGAAAGTACTATTCATGAACCGAACCGAAAGTACTATTCATGAGGGTCCGAACCGAGAGTACTGTTCATGAATCCGAACCGAGGTGTTGACTGATGAGCCGAACCGAGAATATTGTTCATCCGAACCGAACCACGCAAAGAAGGAAGGTCCGAACCGAACCTCGCATAGAAGGGAAAATCCGAACCGAAAGTACTGTTCATTACTGTTCACAACAGTCCCTTCGGTTCTAGCATCACTTCGGACCGAACCCCTGACTTTCGCTTCTGACTCCTCATCGGACCGAGCCTTCAGACGAACCCCGCCTTCGCTCCTCCTTCTGGCTCGCGCCTTCGCTTCCGAGACCAGCACCTCCCCTGACCGAACCTCGGCCGAGATCCGAAGGGTCTCGCTGGAAAGTTCATTTTTCACCCGTTTTTGCGTATTTTTGCGTTTTAAACCCATTTTTAATTATTTTAACATGGGATTTTCACCCAAAACTTTATTTTAAAATATAAGACCCCTAAATTAATAATTTAATCATATTTTAAGGGTAAAATCTTATCCAAATAAGAGTAGGTAAAGTACAAAGGTAGAGTGTTGACTTTACCTTATTTTATGACACAAGCAACCCCCATACCCACTCCATGACCACCCACACTCCTTTCCACCATACCTTGTACGTTTTACCTCCCTCACAAGCCATCCCCACGTTTTTGAGAGCTGGATAATCATCCTCTCTCCTCATTTTCTCTCATTTGCTCTCATTTCACAAGAAGATCAAACTCTTTTCTCTCTCACTTTCTCTCTGTAGAAATTCGAGATTCAAGGGCTGATCTTGAGTCTTTCCTCCACATTTGGTAAGCATAATCCATTCTCTTTATGTTTATCTCAATGATTTCCACTCAAATCATGGATATCTTACACAAACTCCAATATACTTGTGTTAGAGCTTCGAATCTTCAAGTGATTCTTCAAGTGTTCTTGGGTTGAACACTTCTCTTCTTCAACACTTACCTACTGAAAACACTTAAGGTGAGTTCATACCCCTACATTTTCATGTTTTCTCAAGTTTTTAGGGGGGGAATACAAGTTAAAATACTTAGAACATAACTACATTTTTCTAACAGCTTTCATCAGAAAAGTTTCACTCCATTCACGGACTGTTTTGGAGATCTTAAATATTTTTGTTTTCAAAACTGTTTTAGGTGCATGTAGTTCCACTTCTTAGCTTTAAAATGACTACTTGCACATCTCCATACGATTTTTCTACAATTCATGGTGATTTTTACAAAACTGCCTATCATTTCAAACATCAATCCGGACCAGTCTGTGATTATGGACTTTTTCACCCAAGTTAGAGGTCATTAAAAATTATAATAAAAATTATGAACAAACTAGACTCATTTTCCAAACTCTCAGAAGTTACAGAACCTGATTTGGACATTTTATGATTTTTCTACAATTTTTCCAATAACAGTTACAGAAAATGTTATTAACAGAAAAACACAATAAATTTCATTTCACCTTGTAACATGTTGAGCAAGGTATACATCGTTATGTGATTATGTGTAGTTGCAATATATGACAAATTTTGTATTCTTACATAGACATACATCAGAAAACAAATGGATTTACACCTTCACAAGTATGACAAATATATATATATATATATATATATATATATATATATATATATATATATATATATATATACGATATTACGAGGCTATATCCATTAAAATATAAACATTGATAAATTATGACAAGTAAGGCCTATGCTCATTTCCCACGAAATCAATCGATAAACTATAATAGGTATAGTTTAGGGTTATTCATATAACAAACACAATATTAAAGGTCTTACACTTACAAAAGAGTTATTGCCGCTATGGACGATTAAGATAATCTATAATAAGTATAGTTAAGCCATTATACCCCCCACAAACGAACGCGTTAGTTATAATCGGTATAGTTATGGTAAATACATATTACAAACAAAGTAATAAACTATAATAGGTATAGTTTATGTTTCATCTACCCTAGGAAGTTAATTACAAGAAAGGAATTCACCATCACTTTTGATAAGCTATTCATATGCATAGTTCAGGTTCACTAATCCCTATCACTCCCCGGTGAACTATGATATGTATACGTTACACTCACCATCACCATCACTTTTGATAAGCTATTCATATGCATAGTTCAGGTTCACTAATCCCTATCACTCCCCGGTGAGCTATGATATGTATAGGTTACACTCACCATCACCATCACTTTTGATAAGCTATTCATATGCATAGTTCAGGTTCACTAATCCCTATCACTCCCCGGTGAACTATGATATGTATAGGTTACACTCACCATCACCATCACTTTTGATAAGCTATTCATATGCATAGTTCAGGTTCACTAATCCCTATCACTCCCCGATGAGCTATGATATGTATAGGTTATGTGACATCCCCAAAATCACGGCCAGAAAAGACCGGTTTGTTTATGCTTTATAAAAATCAGAGTACTTCATTTTATAAAAATGTTGCGGAATTTGTTCCCAGAAAAAACATGGTAAATACGTTATTAAAACATTTTCGAAGAAACGTATCTATTTCATTTTAAAACGTTTGGGATGTCATTGTTAATACAGAAACATAAGCATAAACAGAACTTACAATTATTTACACTAGTGATCTACATCTCTTTAAATCTCTCAGTGTAATGTCACTTCATATCAACACCTGTGATATACATAAACTGAGTGGGTCAGGTTGGGAAACCTGGTGAGTACATAGGGTTTTCAACCCACAATAATATAATTATTATTTTTAAACATCAAACAATCAACCCAATTACCCATTCCCGTTATCCTCACATTACGTCCCTAAAACATCTAACACAAGGGACCTAGTCAAAGGACTATCATTGGGATGGAGTATACCTGGTGAGCACACAGTTCACACAGTTCGAATGAACACACAGTTCGAATAAACACACAGTTCGGTTAAACACACAGTTCGAATAAACACCTACAGGTTGCGAGCCTGCTAGTGTTCCACTGGACTGTCTAGAATAGTCCGTGGTTGTCATCTATACTCCGCTAGATGACTAGATCATCAAGAACAGCTATAACGAGGCCTCTCATTATTTTATTTTGTCACACAGCAACTATTATATCTACCCGTGTTTTACCCCGCACATTATGTAGATATAAAATACTTATACAGTTTGAATCACTGAAAACATGTATAAAACGTTCTTCCAATATAGATAGCAAGTATACAGATAATATACACACACAGCACGTAAAATACTTCATATCTATGTGTAAGCTGAAAGTAACTATGCACTCACCTGAGTAGGTGGTGACTCAGCACTCGGACAGCGCTTCGATACTCTCAAAACGATATTCCTTCGATAAAACCTAGTACCGATACCACTAGGGTTTAGTTTAACGATAACCGCGACAAATTAATTAGTCTGATTATTATTAAGCGTTAATAACGCTCAATATAACTCATAATAATAGCTCAAATAATTATTTTAAGGACCTAATAACATTCCTATAATTATTTGAAAGCTATATAAAAAATTGCGTAAGCGTAGCACACTTACAGCGAATTTTATCGAAAACCGGGACTTAATTGGAGCAGCGTTTCGAAACCGAAAAACTCCTTTTTCTCGGGACTCCGGGAGCCTCGAGGCTTCCCTAGGGTGCTAGGGGTTTAACTAGGGCTTAGGGGGGTTTATAGCACTTAGAGAGAGAAAATATGTAGAGAGAGAAGTGAAAAATGGTGTGAAGAATGAAGAAATCTCGGCCCCTTTTTATAGCCCTGCGAGGCCTCGGTACGCTGGGCGTACCTCCGACCTACGCGGGGCGTAGTCATCGGATAAGAGTGTCAGCGAGGGTCCAGCTGTCTAACACTCGGAGTGGATCAGGGCGAGGGTACGCGGCGCGTACTGGCTTCGGACGCGGGGCGTAAGCGAGGGCGACGTGTTCTTCATCCGAAGCGAGATCTGATCAGCGATGGACGGCCCACAATGCGCCACATCATCAGCTCCTTATCAGCCTTCGCAAATTGCATTCTCGACTTCTAAAAATCATAACTTTCGCATACGAGCTCCGTTTTCGACGTTCTTTATATCCACGCGAAGGTGGGAACGTACTCTACAACTTTCGTTTAGACTTCGTCGGCTAATTTTGGCTCGATTTTAAATTTTATATTATTAACGGGCCGGGACACGATTTGGTCCGTTAAATCCTCATAACTTCTTCATCCGACATCCGTTTTCGCCCATCTTTTTCTCGTTACGCTACTCTCAACGAGATCTTTGATTCTCGTTTAGGTCGTGTCGGCTAAAAACCGCTCGATCAAATATTCGAATTTCGGGCTGTACACTGCTAGTCCGAAACTTCGAAAAATCATAACTTCTTCATACGAAGTCAGATTTGGGCGTTCTTTTTATCGATGTTCTTAGTTTAACATATTCTACGACTTTCGTTTAGATCGCTAAGGCTAAATCTCGGTCTATCGTAAATTTACTATTTACGCTTCCCGGTGCCGTGCCAGTTTTACCGTAAAACTTCGACGGGTCATAACTTCTTCGTTATAACTCGGATTTCGGCGTTCCTTATATGTACGGAAACCTTGTGACATACTCTACAACTTGATTAAGATTATTTATTCTAAATAATCTTTTGTTGAAAAGTCGTTTTCGACCCCTATTGCCTCTAAATTGACTAGCCTGGATTTGTGGGCGTTACAGGTTACACTCACCATCACCATCACTTTTGATAAGCTATTCATATGCATAGTTCAGGTTCAATAATCCCTATCACTCCCCGGTGAACTATGATATGTATAGGTTACACTCACCATCACTATCACTTTTGATAAGCTATTCATATGCATAGTTCAGGTTCCCTAATCCCTATTACTCCCCGGTGAACTATGATATGTATAGGTTATATTCACAATAGATTTTCGTATGGTTAGACTTCAACTATAATCGTTGAGCGTATATGCTTGAGTCATACAAGAATTTAGTCTGGATTGGCTTGGAATTGGTGGTGCCCGCCGCATCTCTTGTTCCTTGTTTGGTTGTGGACCTAGGGCGGACCCATTATATTCGACGTTTTATCTAACCTAAATCTTATATAACTTATATATGCTGGACAATTATAGGGGAAATCTACGGGTAAATCTAGAATACATCAACGCATCATATAGGATTATTCTGTATACACTTAATTAAGAAATTATTGGATTTTCTGGAGATCAAACTCTATCGATTTTAAAAGAGGAAAACGGTTTCTACTCCAAACAAAACTCTTATGAACTCACCAACTTAATTGTTGACACTTTTCAAAACTACTTGTATTCTCAGGAAATCAGTGAATCAGGAAAACTTCAGCGCTTTGAGGATGGGACGTTAAACTGTCAACAATTTATTTTTGTCAACATATTGTAATTGATTTTGAATCATGTAAACAAATACTTTGGTGTAACTTTTTCAATTATATTTATGATGGTTGTATTTACTTTGAGCACTGTTATACATATTGTTGTGATACTGAACATGAAGTCCTCCACCCCTGGACGTTCCGCCATCCTTGGTTTGGGGGTGTGACAGGCAGGCCCTGTACTGCCAGGTGGCAAGAAGTTAAAATTGCATAAGTTCAGTCCATATGTGTTTGGATTTGTCATTATCCGTGTCTTGTGACTAAGGATTTGACAAATTCATATGGGTAGGAACTAATACACCATAAAAATCTAAGTGTCATAATGTTTCTGTCCGATTCATGAAAATGGTGGTGAGGAAACACTTCCACTAAGTAGATTTGTAAGTAGATAGTAATCTTTGCATTCTCAAAGTTGTTAGTAGGCACACTAACATGGACTTATGAGAAATAGCAAAGGTCTAAAAAAATTAAGACTATGATTATGGAATCCCTTTTCATAGTTCTAAAATTGTTTACACACCTATGAGCTATCTAAGATAAGGTGTATGATTTTGATAAAGTCTTATCAAAGCAATCTAGTATCAAAAATCTGAACTTTGGTAAAAAAAGTCAATAGCTGATTTCTGAGTACATGTCAAAGCTAGTAGGAGCATAAGTGTTATGCTAATAATCTTCATGTTAGTGGGAGCATGATAATTATGATAAGTATTGCAAGTTAGCAATGTTAATTATAGAAAACAAAAAGTTTCAATTCATGAGGTTGCAGGGGTTGAAAAAGTTGTTTTGCTATAATTAAGGGAGAGGAAATTATACTTCATTTCAATTATGAAAAGCTTAGATTGAGTTTATAATCATTCTAAAGAGCTTATATTGAGATTTTAATCACCTTTAGTCAAGAATATATATATATATATATATATATATATATATATATATATATATATATATATATATATATATATATATATATATGAATTTCATGTTGGATTGGTTCAACTTAAGAAAATTCTATATACTGTGTTCTCAAAATTCGATTATGATTACGACATCCCTTTTCATAGTAAAATTTTGAGAATATGGCAAACAAAAAATTATTATGGCAAAAGACTGGTCTAGAACCATGTCTTTATGTGAAACATCATGAATCATGTCCCATTTACTTTGGGTATAAGATCGATTACTTGTGCTATAATATTTATTCTTTCTGAATTTTCCAAATGCCATGGGGCATTAAGGAGTAAAATGTCTAGAATTTGATATGACTAAAGTGATTAAGCAATTGTCGAGGACAATCTAAGGTCTACCAAAGATTGGTTTCTCAAGGACAGTTGGAACTATAGTGTGAATTTTGGAAGGGCCATATTGACATATTCTGAAAAGAGGCAACTCTTGTTCAGAAGTAGTAGTCAAAATGGGAATATAGAGTTGTCTCTATAGATAGAAGCAATCTGTGTAAGATTAGAAAGAACTTAGTGCAAGAATCATGTTCAAAGCAATGCATACTTTGAACATAAGGCTTTTTGTCCATGGAGTAGGTATTCATTGGAATACCCTGTAATGGTTGTTGACAAGTCTTTGTAACTTTGTACACATTCATTTCAAGAGGGTAGGGCATTTAAGTTTAAATGCTAACAAGATTTCGATTTGGGAGTGTGAAATTAGAATCATTGAAAGTTTGGTCAATTGGTTTATTTAACAAAGTAAGGATCATAGATAAACATAGAGTGCATACTTGGTGTATGGCAAAGCTATTGTTTAGGAAAACATAGTGTACATGCCTGGATCATGGGATACCTAGTGTTTTAATTCAAGTATAAAGTTGATAAAACCGAAACAATGAATAATAAGTAATCAGTATGGTGATAAATAGAAGTGGTCTATTTATATTCATAGGGTTTGATACCATATTTGATTCATTTATTCTTGTGTTTCACTTTGCATGTTTTGACTTCCATAATAACTAGGTTATTCTTCCGGAATGACTAAGTTATTTAAACCATCCACAGTCGGTCATATGTTGGAAGTAGATATGAATCAAGACTATCATGAGTTGGCTTGTAGAGGTCCAAGTTGGTGGATAAAGTTGTGCTACAACGCTCATGAGTGCTCATAAGTTCTGAGTATTGGATTCAACCCGCGCTCATTTGAATCACTTCATGGATTTTATCAAGAGTGACCATGAGACGATAATATCTTATATTCTTCAAACCTAGAGATATGAGTTGTTACTATGAGTTGGTTATACATTGATTGCACGAAACCGCATTGGTAACTCGATGTTATAAAACGTGTCTTTGTATATGATTCAACAAGTAGCAGAACAAGCCATATGAGTCGAAGTTTATCCATTCCTTTTACCTTCGGGATAAAAGCGATATCTGTGGGCCCCTCGATGATTTAACGATGACACATCTGAGTTCTTGGCCAAGCCAGGACTAATTTGATTTGTTCAATCAGTCAGTCGTCATAAATCGGAAATCGGGAAACAACAAATGGACAGAGAGAATGATTTATAATCCATGTCTCAGTCCATATGATATCTAGAATGGAGGAATATATGATCCCTTATCTAATGGACAAGTCATTGACAAAGATCAGAGATCATCGGAAAGGTCAGAGTTCGACGGAAGCTTTTGAGAGCTACGATTGCCAGTCGATTCTTGAAGTCATGCGCAATAATAGTTTTAGACTTATCCAAGTGGGAGATTGTTGGATTAATGTCTAAGTCCATAACTATAATTGGTAAGACTTGAACCGACCCGGCATGGTCCATTTGGGTTGCATGGCATCATGCATTTGGATAGACTATAATGAGAGAAATAACACTTAAGGTTTGTTAATATATTATAAGTTATAATATATTAATAAGAATATTTAATTAGTATTGATCAAGAATTAATCTAGAATTAATCAAGTGATCAAAAGAAGACTAATTAAATATATGGGTTGATTGTGTAAATCATCCATACTTGTATAGTGGGCTAATGCTCCATGGATTATCAAGTTGGGCTAAAACCTATATGATGCTCCATGGATGCTCCATGGTGTATTTGAACCCATGGATCCAAGGAAATGGAATGCCATGACAATTAGGGTTTACCCTAATTGTAACAACTATATAAGATCATATTCTTTGGGAAAAATCGGCACTAACAACTATATAAGATCATATTCTTTGGGAAAAATCGGCACTATGTGAGAGAGAGAGAGAGAAAGGGCTAGCCGATTTTATGAAGTGTGATGTTCTCTCAAGTCATTCCAAGTGTATTTGGTGTTGTGTGAGCCATTTGAGGTGTCACACTTGGGGCACTAGGCACTCAAGCTTCATGAGGACATTCTACATCAAAAGAGGTATGCATTCTATCTTGTTATATTCATTGTTTTGTATGCTAGATTAGGATAATACCTTGGATGTTCATATTTTCATGTATAATAGAGAAAACTTAGATCCAGCGTATTGAGGGTTGCATGTACACTTAGGAGTGTTACAATGCTCAAAACCCAACATTAACATGGTGGAACAACCATGTGAATACAATGGGGATTAATGCTGCTAATTCCATGAAATGGAAGGGGTTGAAGATGATGCTAGTAGAAGAGTATTGTCCTCAGGAGGAAATACGAGAGCTGGAACAAGAATTGTGGAACCTAACAATGAAGGGTTCAGAGAAAAATGCTTATACCGCTAGATTTAATGACCTTGCGATGATGTGTCCAACACTTGTAACCCCATAATACAAGAAGATCGAGCGATATATCTGGGGTCTAGCATCACAAATCAAAGGAATGGTGATCGCATCAAAGCCTACAACATATGACAGTACATAGCGCATAGCTCATCAGCTAACCAACATAGAAATCCAAGTGGGATTTATAGCCGAGTCTACCGAATATGGAACGTACAAACATAAATCTAATGGGAAGAAGCCCAGACAATCATCTGAGAAGAGACAAGATGTAGCAACTAATTATGCAGCCACAACAACGATACCCACAGAACCAAGGAAGTATGATGGGAAACTCCCATGGTGCACCCAGTGTAATCATTATCAGCTAGGTAACTGTTTATGGTGCACTCAGTGTAACAAGCATGGACACACTGTTAGCTATTGCCGTAACACAATACCTGCAACAATAAACCAAGGAATAAATACTAGAATAAGCTATGGTGGACGGAGAATGTGTTATGAGTGTGGCGAGAATGGACACTTCAGGAGCGAACGTCTAAAGTTAAGGAGTCTTGGAGGTTTAGGCCGCGGAAGGGCAATCGTAATTGGAAGCAAGGAAGCTATCAAGACCCTTCAGAGGTATCTGGTACAAAGTAAATTTTGGGACAAAATTACTTCGACAGGGGGAGAATGTAACACCCGTCGAAATAGGTCAACAACAATAGCATATGATTATAGTATTATAAGCTTAGTTTGTAGTTCATGGAAAATTTTAATACAAATATAAACTTTCATACATACCTTATGGTATAAATCAAAGTATACATCCATATAAATCTCAATTTAACTCCACGTGAAGAAGTTATGATAAACTCTAACACTATAAATTTCTATAATAAAAAGAGCTTAAAATATAGTGAGAGTTAGCTATATGAATCTAATAGAAAGTTGTAGTACATGTAAATACCTACGTGTGTATATAAAGAACCTCAAAAACGGAGTTCGTATGTGAAAGATATGATCTTCTGAAGATGTAGCAGTCTAAGAGTGTGACACGTGGTAGAAACCGTAATGATCTATGCTCCACGACGTGGACATGAAATTTACAACATGTATATGATCCAGGACACTTCTCAAAGCTACGATGTAGATGGAAAGGCTATGGAAGCAAGGTGTCAAATCTCCATGACGTGGACATAAAGGCCACAATGTGAAGTCAGTATCGTGACACCTTCCAAAGCTAGGACTCAAATGGCAAGTCAACGAGGTGATACACCTCATTTTCATGATGTGGACATCTAGCCCATGATGTGGACATGACTTGATCATCCTATAAATAGAAAGTTCGAACATAACCATTCTTACACCTAAATTTCTTTCCTCTCTCTCGTTTGCTAAAGGATTCCGCATCCCGAGCCCGACGATCACGAACCACTGACCGTTTCTAGTGAGATTCCATAAATCACGCTACTAGGACGAGTTTCACGGCCCCACTTTTAATGTTTCCGGGGAAAAATGCATGCTAAATATTGTATATAAGTTAATATTATGTCTATATGATAGCATATTTGTATCAACATAGATAGTTATATTAATCGGGATATAGTTGTTTTGTATATGATATTTTGAAAACATACAACTATCGTAAACTTGTTAGCATGTTATTATACTAACGTAGACCATGAATTAACTCAGGATTTCTATATACATATATATATATATATATATATATATATATATATATATATTATGTGTGATATAGCCTCGGAGTCATACTCGGAAGTTATATATATATATATATATATATATATATATATATATATATATATATATATATATATATATAGTGTCAAGTATGTTATTATTATTAGTTTTATGTTAAGATAAAACCTAGTTTTATTCCAAGTTATAGTTGTTGTATTACCTAAGTATCATAAAATTAGGAGTAATGTTTAGAAGCATAGTCTAGTAACATAGGGTGTTAGACGCAGATATGTTTTTGTTGTTAGAACTTTAGGAGGCCGAAAAAGTCTATATGAGCTATTTATTCATCAACTCTGATTGGAAATGTTAATGGAAATCCTCTGATCTGTAACCGCTAATCCCGTGTGAGCGAGGAAGTTGTGTATGGATCTATGTGGGTTAACACTCCATCCGTGGTTGCTGGCTACAACCCAAAAGGTTTTACGGTGTACTATAGATCTATGAGGGTTGACAACCCTACACGTGGTTGTTAGCTACAACCCAACGGTTTGCGGGTGACGAACTGTCCTAATGATTGTTTTGTTTTGGACCCGGCGTCGATGAAGCGCACAGGGGAAGTATTAACCTTGGTGGAATCCTTCGTAGCACCAATGGTAGTTTTACTATGGCACCAATGGAGGAACCATTGGTGGAATCTTTTAATCAGAGGTCTTTATATCATAGCAACGGTTACGGGCTCATGGTAGCTAAATGTTTGAAGCATTATACTTTGTCGATATACAAGTATGAATGTTATGTATAAGTTTCCTAAACACTTATAATCTAGGTACAAGGAACTTGTAGGTATACTACTTGCTCATTAAGTAGATAATTATACCTAGTATATATACCCGTATATAATTGAATTAAGAGTTATACATAGTAACTTTCCTTGGTTTAGGATTACTCATACTATATGGAAATTATAGGTATCACTTTTTTGGTAAATAAACTATTATACCTAGGATATATATACTACATGTTAGAGATAAGTATGAGTTTGAAAGATATTTTAAAACTAAGTTTTATACTTTTTAAAGTTGAAAAAATACTATTTTCTCAAAGTCAAAACCTGTGGACTCAACAACTTTACGTTGACGTATTTTCAAAATGCACGTGTTTTCAGAAACTTGATAAGCTGAAATAATAATATAACTTTCTATTACCAATAAAAAGGTATGTAGTTTATAATAACTCTTTTGAACATTTCAATATATGTTATATAATGATATAACTTTCAATAATAATATAACTTTCAATATATGTTATATAACTGTGATACAAGGAATTACGTTAAACCGCCCGGCGTTTCCGCTGCCGGCTGGAGGTATGACATGTTTTAGATTGATTATTCCGGTTTTAGTCCCGCACCATTAGCACCAAAAACAATTAGTTGTAATGGTTCCGAACCAGTTAAATCCCTAGCACAAGCCCATCCTATTTTCTTACAATGAAACCAAAAAGTCCACAATTCTTCAATATTCTCTTAAATTATCCTATTTCTATAGGAAACTCGATCTTGTAATATCTAAAAGAACATGAAGTGAAAGCATGCTGGAGGATTGTTGTAATCTGAAAATAAAATAGAAACTAAAATTTAGATAATAAAAAAAACAAAATGTTAATCGGGAATTAGACAAGATCAGAGAATGAATCAACCTTTTGACCTTATAAAATTGAGAAAGGGTATTTAATTTAATTATGAATGATTGAATGGAATTCGTTTATTATTATAGTTGACTAATGGGTTACTAAATTCACCACGCAGTTCATGTATCATACCCGAGTGAAAAATGATCATAGAAAGAATCTTTTTATCGCCTCAAATTGTATTTAAAGCCACCATCAACACCTCCAGAGACACACAAAAACCAAACCCCAAGAAGAGCAAAAATAACCCTACCTCTCAACCAACCTCACAAATGTCAGATATATCTACTCAACCTATAAAACCTTTTAATCCATATACCCTTCCATCCACACTGTTAGTTCATATATCCAATCCTGTTTGAGATTGCTCCAACTCCTTTCCTACCCTAAGTGGCTCCATTTCTTAAGATGATAATTCTATTTCTCCACCCACCTTCTCTCCACCACAACGAACCAGAAATAAAAACTCAAAATACTTATGTTCGTCTTTTATCAACTCCATCAACTTCATGTTATCCCTTCCAACATTGAACCAAACACCCACACTTAAGCTCATAAAATTTCTAAATGACAACATGCCATGGATCAAGAGTTCAATGCACTAATGCAAAATAGAACTTGGGAATTAGTTCCAAAATCTTCTTAAAACCAAATTATATGAAAATGTTTATTCCTAGTCAAAAGGACTCCGAATGGTACTATTTATAAATACAAAGCTCATTGGGTTGTTAAGGGGTTCCTTTAAAAGTACGGGAAGGATTATTTCAACACATTTGTCTTGTAATGAAACCAGTCACTATCGAGCCATCATCTCTCTCTCTCTCTCTCTCTCTCTCTCTCTCTCTCTCTTCCATCTCTCTCAAAACTAACCTTTAAGAGAACTTGACGTGAACAATGCCTTTCTTCATGGAACTCTACATGAAGAAGTCTTCATGTATCAACCACCCAGATTCATTCAACCTAAATTCCCAAACCACATATGTAAACTTAGAAAGTCTCTGTATGGCATTAAACAAGCACCGAGAGCATGGTACATGGAACATACATGTTTTCATCATACTTATGGTTTACAAAATCAAGGGTAGATGCCTCTTTATTTATCTATAATCATGACAACAGTTTGTGTTTCTTTATGGCCTATGACAATAATATTGTCCCTTAACCATGACAACAACCAATTCACTCATTCCTTAACCAAGAAGTTCTCCATGATCTATCATTGAACCGATGGTCGAGTTCCGTTAACTTACAAGTATTTGCTTTGTTGAAACATCAAGTCACTCCAATGATCTATCATTGAACCGATGGTCGAGTTCCGTTAACTTACAAGTATTTGCTTTGTAAAAAAATGTCCACTATGCAATGATGTTCAAGGTATGATCATGTCATATCCAAAAATACCATGATTCTACAATATTTTCTTTTAAATGACCCTAACATTTTTACAAAACTCGATCTTGTCATATCCAAAAACATGAAGAGAAAGCATGTGGAGGCTTGTTGTAATATGAAAAATAGAAAACTAAAAGGTTGATAATAACATCCAATATAAGAAAACATGCATTGACAAATAAACAAGATCAAAGGATGAATCCACCTTCTGATTCTATCCTTATAAAAATTAAGAATGAATATTTCATGGTTAAATGATTGAATGAAATTCGCTTATCATTCAGGTTGACTAATGGGTTATTTAATTCACAACGCAGTTCATGAACCATACCAGAGGGAAAAACGATCATAGACGACTCTTTTCATCACCTCAAAGTGTATTTAAAGCCACCTTTAACACTTCCATAAACACACAAAAACCTAACAAATTCCAAGAAGAGCAAAAATAAAACAAAGCGATGACTTCCCACCTATATCATCACCTCTTCTTCTTCTTTCTGGTGCTCCTGCTCAATGCCCAGCAATGTCCGGCGGCAGGTGGATCGTGGTCTGTCCTCCTCCCAAGCATTGGAATTTCGGCCATGCACGCACAGTTACTTCCCAATGATCGTGTTGTCATGTATGACCGCACCGATTTTGGAGTCTCCAATATCTCACTTCCAAACGGGGCATGTCGTCCTAACACAACCGATTGTTCTGCCCATTCAGTCGAGTATGATGTTGCATCAAACACCGTTCGTCCACTCATGGTGCTCAGCAATGTCTGGTGTTCGTCTGGAACATTAATGCCCGATGGAAGATTGGTCCAAACTGGTGGCTTTGATGATGGTTATCGTGTTGTCAGAATTTATAAATCGTGTGATTCATGCGACTGGCAAGAGATACGTAATGGCCTGAATCAACAGAGATGGTATGCGACCAATCATATATTGCCAGATGGCAGACAAATTATTATTGGTGGCCGCCGGGCATTTAGCTATGAGTTCTACCCCAAGATGTCGGCCACTGAGAACACTCCTAGTTTACCTTTTTTGGTTCAAACGAACGACCCTAACGTTGAGAATAATTTATACCCATTTGTATTTCTCTATCCTGATGGGAATCTTTTCATTTTTGCCAACAATCGTGCTATTTTATTCGACTATTCCAACAACCAAGTTATCAAGACTTACCCTACAATGCCCGATGGTCAACCAAGGAGTTATCCGAGTACCGGATCTGCTGTACTTCTCCCTCTGCGCATAACAAAGGGAACAGTAAATGCGGTTGAAGTATTGGTTTGTGGGGGTGCACCAAAAGGAGCATTTGTTAATGCAAATAAAGGGATATTTGATGGAGCTTTGGATACATGCGGAAGGATCAAAATATCTGACCCTAACCCTCAATGGGTCATGGAGACCATGCCTTTGGCTCGAGTTATGGGTGACATGTTGTTGCTTCCCAATGCTCATGTTTTAATCATCAATGGTGTATCTGCTGGAGTTGCAGGTTGGGAACTTGGGAGGAACCCTGTTCTTAGCCCAGTGGTTTACCAACCTGATAAACAGGTCGGGTCTCGATTTGAAGTGCAGAATCCAAGCACCATTCCAAGAGTTTACCATTCCACAGCTGTTTTACTAAGAGATGGACGAGTTCTTGTTGGTGGAAGTAACCCCCACGACAAATATGAATTCGGAAACGTCCTTTATCCCACTGAGCTGAGTTTGGAGGCGTACTCTCCTTCTTATTTGGATTCAAACTCGTCCGATTTACGCCCCAAAATAATATTGCCTGTAAAAAACACTAAAATAGGGTACGGAAAGCAATTAGTTATTGTGTTTACAGTTTCAGGCATTGTGGATCCAAGCTCCGTCTCAGTGACAATGATGGCACCTCCGTTCAACACACACTCCTTTTCCATGAATCAAAGATTGCTGGTGCTCGATGGTGGTGTGGCTGCCAAGATTTTGGGGAAGTCAAGATATCAAGTTGTAGTAACCACACCGCCCTCTGGTAATGTTGCTCCGGCAGGGAATTATCTTTTATATGTTGTTCACAAAGAGATCCCAAGTCCTGGTATTTGGGTTCAAATGCAGTGACAAAATATAGAATAATGGTCATTATTTTGTTTTGTTTCGTTCATCTTTAATTGTACACTCATTTGTCAACCGGACCGGTTTTAATTTATTCTATTTACAGAGACCATGTTATTTTACTTAGTTTGTCCATTCGATTCGTCTTTTGGCTATCTGACTATTTTATTCATTTCAAAAGTTTTCATATAACACTGATTTTATTATATATGCTTTAGTTCTAGACGCATCACGTTCAAAATTAATTGGTGTAATTGGATCAGGAGTCCTAGTGATGCCGTGCACAAGTTGTAATTTATATTTTCCGTGCTCTAGCTTTCAATTAGCATTCTCACGAACAAAAAACTCATGAAATTTGAGAAAAGCTATTATTGAAGCTTTTTCATACATCTTGCTACAAACTGGCCGGTGGGTCTACATGAGAGCAACTATTGTTTCAAGATTAACATTAATAAATATTAGTGTTGTCTTAGTTATTAAGTTAATATGCTTAGTGCGGTGTAATGTAAGAGAGGTGTATATTTTGTAGTCATTACAAAAGATGAAGGATTGTTTTCATATTATACTTCAAAGGGGTTATCTGCACAATTTAAGGTAGACGGGACGTACGGGGCTTGTTTGTCTGAAACACCACTAGAATAAAAGGTATCAGCAACGGAATCAGCGACCGAAATTTTCCGTAGCTATATTAGCGACAGAATTACGAGGGTTCAAAGATGGAAATAAAAAGTACGCATGTTTATTTAACTGTCGCCTTTAGCAAAGGAGTAACGAGAGATTACCACGGTTTATGATTCCCCCAAATTCCATACGTTACCTCTCGGCATTTTTTCATTCCCCCGGTTGCACATTCTTCTTCTCCCTCCCAAGTTGAGGTCGTCGTCACTCACAGCATGAATCAACCGTCGCTCACCATCACCCAGAAGACCAACTGGGAAACGAAAACGGAAGGTTCATGCTACACCCCTAACATCGACGATTTCTCACACGTAAGCTCTCGTTACCTCCGATTTCTTAGAATTGTTTTGTATATAGATTTAGAGTTTTTTATTTCATAGATTTCGACCCGATTCTTTTTTACAAAGGGTTCGATTGAGAATCAGTTTGAAACACAAGATCAACATCTTTCTCCTTATTTTTCCATAAAACCTTATCAATTTGGTTATTTTACTAGTATCATTCATGAAATTCTGTCATCTTGTTGTTTTGTGGTGGATATGAAAAACCTTATACTTTCTTGTTCAGCGGCAAATATGTCCAAATATATAAAACATAAATAATATATATAATATTTTTTACATTCAAATATATATATATATATATATATATATATATATATATATATATATATATATATATATATATATATATACCTTATAAATCATTTTTGGTCAAATACTGAATTTTAAGTCGTACAAATCTTTTTGCGCTATTTACAATCAGTTTATGCACTAGAAAACACTGAATCTTATATGGTCAAATGAAGCACGTTTTTTAACAGGTCTCCGTTCTCATCTTTAAATTCAAATGGTCAAAGAAGATGAATGGGTATTGCAAGAGTTGAAAAAGTCAAGGTTTGAGTTGAGTTCTTATCTAGCCCGTGATTTAATGGATTGATCAATACCAAACTCCCCTTATAATCTCGGCCATATCTCCTTCCTGGAACCCTCTCCTCCTATATTTTACGATAATTTTATCAGCGTCCCTCCACAATCAAGTGACCGAAGATCTTCACCATCAGAACTACTCACGCCATCTCCAACCTCTCTTAGCCACCACCGCCTAAAAACCACTTCACTGAGAAGCACCAACCACCAAATGGTCGCCCATTTACCCCAAACAAAACCGTCAGCCAAGAACAAGCACCGCCACCATCAACCTTCCACTGCCATCAACGAAGACAACCACCGGATACCCCGGAGATGACTTCCATGTGTGTGAGGAACAGGGCACCAGAGATGACTTCTATGGATGGGGGCTCAGTTTCCGGCACTGCTAGAGATGAAAACGAATGGGAGGTCCGGCCAGGAGGAATGTTGGTTTAGAAGTGAGACCCAGATGCTGAAACCAACCATATTCCTCCACCAACAATTTGAGTTTGGGTCAAATATTGGTCGATTTACCATGAAATCAACATCAGTTCTGTAGCACCTAGTTGGTTCCTGGTATGTATGATTTATCTGAGTGTTTTATATTTTTAGCCTTGGACTCGGCGAGTCGTAGGTTAGACTCGCGAGTAGGGACGGGATATTAATCACGTTTAAGTTGGTGACTCGGCGAGTCCACCAGTCTGGAAGAAACCCTAATTTCAGGGGTTTGCACCCTATTTAAACCTCCCTTATGCGCCCCAAGTTAGTCTCCTTCACCCTCAGAGCATCTTATACTGAACCCTAACCCTCTCCTTGTGAGCTTGTTCCTTGAAGATTGAAAAAGAGAAGGAAGGAAAGACCAAAAGAGAAGGTGAAGAGTAAGGATCTAGGACCTAATCCAGAGTTCATTGAGGTACAATTCGGATCTACTATGTTTCTATGCTCAAATCCCTATTAGAACACCATTAAAGCTACCTTTGAACCATTTCCAAGCTTGATAGTAGTATAGGGGTCATAATGGGTTGAATAGCTACTAGATCTGGCTATGTTCGAGTTCCAGAAGCCTAGATCTAATACCTTTATGGGGCCATATTGCATGAAAGCCCTAGATCTACCCCTTTTAGTGTGTTTTGAGTCTTAAAATCCCCATTGATGATTATATACTCGTAAAGTTGGAAACTTTACGTGTTAATCGAGCCCTAGGAACCCAGATCTATGAATGGAATGCACTGGATTCAAGCAGAATCGAGTGTATAGAGATTGCATGTATGTGACTCGGCGAGTTGTTCTTCGGACTCGGCGAGTCTAGTCGTGAGTCCCCGATTTTTCCCCTTTCGAGTATGTGAGTAGAGCTGTGAGCCATAGGTGGACTCAGTGAGTCGGAAGCCAGACTCAACAATGGAGGGACTCGGCGAGTCAATGGCCTGGCTCGGCAAGTCCAAGGCAATCTTCTTGCCTCAAGAACAGACTCGACGAGTTGTTCATACAATTCGGCGAGTCACAGCCTAGAGTGTTCATCGGATGACGATCAAATCGACGAGTTGTTCATACAACTTGGTGAGTCGGATGAAGGACCATTGAGTATCAATTAGGAAGGGAACTCGACGAGTCAATGCCTAACTCGACGAGTAGAGACGGGAGTAAGGACAATCGACTGGATATGGACTCGACGAGTTTGCAAGCCAACTCGGCGAGCCGGGTCAACTGGAAGTTGACTTTGACTTTGACTTGATTTTGGTTTGGAATCGGTCAGGGATAAAATAGTCATTTTACCCTGGGAATAGTATCAATGTCTGATTAAGTGTTTTATGGAAATATAGTCGGGGGATCACCGGAGCGGCAATCAGACATTTGCGGATCAGCTTTTCAGCAGCCAGCCTTTCGAGGTGAGTTACCTTCCAGTAGGGATGGGTCTAAGGCCACAATGTCGGCCCACCGAAAAGGGGTATTTAGTAGATGACTGTCTTCGTGATAATTATCTTGGCTTGGTTATGTGCTTTGGTTACAAGATATGCCTATACGATATGTTATGTGTAGTAGGAGTTAGTTTTCTCTGACATCGGTCTCTAGGACCGTAGGATAGGTCAGTACCCAGTTATGCCTGACTGTATGTTCATATCTCGTTATTGTATGCTACTGACAGGGGGTGAGATAGTCCCCAGTACCGGTTGAAAGATACCGATGAGGCTTACCGGTTGAAAGATACCGATGGTTGTTACTGGTTGAAAGATACCAATGGTTGTTACCGGTTGAAAGACACCGATGGTCATTACCGGTTGAAAGCTACTGATGATATTATATGTTATGTGGTATGATGGGGGAACTCACTAAGCTTCGTGCTTACAGTGTTAGTTGTGGTTTCAGGTACCTCTTCGTCAAAGGGGAAAGAGTCGGCGGTGTAGCGGCGCATCACACACATGGTTTCTGCACTGGATTTTCTGGGATCGTACTCTGATTTTCTTTGTTTCCGATGATATTGTTTTAAGACATAACCTTATGTATTATAATTAATGTAACTTGACAACGTTTTGGTTACACGCTTTATTACGTGTTAAATTTTAAAAATGAAATTGTTGGCCTCGAAATTTGGGATGTTACGAGTTGGTATCAGAGCCCTGGTTTGAGGGATTCGGACACACCCTCGGGGGTGTCTGGAATCAAACCGAGGGACTAAAAGATTTTTACAAGGAAAATGGTTTTCTAAAATCTAAAATGGGAATTTTTAAGAAAGACGAAGTGTGTGATGCGTGCGACCGGCCGGGCTCATGTAAGTTCTCCCCAAGATACCCATACTTGTTATGTTATGTTGTATGGTTTTGATTCAGAAAACTGCATGCTAGAATAGGACTAGGGATCTAGGAGGATGCCTTGTGTGCCTGATATATGATTCTGAGAATTGCATGCTAGTTAGGGCTAAGGATCTAGGAAGATGCCTTATATGCCTGTTGTATGAGTTGTATGCTAGGACTGTTTAGTCAGCAGTAGGATGGCCTGTGTAGGTTATTCCTGGTTTGGTTACTCAGTGCACGAATACTACTTGCTTTGTGCTATGGGGGTTCTGGCCAACTTCGACTAACTAGTGAACAGATATGTAACACTATCTGAAAGCTAGTTAGGGGGATGCGGTAAGTACTCCTAATGCAGCTGATGGCAGGGAGTAGGTCGGAGATGTTGGGTTTTGAGCATTCTAACACTCCTAAGTGTACATGCAACCCTAAATACCTTGGATCTATGTTTTCTCTATTATACATGTAAATATGAACATCCAAGGTATTATCCTAATCTAGCATACAAAACAATGAATATAACAAAATGGAATACATACCTCTTTGGTGTACAATGTTCTCAAGAAGCTTGAGTGCCTAGTGCCCCAAGTGTGACACCTCAAATGGTTCACACAACACCAAGTACACTTGGAATAACTTGAGAGAAACTTGAACACTTCTTGAAAATCGGCTAGCCCTCTCTTCCTTAATTAATGGCCGATTTTTCCAAGAGTATGATCTTTATATAGTTGTTACAATTAGGGTAAATCCTAATTGTCATGGCTTTCCATTTCCTTGGATCCATGGGTTCAAATACACCATGGTGCATCCATGGAGCATCATATGGGTTTTAGCCCAACTTGATAATCCATAGAGCATTAGCCCACTATACAAGTATAGATGATTTACACAATCAACCCATATATTTAATTAGTCTTCTTTTGATCACTTAATTAATTCTAGATTAATTCTTGATCATTGCTAATTAAATAATCTTATTAATATATATTATAACTTATAATATATTAACAAACCTGAAGTGTTATTTCTCTCATTATAGTCTATCCAAATGCATGATGCCATGCAACCCAAATGGACCATGCCGGGTCGGGTCAAGTCTTACCAATTATAGTTATGGACTTAGACATTAATCCAACAGTCTCCCACTTGGATAATTCTAAAACTATTATTGTGTATGACTTCAAGAACCAACTGGCAATCGTAGCTCTCAAAAGTTTTCGTCGAACTCTGACCTTGTCGATGATCTCTGACCTTTGTCAATGACTTGTCCATTAGATAAGGGATCATATATTCCTCCATTCTAGATATCAAATTGATTGAGACATGGATTATAAATCATTCTCTCTGTCCATTTGTTGTTTCCCGATTTCCGATTTATGACGACTGACTGATTGAACAAATCAAATTAGTCCTGGCTTGGCCAAGCACTCACATGTGTCATCGCTAAATCATCGAGGGGCCCACAGATATCGCTTTTATCCCGAAGGTAAAAGGAATGGATAAACTTCGAATCATATGGCTTGTTCTACTACTTGTTGAATCATACACAAAGACACGTTTTATAACATCGAGTTACCAATGCGGTTTCGTGCAATCAATGTATAACCAACGCATAGTAACAACTCATATCTCTAGGTTTGAAGAATATAAGATATTATCGTCTCATGATCACTCATCATAAAATCCATGAAGTGATTCACATGAGCGCGGGTTGAATCCAATACTCAGAACTTATGAGCACTCATGAGCGTTGTAGCACAACGTTGTCCACCAAATTAGACCTCTACAAGCCAACCCATGACAGTCTTGATTCATATCTACTTCCAACATATGACCGACTGTGGATGGTTTAAATAACTTAGTCATTCCGGAAGAATAACCTAGTTATTATGGAAGTCAAAACATGCAAAGTGAAACACAAGAATAAATTAATCAAATATGGTATCAAACCCTATGAATATAAATAGACCACTTCTATTTATCACCGTACTGATTACTCATTATTCATTGTTTCACTTTTATCAACTTTATACTTGAATTAAAACACTAATTATCCCATGCTCCAAGCATGTACACTATCTTTTCCTAAACAATAGCTTTGCCATACACCAAGTATGCACTCTATGTTTATCTATGATCCTTACTTTGTGAAATAAACCAATAGACCAAACTTTCAATGATTCTAATTTCACACTCCCAAATCGAAATCTTGTTAGGATTTAAACTTAAATGCCCTACCCTCTTGAAATGAATGTGTACAAAGTTACAAACACTTGTCAACAACCATTACAGGGTATTCCAATGAAGACCTACTCCATGGACACAAAGCCTTATGTTCAAAGTATGCATTGCTTTGAACATGCTTCTTGCACTAAGTTCTTTCTAATCTTACACAGATTGCTTCTATCTATAGAGACAACTCTATTTCCCATTTTGACTACTACTTCTGAACAAAAGTTGCCTCTTTTCAGACTATGTCAATATCGCCCTTCCAAAATTCACATTATACTTCCAACTGTCCTTGAGCAACCAATCTTTGGTAAACCTTAGATTGTCCTCGACAATTGCTTAATCACTTTAGTCATATCCAATTCTAGAAATTTTCCTCCTTAATGCCCCAAGGCATTTGGAAAATTCAGAAAGAATAAATATTATAGCACAAGTAATCGATCTTGTACCCAAAGTAAATGGGACACGATTCATGATGTTTCACATAAAGACATGGTTCTAGACCAGTCTTTTGCCATAATAATTTTTTTGTTTGCCATATTCTCAAAATTTTACTATGAAAAGGGATGTCGTAATCATAGTCGAATTTTGAGAATGCAATATATAGAATTTTCTTAAGTTGAACCAATCCAACATGAAATTCATATATATATATATATATATATATATATATATATATATATATATATATATATAAACACATATATATTCTTGACTAAAGGTGATTAAAATCTCAATATAAGCTCTTTAGAATGATTATAAACTCAATCTAAGCTTTTCATAATTGAAATGAAGTATAATTTTCTCTCCCTTAATTATAGCAAAACAACTTTTTCAACCCCTGCAACCTCACAAATTGAAACTTTTGTTTTCTATAATTAACATTGCTAACTTGCAATACTTATCATAATTATCATGATCCCACTAACATGATGATTATTAGCATAACACTTATGCTCCCACTAGCTTTGACATGTACTCAGAAATCAACTATTGACTTTTTTACCAAAGTTCAGATTTCTGATACTAGATTGCTTTGATAAGACTTTATCAAAATCATACACATTATCTTAGATAGCTCACAGGTGTGTCTAAATAATTTCAGAACTATGAAAAGGGATTCTGTAATCATAGTCTTAATTGTTTAGACCTTTTCTATTTCTCATAAGTCCATGTTAGTGTGCCTACTAACAACTTTGAGAATGCAAAGATTACTATCTACTTACAAATCTACTTAGTGGAAGTGTTTCCTCACCATCATTTTCATGAATCGGAGAGAAACCTTGTGACACTTAGATTTTTATAATGTATGAGTTCCTACCCATATGAATTTGTCAAAACCTTAGTCACAAGACACAGATAATGACAAATCCAAACACATATGGACTGAACTTATGCAATTTTAACTTATTGCCACCTGGCAGTACAAGGCTTGCCATTGTTTCCAAATTGTTATGCAACCAATTGAGAACTCTATGAACTCGTATGCAAAGCCAACTTTAACTGGAATGGGCACAGAATATGTCAACATGATAGGTTATAAACCTCAAGTCATGTGCTAGTGAAGAACCTCAGGTTTTATTCTTGATTAGTTCTTGAGAGTTTCAAGACCTTTAAGACTCCCATTGTCCTCTTGACAGATAAGACTCTCTTGTCAAATATTCAAGGATAGTGTGGATTCTTTATCAACACAAACACTTCACACAATAGGCCTAAGTTGGTCTTTTTTTATCCAAAACATCACAACTTACCAATTTCAAATGTACAAGAGTAGATAACCTTTTACTCTTACATTTGACTCGTGTTAATAAACCTTCTTTAAGATATGTCACTCAAGTTACAATCTTGGAGTATGACTCTAAGAATTGTTTTAGAATGAAGTATGACTCATCTTCTTGATTTGACCACTTCAACAATTCCTAGCTCCTCTTCTTAGCTATCAGAATGCACTTAGAGGACGAATTGTGATAAGGTCTCTTAATCATTAAGATGATCATATAACATGATACTAAAGTACTCTCCCATCTTTTCAGATTTGAGAAACTTTTATCCTTCAGCCTAATTTGATTCTTCTCATTCGTTCTGCCATACATCGAAATTTTTCCAATGTATCAGAATTACGCTTAAGCCTGTAAGTATAACCATATTTACTAAACTTTAGTAAATCATGACGAATAGTCTTATCGATTATTTGTGGTGGGCTTGATCAGTGCACAAGAATGTGTACTCGATCCCTTAGTCCTTTACTTAACTCACACATCTATGTGAACAAGTAATCAGTCTTAATTTTCCAATGCTTGAAAGTTCACATTCATCATACTATACAACTTGCATGATTCCAAGTTTCAGTCCAATTGAAACTTGGGTGATGAGAAATTTTCTTTATTTGGTAAATTTAGACACTACCACAAATGAAAGAATCAATTTCATATTTCCAGTCTTCCTATTAATGGAATCTTATAAGCAACAAAAATTTTCACAGATGCCATTGTAAGGATATTTTAAAAGAAATAAAATTAAAAGCTTTTCTTTTATTTAAAATTTTGCGGAAAAAATAATCCTTACAATGCAAATGTATATGAAAACTTGTTATTATTTATTCCTAAGCAATATCTCATAACTCCTAAGAAGTAGCTCAAGAATCCAATCTTCAAACTATGCGATAGAAATTCATCTACGCGATCAGATTTAGCATATTCTTTCTTTAAGTTTCTTTACTTTTCTTTGATTCTTAAAAGACTAAGATGTGACCCAGTCAAATCATGTAATAAGAATCTCCAAATAGGAACTTAATAGAGTTAGACAATGGACTTTACCTGAAATAAAGTCAAACTCATTGAATTTACTATCCTTAGGTAAGTTTGGCAGCTTCGTAATCAAAGCCCCTTCCTTTGGCAATTTAAACATATGGACCCTTTGGTAATGGTACACGGGACTATCACAGACTTAGCTTTTCTCTTTACCATTTGGTCAACCGAGTTGACTATGGTCGATCCCTTTCTATTGGGAAGAGAGAGCTTTACTGGATACCCAATGTCATCATTTTCAATGTCCATAAAGTTTTGGGAAGTTGATCTTAGCAAATAGATAAGATCATTCAGGGTCTTGTCATAGTCTGTTTCATAGGAGTCCCAAAGGAACTCACTATGTGACTTAGAAAGTGATTGAACATCCAACTTTCTTAAGACTTTGACACCCAACTCTCCCGGCTTGTCAATATGTGACTTCATTTCCAAGATGTGATCACACCTAGACCTGGCATTGCCAATAGGGCTTGAGTAACCTAGAATTTATGGGTTAGGGAGAATAATTGGAGGAGGTGGAGGAAGTGAAGTTCCAAGAGATTTAGGAAGATCATAGATGTCTGAACTAGACATTTTTTGGGAGATATTCAAGTTTAGTTGATTTAAAAGTCCTTAATATAACACCCAATATGAAATATTAGAGCTAGGACCCAATAACCTATTTATAACTGGAAGAGGGATGCCGTAATCCAAGTTATAAAATAGTTGAAGGTAGGTAAATGACGATTTACCAACTTCCACCATAAAAAACGTAATATAATTAAGTTTTAATTGGATTTGAAACTCCTAGATCTTTTGAGATTCATTGAACTTTTCAATGGCATGTTTCAATCTCGAGTGTGCCCTTCAGGTTTTGTGACTGGGATGCTGAGGATCACAAAACAAGGTGTGAAGCAACCATGCAAATTACTTGGTACTCTTAAATGTTTATCACCCAACCAATGTGCCGGTAAACCACACACGCTCCACCGGCCTATGATTAAACCTTAAGAAACCCTTTGCATGCTTTGTTAAATCAAGCTAGTGTGCCGGTAAACCACACACGCTCCACCAACCGACTTAAGCAAAGTGCAAAGTGTAATTTCATGGGTTAGCACCTTATTCACATTTTCCTAAGTAACTAAGATTGGGAATTATAAGTGTTTAGTTACTTAGTATTTATCATTAATACTTTTAATGAATGGACAACTTATAGTCTTTGTCCTACCCGTTCGACTAACGACCCTCCACCAGTCAAGGATGCGGTGGGTGAGAGTGGACACCCACTAAACTGCCATTTTATAAGCAGTAACCTTATACCCCCCTTATAGACCGGCTTCGTGAATTAGCCCTACTTGCGGAAAGACTGACATTACTCTTATATATATATATATATATATATATATATATATATATTATTAACTTATAATATTATAAAGTATAAGGGTTGAATTTTAACTTTTAAAATTCTAAGGGCTAACTTGGAATTAAAGTATTCATAAGAGAAAACTTTTCAAATTCCAAAACTTGAGGGCACGTTTTGAAACTATTCAAAACTAATTAATTCCATAACTTATGAGTTTAAAGTAGTTTTAATTAAAAACTCTTCAAGTTCCATAACTTGAGGACAAGTTATGGAAGACTTTAAACTAATTAATAAAAAATATAAGTTTTTTTTATAGTAACTTATGGAACTAATTAAGGTTACACCGTTTTTTATTATTATTGTTTAATGAAGAGACTCTTGAATCTCCATAACTTGAGGACAAGTTATGGAGTCATAAAACCATTAAATTAGAACTAGACTCTTCATTTTGTAACCTTTGCCAACTTTTATGAGTTTTATGATTCTTAAATGTGATTTTTCATATAACTTGAGGACAAGTTACAAAAACACACTTTGGAATCAACTCTTAGATTAAAATGGATTGAAATCAACTATTTCACACAACTTTTCTATTAATCTAAGAACAAGATAATTCAAATCATCAATCTTCAAGAAATTAGCATCAACATACAAACTAATACAAATCATGAAGTTATTACAATTATCTTAGAAATTGGATTAGCATGAACATTACCACATCAAAAACAAGTTTAGAAGTCCAAAAACATCTTAGGGTAATGTTCCTAGTCCAATTCCAGCCAAAAAAGTCGAATATATGCTGTCTGGGGTTCCAACTCGGCGAGTTTGATGCATTTTGCCTTGGACTCGGCGAGTCCATTCATGGACTCGGCGAGTCTGCTGGGCAGACAGCATCAAAACTCGATTTTTCAGCTACTTTTGCAAGTATAACAAGAAAACAAGCATGGGCTCTGATACCACTGTTGGGTTTTGAGCAATCTAACACTCCTAAGTGTACCTGCAACCCTAAATACCTTGGATCTATGTTTTCTCTATTAGACATGCAAATATGAACATCCAAGGTATTATCCTAATCTAGCATACAAAACAATGAATATAACAAGATGGAATACATACCTCTTTGGTGTACAATGTTCTCAAGAATCGAGATTGGCACCCCATGCCGAGATACCACTTCTCTCACATATATCTCCGCCAACTTCTCCGCTGAAGAACTCTCACTAATGGCAAGGAAGTGAGCGCTCTTCGTCAACCTATCCACAATCACCCAAATTGCATCAACTCCTCTGGCAGTCCTCGGCAATTTGGTGATGAAATCCATAGTGATCTGTTCCCACTTCCATTCGGGAACCTCCAATGGCTGCAACTTGCCATGCGGTCTCTGGTGCTCGGCCTTAACCCTGCGGCAGGTCAAGCACCTCTCAACGAACCATGCGACGTCCCTCTTCATACAGGGCCACCAATACTCTTTCCTCAAATCCAAATACATCTTCGTAGCCCCCGGATGGATCGAAAACTTCGACCGATGAGCCTCTTCCATCAAAGTAATACGCGTACCACCCACGAACGGTACCCAAATCCGACCCTGAAACGTCATAAGCCCTCGTCCATCCGTAACGAACTCTGAAACCAAACCAACAACCCGCTCTCTCTTCTACATCTCCGGTCGCACAGCCTCGGCCTGCGCCCCATGAATAGCATCGAATACTGGAGCCATCACGGTCAATCTCAAACATACTTCTCGCAGTGGAGTGCTCTCCGCCCTGCGGCTCAACGCATCGGCTACCACATTAGCCTTGCCTGGGTGATACAGGATCTCACAATCATAATCCTTGACCACATCCAACCACCTCCTCTGACGCATATTTAGGTTGGGCTGATCCATCAAATACTTCAAGCTCTTATGGTCCGTGTATATCGTACATCGAACCCCATACAAGTAGTGACGCCAAATCTTGAGAGCGAACACTACTGCCCCCAATTCTAAATCATGTGTGGGATATCTCGTCTCATGAGGCTTCAGCTGCCTCGACGCATAAGCTATCACATGACCCCTCTGCATCAACACTGCACCCATCCCCAAAATCGATGCATCACAATATACTACAAAATCCTCCATCCCTTCCGGGAGAGCTAATACCGGGGCTTCGCACAACTTTTGGCGAAGTGTCTCAAAGGAGATCTGCTGCTCGGGACCCCATGAGAATGCAACACCCTTCCGGGTCAATCTGGTGAGCGGCACTGCGATCTTGGAGAAATCCTTAATAAATCTCCGATAATACCCTGCCAACCCAAGGAATCTCCTGATCTCCGATGGTGACTTCGGCACCTCCCAGCTCATCACCGCCTCGACTTTGGCCGGATCGACCAGAATCCCTTCCTGGTTAACGAGATGCCCTAGGAACTGGACCTCCCGCAACCAGAAATTACATTTGGAGAACTTTGCATAAAGCTTCTCCGATCTCAATACCTCAAGGACTTCCCTAAAATGCTCCTCATGCTGCTCTCTAGATCTCGAATACACCAGAATATCATCGATAAATACAATCACTGACCGATCCAACATCGGCCTGCATACCCTATTCATGAGATCCATGAACACAGCCGGGGCATTGGTGAGCCCGAAAGGCATCACCACAAACTCGTAATGCCCATATCGCGTCCTAAACGCTGTCTTCTGAACGTCCTCATCCCGCACTCTCACCTGATGGTACCCCGACCTCAGATCGATCTTGGAAAACCAAGATGCTCCCTGCAACTGATCGAATAAATCGTCGATCCTCGGTAACGGGTAACGGTTCTTGACCGTCAACTTGTTCAACTCCCGGTAATCAATGCACATCCGGTGTGAACCATCCTTCTTCTTGACGAACAGAATAGGTGCTCCCCACGGCGAGCTGCTCGGCCGAATGAATCCCTTCCCCAGAAACTCCTGAAGCTGCGAGGACAACTCTTGCATCTCTGGAGGTGCAAGGCGATAAGGCACCTTAGCAATAGGCGCGGCCCCCGGAACCAGATCAATACCAAACTCCACTTGCCTCACAGGAGGTACTCCCGGCAGCTCCTCGGGAAAAACATCTGGAAACTCACGCACCACTGGAACCTCCTCAACTGATCTCGGTCTCTCGGAAGCCTCCCGCGTATCCATCACATACGCCACAAAACCCTTACAGCTCTGTTGTAAACACTGCCTCGCCCTAGCGGCCGAACAAAAAGCTGATCCTGAACGGGTACCCTCGCCGTACACCGAAAGAACTCCCCCACTAGGGTCTCCTATAGTCACCAGCTGACGCTCACAGTCGATGACGGCGCCGAAACGGCTCAACCAGTCCATCCCACAATGACACAGACATCACCCATCGCAATAGGAATCAGATCAATCGGAAACTCGACCCCAAAAATCTCTAACACGCATCCCCGGAGAACCTCCGTGGCACAAATCACCCTCTCGTCAGCTATAGAAACTCTCAGAGGCCGACTCAACGGCTCACGACTAACGCTGATATGCTGACTAAAGGCCAAAAATACAACTTACGCACATACGCCTTTCCAGGCCCTGACCTTCCGGTCCATGTGTCTCAGGGGACTTCCGTCCCGGCTGGGTAAACCTTCCGGTTCTACCCACGCCAACCTTACGGTCCAAGACTCACAACGCCTTCCGGCCCATAACATAATCGCCTTCCGGCCCATAACATAATCGCCTTCCGGCCCAGAACATAATCGCCTTCCGGCCCATAACATACATAGCACGTATAACAATTAACTTATCACATATAGCACATATATCTCATATCATATCCGACCTTCCGGTCACACAGTCAAACCCTTCCGGGTACAGTATAGTGAGAAGACTCACCTCGTGAATATCGAAAGCTAGCAAATCCCGAAGTCACTCGTGCTCGATCCGCCGAGCTACAATCTCCCTATAACATCATACATCACTTATTAACACTTTTATCTTCTAAGTTTGACTATCCCTAAGAAGTCAAACATAGGTCAACTCTGGTCAACGGTCAACGGTCAACTTGACCGGACTCGGCGAGTGCTCAGGGCAACTCGGCGAGTCTAGACGTATTCACCAACTCCCTAGGATTCCCTTCTTACTCGTCGAGTGCTTCCCCTGACTCGACGAGTTCCTCCTGGGAGAGTCGTGGGGCCACCCCGACTCAACTCGCCGAGTCTCAAGAACAACTCGACGAGTCCCAGCTCGACTCAGACCACCTGTCGACCCCGCTCTAACTCGTCCTGATTCACTGAGTCAACCATAACTCGGTCAGGACTACACACTGGGAGTCCTCAAGGGAAATCTTCAAGCGACTCGTCGATCCTGTTCATCAGACTCGGCGAGTCCATGCCATGCACCAGCTAAAACTGGCTTTTGCGGTCAGATCCGTTGCATCCATTCATAGATCTGGCCTTCCCAAGCTTATTTGTCACGTAAAGTCTCAGTCTTGGTTGCCATGCAATGCGTACAAGGCTTATTTTGGGGAAACAACCTCTAATATGACCACCTTACCTTCTAACTCAAAAGGATGGACATAAAGCTAGTCATATGGGGTCTCCTGGACCTGCTAAGGCCCAGATCTAGGTCCCATATCTCCATGGAACCTTTCATACTTCCAATTTAAGCCAAGAAATGCAAGAAGAAACCCTAGATTTGACACATCAACACAAAACACGAAGTTTGGCTCTGAAAGTTACCTCAAGAAGACTCCCTTGATGAATTAGCAACAGATCCAAGCTCCCCAACTCCTCAAGTTTGATCCTCTCCCTCCTTTCTTGCAATATCACACAAAATGGTGAACAAATGGCCTCCAAATGCACTCACAAGGGCTCACAGTCGAATGGGGGCTCTTAGGGTTCAAGGTGGCAGCAAATGAGGGCCACAAGGTCCTTTAAATAGGGCTTAGGACCGGGAAATTAGGGTTTCATTAAACAGCGCAGACTCGCCGAGTCCATATTCTGGACTCGCCGAGTCCAAACGAATCCCGTGTCCAGAATCGCGACCCTACTCGGCGAGTCTGAGCTCCAACTCGCCGAGTCCCCTCTCAAAATACAAAAGAATCAAATCAATAAAGATACCTGGAATTCCGGGTTGTTACAATTCTCCCCCACTAGAACTAGACTTCGCCCTCGAAGTCTCGCTCTGAAAATAGCTCCGGATGCAGCTCCCGCATCTCGCGCTCTGGCTCCCAGGTCATCTCCGATCCCTTCCGGTGTTGCCACTGAACCAACACCAGAGGTACCTCCTTGTTCCTCAGAACCTTGATCTTCCGATCCCTGATGGCCACAGGCCTCTCAGCATAATTCAGACTCGCATCCACATGAATATCCTCTAATGGAACCACTGCCGACTCATCGGCTATACACTTCCTCAATTGCGACACGTGAAAAGTGTCATGGATCTACCCCAACTCGGCTGGCAACTCCAAACGATAGGCTACCCGGCCTACCCTTGCAATCACATGAAATGGCCCAATATACTGCGGCGTTTCCAACTTGCCCCTCTTCCTGAATCGAATCACTCCTTTCCAAGGAGAAACTTTCAGGAGAACAAAGTCGCCGACCTGAAACTCAAGCTCGGACCGGCGTCTATCTGCATAACTCTTCTGTCGGCTCTGGGCGGTCAATAACCTCTGTCTGACCTGCTGAATCTGCTCTGTCGTCTAAAGCACGATCTTTGTACTGCCCATCACTCTCTGCCCAACCTCTCACCAGCAAATGGGGGTCCGACACCTCCTACCATACAACAGCTCAAAGGGTGGCATACCAATGCTCGAATGATGGCTGTTGTTGTAGGAAAACTCTGCCAAGGGTAAATACGCATCCCAGCTACCCCCGAAATCTAACACACATGCTCGAAGCATGTCTTCCAGTGTCTGAATCGTCCGCTCGCTGTGGCCGTCTGTCTGGGGATGATATGCGGTGTGAACCATCCTTCTTCTTGACGAACAGAATAGGTGCTCCCCACGGCGAGCTGCGAGGACAACTCTTGCATCTCTGGAGGTGCAAGGCGATAAGGCACCTTAGCGATAGCCGCGGCCCCTGGAACCAGATCAATACCAAACTCCACTTGCCTCACAGGAGGTACTCCCGGCAGCTCCTCGGGAAAAACATCCGGAAACTCACGCACCACTGGAACCTCCTCAACTGATCTCGGTCTCTCGGAAGCCTCCCGCGTATCCATCACATATGCCACAAAACCCTTACAGCCCTGCTGTAAACACTGCCTCGCCCTAGCGGCCGAACAAAAAGTTGATCCTGAACGGGTACCCTCGCCGTACACCGAAAGAACTCCCCCACTAGGGTCTCGTATAGTCACCAGCTGACGCTCACAGTCGATGACGGCGCCGAAACGGCTCAACCAGTCCATGCCCACAATGACACAGACATCACCCATCGCAATAGGAATCAGATCAATCGGAAACTCGACCCCGAAAATCTCTAACACGCATCCCCGGAGAACCTCCGTGGCACAAATCACCCTCTCGTCAGCTATAGAAACTCTCAGAGGCCGACTCAACGGCTCATGACTAACGCTGATATGCTGACTCAAGGCCAAAGATACAAAGGACCGACTCGCACCCGAGTCAAATAGCACTAAAGCAGGCACAGAGTTCACAAGAAAAGTACCTACGCATAACATAACATAAGCATAACATCTTCACATCAAAATAAATACATGAAATAAAGCATACCTGCCACAACATCGGGCGCAGCGCGGACCTCCTCCGCAGTCAGCTGAAAGGCTCTCCCACGAGCCCTCGGGGCCTCGACCTTCACCGATCGAGTCTCAGTAGTCCTGGCAGCAGGTGCAGATCCCTGAAGAAGTTGAGGGCACTCGGCCTTCCGATGGCCTGTCTGGTTGCAATGAAAGCAAACCGTAAATCCCTTGGGGAAATCCCTAGCGATGTGCCCCTCCTTGCCACACTTGTAGCAAGCACCAGATCGACATGTCCCCTCGTGACTCTTGCCGCACTTTCCGCAAGTGCGGCCCTTCGGACCTCCCGTCCTCGAATCGGCGGACTTAGTCCGCTTGGCTGCCGGCTGAGACTGAGCCGGACGCCGGTCCACCCGCTGAGACTCGGCCTCCTCCCTGGCCTGGGTCTCCAACTCGATCTCGCGCTTCCTGGAATTCGCCTGGAGCTCAGCAAAGGTATGATAGGTGGAGTTTGACACAAACTCCCGGATATCCCTCCTCAAAACACCCAAGTACCGGCTCATCCGAGCCTGCTCTGTAGACACCAGCTCGGGGCAGAACATCGCCCTCTCATGAAACTTCCGCGTGATCACCGTAACCGAATCAGTACCCTGCTTGAGGGTCAAGAACTCCTGAACCAATCGTTCCCTCTCCACCGGGGGAACGTACTCGTCTCTGAACATAGAGGTAAACCTCTCCCATGTCACTGCTGAAATCTCTGCCAAACTGAAGTTCGCCGTCACGAACTTCCACCAATCCTTCGCTCCCAGACGGAGCTGGTTCAAAGCGAACCGTACCCTCAGATGCTCCGGACATGAACAAGTGTAGAAGCACCCCTCAATATCAGCGATCCACCTCATTGCAGCAATCGGATCCTGCGTCCCATCAAACTCAGGTGGCTTCGTGTTGCTGAACTCCCGAAACAGCAATGAGTCACCCCCCTGCGGCCTGGCAGCGGCCACAGCTGCGGTAGCTGCAGCGGCTGCAGCCTCAGTCAATGCGGCGTACCGCTCATCAAAAGTCTCCATCAAGGTGGTCTTAATAGACCCAAACATCTCCGGAATCTCAGGCCGGATCGCTGCAGCCACCTCCTCATGAATCATCTGACGAATCTCCTCGTCACTCACACCGCTCGTACTCGGTCTGTGGCGTGGTCCAACCATGATGTCTCTGAAATACAACATAAAACTATCAGAGACTCCATCGAGTATAATCGCACTCGATAACGCAACCCTACTCAGTCTCCGATATCTAGGGATTCTTACTTGGGTTTCCCCCTGACCCGGTGTCTTCGGTAGTACGGGCCCAATACTACCGACCACACCGCATCAGCATTCATCCCAAGTCTTCCTCCCCAAACCCCGGATAGTGAGTACTCTACTTTTGTTATGCACTATCTACCCGCACGCTATCAAAGCATCTCATATCGGCAAACTTTCCTAGACTAAGGCATCACAAATCAGGCCACTCTAGTCCTATCATGAATACCTAGTCTTCTAGCATGCATAACAATTCATATCATATCACATCTCTTAACATAACATTGTAAGATATTTTGGGGATCTTTACCGTTCGGGCGCTGACTGATCGTACACACTGCTTCATTCTTGCTTACCACAAAATCATTTATAAAAGTTTATGCCTTTACTTAAAAAGTTTTCCTCAAATCCTCGGTTTGAGTTCAGTTACGCCCGAAGGTGCACCCGAATCCCTCAAACCAAGGCTCTGATACCAATTTGTAACAACGTAAATTTTCAAACAAATTTTTCATTTCAAAATAAAGTATTTTCATTTAAAACAAGGCATAAACATTCCAAGTGTCATGTCAGAATACAAATCATATGAATCCCAAGATCACAAAACATCTATCAGTGTGTACAGATCACGCCGGTGCCTTCCCACGGTCCTCGCTAGTACCTGAAACACATACACAACAACTGTAAGCATAATTGCTTAGTGAGTTTCCCCAAAATACAACTTACGCACATACGCCTTTCCAGGCCCTGACCTTCCGGTCCATGTGTCTCAGGGGACTTCCGTCCCGGCTGGGTAAACCTTCCGGTTCTACCCACGCCAACCTTACGGTCCAAGACTCACAACGCCTTCCGGCCCATAACATAATCGCCTTCCGGCCCATAACATACATAGCACGTATAACAATTAACTTATCACATATAGCACATATATCTCATATCATATCCGACCTTCCGGTCACACAGTCAAACCCTTCCGGGTACAGTATAGTGAGAAGACTCACCTCGTGAATATCGAAAGCTAGCAAATCCCGAAGTCACTCGTGCTCGATCCGCCGAGCTACAATCTCCCTATAACATCATACATCACTTATTAACACTTTTATCTTCTAAGTTTGACTATCCCTAAGAAGTCAAACATAGGTCAACTCTGGTCAACGGTCAACGGTCAACGGTCAACTTGACCGGACTCGGCGAGTGCTCAGGGCAACTCGGCGAGTCTAGACGTATTCGCCAACTCCCTAGGATTCCCTTCTTACTCGTCGAGTGCTTCCCCTGACTCGACGAGTTCCTCCTGGGAGAGTCGTGGGGCCACCCCGACTCAACTCGCCGAGTCTCAAGAACAACTCGACGAGTCCCAGCTCGACCCAGACCACCTGTCGACCCCGCTCTAACTCGTCCTGATTCACTGAGTCAACCATAACTCAGTCAGGACTACACACTGGGAGTCCTCAAGGGAAATCTTCAAGCGACTCGTCGAGCCTGTTCATCAGACTCGGCGAGTCCATGCCATGCACCAGCTAAAACTGGCTTTTGCGGTCAGATCCGTTCCATCCATTCATAGATCTGGCCTTCCCAAGCTTATTTGTCATGTAAAGTCTCAGTCTTGGTTGCCATGCAATGCGTACAAGGCTTATTTTGGGGAAACAACCTCTAATATGACCACCTTAGCTTCTAACTCAAAAGGATGGACATAAAGCTAGTCATATGGGGTCTCCTGGACCTGCTAAGGCCCAGATCTAGGTCCCATATCTCCATGGAACCTTTCATACTTCCAATTTAAGCCAAGAAATGCAAGAAGAAACCCTAGATTTGACACATCAACACAAAACACGAAGTTTGTCTCTGAAAGTTACCTCAAGAAGACTCCCTTGATGAATTAGCAATAGATCCAAGCTCCCCAACTCCTCAAGTTTGATCCTCTCCCTCCTTTCTTGCAATATCACACAAAATGGTGAACAAATGGCCTCCAAATGCACTCACAAGGGCTCACAGTCGAATGGGGGCTCTTAGGGTTCAAGGTGGCCGCAAATGAGGGCCACAAGGTCCTTTAAATAGGGCTTAGGACCGGGAAATTAGGGTTTCATTAAACAGCGCAGACTCGCCGAGTCCATATCCTGGACTCGCCGAGTGCAAACGAATCCCATGTCCAGAATCGCGACCCTACTCGGCGAGTCTGAGCTCCAACTCGCCGAGTCCCCTCTCAAAACACAAAAGAATCAAATCAATAAAGATACCTGGAATTCCGGGCTGTTATAGATTTTTCCAAGAGTATGATCTTTATATAGTTGTTACAATTAGGGTAAACCCTAATTGTCATGGATTTCCATTCCCTTGGATCCATGGGTTCATGGAGCATCATATGGGTTTTAGCCCAACTTGATAATCCATAGAGCATTATCCCACTATACAAGTATGGATGATTTACACAATCAACCCATATATTTAATTAGTCTTCTTTTGATCACTTAATTAATTCTAGATTAATTGTTGATCAATACTAATTAAATAATCTTATTAATATATATTATAACTTATAATATATTAACAATCCTGAAGTGTTATTTCTCTCATTATAGTCTATCCAAATGCATGATGCCATGCAACCCAAATGGACCATGCCGGGTCGGGTCAAGTCTTACCAATTATAGTTATGGACTTAGACATTAATCCAACAGGAGAGTGCCCTAGGGAAGCCTAGGATGGGATCAGTGGGAAGAGCATCGGTGAAAGGGACTTGGTGAAGTCAAGGAAATCCTTAAGGAAAGTATGGATAGATCTGGAAGGTAGTATGGGCCCGTACTACTGAAAGTAGAGGATTCGTACTCGATGCAAGGAGGGCCGAGATGGAACCTGGAAACTTGGAGAGTGTGCGAGGCCTTTCGGGGGTATATGTGATCCTAGCAATTGTGTTATTATTTTTAGAATGGTGGTCATACGTCATGGAGTAGGGGGATCAGGATCGGGTTCGGGATCGGGTTCGGGATCGGGTTCGGGAGCGAGATCCGAGCATGTCGATGATGGGTTACGCGAGTTCATCGCGTCTGATATTACGAGAGGTATCCTTGAGGTGACCCCGGTCATTTTTGGGTTGATCAAGGAAGGGATTATTGAGCTGATGGAGGATCGTCTCCGGGCATTCAGGAGTGATCTGGCATCTAGCCAGGTGGGTACACGCACACTGTCCTTTAAGGACTTTCGTGAGAGTGGTGTGTCGTATTTTCTTGGGGTGAAGGACCCCATTGCTGCTAGGATATGGATCGCAGACATCGATTCTGTGCAGCTGATGAGCTTCTGCCCGGAAAGGTGGAAGGTCTGTTTCGATGCAGGTTGTTTGAGGGATAGAGCCAAAGATTTGTGGGAGTTGATTGGCGATACGTTGGGAGCCCTAGCCATTGAGGCTATGACATGGTCAGATTTCGTGACCTGATTCAGGGCTGAGTTTGCACCGGCTGTGGAGCTTCAGCAGCTGGCCAGAGAGTTCTTGGATATGAGACACACTACGGAGACTGTGGCAGAGATCACTGCCAAGTTCCGAGAGAGGGCCTTGTTGGTGCCCCAGTATGCAGGGGATGAGGATATGAGGAGGACCCGATACCATGACATGCTACGGGCTGATATTCGGGAGCATGTTAGTTTCTCTACTTGCCCTACCCTGGATTCCATGATTTCCAGGGCTAGGGAGAGAGAGATTAATTTGGAGCACATACGGAAGAGGAAGGTCGCTGAGGGGCAGACAATGGGGGCTTTGGGGAAGAAGCCCAAGGGACCCGATGGTAGGTCGAAAGGCCAGTCAGGGAGGGACTGCTGTGGGAAATGCGGTCGGTCACATGAGGGAGTTTTTAACACTGGGTCGGTTTCAAGCTGCTATAAGTGCGGCAAGGTTGGGCATTAGGGCAGAGATTGTACTGCCCCTACTTCTGCGATTCAGACATCAGACCTGATTTGCTTCCATTGCAATCAGAGGGGCCATAAAAAGCCCAATTGTCCCAGGTTGACAACAGCAGCAGCAGCAGCGCCGGCAGTGGCGCCAGCATCAGCGACAACACGGGCTATGGATGGCCGGAAGCTCAAGTCGGAGGCTCCAGTGGTTCGGAGCCGGGCATTTCAGCTGACAGCCGAGGAGGCACGCGCTGCACCCGATGTGGTGACGGGTATGATTCTTTCCCTCTGATTTATTTGTATGATGTTATGATATTGATGTGTGCTCTGTGTATGTGTGTTTAGGATCGTTCCATGTGAACGGTATCCCAGTTCAGGTGTTGTTTGATTCGGGTGCTACCCGATCATTTGTCTCTCTTGCGCTTAGCAAGAAGTTTCCTGAGTCTTCGGGCATGTTGGACTGCCCTCTAGAGGTCAAGATTGCAGACGACCGATCAGTGCAAGCATCGGAGGTCTACCGAGATTGTGTTTTGAGGTTGTTCAAGGAACGTTACCTGGTAGACTTGGTTCCCATACCATTGCGAGGCAACAAGGTTATTATAGGCATGGATTGCTTGAGCCCCAATGGGGCAGTGATAGATTGTGCACATCAGTTGGTGCGGATCAGGACCCCAAGTGGGGGAGAGTTGGTAGTTCAGGGCGAGAGGCACAGCAAGGACCAGTTGTATGTTCGGCAGCGAGAGGTAGGTGCTACCTTCAACAGGGTTGCGCAGGGTATTTCGCTTGTGTTATGGACACCCGGGAGGCGGGTAAGGCGACAGTGGGCGATGTGCCCGTGGTGTGGGAGTTTATGGATGTATTCCCCGAGGAGTTGTCTGCGATACCTCCAGAGAGGCAGGTGGAGTTTAGGATCGACCTAGTCCCTGGTGCGGCTCCGATAGCCAAGGCGCCATATCGGTTGGCTCCTCCTGAGATGTAGGAGTTATCTACACAGCTGCAGGAGCTGTTAGACAAGGGATTCATTAGACCGAGCACTTCACCCTGGGGAGCCCCGATTCTGTTTGTGAAGAAGAAATACGGGTCGCATCGGATGTGTATAGACTATCAGGAGTTGAATAAGGTAACGGTGAAGAACCGTTACCCACTCCCGAGGATCAATGACCTCTTCGACCAGCTTCATGGAGCATCTTGGTTCTCCAAGATTGATTTGCGATCAGGGTATCATCAGATGAGGGTCAGAGAGGAGGATGTGCAGAAGACTACTTTTCGGACACGTTATGGTCATTATGAGTTTTTGGTGATGCCTTCCGGGCTCACCAATGCTCTTGCCGCATTCATGGATCTCACGAATCGTGTGTGCCATCCGATGTTGGATCGGTCTGTGATTGTTTTCAATGACGATATCTTGGCTTATTCCAAGACGCGAGAGCAGCATGAGGAGCACTTGCGTGAGGTTCTGAGTACTTTGAGGAGGGAGAGCTTATATGCTAAGTTCTCCAAGTGTGAGTTCTGGTTGCGCGAGGTGTAGTTTCTGGGGCACCTTGTCAACCAGGACGGGAAATCAGTAGATCCAGCCAAGGTAGAGGTCGTGATGAGATGGTAGGTCTCGAGGTCTCCATCCGAGATTCGGAGCTTCCTACGATTGGCGGGCTACTATCGGAGATTCATTCAGGACTTCTCCAAGATAGTCGTACCCTTGACCAGGTTGACAAGGAAAGTCGTGGTCTTTCGTTGGGGGCCCGAGCAGCAGGCCGCATTCGAGATGTTGAGACAGAGATTGTGCGAGGCACCAATCTTAGCCCAGCCAGAGGGAATGGAGGATTTTGTTGTGTACTGCCATGCGTCCATCTCGGGGTTGGGTGCAGTGTTGATGCAGAGATAGCACACTATTGCGTACGCTTCAAGGGAGCTAAAGCCTCACGAGGCGAACTAGCCGACGCATGATTTGGAGCTAGGGGCGGTTGTGTTCGCCCTCAAGATTTGGCATCATTACCTCTATGGGGTTCGTTGTACCATCTACACGGACCACAAGAGCCTGAGGTATCTTATGGACCAGCTGAATCTGAACATGAGTCAGCGTCGGTGGCTTGACGTGGTAAAGGATTATGATTGTGAGATCCTTTACCATCCGGGGAAAGCCAATGTGGTGGCTGACGCGCTTAGCCGCAAGGCAGCGCCGATCCGAGATATCTGCCTAAGGATGACAGTGGTGACTCCGCTGTTGGAGCGGATTCGGGAGGCCTAGCAGGAGGCCATGAAGGAGGAACATCGGAAAAGCGAGCGGATTGTGGGACAGGTTTCCTCCTTCGACTATGATAGTAGAGGATTGCTGACACTACACTGTAGGGTGTAGGTGCCATATCTCGGGGGTGTGTGCCAGGTTATGATGGAGGAGGCACACAAATCTCGATTCTCCATTCATCCAGGGGCGACGAAGATGTATAGGGATCTTCGTCTAGACTATTGGTGGCCCTGCATGAAGCGGGATATAGATTGATACATGGAGCGGTGCTTGACCTGCAGGAAGGTCAAGGCCGAGCACCAGAGGCCCCACGGCAGGATGCAGCCGTTGGAGATCCCGTTGTGGAAATGGGAAGACATCACGATGGATTTTATCACCAAGCTTCCCAGGACCGCATGGGGAGTGGATTCTATATGGGTCATCGTGGACCGGTTGACCAAGAGCTCCCACTTCATACCGATCCAGGATAGTGTCTCGGCTGAGAAGTTGGCCGATATCTACATCCGAGAGGTGGTGGCGCGGCACGGAGTGCCGGTCTCCGTGATTTTAGACAGAGATGTACGGTTTACTTCCAGGTTCTGGAAGAAGTTCCATGACGAGCTGGGTACTCGTCTGCATTTTAGCACTGCTTTTCACCCGCGGATAGATGGTCAGAGTGAGCGGGCCATCCAAACTCTGGAGGATATGTTGTGGGCATGCGTGCTAGACTTCGGTGGTAGCTGGGATACCTATCTTCCTTTGGCTAAGTTCTCATACAACAAAAGCTACCACGCGAGTATTGACCCTCCTCCTTCTGAGATGTTATATGGGAGAAGGTGCAGGACTCTGATATGTTGGGGTGAGGTTGGCCAAAGGGTCATGAGGAGCACCGAAGTGGTGCTCAACACGACCAAGAGGATTCAGCAGGTTCGGAGCAGGCTTTAGACTACTCAGAGTCGGCAGAAGAGTTACATCGACAAGCGCCGATCAGACCTGGAGTTCCAGGTCGGGGATATGGTTCTCTTGAAGGTGTCGCCATGGAAGGGCATCATCAGATTCAGGAAACTAGGCAAGTTGGGCCCCAGGTACATTGAACCCTTAAGGGTTCTGTCCCGGGTGGGCAAGGTGGCGTATAGGCTAGATCTGCCAGCCGAACTCAGTCAGATACACAACACTTTCCATGTTTCTCAGTTTCGAAAGTGCCTGGTGGACGACTCAGCAGTAGTACCCCTGGAGGATATTCAGGTCGATGGCAGCCTCAATTACATTGAGCGACCAGTAGCAATCCACGACCGGAAGTCGAGGGATTTGAGGAACAAGAGGGTGGAACTTGTGAAGGTGCAACGGCAGCACCGGAAGGGTTCGGAGTGGACTTGGGAGCCGGTGAAGGAAATGATGGAGCATTACCCCGAGCTGTTTCAGGATCGAGCAACAGACTTCGAGGACGAAGTCTAAAATAAGCGGGGAAGATTTGTAGCACCTGGTTCCTGGTATATATGATTTATCTGAGTATTTTACATTTTTATCCTTGGACTCGGCGCGTCGTAGGTTAGACTCGCCGAGTAGGGACGGGATACTGAGCACATTTAAGTTGGTGACTCGGCGAGTCCATACTCTGGACTCTGCGAGTCCACCAGTCTGGAAGAAACCCTAATTTAAGGGGTTTGCACCCTATTTAAACCCACCTTATGCGCCCCAAGTTAGTCTCCTTCACCCTCAGAGCATCCTATACCGAACCCTAACCCTCTCCTTGTGATTTGAACTGTTTTTGTGCTTGTTCCTTGAACAATGAAGAAGAGAAGGAAGGAAAGACCAAAAAAGAAGGTGAAAAGCAAGGATCTAGGACCTAATCCAGAGTTCATTGAGGTACAATTTGGATCTACTTTGTTTCTATGCTCAAATCCCCATTAGAACACCATTAAAGCTATCTTTGAACCATTTCCAAGCTTGATATTAGTATAGGGGTCATAATGGGTTGAATAGCTACTAGATCTGGCTATGTTCGAGTTCCAGAAGCCTAGATCTAATACCTTTATGGGGCCACATTGCATGAAAGCCCTAGATCTACCCCTTTTAGTGTGTTTTGAGCCTTAAAATCCCCATTGATGATTATATACACGTAAAGTTGGAAAATTTATGTGTTAATCGAGCCTCAGGAACCCAGATCTATGAATGGAATGAACTAGATTCAAGCAGAATCGAGTGTATAGAGATTGCATGTATGCGACTTGGTGAGTTGTTCTTCGGACTCGACGAGTCTAGTCGCGATTCCTCGATTTTTCCCCTTTTCGAGTATGTGAGTAGAGTAGTGAGCCATAGGTGGACTCAGTGAGTCGGAAGCCAAACTCGACAATGAAGGGACTCGACGAGTCAATGCCCTGACTCGGCGGGTCCAAGGCAATCTTCTTGCCTCAAGAACAGACTCGATGAGTTGTTCATACAACTCGGCGACTCACAGCCTAGAGTATTCATCGGATGAAGATCAACTCGACGAGTTGTTCATACAACTCGGCGAGTCGGATGAAGGTCCATTGAGTATCAGTTAGGAAGAGAACTCGACGAGTAGAGACGGGAGTAAGGACAATCGATTGGATATGGACTTGACGAGTTGGAAAGCCAACTCGACGAGCCGGGTCAACTGGAAGTTGACTTTGACTTTGACTTGATTTTGGTTTGGAATTGGTCAGGGATAAAATAGTCATTTTACCCTGGGAATAGTATCAATGTCTGATTAAGTGTTTTATGGAAATATAGCCGAGGGATCACCGGAGCGGAAGTCAGACATTTGCGGATCAGCTTTTCAGCAGCCAGCCTTTCGAGGTGAGTTACCTTCCAGTAGGGGTGGGTCTAAGGCCACAATGTCGGCCCACCAAAAAGGGGTATTTAGTAGATTACTGTCTTCGTGATAATTATCTTGGCTTGGTTATGTGCTTTGGTTACGAGATATGCCTATATGATATGTTGTGTGTAGTAGGAGTTAGTTTTCTCTGACATCGGTCTCTAGGACCGTAGGGTAGGTCAGTACCCAGTTATGCCTGATTGTATGTTCATATCTCGTTATTGTATGCTAGTGATAGGGGTGAGATAGTCCCCAGTACCGGTTGAAAGATACCGATGAGGCTTACCGGTTGAAATATACCGATGATGATTACCGGTTGAAAGATACCGATGGTTGTTACCGGTTGAAAGACACCGATGGTTGTTACCGGTTGAAAGATACTGATGATATTATATGTTATGTGGTATGATGGGGGAACTCACTAAGCTTCGTGCTTACAGTTTTAGTTGTGGTTTCAAGTACCTCTTCGTCAAAGGGGAAAGAGCCGGCGGTGTAGCCGCGCATCACACACATGGTTTCCGCACTGGATTTTTTGGGATCGTACTCTGATTTTCTTTGTTTCCGATGATATTGTTTTGAGACATAACCTTATGTTTTATAATTAATGTAACTTGACAACGTTTTGGTAACACGCTTTATTACATGTTATAGTTTAAAAATGAAATTTTTGGCCTCGAAATTTGGGATGTTACAAGTTCTCAAGCTACATTTGGTAAATAACTCAATTAATCTCTTCTGAAACTCAAATTCTTATATAAGCTTGAGGTTTCTAATTTGGGCTTCGTACAAGGGAGTTGAAGAAGATGTTATCTGGGCCAACAGGATTACACCATGAAGATCAGAAACTGATGTATAAAGATAGAGCGAGGGACTCAAAATCATATCTTGATGCTGTTGGTGTGAAAGATCGATCAAAAAATGGTGGTTATGGAAGATCCAATTAGTCAAGAGAAAAGGATTTTGGAGATGACAAAGCATGCAAAAATGGGACCAGTTTTTGATGCTTAGCTCTGGTAAGAAAGAAATGGAAATTTGATTTTTTTTTTTTTTAAATAAATAAACCATGCTTGATTTATGTTGAACAGGTGAGTGTCAACATTCAACTTGAGTAATAGTTTATCCACTTTGGCAGTGTTTTTTGGGTACAGTTGATGAAATAACTGATGCTTCTTTCAAATTTAGTCATTTAGTTTTCCTTTTAGTTTCTATTTCATTCCTAACAGGTTGAATTGTAACCTAATGTTGTTTCATTTTGAATTTTGAAGTTGCCATATGTTACAATAGTCTATATGAAGATCATCAAGAAGCAGCTAAGGCGACTTTTAGATTGGGTTTCTCCTTATTTATCTATTTCCGGTGAGTATGCTTTTCTTTTATGCTTAATATGTTCTATTATGATGTATATTGGCCTTTGCTTTCATTTTTTATATTGTTTTTTCTCATAAAATTTCAAAATGCATTATTATTATTTTGTATTTTTTTTGTACAGGTAACTCGAAATACATGGGCCTTTGTTTTGTTTGAATTGTTTTAGCTTTCACAAGTGTAAGAAACTTCTAAAGAGGCCATCCTTTTTTTGGTAAGCTCATGGATTTATTCATCTTTTTAGTTCTGAATTCAGTAGGTGGTTTAGTAACATTTAAATGGAAGTATGTTGCTAATTTTTTCATTTAAGTTGATTTGGGTGCAACAGGATGCTTGAAAAGGCTAGGCTTGCCACGACTGCAGACCCTTTTCCTCTATATGTGTGTAAGTCTAACTATGTGTATCTGTGTCTGTTTGTTTACATGTGCATGGTTGTATGTGGTTGGAATTATGTATTTGTTTTTGTATTAAATGTAAAATGTCGGCTATTTTTTATAGGTATATGGGGTTAGCATTGTCGAGACTCATCCAATCTATCAACATAGTAGGAATGAAGGGACGTTGGTGTGTGGTTGGCATGGCCATCTGAGAAGACGAATGAGGGCAAAGTTTTCTTGTGAGAATGATAAGAGCGTATCTGATGAATGTGAGTCAAGTATCAGTACTGTTGATACAAGTTAATTAAGCATACTAGCATTTTTTTTTAATTTTACAGATAACCTCATAAGTAATAACAAAATTTACATTGACAATTTACATTTCCTTTTGAACTCTCTCTAAGTTTGTATCCTAAAAGGCAAGTTTCTTTTTCTGATTTCTCTAACATACCATCGAGATTAATTCTCTCTAACTTTTTCATGCTCTTTTTATCGTTGGGTGTGAAGTGGTTAAACCAAAAATTGATGACATGTTTGGTGTTTGTGCTTATGCGTTTTATTCTTGCATTGTAACATCCTGATGACAGGTTGGTAGAGCTGGAAGGTTTTGATCCTCTGAGGTTTACTTATACGGGAAGGCACAATCAGTAATACTCAAGTTTGGTCATTGGAGTATCATTTTTATAACATGATTGGACTTATACAATGCAGTTTAATAGCATGGCTTTTAAGACATTTGTTTTTATATTGCCTTATTCCATCTCCATCAGAAAGCACTAGCATCACTTCAGGAGAAACCAAGTAGGGGTAAAATGGTCCAAGTGTTTGAAACTTGCCAAATCAGCAGCAATGAAATTTGGAAAATCGAATTTATCACATTTTGTTATTTCAGGAACCAACAATGAAATTGGGAAAATTGAAGGGTGCAATGAAGAAATATAGACAGATCCACTTTGGGTTTTTCGTTTTTTTTTTTTCTGTTCCCATTTGGTGAAAATCTCAGAAGATGGATCCTATTCGATCATTAGGTTACTTTACTTTTAGAATCTTGATCCTTTTGAAATGGAACCCAATCAGGCCCTTTTAGACCCTTTCAAATCTTAATTTGTTGGTCAATTATGAACATGTCTCATTGTGGTGGAAGGAATATAGATGATATGATGATTCTAAAGGTATAGGTTTCAAAAATCTATTTTTTTTAATTTGGAGTAGGTATAATGTATTTATCCAATACTATATTTTTGGTCGTTTTTGAAGGAAAAATGAAAAGTAGGCATGTGCAATCTCCAAAAGGGAAAGGCACTTTCAGAAGGGACTTGTGAGAAATAAATTGAATTTAACTCGATATTGATGCGGTACCTTCTGAAGATAACAATAGGATGATTACTTGGGTGGTGGAGAGTTTGAAATTTTGAGAAAAACAACTGGTGAATGAGATATATTATTTGATTTAGTGGTGCAATTCCATAAATTTATAGTTTTGTTCAATGATGGTATTCATTTGCAGGTGTAATTCAACACAACTGCTAGCAAAGCAGGTTTTAGTTTTCTTTCTTTTCACTTTTTTGTTACACTGTTTTGAGAAATTGATGAGTTTATTTGAACTAATAGAGGGGTTTTTTTTTGTACCAGGTTGGTTTTACATTTCATGGATTCCATTCCATAAAAGCCCCTTGAATTGTCACATTCTTTTTACTTGAAACGTGTTCATGTTTTTTTTTTTTTTTTTGCTAGACTTTGTATCCAAGGCATAAATCAGTGTGCATGTGCTTTTTGCAAACACACACCTAGGCAAGAATATATGCAGTACGATCACAAGGCCTCAATCAAGGAAGAAATTCAAAGAGAACAACGAGAGAGTTCAACATCTAATTAATGAAAAGGTTAAATTTAATCAGTTACTTCATAACCCATAACAACAATGAACTTACATTTTCTTACATGTAATAACAACATACTTTCAAATGTTTACTCATATAAGGTTTCATAATATCAACAACAACCAAATTGGTTATTCTTCACTATCCTTGATGCACCGAATTCTGCTCCTCTCCCTACAACACCATAACTTAAATTGGTTGTCCCTCTCCTGCTTTCCTTCCACCGTGAACAATGAAACCTTGGGCTTTCTAAAATCTCCGATCGGTTAGAAATCAAAGCTTCTACTGTTAGCCTATTATACCAACCAGTAAGACACAATGACATATATTTAAAATCCCAATCTTAATTCTTGTAGGCATAGTTACATGGCTAATTAAGTTTATTCGAAGGAATGTTGCATTGGTAGTCCTTGAAGAGATTATTTATTGCATCTTTGGTTGCTGGTTCAAATGAGATTAAAAAGGCTTTGTTAAAATTTAATAAGATGACTATTTTCCCCATCATATTCATCTTCTTTCTATGTTCCCAAGTTTATCATTTCTTTTTTACTAATCAAATTTTAAGAACATAACTAACTTCCATCTTATATTTAATTAATATATACATTATAATTATATAAAATCTAGGCCCGATAATAAAACCCAAAATGAAAACTTAAAAACAATTTATTTTATTCTTGATGTTATTATGTGTGTGAGTGTGTATGTCTGTGTCCATTTCGTAAGAGTGTGTTGTGCGTGATGTTTGTATGTGTATGCATGTTTGAATGTGGGTTGGGTTTGATTTGCCCAAAATTTTTACTTATATAATAATAATAATAATAATAATAATAATAATAAATATAGAAAATTATATAATTAACTAAAAATTATAAAAAAAAAAAAAAAACAAATAAACTTAGGCTTGCCTCCGTTTGTGTTTTTCTGATATAGCATCTTTTGTGTGTGTATATGTATTTGTCTTATATAACATCTTTGATTTTGTATTACATAATATTTTTTGATTTTTTTTCTCATATGTATGGGACATGGCCGAATCATTTCCAGTAGAGGTTTTTTACGAAAGAAATAGTATCATGGTGATAGAATGCGACAGACTTGTAACTTTAGGTCTCATTTGATAGTTTCTGTCTGGAAAGGTGTTGTCTAGTAAGTGCTGTCTGGGAAAGTTTTCTGACTGGGAAAGAAACCATGATGTTTGATTGTACATCTGATTGACTGTGTTGAATGATGAAAAAAAGTAATAATTCAATAAAAAATAAATTTAAAAAAAGTTATTTAAAAAATTTAATAATCCAATAAAGAAAGAAAAAGGTGGTGTTTGATGTATAATTGTCTTTTCAACCCATTCAGCCAGAAAGATATGATTTTGGGCTTTCTGGGAAAGACATATCTTACCGGGAAAGACCCTTTCTTTTGTGCAAATCAAACAGTCTTTCTAGTCCATTCAGCCAGAAAGATATGTTTGGACCTGGAAAGATGCGTATCAAACGGGGCCTTAGTCTTTAACCTAAAATAACAATACATGTCCGAAAATCTAAATGTATAAACCATATAGTTCAATACAAATTGTCCAATAAGACAATTCAGTTTTATATGAATAATGAACCACCTTATTATAATATAAACATCTATGTGAATCATGTCAGCCAATGACGTATACACGCAACTTGCATGTTCGAAAAATTAAATGTGGTTCTGGATTTAATAATATACAATCGGTCATGTAATAATACATAATTTATATTCAATCCAAACTTTTCAATTTCAATTTATATCGGTTTTGTATTTGCTAGCATGAATCTTTTATTGGTGGGTGTTTTGATGTAGTACCAAAATATATATATATATATATATATATATATATATATAATTAAATGAAATTATTTGATATGAATAACAATATAAATAAGGATAACTTCTGCACATTAGAAACGTAATTTCGTATGAATTGTGAGAGTTACAACTATTCATTGTTACAAAACTTACCGATAACAATATGAATATGTCATGTGTTCAATTGCCAAAAAAAAACTATTCGCACCCGTCGCTTAGCGCGGTAAAACAATTGGGGAGCGATTTTTATGTGATTTTCGAAAACCAAAATGATTCCAGCAAAAGAACATCCAAAATAATGACATAATCTGATTCCAGAAGCCATTTAAGCAAACACGACATCAGAACCACATACCCAAACCAATATCTAATTCAATGACTTGCACATCATAATCAGACAAGAGAAAAGATGGGATATAATTATAGAGAAAAAGTATGACGAAATAAATACTGAACAGTTGTGGGAGGCGGAGGTGTGGAAGAAAGGGTGGTATCGATGCGAGGCTGGTCGGTGACATGGAGGATGGTCCGACACTGGGTACGACCTTTTTTTGTTTAAAAGGAAAATTCGGTGGAGAGAGGCTGGAGAACATTGGTGGTGGGGGAGTCATCGATGGCAAGGAGGTAGCAATGGATTTCAGCGCTGGATGTGGATGTCGACGACAAAGGCTGTTGTGGACGGTCTGGAAGGCAGCGGCCAGTGAGAGGAGGAGGATAATCAATGAAGAACGGAAGATTGAATGGTGAGAAGGGAGGAGCCGATATGTCAAGAAAAATAAGTGTGTTTTTTGTTCGGTCTTGAATAAAGTGTACAAACCTTGAAAGAGTCTACACTAAGTCTGTGCCACGAAGATCTTGCGCAGATGTTTCTATGTCTATAGACATCTGAAAAACAAACACATTGTGAAACCTTATGTCGGTGCATGGTCTGCGAGGTGCAGACAGAAGAGGTCATGCAGACCTATAAACAAAAAAAAATAACCCCTTAGTCATTATTCATCATTCTCTCTTCACACACCTTACAAATATTCCCTTGTTTTACTCTACATTTTTGGGTTTGTTCATAGATTAATTGTGTGTTTTTTTGATACAGTCGGTGTTTATTGATTTGAGTTTATTAGTTACAAAAAGTGAGTGAGTTTCTACTAAGTTTTGACTTGTAAGTTGATGAAAGCCAATTGGTTATGTTGAATTAATTGGTTAATAGGAAATTTTCTTATTTTAGGATTTGTTTATATCTAATTTAAATAGGGTATTTTAGGAAAACTTGCTATAGACGGTTGTTTTTCTTAGTTGAGGTATTATATTAGGTTTCTTTTTCAATTAATATATATAGTTGTAATAGTTTGCAATTTAAAAAGTCCACGTAGTATTTGGTGAAACCTTTTGGCATCAAGTAACTTTTTCTTCTGATTTCCGCTTTCGTATTTGATCAGATAGTTCAAACTAGAATTAGTGCACAAAAGACATCATATTGCTTTGTTCTTTTTTATTGCACTTACACTTGGTATCACAGCGAAGGTTGAAGAGGGTTTGTTTGAGAGTCGACTTTCGAACGAAGAGGAGGAAGAAGAGCCTTCGGGTGCAACGTTGCCCTCGCAACGGAAGCGGGGTATGTGTTTTGCAATGGTTTTTTTTTGCAAATAGCATCAAACTAAAGGTTTAATGGCACAAGAGATTTTCGGGACAACAGGGGTTGTTTCGAGACTGTTTTACAACAGAAAGAGACAGTAACGTGTTTCGGGTCGACTTTTGGCGTCGGGAGAAGGGGATCACAGTTTGGGACGATGGGGGTGACCTGTGATGAACAAAGGTGGTATGTTGTGACATCCCCAAAATCACGGCCAGAAAAGACCGATTTCATTTATGTTTTTTAAAATAATTTCAGAGTAAATCCTTTTGATTTAAAAGTGTTGCGGAATTTGTTCCCAAAACAAAACATGATAAAATAATATTTATCAAAGCATTTCATCAAGAGATGCATTTTCATAATATAATCAAAACTCGGGATGTCATGTTCCGATACAGACCATAAAGCATAAACGATAACATTACAAGTCATTCAACAAATATATACATATACAGACTTGTAAACAAAAACAACTTGATGATTCATCCATCTTACGCCCTTGCGCCACTTCCTGTAATACAAATAAAACTGAGTGGGTCAGGCTTGGGAACCTGGTGAGCATATAGGGTTTTCAACCCACAATAAATAAATTATATTTAATTTCACCAACCAATCACTATCCTGATTACCCATTCCCGTTATCCTCACTTTACGTTCCTAAAATAACATCTATCTCAAGGGACCTAATCTAGGATTTTCATCGGGACGGACATTACTGCTAAGGGGTTTCCTCAACAATAGATATCCTAAAGGCAACCATGAGGGGGATAGAGTACATCGGTGAACACATCGTTCACAACACCTACAGGTTATGAACCTGCTAGCGTTCCACAGGACTGTTTAGAAAGAGTATGTGGTCGTTATCCATACTCCGCTAAATAACTAGATCAACAACAACAACAACATCGAGGCCACTCATCTGTTTATTACACACCAACTATCTACCCATGTTCTACCCAACACATTAGTAGATAAAAATATATATTTTCATACATAGTTTAAAAACCTGTATAGCATTTTCATTCAATACATATTCCACATAACAGATGAGGCACACCCACATAACACGTATTTCATAGAAAATAAATCAGATCTATGAGATAGAAGAGAATGAATATACATTCACACATATAACAACAAAATTATACACATAGCACGTATTTCGTATAAAATACTTCATAATTATGCGTTAGAAGAAAGTAACTACACACTCACTTGATCAGAAGATGATCGGACAGCACTACAGCTTGTAGAAGTAGTATTCTTCGGCAGATCTGGAAGATCTTCACAAAAATCGAACTTCTCGCGGGCAGAGCTTCGGCTTAGGAATCTTACTTCTCGGGATCTTCAGGACCTCGGGACTTGATTCGGGGCTCGGGAATGATACCGGGGCTTCGGGGTACTTCTGGCATGCAAATCGATGCAAAACAGGAGAGAGAAGAGAGAAAAAGAGCAATTGAGTCGGCTGCCCTCGCATCCTATTTATTGGAGGCTGGAGCCTCGGAGTACGCGGGGCGTACGGCGTTACGCGGGGTGTACTGGTCCGAAATCGTCATTGCTTACGTATCCGAAGAACTCGAGTGTGAGGTGCGTCATGCTTCGCGGTACGCGGGGCGTACAACAGTACGCTGGGCGTACTTCGGATGAGTCTGATGACTCCTCTTCGGATAATACCAAGATTTAGAATTAAATTTAAATATTAAATATTTAATAAACTTCGGAAATTCATATCTTCTACATACGAACTCCGTTTTCGACGTTCTTTATATCCACGCGTAGGTGAGACTAGGCTCTACAACTTTCGTTTAGACTTCGTCGGCTAATTTTGACTTTATTTTTATTATTTATTTTTTAGTAGGCCGGGACAGAAAAACTTCGTTATAAATTCATAACTTCTTCGTTTGACGTCCGTTCTCGCCTAACTTTTCATCGCTTTGATACCAACAACGAGATCTTTGATTCTCGTTTATATTGTTTCGGCTAAAAACTGCTCGATCTCAAATCGAGTATTTCAGGCTACATACCGCTAAGTCGAAACTTCAATAAATCATAACTTCCTCATACGAAGTCAGATTTGGGCGTTCTATATATATTCGGAAACCTCGTTTCAACTACTACAACATTATCCAAAGATATCAACTTTATTTTACACTTAAATTTTGATGCTTATTTTTATTCTTAATTAATCGAACCACATAATTAAGCAATTAAGCACAAAACACATAATACTCAAATAATATATTTCTATTATTTCAAAACGGGTTACAAAGGTTAACCTAGACTATTACATCAAAGATAATGCCTAGCCTGGAAACGCGGGTGTTACATATGTGGATTGTAGTTACATTCAAAGAATGGTTTGTTTGAAGACGTTTTTCAGCAGGATGCTGCTGTCAGGATTTCACAGTTCTTGATTGGTGTATTCGTTATAAGGGAATATCGTCATAAGTGTATGAAAAGCGGGTAGGAAGGATCCGTCAAAGTAGGTGGATTTGGACTCATTTTGTTTGGGAGGATGAAAGGAAATGGTGAAGCGGGTGGCTTTGTTTTCTTTGTAGGTGAGATGCCTCTTTGAATAAACGTAATAAAAACTAAGGAATGGTTTGGAGAAACTACACGATGTAAACATAATGGCATTGGAGTTCAAATTAGGTGGCTTTAGATGTGGCCAAGGAAGAGGTCGTTGATCTGGGAAAAGTCGAGATAGTAATGAACGTGTCCAATGAGATGTCATGTTACATGTTCGTGTGTTATGAACAATCAAAAAGATATGGAGGACTTCGGACGTGACCAAAGTGGATGTCGGGTGTCCGGGAAAAGTCGGGATGGTTCAGGAAGATGGTGATTCAGCACTGCTGTGAGTGAGTGGTATGATAAACCGATTAAGGGGTGATTATTGGATTAATCGGTTAATATGAAAGTTTCTTATTTTAGAATTTATTAATATCTTGTTTAAACAGGGTATTTTAGGAAAACTTGGTATAGACGGTTGCCTTTCTTAATTGAGGTATTAGATTGGTTTCTATTTCAATTAGTATATATAGTTGTAACAGTTTGCAATTTCAAAACTTCACGTACTATTTGGTGAAACCTTTTGGCATCAAGTAATTTTTTTATTTATGCTTTTAAATTTGATCAGATAGTTCATGCTTGCATTAGTGCACAAAAGACATCATATAGCTTTGTTTTTTATTGCACTTACACTTGGTATCACAACAAAGGTTGAAAAGGGTTGGTTTGAGAGTCGACTTTCGAACGAAAGCGAGGAACCTTTAGGTGCAGGGTTGCCCTCGTAACAAAAGTGGGGTACATGTTCGGTAACAGGTTTTTTTTTGCACGGAGAAGCAAACTTAAGGTTTGATCGCACAAGAGAGTTAAGGATAGCAATGGCTATTTCACGACTATTTTATAGCAGCAAGAGACAAAAAAGTACTTTTGGGTCGACCGTTGTCATGGGGAGATGAGGAGCATTGTTTAGGACGATGGGGGTTACCCGTAATGAATAAAGGTGGTTTGTGGCTTGTAGTTACAATCACAAAATGGTTTGTTTTGAGATGTTTTTAGTAGGGGGTGCTGCTGTCGGGATTTCATAGTTCTTGATCGATTTATTCGTGATAAGGGGATATCGGCTTAGATGCGTGAAAAGCGGGTAGGAAGGATCCGTCAAAGAAGGTGACTTTATATTCAGTTCAT